>NC_080066.1:145815878-147251818 GCF_949987535.1 Balaenoptera acutorostrata | reverse complement strand
TTTATTATTTAAATATATTTTAAAGACAACTGGCTGCTTAAACAAAACTTTATTGTGTGATTCATAACATGTATAACATGTAAAAGTAAAATATATGACAACTACTATACAGCTACTGTAACATTCTTATACTATATGTAAAGTGGTATAATGGCAGTTAAAGATAGGCTGTGATAAGTTAAAGATGTATACTATAAATTCCAAAACAACTAAAGTTATAGCTAACAAGACAATCAAGGATGTAAAATGGAATCATAAAAAATACTTAATCCAAAGGAAGACAGGATACAAGGTTAATGTACGAAAGTCAATTGCTTCCTTACATACCAGCAATGAACAATTAGAATTTGAAATTAGAAACACAACACCATTTATCTTGGCACAGAGAGAGAGAGAGAGAGAGAGAGACAGAGAGAGAGAGAGAGAAATACTTAGGTGTAAACCTAACAAAGTATATACAAATCTATAGGAGGAAACTATAAAACTCTGATGAAAGAACTCAAAGAAGATCTAAATAAATGGAGAGATAGTCCATGGATAGGAAGACCCAATATTCTCAAAATGCTGATTCTTCCCAACTCGATCTATAGATTCAATGCAATTCCAATCAAAATCCCCATAAATTACTTAATGGATATGGACAAACTGATTCTAAAGCTTATATGGAAAGGCAAAAGACCCATAGTAGCCCACACAATATTGAAGAAAAACAAAGATGGAGGACCAAAACTACCTGACTTCAAGACTTACTATAAAGCTACAGTAATCTAGGGAGTGTGCTATCAGTGAAAGAACGGATAACTAGATCAATGGAAAAGAGTAGAGAGTTCATAACTCACATATAGTTAACTGAATTTTGACAAAGGAGCCAAAGGCAATTCAACGTAGAAGGATCGTCTTTTTAACAAATGGTGCTGGAACAACTGGACATCCACATTAAAAAGACAAAAAATAATTTAGACACTTACCTTACACCCTTCACAAAAATTAACTCAAAATGGATGATAGAACTAAATATAAAACACAAAACTATAAAACTCTAGACAATAACACAGGAGAAAAGTTAGGTGACTTTGGGCGTGGCCATGAGTTTCTGGATATAACAGCAAAAGCACTCTCCATGAAAGAAAAAATTGTCAAGCTGGACTTCATTAAAATTAAAAACTTCTTAGCAAAAGACACTGTTAAGAGAATGAAAAGACAAGCCACAGACTGAAAGAAAATCTTTGCAAAACACGTACTGGATACAGGACTTGTATCCAAAATATACAAGGGACTCAAGGGACTCTAAAAACTCTTAAACAATCTGATTTAAAAATGGGTAAAAGATCTTAATAGACATCTCACCAAATAAGACATACAGATGACAAATAAGTATTTTAAAAGATGCTCAACCTCATATGTCATTAGGGACTTGAAAATTAAAATAATAATGAGATACCACTAAACATCTATTAGAATGGCTAAGATTCAAAGCACCAACATTATTAAATGCCGGCAAGCATGTGGAACAACAGGAACTCTACTTCATTGCTGGGGAAATGCAAAAGGGTACAGCCACTTTGGAAGACAGTTTGTTTCTTACAAAGCTAAACATGCACCATCCTATAATCTAGCCATTCTACTCTCAGGTATTTATCCATGAAAAAAGAAAGCATACCTCTATTCAATGACTTGTAGTCAAATGTTCATAGTAGCTTTATTTATAATATTCATAAGCTGGAAAGAACCCAAAATATCCATCAATAGGTGACTGGATAAGTAAATTGTGTTATATGCATACAATGGAATACTACTTAACAATAAAAACCAATAAAATAATGATAGATGCAACACCATGGATGAATCTCAAAATAATTAAGCTGAGTGAAAAAGCTAGACCAAAGAGAGTTTACCCTGTATGATTCTATTTATATAAGACTCTAGAAAATGCAAACTAATCTATAGTGACAAAAACAGATGAGTGGTTTGCTTGAGGAGGGTAAGGTGGGGAAGGATGGGAGAGATGGATTAAAACAGCTACATAGAAACTTTTGGGGATGATGGACATGTTTATTATCTTGATTGTGGTGATGACTTCATGGGTGTATACATATGTTAAACCTTATCAAATTGTATTAAATATGTGCTCTTTACTGGATGTCAATTATGACTCAATAAAGCTGTTAAAAATTTTTAAAGCTCCCATTTTTAGTCTCCTGTTTGACTCTTTAGCCACAGTAATTACTTCCTGTTGTGTTGTCTGTCTCCACAATAGTCAGTTGTTTAAAATATAAAGTACTTCCTCATTCACCATTAAATAAAAAATATTTAATGAAAACCTAATGTATGTAAGTCAGTGGACTGGGCAATTGAAGGGGATACAATTGGACAATACAGGGATAGATGTCAGGTGACAAGGGATAAGCAATACTGATGATGATGAAGTGTAGTTAATTTTACCAGAGTATAAAAAGCCTCAGAGAATGATTAAACAGGAAGGTAAATTTTAGGTCACGCAGAACTCTTCCAGAAAAGTCTTAAAAAATGGTAAGGTTAACATGTCAGAATTTCACGAATACAGAAGAAGTCAAACACAAGTTCTTAAAATTAAATTCTTTTATAATCTTCTCATTTATTAAACTGCAATATATTAAATCTCAAGGAAAGGACATAATATTAGGGAGGAGCTAATTCTAAACAGTGGATTATAGGACACATTTACTCATACTATGTCTTCTGTGTGAAAATTATGGAAACAATTTAGTCCCAGTACCATCTAATTGAACTACTTCTCCTGAGTTTATAGACTTCAGTTGATTGTTCTAAAATTTATCAGCTTTGGCACTCTCCCCTCAAGGGTCAGGAATCTCTGGCTGTTATGCCTCAAGTGGAATAAGTCTCCTGGAGAAATTCTTTTGCTACCACAACTATTTCAGTGTGGTTCTAAGTGGTGAGTCCCAATGCTTGCCAAATTCCTCTGGTTTGATCCCATCTGAATGAACCCAAAATTTAGCAAAATAGCACCTTCTACTTCCTGGTCATATTCAATTATCCAATATTCCTCCAAACTCACGCCTACTTTTATCTTTAAGAAACTGCTGGCCTAAGGCTCGTAACCTAATATATAACAGCGGGTAGGAACAGGCACAAGGAATATCCATTCCACTCTCCACCGCTGCTGCACTCTTTAACTTTCACCTTACTGAAAAAGCGACCAAGGAAAGAAAAGTCTATGTATCTAACCATAGTTATGGACCAAATTACATGAACTTGAAAGTGCCTTAGCAATTAAGGGTTCCATATGGAGGAAAGCACATAGTGCCTCTTTCTAGTTGCACTTAACTTCTGTCTAAAATCTAAGCCAAAGCTCTTTCTCCCAAGCCCTCTCTTTATTAGAGAAGCGAAATTCTTTCTGTCTAGTTTCTCAAGGTCCTTCCATCCACTTTAAGCTTAAGTGCATTCCAGTCAGCCAACGACATCTATGCAATCTGAGAGGCCCACAACTGAAATTCCCCTGAATCACTCCTTCTGAAGCTTCCAAACTTTCTTTTGTTGCTTCTGGCCTTTGCTAATTCAATCTTAGCTTTTGTTTCCTAACTCATTCCTCCTCCCCATGCTATTGGGTTCAACAACATAGTTCTACTTCCTTTTAACAGAACAATCTTGGGCCCTTTTATGATGAACACAAGATAACTTCAACCTATACTCCAAACAGGTACATATAATTTCACATCGAAGCTGTTCATCACACAAAGAGTTTCAGAATAACACTAAATATCTCAAGCTTCTCAAAAATATGAATTTAACATTCTATGTAGATTATATTCTAGATTTATATCCTAGTGTTTAGCTAAATGAAAACCAGGGGCCAAACCCAAGTATACTCCAGATGTCTTCCTAGGGTGAGTTCAACATGTACAAAAATTTTTGGACAAGATACACTGTAGCTAAGTACAGATGAAAGCTATAAAGAAAAGGGAAATGCATGAATCACTGTCACGGTATAAATAACTTTCAGGAATTCATTTCCGGACAACTCACTCCATTCATATTTTACTGCTAACTTTAGGAGAATACAATTGAACAAGAACGGCTCAGAATAGCTAATTATAAAATACCTATTTTAAATTATTATTTATATATATGAGATAATATTTCCTATGATCAGTAGATTTTTTATAATAATAATAATAATTTGTTGAACACAATATGTATAACAGGCACATTATACAGATCATATAGTGCAATACTCATAATAACCCTAAAGTATTCTTATTATTATTCCCATATTACAGAGGAAGAAACAGAGTCCCTAAAAGCTTTAGTTACTTGCCCAATTTACCCTGCCAGTAGGTGGCAGAACAAGATATTCAAACCCAAATCTCTCTGGCTCCAAAACCTCTGCCCTTTCCAGTAAGATGCACTTCCTGCCTGTTGAAGTAGCTATTACTAGTCTAGTGCTTTGGAAAATTCCTGACACATGGAGTCTGGAGTAGTATAGTGGAAAAACACTTGTGAGCCTAAGCTCTGGCAGGTATGTGACCTTGGCCTAATCCTGTTACTTTTGTAGGCTCTTTTTTCATCTATAAAATGAAGCTTGGGTAGTTAACATCTAAGGACCCTTCCAGTACTAATGCTTTATCAAACTATGATTCTATGAATTATAGACAATGCAAAAAATGTGGACTGGGAGAAAGGATGAGTGACAGAAGGGTTAACTGGGCATTAGAAACAATATAGCCAAGTAAGTCCAGGATTGAGATAAAACAGCAGAATTGAAAGAAAAAATGGCTTGGTAGTATTATATTCCCAGCACGAATAAAAAGACTTTATATAGTACCTATAAAGTTAAACAGTATCCTATCACCAAAGAATTTTATCAAATAGACTCACCTATTTGAATTTAACATCAATTAAAATTTAAATTCTTTGAAATAAAATACAAAATTCATACAGATAGGAGAAACCATCAGACAAACCCAAACACAGACACACCTTGAGTTTTTTTTCACCAGGCTCTGAGAACTATGTGAGGTTCCTCTTATATAAACAGGAGCGTGTCGTGCCACAACTACTGAAGCCCGTGCGCCTAGAGCCCGTGCTCTGCAACAAGAGAAGCCACCACAATGAGAAGCCCGCGCACTGCAACAAAGAGTAGCTCCCACTTGCCACAACTAGAGAAAGCCCGCGCGTAGCAACGAAGACCCAACGCAGCCAAAAACAAATATAGATAAATAAATAAATTTATTTAAAAAAACAAAGGAAAACAGGAGTGTGTGCACTGCTAGGTAGAAGGCAAGGTAGTTGATGCAGTTTCCAGAAAGAGGGGCAGAGAACAACCCACTGTACCTAAAAAGGCTCTCTTCATCAGCCAAAAACAATGACTGGGTGGGAGTTTTGTTCTGCTTTCAATATTCAGGCCAGCAAGGTCAGTCTGTGCACACTGGAATGATTTAAAACCTTCATAATAACATGGCTTCTCCTTATATTCAGCCAAGATTCTTCAAGCAGATTTCCTGATTCTTGCTCAGCTTTCTAATATGATGAGAACCAAGTGTCTCTTTGTTCGGTTACCATCACTAAGAGCCAATATGAGATGTATGCAGACAAGCTCCATGGGAAAACCTCACATGCCAGAGGTGAAAGGACACCGAAGCTAGCTCTCCATCTAGAGGCTGGATGGACAGCGAATGACCAAGAGCTCTCTGGGCCTTGGGAGACCTAATGGCTTGGGATATACTGTCAGAGATGAGAAGGGGTCAAGTTTCTAGGCTTGTAAGCTCTGGTTATCCATCTTAAGCTCTCCCAATAGATAAATACGTTTTATGTGGAAAAAAGAAGAAGATGAGCAGCCTGGCAAAAGAACCTAAGACAAACCAAATCTTCCACAGGACGTTCTCAGACTAAAAGGCTGAGGAATGTAGAGGGGGGATAAACTCCCCAAAGAGGGAGGAGAGGGAAAAAAATTAAAGCCATCAGTTCTGACATTTGCCAAGGAAGGAGAGTGAGAACACTCCTCAAACTGCCTATAAACCAGGTAAAAGTGACTGTTGGTTCGGACAGAGTCCACACACCCTAACAACGCCCCACTGCCAAGGCCACCACCCCTGGGCCTCCACTGAAAATTGCAGCTGCTTGCCAAAGCCCAGAAAGCAACAGGCAGAATATAGTGACAGCTGGAAGGAAGGGGATTAGGCAAGGACTTGGCATAAATAGGAGTGCAGCCAAAATGCACAAATATGAAGAGAGAGCGACAATTTTCCTGTGTGGTATGGGGGTAGTTCAAAATAAGAGTGAGCCAAAGTTCTGGCCTTGATTGCCTGGAGGCTTTGGCAGTCTCAGCCTTTCTCATGGCAGACGGGCCAGGAAATGAAGCTTTCAGCTGTCTGCTTCAATGTTCTCCTTGCTGTCACCGTTTTCGTGTTCGGCCCCTGGCTCATTTGCATTTTCTTCTTCTTTTGGGGATTAGCGCATACGGGTAGACAAAATCCATTTTGGTTACTCAAGACTGTCATTTCCTCCCACACCTTACTTGTCAACTAAGAACATCAAGAACATGAAATCCTGACAGAGTACAAAACAAACTATAGAATTAGATGATCTGCAAGGGGCCTTTGAGACCTTCTAATCCAGCCTGATTTTACAGATGGGGAAATTTAAGAGTAGCAAAGGGAAGTAAGGTGATCTGCTGAAATCACACTAATATTTAGAGAGTAGCAAAGTCAGGACAAATATCCAGCTCTCCCATTCCCATCCAGCCAGTGCCCTGTCCAAAAAAATCAGTGTTCCTTTAGGACTCTATCTCAGACAAAATACTACTATTCCCCCACCAAACCCTTTTTAAATGAGGACTTGATAAGAATTGCGACATATTCTCTCTTTCCTGATCAAGAATTCACACATAAGTTTGGTAAATAATTATACAAAATGTTAGGTCTTAAGGAAAAGAAAGAGACTTGGAGACTCATATAACTAACAGCACTCAGAGAAAAGACTCAACCTAAAACCAAGCAGAATGCTTTTATTTCCTTTGTTTTAGGAGACAGATCCAAAAACAGAAACAAATGGGACCTAATTAAACGTAAAAGCTTTTGCACAGCAAAGGAAACCATCAACAAAACAAAAAGAGAACCTACTGAATGGGAGAAGATATTTGCAAATGATATGACTGATAAGGGATTACTATCCAACATATATAAACAGCTCACACAACTCAACATAAAAAACAAACAAACCCATACAACCCAATTTAAAAATGGGCAGAAGACCTGAATAGACATTTTTCTGAAGAGGAAATGCAGGTGGCCAAGAGGCACATGAAAAGATGGTCAACATTGTTAATCATCAGGGAAATGCAAATCAAAACCACAATGAGTTATCCCTCACAACTGTAAGAATGGCCATCATCAAAAAGAACACAAGGGGCTTCCCTGGTGGCGCAGTGGTTGAGAATCTGCCTGCCAATGCAGGGGACATGGGTTCGAGCCCTGGTCTGGGAGGATCCCACGTGGCGCGGAGCGACTGGGCCCGTGAGCCACAACTGCTGAGCCTGCGCGTCTGGAGCCTGTGCTCCGCAACAAGAGAGGCCGCAACGGTGAGAGGCCCGCGCACCGCGATGAAGGGTGGTCCCCGCTTGCCGCAACTAGAGAAAGCCCTCACACAGAAACGAAGACCCAACACAGCCATAAATAAATAAATAAATAAATAAAATTAAAAAAAAAAAAAAAAAGAACACAAGGAACAAACGTTGGCAAGGATGCAGAAAAAAGGGAACCCTCGTACACTGTTGGTGGGAATGTAAATTGGTGTAGCCACTGTGGAAAACGGAATGGAAGTTTCTCAAAAAACTAAAAATAGAACTACCATATGACCCAGCAATTCCACTCCTGGGTATATATCTGAAAACAAAACAAAACAAACAAACAAACAAAAATCCCACTAATTCGAAAAAATACATGCACCTCAATGTTCATAGTAGCATTATTTACAATTGCCAAGATATGGAAGCAACTTAAGTGTCCATCAAACAGATGAGTGGATAAAGAAGATGTGGTATGTATGTATGTTTGTGTGTGTGTATATATATACATATATATATATGTGTGTGTATATATATATATATATATATATATATATATATAATGGAATTTTTCCCTTTTTGCCAAAAGAAATAACTTCTGATATTGAGAAATATCACATTCTCAGAAAAAGGTAACCAACCTTTAAGGGCTTAAAAGATTCCTACTCTGAAAAGGAGTTTATGAGTGTGGAGAGATAGGTGGAAATATGGCCCCTTGGCATCCACAGGGGATTGGTTCCAGGACACCCCGCATAGACAGCAAAATCCTCAGACGCTCAAGTCCCCTACATAAAATGCCCCAGTACAGTTGGCTCTCCGTATCCACAGGTTCCACATCCACGGATATGCAGGGCCCACTGTATATTGGTTTATACATAAGGTCATAACAAAGCAATCTCTAATTGTGGTTTCTTCCACTAAAAATTTTCTTTTCAGTACTATGGAAACCATGTTAAAATATGACATTAAAAAATGAAAACAAAAATACTTCACCTCCCTTTGCTGCATCTACTGCAAGAATGAAGCCAGTTCTCAACAATCAGACTCTCGACATTCTGGAAATGTCAACATCACCCTGAAGGGATGCATAGTTACTGTGAAGGGCCCCAGAGGCACCCTGCGGAGGGACTTCAATCACATCAATGTAGATCTCAGTCGTCTTGGAAGGAAAAAGAAGAGGCTCTGGGTTGACATACAGTGGGGAAACAAAGGACTGGCCACGATGGGCACTATCTATAGTTGTGTAAAGAACATGAGCAAGGGCGTTACACTGGGGGTCGTTACAAGGTGAAGTCTATGTGTGCTCACCTCCCCATCAATATCCTCATTCAGAATAGGTCTCTCATTGAACTCTAAAATGTCCTGGGTGGAATAAACATCCACAGGGTATCTCAAGCCCAGAAAAATGAGTTAATTCTTGAAGGAAACTATATTGAACTTGTGTCAAATTCAGCTGCTTTGATTTAGCAAGTCACAATAGTTAAAAATATCAGAAAAATTGGGGGAATGATATCTATGTCTTCTAAAAAGGAATAGTTCAACAGGCTGATGAATAAGATCTAAAAGTTGTCCAGCTATGGAAACAAGATGTTGGATAATTCCTAAGACCTGTTTGTGATATTTTAAAGATGCAATAAATACCCTCTATTTTGGGGAGGCAGGTGGGGCACTGGACACTTCACTAAATAGTTAAATTAGCGAACTCTTCCTTCCTTCTATACATTTTCATTTAACAGATACTCTAGTGCTTACCCTTTACCAAGTACTATTCAATTCTGGGAATAAGGAAATTAAAGACAGTACTTCTGACATAAAGGCATGCAAAGTTAACTGGGGGAAACCAAAATGTCAATGGCATGACCAGAGTAGTACTTCCAGTAATAAAGGTTACTTAGAAAGCACATGGGAGGGGTGCCAGGCCAGCCTGGGAAGGTCCAGGAAGGCTAATTGAAGAAGGTGACACCTGAGATGAGGATAAAGAAGAATTGGCAGGTTAAAAAAATAAAAGTAATGAGTTCTATTATTCTTCATGTTTTTTTTTTAAATCTAACATTGTTTCATATGAGAATTTGATCTATTACATAAAACTTTGGAAGGAAAAAAAATGACATCATTACTGTTATGTCAAAATATCAATAATATTATTTAACAAAAAGTACCAGAACACATTATATATCGAAAGACAAAGACACACACACAAAAAACAAACACACAACAGTGTACATCAACTATACCTCAATTAAAAAAAACAATAATGTTAATGTAACACCCAAACATGAGAGAACGTGGTAACTTTTCAGAGCTGTCACAGGAGCTCATCTATGCATATTTATAAACAGCACTAACTGTGGGCAAGGCATTCTGCTGGGTGCTGTAGTAGATGAGATAATGAATAAAGATGGTCTCTCTCACAGGGAATTTATCACCTCAATTTACCAGCATGTTCCTTCAGGAGAGAGAAAGGTCTAGAACAGCAGTTCTCAAACCTTTTCCACCTGGGACCAATTTATACTCTTAAAAACTATTAAGGACTCATACAGCTTTTATTTATGAGGGATATGTTGACCATATCAGAAGTTAAAACTGATGATCCCAAACTCCCATTCCTTCCTTTCCCTACCCCATCCCTCCTTGGCAACCACAAGTCTGTTATCTATATCTGTGAGTCTGTTTTTGTTTCCTAGATATGTTGATTTGCATCGTATTTTGGATTCCATATATAACTGATATAATATGGTATTTGTCTTTCTCTTTCTGATTTACTTTGCTTAGTATGATAATCTCTAGTTTGGGATTAGCAGCGGCAAATTATTATATATAGTATGGATAAACAACAAGGTCCTACTGTATAGCACAGGGAACTATATTCAATATTCTGTGACAGGGCTTCCCTGGTGGCGCAGTGGTTAAGAGTCTGCCTGCCAATGCGGGGGACACGGGTTCGAGCCCTGGTCTGGGAAGATCCCACATACCGCAGAGCAACTAGGCCCGTGAGCCACAGCTGCTGAGCCTGCGCGTCTGGAGCCTGTGCTCCACAACAAAAGAGGCCACGATAGTGAGAGGCCCGCGCACTGCGATGAAGAGTGTCCCCCGCTTGCCGCAACTGGAGAAAGCCCTCGCACAGAAACGAAGACCCAACACACCCAAAAATAAATAAATAAATTTATAAAAAAAATATATATATATTCTGTGACAAACCATAATGGAAAAGAATATGAAAAAGAATATATATATATGTGTATGTATAATGACTCACTTTGCTGTACAGAAGAAATTAACCCAACACTGTAAATCAACTATGCTTCAATAAAATTTTAAAAAACTAAAAAAAAGAAATTAAAACAATAATTTTTAAGTATTTGTTGATTTGTTTAAAAGTAACACTAATAAACCTATAACCTCAACATAAATAATGTATTTTTATGAAAAATAGTTGTATTTTCTAAAATGAAAAAACTTAGTGAGACAAGTGCCACTGTTTTACAGTCTGGCCAATCTCTTTAATGTCTGGCTTAATACATTCCAATATCTGGTTCTTCATTAATCTGGCTCTTCATTACAATATCATACTTCACATGTCCTCTAGAAAACTCCACTGTACACTTGTGAGAAAATGAGAATGAAAAAGGCAAATAATGCCTTAATATTATGATGAAAAAAGTTCACCCTCACAGATCTCTTGAAAGGATCTCTGGGGACCCTCAGGTATCTCATCACATTTTAAGAACCACTGGTCTATGGCAATAAAAGTCATATTCAAAACTGGGTAAATAAAGACTATGAGTTCAAGTTTACTCTACTTGAGGTTTTAACTAAGGGGAAATCTTGCAGTAAGAGTTCCCTATCTAGGCCACTAATTCTAAGAGTGAACTTGTTTTCTTGGAACTGAGACAACCCAGGTTGCATGAATGGGTCCACTCTCTCTGGCATTGTGAAGACTGCCTCCTCAAAGGGCTTGGGCTGGGTGGGTCTTAGCAGTGATGGAGGTGACCATATTCCTGCTTTGCTTGAGACAGTCCAGCTTTATTCCCATTGCGCCAGAGTAATTATTAGTAGAGCCCCTTCACTCTCCAAAGTATCCAGTTTGGACGGTAAGTTATATGGTCACCTTGACAATGCCTTGCACAAGCATTCTGCTTCTTCCCACCTTGTGGACAGGTCTAAAAGAAGCCATGCTGGTTTTGGTTTACATAATAATATTCCTCTAACCTCTCCCCTAAAAAAAAAAAAAGCCAATCATGGGAGAAAATTCCTCCCGATCTCTTGGTTTCTATGTCTTCTTTTCCTTTCTTAAACTGTTGACAACAACCATTCTCAACAACTCTATACGACAGCACGTGCTGCTTGTTCTCTTGCTATGCACCTAGTTCAGTGTTTGAACTACAGGGTGTCACTTTGCCCAACTATTTCAAATTGGTTGGAATATAACCTATTGATCAAGGGCTACAAATTAACCAGACTGGGTTAACCGCTAGGCTAATAAAACACTAGGCAAAACCTAGCACACAGATTCACCCCATCACCAGAAATGGAGGCAGCTCAGTAAGACAAGAGACTTCTTTGAAAAAGTATTAAATCTCCCAGGCCTAATCCTGTGAGCATGGCAGGGGGTATGAAGAGGAATGGAAAAGAAGTGTCGTAAATTCTGAATAGTGAACCTTGAAAGTGACGTGGATTTGGCTTTGCATACTCGAGTGGCAGAGAAACCTCAGCAGTTATCCAGTGCTTTTAGAGAGCAGGGTAAAATTATAAGAACATTTTTATGAGTTGTGGCTGGCAAGCCCTAGCCTGTTAAAACTCTTTAAAAACCAATGCCTTGGTGGAGGTAACATTTACTGTTTACTGTAGCTCTGGTTGTTAGGGGTTACTGCTAAGGTCCCAGTTTTCCATGACATCAGCAGCATTCCAAGGGAAGTGTGTGTCAGTGACTTTCAGTAATGACTCCGTTTTCCAAATGTTCAAAGCTTCTGCCAAGCTGCCCTACACCTGCACACCAGCTGAGTTAGAGGAAAAGGAAAAGCAAGATGGATTAAGTGGGATTTTTGTCTGGGTTCCTTAATGAGACTAAAGGCTTTCTTCTTTCAGTGTTTGCTTTGGTGTAATAAATGGATGCCAGTGCCTTGAGGAGTGACATGACTCATCCTTACCTTTTCATAAACCAATCAGACTATCTCTCACAACTTCTCGCTATCTTATTCTGGACTAGCCTTTCGAGACTTTTCTTCTGCCGGAAAAGTTTAGGGCTTAGTGAGGAGATCAGCACGGCATGCCAACGCTCTGGGAGGGATTCCGAGGGAGGCAGCTGCTGCTCCCCAAATTAGCAGGAAACAGAAGCAGTGAAGAGACATTACTGCGTAGCTGCTAAAAGGATCACCTGGCTTTCAACGTTTCAAACCAGACGTGTCCTCTCAAGGCAGCAGCAGACCTCATTCCAGAGTCTGTCCTCACCAAAACAAGCATCTGGTTAACTTCATGCAAGGGTGCCTACTGCCCACTCAAGAGGCTTGTGACCGGTGCTGTGGCCAGTACTAATTGTGTACTTATATAAGACAGACCTTTTTTCCAAAAGGCTTGAAGCGTTTTTTCGGCGTTAAACTCATCAGTGTTCATGACAACCCTCTGAGAGGTGGCAAAATATTAGTTCAGGTGTGAGAAAATGGGGGATGGGGTTGAGGAGAATTAAGTCCTCTGCCAAGAGTAAGGCAGGAGAAGATCTCCCAGAGCCCCAGCCCCACACCTTTATGCCTGTGGTAACTGGCCCCTCTCCAGGCTTGCTCCAGTCTGCGCAGGCTAACCTGCTCTTTTGTCTCCGTCAAAGGGGTTGTGGAATACAAAATTTGTTGTTAACGAGGCAGAGCTTGGAAGCTAGCAAAGGAAAACAAGAACAATTTTATGTAAAGACACAGAGGAATATCCTCTTAAGGGTTTTGGTAAGAATGATTTAAGCATTCAATATCTGCTTCTATGAATGACACAAGGTAGAGGATTCAATCTTTCTGTACCTCAGTTTCCTCACCTATAAAATCTAAAAATATATATATATACATATATATATACACACAGACACACACATATATACACACACACACACACACACACATACCGTTAAAAATACCAGAGATGTTTAGAAATTTTAATAATTAATGTTTTAAACTACATAGAGATCTTTAAGGGGGGGGGAATCTCTGAAATGCTAAAAGGTGCCCTCTTTTATAGTATATTGCACAGTTCTAGAGGAAATTCCTTTAATTACTGGTATATCTGTTCTTAGGAAATAGGAATAAATTCATACGCTTTCAAGTGATTCTTAAAATAAAAGTCTCTACAATTTAAAAAAATAATCATCACCTTTATCTTTGCAGAAACAACAAGGATTTTATTTTAAGCTGTAGGGGTGGCATTCTCTGTGGTTTAGGGTAGCCACAGATAACATAACACTCACAAAAATGTCTGTGTCTCGTAATTTCTCTTAGACTTCATTAAAAAGAATTCAAACATGAAAAAATACTAAAAGAATCATTCTCATTCAACCGTAGATTGCCTGTGAAGACTGGAAAACACAAGTTTTGGGTTCAGTCCCTGGATTAAACTATAAAAGTCTGTCCAGTGTAATCTCACGTTGAGTCCTGAGCCTGTTTCCTTGAATAATTTTTAAAGAGGGAATTTTACAATTATGGCTTGTTAGCAAGAGACTGAGCTATTACCAATTAGAAAACAAGTCTTTCAGTAAACTTCCTGGTGCACAGAATGAACAGTTATCTCTGAGGCTAAATTCCACAAGTCATTTTCATAAATAAGTACATATATATAAATTAGGAAGAGGGGGTGTGGCATGGGGTACACCTAAAATGCTTAAATTCTAAGAAAAAAGAATTGAAAAAAAAGAAGTTTCTTTTCTTCCTGAAGATAAAAGATGTAATGAGTGACTAATTCCCCTCAGTAAAGTTCCTTTGGTAATTGCCCTATTCTAAGCCACACTAATTTTGCTAGGAGCCTTTACTGTTAAAAGATGTTGTTTTACGATGTTAAGCTACACACAAAAGCCATGTAAGAAAATGGCAAAATATGCTTCCGATTTTGTTACATTACCAACCTATACTTATCCAGAAATTCTAACTGCCAAGTGTCTTTTACCTAACACAGACTGCATCTTTCACCACCCTCCCTTCCCCATATAAAGTAACGTCATTAAGAGTGGAAAACTGGGAATAAAAACCTGAGCCCTGGAAAAAAATACTAAATGGGAATCTGCCTCCAGCTCTGCAAATTTTCAAACCTGTCCTGGCCTCTCGGGTCTGGAAGCTAGACTTCTGTGCCCAGAATATGGCTGGATGAGGAAGGCAGTCTCAAATCACACCCTGAGGGCTAGGAACAGAACACACACTCCATACAGACCTCTAAAGAGGTTCAGGGGCTTGTGTGACAGAGGAGCCTTTTTTAATTGGCCCTTGGTGATGTCATGCCCATGTCTCCAGGGCCCAGGAAATGCACCATGACTAATGGAGCGTCTCATTTGTGAATACACATTCCATCTCAGAGGAGCAGCAGCAGGCAGAGTTTCAAGGCAACGAAGACCCAGTTAGAGAATGCCAGTCAGCCGCGCACAGAGGGCCTTCAGTTGTCCTGAAATAGACTGCTCTTGTTCACCGCCTCGGAAAACCCTACAACTACCTGTATCCCTGTGGCCTGTGTAGGATAGTAGCCCTAAAACTGGGTTGTTTTGTCGTGTATTTTTTTTTGGCTGTGTTGGGTCTTCATTGCTGCATGCAGGCTTTCTCTAGTTGTGGCGAGCGGGGGCTACTCTTGGTTGCGGTGCGCAGGCTTCTCATTGCAGTGGTTTCTCGTTGCGGAACACGGGCTCTAGGCGCATGGGCTTCAGTAGCTGTGGCTCGCGGGCTCTAGAGCACAGGCTCAGTAGTTGTGGCGCACGGGCTTAGTTGCTCTGTGGCATGTGGTATCTTCCCGAACCAGGGCTTGAACCCGTGTCCCCTGCACTGGCAGGCAGATTCTTAACCACTGCACCACCAGGGAAGTCCTTAGGGTTGTTTTGTCTTTTAAGTTACTCTCTTTAGGGAAAGAAAAATGGTCACTGTAATAGGGCACACACCCTTCCAGATTTCTTTCAGCAAACCTGTGTAAAGGACAAGATGATACAAATGGCCATATGGTCTCTGTTGAAACACTCATTTCTGCCCTTGCAGTGCAAAAACAGCCATAGACAATACATAAATGAATAAACATGGCTGGGTTGCAATAACACGTGATTTACAAAAATAGGCAGCAGGCTGATTTGGCTCACTGGCCGTGGTCTGCTGACCTCTGTATTAAAGAGTGGACCACTCCTTCCTCTGCCACATACTCGGACCAAAGTACTCTCAAATAAGGGTGCAGTTACAGGAAAGGATGTGAAGGAGTTTCCACAATATACCTGTGATAGCTACCCTATCTAGAACCTAAAGACAGTTTACAGAGAGGCAACCTAGCCTGTGGTTTCAGAACGTAGGCTCTGCAGTCAAATGACTAGGTTACAAATTCTGACTTTGCTACTTCTGCATTTAAAGCCTTGGACAAGGTACATTATTCCTATGAGCCTTGGTTTCTTCATCTGCAAAACTGGGTTCCAAACTGTTCCTACTCAGTAGGGTTAATACAAAACTTCAATGAGATAATATGTGAATAAAGCTTAGCCTAGTGCCTAGGATACTGGAGTGCCCAATAATTACCTGCCACTATTGCTAGATTTTTTCTAAGTAATCATAATTACTACTCTTGACTGCAGTAGGCCAAAGTGAAGAGGCAGATTACCACAAATGCTAGTACACCGTGAACTTCTTTCCAATTCCATTAATATCTATTAATGCTATCATCATCTTTAGTAGCTACATAGAATTTCACAGGGAATGAATGCACCATAGCTGAACCAAATGCCAATTGTTCAACATCCATTTACTGTCTTTTTGCCATTATAAACAACAGTATGATGAACATCTTTAAACATGCACCTGTGAACACTTCTTCGAATTCTGATCCTTGGGGCAAAAAGGTTTGCACGTTTTAAAGAACTTGAAATTATTCTGCAAATTGGCTCTCCAGAAGAGTTATAATAATTCCTATTTCCAACAGCACTGAAAGAGAGGATCTGTTTCCTAAGATTCTTGACAATACAACTACTTTGTTTCACCACTAAGACCCAGAGAGGTTAAATGAAAAACCTAAGAAAAAACTAAGACCCAGAGAGGTTAAATGACTTGCTCAATTTTAATGAAGAATGCTTAATGTTTCCTTTGGCCTACAACTTTATAAAGCATTTCATAATTATTCTGATAATAGCTAATCTTTCCAGAATCCATATAATTAATTATTATTATTAATAATGCCATTTTATGGTTAAGAGAGCTGGAGCCCAGAAGTTGACTTAAGTAGCCAAAGTTCTCCAGATAAGGCAAAGGATACAAAAGAACATGATCAAAATAGAAATAAACTTCATCCTATTATCAGGTCACTATTACCAGGCTCACTATAACATCTCAGGCAAAATTTAATTTTCATTCAGGAAACTATTCACGGGAACTAATTTAATTTTCCTTTCTTGTGGCAAATAGCTAATCCAGAGACTTTTTTTTCTTTGCTGTTAAATTAAATAAGCCTATAAAACCAAATGTCCTTTTCTCAGAAGAAAAACTTAAAACCTCTGAGCTTTTGACAAGACAGTCACAGATCTAGGCATTTGTTAAGGCTATTTTCTTCACTCTACCTATTACCTTGCTTTTTTTCTTCTTAACACTTACCACAATTTGAAATATATTAGTTATTTGTCTGTAACAACTAAGTTCCATTAAAACAGGAACTTGCTTACTAGTCTTAGTCTTGTTTATTATCTTTTCAGTACCTAGAATACTACGTGGGGCATAGCAAGTAACTGATAAAGATTTACTGGAGGTATAAATCCTCCCAGGTGCCATCTATGTATTTCCCTGGCTGTACAACCTACAAGGTAGGCAGGCAGGCTTTGGCATTATATATTAATAAGAGTTGTCATTCCCTATTTACAACACTGCAAAAAACAAACAAACAGAAACACCAAAAAACAAAAAACAGCTTCCTAATGGAGAAGAGCAGCCTGTCTCTCACCTGCAGAGTTTGTAGCCAGTTATATCCCAATCCAACCCCCATTATCAGTGGGACCATGCCACATGCTGTCATACCACGATCTCCCACCTTACCCTTTCACCTAGGAGATGCTGCTACTGTTAGCCCGTGCAAGTGTGTGCACTTGTTTTATTTATTTGGTTGGTTTGTCTTCAAAAGAGCCTCCTTGGTGGTGGGTCACTAATTAGAAAGTTTTAAAAAACAAATGCACCACCTGTTGACTGTTTTATTGAAAGATGTACTGAATGTCATAGTTGACGACCCAACATCCATTCTGTCTCAAATGACTGATCTACCCCTATGTGGCCCAATATGGCATCCACTAGCCATATATGGTTGAATTTGAATTAATTTTAAATATTCAGTTCCTCATTGGCACTAGCCACATTTTCATTGCTCAAAAACTGCCATATGTGGTTAGTGGTTACTGTACTAGACAGCACAAATATAGAGTATTTCCATCACTTACAGAAAGTTCTGTTGGACAGCATGGAGTCTAGTCAAACATGGTAATGACATTCTCCTTGCCTGTATCTGATTTTAAAATGGGCACGTAAGGGGGCGCCTTCAAGATGGCAGAGGAGTAAGACATGGAGATCACCTTCCTCCCCACAAATACATCAAAACTACATCTACATGTGGAACAACTCCTACAGAACACCTACTGAATGCTGGCAGAAGACCTCAGACTTCCCAAAAGGCAGGAAACTCCCCACGTACCTGGGCAGGGCAAAAGAAAAAAGGAAAAACAGAGACAAAAGAATAGGGACGGGACCTGCACCAGTGGGAGGGAGCAGTGAAGGAGGAAAAGTTTCCACACACTAGGAAGCCCCTTCACTGGCGGAGACGGCGGGGTGGCGGGGGGGAAGCTTTGGAGCCATGGAGGAGAGCGCAGCAACAGGGGTGCAGAGGGCAAAGCGGAGAGATTCCCGCACAGAGGCTCGGCGCCCACCAGCACTCACCAGCCCAAGACGCTTGTCTGCTCCCCCACCAGGGTGGGGTGGGGCTGGGAGCTGAGGCTCTGGCTTCGGAGGTCAGACCCCAGGGAGAGGACTGGGGTTGGATGCGTGAACACAGCCTGAAGGGGGCTAGTGTGCCACAGCTAGCCGGGAGGGAGTCCGGGAAAAAGTCTGGACCTGCCTAAGAGGCAAGAGACCATTGTTGCGGGGTGCATGAGGACAGGGGATTCAGAACACTGCCTAAACGAACTCCAGAGATGGGCGCAAGCCGCGGCTACCAGTGCAGACCCCAGAGACAGGCATGAAATAATAAGTCTGCTGCTGCAGCCACCAAGAAGCCTGTGTGCAAGCACAGGTCACTATCCACACCTCCCCTCCCAGGAGCCTGTGCAGCATGCCACTGCCAGGGTCCTGTGATCCAGGGACAGCTCCCCTGGAGAATACACAGCACCTCAGGCTGTTACAACATCACGCCAGACTCTGCCGCCACAGGCACGCCTCGCATTCTGTACTGCTCCCTCCCCTATGCCTGAGTGAGCCAGAGCCCCCACATCAGCCGCTCCTTTAACTCCCTCCTGTCTGGGCGGGGAACAGATGCCGTCAGGTGACCTACATGCAGAGGCGGGGCCAAATCAAAGCTGAACCCCGGGAGTTGTGCGAACAAAGAAGAGAAAGGGAAATCTCTCCCAGCAGCCTCAGGAGCAGCGGATTAAATCTCCACAATCAGCTTGATGTACCCTGCATCTGTGGAATACCTGAATAGACAACGAATCATCCCAAAATTGAGGTGGTGGACTTTGGGAGCAACTGTAGACTTGGGGTTTGCTTTCTGCATCTGATTAGTTTCTGGTTTTATGTTTATCTTAGTTTAGTATTTAGAATTTATTATAATTGGAAGATTTGTTTATTGATGTGGTTGCTCTCTGCCTTTTTAAATTTTTTATATATATATTTTTTTTTTTCTTCCTTTTTCTCTTTTTGTGAATGTGTATGTGTATGCTTCTTTGTATGATTTTGTCTGTATAGGTTTGCTTTCGCCATTTGTCCTAGGGTTCTGACTGTCTATTTTTTGTGTTTTTTGTTTTCTTTTTTTTTGGTATAGTTTTTAGCGCTTGTTATCATTGGAGTATTTGTTTATTGGTTTGGTTGCTCTCTTCTTTCTTTTTTTTAATTGTATTTTATTTTTTTATTTTTAGCAATTTTTTTCTATTTTAATAACTTTATTTTATTTTACTTATCTTTCTCTCTCTCTCTTTCTTTCTTTTCCTCCCTTTTCTTCTGAGCCATGGCTGACAGGATCTTGGTGCTCTGGCTGGGGGTCCAGCCTGAGCCTCTGAAGTGGGAGACCGAGTTAAGGACACTGCTCCACCGGATACCTCTTGGCCCCACGTAATATCAAACAGCGAAAGCTCTCCCTGAGATCTCCATCTGAATGCTAAGACCCAGCTACACTCAACGACCAGCAAGCTACAGTGCTGTGCACCTTGTGCCAAACAACTAGCAAGACAGGAACACAAACCCACCCATTAGCAGAGAGGCTGCCTAAAATCATAGTAAGGTCAAAAACACCCCAAAACACACCACCAGACGCGGTCCTGCCCACCAGAAAGACAAGATCCAGCCTCATCCTCCAGAACACAGGCACTAGTCCCCTCCACCAGGAAGACTACACAATCCACTGAACCAACCTTACCCACTGGGAACAGACACCAAAAACAGTGGGAACTATGAACCTGCAGCTGGCAAAAAGGAGACCCCAAACACAGTAAGTTAAGCAAAATGAGAAGACAGAGAAATACACAGCAGATAAAGAACCAAGGTAAAAACCCACCAGACCAAACAAATGAAGAGGAAATAGGCAGTCTACCTGAAAAAGAATTCAGAGTAACGATCGTAAAGATGATCCAAAATCTTAGAAATAGATTGGAGAAAATACAAAAAACGTTTAACAAGTACCTAGAAGAACTAAAGAGCAAACAAACAACCAACATAATAAATGAAATTTAAAATTCTCTACAAGGAATCAATAGCAGAATAACTGAGGCAGAAGAACGGATAAGTGACCTGGGAGATAAAATAGTGGAAATAACTACTGCAGAGCAGAATAAAGAAAAAAGAATGAAAAGAATTGAGGACAGTCTCAGAGACCTCTGGGACAACATTAAACACACCAACATTTGAATTATAAGAGTCCCAGAAGAACAAGAGAAAAAGAAAGGGACAGAGAAAATATCTGAAGAGATTATAGTCGAAAACTTCCCTAATATGGGTAAAGAAATAATCAATCAAGCCCAGGAAGCACAGACACTCCCATACAGGATAAATCGAAGGAGAAACACACAAAGACACATATTAATCAAACTATCAAAAATTAAATACAATAAAAAATATTAAAAGCAGCAAGGGAAAGGCAAAAATTAACATACAAGGGAATCCCCATAAGGTTTACAGCTGATCTTTCAGCAGAAACTCTGCAAGCCAGAAGGGAGTGGCAGGACATATTTAAAGTGATGAAAGGGAAAAACCTACAACCAAGATTACTCTACCCAGCAAAGATCTCATTCATATTTGATGGAGAAATAAAAATCTTTACAGGTAAGCAAAAGCTAAGAGAATTCAGCACCACCAAACCAGCTTTACAACAAGTGCTAAAGGAATTTCTTTGGGCAGGAAACACAAGAGAAGGAAAAGGCTTACAAGAACAAACCCAAAACAGTTAAGAAAATGGTAATAGGAACATACATATCGATAACTACCTTAAATGTAAATGGATTAAATGCTCCAACCAAAAGACATAGACAGGCTGAATGGATACAAAAACAAGACCCATACATATGCTGTCTACAAGAGATGCACTTCAGACCTAGGGACACACACAGACTGAAAGTGAGGGGATGGAAAAAGATATTCCATGCAAATGGAAATCAAAAGAAAGCTGGAGTAGCAATTCTCATATCAGACAAAATAGACTTTAAAATAAAGACTATTACAAGAGACAAAGAAGGACACTACATAATGATCAAGGGATCAATCCAAGAAGAAGATATAACAATTCTAAATATTTATGCACTCAACATCGGAGCACCTCAATACATAAGGCAAATGCTAACAGCCATAAAAGGGGAAATCAACAGTAACGCAACCATAGTAGGGGACTTTAACACCCCACTTTCACCAATGGACAGATCATCCAAAATGAAAATAAATAAGGAAACACAAGCTTTAAATGATACATTAAACAAGATGGACTTAATTGATATTCATAGGACATTCCATCCAAAAACAGCAGATTGCACTTTCTTCTCAAGTGCTCATGGAACATTCTCCAGGATAGATCATATCTTGGGTCACAAATCAAGCCTTGGTAAATTTAAGAAAATTGAAATCGTATCAAGTATCTTTTCCGACCACAACGCTATGAGACTACATATCAATTACAGGAAAAAATCTGTAAAAAATACAAACACATGGAGGCTAAACAATACACTACTAAATAACCAAGAGATCACTGAAGAAATCAAAGAGGAGAGCAAAAAATACCTAGAAATAAATGACAATGAAAACACGACAACCTAACACCTATGGGACGCAGCAAAAGCAGTTCTAAGACGGAAGTTTATAGCAATACGATCCTACATCAAGAAGCAAGAAACATCTCAAATAAACAACCTAACCGTACACCTAAAGCAATTAGAGAAAGAACAAAAAATCCCCAAAGTTAGCAGAAGGAAAGAAATCAAAAAGAGCAGATCAGAAATAAATGAAAAAGAAATGATGGAAACAATAGCAAAGATCAATAAAACTAAAAGCTAGTTCCATGAGAAGATAAACAAAATTGATAAACCATTAGCCAGACTCATCAAGAAAAAAAGAGAGAAGACTCAAATCAACAGAATTAGAAATGAAAAAGGAGAGGTAACAACTGAAACTGCAGAAAGACAAAGGATCATGAGAGATTACTACAAGCAACTATATGCCAATAAAATGGACAACCTAGAAGAAATGGACAAATTCTAAGAAAAGCACAACCTTCCGAGACTGAACCAGGAAGAAATAGAAAATATAAACAGACATCACAAGCACTGAAATTGAAACATTGATTAAAAATCTTCCAACAAACAAAATTCCAAGACCAGGTGGCTTCACAGGCGAATTCTATCAAGCATTTAGAGAAGAGCTAACATCTATCCTTCTCAAACTCTTCCAAAATATAGCAGAGGGAGGAACACTCCCAAACTCATTCTACGAGGCCACCATCACCCTGATACCAAAAGTAGACAAAGATGTCAGAAAGAAAGACACAGGCCAATATCACTGATGAACATAGATGCAAAAATCCTCAACAAAATACTAGCAAACAGAATCCAACAGCACATGCAAAGGATCATACACCATGATCAAGTGGGGTTTATCCCAGGAATGCAAGGATTCTTCAATATACGCAAATCAATCAACGTGATACACCATATAAACAAACTGAAGGAGAAAAACCATATGATCATCTCAATAGATGCAGAAAAAACTTTCGACAAAATTCAACACTGATTTATGACAAAAACCCTCCAGAAAGCAGTCATAGAGGAAACTTACCTCAACACAATAAAAGCCATATATGACAAACCCACAGCCAATATCGTTCTCAGTGGTGAAAAACTGAAACCATTTCCACTAAGATGAGGAACAAGACAAGGTTGCCCACTCTCACCACTATTATTCAACATAGTTTTGCAAGTTTTAGCCACAGCAATCAGAGAAGAAAAAGAAATCAAAGGAATCCAAATCAGAAAAGAAGTAAAACTGTCACTGTTTGCAGATGACATGACACTATACATAGAGAATCCTAAAGATGCTACCAGAAAACTACTAGAGCTAATCAATGAATTTGGTAAAGTTGCAGGATACAAAATTAATGCACAGAAATCTCTTGCATTCCTCTACACTAATGATGAACAATCTGAAAGAGAAATTAAGGAAATGCTCCTATTTACCATTGCATCAAAAAGTATAAAATACCTAGGAATAAACCTACCTAAGGAGACAAAAGACCTGCATGCAGAAAACTGTAAGACACTGATGAAAGAAATTAAAGATGATACCAACAGATGGAGAGATATACCATGTCCTTGGCTTGGAAGAATCAATATTGTGAAAATGACTCTACTACCCAAAGCAATCTACAGACTCAATGCAACCCCTATCAAACTGCCAATGGCATTTTTCACAGAACTAGAACAAAAAATTTCACAATTTGCATGGAAACACAAAAGACCCCGAATAGCCAAAGCAATCCTGAGAAAGAAAAACAGAGCTGGAGGAGTCAGGCTCTCTGACTTCAGACTATACTACAAAGCTACAGTAATCAAGACAGTATGGTGCTGGCACAAAAACAGAAATATAGATCAATGGAACAGGATAGAAAGCCCAGAGATAAACCCACACACATATGGTCACCTTATATTTCATAAAGGAGGCAAGACTACACAATGGAGAAAAGACAGCCTCTTCAATAAGTGGTGTTGGGAAAACTGGAGAGCTGCAAGTAAAAGAATGAAATTAGAACACTCCCTAACACCATACACAAAAATAAACTCAAAATGGATTTGAGACCTAAATGTAAGGCCAGACACTATAAAACCCTCAGAGCAAAACATAGGCAGAACACTCTATGACATAAATCACAGCAAGATCCTTTTTGAACCACCTCCTAGAGAAATGGAAATAAAACAAAAATAAACATATGGGACTTAACGAAACTTCAAAGCTTTTGCACAGCAAAGGAAACCATAAACAAGACCAAAAGACAACCCTCAGAATGGGAGAAAATATTTGCAAATGAAGCTACTGACAAAGGATTAATCTCCAAGATTTACAAGCAGGTCATGTAGCTCAATATCAAAAAAACAAACAACCCAATCCAAAAATGGCCAGAAGACCTAAATAGACATTTCTCCAAAGAAGATATACAGATTGCCAACAAACACATGAAAGGATGCTCAACATCACTAATCATTAGAGAAATGCAAATCAAAACTACAATGAGGTATCACCTCACACCGGTCAGAATGGCCATCATCAAAAAATCTACAAACAAAAAATGCTGGAGAGGGTGTGGAGAAAAGGGAACCCTCTTGCACTGTTGGTGGGAATGTAAATTGATAGAGTCGCTATGGAGAACAGTATGGAGGTTCCTCAAAAAACTAAAAATAGAACTACCATATGACTCAGCAATCCCACTACTGGGCATATACCCTGAGAAAACCATAATTCAAAAAGAGTCATGTACCACAATGTTCATTGCAGCTCTATTTACAATAGCCAGGACATAGAAGCAACTTAAGTGTCCATCGACAGATGAATGGATAAAGAAGATGTGGCACATATATACAATGGAATATTACTCAGCCATAAAAAGAAATGAAATTGAGTTGTTTGTAGTGAGGTGGATGGACTTAGAGACTGTCATACAGAGTGAAGTAAGTCAAAAGAGAAAAATAAATACCACATGCTAAAATATATATATGGAATCTAAAAAAAAAAAATGGGGCATGGCAGCAATAAAGATGCAGACATACAGAATGGACTTGAGGACATGGGGAGGGGGAAGGGTAAGCTGGGACGAAGTGCGAGAGTGGCATGGACATATATACACTACCAAATGTAGCCGCATAGCACAGGGAGATCAGCTCGGTGCTTGCGTCCACCTAGAGGGGTGGGATAAGGATGGTGGGAGAGAGACACAAGAGGGAGGAGATATGGGGATGTATGTATGTGTATAGCTGATTCACTTTGTTATACAGCAGAAACTAACACACCATTGTAAAGAAATTATACCCCAATAAAGATGTTAAAAAAAAAATGGTCACATAACAGAATTCTGGTCAGTAAAACATACGGGGAAGTCTGTCAAGTGGCTTTTCTGAAAGGTTTCCTTATTCCTAAAAAAAGTTGCACAAGGGAGGGTCTCTGCTGTCTTTGGATATTGTTGCTTTAGATTGTGATAGAAATGCTACAGCCGCTTTGTGAACATGAGGAGAGCTAGTCTGAGACCAAAGCCTCCCCACTAAATGGCAGAGTAGAGTAATGGATGGAATATGAGTTCTTAATGAAATCAGTGAGTCGCTGAATTGTTACCAAGTCTGTATTCTCATCATGTGAAATGACAAGATGGTAACTTTCCTTTTGTTAAATCACTTGGAGTTGAAGTTATGTAACTTATAGACAAATACAACCTAATAAAGAGTTTTATTTGTATTTTTGTATTACTTTGTAATAAAAAAAGTTCTAATCAGTCAATGACTATTACAAATCTACAAGAACTCTCCACTTTGATGTAGGTTCCAAAGTTCAGCTATAACAATGCTAAAGAATATCGTCTCTCACAGATGTGAGCATATTAGTTTCTTTCTCCCTCTGTTCTTAATTCTATTTATCCTATCACTTTGTTATCCTATTGAATAACAAAGAATTTAACTCAAAATTAAAATCTCAACTCAGAATGTTTCTTAACCAATTTTGATTTTTTAACTAACACATTTTAGATGCTATTTTAGAATTTTCTCTATGTTTGAGCAATTTACATTTAACCCAGACTACAAATAGGTCAGCCAGTTTACAGATTGGAAAAGTGTCTCATTTATACCATAAAACTAACATGGAATCACAGTTATTATAAATTACACAAGATCAAATTTTTTAAAAACATGGCCTATGCAAAAGGTATTTGATTAACCAGTTAATTCAAATGGCTGGGCTTCATTTTATAGAATAAGGTGAATGGGAGCCTTTGAGGTCTCATATTTAGAATCCTCAATCACTTTTAAGATAACTTAAGTCTCTGCCAAAAATTTCCTTAATTGGCAAGAAAGTAACTAAATATGAGGATTATCCTCCTCATAACATATTTTCATGTGTATGCTTGTATTACTTGTTTGGCTTGGTTTTCATTTTAATGGAATGCAACCACTCCCAAAGCATTAAAATCATTCACTGAAATTTGGACACACTATTGTGGATGAGTAAGAAAGATTCTGTAACAAGAAATGGGAAATAAGGATGTTTAATTGAATCAGTGAAACACTGACGGGCAACACAAGTCTACAGTAAGAACGAAAATGTAAACTCCATGAGGGCAGCACCTATATGTCTATCCTGTTCCCCATTATAACCCTGATGTATTGGTAGGTGCTGCAGTATTTTAGACTGAACAAATGGACTGCCCAAAGGAAAACCCAAAAGACAAACATGTATAAGCAAAGCAATATGGAATGTGGCTGCCCTTCCTGGTGTGTTTGGGATTGTGTGGAGAGGAAAATAGTAGTAATGTGAGGTGTCTTTATTTGCAAAGTCAGTGGTACAAGTAGAATCACGTGTCCTCTTTCCAGTCTGTAATATCTTGCTGAAATTCAAAATGAAACTACCTCCATAAAGAAGCTGAATTTTCTTTGTCTTCATTAATTAAAATACCACTAAAGAGAAAAAAATAGGTTTTAGAATAGAGTCAAACACACAGGCATTACACTACATTTGAACACCATATGCTAAATGATTTTACTTGTTCTAAATTTAACCATGTCTCAGCAGAAAAAGGAGAAGGTGGAGCAGGTAATTTGGCAATTTAAAATTCTTTAGATCAATCACAAACATGAAAAATCTACTCCTTCATTATTTAAAATAGAATCATCTTCAACAAAATTTAAAACTTTTTCTCTCTGCAAAAGACCATGTTAAGAGGATGAAAGAACAATTTACAGCCTGGTAGAAAATATCTGTAAACCACATATCTAACAAAGGACTTGTATCCAGACTATGAAGAGAATTCTCAAAATTCAACATTAAAAAAACAAGCAATTCAATTAGAAAATAAGGAAAAAAGATGTGCACAGACATTCCAGCAAAGAAGATACACAAATGGCAAGTAAGCACATAAAAAGATGTTCAATATCATTAGTCACTAGAAAAATATAAATTTAAACCACAATGAAATTAACTATACACCTATCAAAATGGATAAAATAAAAATTTGTGATAACACCAATTGCTGAAGAGGATACAAAGAAACTAGAAGACTCAAACTTTGCTGGGGGGAATGTAAAATGGAATAGCAACTCTGGGAATAGTTTGACTGTTCCTTTTAAAACTAAAAACAGATTTAACAAACAACCCAGATATGCACTCTTAGACACATATCTTAGAGAAATGAAAACAATTTCATTTGGAAACTTGTACATGAATGTTCATAGCAGCTTTATTCATAATAGCCTCCAAATGGAAACTATCCAAATAGCCTTAAAAGGGTGAATAGTTAAACAAGCTATGGTACATCCATACCATAGAATAATACTCAGCAATAACAAGGTGTGAATTATATATCCACACAACAACGTGGACAAACCTTAAGGAAATTATGCTGAGTGAAAAAAGTCCATCTCAAAAGGACACATACAGCATGATTCCATTTATATAACATTTATGAAATAACATAATTATAGATGTGGAGAACAGGTTAGTGGTTGCCAGAGGTTAGGGACTGGGGGACGGTATGGGTGTGGCTATGGAGATCCTTGTGGTAATGGTACAGTTAGATATTTTGATGGCGGTTAAACAAAGCTACACATGTGATTAAACTGCAGAATTACATACATACACACACAGACAAATGAGTGCATATATAACAACTGGTGAAAAGTAAGTTCAATGGATTTTACCAAAGCAAGTTTCCTGGTTTTGGTATTGTACTAGAGTCATGCAAGATATTAACATTAGGGGAGGCTGGGTGAAGGGCACAGGAGACTTCCCTGGACATTTCGTTGCACTTTCCTGTGAATCTATAATTATTTCAAAATAAAAAGTTTTTTCAAATCATCTTAAAACAAATAATTCAGAGGGCAGACAGCAGAAGCAAGAAGAACTACAATCCTGCAACCTGTGGAACAAAAACCACATTCACAGAAAGATAGACAAGATGAAAAGGCAGAGGGCTATGTACCAGATGAAGGAACAAGATAACACCCCAGAAAAACAACTAAATGAAGTGGAGATAGGCAACCTTCCAGAAAAAGAATTCAGAATAATGATAGTGAAGATGATCCAGGACCTCGGAAAAAGAATGGAGGCAAAGATTGAGAAGATGCAAGAAATGTTTAACAAAGACCTAGAAGAATTAAAGAACAAAAAAACAGAGATGAACAATACAATAACTGAAATGAAAACTACACTAGAAGGAATCAATAGCAGAATAACTGAGGCAGAAGAACGCATAAGTGACCTGGAAGACAGAATGGTGGAATTCACTGCTGCAGAACAGAATAAAGAAAAAAGAATGAAAAGAAATGAAGACAGCCTGAGACCTCTGGGACAACATTAAACGCAACAACATTCGCATTATAGGGGTCTCAGAAGGAGAAGAGAGAGAGAAAGGACCAGAGAAAATATTTGAAGAGATTATAGTCGAAAACTTCCCTAACATGGGAAAGGAAATAGCCACCCAAGTCCAGGAAGCGCAGAGAGTCCCATACAGGATAAACCCAAGGAGAAACATGCAAAGACACATAGTAATCAAATTAGCAAAAATTAAAGACAAAGAAAAATTATTGAAAGCAGCAAGGGAAAAATGACAAATAACATACAAGGGAACGCCCATAAGGTTAACAGCTGATTTCTCAGCAGAAACTCTACAAGCCAGAAGGGAGTGGCATGATACACTTAAAGTGACGAAAGGGAAGAACCTACAACCAAGATTACTCTGCCCGGCAAGGATCTCATTCAGATTCGATGGAGAAATCAAAAGCTTTACAGACAAGCAAAAGCTAATAGAATTCAGCACCACCAAACCAGCTTTACAACAAATGCTAAAGGAACTTCTCTAAGTGGGAAACAGAAGAGAAGAAAAGAACCTACAAAAACAAACCCAAAACAATTAAGAAAATGGTCATAGGAACATACATATCAATAATTACCTTAAACGTGAATGGATTAAATGCTCCAACCAAAAGACACAGGCTTGCTGAATGGATACAAAAACAAGACCCATATATATGCTGTTTACAAGAGACCCACTTCAGACCTAGGGACACAAACAGACTGAAAGTGAGGGGATGGAAAAAGATACTCCATGCAAATGGAAATCAAAAGAAAGCTGGAGTAGCAATACTCATATCAGATAAAATAGACTTTAAAATAAAGAATGTTGCAAGAGACAAGGAAGGACACTACATAATGATCAAGGGATCAATCCAAAAAGAAGATATAACAATTGTAAATATTTATGCACCCGACATAGGAGCACCTCAATACATAAGGCAACTGCTAACAGCTATAAAAGAGGAAATCGACAGCAACACAGTAATAGTGGGGGACTTTAACACCTCACTTACACCAATGGACAGATCATCCAAAATGAAAATAAATAAGGAAACAGAAGCTGTAAATGACACAATAGACCAGATAGAGTTGATATTTTTAGGACATTCTATCCAAAAACAGCAGATTACACTTTCTTCTCAAGTGCGCACGGAACATTCTCCAGGATAGATCACATCTTGGGTCACAAATCAAGCCTCAGTAAATTTAACAAAATTGAAATCACATCAAACATCTTTTCTGACCACAAAGCTATGAGATTAGAAATCAATTACAGGGAAAAAAACATAATAAACACAAACACACGGAGGCTAAACAATACGCTACTAAATAACCAAGATATCACTGAAGAAATCAAAGGGGAAATCAAAAAATACCTAGAGACAAATGACAATGAAAACACGACGATCCAAAACCTATGGGATGCAGCAAAAGCAGTTCTAAGAGGGAAGTTTATAGCAGTACAAGCTTACCTCAAGAAACAGGAAAAATCTCAAATAAACAATCTAACCTTACACCTAAAGCAATTAGAGAAAGAAGAACAAAAAAAACCCAAAGTTAGCAGAAGGAAAGAAATCATAAAGATCAGAGCAGAAATAAATGAAATAGAAACAAAGAAAACAATAGCAAAGATCAATAAAACTAAAAGCTGGTTCTTTGAGAAGATAAACAAAATTGATAAACCATTAGCCAGACTCATCAAGAAAAAGAGGGAGAGGACTCAAATTAATAAAATTAGAAACGAAAAAGGAGAAGTTACAACAGACACCGCAGAAATACAAAGCATCCTAAGAGACTACTGCAAGCAACTCTATGCCAACAAAATGGACAACCTGGAAGAAATGGACAAATTCTTAGAAAGGTATAACCTTCCAAGACTGAACCAGGAAGAAATAGAAAATATGAACAGACCAATCACAAGTAATGAAATTGAAACTGTGATTAAAAATCTTCCAACCAACAGAAGTCCAGGACCAGATGGCTTCACAGGTGAATTCTATCAAACATTTAGAGAAGAGCTAACACCCATCCTTCTCAAACTCTTCCCTAAAATTGCAGAGGAAGGAACACTCCCAAACTCATTCTATGAGGCCACCATCACCCTGATACCAAAACCAGACAAAGGCACTACAAAAAAGGAAAATTACAGACCAATATCACTGATGAATATAGATGCAAAAATCCTCAACAAAATACTAGCAAAGAGAGTCCAACAACACATTAAAAGGATAATACACCATGATCAAGTGGGATTTATCCCAGGGATGCAAGGATTCTTCAATATACGCAAATCAATCAACGTGATACACCATATTAACAAATTGAAGAAGAAAAACCATATGATCATCTCAATAGATGCAGAAAAAGCTTTTGACAAAATTGCACACCCATTTATGATAAAAACTCTCCAGAAAGTGGGCACAGAGGGAGCCTACCTCAACATAATAAAGGCCATATACGACAAACCCACAGCAAACATCATTCTTTTTTTTTTTTTAATTAATTTATTTATTTATGGCTGTGTTGGGTCTTCGTTTCTATGCAAGGGCTTTCTCTAGTTGCGGCGAGCGGGGGCCACTCTTCATCGCGGTGTGCGGGTCTCTCACTATCGCGGCCTCTCCCGTTGCGGAGCACAGGCTCCAGACGCGCAGGCTCAGTAGTTGTGGCGCACGGGCCTAGTTGCTCCGTGGCATGTGGGATCTTCCCAGACCAGGGCTCGAACCCGTGTCCCCTGCATTAGCAGGCAGATTCTCAACCACTGTGCCACCAGGGAAGCCCTCAAACATCATTCTTAATGGTGAAAAACTGAAAGCATTTCCTCTAAGATCAGGAACAAGACAAGGATGTCCACTCTCACCACTATTATTCAACATAGCTTTGGAAGTCCTAGCCACAGAAATCAGAGAAGAAAAAGAAATAAAAAGAATACAGGGCTTCCCTGGTGGCGCAGTGGTTGAGAATCTGCCTGCCAATGCAGGGGACACGGGTTCAAGCCCTGATCTGGGAAGATCCCACGTGCCGCGGAGCAACTGGGCCCATGAGCCAAAACTGCTGAGCCTGCGCGTCTGGAGCCCGTGCTCCACAATAGGAAAGGCCGCGATAGTGAGAGGCCCGCGCACCGCGATGAAGAGTGGCCCCAGCTTGCCACAACTAGAGAAAGCCCTCGCACAGAAACGAAGACCCAACACAGCCAAAAATAAATTTTTTTTTTTTTTTTTTTTTTAATTTTTATTTTTGGCTGTGTTGGGTCTTCGGTTCGTGCGAGGGCTTTCTCTGGTTACGGCAAGCGGGGGCCACTCTTCATCGCGGTGCGGGGACCGCTCTTCATCGCGGTGCGCGGGCCTCTCACTATCGCGGCCCCTCCCGTTGCGGGGCACAGGCTCCAGACGCGCAGGCTCAGTAGTTGTGGCTCACGGGCCCAGCCGCTCCGCGGCATGCGGGATCTTCCCAGACCAGGGCTCGAACCCGTGTCCCCTGCATTAGCAGGCAGACTCTCAACCACTGCGCCACCAGGGAAGCCCCCAAAAATAAATTAAAAAAAAAAAAAAAAAAAAAAAGAATACAAATTGGAAAAGAAGAGGTAAAACTGTCACTGTTTGCAGACGACATGATACATAGAGAATCCTAAAAATGCCACCAGAAAACTACTAGAGCTAATCAATGAATTTGGTAAAGTTGCAGGATACAAAATTAATGCACAGAAATCTCTTGCATTCCTATACACTAATGATGAAAAATCTGAAAGAGAAATTAAGGAAACACTCTCATTTACCATTGCAACAAAAAGAATAAAATACCTAGGAATAAACCTACCTAGGGAGACAAAAGACCTGTATGCAGAAAACTATAAGACACTGATGAAAGAAATTAAAGACGATACCAACAGATGGAGAGATATACCATCTTCTTGGCTTGGAAGAATCAATATTGTGAAAATGACTATACTACCCAAAGCAATCTACAGATTCAATGCAATCCCTATGAAATCACCAATGGCATTTTTCACAGAACTAGAACAAAAAATTTCACAATTTGTATGGAAACACAAAAGACCCCCAATAGCCAAAGCAGTCTTGAGGGAAAATAACGGAGCTGGAGGAATCAGAATCCCTGACTTCAGACTATACTACAAAGCTACAGTAATCAAGACAATATGGTACTGGCACAAAAACAGAAACATGGATCAATGGAACAAGATAGAAAGCCCAGAGATAAACCCACGCACCTATGGTCAACTAATCTATGACAAAGGAGGCAAGGATATACAATGGAGAAAAGACAGTCTCTTCAATAAGTGGTGCTGGGAAAACTGGACAGCTACATGTAAAAGAATGAAATTAGAACACTCCCTAACACCATACACAAAAATAAACTCAAAATGGATTCTAGACTTAAATGTAAGACCGGACACTATATAACTCTTAGAGGAAAACATAGGAAGAACACTCTTTGACATAAATCACAGCAAGATCTTTTTTGATCCACCTCCTAGAGTAATGGAAATAAAAAGAAAAATAAACAAATGGGACCTAATGAAACTGCAAAGCTTTTGCACAGCAAAGGAAACCATAAACAAGACGAAAAGACAACCCTCAGAATGGGAGAAAATATTTGCAAACGAATCAATGGACAAAGGATTAATCTCCAAAATACATAAAAAGCTCATGCAGCTCAATATTAAAGAAACAAACAACCCAATCCAAAAATGGGCAGATCTAAAGAGACATTTCTCCAAAGAAGATATACAGATGACCAAGAAGCACATGAAAAGTTGCTCAACATCACTAATTATTAGAGAAATGCAAATCAAAACTACAATGAGGTATCACCTCACACCAGTCAGAATGGGCATCATCAGAAAATCTACAAACAACAAATGCTGGAGAGGGTGTGGAGAAAAGGGAACCCTCTTGCACTGTTGGTGGGAATGTAAATTGATACAGCCACTATGGAGAACAATATGGAGGGTCCTTAAAAAACTAAAAATAGAATTACCATATGATCCAGCAATCCCACTACTGGGCATATACCCAGAGAAAACCATAATTCAAAAAGACACATGCACCCCAATGTTCATTGCAGCACTATTTACAATAGCCAGGTCATGGAAGCAACCTAAATGCCCAGCAACAGAAGAATGCATAAAGAAGAGTGGTACATATGTACAATGGAATATTACTCAGCCATAAAAAGGAACGAAATTGAGTCATTTGTTGAGACGTGGATGGATCTAGAGACTGTCATACAGAGTGAAGTAAGTCAGAAAGAGAAAAAGAAATATCATATATTAACGCATGTATGTGGAACCTAGAAAAATGTTACAGATGAACCGGTTTGCAGGGCAGAAGTTGAGACACAGATGTAGAGAACAAATGTATGGACACCAAGGGGGGAAAGCCACGGGGGGGTGGGGATTGTGGTGTGCTGAATTGGGCGATTGGGATTGACATGTATACACTGATGTGTATAAAACTGACGACTAATAAGAACCTCCTGTATAAAAAAATTAATAAAATAAAATTCAAAAATTAAAAAAAAACAAATAATTCAAATTTAATAGTGTTCTATCCCTTTGAAGATAATTTATGTGATTTTAAGTCCCTAAGTTCCATTTTTTTTTTAAGTATACATGACCCCTCCACTGGACATTCATTTTTAAATAATAAAATATTTTCTTCTGCTCTCAAACTAAAAAAAAAAAAAAAAGCTGGGTAAATGTTCCCTGGTTTCCAACTAGAATAACTGTTGAGTGGTAATACACAGAAAAAGAAACTTTCATGTACAACCCAAAACTAATATATGCCTGCCTTATTTAGAAAGCAGCTGGAATCTTTGTATCTCCAAGTTGGAAAGAACTTAGGGTTCTAAGTTCTCAGAGCTTAGGGTTCTAAGAATTCCAGTTCAAATTTCCACCAACGTAAGAATCCTTTCTGTAATATCTCTGACTGATCCAACCTTTGTTTGAACATGTACAGGGACGGAGCAATGGATACTTATTGTCTTACCTGCCCACCACATTCCTTTCTGACAAAAGCATCCCTTTTTATTCTGTGGTGAACTGCTCTTCTCAGTTGTGGTTCTACCAACAGCCAAATTTCTCCTGTACTCCAGAGTTCAGTCCAGAGAAGGTACCTGAACCAAACTGAGTATTCGGTCCCTTAGCCCTAGCTGATTTGCCCAGAGTTGGACACCTGGCCCAAGCTGGACCAGAGCCTAGTCCCAAAATTTTTCTCAAATGTGATAGAGAAAGAGAGTTTCTCTGCAGCATTGTGAGATGTGAAACTCAGGCACTCTTAGCAACCATGTTTCATACAACGTACATGAGAGAGAGTCTGCAAAGAAAAAAAAATTAAGCCAAAACTCAGAGAGAAGCAGTGATGGGAGAAACAGAAGTAGGGCCAGATGCATTTGAGTCCCTTGTTCTAGTTGTTTCTGAGACCCAGTGGGATGTCTGCCCTTCCCACAGTTTGGCTGGTCAATCCTTCCCTTGTTCACATGAGATAGTCCTAGTATTTTTCTAATAATTTTCTCATTTTACCAAGCTAGTGCAAGTCAAATTTCTGCTGCATGCAACCAAAAGAATCCTAATAAAAATGAGAGGTCCATAACCTCACACTGCAGCCTGTTAATACCTCTAATTGTTAGAAGGTTTTTCCTCAAGTTGAAATACAGTAAGACCCCCTTGACATTCTAACCATTGCCCTACTTCTGTACCAAGTCTCACCTCTTTTCCAAATATTCAAAGATCATGATCACATAACCTGTTGTGGACATTTGTTACTTTTTGACAAATGTTACTTTTTGACATTTGTTACTTTTTGACATATAGCATACCCTTTCCCTGTTATTTCAATAATAGCACCCCAATTCTTTGTGGGAAATTACCTCTCCCCTACAGAATATAGCCTGGTGGGACTGTGAGTCAAGGTATCCTGCCTTCCTCTAGCCAAAGAGTGAGCACATGGCCCAAGCTAGACACCCTAGTTTTGAATCTTGACAAAAATGCTGAAGGTTGCTGAGGCACGATCACTCTGCGGTGAAACCCTGCAGAATATGACCACCAGGTTTACTGAGACCTCTGCTGTGGGGCCCATTTTTTCTAAGCCTGATTCTTCCACCTTCTCTTTGAGTCTGTAAACTCCTTGATACTCTTCCAATGAGGTACGTTATTGTTTAACTAGTTTATGCAATCAAAGAATCCTAACTGAAACATACCCCCAAAATTCTTTTTAGACTACGTAACTCCAGTTTGTTAAACTGTACTATTTCATGCGACTTGACTTCCAATCTCTAACTTGAATGATGCCCTCCTAAGTAAAGTCATTTATCAAAATATTTCCAAACAGTCAAACAAAAGGTGGCCTGATCTTAGCAGAGATAGGGATAATATGTCCACCTTTGGTCTGGACATGTGCTTATGTAAATGTGGCTTATGTAAAAGTCCATGTCACAAGTGTATGACACTGATGGCAGACTTTGTGTTTATAGGGAACTAAAATTTTAGGTCTTTTTCATACTAAATTCTATAAAATTAAATATTTCCTGCCCTAAATTATATAGTTGACTTTTAAAAATCTGAGTAACATTTCAGCTTGTTGGGTTTATGTAGCTCATTCCAGTTTAGTCTACAAAGGTTTACTATCACCAATGTTCTGACATGGTTGTCACTGACTGTAGGAAAGAACTGACATAAAGACTGAGTTTTATTCTCCGGCAATGTGAGCCTATCCTGAGTTAACAAAGGAATGAACTAAGAATAGTCCTATTATCAATGTTTACTAAAGGAATTTAAGAATTCTATATTTGGATATTTGAGTTATATTAAAAAAATCAGCTAATTAAATGTGTATTAAAGGACCTCTGGGCCATTGATATCCCTTCTCCTAAGGGATAAAGAAACAAAATTAGGAAAACAGAAATAAAACACACACATACACAATCAGGCATATAGACCAGGCATTAAAAACTAGTAGATCACAAAGCTTTAGTTGTTAATTCTTAACCATTCGTAACTGCCATGCACCCCTCCTCCCTGACGTTGGCAGGAATTTCCAAGGGAAATGAAGTGAAGCTGCCACTGTTTTACCTTTTATCATTTTATTTTCAGTATCCCACTTTGGTTCAGAAACTTTATATCGCTCAGCAATCTCAAGGAGATGTTGGGGAGACCAGCTAAAGAAAAACCAGTGGACATTTTGTCTGAATTTCTGAGAACTTTTCCATTTTAATTTTAATCATGGCTTTAGTCTAAGATATGCTAGTTTGAAGAACAAGTACAGTTGTAAAGCAGGAGATAGGGATGATGCCTAGGAAAGTAGGCAGGCTGCCCAGTCTGCTCCCTAACCCTGGTTTCCATTTTGGTGAGTTTATTTTCACCCAGGATCTGAATCTCTGCTAATCAGTCTCAAAACCCAATCTATTGGGGCTTCCCTGGTGGCGCAGTGGTTGAGAATCTGCCTGCTAATGCAGGGGACACGGGTTCGAGCCCTGGTCTGGGAAGATCCCACATGCCACGGAGCAGCTGGGCCCGTGAGCCACAATTGCTGAGCCTGCGCGTCTGGAGCCTGTGCCCCGCGACGGGAGGGGCCGCGATAGAGAAAGGCCCGCGCACCGCGATGAAGAGCGGTCCCCGCACCGCGATGAAGAGTGGCCCCCGCTTGCCGCAACTGGAGAAAGCCCTCGCACGAACCGAAGACCCAGCACAGCCAAAAATAAAATAAATAAATAAATAAATAAATAAGAAAATCCTTAAAAAAAAAAAAAAAAAAAAAAAAAAAAAACCCAATCTATTAAACACAGTAAGAATGGGACCTTATACGAAGAGGAGATTCACATTAAATAAGTTCACAGGAGCTGACAGATGTAAGCAGGATACTGATTTATTAATCTCCTGAGAGAAATCAAGCACTACCTAGACCAGGAGCATTTGAGTCCGCCAGTCTAGCATAGTTTCTCCCTTGAAGGCATCCTCTATGAACATGACAGTGACCACCAGGTGCTGAGAGCAGCCCCCAACTCTGGCTAGAGCTGCCAGCAAAAAAACAGGACTTCAGTACCATTACTTCAAGGGAATGATTTCTGCCAGTTAACAGGAATGAGCTTGGAAAAGGACCCTGAGCTCCAGGTGAGAATGTTGTCAGTCAACACCTTGATTTCGGCCTGAACAGAGAACTCAGCCATGCTGTCCCCTATTTCTGACCTACAGCACTGTGAGCTAATAGACAAGTGTTGTTTTAGGCTACTAAGTTTGTTAACAGTTTAGTAGTTTGTTACACAAATATAGAAAACTAATACACCTATAGACCCGTGATTCTCAAAATGTAGTTCCCCAACCAGCATCACTATCATCTAGGCACTTGTTAGAAATGCAAATTCTTGGGCCATGGGAATGTGGGGGGGTAGGGCCCGCAAATCTGTATTTTAACAAGCCCTCCAGCTAATTCTGAAGTGCACTACAGTTTGGGAACCACTGAAGTACATGATGCTTAAGGCACAGGTAACCTTTACCTTGTGATAGACCTTGTCTAGGCTTCAATAGCTGGCCAACACATTTTCTGACTGATACACTCTTTCTCTGGGATGTTAACACATGCTATTTAGATTTGCAGTCATCTTTTTTTGCTTTGGCATAATACTCTTTAAGACTTTTGTATAAACATCCACTGGGAGCCAGTACTTCTTGATTTCTAGTTTAACCTCTAAGGAAAAACCTCACTTCCCTCATTAACTGAGAGGTACCTTACTGTCGTTCCCCTATGGTATCTACATTGTACCTACTGTCTAGCTCTCTAGTGAAAGAATAATGTAGTGTATTTAAATCTTTACATCTTGGCTGTGTGTTTTACATTTTAGCCACCCAAAACTCTCAACTCATACAACTCTGATGGTCAATTTCAGCAATAAGGGCCTGGAAGTGAGCATCTTGCCTCACTAGATAAAGAAAACCTATAAGGCACAGTAGAAAGGGTCTTGGACAAGCTGTCAAAAGACTCAGGTTCCAGTTTAGGCTCTACCATGGTGTAATCTTAAGAAGTCAGTTAACATCCAGAGCCTTTATTTCCTCATCTGTAAAATGAAGAGCTCAAAATGGGTGGTCTCTAAGGTCTCCTGCAGCTAAATCACTGTGTGGTTTTCTCATTCACAGATCATTCCTCCAGAAGCAAGACCAGTGCCCATGATGATAAAAAAAAGATATAAAGTAGTAAATGATACTGCAAGTGGCTTAGTTTACATAATATGCCACAGGAAGTAGAAAAGATTAGATATCTTTCCATCTCTAGGAAGCTATCTTTGGGAATAAAGAAAAATTGATTTCAGTAATACATTAACTTTTAAAATTAGAGGGGTATCAAAATTAGGTTGAGAGTCTAAATTAAAATTATTTAATGCCACTTTAAAAGTGATAACTTACTAGGAGTTGTGTATTTAATACCAATTCATTTCATGTGAGAATAGGCAGAGCAGGATCTGTAAGCCCTTTATTAACGAAACCTGCATTTCTGTCAGATTCAATCTGAAAATTACAGAAAATCTGACTGCTGAGAAACTTTACTCTTATGATCTAACTGACTGCTCCTCACATTACCTTTTCTGAAAGTCTGTTTCTCTGGGTGAGAATCTAAGACAGAAATAGGGAAACAAATAGGATTAAGCTTCTAAAGGAATGAAGCTTAATTTTCTAAAAAAGGAATCTGGGAACAACCAACACCAGACCCATATTCTAGCTTTTAAATGCCACCCATCTTTGCAAAGTTTCAACATTTATCTTAAAAGCCATTTGGCCCAGTGAGTCTTCCCAAGCAATCAAGAGAACTTTTTTTTTTTTTTTTTTAATTATTTTATTTTGGCTGTGTTGGGTCTTCGTTGCAGTGTGTGTGCTTCTCATTGCCGTGGCGTCTCTTGTTGCAGAGCACGGGCTCTAGAGCGCAGGCTCAGTAGTTGTGGCGCACGGGCTTAGTTGCTCTGCAGCATGTGGGATCTTCCCGGGCCAGGGATTGAACCTGTGTCACCTGCGTTGGCAGGCAGATTCTTAACCGCTGCGCCACCAGGGAAGTCCCAAGAGAACTTTCACTTGAAAATTAAGATAAAGAATTTATATAGGTTTTTCTAATTGGGTCATATTCTTTTTTTTTAAAATTTTTATTTATTTATTTATTTTTTTGGGCTGTGTTGGGTCTTCGTTTCTGCACAAGGGCTTTCTCTAGTTGCGGCGAGTGGGGGCCACTCTTCATCGCAGTGCGCGGGCCTCTTATTGTGACGGAGCACAAGCTCCAGATGCGCAGGCTCAGTAGTTGTGGCTCACGGGCCTAGTTGCTCCACAGCATGTGGGATCTTCCCAGACCAGGGCTCGAACCCGTGTCCCCTACATTGGCAGGCAGATTCTCAACCACTGCGCCACCAGGGAAGCCCCGTCATATTCATTTTTACATTCAATTTAATAGATATTTATTGATCATCTACCATACTTTTCCGGCTCTATGCTAGGAACCTGGGGATAAGGGGCACGGTCACCACACCCAGGGAGTGCACATTCCTGGGAGAGACAGACTAATTAACAGGCAATTCTATCAGTAGATACAATGAAAACTCAAAAATTCAAGTCTAAATCTGGTTATGGATCAGACAAAAAGACAGAAATCAATTCTATTTAACCTTCTAAGAGATAATAGATTATCATCTCTGGATTTTAAAGTAAGAATTAAAAGCAACATATCCTTCTTGTCTTGATGATATGAACATAAAGCAGAATACTTCTTGAGTACGTACGGTTCTCCAGGGACAAAAAGCACTAAAGCGTGTGCATGTATTGTAATGTGAAACTTTTATTTATGCCTTATTATTATTATGCAGTACAGCTGATTTTGGTAAATGAGCCCCTATCTTTCCCATTTCATATAACTCAAGGTCACTGTTCACTAAGTCCAACATTCATTCAGTAGAAATTTAATGAGTACTCTCTGTGTCCCAACACTGCTAGGCCCTGGGGAAATACAGATGGAGGGTGTAGTCGTGTCCCCATGGAGTATGCAATCTAATAGAAGAAACAGCTATACAAGCAAGTCACTGGAATAGTGTGTGAGCAGTGCTTTTTTTTTTTTTTTAATTTTATTTATTTATTTATTTATGGCTGTGTTGGGTCTTCGTTTCTGTGCGAGGGCTTTCTCTAGTTGCGGCAAGTGGGGGCCACTCTTCATCGCGGTGCGCGGGCCTCTCACCATCGCGGCCTCTCGTCGTGGAGCACAGGCTCCAGACGCGCAGGCTCAGCAATTGTGGCTCACGGGCCGAGTTGCTCCGCGGCATGTGGGATCCTCCCAGACCAGGGCTCGAACCCGTGTCCCCTGCATTGGCAGGCAGACTCCCAACCACTGCGCCACCAGGGAAGCCCGAGCAGTGCTTTTAAGAGCACATAATCCTAGCAGAGATGAGGGAGTTAACAGACCTTCTTAGAGGAAGAAATCAATCAGGTGGGTTGGGGCCGGTGCCTGATCTATGTCTACAATCAACAGTCTGGATTTAACAGTTGGAGGAATACAAAATGAGTAAGACAAAATTCCTACCCTGATTTCAATGGTGGATGGGGAGAGAAACGAAAAAAACCTAATTAGAGGCAGATTGAGATAGGAGATAAGCACTTTTTTGTAAGTGGAAAATGCTTTGGAAAAGCAGAGCAGGGATGACTGCTTTCTTTTCAACAAGGGCAATGAAGAAGGCTACATAAAGGAGGTGGTATTTGTGGCGGTTCACTGGCTTATACTCTAGAAGGTTCTATTTATACTGGGACACATAAATTGCTTCAGTTCTGAAGAGGTGCTTTTAGATTTTCCCTTACTTACTTTAAAGTCTTTACAGAGAAACTGCAATAAGCAAATATATTTTCTGCAGAAAGAATCCACCCAAACACCTTGACATTCTCATTCCACATATTTCACACATGGTATCTTTTATGTCTGGGAAAGTAGGCTAGGAAATGGTTCAAATACCCAAGGGCCTCAAAACATATACGTTGGAAAGCGTACCTAATTTCCAAAAAAGGTCAAACTGCAGAAGAACCCACTGTGATTGGAAAACAAGCTGTTCACTTCTGGGTATAGACAAATGGTGCAGTTTAGGCATAAAGGAAGCTAAAAAGCGCCTCTGCTGCCAAGAGGGTCCTTGCACAGCCTCTGCTCCAGTCCAGCAGCGATCTCACACTGATCAGAGGTATCACAATGTAAAACCCATTTGGGAGGTGGGGAGGTAGTTACAGTTTTGTATAGTTGTTCAAAGGAGTAGAATACTTCTGACTGATGCTTCTAATCTTTGCTGACAGTGATTTAGGACTAGAAGACTTGACAACAGAATAATCCATAAAGAAGAAAAGTAATTCTGCATCTTGAATGTGAGATGTTTTTTTGGCCTACACAAGAACTAAATGGCTCCCCCAGAAAAATAATATGCACAACAGAACCAAGGTAGTGAAAGTGATCAGAAAATTAGTCCATACAAACCAAGAGCTAAGTATGAATATTTAAAAACTGATAACAAGAATGATGATTCTTTTTTGTTACTATGGGAAAAAAACATCATTAGCCCAAAGAAACTGCATGGCTATAACACAGATGTATATAATTCAAACTCCATTTCATTACAATTATTGCAGCCAAGTAATTCATGTCAGATCTAGCACCATGAGAAAACATCAGGTTGAGTAAGAGCTCCCTTCAACATAAATACTGATAGTCATTATGAAGATCAGGTATGGAGATGTCTTGTTTTTTGACTTCACAGGTATCATTTCAGGAACTCCTTAATAAACTCTGTTTTCATGTGATCCCTGTGGGACCTTGGTACCTTGTTATATTTAATATACTTCTAAATAACACCATGAGAATGGGCTTTGATGCAACTCCAGTTCTCGGAAAAGAGCCTACCATCAAATTTCATAGCAGATTACATGATAGCTAAAGATCAACTGTCTGATCACCCAAAAAGGGATTTACCATTAAAAAATACATCTCTGAAATATCTAAATGATTACAATATCTCCAGAAATGAGGCACTCTGTCTTTCCCACTCATATCTAATCCTCTTGGCAATCGAATTGACCAAAGTCAAACTGCACCGATTAACCCTGCAAACCTGGATGTGTACACCGTAACCAAAGTGCTCTGCACTGCTCACATATAAGCTCAGCTTACAGGCATTGGAATTGTATTCATGACGCCCCAGTTGTAAGGGTTATCAGAGTAAGTTCACATTTTGAGGAGCATAGGGCACTGAGAATTACACAGCCAGCTACTTACAAACGGCTACATGTGCTTTTTCCATTGCATCTTTTCTTCCAGCTCTCATGGAAACAAGCACTGCCACAGCCCCTTGATGAGCCAGCAGAGCCCAGTCATCTGGCAACCATGACTGGTCTCTCTGGCATCTGAGAAGAACATCAGCTAAAGAAAACGAGAGGATTAAAAAAAGAAGTGAACACAGAAAATTCATTTTTCACCCCCTTAAATTCTGCAGTCCCACTTGCCTGACTCTAAATTAATTTTCTTTTGAATGCTGTATAAATGGATTCTAGAGCCCTATCCAATTTTCAGACCTCTTTGTTATGTGCCTAGTATAGGGCTCAGTAATGTCACTGCTGGCATGAGTGCACTGTAAAGCTTGTGACTCGCTGATATAATATTTTAAATAAGGATACATTTCTCATCCAATATGATATTATGTGGGAAAACTTAGCTTTTGTCACCTGGTTTCTCATGAGAGCTTGAGAAAGTTATATAATCTTTCAACGGTATCTTTATGTCATTATGAGAAAAAGAAAATCTGTCTTCTTTTTATTAACAACTGATGAGACCTATTCATTATTCAAAATGAACCAAAACAATCTGCAAATTCAGTGACATCAAGGAGGTAGTTCACTGTTTTACTTTAGGAAAAACTCATATATGGCCTCGAAGAATAGAGATGTCACAATGAAATACCTAAGTGCAAAATCACACCATCTTGTATATAAAAGTCCTTTTTGTCTAGCTAGAAGCTTGAAACTACCCAAAGTCTCATTAATCTACCACCCTCTGAATAAGAAAGGTACCAACATAATTGCTCCTCCGTTAGGAATACACAGGCTTGAGGTCAAAGTGTATGAAACTGCTTACTCAGTGTTACCCAGCAGCTCCATTGTAGGAATGGAAAAATAAGGCTGGACCTGCACTGTTGGATGGGATTATGAGTTTACATTCCCTCCTTCCATTTAAGGACATTTCCAAAATGATGGCTCCAATCTTTATATGTGCTTATCACACAATGTGCTACCACTATAAAATTAAATTTCTTTTTAAAAAATGGGGAAAGAGTTCTACCCCCCAAACATCTATTTGCCAGATGATTTAAACAGCACATCATAGGTCTCTGACCTATAGACCACTAATCACAAGAGCCTAGGGAGCTAATGCATCATGTTGGAATATTAGCTCCTACAGAAACATAGTCAAATCAGAGCAGGGCCAACCAGGCTTTTATCCTGCTAAGGGAAACAAATGAAATTCCACACAGTTTCCTGTGCATGTAGGTCTTTTCAATAACAGTCTGAAATGCAACCATGAATTGATATCATCTCACGTTTAAAAAGACTAATAAATTCACGACATTTACATGGTTAATTTTATTTTTTGGAACAGGCAAAGCCAGAACGTGATATAAAATATAAAGGGACTTGCAGTGAAAAGAGAGTCTCTTTCTTTTCCTGTTTCCCAAGCATCAATTCCCTCCCTAAAAACAATCTTATAAAGATAAGCTATGTACTTGTGTTAATTTATACAAATGGTAGCACATTAGACTTACTGTTCTCACTTTGCTTCATTTACTTAATATATCTTGGATTTTGTTCTGTTACCACTGTAGAACTTCCTCATTCTTTTAAAAAGTTGCATAGCATATTCTATGGTATACCATATTATATTTAATCAGTCCCCAACTGATGGACATTTAAGTTGTTTCCAAACCTCTGGTATTACAAATGATGATGCAATAACTACACTTACGTCAGTCATTTTGCTCAGATGAAAGTACAAATGCAAGAAAATTCCTAAGAGTGGAATTACTTAGTCAAAGGATACATGCATTTAAGTTTTTTTTATAGACTGTCCATTACAGAAGTTGTTTATCATTCCACCAGAAGTATGAGACCAACTGCTTTCTCAAACCCTTGACAATCCAGTTTTGATCAAACTTCTTTACCTTCTTCTTTATCTCCATGGCGTGTGGGATCTTCCTGGACCAGGGATCAAACCTGTGTCCTCTGCACTGGCAAGCGGATTCTTAACCACTGCACCACCAGGGAAGTCCAACATCATAGTCTTTAAATTATAGTTCAGTATTTTTATTAAAAAGATGGACTAGCTCCATCTCAATACTCTTCTTCCTCAGCATTTGTCATTATGCATTCTTATCTTTATACGCTTTTCAGTTGAGTCACTTGGGTTTTCCAGATATGCAATTATATCAGCTAGAAAGTATGGTTAACACTTCTCCTTTCTAATTTTTTTTTTTAACCTCTAATTGTTTTCTTGTAAGACTACTTTGGCCAGTATCTCTATAACAACATTAAGGAATAATGGGAATAGAGGTATTCATTGTCTTAATAACATTATGGAAATGCTTTTGGTGTTTCCCTATTAAGCAAGATGTTGGCCTCTCAAATGAGATATATACATACATATATGAAAAAAATGTCTTTACATGAAAGACAATATAGTATAGTAGTTAAAAGCACAAACTCTGCAACTAAATTCTTCTACATATAAACTATGTGGTCCTGAGTAAATAAGTTACTTAACTTCTTTGTGCCTTTGGAGATAATATTATTGCTTCGTAGGGATTTTGGAAGAATTACTTGTCAGAACTCATAAAGTGCTTGGAAAAGTACCTAGAATGTAGTAAGCATTCATATTGCAGATGCTTGTGAGGACTACCAATCCAGGGACATTACCAAAACAGAAACTTCTTCATATCAAATTTTAATCTGCAGGTTTCCAGGCCACATAAATGGTTTAAATTTCTAGCCCTAAACCTACATTAGCCAGGTTTTGGTTAGAAATTCTCACAAGGGCAGAGATCTTTGTTGCCCAGTGTCTAGCCACTCAAATATTTGTTGAATGAAGAATGAATGAATGACTGGAGATGCCCCCACCCCCAGTGCCTTTTGTTTTTTCTTGATCCATCCAGAGCCATGGCTGAGAAGGACAGGTCTCCTGCTTTAGGATGAGTTTTTTTTCTAGTTTACCCATTGACAGTATCACCCTTAGGGAGTCTGAGCTATAAGAACCATTTAATCTCTTATCTTGTTTGAGCCCCAGCTTTGTGTTCTATCCCCCCAACTCTGAGTGAGTCATGTGTCCACTAGAACCCAGGCTCTAGTTCACTAAGGACTGGTAGCTGCTCTCAGGAGAAAACCCTTGCAAGTTTTTTCCTTCGGAAAAGTTTTCTTTCTCCAGTCGTTTCTGGCCTACAGTTATCTCTCTTACTTTATCTCCAGCTGAACTGTGCTTTAAGAAGATAGATTTTATATTTTAACCAGAATTTTCAGGTGTAAAGTATTCATCTTCTATTATATTGCTGGAAGTAGAATTCTCTATAACCACTTATTTAAAGTGGTATAATATAAAAATTGATGTGGAAAAATGGGTTATAAGAAAGTTAGTGTCCCTGAGTTCACGACATTATCTTTTACCCCATGGAAGTTATAGCTTTCTTTTGTGTGTTCCAAATTAGAATACTTTTTATTATTATCTCATAGATGAATAACACTAGCTATAACTTACTGAGTACTACTGTGTACCAGGCATTTCACATATATTATCTCTAATCATTACACTAACTTTGCAACTATGCCCTATTAGCCTTATTTTAAAAATAAAGAAACTAAAAGTCAGAGCATTTATGAAACTTTTCCAATGATTCAAGGTAGTAAGAAGTTGTAGTAGATACGTATTACGGCACCTGCCTACCCACATGCTTCTAAGAGACATCATTTCACCCTGTTGAGGGGTAACAGTCAAAGTTTATGCCATATGACTCTACCCACAAGTCCCAACCAAGTGGATGAAAGGTACTAACTTGACCTAGGATCCACAATCCATAGGTTGGTCAGTGCCCTCTTACCAATCTAAAAACGGATTAGGTCCAATCAGATTCTCCCTCTTCTATATGAACTTTGCCAGTAGTAGGTTACCCCTAATGCTCAAACTTTCCCTTTAAAAGTAAGTGTTAGGAAAAACAAAAAGTCAAGAAGTTCTAAATGGTGAGATTCTTGAGAACAAGTGACAAAGGGCTACATTTTTCAGCCCTCTGCCCCATTTATCTTTGTAAATACAATGTTTCTTATTTAAATAAGAATTACAGCCTAACTGGAAGTGCTGTAGGTAAGGAACTATACAATAACTTCTCCTATAAGATTATTCTACTTCTTTATTAAACTGCAAATATTTATGAGACCAGAGGAAACAGGGAAAAGAGCCACTATTTGTTTAAAATTTCCCTGCTTGGAATTGCTTAACTTTAAAGCACTTGTACAGTATTGACATAGCGCCTTATTGCACTAGAAGAAGCTAAAGCCACTTGTATCACTGCAAAAAAATGTATTTATTCCCTTGTATTATTACTAATTAATTCATTCCTTTATTCCATAAATACATATTTGTTGAGCACCTACTGTGCTCTCAGAATTGTACTGGGTGTAAGGGGTATATTGGCGAACAAAACAAACTTGGTTCTTGCCTTCAAAGACATCAAGTGAATAATTGGACAAATAATTACTAATTATAGTAGCAAAAAGTACTACAAAAGGGAAATAAGATATCTAATAGAAAGACTAGAGAATGAGGAACTAACATAAAAAAATTAATAGTACAAATAAATTTTAGTCATTATGGGTACAAAGTTCTACATAAAACATTAGCAAAAAGAATCCAGTGGTACCTTGAAAGAATAATCACTATGACCAAATGGAGTTCATACTAGGAATGTAAGGATAGTTCAGTATTAAGAAATCTATTAATATAATTTACCATATTAGAACATCAATAGAAAAATTACATAATCATGTCTTTACATGATGAGAGGCATTTTATAAAATTCACCATTCTTAATTAAATAAGATTTTGTATTTTTATTGACTACTTACTACATTCCAAGCTCTTTTCTAAGCACTTTATGAGTTCTCACTCATCTAATCCTTCCCAAAACCCCATGAGGCAATAATATTATGGTCAGATCATACAAGGACTAATAGGTCTTGCTAAAGATTTTGGATGGTATCCTATAAACAATTGGAAATCACTGAAAGGGTTAAACAGAAGTATGGTGTGGTCAGAGTTACATTTTGAAAAGATCACTCTGTATAATATGAAGGTGCAGGAGCAGATATAGGGCAACCAATTAGAAAGCTATTAGAGTAGGTCCAGTGATTAACAGAAACATTAGAGCCAAGTTAAGAAACTGGGAAATTATTAAGAAGTTAAACTTGGGGAGAGCTACAAAGAGTTACTGAATAGAGAGATGATACATATAAGAGGTATTTTAGGTGAATTGGAAGGGGGTAGGGAATTATAGTTAGAGAGACCAGTTAGAAAACTACTGTGATAGATAAGGCATGAGGTTGTGAGAGGCTGAACTAAGGTGACAGCAGAGGAAATGGAAAGGAAGGCAGAGAAACAAGAGGCTCTGAGGATCATGAAAAAATCCAGAGCTCGATATACACCTGGCACCATGGTATCGGACAGGTCTCTTGCCTTCATGCACTGTGAGCTCCTTTACGTCCAAGCATGTCTTACTTTTCTTTTTACTTCAGCAATCAGCACAAATTTTGCACATGGTAGGTCACAACAAATCAAATATTGACAAGACAGTGACAGAGACAGATATTTAGGGAATTACATTCAGAGTCTATTGCTCTTCTTTTCAGGGGGAGTACTTTCTTTTAAATGTTCTCATTGGGAACTGTCACAGATTATAAGAGACTAAGGAGATGTGACAACTAAATGCAGTGTGGGATCCTGGATTGTATCCTGAAGCAGAAAAAGTATATTAGTAGGGAAAACTGGAGAAATTTCAATAATGTCTATAGATTAGCAAATAGTATTTTATCAATGTCAATTTCCTGATTTTGATAACTGTACTATACTTAAGTTAGACGCTAACATTAGGGGAAGCTGGGTGAAGGATAATGAGAACTCCATAGTGTTTTGTAACTTCATAAGTCTAAGTCATTTTTTTTAAGTTAAAAAATTAATAAATACCCTTGCTAATGGCAAATCTTTATTTTTTTGAAGTATAGAACTGATTTTGAAAACAAAAAAGACAAGAAAAATTAGTGCAGAACAAAGACTGGTGAAAAGGTCAGTAATCTATCTGGGTAATAAATTTCTTGGTAGGCGAGGGGTTGATTAAAAAAACATGGTGTGACTTTAAGTAAATATGAGACTGTTTTCTTTTATAGTTCATAAATGGCTTCTAAAGGCAATTCAAAAGGACAAGGTCTAAAAATATTTTTTGCAATGACAGCATTGTTGAATTAGTGTAAAGAGTGGCTACGCTGAAGAATGGCATTCATTTAAACAGTGTACCTTAAGGTATATTTATTCCAAAAAGTCACTGTTCGTTACCTTATGGTCACACCTCAAGGTGCTGAAGCAGTTTCTGTGCACTTAGTAAGTGAAAGAAAAGTTAATTGAATGCAGTAATTTATCATGTCTCCCGCTTTCTAACACAAGAGGCTGAGTGATTTTCTAATCTCTTCTGTTATGGAAGTTCTTCTCGTTTTACCTTTTTGAGGTTATGAGAAAATTTATTGCTCTTTAGCAGAAATTTGCTATTCTTTGGGGGGAAAAGGAAAGTACAAAGAGAAACAGAGTGAGCGAGAGAGTGATATACAGGAAGCGTGTGGTCAGCAAGGTCAGCTCTCCTGGGTCATCCCTCAGTTGGTCTCACAGTGTATTCTATCAAGGTCAACACTGAGCATCCCCTGGACATATTCACCAATATGTTGGTCATGACATATGCAACATTTTATGGAGAATTTACTGGGTTGGCCAAAAAGTTTGTTAGGGTTTTTCTGTAAGCATTTACGGAAAAACCCGAAAGAACTTTCTGGCCAACCCAATATAACTAGGGACCTTAACCATGAGTTAATAAGCTCAAAAATTTCATTCATTAGAATTTCTGTTGGAAGGCCTTTCAGCCACATGACCAAAATATGAAATAATATGTAAAATTATATAAATATCTAAACAATTACCCAAATAGGCACTATGCCCAAGTCTACAACAAAACAGAAGCATTTTATTTCTTTATTTCCCTAAAGGAGTAAGATGGTATAGGATATAGGCCCAAGCCTTAGAATCAATGTCCTAATTTCTCTTCCTCTTTGCCACTTAACTTGCCTATATTTTGCCTGTCTTGCTTATAAAACAGATGTAATAACATTGTTACCTTCCAGGGGACTTATGTAAGTTAATGAATATGGCTGTAAAACATTTTGCAAACATGAAGTGTTACATAAATACTTACTAATTCCTTGAATGTGCTCATTATATTGCCTGCTTTGAACCTTAATATTTGCTTATAACTCTACACTCCAAATTTCCCCAAGGAAGAAATTCCAACTTTACTTGCCTGTGGCTTTATAGACATCTCTTTATATAAGCAAAGTCCAATTTCTTAGGATGCAGAACCAGGAACAAACACAACTAACGAAAAGCCAAGCAGTATTCACAGATGCTCTAAGCCTGTGAATGCACCTCAGTAATAGCTAAGCACATTCACTCAACGTTTCCAGTTGGGGAATGTAAGAGAAATATAATGATTTAGGGAGTTAGATAGTAAAAATTAAAAGTTCACAATATAATCTCATGACTCTCAAATGCTCTGCTTAAACAGAAGACCATATTCTCTCACTATTCAAAGGTCAGAATTCTATAAAGGCTAAAAGAAAATTTTATATCTGAACAAGATTTGAATCATTTAGCCTCTGTTGCTCTAGTTTTACATATTTTCTTAATGAATCCCTTCAAATTACTGCCACTCATGCTCTACTGAGCCAGTCCGAAACTATTACTCACTTGAAAACACAGTACCATACTAAAAATTACTAAGATGATTAAATGAGATAGTACATGAGATATAAGTATAGTATCTGTTCTGTAGTATGCACTCAATAAATAGTACTTACAAAAATGATTTGTAATTAATAATTAATTCTGACAAATCAATTGATGTCCAATAAAATTGATTTTATGGACGACTTAGGGAAATACCAATATTTCTACTTGTTCTGTACATTAAACACATGACAATGAAACACAAGTTAATAAATATTTAGCCCATATTTTGATAAGTAACTCATCACAATGAGAGTAACAAGATTAAGAAAACAAATACTCTTGAAGTAACAATTTTAACATGTTGATATATTATGAAATAGAACACAGAAACCATCATATATAACTGCACAAATTTAATGACAAAAGGTTATGTATATCCCTCACAAGCTTAATTGAAAGAGTGACTATCATACTAAGCTGGTAGATAAGAGAAGTACTGTCATTCAACTGTGTGACACTCAGATTGCATAGCTGAAGGATTATTATAGCAAGTCAGTATGCAATCTACATAAATGGATCAGCATAAAACAAATGGTCTTCCAATATTGTAACTTGGAACAATTTCTATTATGTAACAGAGAAACAGTCCAACTCTACTTTAATAAATTCAGATATAAAACAAAAAAAATATAAAGAGTATGTCATTCAATGAGGCTGAAGGGTTTGCCATAACTCAGAACTAACAAGGATCACAAGTATTTAGGACAAAATAGTAAAACAAGCATGGATGCTGCAATTCCTAGGACATCAGTGAGTCCACAGAGAAGAAAAACTATATATATACCGAATGTGGAAAAACTCTCACCAAAAGATCGAGAGTTCTTTCATACCAGAAAACTCTTACTGGAGAGAAACTCTATGTACTGAATGTTGGCAGGTCTACAGAGAGAAGTCAGAGCTGACTTATTCATCAGAAGATTCACACTGCAAATAAACCTCATGGATGTACTATCTGTGGGAAATCTTTTGCTGGGAAATCACACGTTCAATTGCATCATTTAATTCATACAGGTGAAAGACCTATGTATGAACTGACTGCGGGAAGCTCAACCTCAAAATGCTCATCCTTAAAATAAAGCCTGTCAATACAGCGACTGTGCTTAAGGGTTCCATCCAGTTACCCTCATGACCAGATATGAGTTCTAATATGCATCAAAGCAGCCATACATGAGAAAAAAAAATCACTTTTTTTGGAAAGTGATCAAGCCTTCTCACAGCAATCAGATCTAATAATAAAATTGAGGCTCTAGGCTGCAAAGAGCCTTAGAATATGTTACATGTGAGAAAGCCTTGAACAAAAAGCTGCTCGCACTGTTTGAGTGAGAACTCATTCCCAAGAGAACCTCGAATGATGCCTGGCTGAAGGAACCTTTCCTAATGGGCACCTGTCTCACTATCACACCCTTCTGCTCACAGTATTAGGAAGAGCTTTCCCACAGAATGCACTAAAATTTCCATTTCTTTAAGTATTATTGACGTTATTAGCAAATTGTAGTTCTTCATCTATGAAGCCCTTTTCAAAGCTATTTTTCTTATGAGTTTTCTTTAATTGATTTGTACAATTCTGAATATATTATGGATACTAGTCACTCATTTGTTATGCATGGCAAAAATTTTATTCCAGCTTTTGTTACAGTATCATTTACAATAGGGACAATGTTGATTAAGTTACAAACAATGGTTTGCCTCCAAGAAAGCTAAAAGCAGCTAATGCAAATTCTGGTGAGAATTAATAAAATCAGTAAACCAGCTGAATATATTTTAAACATAAATATGCTATTCTACCCAGTAGAATCTATAAATATTTTCAGGCAAAAATTAGACAGCATAGGTCAAAATCTTAATGACAGTTTAGAGAACTTTAAGACAGTCAACCTTAAAAGCATGTCTTTGTTAATTCAGGGAAAATATTGCCTGATCACATAAGGTAAGTAGTCTTTATGTCAGGGGTTTATTAAATTTGTAAGGAAGAAAATGATGATGACATGCCCACTAAACATGCACTATATTCTTAATACCTTTTTACTGAAGTCTCACTTCTGAGTGTTAATTGCACTGGCCTCAAAAGCATCTGGCGGGGCTTGCCTTGGGTGACTGAAGAAGACCGTCTCCTGGAGCTGGGGAGCTTGGGGAGCTGCCACCGCTTTTCCCTCTGAATAGAGCTCAACAGAACCAGCTGGGACACAGCTGCATCCCAGCTGTCAGCTTTGATTTCTTATGGCTACACTAAAAACAATCACTCCAGCTTGATCACATGATAATTCAATCTATATTACTACAGCTAAGACAACATTAAAAATTAAAATGTGCCCAGAATTCGGAAAGACTATCTGCATAAAGAATTATATTTGTGGCTGTGTCATGTATCCCTATGCACATTTTGTCATCTCATCTGAGGTCAGGTAGACAAAAGCGCTGATCATATTTTGTGGAGGGAAAAAAATATCACATTGGCCAGATGAAGAAGGAGAGAAATACACTATTAAAACTATTATTGACATAAATGCCATTAACAGCAAGTAATTATCATATCAACACTCAGAAAAACACTTTCCTCACAGCTCATCAGACCATAAGCTCTCAAGAGCAGGGGACATAGTTCACCAATTTTTCTAACATCAGTCCTAGCACAGTACCTGGCACATAGCAGGTGCTCAATAAACATTTTCTGAATGAATAAGAAGGGAAACTGGCACAGAATATATAAGGTAATTTATACAAACAGTTAAATCTCCCTTAACTAGGTAACAATGAGACAAGTCTGATGATTTAATTCTTTCTGTGATACAGAGAAAATAAGAGGTAGACTATTCCTAACTTCCATAGACTGTCCATTTGAGCATTCACAGAATGAGTGCCCAAAATCTTCCTGATCAAAAAGAGGAATGTTTTTGGTATCTACTCTGGAGCTTAACCAGGAGAAAAAGGAAGAAAGCATTCAGAGGAGTTAACAGAAGCAGTTCCAGAACTAAGAAGCAAATATTCTCACCAACAAAATCACTGGTAAGCTCACAGCTTACTTTCAATAATGACATCTGCTTCAGGAAATGTCTTTGGAAAGATGGGGATCTTTGCTGGTGCCTCTGAGCTGGTGCCTGCCCCACTTACTTGGTAGAAGTAGTACTGAGTGTAGGAGCTGTAATGTGATCACTGGGAGGCCATTTACTCACTCACGTAGATTATATGTAAATTATATCAGAGAAGTAGAGAAAATAATCAAGATGTACTTCTTTTGCTAGCACTTTTCTCCTGGTCAGAGAAAATGCTGAACCTAAAGTAGTGACTACTGCCAGCCAGAATGGCTATCACCCAAAAACAACACAAATAACAACTGTTGGCGAGGATGTGGAGAAAAGGGAACCCTCCTACACTCTTGGTGGGAATGTAAGTTGGTGCAGCCACTATGGAAAACAGTGAGCAGGTTTCTCAAAGAAACTAAAGAAACATACACCCCAATGTTCATAGCAGCACTATTTACAATTGCCAAGATATGGAAGCAACTCTAAGTGTCTATCAACAGATGATGAATGGATTAAGAAGATGTGGTGTGTGTGTGTATATATATATATACATACACACACACATGCAAGAAAATACCACTCAGCCATAAAAAAAGAATGAAATCTTGCCATTTGCAACAACATGGATGGCCTTGGAGGGTATCATGCTAAGTGAAGTAAGTCAGACAGAGAAAGACAACTACTGTATGATATCATTTATATGTAGACTCTAAAAAACACAACAAACTAGTGAATATAACAAGAGAGAAACAGACTCACAGACACAGAGAACAAATTAGTGATTACCAGTGGGGAGAGGGAAGGAGGGAGAGACAATATAGAGGTAGGGGATTAAGAGGGCACCAACAATTATGTACAAAATAAGCTACACAGGCATATTGTACAACACAGAGAATATAGCCAATATTTTATAATAACTATAAATGGAGCATAACCTTTAAAAATTGTGAATCGCTATATTGTACAGCTGTAACTTATATACTATTGTACATCAACAATATTTCAATTAAGTAAATAAATATAAAGTAGTGACTACTGGCATTTTAATCTTTTGTTCTTATTTCCAAATGTAGCTTTATAAATGGGGAACTATGGGATTCCCAGGATGTTCTTGTGACTCAGTTTGAAAATATGTCCACGTGCTTAGTTGGCGAGACCAGATATGGTACCATTTCCTAGTCTCCTGGAGACCTGGGTTCAGATACTCCAGGAACAATAATTGGATCTACACTGTGACAAGGCTGGTAGATATGGAGGGAGAGCTGTAGACGTGCACGCTATGAATCAAGGGATTCCTTAACCTCAGCCAAGCGGGTGACCGTGCACTTGTGTTCTGAATCATAAAAAATAAGGAAGGTGCTGAGGGGACAGCAAGCATGATCTCAAAAGAAGGCAGCTGAGATAGGACCTCCACGAATTATGGACGACCATTGTTAAACGGAGTTGAAAACATAAAAATTCAACGTTAGGAGAGGCTCCAGAGACTAAAGCTGTATGAGTGCAACATTATCCTAGGACTCCTAACGTCGAATGCTAAGTGAATTTCCTGAATGAGCTTATGCTGTGGATAGGTGATACTTCAACAGTACGACCCCAAAGGTTTTTAAAAAATTCCTTTAAAGACAGTTCCATGTGTAGCACTGTATCTGCCGCTGGAGGGCCCAGCAGAGATCCTACTATGAGCTACCATCTAGCACGAAGATTGGAAGACAGTAGAGTGAAGTTTTTTGTCAGAAGCAGGGTTTTAGGGTAAGACCCAGGAACACATATCCAAACGAGGAGAAATGAGGTCTTGGGGGCAGGGAGGAACATCACACAGGTAACATAACTTGAACGCTTTGAAAGTACAAAGTAAAATCACAAATCAAAGGCTTAATAACATCACAGTTCTTATCACCACAGGTGACCATCTGCTTTGAGTCTGTTATGGGATGTAATTGCTCCCTACTTGCTAGCAGCAGCCATTTTAGGAGACCCCGGCAGCACCTCTGGCAACCTGCCCAAGGTGGTCCTTCCTCTTTTGCATTTTGGCAGAAAGAGAGAAGTTCTGGGTAAAGGAAGTGGTTTGGTGAACATTCCTGGATCTGCAATTTAACCAAAACGAAAGTACTCAGAATGGCATTGTAGTGGGGTTGTGCTGTATTTACTTCTCAGAAAAGAAAGAACTGCCGCACACTTGATGTATGGAAAGCAGACACCTACTCACCAAGAGCAAATAATAATTTAAGATGAATGAACTTAAAAGACATGCAACAGCACAACCACAAGAGAGCTTTTGTGTATGTAAATTTGCTTGCTTTTTAAACCACTGATATCCTGTTTCTGAAAACTTATTCCTAGCCTCTATTCTTCCCTAATAGAACCCAATCAGTTTCTGACAGCTCTTTCCCAAACAGCTGTCTTTCATTTAATTTCATTTAGTGTGCAAACCGTTTCAAGTTGCATGCACAAGCATACTGTGAAGAATTCATTTTCTCTAGTTTCCTGGCGACGATAAAAGAATTTAATAAAAAAAAAAAAAAAAAAGTTGAACTTTGGCCTGAAATGTTGCTGTCCTGCCGAAATGGTGAATTACACAAGTGGAAGTGATCCAAAGGTTATTCCGTCTACCCCCTACCAGCAAAAGAGCCTAAACAGATCCTTTCATGTAATTATCTTACTTGTCCTTTTAAAATCTTGTAAGAAGAATTCTACATTCTCACTAAATAAATTTGGTCCAGACCTTGATAATTTGAAGAATGAACTTTCCTAGGGATAAGTGTGGGGGCGGGAGGATTTAGGACTCACAAACTGGAACAAGTCAGAATACAGAATTAAAAAACAAGTATGATCCTAGAATGTATATAACGGAGAAGATCAGGAAAGACTTTTGTAAAGGAAGCTTAGTTCTTGAAGGAAAGGGACACGACATTGCATAATGGTTTAAAGCATGTAATTCAGAGTTTAATAGCCATGGATTCAAATTCTACCAATGCTATTCTAAGAAAATTCTCTTATCTTCAAAATGGGTATTAACAATAACATTTATTGAGTTCTTGCTATATTTCAGGCACTATTCTAAGTGCTTTACATTCACTAACTTATAGAGAAACGCTTATATTACAGAGCTGTATAGATTAAATAAAACAATGTACTTAAAAGTGCTTAGCACAATTTTTGTATTCAATAAATGGTAATAATTATTATTCCCACTTTTGCTCATGAAAACCTAAACTGACCATCAACAAGACTTCAGCATCCAAAGTCCTAAAAAAAGAAATTAAAGTAAGTGATGCCACTTTGCTCCCTCCCTAATTCCCTTCCATCCAATGTAGGAAACAACCTTGAGGCAGACGTGAGAAAGGAAATTCAGTTTTGTCCATTTACCAAAGTAATAATGGTAAGAAGAGGGGATTATGGGATAGTGTGAACACCTTCCAATTCCTTTCAGCAGTTAAGAACTTCCTCGTCCTCCACTTCTTTTCAGCCCCCTCATGCTCATTGCATCATTCTCTGAGTTTCTAACCCACCAGGATTTTGAACACAAAAGGGAGCCTCAAAGAACAGGCCTGCTGCCCTTTGTCCACAGCCCTGCTCCACCTGAAACTTCCACCTTTCACAGAAGACACACTAAACTTACTTTTCCAATTTCTCAGTAGCTCCTGAATGTAATGGTTCTTGGGAATGGCAGATGTCTAGTTATGAACTTCAGCAGAATTTGGACTTCGGAGACTCCAACCTATTAATAACACTTAAGTGTCAGCATCTCTCCGGGTAGTAAAATCAGACATCTATGTTCAATTCGAGCACAACTTGAACTCAAGGGAGCTATAACTCAAGGGTGACTATGAAGCCACTTGTCTAAGAGATTTTTTTCCCTATTTGGGAGAGAAATATTTAGTGTAAAGTAGAGAAGAATGACTTGCTTCAGATTGAGGGTGAACATATTCAAAATCTACCTGACATGATAATAGGAAAAAATAAGTGAGAAAACTGAATTAACCTTGCTTAAGGAAAGCAATTTAAAAAATTTTAAAGCACAATTCCCCTGATTGTGAAAACCCATAAACTTTGGAATGAGTTCTCTCTTTTAAGAGGTTTTTAAAATTAAGATTGTTAATTTCTTAGGGTGCTTTTAGCTAAAGCATTCCGTTAGGAAGAAGAGGGTGGATGATATCTCAAGATTCCATTTAACACCAAGATGATGTAATAACTAAAATGCATTTTTAGCATGAAACCATATATTTGTTTAGAAATTTAGGTGAACAAATAGTCATTATTCAAGGAACCCACTCCTGCCACCTTTAAAGGTTGAATGATCTATTCTAGTTTAAGCAAAATGGATCACTATTAATCAAGGCTCAAAACTGCTTTGAAAAACAGAAAATAAAAAAATTTTTTAAAAATATGCCAACTGCCCATGGTACCACTGAAACCAACAACTATAAGGTTAGTCAGGAATTAAGGGAGCTAAATTTGGAGGTTGCTATCACTTGAATTGGGCAGAAAGACTAAATGGCAAAGAGGGAAAGTTGCTGATGGGTAGGACCAATGTATGAGAGAGTTGATTAAAATTAACAATTCAAATGCAGCTGGCAACTGAAGCTTTACAGAATTCTTTCCATGTATGCCAATGACTTGGCAGGCAGGCTATGGCTACAGGGATACTCAGCACTCAATTTGACAAGATTCTAAAACACAATCTATTTTAAAAGGGAAGACCAGAAATGAAATTGGTGATGCCAGTGCCTCCTGTTATCAAGTACTGCCGCCCACTCTTTCCAGTCCCGCTTACATTACCATCACCAACAAGTATGCCGGGGCCAGACACCACATTCAGAACCATGGCTCCTTGCTGTCTACACTCCAGGCCCCAAATCACTGGTTTCTTTATCCAATCACCCTGCAAAAGGGGAAATATTATCTAGCAACTACAGCAGAGGATCCCCAGACACACCCTGCGGATATGCATTGGGAACATCAATGGAAAAGAACTGTCCCCCAGCAAAAATTTTTATCTTCTCTTTCTGCCAGGCTCCTTATTTCTCTCAGAAAACTCTGCTTCCTGTTACAGAATGCTCTGGGTAGGACACTCACCCTTCTCACCAGCACCATGCCAGAACATCAAGAAATCAAACCTACTTCAATTCCATGTTTACAAAAGAAAGAGACATGTACAAATTCATACCATAAGCTGGGCTCACAGCCACATTATAAAAGTCATATTCCACCTGCCTGCATTTTATCAAACCATGAATCATTTCTACACTGACCCCCCCCCAAGACTCTTGTGTTCTGGCCAGGGAGCATTTCAAGTGTGTGGCCATCAAGTGCCATGAATAACAGAGAAAGGAGTAAAAGCAGTTTCTAAATCAAATCCTGAAAATAAACATGTTTCCAAGCGATGTAATTACAACAATATGCCACTCTTGGTTTGAAAAATAATATAACATTAAGGTTTTTTAAAAAGGGATCAAGAAGGAAGTATAAACAAAAATGGCATCATACTGTTCTGTATCAGTTTTTGCCTATACATAATAAGGCTAGCTGGTATAAGGTAAGGCAACAGACAGACAAAGTAGACTGAAGGTCCTCATGGATAATAAAAGTCTAGGTTACACTATACTCACATTGAAATAACCAAACACAAACAGATAATCCAAATTGAACCCAAACTCCCAAAACCAAAGTAACAGGGTTTTTTAAAAAAAATACATGTAACAGTTTTATTGAGAAATAACTCACATACTGTAAAATTTACTCTTTTACAATTCAGTGTTTTTTTAGTTATACTCACAGAGTTGTGCCACCGTCATCAATACCTAAGTCCAAAACATTTTCATTACCTCCCAGAAAAACTCATTAGTAGTCGCTCCCCATTTTTCTTTCTATCTAGACCCTAGCAACCACTAATCTATTTTCTTAAGTCTAATCCACTGATCTATATTTCTATCTTATGCCAGCACCACATTATCTGGATTACTATAGCTTTGCGATTAAGTTCTGAAGTTGGAAAGTTGAGTCTTCCAACTTTGTTCTTCTTTTTAAGATTACTTTGGCTATTCTGAGTCAAAATGAATTTTAGGATCAGTTGAGGTTTTCATAGAGATTGTATTAAATTTGTAGAACAATTTGTGGAATATTTCCATCTTAACTATTGAGTCTTCTAATCCATAAACATGAGATATCGTTCCATTGTTTAGGCTTCTTTCATTTCTTTCTGCAATGTTTTGTAGCTTTCAGTGTAAAAATCTTAAAGTTTTTTTGGTTAAATTTATTCCTAAGTATTGTACCCTTTTTGATGCTTAAAGTATTGGGTTTGAGTGTCTCTTCTAGCTTTCTTGAAGCACCAAGGTTAAAAAGGAATAATTATGTCTATAATCAAGCATGTTCAAACCAATGCTGGATGTTTATAAACATATTTAACGAAGAAGGAAATAGTACTGATTATCATGAGGCAGTAGCATGGAGCAGAATGCAGACTGGAATCAAATAAGACAGGTTCAAACTAAACCTTGGTCACTTATAGGTTACAGAATGCTGGAAAATTTGTTTTCCTTCTCTAGCCTTGTCTTTCTCATTTATAAAATTAAGACAATATCTACCTTGTACAATTTTATGTAGATTAGAAACAATATATGATACATTACCTTCTTAAGGGCTTTTTTGGTCTTAATCACTACTATATCATTAGCCCCTAGATTAATGCCTGGGGCATAAAAAGTACTCAAATATTTGCGAAATGAATGAACAAAATGTCTAAAGTAGTATCTAGCAAAAATCAGGGCTTAATAAATAGCAACAATAGTTATTATCATCATTACCATGAGATTATCGACATGAGCAAAAATAACTTAATGCGCCAATGAAGTAACAAGTAAACCAAATCATAATGGTACCAAAACCTAAAAGAAGTGGAAATACAAATAAATTTAGCCAGAGGCAATGCAAATCTGATAAGAACGAAAGTAAACTTTAACAACTCCAATGTGGCAGTTCATCTTTAACTTTTGCTTACAGTTGGTCCTCCACATCAGCAGGTTTGATATCAGAAGTTCCGTGTCCTTGGATTCAACTAATAGGGCACTGAAAATATTTGAAAAGAATCCAGAAAGTTCCATAAAGCAAAACTTGAATTTGCCAAGAACTGGCAACTATTCACATAGTGTTTACATTGTATTTGCAACTATATAATAGCATTTACATTGTATTAGGTATCATAAGTAATCTAGAGATAATTTAAAGTATACGGGAGGATGTGCATAGGTAATATACAAAGTGTATGCCATTTTATACAAGGGACCTGACCATCCGTGGATTTTGGTATCCATGGGGGTCCTGGAACCAATCTCCCTAGGATACAAAGGGACCACTGTACTTGCTACTGTTGAATATGGGTAAGGCTAGAAAACATTGATCCAGATAGGGGGAAATGTTCAAGGTTTGATAGAACAACTGAAAATAAAAAACCTACCACGTCTATATTATACTGATTATAATAATATAAATATATTAACAGTGCTAAGAAGGTACTCCAATTTTTCAAAAATAGAAATGGAATGTTCCTTTAGGTTCTCATTTTCTGTAAAGTTCATTTTTTTTCAAAAAGAAAAAAAGTAGAAAAGATAAAAAGAAAAGGAACCCCACAAATATGCCAGGCTAGAAACATCTGGTTTCTGGGTTCTTATGGTTTCTCAAAAGTTCATAGAAGCATCTGTAAAAATAGGAAAAGAAGACAAAAACCAATGTTCAAACCAAAATTCAAGTCCAGTTGCCATATGCAGCTTCTAAAAATGCCTTCTAATGTTTCAACAGACTTTTTCATTTCCTGTAGTTTTATCTTGTAAGAGGATTAAGAGAGAGCTACTGTTTTGCATTTAAGACATGGCAATATGACTGTGAGACACTCTAAACTTGGCACTCATCATTACTAACTGGTTTGAAAACCAATTTTTTTCCCACCTCTATTTCATTCCCATAGCTGCAAATCAAACGAAGATAATTCTAGAAACTGTTACAGATAGGATAAAGAATAAGATCTTCAAAGGACCAAATAAATAGAAGCTTTATAATCCTGTCATTAACACTGCTAAACCTTGCCTCTATGCTTTTAAAAGGCTGCTTGTTCCATCGCACAAAAGTAGCTGCTCTCATTGATAGATAGGATTTAAAAGACCTTTAATAAAAGCAAAAAGTTTACTTATAATTTCAAATAATACTTTAAGGTTAAATAAAATATTTGGAGTCTGGAATTAAATTACAGATATTATTATTCTGGTAAACATTCTCTGATGATTTGAAAGTCTTCCTTTTGTCCTTTGAAAAATAATAAGGCCAATTTAAAAAAACTTAAACCATGCATGGATTTAGTAAAAAAAAAAAAAAAAAAGTTAGCAAACGAAAGTATAAAATAAATGTAAAATTCTTCCTCTCTTACCCGCAAACCCATAGCCCTGCTCCTCAGAAGAAACCATTGTTAACCATTTCTTATTAACAACCTGAAATTTTCCATTTGTTGGCCATGTATAACCAATCATACATACACAAAAGAAATTTCAAGTCTACTATTGACAAACATAAACCATCTTCTTTACTGCAAAATAAAATTATGCACGTATCTAAATTTTTTTCATTATCAGTGCATGACTATAACACAGTAATTAGAGAACCTAGGAGCTTGAAGCAACTATGAAGAGCATTTACCTGAAGAGCATTTATCCTTGTTTTAGAGTTCAGGAAACAAACTCACTTAATTAGGTAACTTGTGCAAAGTTAGTTAACTGCCAGAGCTATTCCTAATTTTTAGTACTTGGAAGCTCTGGTATTTTGTTCCTTGTAATTTTAAAGATATTGCTATTCCTATTAGACCTTAGAACATCTTTCTCAAATGGGGGGAAAAAATTCCTGGCGTTTAAAGGTGAAGAAGGCACAAACTTAAAGTCTTTCCCACTGTTTCAACCTTTTACTGCATCAGGAGGATTTCATTTAGTTTCATCCAAAACAACGGTTCTGCCTCCTGGGCAGACTCAACAGTCCTATTCGTATCTGTAGTCTTAAGTAAACATGTAAAAATAAAGTATAAACCTTATGAATTTAGCTAACTCCTTTACTGTGTAAGCTCAGTAAAATGATGGATTTGATTTTCTCAGTTGAAAGCCCTAGACTTCCGAGAGCCCCTACCTGTACCCTGAGTAATAAACAAATAACGGTATCTCATCAAGGAGCTCGAGAGGCAAAGTTCTTGGTTTCATCAGAAGTGAATGAAATCTATCATGGATTCCTTGTAATCCACTTACAAGAATCATGTGGGCCAATATTCACCCAATTGGTATGTGAGCAGAGACATGATGTCAACAGTCTAGAGATAACCCTGTTCCAAAGCCACTGTGTTTATAGCAAGACTCCACAGTGTTGAAAAGTACTTTAGTGAATGACTGCTAGCAGAATACGCAGTGGAGTGGGGAGATTAGATAACTGAGTTTTAAGACACAGAATTCGGTTTTGGTCACACCGTGTGTGTGACCCTAGGCCTATCTTCTAAGTGCTTTGTTTCTCAGTTTACCTGCTTTTTTAATCGGTCACAAAAGTATTTATAGGTTTGGGGAGGGGGGTGGGTTTCCAAGAGTTTTGCAAACAAAGGCCTTGCTCAGAGAACCAAAAAATACACTGTGTTTCTTGAGTTCCTTTAATTAAAGCAACAACAACAAAATAGAAGCAGCTGTTTGCCTTCCCGCGTATCTCTGAAAGTTTCTATAGAAGCCAGAATCTCCATTGTCTATTATCTATTATATAATCTTTTTGCTGATTCTTTGTACCTTTCAAAAACACACAGAAATAGAAACTGCCCCTTAAGCCTGACCTGGCACTAAATACTAAAACTTCTGTAGACTGTTAGCAGTAAAAATGCCAAATAAAAATCTCCTGGATATACTCTCTCACTCTTGCGTATGTTGTTACCTTGAGTTTCTGGGATTCGTCTCTAACATAAACAGTACTTTGGTCACACTGAAGGAGGTTACCTCTGCCCTTCTGAAAATTGTGACTGGGTGAGTTCTATTCCCTAAAACAAAGACAGAAGGAGGATAGGCCAGGCTAGCCACAACTAATGCTGACAACCAGTGGTACTGGCGACTAATACTGACAAATGCCAACTATCTCTTCTAATAGGGAACAAAATATTGAACCTGCAAAATTCCCTACATTTCTACAGGAGTAATTAACTATATTTTTCATCCATAAAGCACTTTTCTTTTGAGGAATTATTTGATACTACTGCCTTTTTAAATTAATTTTTTAAAAATTTGTTTGTTCTCTGCCAGAAGTGGTCTGCTGGAAGTAGTCAATAATATATTTTCTCCTCCTTTACTCTAGTCAGAGCAAGGATCCTTCCTCTTCAGCCTATCCTCTAAGAAAATCTCAAAAAGCTTTCCTTCCTCAATTTGTACTAGCATTTTAAATCAACTTTGCACACTGGGAAAAGAGAATGAGAAAGTGCTGTAGGTTGTGGAGACATAAAATGTTGTAATAATAGTCACAGTAACCCAAACTATATTCATGGGAGTCATAGTTTAGAATCTCAATTATTGGCACTTAATAATGTAATTATTACCTTTGGTTTTGTTCTTCACCTGCTGGTTGACTAACTTTGTGCTACTTCATTTTATTTTTTTAATTACCATATTTGCCACAGCAGGAAGAGAAACACAACAAATTGAAACTTAACATGGTCATCTATTTTCTATTTGCTCTCGGAGAAGGTTTGATGGAAAAAAGAGATTGAATATGAGGTTTTGAATTATACGAAAATTCATTCAATTATTTCATTAATTATTCTATATAAATCAATAAAGTAAACTGCTATAGTTCTCTCCACTGTATGTAATACTGAACTCTAAGCAGCTCAAAAGGTATGCATCGACATAGGAAAAAAAAAAAGAGAGGGGTGCGGTCAGGATCTGGGTGGAGTCCTTGTGTATTTACTTGCCATCTGACGGTCCCTAAGCAAGCCACTTGACTTCTCTGGGCTTCCATTTCCTCTTTACAAAATGGCAGGGGTGGGCCAAATGATCTCTAAAGCTTACAAGTCTATGAATTATTTTTAACCAGTTAAATATCCATAGCCCCTCTGAGGTAGGTCAAACTCAAGTAAAAATTATTCATAAAGATTTAAAAAAAGAAAAAAAGTAAGGCACAACGGAGGGATGAGGGACCAGGGTCCAAACCCAGTAAACAGAGAAGCTGAGTACCACCTGGCCTTGACGTAATATCCTGAACTTGGAACATGGCCCATATTGAAAGCCCATGAACTTTTCCTGAAAAAAATTACAGACTTTCAAAAATAAACCTTTGGGTGACAGGCCAGAGTTTTTACATATCCCACAAGCAAACGATCATCCAATATGATTTATAAAATAGCTTTGAAAGGCATTTTTTTTTTAAATTATTATTATTATTATTATTATTATTATTATTATTTTATTTATTTATTTTTTTTATGGCTGTGTTGGGTCTTCGTTTCTGTGCAAGGGCTTTCTCTAGTTGTGGCAAGCGGGGGCCACTCTTCATCGTGGTGCGCGGGCCTCTCACTCTCGCGGCCTCTCTTGTTGCGGAGCACAAGCTCCAGACGCGCAGGCTCAGTAATTGTGGCTCACGGGCCCAGTTGCTCCGTGGCATGTGGGATCTTCCCAGACCAGGGCCCGAACCTGTGTCCCCTGCATTGGCAGGCAGACTCCCAACCACTGCGCCACCAGGGAAGCCCTGAAAGGCATTTTTTAAAGAAATTTGTATTTGATCACTTTGCCTCTACAGTTCAGGTAGTTAGGAATACACTTCTATCTCCTTCCTTCCCTATCAAACTCACACATGTTTACAAGGGCTGGCTCTAATCCGAGCATGAACGAGGTCATGAGACAAGAGTGTGATCAGGAAGAAAGTCAGTAAGAACGTCTCCCATCCTGTGAAATTTTAGCTCCTATCCAGGCACTCCCTCTCACCCCACACTCCTCTCGTAAAACGTGGTATTTATTTATCTTTGACTCTCCTCAAGGGTACCCGGAGAAGCCTGTCGAGTGAGCTGCCACCTTCCAGATTTAATCGGTTTTCCTCAGTTGTTGGGCAGCTCTAAACGCAGAAACCAAAAACTCTTCCGCTCGATTGGGTGTTCTCAATACAAGAGCTGGCACAGCCTCACACAAACTGCATCAAGCGGAACAATAACAATATTAAGTTCCCTCCTATCACAATGGCCCTAGTGTTATTTGGTTGGGTTGTCATTCCACCTGTCAGCTGCCACCAGGGGACAACAAATTTGCAAATTTACACAGTTTTCTTTGGAATGTTCTTTCTTTTTTTCTCTCTGGACTCTACGTTTCTGGAGCTCCTATTCTTCAAGGGCATGGAGACTTATTTAAAGAGAGATTTTTTTACAACTTAACTGGAAGGGTGCCCTGCTTACAAATGCGAAACTGCCACAGAGCAGACTTAACTTACGCAGTAAGCAGGTCACAAAGTAAGGAATAAATTCCAAAATTGTGATGTCTTAGATACGGAGAACAAACTTGGGGTTACCAGTGAGGAGAGGGAAGTGGGGAGGGGCGAGATAGCGGTATGGGATTACGAGACAAACTACTATGTATAAAATAAATAGGCAACAAAGATATATTGTACAGCACAGGGAAATATACTCATTATTTTGTAATAACTCTAAATGGAGTACAATTTATAAAAATATAAAATCAATGTGTTGTACACCTGAAACTAACATAACATTGTAAACCACCCATACTTCAATTTTTTAAAAATTGTGATTTCTTGTCTTAGTGAGGCAAAACGATCTAAAAATGTTTTATCTAGGATTGTGGGCTACATTGGGGGTCTGGACAAAGGAAATGGTAGTATCTACATGTAGATACTGTAGGTTACAGTAAGGGAATTTTATGGACATACACAATTCGTGTCAACTCAAAGGCAGAAATATCTAAGACACTTTCACACAACCCTGAACACCATGATTAAATATGGCTAGGTTGAGGATCTGCCCCCTGAATCAGTATCCTACTGTGTTAGGAGCTCCAAAATAATAAAAATCTAGGGGTTCTCCTTCTGGAGAAAAGAGTAGGAAGTGACAAGCAGTTAGGGAGAACAAAGGGACTTTCCCATGGTGGGATTTTTCAATTTCAGAAAATCAAGCAATTAAAGAAAGGTATGATATGTAATACTGAAAAAGAACACACTGCACAGTTAAACAATAAACAGTGTTGTTCACTGTTGTCCCCAGGGCCCCTAGAACAGGGCCTCGTACTCAGAAATGTTATTCTCTCTGCCTAGAACCACACTTCCCCACACCACCACCAGAGCCACATGGTTCCTCTCTCTTCATTCAGGTCTCTGCTCAAAGGTTTCCTCTCTAGACATGCCTTGCTTGACGGTATGCTCTAGAATCTCCATATCCCTCTTCATTTTCCTTATAACACTTAACACTACCCAACACTGTACATCTATGTGCTAATTTTATAATTGACTGTGTAGGAACTGTTCACTGCAGTATCCCCAGCCTCTCAATATCTGATATGTAGTAAGTACTCAATAAATAGTTACTGAAAAAATGGTTACATTGGATGATAACCTACAGACTTATTCTATTCCATATTCAGTCAGTAAGTCAGGCAACTACTGGTTATTCACTAAATGTTGGACACTGTCTAGGAGTAAAGAGCCCATATTAAGAAAAGGCCCCTAGATAAGGAAGTCATGGTAACAGTTTAATGTGGGATGTGCCACGTGCTGGGCATAAAGGAATATGAGGGCAATGAGAAGAAACATCTAATTCAGACTGGCAGAGTCAGTCACGTTCTCCAGGGAACCTATAGTTAGGTTCTGCAGCATGAACAGCATGTGGGAGGAGATGGAACACACAGTCACACGATGAAACTACAAGGTCAGTAGAGAGAAATGTAGGAGGTAACAACACATTAAAAGGATCAGAAACCATGATCAAGTGGGATTTATCCCAGGGATGCAAGGATTCTTCAATATACGCAAATCAATCAATGTGGTACACCATATTAACAAATTGAAGAATAAAAACCATATGATCATCTCAACAGATGCAGAAAAAGCTTTCCACAAAATTCAACACCCATTTCTGATAAAAACTCTCCAGAAAGTGGGCACAGAGGGAACCTACCTCAACATCATAAAGGCCATATACAACAAACCCACAGCAAACATCATTCTCCATGGTGAAAAACTGAAAGCATTTCTTCTAAGATCAGGAACAAGACAAGGATGTCCACTCTCACCACTATTATTCAACATAGCTTTGGAAGTCCTAGCCACGGCAATCAGAGAAGAAAAAGAAATAAAAGGAATACAAATTGGAAAAGAAGAAGTAAAACTGTCACTGTTTACAGATGACATGATACCTAGAGAATCCTATAGATGCCACCAGAAAACTACTAGACCTAATCAATGAATTTGGTAAAGTTGCAGGATACAAAATTAATGCACAGAAATCTCTTGCATTCCTATACACTAATGATGAAAAATCTGAAGGAGAAATTAAGGAAACACTCCCATTTACCATTGCAACAAAAAGAATAAAATACCAAGGAATAAACTTACCTAGGGAGACAAAAGACCTGTATGCAGAAAACTATAAGACACTGTTGAAAGAAATTAAAGATGATACCAACAGATGGAGAGATATACCATGTACTTGGATTGGAAGAATCAATATTGTGAAAATGACTATACTACCCAAACCAATCTACAGATTCAATGCAATCCCTATCAAATTACCAATGGCATTTTTTTATGGAACTAGAGTAAAAAATCTTAAAATTTGTATGGAGACACAAAAGACCCCGAATAGCCAAAGCAGTCTTGAGGGAAAAAAACGGAGCTGGAGGAATCAGATTTCCTGACTTGAGACTATACTACAAAGCTACAGTAATCAAGACAATGTGGTACTGGCACAAAATCAGAAACATAGATCAATGGAACAAGATAGAAAGCCCAGAGATTAACCTACACACCTATGGTCAACTAATCTATGACAAAGGAGGCAAGGATATACAATGGAGAAAAGACAGTCTCTTCAATAAGTGGTGCTGGGAAGACTGGACAGCTACCTGTAAAAGAATGAAATTAGAACACTCTCTAACACCATACACAAAAATAAACTCAAAATGGATTCAAGACCTAAATGTAAGACCAGACACTATAAAGCTCTTAGAGGAAAACACAGGAAGAACACTCTTTGGCATAAATCACAGCAAGACCTTTTTTGATCCACCTCCTAGAGTAATGGAAATAAAAGCAAAAATAAACAAATGGGACCTAATGAAACTTCAAAGCTTTTGCACAGCAAAGGAAACCATAAACAAGACGAAAAGACAACCCTCAGAATGGGAGAAAATATTTGCAAACGAATCAATGGACAAAGGATTAATCTCCAAAATATATAAAGAGCTCATGCAGCTCAATATTAAAAAAACAAACAACCCAATCCAAAAATGGGCAGAAGACCTAAACAGACATTTCTCCAAAGAAGACATACAGATGGCCAAGAAGCACATGTAAAGCTGCTCAACATCACTAATTATTAGAGAAATGCAAATCAAAACTACAATGAGGTATCACCTCACACCAGTTAGAATGGACGTCGCCAGAAAATCTACAAACAACAAATGCTGGAGAGGGTGTGGAGAAAAGGGAGCCCTCTTGCACTGTTGGTGGGAATGTAAATTGATACAGTCACTATGGAGAACAGTATGGAGGGTCCTTAAAAAACTAAAAATAGAATTACCATATGACCCAGCAATCCCACTACCGGGCATATACCCAGAGAAAACCATAATTCAAAAAGACACATGCACCCCAATGTTCATTGCAGCACTATTTACAATAGCCAGGTCATGGAAGCAACCTAAATGCCCATCAACAGACGAATGGATAAAGAAGATGTGGTACATATATACAATGGAATATTACTCAGCCATAAAAAGGAACAAAACTGGGTCATTTGTTGGACCTGGATGGATCTAGAGACTGTCATACAGAGTGAAGTAAGTCAGAAAGAGAAAAACAATTATCGTATATTAACGCATATATGTGGAACCTAGAAAAATGGTACAGATGAACCGGTTTGCAGGGCAGAAATTGAGACACAGATGTAGAGAACAAACGTATGGACACCAAGGGGGGAAAGCGGCAGGGGGGTGGGGGTGGTGGTGTGATGAATTGGGCGATTGGGATTGACATGTATACACCGATGTGTATAAAATTGATGACTAATAAGAACCTGCTGTATAAAAAATAAATAAAATAAAATTCAAAAATAAAAAAAAAAAAGATGCAGGGGACTTAGCATGAAGGGGCTTGATACTAAACCAAACCTAATCCTGGAAGCTGGAAGGAGTCACTGAAGGTGACTCAGAAACAGAAGAGTGACAGGATTTGATTTGCATTTTAGGAATATCACTCTGACGACATTAGGAAGGGCCAGGATAAAGGCAGGAAGGTAGGATCTTGCAGTAGTCCAGACAGAAGCAATGAAATGAAGACAATTCATTCATCCATTTCTTCGTTTCTTTAACCAAAAATTTGGAGTGCCTGCTTAGGAAAGGCTATGTGCAAGGCACTGGAATTGGTAAAAAGCAATGGGCCTGGAAAAGAGCCAGCTTAAAAGCTGTGAAGTAGGTAAACATAAAGAACTGAGTGACTGATTAGAGGAGTCTAATACAACTGCCACATGTATATGATTTGGGTGACGAGGTACAGAGTAATACCAGTCACCAAATTAGGAAATGGAATGGGGAATGGGGAGGGGGAAACGGTGGAGGTAACTTTATTGGGGAGGGGAATTATATGTGAAGTTTCAGGCAATCTGAAGTAGCAGTTGAACATCCAATTAGAGATGTCCATTAGGCAACAGACAGGGAATTCATTGCCCTCATGAGAACAAGCTGAAAAAAATCATTCTGTTCTCTATATAAACTCTCAAAACCTTCTATAATAGCACTCCTCTGAGATTCCAAATTTCCCTACTCTTATCTTCAGATGAAAAAAATCAAATTAGTTAAATTTATTTATGTTTTCATAAAAATTTATACTTTTACTAAAAACATGGACTTAGAGAAATACAAATTACAAGATTAATTTGTCTAAAAAAATAACTCTTTATGTTGACAGTCAACAATGAAAAGCACCACTGAAATTCTAACTAGTCTGCTAATCAAGGGAGAAATCTGTAACAAACAATGGAAAATTAGAAGGCGATGAAAGAATGGAGGAAACAAATGAGAAAGATGAACGTGTACACATGACATTTCCTAGCAGGAATATGACAGAACTGTCAAGTCAGGAAAACTTACATATGATATTATATATTTTTGGCACCAATGAAATGATTTGTGACAGTTTATGAAAATACACTCAATACAAACAAATAAGAAACACGAAATCAAAGAGGAACACAGGAAAATAATGCTAGGAGTAAGATTAGCACACAAATGCATATTGTTTATTCCCCCACAGCTATTAGAAATGATCTGCAAGCTTGGCTCTAACCCCCTTAAAGAAGAAAATATAATCAAATATAAGATTCATAATGGCCACAAGATTTTTTTTTTTTTAGAAAATGAATCAGTGTTTCCTGACCCTGAGGTCTGGGAGGAATTTCATCTCTAGGTCCTCTTAAAGATGATGGGGTGTGGTGTACTGAGGCCTCCTCAAAAACTCCATCACTGACAGATAGTCAATTTCATCCCACTGTTTGATACAACAGCCATCACTGAAGGCCCATGATTTAATACCAATCTTCTACAAGCAGATTTTTGAGCAACTGGACAACAGAGAGTTCAAAGTTCTAATCTCTAAAAGGAATCTGAATACAGACTTTCTGTGATGCAACTTAAAGATGTCCACCTCTTTTAGCAACAGTGGGAGCAGAGGGTAGGGTTAATGTCCTCTTTCAAAATTAAGGAGCCTAATGAAGACACCACACTCTACACAAATATGGATTTTGAAGATGGCCTATGAAAAATATAATGCAGTCAGGTAGAAAAAAGACAAGCTTTGGAGTTATGCTTAGCTTCAAATCCTGGTTCTGTTCCTTATGGCTGTATGACCCTAGAAAAATCACTTCCACTTTCTGAATCTGTTTCCTTTATCTATAGTACGCAGGTTGTAATGAGGAACAAATGAGATAAAAAATAGAGTGCTAGTATAATGAGTATGCAGACGTAAAATGAATGAGGGGGCATGGGACAGAGTACCAACAGAACTAATACAGAAAACAAAAACAAAAACAAAAAACCCACAACCAGATGTAGTTATTTAAGAGCATTTTTCTTCCTTACAGGCATCTTACTTATGAATCACAACACTTAAAATATTTTATTTTTATTTTCCTTCAATTAACCTTTTTTGGCTAGTCACCTAACCTACTTTCTGGTTACCCCTCTAAATTATATTCACCCTATCCCCAAACCACTGGGTTAATAACACTTCTCAGCCCAGAATACACTATTACTATCTATGCAAGGCCCCTCTCTTGAGTTTATTTTCATTTATTGGTTTTTTTCCCCTTTATCTCTAATCCCCATTCTGTCCTACTCCTACATAAGCAAACACTTAATTGTCTGGTTCTATCTTTGGATATGGGTTGTTTACTTGAAAAACATAAAGTTTTGTCCTGTGTATATACATGTTTAAATGTTTTCATAAGTGGTAATGTACTATGCATCCATAGCCTTTTTTTGTTTTTCACTGAATCCTCTCTTCAAACTGCATCCATGATACAGTATGGCCCTTTAGTTCATGCCAAACTGCTGCATCATGTTCCAAAGTATGAATCTGCTGTCTCAAACAATGCCACTATATTCAAAAGTGACCTCTAGATGAATTAAAGCTTAAAAGTAACGTGGCTAACAGAAAAAAGTGTCAGAGAGCAACCCTGTGGCCTTGGATCCTCAAAGCATAGACTGTAAAATTAAAATATACGTAATTTTTTGCATATATTTGCCAAACTCAAAATTAAGGTCTATATCAACATGAAACCTTAAATCAAGTCATGATAGTAAAAAGCCAAATAACTAACTAGTATATAAAGAAATGCTCAACTTCATTAGTAATCAGAGAAATGTAAATTAAAATGAAATATCACTTCACACCCATCAGTTTGGAAAAATGAGAAAGTCTAAACATAGCAAATCTTGGCAAGGATGTGGGGAAGCAGGAGCATTCATCTACTGTTGGTGGGATACAGACGGGTGCAGCCTTTCTGGGAAGCAATCTGGGAGTACATAGGGATGTTCAGAATGTGTATTCTCGATGACCCTGCAATCCTACCCCTGAGTACATACCCTGGAGAGTCCAAAGATGTTCCTATACTGCTGTCTGTGGTAGCAGGAAGGGACAATCCACTTCTTTTTTATGCAATATAAAATTGTGTAGACCCAGACTATGAAAATATTTCTCTCTTATCTCTATAAATTTTTTAAACAAAGAGTCTATCCAAAACTTTCTGTAGAAAATTAGAGCACGTCTGCAAACCTGAAGTACAAAACAAAAACAGCATCTCACATTTCCAAATGTATATTATTTTCCTGTAGACTCCAAGGGGATTTTTCTTAAATTACTGAATACTCTCTATAAATGAAGGCTCTAAATATCTCATACAGTCTGAATATTATCATTTAAATGTAATAACCATGAACTTTGAGATTTAAAGAATTTAGAACAATTTGGACTTCCCTGGTGGCGCAGTGGTTAAGAATCCACCTGCCAATGCAGGGGACGCGGGTTCGAGCCCTGGTCCAGGAAGATCCCACATGCCGCGGCGCAACTAAGCCCGTGTGCCACAACTACTGAGCCTGCGCTCTAGAGCCTGCGAGTCACAACTACTGAAGCCCGTGCTCCGCAACAAGAGAAGCCACCGCAATGAGAGGCCTGTGCACTGCAATGAAGAGTAGCCCCTGCTCGCTGCAACTAAAACAAACAAACAAAACAAACAAACAAAAAAAATTTAGAACAATTTATTAGAACTGCAAATCTTACCCTGTTATTGCAGTGATGATGTGACAACAATCAAAGGATAAGAAAGTTGAGCTCTACTCAAGGCTCTAATGGTCATTTAATAACAAAAGGTCCCTTATTTTTATTTTCCCACACTGCCTTAAAATAAGTACAGTAATCAGTTCCCAAGAATTATAGCATATTAACACGGGAAGTTGAACAAGGCACAATGCTTTGAGTACCCCAAGTGCTTTAAAGAAAGGTTTGATGGACACCGTTCATGTTAGTGTCACATTTTATTACAAAGTTCACGAACACATGTGGCTCTGGTATCAGGGAGAGTTCTCCAGGTGACTGGGTTTTTAATAAGACAAGAACTGGGTCACTCTGGAAGGTTAGGAAAAACAACTTGAATTATAAATATATAACTCAGTTTTCTATAGCATCTCTAAGTTTTCACACCCTTTCCCAAACTTCCTATATAAATCTGAAATGATATCACTTGGGGCATAAAAGCTCACAAATATCTGCTGCCTACAGTTCTCACAAGAAACTACAGTCCCGACTGTGCTTTAAATACAAAAGATTTTCGCCCAGGGCCTGCATTTTCACACACACATAAACATTTACCTGACACAGAGGCTACCAAAAGAACCACATTCAGAGGAAGGGGAGGAAGCTGGGGGGTGGGACGGGCTCTTGGCAAGGATGGCAATTTGAGAGGCCCTGGCAGATTGGGACGTATGGCTTTTTTCCATCCAGAGGTCGTCTGAAGCACAGTATTTTATTTTCATAGTAGGGTACTGAGTTCTGAGATCTCCGATACACCCCAGGGAACCAGCAAAAGCTAGTCTCAGCACTGTGCCCGTCCCCACCGGCACCAGGTCGCTAATGAAGGTGAGGGGCTGTGAGTGCACCCAAATAAAACACAGCAAAAGGAGAAAAAGAACTCCGAGCTGGGCCCATTCCTTTTATTCCAGGGGAGCAACCTTTTCTGTACTGAGTGACTAATGAGTCCTGAACAGGAGTGGGAACAAATCACACAGTGCGCTACCAGGAGGGACAACACGGGTCGGCCTTTGTGTTCTGTGGCCGGTTCAGTTTTCAGAGCATTTCCCAGCAAGGACCAAAAGCAAGCTGCACAAAGGAAACAGAGCAGTTAGATACTTGAACTGTGTCCTGGGTGCTTCAGTCTGGAGTGACGGTGAGGGTGGGGAGGAGGATAGAGGCGAGGGGGTCCAAGGGAATCAAATAAGGATGGCTTTATCTGAAAAGTTCATAAAAACATTTTCTTCCCAGAGCTGTTATTTTGAACTTTATCTTTTCTAAGGGACATGAGCTCCAATCCCTCAGCAGACTTTTAAAGGGAGAACAGAAATAAAGCCTAAGAAGGAATTTTATTTTTCCATCCTCACCACTTAATTAGAAGGGCCTTTACAGTGTTCAAGGTTTTAATTGCCTTCTCCCCCTCCCTGACCTCCTTCTTCAGTGACACCCATACAGCAACTGAGCCAGAGCCAAACAGTATCTGAAGCTTCTCTGAAGGAGGAAGAACACCAGCACAGGGACCCGAGACACCATTTCTCTCCCTTCCTTCCTCTAGCTCTCTCCTCCCTCCCACCCCCCCTCCACCCCCGCCCCTCCTCCTATCTCTCTCTCTCTCTCTCTCTCTTTTCTCTCTTGCACGAAAACATCTGATAGCTTTTCTGGTGCACAAGAAGCTTTCCCGGCATGACTGATAGCAGCAAATGCTGCAACACGAGAAAGTTCCCAATAATCTGAAGAAAAGCAAGAAGAGGAAAAAGAGAGGGGAAAGGGAATTACTAAACAAAAGAAAAGAGGGGTTGAAAAGGCTAAGTCTATTAAAAAAAAACAACAACATCTAACTGAGCTGCATTAATAGAAAATAATCAGGACCCAATAAAAATTTGATTTACTTCCACAGACTTTTAAAATCTAGAATGTTACCTCTTTTCTCCTTATTTACTATGTAAATAAACATGAAGCCCAATAAAAGATATTTTCAGTTGGCCCAGGATTACTTCTGTAATCTTCTGTCCCTACCAAAACTTAGACCAAGGACATCACCATTAATCTCTCTTAGATCCATGGAAAAATAAGATCCTTGATTTTTGATTTGGAATTCTAACAAATTCAGAGTGTGCTCGCTAAGGGTCCTATAATAGTAAATAATAACTTATTTTTAAATAATTAAAAACAATATCAGCTTCTATTTAAGATCAACAAAGTGCTGATATATATGCATGACTTCTAATTAACCGTGATGCAAGTTAGACATCACCAGGAATTATTATCATGAGGATACTACAAAGTAAATGACTTGCTCAAGGCCACATAAGCTTAGTCAATGATAGAGCCAGGATTTGAATCCATTTTTTTTTTCTGGCTCCAAAGCCTACCCTCTTTCTATTAAACCACAGGAGAAAATGAGCTATAATAAACCCTTCAACACTTGAACGGTATCATTTTTTAAACTTAGTACTATAATAACCCAGAGTTTTCTACAATCAACAATCTATCATGTAGATTAGTAATAATAAAGAATCATAATACGAATGACATATTTGTTAATTAAAGTAGACTGGCTGTAGGTGATCTCCAGGTTGTACTTCAACACCTGGGTAAGTCTTCAGAGGCGTTCAAAGCACCCTGATACTCTGCTTATTTAGACAATAATTGGACACCAAGCCCTAACCTAACCCATAGGTTCGGAGTCCAATTCTAGAACATGCCTGCTACCCAAAATAAAGAGTCGTTAAATGAACCTCTGGGAATCAATGTACCCTAGGGAATTTAGAAATGGTATGGACTTTGCCAGGAGTCTCTTAATGCCTCTGTCACTCTGAGCCTTCAGGAAGCCCCAGAAGAATCATTCCCTAAAAAGGCCCCGTAGACTGGAAACTAATCCCAGAAGAATATGAACACTCTCAATCACTAACGACATCTCTCCAGTTTGCAGGGTTACCCTATCTAAGATTAGTCCCTCTCCCTGTGCTCTGGACCTACCCCATCTCAAGTTGATCCCATCCTCATTTTCTCCTCTCCTGCATCAGCTTCTATGTCTCCATTGTCCCCTTCCTATCAGCATTTAAACGTGCTCAAGCCCACATGCCCTCTCCCAGTCCATACCACCCTTCACATACTATTTCCAGTCTCTTCTTTATAGCCAAAATACATCAAAGCATGACCTACACATGCTGATTCCATCCATTTACTCTCACTTACTCTTTAACCAAATCTCCTGAACTCTTGCAACCACCAGTCTACCAAAAAGGTTCTCAAAAAGTCACCCATGCTTTTCAGTTGTAAAATTCAATGGTCTTCTCAGTCTTTATCTTATTTGACCTCTTAGTTGAATTCAAAACCATTAAACACTCCCTTATCTTGGAAATGTTCTCTTCTCTTCCATAAACTATACACTCCTGATTTTCCTCATACTTCTCCAGCCCCTCCTCTTCAGTTCCTTGAGCAAACATATCTCCCAGAATGTTGCTTCTCCCTATAGGCCCTCTCCTTGGGAAATTTCATCTGTTTCCCTGATTTCAATCACACCAGCTACACCCTGAAGAACACAAAATCTATATATCTAGGCTAAACTTGCCTCCATTCCTAGAAATGTAAACACCATCCAAAGAATGGGGGATAGAACACGGAACAAAATAGTTCTCAAGTTCATTGTCTAGCTCATCCTCTTGGATGTCTCAAAGGCACCTTCAACTGAAAGTGTCACAAGGTGAAATCAATATCTGCTCCCACTCTACCAAAAAGCCCATTCTTCCAACTCTATTCCTCTTCTTAGTGAATGCCAACACTCTTCACCCTTTTAACTATGCCAGAAACCTGGGAATTATTCTTGACTCCTTCCTTTCTCCAATCATCAAATCCTAATGTTTTTACCTCCTAAATATCTCTGTATAAAATCTCTTCTCATCATCCCAGCTCACTACCCAAATCCAGGCAACCATCATTTCTCACCTATATTTCACCCAACAGCTTCTTAACTGGTCTACCTGCAGGCTTACTACCCACCAATTCACTACATATAGCCACAAGAACCGCACAGCAGCACACATGTCACCAACACTGAAAGCGGCATGTAGCAGGGGCTCAATATAGTTTTGCTGAGTGAACGAATCGATCAATTGACCAACCAATTAATCAACCAATTCAGAACCCAAGAGCTAGCTTTAATGTTTCTCGAAAATTGCCCCAAAATTGAATGGTGGTCTTAGGAAAAATATATATATTGCCCCCAAATTTGTGTCTTTGTGTTGCTTTGCTGCTCCAGATCACAAATACTGGGGAAGTGCATCAGACAGTTGAATACTGTGTGGGATCCACTTTTAAACCTGCTGTGTAGAATCAACATGTATGTCTATAGTAGTGGTTCTCAGTTGGGGACAGTTTTGTCCCCCAGGGCAGGGGACCGGAGGGTTTCCTACAGGCATCTGGTGGGTTGAAGCCAGAGCTGCTGTTAAATCTTCTGCAACGTACAGAAGAGGCCCCCACAACAAGGAATTATCCAGTCCAAAATGTCAATGTCAAAAACAAGGTAGTACCAGAGTAACACTATTTCCAAATGCCACAATATTAGGATTTCACAAGATAATAAACACATTTATTCCTCTGTAGAATGAGATATAACACAGTCCACTTTCTAAAGTAAAAGTTAATGGATTTCTCCAATCAAAAAAAAAATGGAGATAAAATTTAAATAATGGGTTAGCATTTCAGCTCTGAGAATAAAAAATATTTACAACAAGTTCTAATAAAATTTATTCTTTTCTTTATTGAAAGCTCCTTTCTTTCTCTATTCACAACCCAAAAAAACACAATAACAAAATACTCCAATGTGCAAATGCACACGCACAATGTTTTATCATTGATTTTCATCATGACTTTTGGAAACAAAAAGACTGTTTCTCCTTCACATCCCCTCTCTACCTCCTCTGCTCTACTTAACCAATCATAACATAGTTAGGAGGTATGTTTTATTATCTCTTGTACTTGATGATGTGCTTCCTATTCCTAAGATAAAAATAAATAAGTGGAATTCTTTACATTTCTCTCAGGAAACAAAGACAAAAACAAAAAACCTAACTCAAGATGCTTCACTTGCATGACTGGAAACTGTTTTTTCTTTTTACAATCAAGAAATAAGAAATATTTTCCATTTCTATCTTAATCGAATAACCATCAAACCAATGCCAATATATAACAATTCAAATGGCTTTATTTCTATTGTCTTTCCCAGATACCACATTTTTAAGATATGATGTTTTCTGCACAAAATCAGAGTAAGCTAAGAGACCAGCAGTTATGATTCAATGAGTGAAAAATTTAGGGGAAAAGTGGTTCAATCTAGTGATTAAATATTGAAACCTCCATTGCTGGCTGTGACAATATTTATTTTTTGTGCTTCATATGATACCGTCAAGATTTAGAATAATGTACATAGATCAACAAACCTGCTCACTGATTTGCTGTCTAAATACTATATCTGATTACTACCTTAAGAGTTTTGATCATCAAATGTCCCAGCTGTAGCCCTAACAGATGTAGACTGAAATAATGTATGAAGACCTTAAAATCAAACAGTAAAACTGTTCTGATTTTCTATACTCATCTCACCCTAAGAGCTTAGATGGTTCCCATTTTCTTAGCCTGCCTTATCAATGATACATTTTTCATTAACACTATTTGAGTCTCACCAAATAAGGGCTGTTCCCTCTAACTGAAACACAGAATATGTCATAGTAATTGAAATCACAGATTAGTAATTGGAACTTTCTAGTTTGCCAATAGGCGCTGTGACCCTGCACTTGTATAGCCTAAGGATTCCAATAAATAGGTTTTATCATAGGTGAATACCCTAGGGAAAGAGACTAGAACTAGACAGTTTAGCAGTGTGTACATTTACCTGGATGTCTATATACAAACACCAAATGTGTCAGAATAAATAGCTCTCAGTTCCTGGCACAAATATCTAGGCCCTGACAAAAGCAGGAAATGAATTCAGAAGTGAAAAATAAGCAGAAAGCAGTATTAATCACTGTTAGTGAAAATAAAAGATTGGCAACACCCTAAATGTCCATTAGTAGGAGCCTAGGTTAAATAAGACTACAATGCACCCATACAACAGACACCATGAGACCACAAGAACAAGAAAGCTTTTTCCAGACCAACATGAAATGATTTTCAAGATACGCTGTTAAATGAAAATAAGCAAGAGTGGAATAGTAGTAAGCATTTCTGTGAAAAGGAAAATTCTTTTGTTACATATAAATATAAATATGTAATATATATATACATACACATGTATATCTTCTATATGTATAAAATATTTATGGAAAGAAATGTAGGAAACTAGTAACAGAAGCTGTGCTTCAGAGAGACTAATATGGTGGTTTGGGGACTTCCCTGGTGGTCCAGTGGTAAGGAATCCACCTTCCAAGGCAGGGGACCCGGGTTCGATCCCTGGTTGGGGAACTAAGATCCCACATGCCGTGGGGCAACTAAGCCCGTGCACCACAACTACTGAGCTCGCATGCCTCAACTAGAGAGCCCTCGTGCCGCAAAGCACAGAGCCCACGCGCTCTGGAGCCCACGCACCACAACTAGAGAAGAGAAAAACCCACACGCCACAACTAGAGAGAATCCCGCACCAAAATGAAAGATCCCACATTCCTCAACAAAGATCCTGCATGCCGCAACTAAGACCAGACACAGCCAAAAACATTAAGAAAATAATAAAATAAATAAATAAAATAAATAAATATTTAATATGGTGGTTTGGGGACAAGAGTGAGCAAAAGACTTCTATATACTGCTGTGTACCTCTGGAATTTTGAACCAGGTGAATGTATTTCCTATTCCAAAATAAATAAAACTGAAATATTTTTAAAAAAATCTTATTTGACATTGTAAATCAACTATACACCAATAAAAATTAATTTAAAAAGTAAATAAAATAAACTAGATAACCAACAAGGACCTACTGTAAAAAAAAATTTTTTTTAATCTTATTTGCCAAAACAATGCATAATTGTCCATCAGGGGAAAAAAAATTACGTATCACTCTCTAAATGAGTAAATTCTGTTAATATGTAGGTCAATGTGTACCTCAACATTCCATTAACATGGCACTGGTAAGAGCTCCTAAAAAAACAGTAATTAAGTTTTAAAAAAAAAACCCTCTATGGCAGCTTTTTCCTCAATAACCTTCTCTTCAAATCAATATAGTACTTGCAATGAAAAAGAGGCAGCATTAAGTTTTAATTAGTGACTACTGATGAAGCTTATTTTCCTTAATTGTGAAAAAGGAAAAAAAATGAGATGTTTTTGCCTACCTTATTTATCTATCATTAGGAAATACCTATAAATACAGAAATAAGTTTTGACACAAGTGGTTTTAAATTTAAGTGCCAAAAAATAGGATTCTGCCCTAGCTCCTCTCTTTCTAAAAAAATACCTATGTTATTTCATGATGTGACTGTGCAACCTAGACACATGTCCTGGGGCCACAGCTAACAGAAAGTTGAGTATGCTCTATGGAGCTGGGCCACAGCCCTGCCCACACATTCTAGGAACAGGCTCAAGAAGCATTTGAATCTTTGGCCACCTTCTAACAAAGAAAAACAAATTCAGTATCAGTTATGCCAACCCAAAACCTGTGATCTCTGGAAGACACTCTTAAATAGTAGTAAACAATGACATCTTTTAGGCGTCTTATTATAATGCAAAATTTTTAAAAATCTGTAAGAGCCCTAGTAAAGTGATACAGGTTTATAATTGTTAACTCCTGACTTCAAAATCTGTCAGGACAAGATCATTTTTTCCAGGTCATGTTAGTGCTAAAAATTTTGGGTCTTCAACCAAGTATTTGCTCCCACTGGCCTTCATAAATCACATCAGGGCCAGGATTTTTGCACAGCCTTATAAATGGTAGCCATTACTCTGGCTCTAACCTTCAGTGAAATTCCATCAATTAATAGTTTGTGTCTAAGTTTCAATGCTCTCTTTTTCAAAAATTATAATTATGCCGAAATTTAACTGTTAATAGTTTATCTGTAATTGATAGTGACACCAGATATTGACTACTAAACTATTTTTCTTTTTCTCAATCAGTATCAAGCAGACCAGGCACATATGTGTTGAGGATTGCGGTAAAACATCTGTTCTTCAGATGAGAAATCAAACTTTTCAGTTAATACTCTTGAAGAGACCATCAAACTCAACCCTTGGCCATACCACTGTTTCATAAATGATCATCTAGGTTAAAAGAAAAGAAGGTATCTGAGTAGACCAGAGAGGCTTTCAGAAAAGGCTGAAACACTCACCTTGGAACTGATCAGCACTTCAGGTTGGGGACATCCCCTCTTATTATACCCTTCACTGGTCTGGGTCCTGGGTTTTGATAGACACTCCAAAACAAAATGCAGCTATTCAAACATTTGCCCATGTCTGAAAAGTATCTTGAGTACTCAATGCATTATGAAATGTGATTAACATGCTTTGATTTTGAAAAATCCCAGAGAAAGAAAAGAATGTAAATAAAAGAATGGAAAATATATATACAACTGGACATTATGAATTAGAAGTACAGACAGAAAATATACAAATAAGATTAAGTTGATACATCTGGGGAAGGAACACTAGCCCATTCCTTAAATTCTCTATGAAGTAAATGGGAAGCAACTGTTTTTATTCTCATTTTGCAAATAGGAAAATCAGGCATGAAGCAGAAAAGTAACAATGTGGAGAAAAAGAAGTTACAGGTTTACAGAAGTAATGATTGAGTAAGAACACTAAGGCTAAGTCGCCTGATGCCATGTTCTAATCTTTCCTTATGAAAGAAGGACCCCGTTTGTTTTTCCTACCTGTCCTTCAGGAAACTTGTGAACTACCTAATAACCACAAGGTAATATATACAAGGATCACTTTCATGCATACAGAATATAATTTTAGCCAGGTGTAAAAGAAGGGGGAGAAAGAAAAGACATGGTCCTTGATTTCTAGGGGTGTGTGTGTGTGTGTGTGTGTGTGAGAAAGAGAGGCAGGGGGAGATGGAGAGAGAGGGAGAGTGAGAAACACACCCGAAATCTTTTTGGAAACAGAAAGGAATGCATAAAATTCATTTTAAAGTAGATGGCATAGATGTAGTCTAATGTAATGGACAATGAGAAAAAAATATACACGTTAAAAAAAACTTTTGCCTTTTTGTCTTTTATATTGTTAATGCATTTTGACTAAATATTCAGAGAGCACTGGGTGCAGCAGTGACAAAATAAAAATCAACTAAAAGATTTAGATTTCATTGAGAGAGGCAGGCTCATTCTAATTCTAAAATATTTACTTACATTGTTAGTAATATTCTATGCTGCAACTAATAATGAAAATACTGCTATGGTACCCTCCGCTTTCTTGAACATATCGGAGTTTAGGCAGAAGAAAATGCTAAACATTGCTATCAAGTAGAACTTAAGGTCTCTGTAGGATTGATGTACATTTTTTTTAAACAGTCACAAATATTATAAAAATCAATGGAACCATAAGCTTCTAAGCATATTTTGACTACAATTTAGGCATAATTTGCCAAGACCACATGAAACTTAAAAAGTAGAGCGAGTAATAATTTATCTGCAGAAGCTTTAACTGAACATATGCTCTTAAGTGTTCCTTTCCTGAAATTATACTGGCAGAGTGGAGAGTTAACAATATATGAACAATGGGAAACAACTTTTTAAAAGGCACACTAGGCTCTAAAAGATAAAATGATTATTTAGAAAAAATAGTCTCTGAGATACATCCATGGCAAAGTTGGTTAGGTTCTAAGACGACACAGGTTCCCAGAAGGTATAGTATGTTAACTCCTTTGTACCATGAAAATTTGGATAGCCATTTAAAATAAATCCAGGATTTTAAATAGACCAAGATATAGTTAAATATAGGGTCTCGATAAAACCAATGGCCTATTCAAGTGGAAATCAAATACCTTTTACATTATAGCTAAAGTTCACCTTTGAGGAAACATCCAAACAATTTGCTAGGTCTGCTACTAATTATCTTTATAAGGTTTTAATGTGACTTTCCACCTAGAAAACCTTCACCATCTTTATTTAGGAAGAAAAAAAAAAGGCTAACGCTGAGAATCTAACACATATGTCGCATTATTTTTAGTTTATCATCTCCTGTCGATAAACTATTCCACTGGTAGAAAGAATAAGAGCTGAATGTAAAACAGAAATGATAACCTTTCACACACTGTAAACCTAAATGCAGCTTAAACACAGACAGGAAATAATACAATATTCTTAGTCATTCAACTGAAATAAGTACATACCCTTAAAATAATGCACATAAGGATTAGAAATAATATGCATAATCCTTCATATAATATCTGCACGTCATGTGTATGTTATGTTATATATGTGGCATATCGAGGTACTGGGTAGCTCACAGACACTTAAAACATTTGTAAGCTTCCTCCTCATGTACAAAGAGGAGTAAGCACACATTTTACTATGATATATTCCTAGCAATGTAAGATATACAACTCATATTTTTGTTTGTTTGATGTGAAGAAATTGGGTGTTTTGTGTTTTTGAAGTCTTTTAGAATTGTCCTACACAAATGTTACGTGTGGATATCTAGAAAAAAGCAAATGTTTTAATATTCAACTTGAAACCGTTTTTCAGTTTATAGCGAGCTTTTCAACATAATCAGTAGGTTAATCCTTCCAAAGTGAAACCTAAGCAAGATGACCTATTAAATAACAAACAGTCTACTGCACAGAGTGATTATAAATACTGATGGCAGGGACCATATCTTATATTTCTACATTCTGCCCATCACCTAGCATGGTGCCTTGCATATAATATTTATATAATAAATACTTGTCCGAAGTAGACTTCAACAGTCCAAATCCTAGCCCTATTTCTACCACTGACATTTTGGGAAATGTAATAAATAACTTTTGGAGTGTCTAGCCCACAACTTATTCCATCTCTTCTCTTAGAGCTATTAACTACCATCCAGAGGAGAAAGCCCAGGACTACCACCATTTTAACTTTCTATTATATGACCTTTACCCCTTGCCTATAGCTGATTGCATCAAGGGTAGACTCATAACACAAACCAAGGCAATCAGAGTGTCTCATTTGAGAATATGAAATTAGAGGCACATAAACTGGTATTTGGAAGCTAAACATGTCAATGGCAGAGTATTAAAACAAGGGTTCAGCTGAGTTTCTCAGAGCTATCTTAGCTCTTTTATTCTGAAGTCTAGCTGTACAAATATTCCTTGAACTCTGAGAGGTCCCTTATATTCCTAAAGGAAATTTTCACTTTCATGTAATAAGTAATAGAAATGAACTAAAGTTTGTTTAAGCAAGAATCTGCTGCAACACATGAAAAAATATTAGATGTATTCTTCAAGTAAGAGAGGTCCTTAGATGTGTTAGTTCAAACTTTCTCCCAATCAGGAATTACTCTGACAGCCCCCTAAGAAGTAGCTCATGCTAACTACTTTTGAACAGAAAAAGTCAGGTCTAATTGTCAGGTCCCTTTTTAGAAGTAACCAAAAATCTGCATTCCTATAACTTTGATCCACTGGTCCTACTCTGCCTTCTACAGAAATTGGGTTTATTCTGCTTTCCATGTGCCAATTTTTTAGCTTTTTGAAGAAAGACGCCCTATTACTCCCTTATATTCACTCTCCTTCAGGTTAAACTTCTCCGGCTCACTCATTTTTTAAAACTGAAGTACAGTTGACATATAATATTATATTAGTCATTCATTCTTACCTGTAGTTGGTAAGACACTTGATAAAATACTTATCAGAATAAGATACTTGATTTCTGTCTATGGCTACTGAGATGCGACTACTAAAAAAACTGTACTTTCAGCTCCCCCATCTGTGAAGAAAAGGCATGGAAAAAGTGCCTCTATGCCCAGAGAACATTTCTTGTATAGAGAAGTAATATCATCCCAGTTAGAGATAAGGAAACTGACACATAGAAGCCCAATTTCAAACAACCAATATTTCCCTCAGTAGTTCCTTCCATATCACCAGGTGCATCCAGTGGTAGCAAAATTGTCAAAATCAACTCCTCCAGAACTCTGGAAATCAACCAAAAGGCTTGCAACAATCGAGGAGTTACCATATGACCCAGCTATTCCACACCTAGCTAAAAACCCAAGGGAACTGAAAACACGTCCATACAAAACTTGTGAACAAATATTCATAGCAGCATTATTCATAACAGCCAAAAAGTGGAAACAGCCCAAATGTCTATCAAGTGATGAATGAATAAATAAAATGTGATATATCCACACAGTGTAATATTATTTGGCAATGAAAAGAAATAACGCACTGATACACATTAAAACGTGGATGACCATTATGCTAAGTGAAAGAGACTAGTCACAAAAGGTCACATATTGTATGACTCCATTTGTATGAAATATCCAGAATGGGCAAATCCATACAGACAGAAAATAGATTAGTGGTTGCCAGGGGCTGGAAAGTGGGAGAAATGGGTGGGGGCAGGGGGTAGGGAATGACTACTAATGGGTACAGGGTTTCTTCATGGGGTGAAGAAAATATTCTAAAATTAGATATAGGTGCTGGTTGTGCAACTCTGCAAACCACAAAATTGTAAATACTAAGTGTTATACAAAGTTGTTATTTTAAAAAGAGTTTTCACTGATCTAAAAATTGCTCCTGCATTTTCTCACCTCTGTTTCTTTGATCATGTCTTCCCTCTGCCTGGAATGCATTCCCTTTCATTTCTAACTATTGAAATCAGACCCATTCTCTAAGGGCCCACCTAAATGCCACCCTTTCCACAATCTTTTCTGATCCCCCCCAGAGAGATTTTTTTCCTTTTCCTTTGAACTTCAGGAATACTTAATCATTCTTTTTTTGGGGGGGGTGGGGTATTTATTTATTTATTTATTTATGGCTGTGTTGGGCCTTCGTTTCTGTGCGAGGGCTTTCTCTAGTTGCGGCAAGTGGGGGCCACTCTTCATCGCGGTGCGCGGACCTCTCATTATCGCGGCCTCTCTTGTTGCGGAGCACAGGCTCCAGACGCGCAGGCTCAGTAGTTGTGGCTCACGGGCCTAGTTGCTCCGCGGCATGTGGGATCTTCCCAGACCAGGGCTCGAACCCGTGTCCCCTGCATTGGCAGGCAGATTCTCAACCACTGAGCCACCAGGGAAGCCCCTTAATCATTCTTTTTTTTTTTTTAGATTTATTTATTTATTGATTGATTGATTGGGTCTTTGTTTCTATGCGAGGGCTTTCTCTAGATGCAGCAAGCGGGGGCCACTCTTCATTGCGGTGCGCGGGCCTCTCACTACCGTGGCCTCTCTTGTTGCGGAGCACAGGCTCCAGACGCGCAGGCTCAGTAGTTGTGGCTCACGGGCCTAGTCGCTCCGCGGCATGTGGGATCTTCCCAGACCAGGGCTCGAACCCGTGTCCCCTGCACTAGCAGGCAGACTCCCAACCACTGCGCCACCAGGGAAGCCCAATCATTCTTTTATGTCACCTTAAATGTGTTAACTTTATCAGTTCTTTGTGAACATCTCTTATATCTTCCCTATCAGATATTAAGATCCCTGAGGGCAGGGATCATGCCTTTTCAGATACTCCGAGTGCACAGTACTTTGGTCTGCACCTAGAAGGTTTTCTTACAATGTTTGGTGAATGAGCATGCTCTGCCATGTGAGTAAAATATATTAAATCACCTTTGTGCAACAGTCTAATGATTTTTCCTTTTTTTTTTCCTGTCTGGTTTCTATTTGGGAATGTGCAATACACTGCTTGAAGAATTAATCATCTGAAAATCTTAATGTCATGTTTCACATCAAATGTGATCTCAAAATTCTATATTATAATCAGTCTTGTTTTAAATGCTTTTCCCTTAATTAAAACTCTGTACCCTCCTACACTGTTGATGGGAATGTAGATTGGTGCAGCCACTATGGAAAACAGTATGGAGGTTCCTTTAAAAACTAAAAATAGAGTTACCATATGATCCAGCAATCCCACTCCTGGGCATATACCTGGAAAACACAAAAACTCTAATTCGAAAAGATACATGTACCCCAGTGTTCACAGCAGCACTATTTACAAAAGCCAAGATATGGAAACAACCCAAGTGCCCATCAACAGACAACTGGCTTACAAGGATGTGGTACACATAAACAATGGACTATTTCTCAGCCATAAAAAAGAATGAAATATTGCCATTTTCATCAACATGAATGGACCTAGAGAATACTATACGTAATGAAGTCAGACAGAGAAAGACAAATATTATATGCTATCAGTTATATGTGGAATCTTATAAATAATACAAATGAATCTACATACAAAACAGAAATAACGCACACATATAGAAAACAAACTTATGGTTACCAAAGGGGAAGAGGGGAGAATAAATTAGGAGTATGAGATTAACAGATACAAACTACAATACATAAAATAGATAAGCAACAAGGATTTACTATATAGCACTGGAACTATATTCAATATCTTATAATAACCTACAATGAAAAATAATCTGAAAAAAATATATATATATAACTGAATCACTTTGTTGGACACCTGATACTAACACAATATTGTAAATCAACTATACTTCCAAAAAAAAAAAAGAATATAAGATGAGATCATTTTGGATTTGGGGTGGGCTCTACAGCCAACAACCAGTGTCCATATAAAAGAAAGGAGAGGGAAATTTTGAGACACAGAAAGACAGGGAGAAAGCCATCTGAAGACAGAGATCAGCTGTGACTGGAGTTATGAAGCTACAAGCCAAGGAATGCCAAGGACTACCAGCTGTCACAAGAAGCTAGGAGCGAACCATGGAGCTGATTTTCTCTCAGAGCTTCCAGAAGGAATCAACCCTGCCAACACACTGATTTTGAAATTCTGGGCTCCAGAACTGTGAGAAAATAAATTTCTGTTGTTTTAGGCCAAAACAAAGCAAAACAAACAAACAAAAGTGAAAACACTATATATTTCTTTCTAGAAAAATAGAAAAGCAGGAAAAGCAAAAAGAATTTTTAAAGTATTTATCATGCTATCCATCCAGCAGAAAGACTAACATTTTTCTGTATCCCTTCCATACTTTATTTCAGGCATTATCAACATGGTTTGAGATCTCAACTGTATATACAATCTTGTAAAATGTCCCCTAAATTATGTTTCCTCATACTATTAAAAATTCTTTGCAAACATGATATCCTCTCCTCTAATTGAACCATCATCCTCCTTAACTCTCATAAACATTAGGTTGCTTTCAAAATTTCACAATTATGAATATGACAATGAATGCTTTTCTATATTTCTGATTATTCTTTTGGAATATACTACAAGTCAATAGACTGATCTCACCAGGTCAAAGGAAGAAACTGTCTTTAGAAAATAACATCCATTAGAATATTATAAAAATTGCACGTGATCTCTGAAAAAATTTTTTTAATACAGAAAATATAAAATAAAAATCACTCATAACCCATTGGTATATGTCTTTCAAGTCTTCGCTCTCAAATATATGAAATCATGTTGTATGTAGTTTATTTTCCTGTCTTATTTATCACTATAACATAAGCATATGAAAACATTATTAAAATTTTTATAAACATTTTAATGACTTCATAATACTGTATAATATTGTATAAATACACAACATATTTAATCCCTGTGAAATATTTGGATTGTTTTCTATTTTTAATTTTAAATAATAAGGCAGTAAATATCTTTATATATAAATATTTATATATATATGATTATTTCTTTAAGGTAGATTTTCTATTAATCCTGATGTTAATAAAAAAAAAAGAAGTTTATGGACAATTTCAAAACTCCTGATATTATGACACCAAGTTACAGTCCAGAGAAGCTCTACCATTTTAAACCCCCAATCAGAGGTCTATGAGTGTGCCCGTATCACACACAGCATTAGGCATTATCTTTAAACAAAACTAAATAACTAAATTTTAAGTATGCCTTCGAAATATACGACTTTATTATTTTTCTATTTAAATTTTTTGTATTAATAAACTATTAATATTTTAACACAAATCTATTAATCTTTTATTTCTTCCATTGCTCTTATGCTTAGGAAATTCTCTACTGAGGTTCACATCAACACTTACTGATATTTTCTTCTAGCTTTTTTTTTAGTGCTATACCTGTTTCTTAGGAAATATTCAATTGAGATACAATACCTATTTCAAAAAATATATATATGTGCTGAAAACTGACAAAATCAGAGCCAACCTTGGAATGAAGCTTGAAGGAATCTCACATGCTCTGCTACAGCAATATCAAGACAAAATAAAGTCAAGTGTCACTTTACTTGTTAATAACACTACAAACAAAAGGAAATTTCATTCAAAAAAGGAAAATGTAAACTCTGAAGAGAAAAATAAAGGAAAGGAGAACAGAAAGAGGAGAAAAGGAAAGCTTTTGTAATATTAAAGTTTCAAGACAATTGAAATGACCTTCATTTTCAATAAACTTACAATATAGACTTTCCATCTATAAAATAGACATTGGAGGAAACTACTTTTTAAAGAGTATTTGAGGCCTGGAATGTAAGGAATATAATATCCTGGTTGTTAAGAGGATATCATATCAGATAGTGGCATCTACTGGCAAATGATAATATTGTAACCAAACTCTAGTAGACATTATAAATATCCAGAAAGTGTGTCTGTGTGATATTTTATCTTATATTTTTACAAAGATATAAATAATCTTATATTTTAAAATATCCAAGATTTCTATATCTAGCATTGCTTATTGATCTCTGGCTGCTGTTATCACATGACTGCTCTCCATCTCACATGGTAAGATTCCATGAGGTAGTGAAGCCATCTGGTCCTGGACTTTTGTTTGTTGGGAGGTTTTGATTACAGATTCAATCTCCTTACTAGTAATTGGTCTGTTCAGATTTTCTATTTCTTCATGATTCATGGCAGGTTGTGTTTCTAGGAATTTATCCATTTCTTCTAGGTTGTCCAATTTGCTATTTTAGCCTCTTTTGTGAATCATTTGTAGAAGAGAATATTTGCCTTTGATGATAAATAATTTCTCTCTTAATGTAGGTGGTAAAGGATATACACTAATACTGTTATCAGCACATCAGCAAGTATATCAGAATTCTTAAATACTCTAATCATACATAAGTACACAAATAAATCAATAATCACTCATCCTCCAAGGGATTTATTAAGGAGAAAACACTTCCAAAGTGATTTTACAAGGCCAGCATTACCCTGATACCAAAACCAGACAAGGACACTACAAGAAAATTACACTCCAATATCTCTAATGAACCATATGCAAAAAATCTTCAACAAAATATTAGCAAACTGAATCAACAATACATTAAAAGGATGACACACCATGATCAAGTGGAATTTACTTCAGGGATGCAAGGATGGTTGGTTCAACATCTGCAAATCAATCTATGTGATAGACCACATTAACAAAATAAAGGATAAAAATCATAGGATCATCTCAATAGATGCAGAAAAAGCTTTTCACAAAATTTAACATCCATTCATGGCAAAAACTCTCCAGAAAGTGGGTAGAGGGAAGGTACCTCAGCATAATAAAGGCTATGTATAACAAGCCCACAGCTAACACCATACCCAATGGTAAAAAGCTGAAAGCTTTTCCTCTAAGATCAGGAACAAGACAAGGATGCCCACTCTTGCCACTCTTAGTAAACATAGTACTGGAAGTCTTAGTCAGAGCAATTAGACAAGAAAGAGAAATAAAAGGCATCCAAACTGGAAAGGAATAAAACTGTCTCTATTTTCAGATGACATGATACTATATATAGAAAACCCTAAACACTCCACCAAAAAACTGTTAGAACTGAATCAACAAACTCAGTAAAGTTGCAGGATACACACCTCACACCAGTCAGAATGGCCATCATCAAAAAATCTACAAACTATAAATGCTGGAGAGGGTGTGGAGAAAAGGGAACCCTCTTGCACTGTTGGTGGGAATGTAAATTGATACAGCCACTATGGAGAACAGTATGGAGGTTCCTCAAAAAACTAAAAATAGAACTACCATACGACCCAGCAATCCCACTACTGGGCATATACCCTGAGAAAACCATAATTCAAAAAGAGTCATGTGCCAGGGCTTCCCTGGTGGCGCAGTGGTTAAGAATCCACCTGCCAATGCAGGGGACACGGGTTCGAGCCCTGGTGCAGGAAGATCCCACATGCTGCGGAGCAACTAAGCCCGTGCGCCACAACTACTGAGCCTGTGCTCTAGAGCCCGCCAGCCACAACTACTGAAGACCACATGCCACAACTACTGAAGCCTGTGCGCCTAGAGCCCGTGCTCCACAACAAGAGAAGCCACCACAATGAGAAGCCCGCGCACCGTAACGAAGAGTAGCCCCCGCTCGCCACAACTAGAGAAAGCCGTACACAGCAACAAAGACCCAATGCGGCCAAAAAAACAAATAATAAATAAATAAATAAATAAATTTTTAAAAAATAATTTAAAAAAAAGAGTCATGTGCCACAATGTTCATTGCAGCTCTATTTACAATAGCCGGGACGTGGAAGCAACCTAAGTGTCCATCGACAGATGAATGGGTAAAGAAGATGTGGCACATATATACAATGGAATGTTACTTAGCCATAAAAAGAAACGAAATTGAGTTATTTGTAGTGAGGTGGATGGACCTAGAGTCTGTCATACAGAATGAAGTAAGTCAGAAAGAGAAAAACAAATACCGTATGCTAACACATATATATGGAATCTAAAAAATATATATATGGTTCTGAAGACCTAGGGACAGGACAGGAATAAAGACGCAGACGTAGAGAATGGACTTGAGGACATGGGGAGGGGGAACGGTAAGCTGGGACAAAGTAAGAGAGTGGCGTGGACTTATATATACTATCAAATGTAAAATAGAGAGCTAGTGGAAAGCAGCTGCATAGCACAGGGAGATCAGCTCAGTGCTTTGTGACCACCTAGAGGGGTGGGAGGGAGATGCAAGAGGGAGGAGATATAGGAATATATGTATATGTATAGCTGATTCACTTTGTTATAAAGCAGAAACTAACACACCATTGTAAAGCAATTACACTCCAATAAAGATGTTAAAAAAAAAAGTTGCAGGATACAAAATCAATATATTCAAGATGGAAAGGACATTAGTGATCACCTAGACCAATGCCTTCATATTTATAGATGTAGAAACTAAGGCCCAAAATTATTACATATTTAGATAAGTTCTTTTCACTTATTAGGAATGTTAGTTTATTCCTAAACTGTTGAGTTTGGGGAAATTATTACAATATATTACTACCACCATGACCTAACTAGCTCTCCAAACTGATTAAAACTTAAAGAGGAAAAAGTTCCCTCCGTACAATTAAAGGTTGGTTCAAAAATGTCGTCTTGTGGTATATTGACACAATGGAGCATTATGCAGTTGGAAAATAAAAGAATGAGGAAAATCTCTTTGAACTGATATGGAATGATATAAGGATATATTATTAAGAAAAAAATACATAAGAGTATCTATGGTATGCTACATTTTTGTGTAAGAAAGAAGAGGAAACAAGAAATATAGAAGTATCTGTTCAAATAAGAAATATATACATATCTGCAAAAAGAAACACCAGAAGAATGAACAAGAAATGAGAGAGATTAGATACTTACATGTGGGTGGGTAGAAAAGATGCAGAATGGAAATGACATAGAAGGAATTGGAGGTGATGTTTCTCTGAGTATACCTTTTTGTACAGTTCTGAGTTTTGGAAACATGTTGATGTTTTACACATGCACACACAAACAATAAGAATGACAGAAGACTCAAAAATGAAATATAAACAGAACAAGTGAACCGAACTTGTATTTCAAATGAATAATACAACCACACTTGATGGAGGAAAGCAGGGGGACACAGAATGGAAAACTAATCCAAGTAACTTTTGAACACAGTTATTTGCACTATAATAAATACAACAATATTTATTAGGCTAAAAGCAAAGCACTCTAAAATACTGTATACAGTTAGTAGGATTCCTTTTTGTGGACATATGGGTTAGTAATTCTGAAACTGCTTTCTTTGTATTCTAGGATTGAGTAAATAAGTAAATATATTGAAGATAATGGATCCAATTTCTCACTGTCAAAGAAGGGAGCTAAAAATACAGAAAGGAGGAATAATAAAATGAACTCTGTGATACTGAATTGGAATGGAAGTTATCCATATGAACTCATAGTTTTTCATAGGAGTAGATAAGGAGAAAATATCATTTCTGTGGTACTACTGCCCAAAATGCATAATCTGAATCTAATCATAAGGAATCATTAGACAATCTCAAAATGATACACTTTTAATAAAATAACAGGCCTGTACTTATCAAATATGTTAATGTAGTGGAAGACAAGGATGACTAATAAAGTGCCCAAGAGTAAAGATTAAGAGACATGGCAACTGAATGCAACACATTATCAGGGATTTTAATTTGCTATAAAGGCTATTATTGAAACAACTGGAAGAATCTGAATAAGGTCTATAGACTAGATAATAGTAATATATCAATGTTTATTTCCTGCTTTTAATAACTGTATCATGGTTATATAAGAGATTGTCCTTCTTTTTAGGAATATATATGGAAGCATTTAAGGATAAAGGGACATCATGTCTTCAGTTCCAAAATGGTTCAGAAATATAAAGATGTGTGTGTGTGTGTGTGTAAAGCAACTGTGGTAAACGTTAACATTTGGAAAATTTAAGTGAAGGGTATTATTCTAGAATTCTTTCTAGTATTTTTCCAATTTTACTGAAATATGTCCAAATAAAAAGTTAAAAAGTTAGTCCTATTCACTGCTTTAACCTTAATGCCTAGAACCTGGAACAGAGCTGGTATCCAATTAATATTTGCTCAACAGATGAACCTCACTCGTAAGTTATAAAACTCTACATTCAAGTTAGAAAGAAGGAACAGAGCTTGGAACCTCATTAGGAATCAAATTTCTACACCCTTCCCCCATGATTACAAATACATCAGACACACAGAAGAATGGATCACTGAAAGGAAGAACTATAGTTTCTACTCTATAAAAAACATTTGTCCTGCTTTTGATATATGTGTATGTGAACAATCTACCAGCCTAAATACTGATATCACACACAGCACACACACATCAATCTGATCTCAGAGTAAAGTAAGAACACTTACCAACAGATAATATTAGAGTATTTCTCAGATACAGTGAACTCTTGGAGAAAACTAAGGATTTAAGACAATCTGAGGGATCTAGGGACCCTAATTAGAGTTACTCAAGATAATAGATTCAGGTATTTAAGGAAATTAGGAATGAAAGGTGCTTTTTAAGAATCCAACAGGTTCTTTCTTCTTGACCAGAAAGGTTCAACTTCGGTATACAAGGACTTCTGATGGTACAGCCCAGAGTTAAATAAGCCTTACCTGGAGGGGAATAATCACTTCTAGAACAACCATTCTATCTTCTCATTCTCAGTCTCTATAATTAACTCATTCATTCCATTACTTACCCAGGCAATTTACATTTATTGAGCACTTACTTCATGCCGGGTCCTATGCTACCATTCTGGTTACCCAAAAACATAGAAGTCAGAAATAGGGTATAAAGATATTTCAAAAAGACAGATTCTGCTTGATTCATACATTCTTTCATTCCAAAGAACAAAGCAGAGACAGGTGGACAAGTTATTCATGTCAAAAATTTGCCTAGGCATTCCTAATAAGTTGATCATACTCCTAATTTTCCAAAATACATTTCAAGAGCCTATTCTTTCATACATATAACTCAACCTTTCAGAGCCATTCAGGGGAAAGTAACCTTTTTTTTTTTTTTTTGCAAAAACTACATTCTAAAGATCTAAAATAAAAAGCAAAACTCCAGCTCCCTAATTCTACTAGGACCGTTTATTAGAAAACCGATCAGCATTTAAATGGCAGCACCCACAGCTCAATTAAATAACAAGGCAAATAAACATTCTTTCCAACTGAATGGGCTGTAGAACCACTCCCTTTTGCTACGGAAGGAGATCAAGCTTATAGGTAGGTTAAATTAAATGTGGTTACCTATAAAACTAATGGGTGATAAGACAGAAAAAAAAGCAGAAGGCAGTTATGTGTCCATATGACAGGGAGGCAGGGAAGTGAGACAGAGAAAAGGAAGACACCAAGAGAGAAAAAGAGTAAAGAAATCTAGAAATGACTAGAGTTGATGAAGCAGGAGTTAGGAGTAATGACAGAAAAGACTGAATGGGGGGAGTGATTCTAGTTAGTGGTAATGAGGCCAGCTGCAGAGTTCGTTCTGTCCTCTCACTCGATGGCAAGTTAGTTAATCCCTCTTAAGGGTAAATTTTCCCATCAGTCAAAAGAAACAAAATATTTAAATTCCATCTCAGGTACACTGCACAGTGCCTGGCACACAGAATATGTTGGATATATGAAATTTTAATTATTACTATTATTGCTAATTAATTAATAGCAGGAGCTGAAGAAATATACCTTGATGGTGTTACCCAAGTCGGACCTAAGAAGAAAATTTAAGAGATTTCTGGTATAGAATTCCCCAGATGTCACAGTGTGCTTATCACTTATTTCCTCAAGCTGTTATAGTTAATGTCCTAATTGCCATAGAGACTGAAGCAGAGAGAAATGCAGAAAAAACAGATCTTTCTGTCATGTTCAAAAAAGTTGGAGTCTGTAGCTTGATTGTAATTTGTGTACCATTTACATCTCAAAATGCCTTACACCTCAAGTAAGTTTTCTTAGTTTTTAAAGCTAATGAGTTGATCCCTTTGTAGGTCCCCTAAAAACAGCTGTCAAAAAAGAAAAATATACTTGTCAAATATAAATGACAAATGTGAAAAAATGTTCAGTCTCTTTAGTAAACAAAGAGTCCACTGGGAATTAGATCAGTAAAGTCTATTGTTAGTAGCACAATAATGGGCACCCTTGTGGCAAAGGCCTTAAAAATGTGAAAATCCATCTAGCAATTTTACTTCTAGGTTTTTATTTCATAGAAACAATCAGGGTCGTTCACAAGAATTTATCCACAGGATGCTCCCCACAACGTATTTATAATAGCAAAAAAATATTCAAAACAAAGAAATAACCTAAACTTAAAATAAACGATTTAAATGATAGTAGGGGACTTTCCTGGCGGTCAAGTGGTTAAGACTCCGCACTTCCACTGCAGGGGGCAAAGGTTTGATCCCTGGTCAGGGAACTAAGATCCCGCATGCCTAACGGTGCGGCCAAAAAAAAAAAAAAAAGATAGCAGCCGTTAAAAGCCATGTTGTAGAAGAATTTAGCAGCACAGAAAAAAATGTTCAATATATATTTATATTTTAAAAATTGTAAGTAGCTTATCTTTTTTCACAAGCTTATTGGTTCTTTTCACACATTACTTTTTCCATATAAACTTTAACATTATTTTCTCCATTTTTTAAGAAAACCAGAATTCCAGAAATCTGGTAACTTTTTCCCTTTCAGTTTACCCTTAAGGATTTTTGAGATTTTTGACACTGCTATGAATAGAACAATAATTATTTTTTTTAGCTAGTTATTTAATGGTATAGAGAAAAGCTATTAAGACACATATATATTTAGTATCTAGTCATCTAATCAGATTTTTCCCTTATTAATTCAAATTCCTTGTTAATATTTCTTCTGGAGTTAGACATAAAGCAATTCTTTTGGAAGGATTTTCTTAATATATAATTAAGGGGAAAGGCAAAATCCCAATAACTGTATATAATATGATCCCACTTTGGCAAAATACGCTCTCCTCCCCATATGTAACACTATATTCCCCCATATATATATATATATCATTATACATATTATATTTGTATATGATTGTTTTTTTGGATGCACCGCATGGCATGAGGGATCTTAGTTCCCCGACAAGGGATTGAAGCCGTGCCCCCTGCAGTGGAAGTACAGAGTCTTAACCACTGGACCACCAGGGAAGTCCCTGTATTTGTATATGATTAAATGAGCTTGGTGAATGCTTAGACTTATAGCTTGTTAACATGGATGCCCAAAGAGATAGTAAGAAAAGGGGGAAAAAGATTAACTTCCTTCTCCAAAAACATATACATTTTTGTAAAGATATTCATGAAAAGCAGCATGGCACTTGTGTCAATGTGTGTATAAATAGAAATGCCTGAACAGATAGTCACCAAAATGTTCATGATAGGCTTCTTACAGTGATGGGATTTCAGGTTCTTTTTATGTAGGATTCAAAAATGTTTTACATGAAAATAATTATACAATATTGTGTAAGAAAAAACAAGCTCTTTTCACTATAGACTAAAATATGATACATACTAGAGCATGCTGGTATATTGATGAGTCTTTCAAAAGAAAAAAGAGAAATTTAATGGAAGGGAGAGGAGATAATAGTCCAGTGATCTGAATGATCAAGGAGGGGTGATAGGAACAAAGCTGGAGAAGAAAAAAAAAAACAGAATAAGCTTTTAAAGGGTTCCTGCTTTACCATGATGATGAAGAAAAGGAAACACATTCATTCTTTCTTTTTTTTTTTTTTTAATTTATTTTTGTCTGTGTTGGGTCTTTGTTGCTGCGCGGGGGCTTTCTCTAGTTGCGGCGAGGAGGGGCTACTCCTCGTTGCGGTGTGCAGGCTTCTCACTGCAGTGGCTTCGCTTGTTGTGGAGCACGAGCTCTAGGCAAGCGGGCTTCAGTAGTTGTGGCTCGCGGGCTCTAGAGTGCAGGCTCAGTAGTTGTGGCGCATGGGCTTAGTTGCTCTGCGGCGTGTGGGATCTTCCCAGACCAGGGATCGAACCTGTGTCCCCTGCATTGGCAGGCAGATTCTTATCCACTGCGTCACCAGGGAAGCCCTCATTCAATTTTTATTATGGTTGATGAGAAGTTTATAACTTCCATAATAACATGATTTTATCTATATGATACTGCCTATAGAGGAAGTACAGAAAAAGGAAACACTTAGGAAAATTGAATTAGGAAACACTTAATAGAAGAAATAGAATTTGAGGATAAGATTTGGGCAAATTTTAAAGAGAACTAAGGATTTTCTAGACCTGTGGGAAAAAAAGACAATCAAAGGGATACAGGCTAAAATGCACACCTGTGGACCGCAAAGGAAGTTTCATGTGGGAATGGGAAATCAAATTGCCCAGTAGGCGGTGGTCAGATTAGAGAGGGCTTTGGCAGACAAGCTGAGAAATTTAGGCCTGATGCTCAAGGCATTCTTGAGCAGAGGAATGACAGAAGAGAAATGTTTTAGAAAGATAAATCTGGAGATGGTATGTAAGAGGGTGAGTAATGAGGCAAGAAGCAAAAGGGCTGTTTAGGAGGCTGATGAAGTAATGAAGGCCTGGATTACTCTCTTGGCTATGGTGATAGATACAGAGGGGCAAACCCAAGAGATACTCGGATGGACTGTTTGCAAACTCTTGCTATAAAATCTCAAAGTCTTAATAGCAATTCCAAGGAGATCTTGGGCTCTAGGAACTACAGACCACTTGGACCCAGGAAATCTGGAGTTGTCTGGAATCCAAAAGGAGAAGGAGAGGGCAAGGAGTGCCTCTGAGAAGGAAAGATGAATAGGCCTTGGGTGTTGGCAGAGGAACAGGGGCACTTATTCAGAGAGGTAGTCTGGAACAAGCATCAGTGCAACCTCTAGGAACTCTGATGTGTCCTGGCACCTTAGAGGTAAGTGGGGCCTGGCCCAGGGTCTGAGTAGCAGCTCAATCAGCTAACAGAATGTCCAAGTTACTGACTGCTTAACTCAGTTCTATCATATAAGCTCTATGGAGGCTGATCTTAACTTCCTATTAAATGCATAAAGAATGCTTACTCACTAGGTAGCTATCTAAACATTATAAAATTCAGTTACTCCCCTGTATACTTCATCCAGGCTTTAGAGGAGTGAACACCCAACAAATATGGCCATATCATTTTCAAAGCAGCCTTTCTTCTGATAAGACTTTTTCACAATTTAGAACTTGTTCACACATTAAACACGGCAGATAAGACTTCAGTTAAAAAACATTTTATCCTTTAAAAGAAAAAAACCCCTTTTCCTTCCCTCCAAAATAAAACCTCAAGAAGAAAGAGAGACAGAGGAAGAGAAAGGAGGAGAAAATGAAAAGAACAGATAAATGATGTCTAGCTTTCTTTCCTATTTTCTGCATTCTCTCCATACAGTGAAGCCCACTTAAAGAAGCAGACTCATTTATAGACGTTCCCTGAAACACAACCTCAAGGCATAATAATACCTATACTCATAGTGTTCATGAAAGGAGATAATATTTGTAAAATGCTTAACACGTGCCTGGGACATTGTAATGAGAACAAAAAACAGTGGTCAACAAGACCAACAGCAGGCCAAGACAGTGTTTATTCAACATGGGCAAAGGATCTGAATAGACATTTTCCATAGAAGATATTCAAATGGCCAACAAGTATACGAAAAGATGCTCGACATCACTAATCATCAGGGAAAGGCAAATCAAAACCACAATGAGGTATCACCTCACACCCGTTAGAATGGCTACTATTAAAAAGACAAGAGATAACAAGTGCCGAAGAGGATGGAAGAAAAGGGAACTTTTTAAAAATTTTATTGAAGTATAGTTGATTTACAATGTTGTATTTAATGTCTGCTTTACAATAAAGTGACTCAGTTATACATATATATTCTTTTTCATATTCTTTTCCATTAAGGTTTATCACAGGATATTGAATATAGTTCCCTGTGCTATACAGTAGGACCTTGTTGTTTATCCACCCTATATATACTAGTTTGCATCTGCTAATCCCAAACTTCCAATCCTTCCCTCCCCCACCCCCTGCTTGGCAACCACAAGTCTGTTCTCTATATCTGTGACTCTGTTTTTGTTTCATAGATATGTTCATTTGTGTTGTATTTTAGATTCCACATGTAAGTGACATCATATGGTATTTGTCTTTCTCTTTCTGACTTAATTCACTTAATATGATAATCCCTAGGTCCATCCATGTTGCTGCAAATGGCATTATTTTTTTCTTTTTAATGGCTGAGTAATATTCCATTGTATATATGTACAACATCTTCATTATCCATTCATCTGTCGATGGACATTTAGGTTGCTTCCATGTCTTGGCTATTGTAAATAGTGCTGCTATGAACATAGGGGTGTGTGTATCTTTTCAAATTATAGTTTTGTCTGGGTATATGCCCAGGAGTGGGATTGCTGGATCATATGGCAACTCTATTTTTAGTTTATTGAGGAACCTCCATACTGCTTTCCACAGTGGCTGCACTGATTTACATTCCCACCAAGAGTGTAAGAGGGTTCAAGAAAAGGGAACTTTACTACACTGTTAGTAAGAATGCAAATTAGTGCAGCCACTATGGAAAACAGTATGGAGGTTCCTGAAAAATTAAAATAGAACTGCCATATGATTCAGAAATTTTACTTCAGGGTATATATCCAAAGGAAATGAAATCACTATCTCAAAGAGATAGCTGCACCACAATGTTCATTGCAGCATTATTTACAATAGCCAAGATATGGAAATAATCTGTGTCCATCAACAAATGAATGGAGAAAGAAAATGTGATACACACACAAACATACACACACACAATGGAATATTATTCAGCCATTAAAAACAAAAAAGGAAATCCTGCCATTTACAGCAACATGGAAACATGGATGGACCTTGAGGGCATTACACTAGGTGAATTAAGTCAGATAGAGAAAGACAAATTCTGTATGATAACACTTACATGTGGAATCTAAAAAAAATGAACTCAGAGAAACATAGCAGATTGGTGGCTGCCAGGGTCTGGGTGGGTGGAGGGTGTGCATATGGTTAAAGGGTACCAACTTCCAGTTTTAAGGTTAATAAATTCTGAAGATGTAATGTACAGCCTGGTGACCATAGTTAACAAACCTGTATTGTATATTTGAAAGTTGCTAGGAGAATAGATCTTAAAAGTTCTCACCACAAAAACAAAACAAAACAAAAACAAACAAACAAAAACTAACTCTGTGAGGTGATGGATATACTAACTAACCTTATCATGGTAATCCCTTCACAATACTATATACATATATCAAACCATTACACTGTACACTTTAAACTTAACACAATGTTATATTAAGTCAATTATATTTCAATAAAGGTGGAAAAACTAAATTGCACTAATAAAGTCATGCAACCATGAAAAAAAGTCACTATCTCCAGGTGGGTGGCGTTACATGGTTACCCTCCTTTATTTTTCTCATTCTTTTCAAATTTCTCACAACAGGCACATATTTCTTTTATAATCATAATGTGAAAATACCTAGTATTAACAGGATTTTGCATAGAAGTCAGAGAGGGTTTTACTTCCTCTGGCAAGCAGAGACTGATAGAATTTTGTCATCTCCCTCTGTTGAATACCTTGGCTCCCTTAACAAAACCAAACTCTTCTCATAAACTTTATTTTCCTTCTTCTTATTCCCTCTGCTTCTTTAAAAGTTGTCTACCTGCTATTCTTTCGTTTGCTTTCTGATTTTAAGGAATCAAAATTTTATATGTACTATGTATAAAAAAGATGAACAAGGACCTACTGTATAGCGTAGGGAACTATATTCAATATCTTTAATTACCTATAATGGAAAAGAATATATATATATATATATATATATATATATATATATATATATATATATATATATATCTGAGTCACTTTGCTGTACACTTGAAACTAACACAACATTCGTAAACGAACTATACTTCAGTTAAAAAAAAAATTATATGCATAAAAGATAAATAGGGGCCTCCCTGGTGGTGCAGTGGTTAAGAATACGCCTGCCAATGCAGGAGACCAGGGTTCGAGCCCTGGTCCGGGAAGATCCTACATGCCGCAGAGCAACTAAGCCCACGTGCCACAACTACTGAGCTTGTGCTCTAGAACCCCTGAGCCACAACTACTGAAGCCCTTGCGCCTGGAGCCCGTGCTCCACAACAAGAGAAGTCAACGCAATGAGAAGCCTGTGCACTGCAATGAAGAGCAGCCCTCGCTCGCCACAACTAGAAGAAAGCCCGTGCGCAGCAACGAAGACCCAATACAGCCAAAAATAAATAAATAAAGTTAAAAAAAATTTTTAAAAATTAAAAAATAAAAAGCACTGGAATGATAGACACCAATAAATAAATAAATAAATAAAAATTGGCTCTGAAGAAGCTTACTTCTAAATAGAAATCTTTTTTATGCAGATCATGACATATTATATAGTAAAAGCCTCCTACAGTGAGTACATGATGTGAAATGGCCTCTTAATATGGTAGAAACACAGGAGATGTTAGAATTTAAAAATCCCTAGAATCCTATTATCCTATACCTTATATATTATAAACACTATACTAAAATGGAAGATCTTTCATCTAATGAGCTTAAATTGGACCACAGCATAATTCTATATGGTTTGTAGAGAAGTATCAATAATTAATCCCATTTTATACTGAAAACCACAAAGTTTATAGATGGCTTTAAATGTTTTTTAGAAGCAATATTCCAAATGGCTACAAGATGTACAAGCTCTTCCACAGAACCTTTTTTTCTACAATGAAATACAGTATTCTGCAATTTCCAGAGGAGGAAGCCAGGGTTTCCAGTAGTGCTGCTATTAAATCTAAGAAGAAAAAACTAAGAAGAATTGAGAAAATAGTTTAAATATTTAAATTTTTAAAATCTAATCATTTTAAACCCTAAACAAATCTATAAAGCTTTTCTTTTTTAAGCAGGTAAAACGTCATTCATGACAGCTTGCATATCTCGCTCTCTATTACAGGTTGAATGTATTCCCCCCAAAATTCATATGTTGAAGCCCTACTCCCCCCATGTGATGGTATTTGGAGGTGGGGTCTTTGGGAGGTAATTAGGTTAGATTAAGTCACGAAGGTGGGATCTTCATGATGGGATTAGTGCCTTTACAAGAAGAGGGCCACAGAGGTCCTACTCTCTCTCCACACACAAGCACTGAGGAAAGGCCAGATGAATACAGAGCAGGAAGGCAGCTGTCTACAAGCTAGGAAGAGAGCGCTCACCAAGAAGTGAATCTGCAGGTACCTTGACCTTGGGCTTCCCAGCCTCCAGAAATATAAGAAATAAGTATCTGTTGTTTAAACCACCTGGTCTGTGGTATTTTGTTATAGCAGCCTAGGCTAAATAAGATGCTCTCTTTTCTCCTATCCCATATTACACCCTGGCTTGTCCTCCAGTCACTAATTAATACCTACTGTAGAACAGTAGTAAATACAGAGGTAAGGTATTTTCACATTATTGTTTCACATACTTATTCACGAGAACGCTTTGCTTCTTGATTTTAATTTCAAATGCAGACTGCAGAACATTTTATTCTTCTCTCTAAAAAAATTAAACTTGTATAAACTAAATTACTTCTTACTTACATGATCCTCATTGGTTTTTGTTTCCTATGGTTAATGGATTTTTGGCAGAAAATATTGTTTACCACTCCTGCATAACATATTACGATACAGAATTAATTTATCTTCCCTCATACTCAAAAATTAACAGAATTAAAATCAGTAACAATTTTGTATTCAGCCTCTACTATGTAAAAGGCACTGTGGGAGATAAGAAGTATAAAGCAAGAGCTGCCCTTAAAACGTTTACTTATATTCTCTATTGTCCAAATATAAGGTATGCTCTCAACAATGCAACAAATCATTTCGATTTTCTAAAAAGTAATAGTATCGAATGGGTGGGATCCATCTTCTCCTCTCAATTTCACACAAATCCTCCCTGCTAGAACAGACTGTAAGTAGGCAAAAAGTAAAATGTCACAATGTTCCCGCTGGTCATTAATAAGCACCCACTAATTAGATTATAACCAGTAAGAAAGGGTAGGAAGGAGGAACAAGAAAAGAAGGGTAGAGAAAGAGAAGAGAAAAAAAGAAAAAGGAAAAGGTTGTCTTCAGCAAATTGTCTGTTTTAAGGTCATCAGGACCAAAGTTTAAGAAGAAAAACATGACTTTTTATTTACACTGAAAGGAACACTTACAATTACTTAAAGTTGGCCCAAATAAAAAATTTTAGACCTACATCAGTGTGGTTCTCTATAGACCACCTAATAATCTCACCAGTTAAACCAGTACCAGGATAAAACCAAGGATTCAAAACAGATTTTCCTCCTTCTTTGGCATTTTAAGCAGTTTGAAGAACATATGGAATAAGGGAGAGAAGAAACCCATCAACACTAGCTCAACCGCACGTCCATAGCCTCCTGCACCCCACTATCTGAAGCAAATAAAAGAGTCTATATGATTCTGTCCCCTCCTAACACCAGTTAGCAGAATTCATAACTAAAATTTCCTGACATTTCCTACCAGTTAGTTTTAAAATAATTTGAACGTGAAGACATCCACATCAATTTGTTTGAAATGCTTTTTCCTTCTCCTGTTAGATGATTATTTGCATTGCTGTTTTCTCAAGGAGACAGTGAGTAGTCATTCAAGTTGCTGGCACTGCTGTTTCTGGGCCAATTATAAAAGATAGGAAGCTGGCGATAGACAAGAAGAAGCTTGTTTTTATCATCATGCTTTGCTGCAACCCAATGGGCAGTAAGAAGTTCAGTGACATTTAGCCATGTCCTTTCTCTGTTCTTTAAAGAGTTTATGGCTTAGTCCTCATTTGTAAAGTCTCAGCATGCTTCCTTGTTTTACAAGCTTTTCTACAAACTGTAATGGAAAAGCTAGCTCATGGCACCTTATATAACTTTAGTCCTCCCCAGGGGTTTTGTCATTCCTGGTAATTTGGCTTTAGAACCCAAAATCTACCCTATGCTTAGTCTCCTTGGGTTGTTGTTTTAATTCCAGCTTATTTCTCCAGAAGAGGGTTGCTCTCTCTACTTATTTGTTGAAAACCTTTTTTTTTTCTTTAACATTAATTTTCAAATTAAGAGTTGGCACAAGGTTGCAGATCAGGTCTGCAACTTTTGTAAAGATTTGCAGATCAAGCCAGGGAAGTGATAAACAAATTTAGAAACCACTACTTAAAGATTCCAAGTTCCAAATCTTACTGAAAATATTTGGAGCTTGAATTCCATTTCTATCCTCATCTAAGAAAATGCTGGTACTAAAAAAGCTGTCTGTAAAGCTCCTAATATTTGTCAGTCATCAAGTATCTTTTCCAAAACAGCATTCTGATCGGTACAATGCAAATGAATCACCAATAAAGCAATTAAATTCCACCCAGGATATTCCTGTACTAAAATTCAAAGGAAAATGCTTGGCAAAATGCATCTTAGGATCTGCCAAACCCCAAACATTTGAAAACAAATAGTAACTCTAGGATGCTTTGCCAAGCCCCAAAAACCCAATGGCCACCCCTCTTTGAGAATGTCTGCATGTTTCTGAACATCTACTTAGGCTTCATATTCTAAGCCCTTAAGTGTCAAAGGTCAAGAACCACCAACCGGAGAATTAATAAAACTGAAGCTCTAGGTAAATAAACTTCAAACTCCAAAGGTCTGTCAGATAGATTTACACACAGTTCGTCTGTTGAGAGAAGATTTTTTTTTTTCCCCATTCAAGGAGCATTTTAGCCTCAGGATTACCTTTCATTCAGCAAGGATCACCTACATTCTAACTCTTGTGGTTATTAGAGCAAATCATGGGGTGTTGAGAACTTGGCTTCCTCCATCTTAATAAAACAGTTCAAGTCCTAGAGGCAGTTAATCCCTGGAAGGCTTTGTGATCCCATCCCCTGACATGTTTGATAAATATGGAAATTGTAAAATGTTCTGACTTGTTAAAATTTTTTCAGCCTGCTTAACGTGCTCTTTGGCCTTCACATGCACAAAGTGCTGACTTGGCATGCCTGGGAGCTTCCATTACCTTCTCTATTGTGTATACACTGACAACCCCTGAAGCGTAAATAAGTCACACTTCACAAAGAAATGTTTACTCTACACTCTAAGAGGGACTCTCCTTTTCTCAAGGAAATAAGAAAATGACAAAGGGGAAGGAAGAAGGGTGTATACCCAAAAAATGTGCCAGAAAGGAGAAAAACAAAACAAAAAACCTCAAGTCTAAATGACTACAAAGCTGAAGAGCATTAAAAAAAATCTGGGTTGGGATAGGTGTGTCTACAGTTGGCTGATAAACAAATCTTTCAGAGTCTGAAATTACTACGGTAAGAAACAACTATTCCTCTTTGTTTCTCCCCTTACAATATGTAACGAATAGTACAGTTTTCTTTCAGTGCCTCTTATAATTCAAGTGAGTCAACTCCCTTTTAACAGTATCAAAGTTAAGAAAATGAAATACTATTGTGACGTGTATCTGGCCACCAGTGAACAAGAAGGCAAGGTCTGACCTCATGATAGATCCAACTTCTACTCATCTCAATTAACTAGTCGTCTTGGAGACTGAATGAGCAACTACATAAATACCAAGACAGAAGGCCTGTAACTGTACAAACTGGCTGCGGTGTCTAAAAACCCTGCAGACTCCTCCAGGCATAGGATTCACGGGGAAATTCTATGAAAAAAACACAAAGACAATAAGCTGATGAAATACTGATGACACACTGGGATACTTCAAAATTTATAGCCAGTTATGCTCATCAGTCACAGCCATTCCTGATATTCCCAGAACCAACCATCAAATTCCCAACACTTTGACCACTTCCAGAAGATTGTCTTAATAGGGTCTCCTGAGGCTGTTGCTTGTATTAAAACTTCCAATTGTGCGAGTAACGGCAAGAGTGAGATGCATGGCAGAATGGAAACAGAGGCCTCACAAATGCAGAGGGTAAGCACAGCTTACTGCAAAGAAAAGCCAGCAATAAAATAGCTAAGTGGCAGAGAGCAGCAGGCAGAAGGAAAGAAGCCAAGAGTCAGGATGGTATACATACTATTACAACCATCCAAGAATAATTGAAAATTAGTTGTAGCTGTGCAGACAGTGCTCAGGGCCTAAGCAGTTTTGGGGTAGGCAGGAAAAAAATGACCAGGCCATTTCAAAGGGCAAGAACTTGATCTGGGGATTCTGGGGAAGGAAACCAGGAGAAAAGAGTGAAAATGTTGACCTCTCAGCCTAGCCTTGATACCTCAATTAAGGAAAAAAGGAAAGCAAACAAAAGATGACTTTAGGAGAGAAAAATAACCAAAATGATTAAGAATACTATTTCCTACCTTTCCATCGATAACCAAGTTTCTCAAAAACCAGTTGTATCTCAGAGCAGCAGGGCATGAAGGAAATAATACTGCAGAGAGAAAAGGAGACCAGCCAAATCAACGGCCGAAGCATCCATCTTCTTCTCTTACAGTAGGCAGACCGCACAGGAGTCTGGATCAAGGCTTCTCACATCTTAACGTCCATGAGAATCACCTGGGAATCTCGTTAAACTTCAGATTCTGATTAATTAGGTCTGGAGCTGGGCCAGAGCTTTTGCGTTTCCAACAAGCTCCCAGGTGATGTTGATACTGCTGGTCTACAAATCCTACTGTGGGTAGCAAGGGTTAGTATGGATCTTGGTCAAGTAAATTTTGGCTCAACTCATGACTCTGGACAAGTTAGTTAACATCTCTAATTTCTCAGTTTCTGCACTTATTAAATAGAGATAGCAATGCCTACCTCATAAAGTTGACATGAGGAGTAAACAAAACTATTTGGCCTAATGCCTAGTTATTACCACCAGAAGCATATTTCCCAAAGTGTGGTACACATACCATTGGTGGTACAAGGACAAACTTTTAAAAATTGTAACTGTTAGGCAATATTTTAATAAGTATTAGAAAAAAATAACTTAAAACTCAAGATAATTACCTTAAACTCAAGATTTCATGGGTAATGTCACCTAGGATAAAGCTATGTTAAAAGGAAAAAGTCAATTTTAAAAATTACTAAGTAAATAAAGGTACAAGAGATACATGGATATGACAAAAATGATGAGGGTGATACTCAACTGACTGAAGTTGAAACATCAATTAAAATAGGGTTACTAAGTTTCTGAAGGCAGGGGCTTGACCAGATTACCCCATCATAAGGAGCAGGTGTGTAATAGAGTTCTGAATGTATTTCAAAACCTTCTGGTCACTCAAGGCTTAGAAACTGAACTTTAACCATATGATATTCTTACCCACATTTACTTGTGTGAATTGCATATGCTATCATGGATCATCAGACTATCCATAAGGCTTAGGAAAACAAATTCCGTTGAGTAAAGCCATTTCCCCCTGATATGTAAATCTAAACAACCTCCCAACAGTGGGTTAAATAATAGAATTATGTCTCCAAGGAAGGAAAGCTACAATTTCATAAATCCAGTATTAAGACGTTTCTCTTTTCCCACAGAATTTTTGTAACACCATTCGAAGGTAATTTGTGGTCACAGGGATGGGTGTGGATGACTGAACAAATGAATTTGTCATAGCCTTTAACAATAACCTTAAGAGCAAAGAGAGGAAAAGTCATAGATGAGTTGGAAAAGAGGCAGCATGTTTGTGAGTAGCATGGTTTTCAGAAGAGAACTATAAAAGGCTTCCTGATGTATTTAGCATCTGATGTCTGGTATACTTGGAGCAATATATCATTCTTACAATTCTGCTTAGTTGGTTGAGGGTTTTGTTCAAGTTAATGAGAAAAAGGAACATGAACACAGACATATATCAGAACTTCACTCATTCATTTCTCCATGGAGTGAACCACTTCTTTGCTGGATCGGATAATAGCTTCAAATACTGGAAAAATATTTTCTCAAGTTTTTTGTGCTATTCAAAATATAGTGGCTATAGACATGACACACTTTCAAGTTTAATCTACATTATTAACGCTTTATCGCTTTCTTAAGTCTAGACAATTAACAAAACAATAAATCAAGTCCTGATTTGTTGTGTTTGCTAATTTCCATGGGGTTAGTACCTCTTTTGTGGCTGATTTCAAGTTACCAACATGACGTCAGTGAACAACAGAGCTGGAAAAAGTGTTCAGTAGTATACACCATTATACAGTATTTCCAATGCAGATAAAATAGGCACAAATGACTTCAAGAGCATTGATAACAGTAAAATGTAGTAAAAATAATTATGAAGTGATGAGTTTTGAGTACTTATTTTTTGTTTTTAATATAATTTATTTTAATGATAAGTTTATATAGTTTAATTTTTACTGATAACCAGCTCAGAAAATTTCTGAAAATTTAATAGTTTGTTGTCAGGAGCTGGTAGGGGCTGGATCCTGCCCACCACTGGTCTCGAATTACATCCCACACATTGTTGCTATTCCACCAGGTTTACAAACAACTTTTCAGTTTTCCAAGTTAAAAATCTCTTGGAGAAAGATGATGAATTTTGTGTGTTAAAGAGACAACAACAACAAAAAAAAACAAAAATAAATAAAAATTGCAATACTGCAATTTGTATCTTTTATGTAGTCAAGTTTGTAGTTAACAACAGAAAACATATGAAACATTTATACACCCAGAGCCTTTAGGAAATCAAGTAATAAAAGCACCTTTGCATCTTGGGGGAAAGAAATGTAGGCAGAAGATATTTGTTTGGGTAAAAAAGGACATGGAGATAAGAATAAAGATGTTTGCATCAATTTCCACATTTAAAACTGGTCAGAAAGACTTGATTTCCTAAGGGAACAGAAAGTAAAAGAAATAGCTCCTTATAAGTGAATCATAAGGATTCTTTCCATAGACAAAAAAGCAACCACAATATAAATGCTTTAGATGCCATCATTACATGGCAATACTAACTTTTCAATTTGTAAAGATAAAAGGGAAAATGTTAAGGAAATCCAAAGCCATTTCACTAATCCCTATAGCCAAAGTAAACCAGTGAGAGAATGAGAGAACTTATTCCACGAAATGGTCATTTATGATGTTAACTAGCACTTTTAAAGACTTTAAAAAATAGCTCTGCATTGCCTGGTGAATCTTTGAAAAACTAAAAGCAGTTAAGTAGCTCTCAATCCTTTAGAAAAGTTCAATTAACCAGTTTCACACTAAAAGGGTAAATTTTCACATTAAAAGGGTGAAAATTCACTGCCTTCCCTTTCATGGAAAGTATGTGTAAATTACTTTCCAAAACTGAGCATAATATCCTATGGAATTGTTTACTTCAAAAAGTAAGTCTTCAAAGCTGAGGGAAATGTACAGCACACATATTGTTTATCTCTACAAGATGGAGCATATGGAAAAATTTATGACTGTCAAGTGTTATTACACTGCAAAACAAACGTGGAAGTACACAATACACAATAGGGATAAATATAGTGAGACTCGTTCACAAATTGGAGATGCTGGAGGCACATGGAAAAGTTTACAAAAATTGCAATGTTTAAGAGATCAGGAGGACAGCGGTGCTAACCCGGCTTTACAAAAAGATCATATGCAATAGATTCCACTGTTCCTTCTGAATTATAACACAGGTTTAGGCATGCAGGTTAATTTGAGAAGCAGCCCTTAAAGAAAAGGAAAGAAGAAAAACAATTCCTGTCTTGTGTTAAAAATTCCAAATAAGCATTATTGATACTAAAAAAGAAAAGCGTGGGGTGTGTAAAACAATTAAAATCATAAATTTAATAAGCCTTGAGTGGTAAAATACTCAAATGAAAACATAGTTGAAAAATTATTTTAACAAAATATTTATTATAAGCATACGATTTCATTTTTAAAAACTTTAATGCACAGTAATATAAGTTGCTGAGTTAGGGTAATTTTAAAGTGTAATCCATTTTTGCAATGACTTTCAGGGAAAAAAGCAAAAAGGGGGAAAAGGCACTAAACCTACATTTTAAAATGTAAAAATTTGCAGTTATCTCCCCAAATCCTCTCTTTCAATGTGGTCTAGTATTGGAATATACATTATTTCAAAGGTCTAATTTTCACACATAAAGCTTTAATTAAAAAAAATAATAATAATTTCCCTAAAATTTCTCAGTATCAGCAGTGCCCTAAAGAAAAATTCTTTCTGAGTATAAAGACAGAAGAGTACTCGCAGGGAAATAAAAGCACTCTGTGTTCAAAGCTCACATGAACTAAAGGCAGAGGCTGAACTAAGGTTTGGAAGTACTTTCTATTTTCTTTAGTCCCCTAGTCATTACTTTAACAGGCAAAGAATAACTAAACAGCAAAACTCGTTGACGGAAGCACATACTTTCCACACACTCTAAGTGTCAAAGGCCTGTTTAGAGAAAGGCCAAACAATCTACTGCATCTTAGATGCAAGGGCCAGAATTAGGAGATGTTTCTGACTAAGGAGTCTATTTCTGCCTCTACTATGGCCTCATTTTATAACCTTAGTGAAGAGATTTATCTGTTCCTCACTTGACTTCAAAAATAAAGATGGAGGCACGTAAACTCTACTTAGCTCCCTAGAATATTGTGAGACTACAATAAATAATGTCCATAAAAGCTTTGATCTCTTCAGGAAAAAAATGATTTCTGACATAGGCAGGAGAGGTTTTAGAGGTTCCTGAGAAACTAGTGCTAAGTCAAGGTGGAACACGAGGAACAGATAAACCACAGATCACTAGAAAATGCCTGTTAACCCTTCTTATTTATTTTCCAGGTAAAAAAGGTCTTTGAAACTAAGCCCATAAACTGCCATCTAGATCATATCCAATTTCCACTTCCATTACATCCACTTATGCCATCACTACAAATTATAACATCTGAACAGATAAGAGACAGCTATAGTAACTAAACTTATGACTAGAAAAGCAGAGGAGAAATCAGAGTGCTTGATTTCTAGGCCTGGCTCCTCCTGACATTAAAAAAATGAAGAATTAGAAAGTGGGAAAAAAAAAAAGATTTCATGCCTCTTTTTAGTCCCATCTGCCCCTCTCATGAGAAGTCATCAGTATGGCTGCCAAGATTTCTTGGTAGAAAGATGATTTTTTAAGATGAAACAACTGTATTTAATTGAACCTTACTTTCTGGATATATGCCAGTATTTGCATTTAAATTATTAAGGTACTGGGGCACAATGGTTTCAATTGAATCTTCTCTATAAACTCTCTCTCATGTGTTTAATGCATATCATTTCTATTTTTTTAACTACTGAGCATATAGCGATGGCAACAGTTTACTTTTTCTTCCTTAGAAGTTCCATTCACAATAGCCGCACACTTCAAATGCCAGGTACTTGCTAACAGGCCATATAACAAGACAGCAGCATTTGAAGATTTACAATGTGAAATGAAATCATACAGAGTAAAAAAGGAGAGAATAACTGAGTGCATAAACAATCTTAGCAAAAATTCTACACCTTAACATAATCTGTGTTTGTTCCATTGACCACAATTCTAATCCTTAGGGTTTGAAATCTACCATATAACCAATCTTTAATCATTATAATCTTCTAGGAAAGAGCAGTAGATCACTTTTAACTTCTTTTACCATTAACTAATTCTGTTATTTTCTTTGTATTCCAAGGATACCTAAATGTGGTGTTAGGTTTTGTTATAAATCTTAGTTTATGTCATTAATAAATTGGTATCATGGTCAGGAACAATAGGGCAATAATAGTAATAGACCTTTGAAGGCTGTACCTACTTTTTTATGCTCTGAAACAGGAGGCACAGCTCTACTGGGTGAATCAGACCATAAACATAAAATGTCATATTTTTTCTCCCTCAGTTTCAAACTCATTTAATCTCTCTAAGCATCAGAAAATGCAGTTTGCTTAAGACTAAACGGCAAGTAAATCACAGAACAGGGATTTGAGCCCAAGTCCCTCTTGCTTCAAATGTCTGTGTTCTTTCCATTATGCCCTGGGGCCTCTTACCAGGGGACAGTATTTTCTATACTACCAGAGGAAGGCATGGTCCTCTCAGCATCCAGAATATCAGCGGAAGCTCCTGCTGGCCCAAACCTTCCTACCACAATCAAGCAGAAGGAAATAGTGAGAGGGGGAGAATCCTGATTGCTGTTCCCTATCTAACTCTGGATATATTTTTCCCACAGAGTTAACTTAATAAATGGCAGCTGGAATCCACCTTCCGGAGTGCTGGAGTAGCAATGAGGTAAGCTTTCCTTGCATATTGGTACTCAACAAGAGGAGATTAATGTTATATTTTCTTATTTTTGTGTCCCACCCAAGAATATAACTCAGAATGCGTTAATTTGTGAGAAAGTAATTCTTCACTTTTTAAAGACTTGAATTAATTTTCCTTGAATTAGTTGACATTTACACAGAGTATCTGAGCATGTACATAAAACAAAAACAACTCATTTTCTGAACACTTTAAAACTGACATCCTGCTAACCTTCCTAAGACAAACACCTTAAGTTATTTTTTTAAAAGATAAGGAAAGGGCTTGCCTGGTGGTGCACTGGTTGAGAATCTGCCTGCCAATGCAGGGGACACGGGTTCGAGCCCTGGTCTGGGAAGATCCCATATGCCGCGGAGCAACTGGGCCCGTGAGCCACAATTACTGAGCCTGCGCGTCTGGAGCCTGTGCTCCACAACAAGAAAGGCCGCGACAGTGAGAGGCCCGCGCACCGCGATGAAGAGTGGCCCCCACTTGCCACAACTAGAGAAAGCCCTCGCACAGAAACGAAGACCCAACGCAGCCATAGATAAATAAATAAATAAATAAATAAAAGAGAAAAAAAAAAAAGCCGCCTCCTCAGCCTTGCCTTATTAAAAAAAAAAAAAAAAGATAAGGAAAAAAGAAAAAAAAGACTCTGGAAATAAGAGATAAAATGATGAAATCCATGAATATAAATTCTTGACAGTTTAACTTATATAAGTAAAAGAACTGAGTAAATTAAATTATCAGAATCCAAAAGAACCAGAGATCATATTGCAACCAAGCAGCAGACCTAAACCCAAAATGGATTTAGAATATATTTAACATTGGAGGCGCAAAGTTAATTCCTTTGTCATATCCTCTTCTTGCTTCTGCTTGAAATCCAAGGCACATGGGGTGAATTTGCTTAATCTGCAACATTAGGAATCCCAAACTCTTCAGAGGAGCCCTCCAGGCTCTCTGGGTACAGACAATTGCCAGAGCAGAATCTGAAAAATATGGAACAGCTTACTCTTTCTCCCTAAAGGACTTTTTCGTAACTAACTAGACTAATCTTCCTCTGAGGGATTTTAAAACAACAGATTTACCTTTTTTGCTAAAAGTGATATCTAGGTCTGCCTGAAACTGTGCACAAGGGACATCCATTAAATTACCTCTAGTTAATGATAATTTTGTATCAAATGGGGTTATACAAATAAACTATCTTCCTAACATTCCTGTTATAGACTTAAGAAGGCAAATAATCCTGACTGGTCTAAAAACAAAAGTCTAATCTGTTCTGGGAAAAGAGTTCTGACAAATCCTAATTCCAACAGTATGAAAGGCCCAGTAATGACAAGATTAGGAATATTTCCCTGTAAAATTTTCCTAATTACGTTTTTGATCCAAGATGCACTAAAAAATGAACAAAAGCTGCTCCAAACTACATTATCAAACAAACAGTCAAAGAGTTGGTACTCATATTAGTAAGGTAGTAAGGCAAGGAAAACTAATATATAGTGATCTGTTTGTTTTCTCAGATTTAAAAAAAAAAGGACTTCTTCTTTAGGAACAATAAAAACACAATCAGTATCAACTACCTTCCATAATGAAGCTTTCATAAATAACCTTGAAGACAATGTGTCTTAGCTAGCAGGTTCTAGTCACCCATGTCTTTCTAGAGCATTCATTTTTCCTTGTCAGGGATGATTCAGCTCCATAGCCTACTTAGACCCAAGGTTGACTGGGAAGGAGAGGGTCATTAATCCAGCAACAGGTTCCCCCTTTGCAGTCTCCACGCATGCAAACAGCCTGTGGAGGGGCTATGAAGAGCCAAAAAGTCTAAGCCACAGCCCTATGTCCTCCTAGTGCTTTCTATTTAGCTTGTTGGAGAACAAGACAGTTCAGTGGGCTTCACTATCTTCTCAAATGCACCATTAGAAGACTACATGATTTAGACTCAACATCTAGTTGAAAAACTTCACAAAATTGTCCATGGAAATGTCATCCAAATACAGCTGTAAGACTGAATGAAAGTTGGCAGACGTCCTGATGTTAAGTGGCATTTTACACTCAAAAGCATCCAAATGGATGGAAAAAAAATGGTGTTTGTAGTATAGAATAAAAACAAACATTAAAAGATTTTAAAATAAGGGAATGTGTGAAGATAGAAAAATAAGAGCATGTGTTGAAAAGCAGTCTTATTATTTTCCACATTTATTTATGTTTAAAGATATATTCAAAGCTAAATACAGGAATACCATATGTAGCTCTAAACACTAACAAATGTTGTGACATAGGATGGTTTTTCTCCTCACTGAATTAATTATTTACCAACAACATTTAATAAAATTTTGCTGAGTGTCTACTATAGGCCAGGCACTCTACTAGGAAATACACTGATGAGCAAACAGCACATGGTTCCTGCCTTCAGGGATCGTGAGAGGAGACAAGGAACTTTCATATGTAACAAACACTATGATGATATAATGATATGGAACAGACCACAGGGACACCAACCCTGCGGGAAGGCCCATCTGAGGAAGTAAAATGTAGGTTGAGAACAGAGGCTTAAGCAGGAAAGAGGAATGATGAAAGAGGCGGTGGAACAGTATGTGAAAGACCTGAACAAAGTGGAAAGAAATTAAATTCAACAGGGCTAGGGCATGGACAATGGGAACCATGGTGCAAGATAAAGCTGAAGAAATAAGTAGGATCTGATCAAGAAGGGCTTGGCCCTAAGGATTATAAGAAGTCGCTGGAATGTTTAGAAAAGGGAATAATATTATCAGCTTTGCGTTTTTTAGAAGATCACTCTATCTACAGTGTGGAGTATGGAATAGTGTGGTACAGGAATGAATGACAGAAAGCTGTTATCACAATTTTTTGGGAGATGATAGCTCTTTGGACTGGAATGATGGCATCTAAGGAAAAAGAGATGTAGAAAAATTGAAGAGCTCTTTAGGAGGTAAAATTATCAGAATTCTGCTTGGTGATGGAATGTAGGGAAGGAAGAAGAAGAAGGGGACAAGGCTACCTCCCAGGTTTCTGACTTGAACCGCTGGGAGATGTAGTCACTGGAGGCAGAACAGGTTTGGAGAGGGAAGGGTGGGAAAGTAATGAGATATCAGGATTGGGAATAAAATCTGAAATGTTTGGAAAGCCAGACTGGAGTGGGTTCCAAAATGAGCAGGAGGTAAAAACTGGAGAAGAGGTGTGATGGGGAAGAGAAAAATAGAGTGCTAAATATGTAGTTGAAATAGGACAATTTTTAAAGATGAGCTTAATAAATTTAGAAGCCAGTAGAAAGGGAGGTAATAATAATAATACAGAAGTAATAATAATAATACAAAGACCTTTCTTTTGAGTGCTTAATTTGTTCCGACCACAAAGCTTATAGCACTTTAAAAATAAAAATATTCAATCTTTCAATCTTCACAACAACCCTATGACATAGGTATTATTATCCCCAACTAACACACAAGGAAGCTGAGGATGAGAGATATTATATAATTTGCCCAAAATTTCACAGCAACAGACCTCAACTTTGAATCCAAGTATGTCTGATTACAAAGCCCATGCTCATAATCACCATGCTACACACAGGATTTAAGAGAGAGACAGGATTAAGAAAAATCAAGACCCCTCTAAGGTGGAAAAGGATAGGCCCCGGACTTTAGGAAATGAGGGAAACCTTTTTTCATAACAGAAGGGACAAAGGAAAAAAAAAAAACATGTGGAAAGCTTTACTTTTTTTTAATTTCTATTTTTATTATTATTATTTTTAACATCTTTATTGGAGTATAATTGCTTTAAAATGGTGTGTTAGTTTCTGCTGTATAACAAAGTGAATCAGCTATACATATACATATATCCCCATATCCCCTCCCTCTTGCGTCTCCCTCCCACCCTCCCTATCCCACCCCTCTAGGTGGTCACAAAGCACCGAGCTGATCTCCCTGTGCTATGTGGCTGCTTCCCACTAGCGATCTGTTTTACATTTGGTAGTGTATATATGTCCATGCCACTCTCTCACTTCGTCCCAGCTTACCCTTCCCCCTCCCCATGTCCTCAAGTCCATTCTCTACGTCTGCGTGAAAGGTTTACTTCTAATGGCAGATGAGGAACGAGTTTTCCATTGGAAGATTTCTATCTTTCCTATTGACTTGGAAGTAGTCATTTGCTGAGGATCAAGACAGAATGAATGAGTAAGATGTTTGAGAAGAGTAGAAAATAATTGAAATTGTCCTTCATTCATTGAACAAAATGCATTGGGTACTATTCTAGGCACCGGGGTCATAGTAGTAAAAAAAGAGATGAAGTTACCAGTTCATATGATCCTTAAATTTAAGCAGGGGAACACATAAAATAAACAAGATAATTTCATATTGTGATATGCTAATGGAGGAAATTAAGCAGGGTAATGGGGCTGAGAGAGCTTAGGGAGAACTGTTTTATATGAGGGGCTCAGGGGGACACAAGCTGGGACCAGCAGGAGAAGCCCCAGGTGAAGTATATTGTCATGCAGAATGGAGGAGAGAGTTATTTAGGGAATGACACAAGTTTGCTGGGTAATGCTGAGAGGACAGATGAGGTGAGGGCCCTGTATTTATGGAGACATTAATCTGCCTCACTCTATATTTTTCTCCAACTGAACTCAGCAGCTCAGGAGCAATGGCAGAAAAAGCTCAGAGTCACCCACAGTTAGGAATATACCAAGCAGACATGACTGATAATGGGGCCCAGGAGTTCAGTAAGCTGACAAGAGATAAGTTAGAGTTATGGTCCATGGACCCTGAAGTGAAGAGAAAGGAGAGTGAAGAATGCATCCCATATAATTGCAAGTCCTTATAAGGCTGAAGATGTGGTGGATTAGCTGGAAAGATAAGGAAATTATGGCCAGAGAGGAAAACATCTGAATTTCAGAAGAGAGAAAGAAAAAGGTATCAAAGATGTGATTTTAAAAAAAGATGAAGAGACAAAGGAATTGGAAGAAGAATAATGGGAGAAATGGAGGTACAAATACAAGAAGATGGAGAGTAAAGTAGAGGGACTGGGGGACAATGATAGCCCAGAAAAGAAATACGAGTTGGTTTAGCTGAGTAGCAAAAGCATCCTCAAAGAAGCAGAGTATTTTAGAGCAGATGAGGAAATGGTGGTCTAAAAGAGGTAGGGGGAGCTTAGGAAGACAATGACCCTGTGAATGTGAAAGTGTGGGAAAATGATGGGTATCCTCTCAAAAGAGGTGTAGAAAAAATAGCATCTCAGGAGAGACCCAGACCTCAAGTCAGGAGGAACCTTCCTAAGAGTGGCTTACCAATGCTGAAATTTCAGACATGCCTGCCATCACTGGCATCTGATCCTTGTGTGAAGGAACCAATTCTCAGGGTGCAATATTCTCCATCTATGTTTCTCTTTTGCCCTGATTCCTCTAATATGACATTAACATAGTAGGGCAGAAATCCAAGAAAACCACTAGTCCGGAATAAACATCCTTTTAGACAATTAAAAAAAAAAATTTATACTTGGAAAAAAAAGAAAGCAAAGCTGCCATGTTGACATCAGAACAGTAAAGCAGTGTATTTAGAGAGTCATTTGAACAAGGCAGACACAGTTTAAGGACCCAGGGGAGGTTTTCAGTTTCCACCATCTGGTTATTTCCCCAAGTCCTCTGCCATGCATCACAAAGCTCTCTGTGAATCCACTTAAAAAGGAAAGGGCTAACACTCCTTTTTATTTCCTTAACACTGCCCTCAATAAAAGGTGGTGTTATCCAAAGGATAAAATAAATATTCAGCCACAAGATTCACAGGGCAAAACTATATTTACTTATATGGAAAGGTGTTCTTTTTCATTGTTGAACATAAAAAGTAGGTTATAAAATAAGATATTGAGTACAAGCTCATTTATGCAAACAATAAATGTTTTTTTATTGCGGTAAAATATGCATAACATAAAACTTACCATTTAACCATTTTCAAATGTACAGTTCAGTGACATTAAATACACTCACACTGTTGTGCAACCGTCGTTACCATCCATCTCCCGAACTTTTTCATCTTCCCAAACTTAAATTCTGTACACGTCACGTAAAACAATGAATTTTTACATATGAACACAGAAAAAGTCTGAATGGATACACTCTAAAAATGTTAATAGCGGATAGTGCAATTATAAGTGGTTTTCTTTTCTATGTTTTAGTCCTCTATATTTTCTGATTTTTTTCTAAAAGGAACTGCATCTCTACTGTACTTTTTTAAAGTAATTTTTAATGATTCTTTAAAAGACATTAAAGTTCAAACATTAAAAAAGAAAAGAAAAACAGGATTAGAGGCGATGCTCATTACCTTCTTTAGATCCGTACTAGTAACTAAAGTATATTCCATGAGTGATCTCAAGCAACTCAAATTTTCTATGTATCTTTTAGAAATACATATTTTTATAATTTAGGACTACATATTTTTTAAAAAGTCAATGCATTATCAGTTGCCTAATAAACAGAACAATACTTGAAAATAAAAATGATTACTGCAGTATAGAAAGCTAATTATCCCCCGCTGCCCATTTTCTCCCTTCTTCCTAGTAATAAGAACCCCAATTCTTAGCTGGGTACACTGATGTCCAACCAAAAGACAATATTTCCTGGTTGTTGCTCCTGGAGTTATGGCCATGTGACTAAATTTTAGCCAAAGAGGAAGTGCTATGTGCAACTTCCCAGAAGTGCCCTTGAAGGGAAGGAGTGCACTCAAAGAGTTTGCTTCTTCCCCCCCCCTCTCTCTTTCTACCCCCAGCCCTAACCATGTGAGGCCACATGCAATCCAGGAAAAGGAACTGAATTGGCCGGCACCTTGATCTTCAACTTTTGAGCCTCCAGAACTGTGAGAAAATTAATTTCTCATGTTTAAGCACCTGATCTATGGTGTTTTGTTATAGCAGCCCAAGCAGACTAATATACAGTCATTCACTCAGTTGTTACTGATTACCTGATAACTAATTTATTGAATACCTACTATATGCCACGAACATTACATACTTTACCGCTAACCCTCTCAGTAACCCCACAAACTAGAGATCATTATATTCACTTTGGTGATAAGAAGCCTGAGGCCCAAAGAATAATTACCCGAGGTCCCATAGCTGGGAAGTGAAAAGTCAGATTTACTTACTCTAAAGTTCATTACCTATCATACCCCATGGCCCACATATCTCTGCATCAAGGAGTTTATGGTATTTTAGAAAGACAATCCAGACAAATAAAAAGCTGAGTAATTCAAAAGGTTAATAAGGTTAGCACATGACAAAAACACAGAAATAATAAGAAGTACTAGGAGTTCCTAGGAGGGAGAGTTCAAGAGATCATGAAATGCTTCAATTTCTCCCCCATAAAAATATAGAGAATTACATTAAACCAAATCCTTGTTGAAACCCATCCAAACCAAGTAAATAAAGTGGTAAGAGACATTACAACCTTGGAACAAAGGTAAAATCTTAATAGAACTTGCTTTGACATTTAAATTAGTACCTTTAAAAGTCACCAAAAAAGCATTTTCCTGCTACAAGGTATGCCACAGGTGATTTGCTTCATCACATCTTCATCTTTAGGAGAAAAAAATTACACAGAAGCTTAGCTTTTCTAAATTGTCTACTATAGTTAACCAGTCATTGACTAAAAAGGGACAGGGAAAATAGTTAAAACCATTTTCTGGAAGTGTGTGAAATTAGATTATCTGCTTTTATTTAAAGATAATTTGAAAAAGTCTGAGAAATTCTTTCACAAAAGAAGAGCTATAAATGGTCAAATAAGTTTTTAACAATGCATAGATTAGACAGGAATGTGGGACACATAGAACCCAGCATCATTTTGGAACAATATGTCTTCAACTTTCTTAAAGTGATAGTTAGCTACTTAACTACTAAGCAGCCTTTCTAAATCGGTAATTCCGAAGTTAACGCTTTTAACGTAGGATAATTTTACAAAAATTCAAAATCTTCCATGGAAATCTATGATAACCTGTACATGAAATCCAGGGGGAAAAACAAATCCAGTATTGATCTATAAAAACCTAATTCAATTTGTATGTTCTATTGGTTGTTAGAAAAAAATATTTAATGTCTAAATCTGGAAAGATGTATCTTGATAATGCTTTTAATTCAACACAAAATTAGAGGTATTATTTAGAATTTGGTTTTGTGACAAAGATGATATTATGTTTTCATTATAAATATAAAATATGCTCATTACTGGAAATTTGTAAAATGAAGAAAAGGATAAAGAACACAGCCATGTCCTCACCACTAACAGTTCCTTCTAATTAACATATTTTTATATTTTTAAAAAATTTTGATAATTCTATATAGATTAGATATTCAGCATTTTTTTCTTTTTCACTTCAACATATGGCATTTTTCTATGTTGTTATTAAACCAACAACATAAGTCGCTTTTAATTCTAGGAAACATTCCAATAAATTTTCTTAACCACAATTCACTTTAAACAATTAGGTTGCTTTCTGTTATGCTAATAATGCCAAGATAAATATCTTTGTGTTTTTTCCAATTCACAGATAATTTCCTTAGCCTAAATTCTAGCAGTGAAATTACTAGCCAAAGTCATACAATCAGTAAATAGCAAGGCCTGGGTAGAGAGATGTGGTAGAGTTCACAAGTGCTTATTGCTAAACTTTCAGGAATTTCCTAAGCCAGTTGTTAAATACAGAGATCATTAAAAATTAAATTTTGTAAATGTATAATTAAATAAATTTTAAATAAAACAAATACTCAAAATTCATCATTTTTCATTGTGTTACTACATTTTACTGCTATCCTGGCTCAGAGCTGTTAACGTCTACTGCATCTATATTGTGGGGACACTACTATATAATGGTATTCTACTGCACATCTCTGCCATCAACATTCAGTGATGTCATGTTGTAGCATGCATTTGGCCATAGTGGGAGTATTCATACCATGGAAATTGGAAAATGGTACAAATGGGGCTTTTTACCCTCCTAGAGAATCCAGAGAATTAGCCTGATAATTCAGATGGTGAGCTATACATGTATCTTATTTATTTCGCCCTCAAACTGTGTATTTTTCAACCTATCTACACCTTTTAAAAGCCCTCAAAAAGATGGAAGCAGAGACTGACATCTAAGCATTTTAATCAGTTTTACTACTTGAGCCACTTGGTAAATGTTTATAAAGTATTTTTGAAGAGTACTGTGTTGAGTGGCTGTCGGTGATACAGAAATGTTGAAGTCTTCAAGTAAAAAATGATAAATACCATGAGATAAAAATGATACAGAGATGCAAAGAAAGGAGAGATTATGTCCTGAAGAATTTTAAAAGGTCCACAAAAGAGAACATTTTCAGATGAATAAATAGTGCCATAGAAAAGTAAAATGATTAAGGCTATCAAAAACTCCATCCTCTTCCTTTTCAGAGCACTTTTTTTTTTTTTTTTTTAAATATGGAACGCTTCACGAATTTGCGTGTCATCCTTGCGCAGGGGCCATGCTAATCTTCTCTGTATCGTTCCAATTTTAGTATATGTGCTGCCGAAGCGAGCACTCAGAGCACTTTTATATAACTGCTTTATAACATATCACTCCCCTCATCCTACGTTATAATGACTATTATATACCTCTGCTCCACTATACTACTCATACCTTCAGAGCAGAGCTTCCTTTATCTTTTTATCCCCATCATAGTAGATGTTCAATAAATGTTTCTTTAATGAGTGAGTGAGTGAAAGAATGGATTAATGAATAAGAGCTGACATTTATGAGTTTACAATGTGCTAAGCACTGTCCTAAGCACTTTACATATATTAAATCATTTAATTTTCACTACAACACTATGAGGTAGGTTCTGTCTTGACCAATGAGAGAACTCAGCCATTACACATACAATGAAACTGAATCACGAAGATCACGCAGATGGCAGAAGAGCTAGAATATAAATGCAGTCAGTCTAAGTCTAGAGCCCCTGTTTTTTGCCACTACAGCATACCACATCTCAGATTAATGAATGAGCAACAGGACAGCTCCTTTTTGCATTCATTCTTACTACTTCAAAGTCTAAATAAATAAATAAATAATGCATGCTTCTATATTACATATTCCACTCAATGTCATCAGTTCATTCATATTCAGAGTAGTACTGGTCTCTCTCTTAGCTCTCTAAATTTAAAAAAATAAAATAAGTGAGTCTTAGATTTGGCAAGTTTTGATATGCAAATTTCTACATGTACTCCTAATCAAATATCTGTTTTAAAAGAACACCCCAAATTTTCCAATTAGAAAGAAATTTAAATATTCCCCCCAAAATGTTAGACACTTCATTTGAGTTTTGATAATCTAACAAAGCTAACCTTTTCTTATCTGCATACTTTATACTTGATATACATGTGTGTGTGTGTGTGTGTGTGTGTGTGTGTGTGTGGGGAGAGACTAGGAGATATAGTGTTAACTGTGTCACAAATGAACCAGGGTGAAAGTCACTTTGGCCCACCTTTAAAACATCACTACTGAATTCTGAGGGACAAAAAAGACTGAAAAGCTATAAACAACTTGGTCAGAGACTGTTAAATCTCCAAGGCAAAAATCTATCAAAAGATGTTAAAAAACAAAAACAAAAAACCACACAAAACAAAAAAACCCAAGGGCTTGAAATATGTCCAACAAACACTCATAGTGTTAATGGAAAAAAGAGAAAGGGGAGGAGGACTCTTTCTCCCTGATAAAACGCCTTCATGACAATGGAGACTGAAAGGTCACTGACTTTACCAACAAAAGGGTGTGATTTCAACAGCAATGAAGGTAAAGATAGCAATTAGGTAAGATTATCACACCTAGACCAAGATATTGTATTGATTTTCATAAAAGGACACAGAATCAATCTATCATTCAAGTTTGGTAAGTTAGTACACAATTGTTGTCAGAGTATTATTCATACTTATTCATTTGAAACCTGCTTCATGAAGAAATCCCAACTTATTTACCATAGCCCAGCTCTAAGAATATGTAAGGATGGAATCTTGGAGGCTTGACCACTGCACTCATTTAAAAAATTACCTACTAGAAACTATGCTTCTCTTAAATGCATTCTAATGCAAGAAATAGAAGTGTGCATTTGAAATATTTTTAAATCTTTAAATAAATAATACTATGCAAGTTTTTAAAAAATCACAGTAACTTCTTTATTATCCATCAAGGTCAGAGAATGTTGTATTCCAGTTAATCCAATATTCTGATTCAGTTTCTTCATCTGTAAAATAAGACTATTATGAATTATATGAATTAATATTTGTAAAGTACTTAGTGTCTGGCATATTGATTAAATCCTATATAAGTGATTGTTAAATAAATAAAATGATATAATTATAGTAAACTGTATTTCCAAAAATGTCCTCAGCCTTTTTTCTGGTCCCACATGCTCTTCCAGAACCCTGCCACTCCCTATCAAAAGGTGGAGTCTTTTTTCTCCCCTTGAACTTGGTGGACTTGTGACTGTTCTGAACATCAAAGAAGGAAAGAAATGATGTTCTGTAATTCCCAAGGCTATGTCATAGAAAGGATACAGCTTCTGCCTGGCTCTCTCTTTTTGGAATGCATGCTCTGGGGAACCCAGATAGCGCACTTAAAGAAGGCCAAACTAATCCATTTGGAGAGATCACAAGCAGAGACCCATATGGAGAGGAATTGGAGCCTTCCTAGCCAAAAGCCAGCAACAACTGCCAGAATGAATGAGTCTTCAGATGATTCCAGTTCCCAGCCTTTGAAGTTTTCCAGCTTCAGACATTGTGGAACAAAGAGAGAAGCCATCCTGCTGTGCCCTGTCCAAACTCCTGATCCACAGAATCTGTGAGCATAATAACCTATTTTTTCACACCACTAAATTTTGGGGTAATTTGTTACACAGCCATAGGACCAGGAACAATAAAACCACTACACTTAAGATTTGCATTTCAACTAAAATCAAAAAGATTTTAAAGTGGCTTATAAAATTAAATATAATGCAAACAGGGCCCAGATAAAACAGAACAGAGACTCATAAAACAAAGCAGAAACAACTGTCAGGCATTCAACACAGTATTATAACAACATTGATAGATAACAGTTTTCTTCCATGTGTGAGGCACTGCAAGGAGCCATGAGTCAATGCTCCTAATAGCCCTAGAAGGCTACTGGTATTATCTCTATTTTACATACCACATGCAAATCAGAAATAAAATACCCTAAAACTAAAACTATGGAAAACATATTTTCCATACTTTCATCTTGCTTTGTTGATTCAGATGGCACTTTTTGGATCCTTGTAATGGATCATCACCATGACTATTGCTAATCTATACTAGTAGGAGTTGGCAAACTTTTTCTTAAAGGGCCAGATGAACATTTTAGTCTCTGAAGGTTATATGTAGTCTTTGCTGCATATTCTTCGTTTGTTTGTTATAGCCCTTTAAAAATGTAAAACCATTCTTAGACTGTGCTCACCACAAAAACATTCTGTGGGCTGGCCCTTGGGCCATAGTTTGCCCGACAGACCACTATAGGGAAATGTTGAATACTAGAAGTTTAAATTAATAAACCCATTTTTATTATAATACTTATAATGGCATCTACAGTTATACTAAATTAAGAAAACATCGTTTCTGGCTCCAGCCTACTATTATCCACTGAAACCACAGCTTCCATGAACTGCTGGTAAGTGAAAATGTAGCTCCAAACATCCATAATTTCCATTATAATAAATGTCTATTCATAATTGACATTCACCAACACTGAAAAGGTCTGGAAGACTGTCTGAAAGAAATGATCTCTCTAGGGTCTAACTGCTTTTCCAGGCATCTACATGGATATCTCTTTGTTTGTTTATTGAGATAGCCCAGTGTGACTGATAAAACACTGAATACTTCTAACCTCTAGTGTCAATCCTTTACAAGAAAATGTTTATTATTCTTGGCAGGAAATGATGGAAACTGGTGAGAAATAGCCAGACTACCTTCACATGTAAGTGAACTGGAATTTTTAGGGAACAGTTCTCCCTAGTAAATTTGTCTACACAGAGCTTAATCAACCAAATTTACAACTGTTAACAGGTTGTGCCTCTGTATTCCCAAACATATAAATAAACTTCTTAATCAGAATGGAAACAGGTTCAAGGTCCAGTTGTTTAAACTGGAATTGGTACAGCCAGGACCCAACTGCAGTTAAAGTGACTGTTAAGGAGAATCATAATCTTAGTAGAAAAGTTGTTTTCCAGTTTCTTCAAAGCTACAAAGATACTGCTTGACAAATACTTCTGTGATCACCTAAAACCAAAGTTATCTGATCTCATCTAAAATGCCCAATCTAATGCCAAATCAAACACACTAATTTTCAAGTTGAAGTTCCAAATTAGGAAGAAGCTAATTACTTAAATTCAAATTGGAAGGGGAAAGATTTTTAAGTGCCTATAAATCAAAAGGCCCATAGAAACTGGAATGAGTACTGGAGTGAGGAAATGAAATCACATGTATAAAAAGTTTTATTCATTTTACTTAGGAATGCGAAAGTAAATAAAGTTTAAGTAAATAAAAAGCAGTAAGTATAGGTTCAAAGACAGCCCTTTTTACAGACTAAGAATAGATAGCTGAACACTAGTAACTAAGGTGTTGGCCATGTCATGATAATAGAAACAATTTATCTTGCTGAATTAATTAGTTAAAACAGTCATCAAGAAAAGTAACCAAACCAATCACCAAAAAGGTACAGCCAATTTACACCCTTCCATTTTTGAAAATCCCTGGAAAATTAGAAGTGTTATTTCACGGCATCTGATATTTTTATTATTGTGTTTAACACTCTACATTTCTTTCACCAAAAGATCATCCAAAAGACAAAGAAATATAAATTTCTTTGTATTGAGTACAAACAAAACAGAGCAGCTAACCATACAGAAAAAAACTATCACCCATAAAAATAGCACTTTTGAGCCTATATTACTACACAACTGACAAATTCTATTTATTATAAGTTGAGCTTAAACAATGCTATATCCTGTTTGAAACCTCAATTTTATGATAGATACTCAAATGCTATATCTGCCAAATTCTACTTTTCCTCAAATTATTCCAATATGACTTCAAACTAACTGTCCACAGTAGAAGCTGATGAGAAGAAATAGCTCAGGTATATACATTTTCAAAGTTCTGGGAAGGGATCCTATAACATTTAAAATAATGACATTTAAGCACAAGTATCTATTTATAAGCATCTGAATTCTTCTGACAAAGGAAATATTTTTATACTGACAAAACCGAGCCCATTACTCTAAAACCTTACATATTTGTCAGAAAAGCAGGGAGAAATTTGGTCTGAATAAATAAAATGAATAAATGATTCAGGATCCCAAACAACTCTCAGCTTCTCCAATGAAGCTGTAGGTCTGATGACCCAAGGTTTCAATGACCTTTTTCTCTGAACTTCTACGCATCTATGGAATAATCACATGGCCAAGCAATTAATTATATATCGATTTCTATTGTTTTCAAGACATTTCTTACGTTGTTTTAGTCTTTAAAATCTTTTGAACCTCAAAGCCATCTAAACACATCAGTAAGCAATTCTTAAGAACTTACTTCCTTTAAAACTTTCCCTAGTGCTGTGGAAAGGTATGTTCCAATTAAATATAAAAATGTTTGAATATCAAGTTAAGGATTTGCACTTAATGCATAGATCATGGGAAGCCACTGAATTAAAGTGGAATGGTAACAGCAATATCTGAAGAAGAGTAATCTAGATATCTTGTACAGGTCGGATTAGAAGGTTGAAAGACTGAAGGAAAAACAAAATAAAATTAAGAAACTATTCAATTGTCCACAAAATAGGTGGCTGGTGCCTGAGCTAAAGTGGTGGGAAGGAAAGTAGAAGTGGGCATAGAAACAGATAAATAGATAGAGGGAGCCTAAAAATGGTCACAAACTGGTAATTTCTTAAGTCTGAGAATAAGATAGAAAGCATGGTCAAAGATGATTAGTTTCAGTCCAGCAAACATTTACGGAGAACCTACTTTGTACAAGGCATTCAAAAATGATGAAAATGAAGTTTGATCATAATCAATACTATAATATAGGTATAAACAACATATTATCATAGTCCAGAGGATGACACAATCAATCTTGAGTAGAATTTTGGGAAGACCAACATTTTAAGCCTGACTGTTAGAATAATGATACTTATGCCAAATGTTGTCTATTCGTTCTTCAAAATGTACTTTAATCCACTTCCCTTAAATCTCTTTCTACAAAGTCCAAGCACAGGTCTTCTTTTACCTGTAATACTTCATTAGACTCCCAGCATCAAACATGCTCTCTCACCCAGCTGCTCCTCAGTATAGCAAATCAAGTTAATTACCAAGTTTTAGCAGACTGCTTTCCTCCTGCTACTCTCTTACTACTCTAAAGGAGAGGACTTTGGTGACTTTCAGTGATTTTGAGGATCAATCTGTTGCTGCCCAAACAGTCACTTCTTTAAAGCCTCTCATCCTACTTTTCATCTGAGCTCTTCTCATTTTGGTCATAAGAGTTTTACATTCCTTTTTATCCAGGTTAAAGCGATGGATGTATCCTCATTGTAAAGGTGGTTTGAGGAGCACATGACTTATGAGTCAGAAAATGTGAGATTGCATACTGGCTCTACCACCTCCTGGTTATATGATATTGGACAAGTCCGTCTGCACTCTTATTTCTGTACCTGAAGAAACAGAGCCAACCTCACAGGGATATTTTGAGGATTTATGTGAAGTTTTCATCAAGTGAGAAGAGACAGGACATAAACTTCGGTAAATATGAAGATGATTATAGATCCATATTAAGTAAAGTCAATTCTTTACCTAATGAGTAAGGGTTCAGAGCCTAGATCAGGGATTGGCTAGTCCAAGTTTCTGACTCCATTTGTTTTGGCATGCCAGGCTAATGGGGCAGGGTAGAGAGCCACATTAGATAATTTTTAATCTATATCCATGTAGTGATGTCCCAATACTCCTGAAGCTTTTGGCTTTGTATCTCTATCCAATCCAAATAAATTGAAGTTTTCATCTACAGAGAAAAACCAAAGTCTAACTGACCTTTTTAAGCTTGATTAGTGTAGAATTTCCAATAACTGCTCCCCACTCTGTTTTGTTTTTTTAAATTAATTAATTAATTTATTTATTTTGGGGTGTGTTGGGTCTTCGTTTCTGCCTGAGGGCTTTCTCCAGCTGCGGCAAGCAGGGGCCACTCCGCATCGCGGTGCGCGGGCCTCTCACTATCTCGGCCTCTCCCGTTGCGGAGCACAGGCTCCAGACGCGCAGGCTCAGCAATTGTGGCTCACGGGCCGAGTTGCTCCGCGGCATGTGGGATCTTCCCAGACCAGGGATCGAACCTGTGTCCCCTGCATTGGCAGGCAGATTCTCAACCACTGCGCCACCAGGGAAGCCCCCCACTCTGTTTTTAAAAACATTTGTAGTTTGGGAAATGTAGACTCTTTTTAATTCACTACTCTCTTCTTCTATGTAAAGGTTCTGCTCAAGTCCTCTATCCAATCATGTGTTAACTGTGTAAAACAATGCTGTGCAACAGAACTTTCTGCAATAGATATGTTCCATATCTGCACTATCCAATATAGCAGTCACTGGCCACCTGTGGCTATTGAGCACCTGTAATGCAGCTAGTGCATCTGGAGAATTAATATTTTACTTTAATCTTAATTAATTTATATTTAAATGGCCACAGGTGTCCACCGGCTACCATTTTGGACAGCTCAGGTCTATTGCATGTGTGCCAGAGACATACCCATTGAACTTGTAAAATCTACTGACAAGGCTGAGCCACAGTGTCCATTCCACCCCAATCATAAAAATTCTGCTGCTGCTCTTCAGAGTCCAGAGCTAGTTCCCATACGTGTACCTGCATAACCATGGTTTCTGTCATTGCTCATGGTGTTCCCTCTGCTTAGAACACCCCTCCCCTCACTGTTATGCCAAGCAAATTCCCATTCATCTTTCAAAGCCAGTTCAAATGTTACTGTCCCCAAGAGCCTCCTTTAAATTTTTTTGAGAGTAACACAGCAGTGAAAAGAGCCATAGCTGAAGAAAAAGGCAGATTAAAGTTTGAATCCCAGATTAAAGTTTGGCCCTTACTAGCCAGCAATTACTATACCTTGAACAAATCTTGAGCCTCAATTTTCTTATCTATAAAATAGTAAAAAAAAAAAAAATACTACTTTTGCAAATTTGTTGTAAGAATTAGAAATTCGGAGCAGAATTACATTATGGCTAGCATTTATTAAACATCTACTTGTATCAGTCATTATGGAAGTACAACACGTGAATTTTTTCATTTCACTGATAGCAACCCTATAAAGTAAGCAATATCCCTTTACCTATGCATCCATATATTCAGCACTTTTATGCACTTATTCATTCAACAAAACATTTGAGAGCCTAATGTGCCTGGTGAGAAACTGAGGATCAAGGAGTAAACAAAAAAAGTCCTAGCACTCAGAGATCTTATATTCTAGTGGAAAATATAGACAATAAGCAAGAAAACAGACAGATATATAACATCAGTAGTGTTAAGTGTTAATGGAGACAAATAAGGCAAGATAAATAGAGAATAATGGAGGATGCTATTTTATTGATGAGGTTGTCTAGCAAGGCCCCTCCACAGAGGTGATACTTGGGCAGCGGACTAACTAAAGCATGAGGATGAGCTATGTGCAAACATGTAGAAATAATGCTCCCAGGAGAAGGAACAACAATTTACTGAGAGCTATTACGTAGTAGATCCTATGCTAGATGCTGGCAATACATGAGTGAACCAGGATTTTACATTATTGTAAATAAATGAACAAAACCATAATGCCTTAGAAGTGACAAGTTCAATGAAGAAAAGGGAAAGATATAAGCAAATAGAGAGTGATGGAAGGAAGCACTGTTATTTCTACTTTAGAGATGAGGATGCTGAGAGGTTAAATAACAAGCTGATAAACTATAAAGCAGGCATTTAAACCCATAAAGTAGCTCATTCTTTCAATTACTATACCATTCTCTCCTGCCTATACTATAAAGTCTCCACTGGGAACTACAGAATGGCAAAAATCATGGTCCATTCTTTGCTATACCCCTAATACCAGTACAATGATACACAGGAGATGCAAAATAAGGTTGAATTAACTAAGATTTCCACTCTAGATGTAACATGAAAACTCCACTGTAATTAAAGAGACCATGACTCTAAAACCAGGAAGATGCCTCTCCTTATTTAGGGAAATCCCATTAACATATTCACAACAATAAATAAAATATAACATTTAGGTTCTGGAAGGAGGTTAGAGTGAGAGAGAAATAGTCAAATGGGCCTAGTGCTTATTACTGCAACACGGAACTACTTGTATGGGCTTGGCAAAGGGTGGGATGGGAGACTGTAATAAATGGGGGAAGAATAACAAAGTTAAGGAATAACAAAGCTATCATCACACAGATGTTAACCGAACTGGTGACAAGTTAGCAATATATATCAGGCTTATTGACACTATTTGCCCAAGTATTTTCTTCATTGTAAAACCTTAAGATTTAGAATACTTCAAGTTTCAAAGCTGCTTCCTATCACTTAGCAAACTAGTTCACAACCATCAGCACTTTAACTCATAAACCGAAGGAAGAAAATCCTAGGGCCATGTGAACAAATTCTCACCATGCCATAATAACCTGTTTAATCTATGTGAAAACATCTTATTCGTAATCATTGTACTTCTTTCCTAATTAAAAAGCAATATATATCTATTCTTGAAAATCTGGAAAATTCAGAACTATCTAAAGGAGAAAATATTACCCAAAGATAACTGCTGTCAATGAGATGGGGTATTTATTTCCAATATAAAGAGGTGTCTATTTTTATATATGTGTATGTGTGTACATGTTTAATAGTTGTTGTGGGGGTGATTGTTGTTTTTTATGGAACTGTTATACTTTTTTACATAGCTCTGTATATTGCTATTTTTCATTTAACATTAACATTACTTGAAGAGCAATTTGCCCACATTTAAAAATACTAATTTTAATAATTGTAAAATATTCTACTGTATGTAATTAACCATCTCTCTGTTGTTGATTCCAAATTTATGCCATTAAAGTTGATGTTGGGATGAACATCACTGTACTTAATCTGTATTAAAAATAATGATTATTTTCTTAGAATAAATTCCAAGCAGTAGAACTACTGGTTTAAATTATACAGATATATTATACCAAATTTTATAAGCGTTGTCAAATGTCTTTGACAAGGCAACGCCAACTTACATTTCTGCTACTGAGTTATGAGGCTTTCCATTCCATACTTGCCCACAAAAGGCATCATATTTTTTGAAAATATGTAAGGCAAAAAATAACGTCACTATTCTAATTTGCATTTATTTTATCAATGAAGCTAAATATTTTTTTTCTATTACAAGTTGTATTTCTTCTGTGAATTCTTTTTAAAAATATATTATTTGGACATTTTCTGTTGGGGTTAGCACTTTTTTCTATCATTGATTTTTAAGAACACTTTATATATAGAGAGAGATTTGCCCTTTATCAACATACATGTTACAAATATTTCTACCTCTTTGTTGTCGGCCTTTAAAGTTTTTCTAATGTAGAGATGTTTAAGTTTTTCATGTAGTCATATTTATCAGCACTTTGTTATTAATCTGCTCCATTTAATTTATGCTGGAAAAGTCCTTATTACCTTTCTCTTAAAATTGGGTTGGAGCTACTGAAAACTATTTACACCTAGAAAATCTACTGATGAAATTCCAGCAATATGAGGGAATAATCCAACCTAGAACTCTCCAACCACTCACACAGATGTACAGTTACTCTCTCTTCAATCAAAATATATAGAAATATTAAATAAGATACACAAAGGTTTTTGGTTTAAAAACACAGATGAGTTTCAAATGAATAAAGGGAAATCCCCCAAATGCAAGATGTAAAACAAGAAAGTCAGAGGACAACAATATAGCTGTCCCTGTCCCTCAGTATTGGTGGGAGACTAGCTCCAGGAGGGAGCGCCCACCCCGCCCCAATACCAAAAACCTGTGGACAGAAATTTTGATTCATAGTTGGTTAAATCCACGGATGCAAAATCAATGGATAGGAAGCGCTGACTGTATTACACTTCCATGATGAAGTTTATTCCTAAGTATTTTATTCTTTTTCTTTCTATTATAAATAGAATTCTTTTCTTAATTTCATTTTCACATTTCATGGCTAGTATATAGAAACACAACTGATTTGGGTACATTGATCTTGTATCATGCAACCTTGGAGAACTCATCTGTTATATCAAATAGGTTTTATTTTTCATTTGGGGGAATTCTTTATGGGGGGTTATATATATAAGATCACGCTATCTGCAAATAGAGAAAGTTCTAGTTCTTCCTTTCCCATCTGGTTGTCTTTTCTTTGTATTGCCTAATTGCCCTGGCTAGAACCTCCAGCACAATGTCAAATGAAGTGGCAAGAGCCATTACTGAAAGAATTTAAAGATCTTAAAAAAAATAGGAAAGATGTTCATGGACTTGAATACTTGATATTGTTAAGATACCAGTACTCCCCTAAGATTCAATACAATCTTTATCAAAATTCCAGTTGTTTTTTTTAAAAAACAGAAATGGACAAGCTAATCCTAAAAATCATACAAAAATGCAAACGACCCAGAATAGCCAAAACAATCTCGAGAAAGAACAAAGGAAGAGGACTTGCTTCCCGATTTCAAAATATACTAAAAAGTTATAGTAATCAAGACTGTGTGATGCTGATATAAGGAGAGCCATATAGAACAAAGGAAAAAACTTAAGAATCTAGAAATAAACCCATAGATCTATGGTCAACAAGAGTGCCAAGACCATTCAATGAGGAAAAAATAGTGTTTTTAACAAATAGTTCTGAGATTGGATATCCACATGCAAAAGAATGAAATTGGACCCTTACCCGACACCATGTACAAAAACTCTCAAAATGGATGAAAGACCTAAATGTAAAAACTACAACTATAAACACAGAGTAAATCTTTGCAACTCAGATTTGGTAATGGATTCTTAAATATGATACCCAAAACACAAACAACAAAAGAAAAAAATAGATAAATTAGAATTCATTAAAAGTTTTAAAAGTTTGCTTCAAAAGACACTATCTAACAAATGAACATATTTACAAAACAGAGACGGACTCACAGACTTAGAGAATGAACTTATGGTTACCGCGGTGGGGGGAAGGGCGGAGGGAAGGGATAGTTAGGGACTTTGGGATTGACATGTACACCTTGCTGTATTTAAAAAGGATAACCAACAAGGACCTACTGTACAGCACAGGGAACTCTGCTCAATGTTATGTGGCAGCCTGGATGGGAGGGGAGTCTGGGGAAGAACGGATACATGTATATGTATGGCTGAGTCACTTTGCTGTGCACCTGAAACTATCACAACATTGTTAATCGGCTATACTCCAATATAAAAAATATATAAAAAATAAACAAATAAAAAATAAGTAGAAAAAAATTATGTTATATTGATCAAAGTTTCTTTGCATAAACTACATCTTTAAAATAATTCTTCTAAATAATGGGACTACTTTTCTAATAAATTGGAGTAGTGGTTACCACTAGGGAGGAGCAGTGGCTGAAAGGGCACACAATGAAGACTTCTGGAGTGCTGGTAATTTTTAATTTCTTAATCTGGATTCTGGTTACATGGATTTGTTCAGTTTGTGAAAATTCATTGAGCTACACGTTTATGATTTGTACACTTTTCCATATGTGTGTTATACTCCAATTTTTAAAAAATTTAAGACAAAACAAAAAATCTCCCACCTAAAAACTCCACACTAGGTACAGAGGGTACAAAATAAGTTTACCGTATCTTCAGGGAAGAAATAAATCCTATGTTATATAAATGTTTAAAGATAATAGAAAATGAGGAAAAGCTACCAAGCTTACCCTATGATCTAGAAGGTAGGTATAATACTAGAAAGAAAAATCCCACGGTAGTCCTTAACAAAATATTAAAGAAAGAAACCTAGGAATATATTATTTTTATATAACCAAATAGACGTTGGGGATATAAGAATGGTTTAACACTAGAAAATCCATTAACATATTTTACTACATTAATAAAAGAGAAAATCCATATGATTTATCTCAGTAGACACAGAAAAAACATTTGTAAAATTCTATACTGATTCACTACTTTAAAAATTGTCCACCAATTCAGCAACAAAAAGAAACTTTCTAACATGAAAAATGATACATTAGAAGAAGTCTCTTTAAATCTGGAACAAAATAAGGTCCCACTATCACCATTTCCATTCAAGAATAAAGAAGTATGAGATTTGAAAAGGAAAGAATTGCCATTGCATAGGATATGATTCTCTCCCTGGAAAATCCAAGAAAATCTACAAGTCATTTTAATAAGCAAGTAAAGCAAGTTTGCTAGATTCAAAATCTATATTTAAAATCAATTTTCTGAGGCAATTGCCAATTTGACTGTCCATACTCCCATTTTTAAAACACTCTTAAAAACTTTTATTAGAATAAATCTAATAAAAGAGGTGTAAGTTCTTTGGGGATAAAACTCTATAATATTACTGAAGAAGGCCTAAATAAATAGAGAAAAAAACATTTTCATGAGTGAGAAAATTCACTGTTATAAATATGTAAATTCTCCCCACTTAAGTTAGGAACTCAATATAATCCTAGTACAAACACAAGAGGATTTTTGGTGAAAACATCACAGAGAAGGAGAGGGATAGACTTCCAAATGACTGGTATCAGAGACGGAGGCAAAGGACTTGAGGAAATCAAGATTTCAAGGGTGATATCTGACTTTTGTTTTTCCTATTTCTGATCTTTTCATTTTCAGGGATGACAGCTCTTCTCCATGAGCCTTTATGGTTTTTTTGGCTGCTCTGCACAGCATGTGGGATCTTAGTTCCCCAACCAGGGATCGAACCCATGCCCCATGCAGTGGAAGTGCGGACCCTTAACCACTGGACAGCCAGGAAGTCCCAAGCCTTATTTTTTCTAAAACATTCCAGAGCTTCAAAAACCAAACCAAACTATATTAGAATAAATACCTAAAGGTCAGATAAAAGTTACCTACTGGAGAAGTGAAGCAAACTCAATCCAGGAAGCCATCTGATTCTTAATAGACAGTATAAAAAATAATAATTTACAACAAACAAACAAAAACCTGATTAGGACAAATCTTAACCTCAGTGAAATAAAGTTTAAAATCCTCTTTAAACTTAAGTTTATGTTTATGATCCCTCACCAAGAGAAATGTAAATTATTTATACAGTTTTCTAAGCCCTTTAGTATTCTTACTAAATGTGAACACAGAAAGACATACCAGAGTCTTAGAAAGATCTTTTTAGTACTTTCATATTACCAATCACTTAGAAAACCTAGACAATCAATGTTTGCAGGATGAGAAAGAAGAAAAATGGAAGTAACCCAAGAAAACAGATAATAGAGAAAAACAATTTAGCAAACTTGGAAACTTGGGGACATGCTCTGGAGTTTAATATTAATGAAATGATCAGCTTAGAATATCAACTTAAAGTAGTTTTGAAAAGTGGTTAGGAAAATATCAGCCCACAGGAATTTTCCACAGGCCTGCCCAAATTTATTAGTCATGGCAGTAAATAGGAATGGACTAAGGAAGTATACTTGTACTACGGGTTAGATTTTCTGTTTGTCCTTTTTGATTCATTTTTACTTTCCTACTACTAGGAATTTTTTTTTTTTTTCTTTTTAAGATCCAAACTGCTTTTCTTAAGGCTCTGGACTACCCTAACTTTCATAAGTATATTTGCAAGCTTCCCTGCCTTTTACTCCTTTAAGCCCTTACTCATTTGGTTCCATAAAAGTAGAATGTCCTTAGAACACATCTAACATATATCAAAATCCTACTTGACCTTCAAGGCACAATTTAAACATCATTTCTTCCCTCAAGAATTCTACGGTAATAATTTCTGTTCCTGCATCCTACATTTATTCTAAGAAGAAAAAAACTACCACTTCATGAGCCTCTACTACACGTTCTATAAAAGAATTTCATTTTAATCTTCTTAACAGTGGTACAAAGTACTATTCTCTCCATTCTGCAGAATGGGAAACTAAGGCTATGAGAGGTTACACAGCACAATAATGTCATGGATATGAGATTCAAATGAAGCCTGTCTGATTTCAAAGTCCATGGTCTTTATATAATTTCATGCTGCCTCTATTATAGCCTTCACCATAGACTGAGTTATGATGAGTTGTTTGTATGTCAGTCCACCCTCATAGGTTACGAGATCTTTGAAGGCAAAGGCCCTATCCTATTTAGGTTTGAATATTCCTATCCTGGCACAGTGTCTATTATGTAGTACATACAGCACTCTAGTAGTGCTAGAAATAATATGAAGAAATTAATACAACGTTCACTTTTCTCATATAATTAGCTCTCGTATGACCTCATGACAATAAAAAATAAGTACCTGGTTTCCAGCCATAGCAGTAACTGGGACCAGAGCTGTCCCCCTATTATAAGCAATGAGAAACCTGGATAAAATATACAAAAGAATTATTGTTACACCTTGGACAAAAGTCAGTATAGGACTGGATCCCTAAGCTAAGGGAAATGACCAAGGTAAGCTCCCAAATTACCCAGGATGTCTGTCTGGAAGCATTTTCTGGAATGCAACACAGTGAGTGATAACCCAAACAGAGTATAGACATCTTGCTGAGTTGTGCTGAACAGAGTTCAGAATTTCTAGAGGAGGAAGGGGATGGAATCTGCAGGACAGAGTACTAAAGAGGAGGCAGCTATGCAGAGAAAAGTTTGAAAAATCTATATAGGGGTCTTCTTGAGACTCTGGGTGAAAACTAAGCTGCACATGCACAGAATAAATGCCACAAAGACAAGCAAAGTTCAATGAGTGGTAATCTAAATAACATCCAGAATTCATACAAGGCTGTGAAATATTTTGACCAGCTAAAGTACAGGTCTTGATGAATACCTAGAGCATTGCATAGAGACTCCAGAAGGGTACCTAGTAGCTCTAGAGTAGCACTTCTTAAAAGTTAGAATGCATCAAAAAACTAGGAGGGTTAGTTAAAACACAGACTGTTAAGCATCACCCCCACAGTTTTTGATTTAGTGATTCTGGAGCAAAGTTCTAGAATCCACATTTCTAACAATTTCTCACATGATACTGATGCTGTTTGTTCAGATACCATATTTTGAGAACCACTGCCCTAGAGGAAAGACAACTCTAGACACACTCCAACCCAGGTCAAAAGAACTGATCCAAAATTAACTCAAACAACTGGCTATAACTAAGTCTAATAAACTCTTGATAGAAAGACAATAAAATTCTGCATTTGACAAAATAACATTCACAGTGTCCAGCATCTAATAAAAATTATCAGACACGCAAGGAAGCAAGAGAATGAGACCCATAAATGAGAAAAATTAGTAAATAAAACAGCTATGTGAATGACAAAGATACAGAAATAGATAAATACTGCAAAATAACTAAAATTATTTATTGCGTGGATATAAAGGGAAACATAAAAATACTGAGAGAGACAAGCCTCTTAGATAGTCTCATCCACCAGAGGGCAAACAGCAGAAGCAAGAAAAACTACAATTCTGCAGCCTGAGGAATGAAAACCACATTCACAGAAAGACAGACAAAATGAAAAGGCAGAGGACTATGTACCAGATAAAGGAACAAGATAAAAACCCCAGAAAAACAACTAAATGAAGTAGAAACAGACAACCTTCCAGAAAAAGAATTCAGAATAATGATAGTGAAGATGATCCATGACATCGGAAAAAGAATGGAGGCAAAATTCAAGAAGATGCAAGAAATGTTTAATGAAGACCTAGAAGAATTAAAGAACAAAAAAACAGAGATGAACAATATGATAACTGAAATGAAAAATACACTAGAATGAATCAATAGCAGAATAACTAAGGCAGAAGAACGGATAAGTAACCTGGAAGACAAAATGGTGGAATTCACTGCTGTGGAAGAGAATACAGAAAAAAGAATGAGAAGAAATGAAGACAGACTAAGAGACCTCTGGGACAACATTAAGTGCAACAACATTCACATTATAAGGGTCCCAGAAGGAGAGGAGAGAGAGAAGGACCAGAGAAAATATTTGAAGGGATTATACTCGAAAACTTCCCGACCATGGGAAAGGAAATAGCCACCCAAGTCCAGGAAGCACAGAGAGTCCCAGGCAGGATAAACTCAAGGAGAAACACACCAAGACACATAGTAATTAAATTGACAAAAAATAAAAACAAAGAAAAATTATTAAAAGCAACAAGGGATGAAAGGGAAGAACCTACAACCAAGATTGTTCTACCTGGCAAGGATCTCATTCAAATTTAACAGAGAAATCAAAAGCTTTACAGACGGGCTTCCCTGGTGGTGCAGTGGTTGAGAGTCTGCCTGCCGGTGCGGGGCACACGGGTTCGAGCCCTGGTCTGGGAGGATCCCACGTGCCGTGGAGCGGCTAGGCCCGTGAACCACAACTGCTGAGCCTGCGCGTCTGGGGCCTGTGCTCCGCAACGGGAGAGGCGGCGATGGTGAGAGGCCCGCGCGCCGCGTTGAGGAGTGGCCCCCACTTGCCGCAACTGGGGAGAGCCCTCGCACAGAAACGAAGACCCAACACTGCCATAAATAAATAAATAAATAAAATTAAAAAAAAAAAAATAGGACCTGGCACGCAGTAGGTTCTCAATAAATGCTAAATAAATAAATAAATAAAATGTAAGATCATTTATAAAAAAAAAAAAAAAAAGCTTTACAGACAAGCAAAAGCTAAGAGAATTCAGCACCACCAAACCAGCTCTACAACAAATGCTAAAGGATCTTCTCTAAGTGGGAAACACAAGAGAAGAAAAGGGCCTACAAAAACAAATGCATAACAATTAAGAAAATGGTATTAGGAACATACATATTGATAAGTAACTTAAATGTGAATGGATTGAACGGTGCAACCAAAAGACACAGGCTTGCTGAATGGCTACAAAGACAAGACCCATATATATGCTGTCTAGAAGAGATCCACTTCAGACATAGGGACACATACAGACTGAAAGTGAGGGGATGGAAAAAGATATTCCATGCAAAGGGAAATCAAAAGAAAGCTGGAGTAGCAATACTCATATCAGATAAAATAGACTTTAAAATAAAGAATGTTACAAGAGACAAGGAAGGACACCACATAATGATCAAGGGATCAATCCAAGAAGAAGATACAACAATCATAAATATATATACACCCAACATAGGAGCACCTCAATACATAAGGCAACTGCTAACAGCTATAAAAGAGGAAATCGACAGTAACACAATAATAGTGGGGGACTTTAACACCTCACTTACACCAATGGACAGATCATCCAGACAGAAAATTAATAAGGAAACACATGCTTTAAATGACACAATAGGCCAGATAGATTTAATTGATATTTATAGGACATTCAATCCGAAAACAGCAGATTACACTTTCTTCTCAAGTGCACATGGAACATTCTCCAGGATAGATCACATCTTGGGTCACAAATCAAGCCTCAGTAAATTCAGGAAAATTGAAATCCTATCAAGCATCTTTTCCGACCACAGAACTATGAGATTAGAAATCAATTACTGGGAAAAAAAAACGTAAGAAACACAAACATATGGAGGAAAAACAATACGTTACTAATTAACCAAGAGTTCACTGAAGAAATCAAAGAGGAAATCAAAAAATACCTAGAGACAAATGACAACGAAAACACGATGATCCAAAACCTATGAGATGCAGCAAAAGCAGGTCTAAGAGAGAATTTTATAGCAATACAGTGGTACCTCAAGAAACAAGAAAATTCTCAAATAAACAATCTAACCTTACACCTAAAGGAACTAGAGAAAGAAGAACAAACAAAACCCAAAGTTAGTAAAAGGAAAGAAATCATAAAGATTAGAGCAGAAATAAATGAAATAGAAACAAAGAAAACAAGAGCAAAGATCAATAAAACTAAAAGCTGGTTCTTTGAGAAGATAAGCAAAATTGATAAACCATTAGCCAGACTCATCAAGAAAAAGAGGGAGAGGACTCAAATCAATAAAATTAGAAATGAGAAAAGAGAAGTTACAAGAGACAGAAATACAAAGCATCCTAAGAGACTACTTCAAGCAACTATATGCCAATAAAATGGACAACCTGGAAGAAATGAACAAATTCTTAGAAAGGTATAACCTCCCAAGACTGAACCAGGATTTTCAAATAGAAAATATGAACAGACCAATCACAAGTAATGAAATTGAAACTGTCATTAAAAATCTTCCAACAAAGTCCAGGACCAGATGGCTTCACAGGTGAATTCTATCAAACATTTATTTTTTTATTTATTTATTTATTTTATAAATTTATTTATTTTATTTACTTTATTTTTGGCTGCTTTGGATCTTCGTTGCTGCGTGTGGGCTTTCTCTAGTTGCAGCAAGTGGGGGCTACTCTTCACTGCAATGCACGTGCTTCTCATTGCAGTGGCTTCTATTGCTAGGGAACACGGACTCTACGTGCGCGGCCTTCAGTAGTTGTGGCTTGCGGGTACACTAGTTGTGGCTTGTGGGCTCTAGAGCGCAGGCTCTGTAGCTGTGGCGCATGGACTTAGTTGCTCCGCGGCATGTGGGATCTACCTGGGTCAGGGCTCAAACCCGTATCCCCCGCACTGGCAGGCAGATTCTTAACCACTGTGCCACCAGGGAAGCCCCTGTCAAACATTTAGAGAAGAGCTAACACCCATCCTTCTCAAACTCTTTGAAAAAATTGCAGAGGAAGGAACATTCCCAAACTTGTTCTACGAGCCACCATCACCCTGATACCAACACCAGGCAGAGATACTACAAAAAAAGAAAATTACAGACCAATATCACTGATGAATACAGATGCAAAAATCCTCAACAAAATACTAGCAAACAGAATCCAACAACACATTAAAAGGATCATACACCATGATCAAGTGGGATTTATCCCAGGGATGCAAGGATTCTTCAATATATGCAAATCAATCAATGTGATACACCATATTAACAAATTGAAGAATAAAAACCATATGATCATCTCAATAGATGCAGAAAAAGCTTTTGACAAAATTCAACACCCATTTACAATAAAAACTCTCCAGAAAGTGGGCATAGAGGTAACCTACCTCAACATAATAAAGGCCATATACGACAAACCCACAGCAAACATCATTCTCAATGGTGAAAAACTGAAAGCATTTCCTCTAAGATCAGGAACAAGACAGGATGTCTACTCTCACCACTATTATTCAACATAGTTTTGGAAGTCCTAGCCACAGCAATCAGAGAAGAAAAAGAAATAAAAGGAATCCAAATTGGAAAAGAAGAAGTAAAACTGTCACTGTTTGCAGATGACATGATACATAGAGAATCCTAAAAATGCCACCAGAAAATTACTAGAGCTAATCAATGAATTTGGTAAAGTTGCAGGATACAAAATTAATGCACAGAAATCTCTTGCATTCCTATACACTAATGATGAAAAGTCTGAAAGAGAAAGTAAGGAAACACTCCCATTTACCATTGCAACAAAAAGAATAAAATACCTAGGAAGAAACCTACCTAGGGAGACAAAAGACCTGTATGCAGAAAACTGTAAGACACTGAAGAAAGAAATTAAAGATGACACAAACAGATGGAGAGATATACCATGTTCTTGGATTGGAAGAATCAATATTGTGAAAATGGCTGTACTTCCCAAAGCAATCTACAGATTCAATGCAATCCCTATCAAATTACCAATGGCATTTTTTACAGAACCAGAACAAAAAATCTTAAAATTTGTATGGAGACACAAAAGACCCCGAATAGCCAAAGCAATATTGAGGGGAAAAAACGGAGCTGGAGGAATCAGACTCCCTGCCTTCAGACTGTACTACAAAGCTACAGTAATCAAGACACTATCGTACTGGCACAAAAACAGAAATATAGATCAATGGAACAGGACAGGAAGCCCAGAGATAAACCCACGCACCTGTGGTCAACTTATCTATGACAAAGGAGGCAAGGATATATAATGGAGAAAAGACAGTCTCTTCAATAAGTGGTGCTGGGAAAACTGGACAGCTATCTGTAAAAGAATGAAATTAGAACACTCCCTAACACCATACACAAAAAAAAACCCTCAAAATGGATTAAAAATGTAAGACTGGACACTATAAAACTCTTAGAGGAAAACATAGGAAGAACACTCTTTGATATATATCACAGCAAGATATATATCACAGCAAGATCTTTTTTGATCCACCTCCTACAGTAATGGAAATAAAAACAAAAACAAACAAATGGGACCTAATGAAACTTAAAACCTTTTGCAAAGCAAAGGAAACCACAAACAAGACGAAAAGACAATCCTCAGAATGGGAGAAAATATTTGCAAACGAATCGAGGAACAAAGGATTAATCTCCAAAATATATAAACAGCTCATACAGCTCAATATTAAGAAAACAAACAACCCAATCAGAAAATGGGCAGAAGACCTAAATAGACATCTCTCCAAAGAATACATACAGATCGCCAACAAGCACATGAAAGGATGCTCAACATCACTAATCATTAGAGAAATTCAAATCAAAACGACAATGAGGTATCACCTCATACCGGTTAGAATGGGCATCATCAGAAAATCTACAAACAACAAATGCTGTAGAGGGTGTGGAGAAAGGAGAACCTTCTTGCACTGTTGGTGGGAAGGTAAATTGATACAACCACTATGGAGAACAGTATGGAGGTTCCTTAAAAAACTAAAAATAGAATTACCATATGACCCAGCAATCGCACTACTGGGCATATACCCTGAGAAAACCATAATTCAAAAAGACACATGCACCCCAATGTTCATTGCAGCACTATTTACAACAGCCAGGTCATGGAAGCAACCTAAATGCCCATCGACAGACGAATGGATAAAGAAGATGTGGTACATATATACAATGGAATATTACTCAGCCATAAAAAGGAACAAAATTGGGTCATTTGTAGAGATGTGGATGGACCTAGAGACTGTCATACAGAGTGAAGTAAGTCAGAAAGAGAAAAACAAATATCATGTATTAACACATATATGTGGAATCTAGGAAAATGGTACAGATGAACCCGTTTTCAAGGCAGAAATAGAGACACAGATGTAGAGAACAAACGCATGGACACCAAGGGGGGAAAGTTGGGGGGGGTGGTGGTGGTGGGATGAATTGGGAGATTGGGATTGACATATATACACTAATATGTATAAAACAGATAACTGATAAGAACCTGCTCTATAAAAAAATTAATAAAATAAAATTGAAAAAAAGTAAAAAAATAAAAACCTGCTGTATAAAAAAGTAAATTAAATAAAATTCAAAAATTCAAAAAAAAAAAAAAAGAAATGTTAAAGAATATTCATCAGGATAAAGTTAAATGATGCCAGATGAAAACCTGGATCTATATAAAGGAACAAAGAACACCAGAAAAGTTAAATATGTAACATTTATTATTAATATTTAGTTTCAATACTTAATATTTACTAATAAATACTGAATGATTTATAAATTATTTTATTATATTAAATCTTTTTATAAATTAAACTTTAATAAATTTATAAAATGAATTGAATTTAAATATTAGTGTTTAATGTTAAAGTAAACATAAAAGACTTTTTTCTTCATTTATTTAATTCCTTCAAAGACTGTTTAAAGCAAAAAAGTTACCTTTTAACAAGCAATTGTTTGGTACCACTATGTATCACACATTATGAAAGAATCTAGGGATATAGAGACGAATCAGAAATAATATTTGCCCTCAAGAAGCTTATTAGGGGGACTTCCCTGGTGGTCCGGTGGTTAAGACTTCGCCTTCCACCCGCACTTGCAGGGGGTGCGGGTTCGATCCCTGGTCGGGGAGCTAAGATCCCACATGCCTCACGACTAAAAAACCAAAACAGAAAACTGAAGCAATATTGTAGCAAATTCAATAAAGACTTTAAAAATGGTCCACATCAAAAAAAAAAAAAATCTTTGGAAAAAAAAAAAGCTTATGAGGAAGAAAGACAGATAACCAAATATGTTTATATATACCCAATAATCTAAAGATATTTGAGAAAAGTATGTAGTTGCTATATTGGGGCAAGGAAGGAAAGGGTCAATTCTGCTTGGAGGTAAGTTCTACAGAAAAGCCTTCACCAAAGGTGATGCCAGAGTTAAGATTTGAAAGATATACAGATTTTCGATAAGTGAATTTGAGGATGAAGGCAGGAAAACGCAGTGTATTCCGGAAAGAGAAGAGGCATGAGATAGTGTGAGTCAGTAAATAATTCAGTAAGGCTGAAGCAGAAGATAGAAAGGGAACAGAGGTGAGACTAGAGAAATAGAGATGATAGATCATAAAAATCCATATCATGGAAAGGAGTATGGATTTCAAAGACAACTGGGAGTACCTGATAAATTTTTAATTGCAGACTAACATTTTCTTTGTGTTTTTGTGTCTTCGTATTTTTGTTCCTTTGTTTTAAAGAGCACTTTGATAACAGAGATAGTAGGAAAAGGATAAGGTATATGGAAAGGGCTGGGGACAGGGTTGGAAATATGGATACTGAACAACATATATACACAGAGGATATTGTATAACTTAGGAAATGACTAAGGAAACCTTAACTAAGGGGGTGATGAATCACTCTCTTCTCCTTGATATACTTCCTTCACTTGTCTTCCAGGACACCACACTTGACTTCCCTGTTACCTCACTGGTTGCTTCTTCTCAGTCTCCTTTGTCAATTCCCTTTCTTACCCCATCTCACCCAAACCTAGACTGCTTAGTGTCGAAGAGCACTGTGCTCAGTTCTTGTCCCTTTTCCCTATCTACTCATTCTTCCAGGGCGTTCATATAGTCTTTGGTTTTAAATACCATATATTTGCATCCGACTCTCAAATTTATTTCCACTGAATTCCGAACTCACATATCTGACCATCGACTCAGTACCTTCACTTGGATTTCAAATAGACGTCTCAAAGTTAACAAGTCCAACAATTCAGGGTCTATTGTTCCCTTCTAAACCTCTTCCACCCATAGCACTTCCATCTCAGTTGATGGGAAATACAGTTACTCAGAACAACAGCATCAACAACAAAAACCCCTTAGATTTATCTTGACTCTTTCTGTTATGCCCAATATCTAATCTATTAGAAACTCCTGTTGTCTCTGTCTTCTAAACATCCAGAATCCAACCTCATCTCACCACCTCCACTTACCACTAACCACTCCGTCCAAGCTACCTTCTTTTCTTGATTAAAATATTCCAACGACCTCCTAACTGGTCTCTCTGCTTCAACCCTTGCTCACACAATCCACTCTCAGCCCAGCAATCAAAGTGACTCTTTTAAAATATAAATCAGGTGTCTCTCCTCTACTCAATGCATCCCTCCACCCAATGTCCAACAAAGGCCCTACACGAACTGACCATTGTTAGCTCTATAATCTCATTTCCCATGGCTCTTCCCCTTGCTGTCTTGTACTCCAGATGTACTGGCTTCCTTGGTGGTCCCTGAACTCACCAAGCATGCTTACAGCCTTTGCACTGGCTTCTTCCCTCTATCTGGAAAGCTTTTCCCCAGATATTCTCGTGGCTCATTCCTTTACCTCCTTCAGGTTTATGCTCAGATTTCATCTTCTCAGTGAGGTCTACACAGACCACCACTTTTAAATCACAACTCTTTCCACACCCGCACAGTCCCAAACCCCCATCCTATCCTACTTTTTTTTTTTCATGGCATTAACACCTTCTAAAATACTATACAATTCACTTAACTCTTAGATCTAGTCTGTATTATCTGTCTTCACCACAAGCTTCATGAAGGCAGGAATCTTTTTTTTATTATTCATCGATACATCTCAATCAACTAGAACAGAGTCTAGCACATATATTGCTAACAAAGTATTCCTTAAATGAATAAATTGTATCAGTGACGTGGAGAAGGCAGATAAGAGAAAGGTGAAGAATATGTAATTAGCAGGATTTGGCCATCAGTAGTATTTGGAGGGTAAATGACAAAAAGAAGTGTGAGTTAGGGCTTCCCTGGTGGCGCAGTGGTTGAGAATCTGCCTGCCAATGCAGGGGACACGGGTTCGAGCCCTGGTCTGGGAAGATCCCACATGCCGCGGAGCAACTGGGCCCGTGAGCCACAATTACTGAGCCTGCGCGTCTGGAACCTGTGCTCCGCAACAAGAGAGGCCGCAATAGTGAGAGGCCCGCGCACCGCGATGAAGAGTGGCCCCCACTTGCCACAACTAGAGAAAGCCCTCGCACAAGAAACGAAGATCCAACACAGCCATAAATAAATAAATAAATAAAAGTTAAAAAAAAAAAAAAGCATGAATGTTTAAAAAAAAAAAAAAAAGAAGTGTGAGTTGACATTCATATGTCTAAAATGGGACAGAGGAAGCAAGAACAAATTTGTGAGGAAAAGATGCTAAGTTCAGGGACTTCCCTGGTGGCGCAGTGGTTAAGAATCTGCCTGCCAATGCAGGGGACATGGGTTCGAGTCCTGGTCCGGGAGGATCCCACATGCCGCGGAGCAACTAAGCCCGTGTGCCACAACTACTGAGCCTGTGCTCTAGAGCCTGCGAGCCACAGCTACTGAAGCCCATGCGCCTAGAGCCCGTGTTCCGCAACAAGAGAAGCCACTGTAATGAGAAGTCCGCGCACCACAACGAAGAGTAGCCCCTGCTTGCCACAACTAGAGAAAGCCTGTGTGCAGCAACGAAGACCCAACGCAGCCAAAAATAAATAAATTTATTAAAAAAAAAAAAAAAGATGCTAAGTTCAGTTTTGGACATGTGGAGTAAATGACTTAGTTATATCCTCTACTAAGTTTGTCTCACAGTCCAAATCCTGAAGGTCAAAGCCAGAAATCCTTAATCTGGTCACCAGTCTGTTTTGGTGGAGCCCATTTTTTTGTTTTTGTTTTTCATTTCTTTGCAACTTTTTTTTTTTTTAATGTAAAGGGAACACTTTTATTTAGCTAACCTTTTGAAATACCTTTGAAAGTTCTCTTTTTAATTGTGGTAAGGTACATATTACAAAAAATTTACCATCTTAACCATTTATAAGTATACAGTTCAGCAGTGTTAGGTATATTCACGTTGTACAACCAATCTCTAGAACTTTCTCGTCTTGGAAAACTGAAACTCTGTCCCCATTAAACAACTTCCCACTACCACCTCCCCCACCCCTTAGCAACCACCATTCTACTTTCTGTCTCTATGAGTTTGGCTACTCTAGGTACCTCATATAAGTGGAATCATATACTATTTGTCTTTACTACTGTCTTATTACACTCAGCGTTATGTCCTCAAGGTTCATCCATATTGTAACATGTATCAGAATATCCTTCCTTTTTAAGGCTGAATAATGTTCCATTGTATGTATATACCACATTTTGTTTACCCATTCATCTGTTGATGGACATCTGGGTAGATTCCATCTTCTGGCTATTGTAAACAATGTTGTTATGAACATGAGTATATAAATATCTTTTCCATTTCTCTGCAATCTTGAGATGATTATGGGAAATGTTAGAGAAGACCATAAGTTGGGGATAGGAAGACAGATTGGTGGGAGCTAACATTTCACCAAAGAATCCTGGAAAACTTCAGAGAAAGACAACATGGCAGTAACAATAGTCTTAGACATGTATAGATGACTTGAAGATCAACCAGTGGGGACCCCTCTCTGACTTAAACACCACTTGGCTATATAGTCACACAGAAGAGGACTTGCTTCTCATTTTATATTTCTAATTATAAAACTAGATACCACTAATCTACCTTACCTGGGTGTGATAATGATTTATAAGCTAACATTGGTAGGTGTACTTTTATGATGAAAGACAGAGTAACCATCTTATATTAAAATAAATTAAGGATAAAACTTGGCAGCATAACCAGTGAATATGTTCAACTATTAACTTATCCTGCAGGCAATGCCTTTGTTGGCTTAATATTTCAAAAGCTTTCTTTTTTCAAGATCATTCTTGTCTACCTAGCAGTAATGCACACTGAATTAAAACTAGCTAAAAACATTTAGCCAAGAGAGCAAGAAAGACTTTTTTCTTAAAGAATAGTATTTAGTATTTTTAAGCCCCTTATATGGTATTTTATTTTTCCTTTCAAAGAGCAACATGGATATGAACAGTCCAAAGAAGAAAATATACAAAATACTGATGCTAAATGAAGAGAACCCTGAAAAACCAAGTTCCACCTGAGAATCCAGTTTCAAAGCAATGTTCATACTAATGATGTACACAAAATTGTGATTTTTGTATGAATACATATAATCCAGAGTTAACTTCAGGATTTTCCAGAGTTCCTTTTATACTTTTTTTTTTTTCCCCACACCACATGGCTTGTAGGATATGGGATGTGGGATCTTAGTTCCCCAACCAGCGATTGAACCCGGGCCCTTGGCAGTGAGATCGTGAAGTCCTAACCACTGGACCACCAGGGGATTCCCTATACTTTTCTTTGTAGTTTATTATCATCAAAAAATAAAAAATAAGGAGTGATACTTGTTTATTACTTTAAATGAAAGTATTTCTTGGCAACTTATAAGAAACAGAGCCTATTAACAGTTGTCTGATGAGAGAAATTGTAGTATATATCAGCTTCCTATCACCTAGCAAAGTGCCCAGCACTTACCAGGTGGTCAAAAAATATTATAAATGAATGAATGAGTAAAAGAACAAATGAGAGAACAAACCAGTGAACTTGGTTATTCTGATGTGTCTGCATGTATTCATTTCATAGTACTATCTTCTAATAGCTGCCATATGATCATCTGGGTTTTGGTGCTAATAAAAATGTATCAGATATATAAATAAAGTTTCCTAGAAACATTATTTTCCCTTCTAAACTCTTATGTTAAGTCCTTTTAATTTCAGAAAGATATTTTATGAGTGAACAGACAAGAAAAAGCTCCTTGCAAAAGCAACAGGCATGTTTTGATAATAACCTATACAGATGATTCCTGCTTCACCATTTATGGTCAAAGACATTCTCTGCTTCTTAGCCAAATGACAGGAAGCAAAACTGGCTGTAAACAAATGGGGAACACACCAACAAAGAAAAGTCAGGCTGCGTCTCAGAAATCAACTAGTTTTATTGCTTATAGGATGAATAAATGTCTTCTGTTACCACAGGCCTAGAAAATAATTTGGCAGCACCCTGGAAAACTCACTGCTTAATTCCCAGTGCAGCCCATTCCATTGTTTTGGACACCCCTAAGGATCAGAAAACTCTTCTTTATACGGAGCCAAAATCGATCTCCATACAACATACAACCATTGGTTATCATTTTATGTTGTGGAGCCTCACAGTCTCATGCTAACCTCTCTTCTATAGGATTGCCCATCAAAGATTAGATGGCGGGGCTTCCCTGGTGGCGCAGTGGTTGAGAATCTGCCTGCCAATGCAGGGGACACGGGTTCGAGCCCTGGTCTGGGAAGATCCCACATGCCGCGGAGCGACTAGGTCCGTGAGCCACAATTGCTGAGCCTGCGCGTCTGGAGCCTGTGTTCCGCAACAAGAGAGGCCGCGATAGTGAGGGGCCCGCACACCGCGATGAAGAGTGGCCCCCACTTGCCACAACTGGAGAAAGCCCTCGCACAGAAACGAAGACCCAACACAGCCATAAATAAATAAATAAATAAATAATTTAAAAAAAAAAAGATTAGATGGCTATTACGACCTCTTATGAGCTAACATCCCTTCTTTAGCTTGCTTATATGAAAAATATCTTTATTATTTTAGCCATTTTCTCCTGGGTGTGCTTGAATCTGTCACTCTTTAAGTGTTAATAATCTTTAAAAAAAAGAATAATCTGATGCACCTAGAATAAAGCAGGACTATCACCAACCCTATTCTAGACATTCTATTAATGTAGCCTAAGATCATACTGTGTTTTTTGTAAAGGAAGATAATAAAGTTGTTCACATTGAGTTTTCTGTTAACTTAAGGATGTCAAGTCTTTGTTTTCTACCCCTACATCTAAGCCATTTCTCCCCCATTCTGTAATACAGAGTATTATATATTACATTATAAATTTGTTTTCAGTAAATTTTATCTTCTTGGTCAAGCCCATCATCCCTTTTTGATTCCCGTCGCTATCATCTAGTAATTATAGCCATTCTTCTCCAATTGTGTATTATCTACAAATTTGATCAGTGAGCCAGCTATACTTTCTTTTAACTCTTTGTTTATATATAACATGAAGCTGAAGACAAGATTCCTGTAGTATCCCAGAGTCTTCCTTTCCTGTTAACACCCTTTCAGATAATTGTTCAACCAGTTACATATCAACATAACTGTATTATCATATCTCTCCCGCCCATCTTGCCTACAATATCATGATGGACCATACCAAAAAGCTGTATAAAATTCAGACACTTACATTGTGTGATTAATAGTCTAATAACCTGCTAAAGGACAATGAATTTAGGTTAATCTACCATAACATTTTTTTATAAAATCAGGTTGGCTCCTTAGAGATCAACATTTTTCCTTCTGAGTCCTGATCTGCTAAATCATCTAACCTGGAATTTTATTGAGGACTCATGTCAGACTCACCACCTGCACAGAACAAGAAAGAGAGAGAACCCACAGATGTTGTTGCCTTCGCCTCAGTGATCTGTCCTCTCTCTTTTCCCCCCTCATCCTTCTGTCTGCAGCTCCATCTTAAGGGATCCTGACCAAGCTGCAGACAGAAGCAGAGGGAAAAAAGACACCAACAACGAGTTTTCCAGATTTAAGTGCCCACCCAGCTCCAGTTCCTAACTGCCTTTCCCATGCTCTTTTTACCAATAAAGAGGAGCAGTCGTTATCTACTGCTTTGATTTACCTGTACTACTTTTCTTCTCCATTAGTATATGGTATACAGTTACCTACCTGGAAATGGTTTATATTAAGACTTCACCTTTCCACTCTCTCTAAAAAGAAACAAATTCTAAAATCTTAACATAGCAATAGACTGTGAGCAAAGAAGAGAGTAGCATGAGATGCAGCTATACAATTATACCATTCTGGTTTCGCTTTTCACTCTGCCACCTACTTAGTACAAATTATATGTATTTATAGCCTTTAGCTTTAAAAAAAATCCCAAAGTACTCACAAATAAAACATACTATGATCCTTTAGTAAAAAAAAAAAAAAAAAAACTACAAAAAAACCAAACTCAAATCAAAGTACCAATGCTTCGTTCCTAGGCAGTAAATAATCATACCCAATTGCTATGTGTGACAGATCAGAATTTAAAGTAATGAATCTTACAGTCAATTAAAAAATGAAGAAAAAATACAATTCATTTGTCCTACAAAGATAACTCTAGCATTTGTTAAGAAGCTTCATAACTTCAACCATTAATCCTGTCTTTTAAATCTTTCATGTCTATGTTTGGAAAATATTTCTGAAATTGCAATTCACTTAAATATCTATTGAGTGAATTTATATTTATAAAAATATAAAAAATAAATAAATAGTAAAAATTTATATTTATAAAATTCTACTATGGACCTATCATCATGCATGTTTCTAGAGGGTCCTAACCATAGTTAGGGAAAAGTTTCTTAAAACAGAAGATGTCTTTTAAGCAAGTAAAATATTGTCATATGACAAAGATACGCAAAATTCAGGATAAAAACACATAGACTATTATGCTCCCTAATTATATTATCCAAATAGCCCCTGGACTTGAAGGATTTTGTTTGTTTATTCATTTTTGCTTTTGTTTTTTGCCTGATTGTCCCATTAGGAACATTGGCAAAACTGATGAAACAATGTTAAGAATCAAATCACTATAACTGGCTACCATTTGAAAAGAAAGAATCATTTTGTAATCTCCTCTGGAGAATTAAAATCCAGTTCAAACTCTTATAGACATTTCATAAGCAGGGCATATAACTGCCTAAATTGGGAAAAATCCAGGGCTCGGCATGTAAATGCAAGCAAGCAAAACAGGCAATTTCAAAGAAAGACCTCATACCCTCAAGGCTAAGGTGATGGCATAACACAGGAAATTTCAAATGGAAGTTCTCTTGACAATTGTGGCCTTAGAGTGGGGTTTCCCACCAATCCATTGCCCCCACCCAGCAAAATGAAAAAGTCACTGTAGGTTTTTTTTTTAAGTATCTCATTTCCATATCAAAATGCAAGGTCAGAAACCGTTAAATCATGCAATATTTTACAAAAATCTTTCTTTTGAAAATGTGTTGGGAATTTCTATTTTATTCTGCATTATGTCTATCACAGACATCATAGAATAGTATAATTACAGAATTTCAGAGTTGAAACCTGGGATATTGTTATCGGGGGTTTTTTAGAGCACAAGTCACCCATTCTCCTTACTTGGCCTGCAGTAAACCTTTCTCTGCTCCAAACTCTTGACATTTCGGTTTATTTGGCCTCACTGTGCATCAGGTACACGAACTTGTATTCAGTAACAATTTCACCCAGTCAAAGGCTTTCATTTTTCAAAGGCCCAGAGAACTTAAGTGATTTGCCTGAAGTCAAGCAGCCAGTTAGTGGATAGATCAGGAATTAATAACCATACATAATTCTGTTACCTTTATAAAATAAGACACTGAGTCCAATAGAGTACACTGATAATCCTTATTTTACAGGAAAGACACTTTGCCTGGCAGCCAAATATTTTACATTTTAAGCGCCTGCTAATTCAGAAATTTAATAGTTTTCACTTAAACAAAACTAAAACATACCTCTGCAAACCCATAACTACTGAAAAATGCGTGCTCAAGTTATTATATAGTGCAAACTACATTTTACAATCCACATTATAATAGTCTAAGTGTACAGTAAGCAACTATCATCACATATAATTAAAGATAAACTCATTGTGTCAAAACAGAAGATCAAAGCACTTTTAATCCTGCAGGAGCCATCATTTTCAATGGCCTGTTCCTTGATCATGCCTTTAATTCATACAATTCAGTGAATAACAGGACCTCTCTTCCTGCTGCAGTAGATATCAGCCTCAAAAAACTCAGTTTTTAAAAAAATTGACAAATATATGAAATATTCCCAAGTCATGTCTATGAAAAGATTAGTGCATCACCAGTTTTCTATTAAATCTGATCCTGGAAAAAATAGATAAGATGTTTTTCATTCTCTAAATCAGATTTTGATCTAAGCATACATTTTTCAGTTACAGGAAGAGTTTTTGGCTTCACACTGTGGCAAGAAAGTAGAGCATATGAATTACCTGGTATTTCCTGTTTGTCGGCTGTTGTTGGGTTTTCTTGGTTTGTTTGTTTGCTTTGTATTGTTGTGCTTTTAATACCTTCCAAGGCAATGAAACACTACCTGCTACCTGAGCAATTCAATAAGAAAGAACCAAGGATAATATCACTTGGCATTAGACAAAAAACTCCCACTTCAGTCATTTCACTCCTCTAAACTTTGGCTGAACCACACTGACTGTTATTTCTCTGAGGAAGCGGCTGCCAAGTTATGCACAGGCACATACACACAGACGAACCACAATATGGAGAAGGTCAGCCGTTACTCCTAAGAATATCTTCACTAAAGTATGTGCTGAGTAATGAGGAGTTATTCAGTAAGTTCAGATAAATGTAGAGTTAGAATAGGCCTTCAGAGATAAATAATCAACTGAGACAATAATTGCCCCAGATGATAGTTATGAAAGTCAATACTAAGAAAACCAGTATATTAAATGTTAATTATCAAAAGAAGAGAAAACCATGTTCTAAGACTTCCTGAAAGCCTACCGATTTAAAAATCCTAAATAATCCTAAATAATAAATTCAAGCTTACTATAGACATTTACAAATAATTGATGGGTTTTGGGGAAATCAGCCTCTAAAAGGCTACAATGCATCTTCTCAGATGCTGATTTTAAAATGGAAAACTTTTAACTTGTGCCTGCCTTGACACTTTGGATGAGTCATTTTCTTATAACTTTGCTTAGGTGATAATGAAAGGATAATTAAGGATAATAAATACCTTTTCTTGACAACCTTAAGATACTTCCAATCTTGAGAAACATATTTTTATGTCTAAGAGTTTTCATTCTAGTTTCACTTCCCACTGAAATACCAGAACAGGGACTTCCCTGGTGCTGCAGTGTTTACGAATCCGCCTGCCAATGCAGGGGACACAGATTCGAGCCCTGGTCCGGGAAGATCCCACATGCCGCGGAGCAACTAAGTCTGTGCGCCACAACTACTGAGCCTGCGCTCTAGAGCCCGCAAGCCACAACCACTGAAGCCCGCACGCCTAGAGCCCGTGCTCCGCAACAAGAGAAGCCACCGCAATGAGAAGCCCGCGCACCACAACAAAGAGCAGCCCCCGCTTGCCGCAAAGAGAGAAAGCCAGCGTGCAGCAACAAAGACCCAATGCAGCCAAAAAAAAAAAAAAAAAAAAATACCATAACAGATGCAAATGCTATTTTGGAACTGTGTATATGGAAGAGGTCAAACATTATTGCAAAGGGTTTCCTCAGAGGAATGATGAAAAGAAATACATCAATGAGTACAGGATTCACAGTGTTCTGAGCATGCCCCATATTATGTTACACTTTGTAGTAGCCAATTTCCTTCAAGACTCAATAAAACATAATGCCTCTATTGTTACCATGGCATTCTTTTACATCCTTAATTACTGAGAGTTAATTAATCTGTTATATCCTTCTCTGTATGTTTTAAAGCATCCTTTTAACCTATAGAATATGAAAGAACTTTTGGTTTGTGAATATTTGCAACATTTATTATAGGCAAAGTATTATATGTGATTGGAAGTGTGAAGAACAAATATGAACAGGATGAATCATCACTGTCTCGGAGGAACTTACAATCTAGCTTAGAAAAGAAGACTCACACATGAGCACACAGTACGTGTGCACACACACACAGAGAATTAAACTACAAAAAAGAAAAAACCAAGGTATAGTGGAAACGGTTACACAAACGCAAAAGAAACATTCCACAAAACTGAGGGCCTATACTCCTTAAAAATGTCAGTGTCATGAAAGACAAAGAAAATTTAAAAGACTGCTCTAGTGAAGAAAACTAAAAGGACACGACAAAAAAAAAAAAAAAAAATCCTATCCTCCAATCCTCGGATTGGGGGAAAAACAGCTTATAAAGGTCATACTGGGACAATATGCAAAATCTGAATATGCACCATATACTAGATAATAATCCAGTATTGAATTTGTGGCTATGTAAGAGAGTGTCTTTGTTCTTAACAGACACATGCTAAAGTATTTATGTTGAATGGTCACAACCTCTGCAATTTACTACCAAATGGTTCTGAACAAAAGTATAATGATATGTATGTATATATGTATTTAAGAGAGAAAGAGGAAATGTGGCACAATGTTAACAGTGGATAAAACTATGTGAATGGCATATGGGAATTCATTATACCATACTTGTAACTTTTCTGTATGCTTGAAATATTTTTTAATAACATTTTTAACTCAATGAACATTTAAGCTACAAAAGACCCTAGAAATTATCTAACCCAATCCTAGACCTAACTTTACAAATGAAGAAACAGACCCGACAATTAGAGATATATTATCAGCGGTGGTCCCCGAACTTTTTGGTGTATGCTCCATCAGTAACACATTTTGGGCATGTACTCCCATCCCCATTATATGTATTTTAATTATTTTATGTCTTCTGTTTGGATAATAATTTATAATGTACATTATAACACATATACACAAAAAAAAATAAAAATTAACCAGGATGAGATTTAAAATAATTGTAAAGTTCTAATATTTTCTTCCTGTAGCACAGTGGAACATCCAGGGCATCCTCCCCCCCTGCCCCTACCTTGGTGATAAATGGCACAGACCACCCTAAGCACAAAAGAGGCATATATAACATGTATGAATAGAATGTCACGAAAGGTTTGACTTATGTGGCACCTGAAGCACTGCAGGGCTTAGATGGGTAAATACTAAAGAGGAGAGAAAAGCAGAGGGTCCAGCTGAACAAAGATAGACAAAAGGCAAAGGACAATAGAAATCACAGAAACTTTGGCAATTCATACAGAGGCACAGTGACACAAAGAGATAAAAGATAGGAAGATACATAAGATTCAGGAAGATACATAAGTCATTAGTAAATTACTCATCAGGACTTAGCTATAACTTTCGAGAACCAAACTAAATCTTTAAAAAAAAAGCTAGCTCCAGGCTTCCCTGGTGGCGCAGTGGTTGAGAATCTGCCTGCCAATGCAGGGGACACGGGTTCGAGCCCTGGTCTGGGAGGATCCCACATGCCGCGGAGCGGCTGGGCCCGTGAGCCACAATTACTGAGCCTGCGCGTCTGGAGCCTTTGCTCCACAACAAGAGAGGCCGCGATAGTAAGAGGCCCGCGCACCGCGATGAAGAGTGGCCCCTGCTTGCCACAACTAGAGAAAGCCCTCGCACAGAAACGAAGACCCAACACAGCCAAAAATTAAATAAATAAATAAATAAATAAAGGAGTTCCTTTAAAAAAAAAACAAAAAACCTAGCTCCGCCTAAATTTTTTAATTGCCTAAATTATATAACTATAGAACTAAGTTCTTTTCCGTCCATCAAGGTGATTTTCCATCAAGATATACCTAACACTTGTCAGCACAGGCCAGTTATTTTGCCGTTGTTATTTCAATGTTATTTCAGCCAAATTGTCAGCTCCAAAATATTAAAAAATCAAATAGTTGATATGATATGCTTATTACTATAAACGAGAACTTAAAAAAAAAAAAACCTGAAGACAAGTAGCTCTGTAGGCTTATCTTAGACAAATCATTGCAGAGCTTTAAAATCAAGTTTAAGTACCTCTTAAACATCGTTATATACAGAAAGTAAAAATCATGCATCCCTAGTGTCTGCTCCTTGGTAATTTGGTGATAGTTTGCAGTGAGAAAACACTAATAAATTTGTATATATTTTGTGCACTGTTACATGTTAGTGCTGAGCTGTCCAAGCGTTGTCACTGAACCTTACCAAAAACTCATTTTCTTTCACTCAGACCAATGTTGATATAAGTTGGCTGACATAAAATTCCTCCCCCACCTTTTTTTTTTAAATAAAGAGACCAATGAGATTTGATCTCACTTTCATAATGGAAAAATTAAGCACAAATATATGAAATAAAAAGAGAATCCTAACACTCTGATGGATTTAGACTCTATTTTAACCACTATATTTCTTGGTTCTCATTCCTCACTTGTGATAAAATGCAATAAATTCCCTCCCCAAATTACTTTGTTGGGACTTCCCTGGTGGCACAGTGGTTAAAAATCCACCTGCCAATGCAGGGGATACAGGTTCGAGCCCTGGTCCAGGAAGATCCCACATGCCGCGGAGCAACTAAGCCCGTGCGCCACAACTACTGAGCCTGTGCTCTACAGCCCGTGAGCCACAGCTACTGAAGCCCATGCGCCTAGAGCCTGTGCTCCACAACAAGAGAAGCCACCTCAATGAGAAGCCCATGCACCACAACGAAGAGTAGCCCCCACTCACCCCAACTAGAGAAAGCCCGCGTGCAGCAACGAAGACCCAATGCAGCCAAAAATAAATTAATTCTTTTAAAAAAATTATTTTGTAAATTAGTTACTTAAGCAATACCATGTAATAGTTCTACATGGTTTCTCTGGATCCATTCCCTATCTTAGTAATAAGTTAAAGAGAACACACTGAAAAGAAGAATCAAAATATAAGACTTCAGGACTTCCCTGGTGGCACAGTGGTTAAGAATCCGCCTGCCAATGCAGGAGACACGGGTTCTAGCCCTGGTCCAGGAAGATCCCACATGCCGTGGAGCAACTAAGCCTGTGTGCCACAACTACTGAGCCCGTGTGCCACAACTATTGAAGCCTGCACGCCTAGAGCCTGTGCTCTGCAACAAGAGAAGCCACGGCAATGAGAAGCCTGCACACCGCAACGAAGAATAGCCCCCGCTCGCCACAACTAGAGAAAGCCTGTGCACAGCAACAAAGACCCAACACAGCCAAAAATAAATAAATAAAATGAATAAATTTATTTAAAAAAATAAATAAATAAGACTTCATCAAGAAAGTGAAAGAAGAAAAATATTGAGGGCTTCCCTGGTGGCTCAGTGGTTGAGAATCTGCCTGCCAATGCAGGGGACACGGGTTCAAGCCCTGGTCTGGGAAGATCCCACATGCCGTGGAGCAACTGGGCCTGTGAGCCACAATTACTGAGCCTGTGCTTCTGGAGCCTGTGCTCCGCGACAAGAGAGGCCGCGATAGTGAGAGGCCCGCGCACCGCAATGAAGAGTGGCCCCCGCTTGCCACAACTAGAGAAAGCCCTCACACAGAAACGAAGACCCAACACAGCCATAAATAAATAAAAAACAAATTAAAAAAATTTTAAAAAAAGAAAAATATTGATATTTAGACAAAGATTGAGATGGTCCACCAGAATTTAAAACTAAAGCTTGCTGTTCCTTTTTTTATTATTATCATTGTAGCTATACAGATCTTCTATGCAGAATGAAAGATGAGTGCTGGATGGTCAGGGTATAATAATTCCCTTTATATGATGGTCTTCTTTGATAACATTCTAGCAACTCTGTAAAACTAAATATGGTAGGTGACATGTGGGTCTCTTCAATAATGTATATGTTTATAAATATATATATTTGTTTATATATTATTTATAATATGCTAATGTATATGTTAAATGATGTTGCTTTTGCTGCTAAATTGCACCTTTAACACCTCTTTACAATATTTTTTCTTTTTTTTAAATTGATATAATTTTATTGACCTATAAAATACTACACATATTCAAAGAGTACAATTTGATAGACTTTGAGTCATGTATGCAAAACCATTACCACAATTAAGATAGTGAAAATAGGGCTTCCCTGGTGGCGCAGTGGTTGAGAATCTGCCTGCTAATGCAGGGGACACGGGTTCGAGCCCTGGTCTGGGAAGATCCCACATGCCACGGAGCAGCTGGGCCTGTGAGCCACAACTACTGAGCCTGCGCGTCTGGAGCCTGTGCCCCGCAATGGGAGGGGCTGCGATAGTGAAAGGCCCGCGCACCGCGATGAAGAGCGGTCCCCGCACCGCGATGAAGAGTGGCCCCCACTTGCCGCAACTAGAGAAAGCCCTCGCACGAACCGAAGACCCAACACAGCCAAAAATAAATAAATAAATAAATACAATTAAAAAAAAAAAAAAAAGATAGTGAAAATATTAATAACCCTCAAAAGTTTCCTTGTGCCTCTTTGTAATTCTTCCTCTTCCCCTGCCCCTCATCCCTAGGTAACCAGTGATCTGCTGTCAATATAGAATAGTTTTCATTTTCTAGAATTTTAAACAAGTGAAATAACAGTATATACTTTTTTGGCGGGGGAGTGAAGGTCTACCTTCTTTCACTCAGCATAATTATTTTGAGATCTATGCATGTTGTTGCAATATGCCAGTAATTAATTTCTTTTTATTGCTGAGTAGTAATCTCTTGCATAGATATACTACAGTTTTTTTATCCATTCACTTGTTGATGGACATGTGGGTGATTTCCAGTTTTGGGCATTACAAATAAGGCTGCTATGATATTCATGTACAAGTCATCTTTGTATGGAAATATGCTTTTAATTCTCCTGGGTAAAAAGCTAAGTAGAATGGGTGGATTGAATGATAGGTGTATGTTTAACATTTAAGAAACTGCTAGAGAATAGAGTGGCAGTTACCAGGGGCTGAGGGATGAGGGAAATTGGGAGATACTGGTCAAAGGTACAAACTTCCAGTTAAAAGGTTAACAAGATCTAATGTACTGCATGGTGATTACAGCTAATTATACTATATTATATACTTGAAAGTTGCTAAGAAAGTAGATATTAAATGTTCTCACCACAAAAAAGAATTGGTAATTATGTGACAGAATAGAAATGTTAGCTGATGCTATGGTGGTAATCATTCTGTGGTATGTAAATCAACATATACACCTTACATTTACACAGTGTTAAGTATCAATTATATCTCAATAAAGCTGGAAAAAAGAAACTGCTAAACTGTTTTTCAAAGTGATTGCATAATTTTATGTTCCCACCAGCAGGGCATGAGAGTTCCAGTTCCTCCACATCCTCACCAACACTTGGTATGGTCGATCTTTAAAATTTTAGCCATACCAATAGGTATGGTATATCATTGTTGTTTTAATTTGCATTTCCCTAATAACTGATGATGTTTAGTTTCTTTTCATGTTCTTATTTGTCATCCATATGTCTTCCTTGGTAAAATATCTGTTTAAATCTTTTTTTTTTTTTAAATTTTATTTATTTATTTTTGGCTGTGTTGGGTCTTCGTTTCTGTGCGAGGGCTTTCTCCAGCTGCGGCAAGCGGGGGCCACTCTTCATCGCGGTGCGCGGACCTCCCACCGTCGCGGCCTCTCCCGCTGTGGAGCACAGGCTCCAGACGCGCAGGCTCAGCCATTGTGGCTCACGGGCCCAGTTGCTCCGTGGCATGTGGGATCTTCCCAGACCAGGGCTCGAACCCGTGTCCCCTGCATTGGCAGGCAGACTCCCAACCACTGCGCCACCAGGGAAGCCCCTGTTTAAATCTTTTGTCTCATTTTTTTGTTGCATTGTTTGTTTTCTTATTACTGAGTTTTGAGAGTTCTTTGTATTTTCTGAGTATAAGTCCTTTATCATACATAGGTCCCACAAATATTACCTCCTAGTCTGTGGCTTGTCTTTTCACTCTCTTTTGAAGACCAAAATTTTTTTATTTTGATGAAGTCCAATTTATCAATTTGTTCTTTTATGGATCGTGCATTTGGAATTGTGTATAAGAAACCTTTACCTAACTCAAGATAAAGATTTTTCTCTGTTTTCCTTTACAGTTTTAGGTTTTACATGTAAGTCTATGATCCCTTTTGAGTTAATATTTTATATGGTATGATAGGAATCATTCTTTAATATGGATATTCAACTATTTTAGCATCATCTTTTTAAAAGATTGGCCTGTCTCCAGTTAGTTAAACTTTTGTCAAAATGCAGTTGTTCAATTATGTGTGGATCAGTTCCATTGATTTGTTTCTCTATCTTTATGCCAATACCACATCGTCTTATTTGTTCTAGGTTTATAAGTCTTTTTTTTTTTTTTTTTTTTTTTTTTTAAAGGATTTTCTTATTTATTTATTTATTTATTTATTTATTTATTTTTGGCTGTGTTGGGTCTTCGGTTCGTGCGAGGGCTTTCTCCAGTTGCGGCAAGCGGGGGCCACTCTTCATCGCGGTGCGGGGACCGCTCTTCATCGCGGTGCGTGGGCCTTTCTCTATCGCGGCCCCTCCCGTCGCGGGGCACAGGCTCCAGACGCGCAGGCTCAGCAATTGTGGCTCACGGGCCCAGCTGCTCCGTGGCATGTGGGATCTTCCCAGACCAGGGCTCGAACCCGTGTCCCCTGCATTAGCAGGCAGATTCTCAACCACTGCGCCACCAGGGAAGCCCTATAAGTCTTTTTTTTAACATATAAATTTATTTATTTATTTATTTTTGGCTGTGTTGGGTCTTCATTGCTGCTCACGGGCTTTCTTTAGTTGCGGTGAGTGGGGGCTACTCTTTGTTGTGGTGTGCGGGCTTCTCATTGAGGTGGCTTCTCGTTGCAGAGCATGGGCTCTAGGCACGCAGGCTTCAGTAGTTGTGGCGCGTGGGCTTATTTGCTCCACAGCGTGTAGGATCTTCTCAGACCAGGGCTCGAACCCGTGTCCCCTGCATTTGCAGGCAGGCAGATTCTTAACCACTGCGCCACCAGGGAAGCCCTAGGTTTATAAGTCTTGAAGTCAAGCAGTGTTACTCCCTAACACCATACACAAAAATAAACTCAAAATGGATTATGGACCTAAATGTAAGACTGGACACTATAAAACTCTAAGAGTAAAACATAGGAAGAAAACTCTTTGACATAAATCACAGCAAGATCTTTTTTGATTCACCTCCTAGAGTAATGGAAATAAAAACAAAAATAAACAAATGGGACCTAATGAAACTTAAAACCTTTTGCAAAGCAAAGGAAACCACAAACAAGATGAAAAGACAACCCTCAGAATGGGAGAAAATATTTGCAAACGAATCAATGGACAAAGGATTAATCTCCAAAATATATAAACAGCTCATGCAGCTCAATATTAAAAAAAACAAACAACCCAGAAAATGGGCAGAAGACCTAAACAGACATCTCTCCAAAGAAGATATACAGATGGCCAAGAGACACATGAAAAGCTTCTCAACATCACTAATTATTACAGAAATGCAAATCAAAACTACAATGAGGTATCACCTCACACCATTTAGTATGGGCATCGTCAGAAAATCTACAAACAACAAATGCTGGAGAGGGTGTGGAGAAAAGGGAACCCTCTTGCACTGTTGGTGGGAATGTAAACTGATACAGCCACTATGGAGAACAGTATGGAGGGTCCTTAAAAAACTAAAAATAGAGTTACCATATGACCCAGCAATCCCACTACCGGGCATATACCCAGAGAAAACCACAATTCAAAAAGACACATGCACCCCAATGTTCATTGCAGCACTATTTACAATAGCCAGGTCATGGAAACAACCTAAATGCCCATCGACAGACGAATGGATAAAGAAGATGTGATACATATATACAATGGAATATTACTCAGCCATAAAAAGGAACGAAATTGGGTCATTTTTAGAGACGTGGACGGATCTAGAGACTATCATGCAGAGTGAAGTAAGTCGGAAAGAGAAAAACAAATACCGTATATTAACGCATATATGTGGAACCTAGAAAAATGGTACAGATGAACCGGTTTGCAGGGCAGAAACAGAGACACAGATGTAGAGAACAAACGTATGGACACCAAGGGGGGAAAGTGGCGGGGGTGGTGGTGGCAGGATGAATTGGGAGATCGGGATTGACATGTATACACGAATATGTATAAAAGAGATAACTAATAAGAACTTGCTGTAAAAAAAATAAAATAAAATTCAAAAATTCAAATAAAAAATATGAAATCAAGCAGTGTTAGTCCTCGAACTTTATCTCCTTTTTCAAAGTAACAATAATATGAATTGCACCAAAAAATATTTTTTTGGTGCAAGACACTGCAGTGATAAAAATGAAATAATAGAATTTCTATTTATAACCACATGAACCTCAGACCAATTTCTTTACTTAAAAGATAAAACCATCAATTCTAAAAACCAAGCAATAAATCTTTATAAAGAAGACAAAGTACAGTCTCCTACAGCCTTCAGTAGGATTTATTTTATAGTCTTTAGTATATATATAGCACTGTTCCGGTACCATCATTCAGCTCTTCTATTTGATAATTTATGCAATTTAAGCAAATAGCCACAATTTTTAACTGATAACCTGTAGTAACAGAATATATATATTTTATATCCATTATTTGCTCATAAGTGTATTAGAATCCAGTCAAAAGAAATAGCAGGCCATATTTCTATCACACTGATATCCACTTGAAAAGGAAAGAACACACATACAACAACAAGAAAATCTTCAATAAATCAACTATATATAACAGAGCAGGAGCTTGGCTGAAAAGTACTGTGGAAGAAACAGGGCCAGATGGGATTGCTAGGAAGCCTCCATAAAGGAAATTGTAAGTCAGGTCTTGACAGAAATATTGGTGAGATTAGTATAAATGAGATCAGTTGATAGGAAAAGGCATAAAGTTATTTAAGAAAGATTATCCTACAGCACCAGGTAGGATAGGTTAAAAGGGAGAATGACGAATGTTAGGGAGCTCAATGAGAAGACTATTGCTATAATCCAGGCATGTGGTGCTGGGGACCAAGACCAGAGTGGTGGCTATTGAAATAAAGGCCTTCAGATAAACAAAGAATCTCAAACTTAAAGTACTTAGTTATTTTAAATGTCCAAATCTGTTAGAAATCGAAGTCTAATACTATATTTTAACTGTATTTAAATATTTTAGAACCATATACAAGTCAAAAATGCATCTTTAACAATTTACTTTTGTGGAGCAAAAAAACTCTCCACACTCATCTTGGACAGTAGAGAAGCCTCAGGGCTGCAAAGTTGTTTACAGTGAACTCTGAGGGGCTGCCATTGCCAAATCTGCCCACGTTGTAGCTTCGTGTTTATGAAACAGCAAGTCAATAAAGTACATTTTTCTTTTTTTCTGCTTCAGCAAAATAAGTAGACTAGCTTTTAGCATATGGAAGCATTTTCATATAGCAAGTTCCGGGGCAGGGGGGTTGGATAATTTGCAAATGCCATCAAATGAAATGTGTACTCTCAAATGAGGCTGATTAGGCAAGGTTTCATGTGGCAAAAGTTGTATTCAATAAGCCTTCTCCTTTTAGCAAGAAGTGAATGTTCAAATTTCTATAAAATGCAGCAGAGTGATCAAGGAAGATACAGACTAAGCAAAAACCATGAAATTTAAGGACATCATTGGTGATTTTCAGAAAAGCACTTTTGAGTGTTGAGAACTGAAATTCAAACAAATTTGTTTTATTTTTATTTAAAATTCCTTTTAGAAATATTAAAGTGGTGACAACAGGAACAAGGCAGAGTAGGGAAGTGTTTGGAAAGGGCAGTGAGTCGTTTGAGGACTACACTCATCTCTCTTCCTGACACTTTTCTTGTGTCTCTGCCCGTCCTCACTCTCTCCCTCCTCCCACTTCTTTATCTTTTACCTTTAATCATAGCTGGAGGTAGTGCTTTAGGTAGGGAAGGGGTATACATGAAGAAGTACGGGATGAGAAAAGAAGAAAACTAAAAGACGTAATAGAGCTAATATCACTGGATTGGCATTTATGAGGAGGCCCTGAGAGGTGCAGGGAAACTAGAGGAAGGAATACAGAGGCAAGATGTATGAATCAAGGTGATATGGGCAGTAACCAGGTAAATTCACAACTGATATTCTTTATCTTCTCCAGGAAACATAGCCAAAAGTTATTAGCTATACAGATAAAAGGCCAGAATCAAGAGCTTTAACGTTTTCAACTTCCTTAATTTCTCTAATTCAAATATTCCAGTGCTAAAGACAGGAATCTTGGCTGAAACACCTACACGAGCAAATAACAAGGGAAAAAAAGTTTTTGTATAAACATCAGTAATTTAGCCACAGGGAAACCAAAAATGTGCAAATAATAACCTAAATCACAGACTTGATATTATAAATAATCCTAAAATACAAACCTAAAAAGAATTTGAGATGGTTGTAATGAAAATTTTAACATTCTTCTTATATTCTAACCATGACCAAATACCCTACCTATGGCTTTGGAGGGAAGTAACAAAGAGGAACAGAAAGGCAGAGAAAGAGGGAAGTAAAAAAATAAGAGCATACAAGGGAATATTGATAGAAACTAATAATGTGAATAGAATTCTATCTTAGCAAAAGCACAGAACTAAAAGCTACCAAAAGAACTGGAGCTTTACTTCCCACTGGCTCTCAGGCCTCATTCTCCAAGGTTGGTGCAAAATTATACTGAGTATTAGGGAACACAATTAGCCCTGACTATATTTTCAGGCCATATGTGTTCTTATATTTTGATTAATATTATTATCTAACTTTAACTTTTCTAGATGAAAGAGAAGATGCTGACATAAAATTTCAATTATTACCCTTTCTTTGTGAATCAAATCCATGAAACTTTCAAGACAGAGAAGATAAAAGTAAATTCCTTGTTCTACTTATCTACGCCAAAGGGGTTGGCTAGGCCCATAGCTGAAGCAGACTAGGGATCAGAGACCTTGAACTGCTTGCTACTTAATACCTGTTCTCTCCAGGCAACTGAAACTTTCGCTTTGATAGTTCAAGACTAAAAGCCAGTTTTGATTATTGGCCAGAGGGAATGTTTTTTAAATTAATCACTTCATACAGCAATGCTTCTTTTCAGGAAAATGATGAAATGTAGTTCCAAACTGTCCTGAAGTCCCAGTTCATCCTCATTTATTGCTCTGGGAGTTAAAATTCATTCAGCGGCATTGCAAAGAGGATTTTTTACAGGTGAGTCAAGTTTTCTAATTCTCAATCAACCAACATGTGCTTACAGACTCAGTACACTAGAGACTCAAGAGATGAAAGAATTTTGCTTTCTGATAATTGGAATTCTAGTTGGGAAGGGAAATTAACTCAAACTAAAGATAAAGAAGTACACTGTTTGGTATTGAGCATTAAGTAACAGAAATTCAAAGATTAAAAACTAGGGTGGGCCAGAAAAGTCCAAAATGACTTTATGGAAAAGGTGGAAAGAACATATTTAGATTTGAGAGAGAATCAATAAAATTTGGGAGAAAACCAGTAATAAAGGCAACAAAAAAGTAAAATTGAACATAGTATTAGGGATGGGGTTGGGGGTTGATGTATGAGGTACATGTATAAGGTATAAATGTATAAGGTATAAATAACCAGTTTAACTAAAGTAGGTGTTTGTTAAGAAACATGGTTAAATAAATAGGGTGAGGCTCATACATGGAATGCTTTGAATACCAAGAAGACCAATACAAACTTAAAGTTAGTCCAATGAGAGTCACAACTGGTTACTGATCAGAGAAGCAGCAGCATGAATTTCTTTAGAAAGGCTGGTTTAACAGCAACATGGAGATAAAGACTGGAAGCCAACAAAGAAGTAGGTGGAGTCATTTAGGTGTGAAGTGATGAGAACCTCAACTAGAATAATAGCATCCATTTATGAAACATCAACAGTATTTGTTGAATGTCTGAATGTTTATCATGTGCATGTGAATAACACAGATATGGTATTACTGGCTCACAGAAACAGTCAGATAATGAATGTTCATTGCTTTAAGCCACTAAATTTTAAGGTAATTTGTTATAACAATAGATAACTACTCTAGAAGTGAAGCCAGCAAAAGGGACACCAAGGAAGGTTAGAAAGGCAGGAGGGAAATCAGAAAATAGACTGCCATTGAAAACCAAGGGGTGAGGGGAGTTTCAAGTAGCAGATAGGTAGATAGGGTCAGAAGTAAAAGAAGAATACAGGATGATGAAAGGTTAAAAAAAATGTTACTAAACTTGGTGTAGTTCACAACTAATTAAAGTGAGATAATATACAAGAAAATGCTTAGAATAAAAGGTGATCAGGGCTTCCCTGGTGGCGCAGTGGTTGAGAATCTGCCTGCTAATGCAGGGGACACGGGTTCGAGTCCTGGTCTCGGAAGATCCCACATGCCGCAGAGCAACTAGGCCTGTGAGCCACAACTACTGAGCCTGAGCGTCTGGAGCCTGTGCTCCGCAACAAGAGAGGCCGCGATAGTGAGAGGCCCGTGCACCACGATGAAGAGTGGCCCCCGCTTGCCACAACTAGAGAAAGCCCTCGCACAGAAACAAAGACCCAACACAGCCAAAAATAAATAAATAAATTTTAAAAATAATAATAACAAATGTTCAAGTACAATTGGTGTCTTAAAAAAAAAAAGGTGATCAAATTGTTACTTTCTTCCTTATGAAGACAATGATAGGGAAGTAGTGCAGGCAGCTGATAGACACCACAAACTTAATTTATATTCCTAAGTCTATGGGTCAACTAGTAATTGATTAAATGCCTAGTGAAAGGTATGCCTCATATACAGTAGTATTTTTTGAAATACACTTCCATTTTGACCTAACATCCTAACTTTAGTCCTATACTTTCCCCGAACAAAATATGAAGCTTTGAATTTACTCAAACCTCCATCACATCACCTACCATTTGGTGCTATAAAGTATTATTCATTTATTTTTTTGGCCACGCAGCTTGCACTCTTAGTTCCCTGACCAGGGATTGAACCCAAGCCCTTGGCAGTAAAAGCTTGGAGTCCTAACCACTGCACCACCAGGGAATTCCCTATAAATTATTATTTACATGTTTGCCATCCCTTCTACATGTAAATCCCTCCAAAGTAGGGACTTGTAGCTTATTGATCAGTGAAGGCCCAGTACCTAGAACAATACCTAATCCATAGCAGATGTTCAGTTGCTAATTGAAAATTACTGGATGTAGTAGAAAGACAATGTCTTTACAAACATATTCATACATCATTTTGAAGGAATTAAGATTTTTCTTCTATTTGTGTTGGACAGTATCTCTTCACTATAATTGCCTACCTAGCACTGTCCCATTCTCCCACCTTAGAAAACTAGTTGAGGTCTTTCTATCATGTATGTTCTCTTCTGCATCTATATATTTTTCAGATTTCATCTCTAATATTAAAAAGACATTTAACTGTCCTCTTACCATCCAAGTTAGTAATACGCCATGACCTAAACTGAGTATTTTGCTCAGAAAATGCATTCCCAGAAAATAAAATAATCATTAAAAACAGAAAGATGAGTGGGGACTTCCCTGGTGGTGCAGTGGTTAAGAATCTGCCTGCCAATGCAGAGGACACGGGTTCAATCCCTGGTCCAGGAAGATCCCACGTGCTGCGAAGCAACTAAGCCCATGTGCCACAACTACTGAGCCTGCGTGCCACAACTACTGAAGCCCTAGCACCTAGAGCCCGTGCTCGGCAACAAGAGAAGCAACCGCAATGAGAAGCCCACACACCGCAACACAGAGCAGCCTCCACTCACAACTAGAGAAAGCCCGCATGCAGCCAAAAATTTTAAAAAATAATAATAATAGCAATGAAAACACATTTATTAAAAAAAAAAGATGAGTGAAGAACAAGTTAGTATCAATTGTTAGACACTGTTCATATAAGTGGTTCCTGTGTCAGTTTTTGCATGAGTCCCTTAAGTTTCAATTTCTATAAATTCTGAAGAACTTACAAATTCTTCATTTCTGTAAATTCAACTGCATTTCAGACTCAATCCTAACTCAACTCTAACTGAAACCTCCATCTCAATTATACTGAACAATCCTAAATCCATATTCTTTCCTGTCCTTTCTTCCCAGGTCATTCCAAATGTTGGTGTAGAATGTCAAAATATTTATTTAGGTGTATCAAAATCTAAAATTCCATATTCCCTTGCTTTCAAATTGATAATTGCCTGAATGAAGTAATTAAGAGGCTATTTTTAGGAGAAACTTAAATTGAAGCAGAAGAAATAAGAAAATGAGGTGAACTTATTAAAAAATTAACATTTAAAATAAACATTAGATGTTTACTATTTAAGTCAATTTAAAGAGCAAACCAACTAAATTTTTAACTTTTAAAATGGTCCTGATAACACAAAATTAATCTATAACTTTGCCCCTTAAAATAGAAATAGGCTACTACCAATCTTAAGGAGTCTTAATCAGGACAAATTCTTACATTGAAATTGTTTGTGGGCAATCATGCAGAACAGCTGCCACCCAGGATGACTAAAATAACACAAATTAGATGTAATTGAGTTAAAGGACCACACCAGGTTTGTAATTCAATTTGTCCTTTGTGGTTTGGTTTTGGGGTTTTTTTTCCCCCTCCAGCAAACCACAATTTGAAAACTTCATCAAATGGGAAGTACAAAGGAATAGGAATATATAATGCAAATATTTAGCATGAACAATTTACATAAAATCTACTTTAACAGTTTAGACAAAGTTTTTTGTAAAAGTCTGAATGCAACAAGCACTTACTTCGGCTTTCTTAGAGGGTCTTATTCACTAAAACTTCTTACTGCCAATTTCTCACTCTATCATAATTTATCCTAGATATGAAGTGAGTTTTGTTTTGATCTAGTTTCCTAACTTTGCACACTATTTACCTAGAACTACACAGTAAATCGCAGGTTAGATTTAAGGCCACTTACAGAGTTCAGTCAAAATCCTTAGGGTCATTAATAAGAGTCAAGGGTAGAGCCAGAATTTTTACCACAGTGGACATTTCAGCAGCCTCAGATATGGTTGATTATACACTGCTGATAGATGTGGCTAATTACATTGTCATCACTATGTTGATAATTTTGATTTCTGTGGATCTAGCCAGCATAGACCTGTCCCTAGAAGAATGTTTGATAAAATGTTTTGAAACTAACTAATCCCAAACCCTGGTTTGGGATCTACTCATTCAAGGCAATTTGATCACTGAGGGATTTTTAAGGAAAAGAGTTAGGCTTAGAAATCTAGTGTTGCCTCTCACCATGCCGTTTCCATTAGAAGTCATGGATTTGAAGTAAAATTTGAGGTGAAGAATTTTCCAAATGAGTAGGTTGCACAATCAGCTCTCAATTCATGCCATGATAATAGTTTCACATAAAGCCAAAGGGTCTGATGTAATTAACAGGTTTCATTTCAGAAAATCCTATTTACCAAGATTTCTCTGATAATTATGGTTTAAGCAGAACACAGCAATAGAAGTGTGTATCAACTTGATAACCAACCAGAAAACAAACTTCCCTTTTTTTGAGATTGATTACCTGTGAAGTATTTGGACTCTTGCATGTATTAAAAAGCCATTTTGCTTTGAGAAGAAAACATATGAAAATTTTACTGGGACAAACTCTTGCTTTTTACTCTGGCAGATACAGACATGAAAGGCACCTGGCCCAGTAATTCCTCCTTGCATAACACTCCAGAACACCACAAGCCTAACCCCTCTAAAGCTTAGGTTCTTCCCAGCTTTCCTGAGACTCTAAAACCGCACCCAACAAGCTTAAGCTTCTTAGGTTGTTCAGCCAGTAGAGTTATCAATCATGTCAGATGAAGAGGGAAAACGATTTTTTTAAACCGTATTTTAACAATGTTGGTATCAGGAATACACACTTTTTCTAAATTAAGAGAGTTAGCTATTCAGTCTTCTGCCTGCTACCTGACACCACCTGAGGCGTACTATAAATCTTCCCGAAAGACAAGGCAAAGAAGTACTACTGGCTAATTATAGGGGTTTCATGTATAAACCAGATGCTGGATATAAAATGGTTAAGACTGTTGCCAGCTAGAACATGCAGAAGGCACTCAAACTATCTTGGGAGCCTAATCTTTACTTTTATGCCAAAAAAAAAAAGTGGTTCCAGTCTTAAACGTGGAAGAATGCACTAATGTGCAATGCTATCTTTTATCTTAAATCCACTCACAGGGAAAGTCATTTCCACAAATTTAAAAGGTTTGCCTGCACTGACTTAAATATATCTCAAATTATATAGCCATTATCATTTTACAGATGGAGAAATGTTAAGATTATATTGTAGGGGGTGGAGGAGGGATAAATTAGGAGTTTGAGATTAGCAGATACAAACTACTATATACAAAATAGACAAACAACAAGGTCCTACTGTATAGCACCAGGAACTATACTCAATATCCTGTAATACACCATAATGGAAAAGAACATGAAAAGGAATATATATATGTATAATAATCACTTTACTAGACACCAGAAACTAACATAACATTGTAAATCAATTATACTTCAATAAAAAATTAAAATTAAAAAAATTAGAAAATTTTAAAAAAGATTATATTGAAGTTAGAGAATAAATATCCAACTTTTTCCACCAAGGCAGAATGACCACAGCTATACAACATATAGCACACAACAGTCACACAGATCAAAAAATGTCCAAGAGATAGCCTGGGATACATCAAGTACTGTGCATTCTTCAAGACACCTCAAATCCTATCTACTACAGTTCATTTTCCTCTCTCCATTATCCAAGTTTCCTATAATGCTATTAAATTGCCTTTATTTTAATAGTAATTTATTTTCAAGTACAAAACTACTATTTAAGTTTGCAGGCAAAGAAAGGAAAAACAACAGAAACACAAAGCATGTCAGTGGTATCCTAACTGCCCTTCTGGGTTACTTGACTGATTTGAATTCTAAAGTTCAAGAGGAATCAAAAACAGTAACTTTTTTTTTTTACCTGCAAATCCATATTTCAAGACCAACACTACTAAGTCTACAAACAGAAAGAAAACATGTTCTACTGACATAAGTATAGCAAACTTAAATTTGGAACTATCCAGACATCAGCCATCTTTTTAAATTCATATGAAAGTACTGAATAAGGAAACAGACCCTTCCTTCCATTATTAGTTCAAAATGTCTTGCCTCAACTGAGACGGGTCTGAAACATTCCAGAGTAGTTTACCTACTGAGTTATAAACATGACCATTCCATTTCAGCATAGGTTACATGTAGAACAAGTTTCATATGTGTTTATAAATACTTTGATTGTGAAACATATACTTTAAAAATTGTAATCTTAATTTTTTACATCATAACAGAATAGTCTCCAGATGCAGAAATGACACAGCAAAACACTGCTAGACTTCATGCAATCAAGTGTCAGTTTTGTTCACCAGTCGGACATTAAGCTTTGAAAGACTTCTCACACCCCCTGGGGTGACATCAATTTGGAAAGAAGTACAATGAGAAAAAAAATGCATTACTTTAAACTCTTTCCTCAAATAAATATCTCCTTTTGTCTACAATTGTTTTTTCTTTAAAGAGGAAGTTTACTGGTGTCTGCATCAACCAAAAGAACAACGGGTATTTTTCAAGGAGGTTAAAAGTTTCTTAGAGGTTTTTATAACAAAAAACAACCAATCACAAGAAAGTGAAAAGTGGAATTTAGACAGAGAACCTAACACAATAACTCCACAGAAAGGATAAGAATTCAAGGAAAGTGGCAAATTTTACATATGACTTTCTATTCCAAGGTTATGTAAATGAGAGAACTCATGGAGAATATTTCAACAAATATAACCAAAAAAAAAAAAAAAACTTAACTATAAGGTGGGTCACTAACTTTTGTAAAAGGCAGCAAAAAGATTCAGAACATTAGCGTTGGAAAGAACTGTATACATCAAGATCAGCTCCTATTGACTTCCTTGGTGGCGCAGTGGTCAAGAATCCACCTGCCAATGCAGGGGACACAAGTTCGAACCCTGGTCCAGGAAGATCCCACATGCCGCAGAGCAACTAAGCCCGTGCGCCACAACTACTGAGCCTGTGTGCTGCAACTACTGAAGCCCGCGTGCCTAGAGCCCATGCTCCGCAATAAGAGAAGCCACTGCAATGAGAAGCCTGCGCACCGCAACAAAGAGTAGCCCTTGCTCGCCGCAGCTAGAGAAAGCCCACACGCAGCAACGAAGACCCAACACAGCAAAAAAAAAAAAAAAAAAAAATCAGCTCCTACAATGTTACAAACCTTTACTTTTATATTAGTTTTCAGCATTGTTCTATCTAACACAGAAAACTTTTCCTTAGCCTAGGAGAAATGATAAAAACTTTCGGTGACCTATTTTGGGTCCTTCTCTCACTTTTAAGAGCTCTCTCAAATAATGGAATAACCCACCCTAGTGCTGGCGTTAATTTATGCAGAATCTTTACCAAGGAGCACAAAATAACTGGCAGTGGTTATCTTTATTATTTCACAAAACATCCCTGGGTAAGTTAAGAGTGAGAAATAATCTACTCAATGTTACACATGGGAAATTTTAAGAGCAAGGAGTGACCTGCAATCACAAAGTGAGTCAGTGATGGGCTGGGACTGATTCCCCCATTCCTGACTCCTAACTCTTTGTTCCTGATATATGGTGGTACCTCTAAATCTTTAAACACTCAAAAGCATATAATAAGTGCAAACATCTGAGGAATACTTTCTCAGAATCTCCCATTCACTTTGACTTGACTTAGTCCTACATTTCTTAGCTTTATACAAGAAAAAAGAAAATCAGATACTAATAGTCCAATCTAATTAAGCCTAGAGCTTGGTGGTAATAATAAAGGACAGTTATCAAGTCCTTTGAGTGGTTTACTTTGAAGATTAAATGATCACTATAAATATTCTTCAAGGAACAGTGACAAACAGCAAGTTTCATCTATTTCAATATTATTAAATTACTTATATTTACTTATATTACTTTATATTATATTTATATTTAAATTACTTATATTTACAACCTAAATCAAACAAAGTTTCATTTTATCAGAATGCATTCTCTGAAATAAAACTATTACTTAAAAGAATCCTAGAGCTCTAAAAGGCCTAAAAAAATCATCAAACCCCCTCAATTTACAGATTTCAAATTTGCTCCTTGGATTAATTTGGGAATTTAAATTAAGTGCTAAACAGAAGCAATTGAGGAGGGAGGACTTAAGCATATGGAAAAGGGAAAACCAGATGTACACATACCACAAAGAGCCCTGGGTACATTTAATTTTCAGCAATAGTTGGGGAGGTGGGGTAGGGGAAAGGGAGGGGAGAGGGTGTTAATGTCAGTGATATCCTTTGAACTGAGTCCAACAGTGTTTCTAAGACAGTCTAAGTTTTAAGTAAAACATTCCTTCCCCCAGCCAGCAATTACAAGCTTCTTCCTTATTTAATGGGCATCAGAAATTATACTTGCTTGCTATAATTTTTTTCTCTTTTACCTTCTAATTGTCCATATGAGATTACAAGAGAAGAGGAAAATTCAAGCTAGTCCTAAACATGATACCATGTTCTACCATGTGGTAGAAGCTGAAAAAGTGTGGTAAATCATCATCTGTATGTGCTAATATAAAAAGATCTCCAGGATAAATTGTAGAATCTAGAAAGGAAGTTTGACCAATGAGAGGCAATACGTATGATACTATTTTTGTGGGGAAAGCATGCACAAACACCCAAACACAAAGCACTATATGTCTTTCATAAGCCTATTTATCTACCCATACATCTGTCTTTAAGTCAACACACATAAAAAGGTTTGCTTTGGGACTTCCCTAGTGGTCCAGTGGTTAAGAATCTGCCTTCCAATGCAGGGGACACAGGTTCGATCCCTGGTCGGGGAACTAAGATCCCACATGCCACGGGGCAACTAAGCCCGCGCACTCTAGAGCCCATGCGCCACAACCAGAGAGCCTGTGCACTGAAGCCCGTGCACTGCAACTAGAGAGCCTGAGCACCACAACTACTGAGCCCGTGTGCCACAACTAGACAGCCCGCACACTGCAACTACTGAGCCCACGCTCTGGAGCCCATGCATCACAACTAGAGAGAAGCACGCACACTGCAACAAAGAGTCCGCGCGCTGCAATGAAAGATCCCACATGCCGCAACGAAGATCTCGTGTGCTGCAACTAAGACCTGATGCAGCCAAATACATAAATAAATATTTAAAAAAAAAAAAAGGTTTGCTTTGAAGGATAGATACCAAACTGAAAATAGTCATCATTTTCTGGTGTTGGTGGGGAGGTGACCGGGATTGGGGATTGGGACAGTCAAGAAAGAGTATTCTGTGTGTATGGAGCAAGGAACAGTATGATCAAAAGTACAAGGAGATGGCAAGCTCAGGAAACTATGAGGAAGCTGGTGGGACAAGAGTAAATGTATATGTGTGTTTGGTAACAGAGGTGGGGGGAGGAGGAAATGTGGCAGAAAATGAGGCGAGAATAAGTAGATTGGGGCCAGACTATGAAGCCCTTACATGACAAGCTAAGGAGTTTAGACTTTATCCCTTGAAGGTAATGGAGGCCGATCAAAGGTTTTTACGCCAGAGAATGATATGATTAGATTTGTCTTTAGAGATTTGACAGCAATGTGGAGGATGGACTGGAAAATGGAAAGCCTGAAAGTAGATAAGCAGCTCTCCTAAGAATTGAAATGAAAGATGAAAAGGGCCTAAACAAGGGCAATGGCTATGAGAATGAAGAAGAGGAAACAAACATATTCAAAAGCGATTTTGGAGATAGAAGAGACAGGACTTGTGGATAGATTGGTGGGGAGCCTAACAGAACATAAGGACTCAAGATGGATGTGATGTTTCTAGCTGAGAGGATGGGGAGCCACTAAAGAAGAGAGAGAATACAGGAAGGGAGGGGGTATTTAGAGAGTGTGTGGAAAAATAAGATTGGGATTTGTTGAACTACGTGCTAGGCTATCAACTCTCAGCAAGCTCCAAAAGGATAAGGATCTCATTTGCTAATTGTCTCTGAGCTGTACCTAGTGCAACGCCATGTGCATTTAATTCAAGTTTGTGAGGATGGTGCTAATGCTAACCTATCCCAGGATAATTGAGACTTGACAATATTTAAGATAGCTCTTCAAAGTGCCTGTGTGGAAAGGAAATATGAGACAAGGTGGTTTGTTTTACTTTCCTGTCAAATTTCTTCTTTAGTCATTTCCAAAATAAATTTCCAATAATAATAGGGCTTTTAACAAGAAGTCTATTACTAAGAGCAGCCTGCGGCAGACCATAATACCGCTCAGACTTTACATTCCACACATTCCAATAATCAAGTCACCTCACCTTTAATTCTCTTTCTTGTTCAGGAACCTGTAGTACCACTTAAGATTCTAAAACCTGCCACACCCAATAGTCAAACATAATCAGAGCCATTTAAACAATTTGATAAAAAAACAAAAAACTGAAGTTTTATTTGGAAAACCTTAAGGGGGAGGGATATAGAAAAAAAACACCATTTGTTCTGGTTAATGTTGTGCAATGTTTTCTGGGGTTTGCCTGGTAGGCATGTTGAAATCATAACTAAATAAATCAACTCCGGCAACACAAAGAAACAATATTGCCTCCCCCCTTGGACGCCTGAAGGAAAAATGGCATCTTCTCCATAATGTGCACACACTTTGGAGCTGTTTTGTTTTTAATCCTCTGCCAAGTGAAATTTTAGTTTTATTTTAATCTCAGTAACCACAGTAAATTACAAATCTTTGACAAGTAAATGCTTTCTTCCTTACCAAAATCCCACTCACTTTCCTTTCTAACTTCTGGAACTTCAGAGTTCAATAAATGCCTGCACTGCTGATCTTTTTTTCATGAGGAAGAAAATAAATACACTATAAATTAAGTGTATTTCCTGACATTTACAAGTTAGTCTACATGTGAAATAGGTTAAGATAAAATTGTATCTTTCCTGCCCATCTTTTAAAATATATATATATTCACATGTACTGTAGGGGAAAGAACAGCATAGAAAGTCAGCAGATCTGGGCTGAAGTCTCATACATTTCAGCGGGCTGTGTAATGTTAGTAAAGCAACTTAAATTTGGTTTCTTTGTATCTAAAATCAGGGAAATAGATGAAATGGTTTTCAAAGGCCCCTCCCTTTCACCTTAAAATTCTGATTCTTAAGATCATGGCTATTGCTTGATTTTTCTTTTTTTAATACATGAAAAGCAGTCACTCAAGAAAAAAAAAAATTCCTAAGAAACAAACTAATTTTTGTGGTAAAATGGAATAAACCTCAGAAATTACCTAATCCGTACAGCTTTGAAACTATATTCCAAGTTATAAATTTTTTTATTTATTGAAAAGATTCTACTGTGTAAAGAAAAAGATTGGAAACTACTAACCTAATCCAACTCTATAATTACAAATGAAGAAACTGCGATCAAGATCGGAAGAAGAAATACAACACATCCATAAAAATACTGTGAGCTGTTAAACATCATGACAAGAGGAAAAGGGTCATGATAAATTTTTTTTAAATGAGGGTATTAAATTCTATATTTGAAAAACTGTATATAAGTATAAATCCATTTTTCAGGGTAATAAATTCATTGTGTCATTTTCACTAAAACATTCTCACTATCAATATTCAAATAATACAAAATATACAATGAAAAATGCAACAAATGATCCAAAATCTCACCATTGAGATATATTCAGTATTAAGATTTAGTGAATATCACTCCAGACAATTACTCACGTATACAGATGGATAGATGGATTAACAAAAATAAATTTATTATTTCTAGGATAAAAGTATACTCACTTTTAAAAATAAAAATATATCAATTTTAATTTTACTTGAAAGTAACAGAAGCTAAAACAAAACGGAAGAAAGTTTAAACCTTAGATAATTGCTTCTTCACTCAAAAAACATTAATTGTAAAAAATCCATGTTTATGAAAAATGATAAAAAACCATAGAGGAGATTAATATTACTTTAAAACTATATTAAATTTTAGACTATATTGACTGAATTGTTGCTACGAAAGATAAGGAGATTAATAATTTCCATTTCCCTTCCACCTACCTCCCAATTGTTTTTTTTTAATTAATTAATTTATTTTGGCTGTGTCAGGTCTTAGTTGCAGCAGGCAGGATCTTTCGTTGCGGAGCGAGGGCTCTTCATTGCAGCGCACGGGCTTCTCTCTAGCAGTGGAACATGGGCTCTAGAGCACGTGGGCTCAGTAGCTATGGCACAGGCTCTCTAGTTGTGGTGCACAGGCTCCAGAACACGCGGGCTCAGTAGTTGCGGCACGCGGGCTTAGTTGCCCCGCAGCATGTGGGATCTTAGTTCCCCCACCAGGGTTTGACCGGCGTCTCCTGCATTGGAAGGTGGATTCTTAACCACTGGACCACCAGGGAAGTCCCCCAATTTTTGTTTTACTTTGCCACGATGTATAATGTTCACGTTCATATTCTGTTCTGTTACCACAGTTTTTACAGTTTCTAAATCTGAGATTTATATATAAACGTATTTAATATTCAAAACCAGTTTTTATTTTGACTCATCTCTTGGTTGGCTAAATTTTAACAAGTAGGTTTTCCAGAAAGATCCCACAGTTGCTGTATTCTCAGGGTTCTTTCACATTTGAGGATTATATATATGCCTGCTGCCTTTATTCTTCAACAACTTGGCTAGATACAATGTTCTTAGTCATACTTTCTTGAATCTGAACTTTGTTGACACAGCTTCTCTAGTATTGCACTTTGTTGTGGAGAAGTCTGAGACCAGTCTAATTTTCTCCCTTGCAGGTGACTTTTGCTTTTGTGTGAATGACTGAAGAAGTCTTTCTCCAGGAACAACCAGGATATGAGTTGATACTGATTCTTCTTTACCAATTTCAGTATCCAATGTGTATTTTTGATCTGCAGATTCAGTTGTTCATTTCAGTGAAGTTTTGCTGTATCAATTCTCTAAATACTTTTTTAGTTCCATTTGTTGAGTCCTCTAACTCACAGACACCAGTAATCTTTTCCTTGACTCACCTTTGTGTCATATCTTTCATTGTTAACCAATTTGCTTCAATCTTTCACCCCTGTTTTTACTGTGATTGTTTCAAGCTTTTGCTCCAAACCATTAAATTTTCAGCCATCTCTATTCTATTCCTTACTGGTTCTCACTTATTAGTTTTTTAATGGTGCTGTTCTACTCCTTAATTTGTTTCCGTAGCTCTACAATCTCACTTTTCATCAATATGAGTGCATTTTTTAAAGTGTATTTATTATTTTTATTATGTATATTGTGTTTGATTTATGTGTGTGTGTATACATGTTACACATGTAAGATAAAGCCCAAAAGACTACAGACAAAAAATTTTTTTTTTTAAGGTTTGCTTTTTTTTTTTTTAATTTATTTATTTATGTTTGTGTTGGGTCTTCGTTTCTGTGCGAGGGCTTTCTCTAGTTACGGCAAGCAGGGGCCACTCTTCATCGCGGTGCGCGGGCCTTCTCACCATCACGTCCTCTCTCGTTGCGGAGCACAGGCTCTAGACGCGCAGGCTCAGTAATTATGGCTCACGGGCCCAGCCACTCCGCGGCATGCGGGATCCTCCCAGACCAGGGCTCAAACCCGTGTCCCCGGCATTAGCAGGCAGATTCTCAACCACTGCGCCACCAGGGAAGCCCCAGACAAAATTTTAATAGCTTTCTGTTGTAGTCAGTGATTTTTTTTTTTTTTTTTTTTTTTTTTTTTAATCTCAGTCTTTATTAACTCATGTATGTGACCTAGCGAGTTAGCACATTGGACTGAGAGCAGACACGGGAGAGATTTGAACCTGGGGACCCTAGAGGCAAAAGAAATCAGACATAAGCCTCATGACAGACAGAAGAAATTCTCCACTTTTTAACCTCTTTGTTAAAATTCTATGATTTAACCTATTTGTTTTTTTTTTTTCCACACACACACACTGTATTTTATTTTTATAAGAGATAAATAGACTGACACCAAGCATTGTACATGGATGACCACAACAAAAGCAACAATGATTGCAATTACCAAACATGAAACACACTCATACTATGTCATAATATTGACATTCAGTCCAGTAATCCTCCACTGTAACAGCTCCTTTACTTTGCAGTGAAAATTGATTTGTATATTGTTTGCCTCTGAGTCCTTGTGGGATTTTTTTTTTTAATTCAGACAGAAAGTCACAAAAATTATACTCATCCTCATCAGTTCACTCAGTCCCATGTAATTAATTTTTTTTTCATCTTGATCTTTTGTTAGCACTTTTATGAGTTCATCAGTTTTTCATTAGAGTTCTGAAAATGCTTATTCATTCAGTTCAGCAGTACAGTCAGTTACCAGAAACCTGTACTTGTCAGAGTCTTTTCCATGAATTTCTTGAAGATGAAACCCTTTTATAGGAACATATTTGCAAAAGCATCAGAGTACACCCAGAACTGTCTGTAAATGACAGAAGACTTAAAAATGACCATGGTTAAAGATTTGATGAAAGTTCATAATAATGCAGTTGACAAGAAAATTAGTTATTTCTGAGATATACATTTTAAAGTAATAACTAGGATTATTACTTATAACCTTATACCAGAACATATAAGATTTTTAGAAGTTTCCTATAATGTCTGAAACATTTATATTAACATATTTCCATACAAATACAAATATAAGATTTTTAGAAATTTCATGTAATGTCTGAAACATTTATATTAACATATTTCCATACATATTTCCATACAAATACAAATATAAGATTTTTAGAAATTTCATGTAATGTCTGAAACATTTATATTAGCATATTTCCATACAAATAACCCAATGAAAGTTTAGTATTAGTTGTTTTGTTTGTTTTTTTATACTGCAGGTTCTTATTAGGCATCAGTTTTATACACATCAGTGTATACATGTCAATCCCAATCGCCCAATTCAGCACACCACCATCCCCACCTCACCGCAGTTTTCCCCCCTTGGTGTCCATATGTCCATTCTCTACATCTGTGTCTCAACTTCTGCCCTGCAAACTGGCTCATCTGTACCATTTTTCTAGGTTCCACATACATGCATTAATATACGATATTTGTTTTTCTCTTTCTGACTTACTTCACTCTGTATGACAGTCTCTAGATCCATCCACTTCTCAACAAATGACTCAATTTCGTTCCTTTTTATGGCTGAGTAATATTCCATTGTATATATGTACCACAGCTTCTTTATCCATTCGTCTGTTGATGGGCATTTAGGTTGCTTCCATGACCTGGCTATTGTAAATAGTGCTGCAATGAACATTCGGGTGCATGTGTCCTTTTGAATTACGGTTTTCTCTGGGTATATGCCCAGTAGTGGGATTGCTGGGTCATATGGTAATTCTATTTTTAGTTTTTTAAGGAACCTCCATATTGTTCTCCATAGTGGCTGTATCAATTTACATTACCACCAACAGTGCAAGAGGGTTCCCTTTTCTCCACACCCTCTCCAGCATTTGTTGTTTGTAGATTTTCTGATGATGCCCATTCTGACAGGAGTGAGGTGATACCTCATTGTAGTTTTGATTTGAATTTCTCTAATAATTAGTGATGTTGAGCATCTTTTCATGTGCTTTGTGGCCGTCTGTATGTCTTCTTTGGAGAAATGTCTATTTAGGTCTTCTGCCCGTTTTTGGATTGGGGTGTTTGTTTCTTTGATATTGAGCTGAATGAGCTGTTTATATATTTTGGAGATTAATCCTTTGTCAGTTGATTCATTTGCAAATATTTTCTCCCATTCTGAGGGTTGTCTTTTCGTCTTGTTTATGGTTTCCTTTGCTGTGCAAAAGCTTTGAAGTTTCATTAGGTCCCACTTGTTTATTTTTGTTTTTATTTCCATTACTCTAGGAGGTGGATCAAAAAAGATCTTGCTGTGATTTATGTCAAAGAGTGTTCTTCCTATGTTTTCCTCTAAGAGTTTTATAGTGTCCAGTCTTATATTTCAGTCTCTAATCCATTTTGAGTTTATTTTTGTGTATGGTGTTAGGGAGTATTCTAATTTCATTCTTTTACATGTAGCTGTCCAGTTTTCCCAGCACCACTTATTGAAGAGACTGTCTTTTCTCCATTGTATATCTTTGCCTCCTTTGTCATAGATTAGTTGACCATAGGTGCGTGGGTTAATCTCTGGGCTTTCTATCTTGTTCCATTGATCTATGTTTCTGTTTTTGTGCCAGTACCATATTGTCTTGATTACTGTAGCTTTGTAGTATAGTCTGAAGTCAGGGAGTCTGATTCCTCCAGCTCCATTTTTTTGCCTCAAGACTGCTTTGGCTATTCGGGGTCTTTTGTGTCTCCATACAAATTTTAAGATGATTTGTTCTAGCTCCGTAAAAAATGCCATTGGTAATTTGATAGGGATTGCATTGAATCTGTAGATTGCTTTGGGTAGTATACTCATTTTCACAATGTTGATTCTTCCAATCCAAGAACATGGTATATCTCTCCATCTGTTGGTATCATCTTTAATTTCTTTCATCAGTGTCTTATAGTTTTCTGCATACAGGTCTTTTGTCTCCCTAGGTAGGTTTATTCCTAGGTATTTTATTCTTTTTGTTGCAATGGTAAATGGGAATGTTTCCATAATTTCTCTTTCAGATTTTTCATCATTAGTGTATAGGAATGCAAGAGATTTCTGTGCATTCATTTTGTATCCTGCAACTTTACCATATTCATTAATTAGCTCTAGCAGTTTTCTGGTGGCAGTTTTAGGATTCTCTATGTATAGTATCATGTCATCCGCAAACAGTGACAGTTTTACTTCTTCTTTTCCAATTTGTATTCCTTTTATTTCTTTTTCTTCTCTGATTGCCGTGGCTAGGACTTCCAGAACTATGTTGAATAATAGTGGTGAGAGTGGACATCCTTGTCTCGTTCCTGATCTTAGAGGAAATGCTTTCAGTTTTTCACCATTGAGAATGATGTTTGCTGTGGGTTTGTCATATATGGCCTTTATTATGTTGAGGTAGGTTCCCTGTATGCCCACTTTCTGGAGAGTTTTTATCATAAATGGGTGTTGAATTTTGTCAAAAGCTTTTTCTGCATCTATTGAGATGATCATATGGTTTTTATTCTTCAATTTGTTAATATGGTGTGTCACATTGATTGATTTGCGTATATTGAAGAATCCTTGCATCCCTGGGATAAATCCCACTTGATCATGGTGTATGATCCTTTTAATGTGTTGTTGGATTCTGTTTGCTAGTATTTTGTTGAGGATTTTTGCATCTATATTCATCAGTGATATTGGTCTGTAATTTTCTTTTTTTGTAGTATCTTTGTCTGGTTTTGGTATCAGGGTGATGGTGGCCTCATAGAATGAGTTTGGGAGTGTTCCTTCTTCTGCAATTTTTTGGAAGAGTTTGAGAAGGACCGGTGTTAGCTCTTCTCTAAATGTTTGATAGAATTCACCTGTGAAGCCATCTGGTCCTGGACTTTTGTTTGTTGGAAGATTTTTAATCACAGTTTCAATTTCATTACTTGTGATTGGTCTGTTCATATTTTCTGTTTCTTCCTGATTCAGTCTTGGAAGGTTATACCTTTCTAAGAATTTGTCCATTTCTTCCAGGTTGTCCATTTTATTGGCATAAAGTTGCTTGTAGTAGTCTCTTAGGATGTTTTGTATTTCTGCGGTGTCTGTTGTAACTTCTCCTTTTTCGTTTCTGATTTTATTGATTTGAGTCCTCTCCCTCTTTTTCTTGATGAGTCTGGCTAATGGCTTATCAATTTTGTTTATCTTCTCAAAGAACCAACTTTTAGTTTTATTGATCTTTGCTATTGTTTTCTTTGTTTCTATTTCATTTATTTCTGCTCTGATCTTTATGATTTCTTTCCTTCTGCTAACTTTGGGTTTTGTTTGTTCTTCTTTCTCTAGTTCCTTTAGGTGTAAGGTTAGATTGTTTACTTGAGATTTTTCTTGTTTCTTTAGGTAGGCTTGTATAGCTATAAACTTCCCTCTTAGAACCGCTTTTGCTGCGTCCCATAGGTTTTGGGTCGTCGTATTTTCATTGTCATTTGTCTCTAGGTATTTTTTTATTTCCTGTTTGATTTCTTCAGTGATCTCTTGGTTATTTAGTAACGTATTGTTTAGCCTCCATGTGTTTGTCTTTTTTACGTTTTTTTCCCTGTAATTCATTTCTAATCTCATAGCGTTGTGGTCAGAAAAGATGCTTGATATGATTTCAATTTTCTTAAATTTACTGAGGCTTGATTTGTGACCCAAGATGTGATCTATCCTGGAGAATGTTCCGTGCGCACTTGAGAAGAACGTGTAATCTGCCGTTTTTGGATGGAATGTCCTATATATATCAATTAAATCTATCTGGTCTATTGTGTCATTTAAAGCTTCTGTTTCCTTATTTATTTTCATTTTGGATGATCTGTCCATTGGTGTAAGTGAGGTGTTAAAGTCCCCCACTATTATTGTGTTACTGTCGATTTCCTCTTTTATAGCTGTTAGCAGTTGCCTTATGTATTGAGGTGCTCCTATGTTGGGTGCATATATATTTATAATTGTTATATCTTCTTCTTGGATTGATCCCTGGATCATTATGTAGTGTCCTTCCTTGTCTCTTGTAACATTCTTTATTTTAAAGTCTATTTTATCTGATATGAGTATAGCTACTCCAGCTTTCTTTTGATTTCCATTTGCATGGAATATCTTTTTCCATCCCCTCACTTTCAGTCGGTATGTGTCCCTAGGTCTGAAGTGGGTCTCTTGTAGACAGCATATATATGGGTCTTGTTTTTGTATCCATTCAGCCAGTCTATGTCTTTTGGTTGGGGCATTTAATCCATTCACATTTAAGGTAATTATCGATATGTATGTTCCTATGACCATTTTCTTAATTGTTTTGGGTTTGTTTTTGTAGGTCCTTTTCTTCTCTTGTGTTTCCCACTTAGAGAAGTTCCTTTAGCATTTGTTGTAGCGCTGGTTTGGTGGTGCTGAATTCTCTTAGCTTTTGCTTGTCTGTAAAGCTTTTGATTTCTCCATCGAATCTGAATGAGATCCTTGCCGGGTAGAGTAATCTTGGTTGTAGGTTCTTCCCTTTCATCACTTTAAGTATATCATGCCACTCCCTTCTGGCTTGCAGAGTTTCTGCTGAGAAATCAGCTGTTAACCTTATGGGAGTTCCCTTGTATGTTATTTGTCGTTTTTCCCTTGCTGCTTTCAGTAATTTTTCTTTGTCTTTAATTTTTGCCACTTTGATTACTATGTGTCTCGGCGTGTTTCTCCTTCGGTTTATTCTGTATGGGACTCTCTGCGCTTCCTGGACTTGGGTGGCTATTTCCTTTCCCATGTTAGGGAAGTTTTCGACTATAATCTCTTCAAATATTTTCTCTGGTCCTTTCTCTCTCTCTTCTCCTTCTGGGACCCCTATAATGCGAATGTTGTTGCGTTTAATGTTGTCCCAGAGGTCTCTTAGGCTGTCTTCATTTCTTTTCATTCTTTTTTCTTTAGTCTGTTCTGCAGCGGTGAATTCCACCATTCTGTCTTCCAGGTCACTTATCCGTTCTTCTGCCTCAGTTATTCTGCTATTGTTTCCTTCTAGTGTAGTTTTCATTTCAGTTATTGTATTGGTCATCTCTGATTGTTTGTTCTTTAATTCTTCTAGGTCTTTGTTAATCATTTCTTGCATCTTCTCAATCTTTGCCTCCATTCTTTTTCCGAGGTCCTGGATCATCTTCAGTATCATTATTCTGAATTCTTTTTCTGGAAGGTTGCCTATCTCCACTTCATTTAGTTGTTTTTCTGGGGTTTTTTCTTGTTCCTTCATCTGGTACATAGCCCTCTGCCTTTTCATCTTCTCTGTCTTTCTGTAACTGTGGTTTTTGGACCACAGGCTGCAGGATTGTAGTTTTTCTTGCTTCTGTTGTCTGCCCTCTGGTGGTTGAGGCTATCTAAGAGGCTTGATGGGAGGCTCTGGTGGTGGGTAGAGCTGACTGTTGCTGTGGCGGTCAGAGCTCAGTAAAACCTTAATCCACTTGACTGTTGATGGGTGGGGCTGGGTTCCCTCCCTGTTGCTGTGGCGGTCAGAGCTCAGTAAAACCTTAATCCACTTGACTGTTGATGGGTGGGGCTGGGTTCCCTCCCTGTTGGTTGTTTTGCCTGAGGCAACCCAACACTGGAGCCTACCCGTGCTCTTTGGTGGGGTTAATGGCAGACTCTGGCAGGGCTCACGCCAAGGAGAACTTCCCAGGACCTCTGCTGCCAGTGTCCTTATCCCCACGGTGAAACAGAGCCACCACTTGCCTCGGCAGGAGACCCCCCAACACCAGCAGGTACGTCTGGTTCAGTCTCCCCCAGGGTCACTGCTCCTTCCCCTGGGTCCCGATGCACACATTACTTTGTGTGTGCCCTCCAAGAGTGGGGTCTCTGTTTCCCCCAGTCCTGTCACAGTCCTGCAATCAATTCCCACTAGACTTCAAAGTCTGATTCTCTAGGAATTCCTCCTCCCGTTGCCGGACCCCCAGGTTGGGAAGTCTGACGTGGGGCTCAGAACCTTCACTCCAGTGGGTGGACTTCTGTGGTATAAGTGTTCGCCAGTCTGTGAGTCACCCACCCAGCAGTTATGGGATTTGATTTTACTCTGATTGCGCCCCTCCTACCGTCTCACTGTGGCTTCTCCTCTGTCCTTGGACATGGGGTATCCTCCTTGGTGAAGTCCAGGGTCTTCCTGTCAATGATTGTCCAGCAGCCAGTTGTGATTCTGGAGCTCTCGCAAGAGGGAGTGAGTGCACGTCCTTCTACTCCGCCATCTTGGTTAATCTCCAGTCAGTGATTTTTATTTCATTTTTGCCTACCTTAATTTCCTAATTTTTTTCACAATGAACATATCTGTTACTTGTACACTGATACTGAGAGACACACATACATATACAGCTTATATAGCTATAACTTAGATAGCTATAAGTATTTTTCCCCCATTATTTATTTATTTATTTATAACAACTTTATTGGAGCATAACTGCTTTACAATGGTGTGTCAGTTTCTGCTTTATAACAAAGTGAATCAGCTATACATATACATATATCCCCATATCTCCTCCCTCTTGCATCTCCCTCCCACCCTCCCTATTCCACCCCTCTAGCTGGTCACAAAGCACCGAGCTGATCTCCCTGTGCTATGTGGCTGCTTCCCACTAGCTATCTGTTTTACATTTGGTAGTATATATATGTCCATGCCACTCTCTCACTTCGTCCCAGCTTACCCTTCCCCCCCCCCATGTCCTCAAGTCCATTCTCTATGTCTGCGTCTTTATTCCTGTACTACCCCTAGGTTCTTCATAACCTTTTTTTTTTTTTTTTTTAGATTCCATATACATATGTTAGCATAAGGTATTTGTTTTTCTCTTCCTGACTTACTTCACTCTGTATGACAGACTCTAGGTCCATCCATCTCACTACAAATAACTTAATTTCGTTTCTTTTTATGGCTGAGTAATATTCCATTGTATATATGTGCCACATATTCTTTATCCATTCATCTGTCGATGGACACTTAGGTTGCTTCCATGTCCTGGTTATTGTAAATAGAGCTGCAATGAACATCGTGAATTATGGTTTTCTCAGGGTATACACCCAGTAGTGAGATTGCTGGGTCGTATGGTAGTTCTATTTTTAGTTTTTTAAGGAACCTCCATACTGTTCTCCATAGTGGCTGTATCAATTTATATTCCCACAGTGCAAGAGGGTTCCGTTTTCTCCACACCCTCTCCAGCATTTACTGTTTGCAGATTTTTTGATGATGGCCATTCTGACCAGTGTGAGGTGATACCTCATTGTAGTTTTGATTTGAATTTCTCTAATGATTAGTGATGTTGAGCATCCTTTCATGTGCTTGTTGGCGATCTGTATGTCTTCTTTGGAGAAATATCTATTTAGGTCTTCTGCCCATTTTTGGATTGGGTTGTTTGTTTTTTTGATATTGAGCTATAAGTTTTAAGAGAACTGAAGTACCCAGCTAAGGATTAACAATCTTTATGCCAATGATTCAAAATGTATAACTTTCCAAGAATAATGTTCTTCCTCAAGCTGATTAGTGGCAGTCTTTGAAAAATAGTAAACTAAGCTGTGCCAGTATTCTGATCACCAGCACACGATCTGTCTCAGACACAGATACACAGCACATGTGAGTGAAAACCTCTCCTTTTTTCCTAACTGATCTTGTTCTTCTGTTTCAGAGGTTAAGCACGTATAGACCTCAGATGATTTCTCCATCAAAACTGTATCTATGCAGCCAAAAATAAATAAATAAAATAAATAAATATATTAAAAACAAAAAAAAACTGTATCTAGACAAGGAAATTCCTTTCAGAGTCTGATAAATTGTTGATTAATATGTCCAGGCTCCATCCAGTGTTCTTGAAAATATATTTCTCTTAAATGTACTTCCTCTTAGATATATTGTGGATATACTGATATACCTATACTCTGATGCTTTCAAATTCCTAAAATCTGGGGTCAGGGTCCTGGAATAAAAGCCTAACTGTAGGCTCTTATGAAACGTTGAACTGAAGAAAACAAGAACTTTCGCTGATAACTAAGAAAACAAATGTGATTTATGCAAATTAATCATTAAAGACTTGAATGTTTTTTAGGAAGAAATGAAATGATGTCATGAAAAGATCAAGTGAAATGCAATCAAACCATTCCTGAATTTGAGTATCAGCTCCTACGAAGCTATGTGACTTTTTGTTTGTTTGTTTGTTTTTTAATATTTTCTTGGCCGTGCTGTGTCGCATGTGGGATCTTAGTTCCCTGAACAGGGATCAAACCCATGCCCCTTGCATTGGAAGCATGGAGTCGTAACTACTGGACCACCAGGGAAGTCCTGAAGCTGTGTGACTTTGAATAAACCACTTAACTTCTCTGAACTTGATTCTTCATCTGCTGAGATGAATAGTATATTTAAATACTTCATATAGAATATTAATTTTATATTTGTATATTTCAAAAAAGTTTGTAAAGTGATTTTACAAAGAAAGTCTTATTCTTGGAAGGAATAGGCAAATTATAATTGATAAAGAAAAGTTTCAGATGTCAAAAAATATATATATACGAGAAAGAAGATATAGCATAACTTTTGACTGTTTTATAAATGAATCATTAATCATCTAATAACACTTACAGATACATGAGCACACTTATTCCTGGGCTATCTTTATTTTTCAATGCTAACATAAATTTCAAAAGTAAGTATTGCTCAAAGGAACCCAAGAGAATCAAACAGAAACCTTCTGAAAGTCTAAAAATCATAATCTAAATTTCAGGATTAATAACATTGATTCCTCTGATAAGATTTATTTTACACACATAAACCTCAATAAAATATAGAATAAAAAATAAAAATGAAGAATCTAGAAATGAAATAGAAGAAATGTCACTTATAATAGATTAATAAAGTTATGTAAAAAACTGACTACAATAAAAGATGTAGCAAGTAACCCTTAAAGGTTCCCTGAAATATATAATAGAAAAATTCATGATAAATCTAGAGAAAGAGCAGAAAAGGCAAGGTAAGGGGGAAAAGAAAGTTTTTAAGGAAATTTTTAAAGGTACCTTAAGAGTCTAGGAAGTTTCTTTTTAGTGTCTGGAATATTCTAACAAGACTAAACTTAATAGTTGTATCCACATAATGCTTTTGGATGCCTAGTTTTATAATTTAGTGATGCAAGTTTAAAAAAAGATAGACAATTTGAAGGAGGATACACTAGTAAAATTTGTTTTTACTCAAACAAGAGTTGGAGGATCTTCAAAAAGTACTGAGACCTTGTTCACTTGGCTCCACCTCCATTTCATCAAACTTACATTCAACCTTCCAACACTATTCCAGAAGGCTGTCCCAAATAAGAATAGGGATGAAAATAAAGAGGATTTTTTTTTTCACTTAGCTTTTATCTGAATTTTCTGTTTACTGTATTCAGCCTTGATTCCATACCAAGTTTATTTGACAAGCACTGGTGGTAAAACTAGACACCAAATTTTCCTTCATGAAAACCAATGTGGGTGGCTTCTCTGTATTTTTCATCTTTTTACAAGAGGGTACCTCTTGGTGGTGGCATAAGACCTCATATAGCTGTGTGAGACATTCTGCTACCCAGCCTGACTAGGCATTTAACAGTTAATTTCACCTCTGTGTTCTACTGGATTAATTGTTATCAGAAGATTTGACCAATCTGAAGAAAGGAAAGAAAAGAAATACATAAAATCATCATTATCAATTGAAAATAAAGCTTCATGTACAGAGCTCTATGCTAAGCATTATGCAAAATAAATAGACATGATCCCTGCCTTCCAGAAGCCTCCATGTTAGAGCAGATGATGTCGACACAGTCAGATAAACAGACTTTCACAATGTAGAACAGAGACGTGATGGCTGCCAGTAGGGCAGAAATAAATCAACAACAGCTAAATATTTACCAAAAGTGAGAGATTTATTATGTGTAATGTATTTTGTATAATACATAGAATAATCTCTGGAATTGGTGAAGGCTGAGTAAAAGATACAATTCTTTTGTGTCCTGATCCTACTCCATCTCTGACTCCTTGTGTAACCTTAGGTTTTGAACTTACAGTGACTATTTTATTGCCCTATAAAAATAAAATAATAGCATTTAAATTTCTTCCTGGTTGCATACACTGTAAGTGCACAGACTCATGAAAATAGAATATAGAAAATTCTATTATGATTTCTAATGAAGTGAATCAGGATAGAAATTCAATTTTTAGATACCTTATCAAAAATATTCTCACATAAATACATTTCATGATACCAAGTTAACCATTTGGGACATGAGCTTTTGAGATGGTTGATCTGAACTTTTGATTAGAGACAGGGAATCTGAGTGTTATAAATGGTACTGTTATTCCCCATCAAATATTACCTGTCCTATTTCTTTTAAACTTGTTCTGGCCATCTTTCTCTCTTTGTTCCTTCTTTCCTCCAATTTCTTTTTACCTCTTCTGTCTTCCTCTAACTGTAGGATCTACAAATATAAGATAGATATAAGAAGCTCCCCAACAGTGAGAGGGACCAGGGACCTTTTTCTCCTTTCAGAAAAGGAAGGAGCCTGTTTTCAAAAATAGTTTAAATATATCGTAAAAAGAAAGACTCTGAATTAAGAGATCTTAGAGATTATGTGGGCCCCAGTCACAGTGAACATCTTTCTGTCCCTCCAGTGTGCCATGTTCTTTTACATCCAGGTGTTTTACACTTCTGGGATCATCCTTTCACTCACTCTCCGCAGCTTAGCCAAGCCAATGCCTATTGACCTTTCCCCAGAGGTAAACCTTGAGTTTTGCTTCTGTACTTTTCCTTATATACGTTCACAGCCTCTTGAATTTCTCCTCCCATGGTAGCACTTATCACATCCTATTTTATCCACCTGTTAATTTATCTCTATCCTCCACAAGATTGAAAAGTCCATGTGGGCAGGAACTAGGACTTTTCTTTATCATCTAGCTCTAGCCCAACACCTGGCACGTGGCAGGCATTTAATGAAGGTTTATTGAAGAGATGAATGACTAAGCCAATCACCTGACCAAAACAATTAAAATATGTTCTAGACCTCTAGAGCAGCACTGCCCAATAGAGCTCTCTTCAACAGTGGAAATGTTCACTATCTGTGCTGTCCAGAATAATAGCCACAAATCATATGTGGCTGCTAAGCACTTGGAATGTTACTAGTGTGACTGAATTTTTTATTTTATTTAATTTTCATTCATTTTAATAGCCACATGTGGCTAGTGGTTAATATACTGGACAGTGTAGCTCTAGAATCACAATGGGAATATAAAATATTATGCACGATTTGGTTTGCTTATATTGTTTAATATATTGAACATTAAAGCATAGTTTGCTCAAACAATTAAAATTTCCAAGGTGAAATTTCTCTTAAAAGAGTGCGCACGTTTTGCAGGCACGAATTTTATCTTGTTCATCATCATCTTATATATAGTAGGTATTTAAAAACACTGTTTAGTTGAAATGGATGGAGATACCAACTGCTAAAACTTAAACTTATTTTCTTTCCAGTTTAAGAATAGCAAGTAATTCTAAAAATCAGACAACCACCATTAATGTACAACAAGAAAAAGAAAGATGTTATGTTATCCGGACTGAGTGTCCTCCACAAGCAGCTACCTAAAGTCTTTACTTTCAGAAAAGGAACTAAGGAAAGAAGGTCCCTTAATATGTCCCATATCTCCAGCTCTGTTCCATCTTTGCTCATGTTATTTTCTTTGCCAAAAGCCTCTTATCCCAATCCCATCTTCATCTGTCCGAATTCTGTATGTACTATATTGTCTAGTTCATGTGCCCCTCCTTCATGAAGCATTCACCTTGACAAAAAAGGATGGGATCTGGGAGTCCTCTTAGATGATTCAATTCTGCTTTGTTCTATAGATGTTTGTCAAGTTCATTAAACACAATGAATGTTGGCCACATAGAATTTAATGTCTCACTTTTCTGAACTACCACCAATATCTATATGTAGTATTTCCATTTTTATCATGACAAATTCAGAAAATTAAAAGTCTTCTTGGATGAGTCAAACATCTTTTACACATCAAGCTATTTCTTGATTTGGTGTATTTCCAAACCTAGAGAAATATCTTTCATATGAAACAGAAGAAATCATAAACAAGAGGACTCAGACACTGTGCCATGCAAAACCATGCCACTGAGTGACAGAAAAGATATGCTTGGCGAAATCCCAAGCTACATTCCTAGAACAAGTCCCTGAAGAAATTCTGTTCCCTTATAACACTTGAAAGAGCCATCAAGTCCTAAGTGTATATTGCTTTTTTGTGATCCACCCATAAGCAGTAACAGTACCATCATCATCTATATTTCTGGATCCAAGATATGTGCATCAGCGTGAATTAGCTGACAATAAAATTCTTCACATTTCTGAGTGTAAACTTTCATGGAACTTTCTTCTGTCCTTTTAAGTAAAAAACAAAAAACCCACATAAATCTTACTAAAGAAAGGCAAGAGATAAGATTATCCTCAATTGTGTCCTCAGTGAAACTCAACGACTTATCTCATCTTAACTATTTCTCACTGCAACCACTCCACATCTTTTCTCCTCTCTCCCTTCTCCTCATTCCTGGCAAATGGATTTTCCTTCTTTAATGAGATGTCTGAGGTCACATGGTATATCTTCCCTCAGCATTTGTCCTCTCTACCAGGGAGCTCCCCTACCTTCATCCATCTTTTGTCCTTTCTCCTCTGATTTCTAAATATTCCCTCCCAATGCCAATACCTCAATGCATACTCTTGATCTCCTTCTTTCCAGACTCCTCCAAGATCTGTCAGTCTGTAATGAACCCTCTCCTCCCCAGTACCTTCTCTCTCCTTCTCCAAAGGCTCCCTTACCTCTGCCTACAAATATGTTCATTTTCCCATTAAAAAAAAAAAAAAAAAGTCTTCTTTTCATCCTAGTGCTCCTATCTCTCTACTCTCATTCATGTCCTGAAAGAGTACTTTACAACAGTTAACTCCATTCTTTATAATGTACTTATTCTTTAACTTCCTGGATTCTTCCACCCGTATCATTGTACTAAAACTATCTTCTCAAGGCCATCTGTGACCTCAAAACCACTAAACCTAGTGGTCTTGTCTTAGTCCTCATCTACTTCCTCCTCCGTGGAGCACGTGATACTACTGACTAAATTCTAAAATTCTTTCACCTCTTGGTTTCCAAGTCACACACTGATCTAGAGAACAAACATGAGAGCCAGCCTCTACACCTACAAAATGCCTACCAGCCTTCCCTCACTCATAAGATACAGGAAAAGAAGCAAGAGACTCACACTGGGTCTGTCCCAAGTGGGGAATTAAGCACATAGAATCTCACCTATCAGGTGAGCTCAGGCATGGTATATAGTCTTGGCACTCAGAATGGAAGCCTCTGATTCTTATACCCTCCTGTTGATTATCGGTCGTAATAGCTCCTCCTGTGATGTCTCAATAAAAAGAACAATGGAATTAAGTTGTGTTAGAGGGCTACTGTAACTGATATCCCAGAAATTCTGGGGGTTCTTCTTTGGCAGAAAGACCATTCACTGCACAGTGAAAAGTCTTTGGGGGAGTGCAGTAGGGACCACAGGGACAGTCAAACTGCAGTGACTGCAGTAAAACAGGGTCACACAGCCTAAGAGGGACCTTTTAATAGCACAGCGTCCTGATCTTTTCCTCCCCTCTTTGACCACTCTTGCTAACTTCTTTTCTTCTATTCAAACCCCCAAAGGTAAGTATTTCTTAAGGCTTCATCTTTCATCTTCTCTTCTCTTCCTGTTTCTTTCTCTCTCTTACCATTTTTATGTGCCCCTACCCATTCATTTCAAGCATTTAACTAATCTTTTTTTTTTCCTCAACCACTGTCTTAACGAATCTTAATTCCCCAAACCAGCTCCTCCGCCTAATATTCCTCTTCTGTTAATGGCAACACCAATGCCCTATTTATCCAGACGCAAATCGTCCTTGAATTCTCTCTTTTCCTTTACTTCCCACACACAGTCACAGCTCCGTTCTGCTGATTCTACCTACCAAATATTTCTCCTTTCTTTTCCTTTCCTACTGCCACACCTTATGCCAGGCCCTGATTATTTTTCATGTGGGCCTCTGCAATAACCTCTTAATTTCAATTCTCAGTTCTAGTTTCTCCCTACACCACTGTATCCTTCCAGTTAATTATCCTAAAGCACAGCCATTAGCTCCTGTCCCGTCACTGCTAAAAAGTTTTCATGGACTCCTCACTGCCTAGAGAATAAAGTCCAAAATTCTTCAGTTCACTTTTAAAACCTTCCGTACCCTGGCTCCAAGCTTTATTTCCCATTTTGTCTCCTACTACTCTCGTCCATGAAACCTATACTTCACCCTCCCTCAGCTACTCCCTGTTCCTAAATACGTCCCACATCTTCACCTCTGCTCCATCTTTGCTCATGCTTCTTTCTTTGCCAAAAGCCTAACTCCTACCCCAATCCCATCTTAAATTGTCCAAATTCTATACATACAACAACATCCGGTTCACATGTCCTCCTTCGTGAAGCATTCGTCTTGACAAAAGGATGTAATCTGTCTTGTCTATAGAGTCCTCTTGGATGGTTCATTCTGCTTTGTTCTGTAGATGTTTGCATATGTATGCTCTCTCCCTCACTAGATAATAAGTTCTCTGAGACAGAAACAATATCATAATCCTCTTGTTCTTTCTGAAATGCTCAGCATTGTATCCTATAGTAGACGTGTCTAGAATATGCACTGAATTAATGAAGTCTCACAAACAGCTGATGTAATTGCAGACACTCAGTTTAGGATGCCAAAGAACATCTGATTCAGAAATAGTTTTGTGTTGAAAAAACAATTTTTGCTTTTAGAATCCTCAGAGAACTCTGAAGTCACACTCTGCCAAAAATCCCATTACATGCAGTGTTCCTGACAATATTAGATACCTTAATATCTTAAACTATTTCTATTTCTTGAAAAGCTCCTTTCCTTCTTCTACCTCCTGCTCCTCCTTCTTAAAAACTTTTCACAGGACACCTTTACCTCACCTCATGAAGTTTAATATAAGGCTGTGATGTCGCTTTTTCTTTTTCCTTGAAGACAGCAGCTATACCATTGGTCCTTCCTCAAAAAATGTTTTTGGACAAGGCCAAACTTCAAGATGTCATTTAGGAACAAGTTTAGACCATACCTTATTGCAGTGATATGTTACTATTTTTTACAAGTGCTCTGGCTCTGTTCATATACAGTCAGAATATAGGGCAAGGTTTAATATTATTTCTCCCAATATATCTGATCATTCGTTAATATTACAGAAATACTTCATTCATTCTTCCATGCATAGACTTCATATGCTTAAAATCTCAACCAGGTATGCATTTTGTTTTGACAATGATACTTTCAAGAGTTTGGACAACTTTTTTTAAACGTCCAGTTATCATTTTCTCTATAAATGAAGCCAGGGAGAACTTTCTACCTTTGGTTTGGGCAATATTTGGTTACCTATCGAGAGGACTGTTGAATCTTTTGTAATGCTACTGGTATTATAGTATCAACAAAAATTAAAGTAGCAAAAAAATTAAAGTCATTCTGGAATTAAAACACTGGAAAGAGTGACTAATATTTTATTCATTCTGGCCTTCATTTATCCTAATGAAGAACTTGTTTTTAATACCTATATATTAGTTTTACCATTCTAATAGCGTTTGTAAATACCTATTGCTTTTACCAACATTTGTAAATCACATGGGATTATTTGCTCAAAAGAACATGAGGTGCAGAAATGTTTCCATACGCTACAAAATGGTTCCATCACTTTAATAAGACAAGGGGAAAAATGTGGTTTATTTTGCAAATAAACACCAAGCTATAGAAGGTGCCCTTATGAGAATGAGGTACCTTCAGGGTTAACTATAAACAACTTTGCAGCTACATGAGATCACCTCATAAAACAACAGAGTGGTATAAAGTCAATTATGATTTACATTAGTTTAAAAAAATGCTACTATGGTTAAAATATAATTTAATATTCTAAATTCAGATAGGCTTGAACTCTCACCTATTGATAAAGAGGCCCGCTCTTTTGTGACTCCTGCGATCACATGATCAAGAGGAAACAGCTTTCAACTTTCCAATTTCAAAACTTTTGACCATTCTTACTCCTCTCTGTCTAAACCTTTTAAACCAAGAGGACAATAAGCTTTAGGGGGATAAAAAGGATGCTACATTAAAGGCTGAAGTTAGTTAATAAGTAATTTTTCAATTTCTATTCTTCTAAAGATGTTCATTAAAATTTCATTTAACAATAATAGCACACTACCATAGAAGAAAGAAAAAGAACAAAAGCCCTCTGATAACACACTGATATTGTTATTACAAACCTCACCCAACTCCAGACCAAATGAGTAATAGTATATTTCAATGGATACCAAACCACAGGCTACCAACTAGGCAAATTTACTGTAGGCAAATTTGCTACCAGAACAAAATATTATAACACTGCATGTTAAATATCACTTATCTCCAGACCCCAATTCCTGTTACAAGAGATACGTACTTTTTCTACTCTGTCCCAGAAGGCATCCAGAGTTCATTGCCTATTTGTAGGCAATAGGGAGACAACATTGCTATGACCAAAGAAGTAAAATGTCCCCTAACCAGAACTCAACCTTGCGTGATTCTAGAACCAACCAAGCCTCATGAGAGTCTGTTTTTCAAAAGGGTCATATCTACAATGTTCCTGTAAACTACAACAAATTACTCTGAGCCTATGTATAGCTAGACTCTAGTATACAGTGGGAATAATAACATATATGTCCAATTTAGCACTTAATCTAAATACATCTCCAAAAGACAGAGCTTTTCCTTAACAGAAAGAACTATTTACCTAATTTTGTCACAGTGGCCATACTTATTTATGATCAGTATTCATTCCTTTTTTTTTTTTTTTTTTAAGTTTTTGGCCACCCTGCGGCATGTGGGATCTTAGTTCCCTGACTAGGGATCGAATCCACACCCCCTGCATTGGAAGCGCAGAGTCTTAACCACTGGACCACCAGGGAAGTCCCAGTATTCATTTCTGAAAAATATCATGTTTCCTGTAGTCGTAAATGTTTGCTGCGCTATGTAAAGTTCTCTAAAATAGGAGAGTAAAGAGTGTTTCTTAAATATCTTATTGAAGACATTGTTCTCCAGGCAGTAGGTTTTTCCATTTTTATATATACACCAGTACACTAGGTAACTTAAGTGTTAAACATCAGTGACCACCTGATACATACACAAATGAAGATAAAGTTTTTTGTTTAAGACCAAATATTTGCCTTTGTACAAAAAGTCTTAAGCCTGAATGTTCTTAAGTTGAGTTAAGCCTTGTTTCCCAAGTAATTTGCTTCAAACAAAACATCTTCGTGGGCTTCCCCGGTGACGCAGTGGTTGAGAATCTGCCTGCCAATGCAGGGGACACGGGTTCGAGCCCTGGTCTGGGAAGATCCCACATGCCGCGGAGCAACTAGGCCCATGAGCCACAACTACTGAGCCTGCGCATCTGGAGCCTGTGCTCCACAACAAGAGAGGCCGCGACAGTGAGAGGCCCGCACACAGTGATGAAGAGAGGCCCCCGCTCGCCACAACTAGAGAAAGCCCTCGCACAGAAACGAAGACCCAACACAGCCAAAAATAAAAAAAAAAAAAAAAAACCATCCTCGTTCCAAAAAAGATCTGTATATTAATCAATAATTCTAAAAGTCACAATACTAATGTGACTCTTTCATAAGGAATTCTGAATATGGAAACAGCAAGTATTTTTGGAAACTAAAGGAAAAACAAAGAAAACATAGATAAAGACAAATAATTAATGGAACACCAACCATGGGCCAGACAATAAAATGAGAGTTAAGGATACAGGCAAATAAAACACAGTCCTTGCCCTCATGAAGCTTACAATCGATTTAACCACATTATTTTTCTCACATCAAAAGAGCTATCCATATTACCATATCCATGAATGAAAGATAAACATGCCTTACAGGAAATTCTCTCTTAACTACTGAGATAATGTGTTCCCTTAAACAAGAGGCTTTTTGTCTTTGGGTGATTTTATGCTGTATATTCAGTCATGGAGATATATAATACATATGTTACTACTACTGATGATGATGATGATGATGGCGAAGACAGCAATAGCTAATACTTGTTAAGCATTTGTTAAATCCCAGATACTACACTAAGCACTGCATTTATAATTTAGTCTAATCTTCACCATACCCTATTTGATAGGTACTATTATTATACATGACTGTACTAGAATTAAAAGATCACTGATCAAAAAATTATTAGATCAAAATAAAAGACTTAAATATATCACATTAAGAAATCTAATTTTACTTCTTGATTCATCTGTCTGGAACCACAGGTAAGAGTTTAATCAGAAATACATAACTGTAAGTTACAACTACCTGCTCTTCAGCAAAGTATACACAAAGGTTAGGACAAGAGAGGTGATAGGGAAGAGAGAAGAAATAGGGGGCTTCCCAGGTGGCACAGCGGATAAGAATCTGCCTGCCAATGCAGGGGACACAGGTTCGATCCCTGGTCCGGGAAGATCCCACATGCTGCGGAGCAACAAAGCCCGTGCGCCACAACTACTGAGCCTGTGCTCTAGAGCCTGCGAGCCACAACTACTGAAGCCCACGTGCCTAGAGCCCGTGCTCCGCAACAAGAGAAGCCACCACAATGAGAAGCCCACGCACCGCAATGAAGAGTAGCCCCCGCTCACCGCAACTAGAGAAAGCCCGCGCCTAGCAACGAAGACCCAATGCAGCCAAAAATAAATAAAATTAATTATTATATTTAAAAAAAAGAGAGAGAAGAAATATACACATCTCCTACCCCCTTAAACCTGTATCAAAAAAAAAATCAAATTGTATTATCAAACAACTTATACCAGAGACTTTTATCTGATCTAAAGGAACTTCTTTCACCTGTGATAAAATTTAAGATTTAGGAATTAATTTCTTCAGTTATTTATTCCACTGAGAAGATCTAACAACTCTTTTCCCACTCCTATTCCCTTTCTATTTCATTTTCTAAAAATAACCATTCATTTGACTAAAAGACTATATTAGAAAGAAGCATTTTCAAATTCCCTGAAAGGTATCCCTCCACTGAAATCAAGATACCCTACTGAGAGTTGAGAGTTCCAAAACTCCACAGTTAAACACATACCTTCAAATCCCAAATTCACTCAGACTCTCAAAACTACTATCCCTAAAGGAACAAAACAGCCCTTCCTTCTCCAAGATGCTATTTGGGAAGATACTTCTCTTTTCATCACTCTGAACTGCAGTGAATCTAGCAGACTCCTTTGGGTAGAGTCCTAATTATAATAATCCTTAACTTTTTAAGGGTCATAGAACTCTTTAAGTATCTTGTGAAGGCTATGGAGTTTCTTCCCAGAGTAATGTTCCTAAGTACTTACACAAAAAATGTTATACAATTTCAGGAGTTCTGAAGACTTACTGAAGCCCAGGTATGGGCCTCAATTTAAAACTCTTGGTCTATGTTTCCTCATCAACTACATACTTTTTTCTAGCATAGGAGCTTGGGATCATATGTGAAAATAATAGAGTGAAACTTTTGGAAAAAGAAATCAATTAAAAGAAAAATGTTAAATGTCCCAGGTGGAAGGGGTACTTAGCAATTTTGGGTATCACTAGCCTGGTTGTACATCAAAAGGTTTCACGAAATGGTATAAGTGAAACCATCTAGAAGTTACCATGGTCTTACTGTGCACAAACTACATTATTCTCTCAGACTCTCACTGACATTTTCTTGCTTTATACATTTTAATACCATTTAACCAATGGAAAATTTTGACATTCTAGTACACTCGCATTTTCCTTACTCTTCCTGATCCTTATCTGGAAGACAGTTTAGCTTATGTTGCTTTTTATTGTCGATTTTATGGTTTAACTGTAAAGAGTTGGAGAGAGAAGAGAGGTCTTGCTCTTCCCTTGGCTAGAATGAGTATACCTAAATAAGTATTTTAATATAGCAATACATTCAAGCCTAGGTATGGGTCTTTCTCTTTGGTAAAAGGGCTCCCTGATCTACCTAAAAATCACAGTGACTCTGATGTACATTTTTGCATCTCCATGAACTATTCCCAATCTTGTAGACTTCAAAGAGATGCTATCAAATATCTAACAATCTGCAAGGTCCATAAGGGAAAGGCCCCAGTCAGTGTTGGTCACTATACTATGCCCAGTACTTAGCAAGCCTGACACACAGTAGTTGCTCAAAAAATACACCTATAGTGCACTGATGAAACTCTTGAAGCAGCTACTACTTCTACCACTAAGTATGTGAGCTCGGCAAGTTACTAAACATCTCTGAGACAGTTTATTTATCTAAAAAAAAAGAGAATAACAATCCTCATAGAGTTATTGCTAGGATTAAGTAAGATCAAGTACATAAAGCATAGTATGGTAGTAACAAAAGTACTATAATTATCCTTTAATGGAGACCTACACTTTCAGGCCTATTAGAATGAATATAGCTGAATTTTTAAATATGACTACATTACAAATGGATGTGATTCAAAGTAATTTTATGACCACATTTTTATTAAATAAATAAATAAATAATAATAAAGGGCCCAAAAAAAACTAGGAAAAGAAATATTAAATACAGAGACAGGGTGGGGGGGGGGACAATCTCAAAAATAAGGCAATGTTTTGAAAGAAAATAACTTCCTTATATGTTTGTGGCTTAAAACACAACTAACATTTTCCAAGTGACAAACCTGGCACAAACATAGCAACTGGGAGATTTATTTTTGCTAAAATTATTATCCAGCTTTGTCAAAAAAAAAAATTCTTTCTTCTTAAAGGCACATACTCTAAGATGAAATTTGCCTTGGTGGTGAAAAATTTTTAAAAGCCCATTAAAATGTGCTTTACTTTTTCCTTCTAGTGCCAGTTTCTTTAAAAACTAAGTCTAAAGCGCCATCTACTGTGTCTGTTAGGATCACATCACTTTTGCTCATTTTATCAGAGTGGGGCAGAAATGCAAAATGTAGTAAAGGTAGAATCTGTTACTTTAAAATCCTATTCCGAAGAAATTAAAGAGGGTGTGCTTTTTTTCCCCATTATATATTTTTATACAATATACTTAGTGTAAATGCCTACCTACCTACACACACACACATACACACACACACTCATATCTGAGCAATCATTTTTCCTGCTTCCTTTTCACTTTCTTCTTTAGTAGGCCTGAACTCATTATAAGAAGAAATCACAGTAGGGACCAAATACTTACTTCTGTAATTAGAAGAACAAGTGATAATAGTAGTAAAGTTTGACTGAGGGCTTACTGTGTGCTAAATAGTGTTTTAAGTGCTTTTCACTCAATATCTCATGTAATCTTCACAATAATCCTTTGAGGTGTCATTAGTTTTATCTCCATTTTACAGATAAGGAAATTGAGGCACAGAGAAGTTATTAAAACTTTGCCCAAGGTAACACAACTAGTAAGTGACCAAACTATGATTTGAATCCAGACATTCTAGGTCCAGAACCCATCTTTTAACCATGATATCAAGCTTTCTATTACTATTGGTAGGTTCATATAATGATTAATCAGACTTCAGTCATCAGAACTCCATAGGACAAACTCCATATCATGCTTTATTTCAATACATTTTAGCATCATTCTATCTTTAAGCTTTTTTTGTATACATCTATTTTTTAGGAGGTGTTATTTTTATGCAAAGAAGAACTTGTTAAAATACCTGGGCTCTATTCCAGAGATTCTGATTCAATATGTCTGAGCTGAAATTCGAAAGCTTTGTCAAATTTGACACAGCCAGTCTGGGGCCCAGCACTTAGGACTGTGGAGCTTTAAGACATTTTCTTCTTGGGCTATCCATCTGCTTTTAGATTAGAAGTTCTCCTGACTTCTATTTTATGAGTTTAAACACAGAGAACTATGAAGGCAAAACTCTGTCATAAATTTAAATGTGTGGGTGGATTTTGTGTTTTACTGACTTTCAAGATAGGGAAGCATAAGACTGATAAGTGGAAATTCTTAATTTTAATAATCTTAGAAGAAAGCTTCCCTGGTGGCGCAGTGGTTAAGAATCTGCCTGCCAATGCAGGGGACATGGGTTTGAGCCCTGGTCCAGGAAGATCCCACATGCCGCGGAGCAACTAAGCCCGTACGCCACAACTACTGAGCCCGTGCGCCTAGAGCCCGTGCTCTGCAACAAGAGAAGCCACCGCAATGAGCAGCCCGTGCACCACAACGAAGAGTAGTCCCGGCTCACCGCAACTAGAGAAAGCCCGCGCACAGCAACAAAGACCCAACGCAGCCAAAAATAATAAATAAAATAAATAAATTTTAAAAAACAATAATAATCTTAGAAGAGTAAGGAAGAAATGAAGTAAGCCTCCCTAGCTGCTTTTAGTACACAAACTCTTTTCTGACCTTCCAAATAACTTATTCTCTGTACCAGTGCTTTTCAAAAGTTACTCCACGGATTCTCATCAAGGGGGAAAAGAGAAGACAAAAATTCAACAGCATTCCCATCCTGCCCTCGTTTAATCCAAATACAGTTTCCATAGATAAAGTCTGAAAACCACTGACTTACTCCACTGACACGGGTGCAACTGACTGCTGTTTGTTTCACATGGATATACTGGCATGGCAGAAAAAGAAATCTTGAGGTAAGGGGCTGTGTCTTTATTCTTCTCAAGTAAATGGATGGATAGATGGATGGATGGATGGATGGATGGATAGATGGATGGATGGATGTAGATGGCCAGCCCACAGCTCCTGTACTGGGAGCTGAACTTATTCTACTGAACTTATTCTAAAGGGAAGCCTGCCATTTGCAACAACATGGATGAAACTGGAGGACATTGGGCTAAGTGAAACATGCCAGATAGAGAAAGATAAATACTGTATGATCTCACTCATATATGGAATATAAAAAAGTCAGACTCACAGAGAGTAGAATAGTGGTTAGTCAGGGCTAGGTGGGGAAAATGGAGAGATGCTCATCAAAGGGTACAACCTTCAGTTATAAGATGAATGAGTTCTGGGGATCTAATGTACAGCATGATGACTATAGTTAATGATATGGTATTGTATACTTGAAATTTGCTAGGAAAGTAAATCTTAGGTGTTCTCAACACAGAAAAATATAATAACTATGTGAGACGATGAGTGTGTTAATTAACTTGATTGTGGTAATCATTTCACATATGATTCTGGAAGTCCTCCAGAAAATTTTGAAGCAATTAAAAAAAAATTAGTTTCACTACTATAATTTATATTTTAAATTTATCTAGTTTGATCATTCATCTTATTCACTTGTTTCTAAATGACCATTAGCTATATCAAAAATCGAAAATAGGGGCTTCCCTGGTGGCGCAGCGGTTAAGAATCTGCCTGCCAATGCAGGGGACACGGGTTCAAGCCCTCGTCTGGGAAGATCCCACATGCCACGGAGCAACTAAGCCCGTGCACCACAACTACTGAGCCTGTGCTCTAGAACCTGCGAGCCACACTACTGAGCCCGCGTGCTGCAACTACTGAGGCCCACGCACCTAGAGCCCGTGCTCCGCAACAAGAGAAGTCACCACAATGAGAAGCCCGCGCGCAGCAACAAAGACCCAATGCAGCCAAAAATAAATTAATTAATTTTTTTTTAAAATCGAAAATAACCTAAAAAATGAAGACCTTCCACCACAGAAAATAGTCAAAAGGATGTACTAGGAGCTATTCCCCAAAAGAGGAGCATGCATAAAATGAGTATACAATCTTCCATGACTATTTTGAGGGAAACAGCACTTATTTGGATATAGTACTGCTGGCATTAGCAAAGAAAGAAACTCAGATACCATATCTTTAAATCACTACACTTTATAATTACAACTATTACCATAGGAGTTTTCATTTTCTATATACCAAAATGTTCTTTGTCCTAAATCTTCTTTCATGAGAGGAATCAAAGCCAACTCCTTTATAGGGACCCCACAGTCTTCCTCTTGGAGGACTTGGCAGGCTTCATAACTTCAATGTATTGACATTACTCCTGCTACATAAACCTTCACTTCAAGTTTGGTGTGTCTGCTACCACATTGCCCAATTCTTCCACTCTTCCAAATACTGTGAAGAAGCTTCCCAGAAATCCCTGTTTGGATCAGCAAAAACAATTTGGTGTCATCAGCAGATTTCACCATTTCCTTTTGGAGTCATTAAAACGTTAAACAAGCATGATCTTGGTATCAACCCTTGGAGCTACCACTATTAACCTCTCTCCAGCTGAAGTCAAGCCATTCTCGGCTATGTTGTGATTCCCATCATAGGACCAGGATGTGTTTATATGCTAAAAGCTTAAACTCTTCTGGATTTTTTTTTTTAACTGAAAGTTGCAAAATGCATTACGAAAGTAAAGGGGAAAAAGTTCCCAAAGTAAAGGCCAAAGAAACCAGCAAAGAGAAACAGCTCCTACTTGAGTAGTCTTATCCAAGCACTCAAACCACTTCATATTCAACTCATTCTAAAACCTCAACCAAAGTTTGACCTTTGCCCTCCAACTATTTACTTCTTTTATAATCATATGATAAACCTTATTAAGCACATTTGAAAATTCTACATGAATTTTAACTAGCAGGTCCAACTTATTAGCTTTTCCCCCTCTTTATTACATTTGAAGGGAAAAAAGCAAACAGTCCTTACTCAGAAAGTGAAAAAGCAAACAACTTCCTCCTCAGTCAGGTCTGTACTCTGACCAAGAGAAATCACTCTTTCTTTTATTCAAGTGCAAATCTGTTTGAAGCTTTCATTCTGCTTTCCCAGCCTGCTCTCTGCAGCTGCATAAAAGATGAGACATGGGAATGAAAGAAAACTAGATTGGAGCCAAAAAGCAATACTGTCCATATGCAAACTCACTCAAAGAGCTGCAAGGCTTCGGTACATCCCCTCTCACTTTTTCCATTCTAGCAGAACCCTAGCCAAAAAGAGGAGGTACTGTACTATACCTGTCCAATCCTGTTGAAAACAACTTCTCATGCGTAATCAGGGGAAAGATAAAGTTACTAGCGCCCCCGCCCCGCCCCGCTCCCAGTCCTGACACAGCCCCTGAGGTGTTCTCAGGATCAACCTTTAGCTCTAAACTAGATGGAATGAAGCAGGATCAAGGGAATGACTGGAAAGATCCTCACAGGTCATCCGCATCTTAAGATGCCTGTGGAGCAAGAGAGTGGCAAAGGCACAGAAGCAATAAACAGAATTTACTTCACCTGTCTTACCCCATGCAAAATCAAGGCAAAATCTTCCCCTCCCAAAAGGCTAAATCTGCTGTAGACTTTCGGAAAGTCTGGCAGCGCATTAGCCTACATGCAAGGGTGTCAGGTAACCATAATCCCAGCAAACTACTCAGGCCAACAGTGAAGCAGGCAACTGAAAAAGTTCACCATCAATATCAAACTCTGCCGGATCAGGACGGTATTCTCAAGGGTTTTTACTCAGATGTCATTATAACTCCATGTTATTTTTAATACTGTTCTTTGGATTTTGCCCCACAGAGAATTTCCAAGTCACAAGAGGATCATGAACAATGTCCAGATGTATAAAATGCAAAAATACTTCCCTCCCACTTGTGGATTCCAAGATAAACACCACAAGAAGCACGTGTGACTAAACTCAGAGCCCATTCCAAATTAAATAATGCATCATGTGCACAGTGTAGGGCTTAAAAAACAAAACTGCACAAATATTCTACACGGTTCATAAGCCAGACTTGAGCAAGCACATGACCACATTGTAAAAAGGAAACATGAATTGGAGAGTAGGGGTAAAGGGTGAGGAAAGTCTCAGACATGACCTTTCCCAGAAAATTGGTGCTACTTTCAGTGAACACTTGTATAATATGGGACATAGATGAAAGAAGAAATAGTATTCTTCCTTGTTTTTTTTCTGCTGATGGCTCTCAATTCTAAAACAACCCAGCAAATAGGAAAACCCTACAAATATTTCAAAATCCCTAGCTAAGCCATGCACAAACATCATTAAATACACACACACACACACACACACACAGAGGTAATGAATACTTAAATGTCTGGCTGGCCAGTCCAGACAGAATCCTTTTGACCTATAAACTGTTTTCTACAGGGAGTACATGGAACCTTAGGGAGCACAGAAACAGGGCATTCAAGTCATGTTAAAAAAACTTCTACATTATTTTTATTATATTTCAAAAAATTAAGTAAAGTAAAAAAACAGATGGATGGGTGAATAGATACTAAACAGACAGAGAAAGTTTGGCTGAGTTCAGTTTTTCTCGAATTTATCCTAAGTAAATGCTTCTAATAAATTAAGACTGGGAAATGTTCACTGAAATATCTTGATTTTTTAAAATTATGTAGCATTTAATAGATACAGAAGAATATGTATGTTATGTAGGTTATGAAGTGTAATGATAAAAATAGATACCTATGAACCCATCACCCAATTTATGAATTAGAATAGTCCCAATCCCAATGAAGTTATACATGGGCTCCTCCTGGATCCCATCTTTCTGCCTCCCTCCCAATGATCATCAATATTCTGAATTGTGCATTTATTTTATTCTTGCCTTTAAAAAAATAATTTTTTCCACAGCTGATGTATTTGTTAATCCCCCTTTGTGTATGCTTCCACATTGGGGAGAAAAAAAAAAGAGTAAAGTCCTTACCTCAATGTATTTTTTTTTTTTTAAGTATCTACCTGTTTGCCTATCTTCCCCCAAATGTAAGTACCTCAGGATCAGGAATTATGTCTCTAACTTCCCAGTACCTAACAAAGTAATAGGCACGGAATAAGTGCTAAATAATTATTTTTCAACTAATCTTTCAAATTAGAGCCCAAATGCCTTAAATGTTTCACAGTCAGAGCTGATCAACAACAATAAATATTGCTCCTTTAATCATTGCCTTTCTTCTATGACAGATATCCTATCCCCTGGAACCCAGGACCAAGGTTATCAATTATCTCCCTAGACTCCAAATCAATATAACAGTCACTATATCACCTCATCACACACTAGATAAAATCTTAGGTGGTACTGAAATTGTCAAATGAGACTATTCCTCTAGGGTCACAGAGTGCTGACTCCTTAGTCTGGGAGAGCACATTATCAGGCACGAAAGTTTAACATAATAGTATTTGAGCTACACTTAACCAGAAATGCCAATGGGACATGGAAGTGTCAACTGTTTTCTACTCAAAGACAGTGTCATCTACAAAGCAAACCATACAAAAATTGATGGAGAAGTCCCCGCTATTTGACAGCAAAGAGTTTCCCAACCACCTTAGACATTACATACTCAACACAAGTGTTTTGGGGGCTGTGTTCTTAAGGATAAACCTACACCTTCAATTATGTCACCATTATGCAGTATATTTGATTACAAATTTGTCCACCAGCCCAGAAGAGCAAAAGTGACAGTTAATGCCATTCTGGATTCAAAACTATATGGTGCGACCTCCCCCAAAAGTGTTAGTGTTAGAAAACTTCTCTGACTCATCTCTTCTTTCTGAACAAGGCACAGATTAAGAAGATCCAAAATATCTTTCTGGGGGTAGAGAGGAATCAGGAGAAAATGTGCCAGAAGAACTTAAGCCAGTCATAAGACATCAATGTAAAGGATCTTTCTAAAGAGACAACTGTACTGTTATTCCAAAAGATTTAACAGTTACACTTTAGAAAGCAAAGTTTGGGGAACTGTTCACATAAACAAGTGTCACCTATAGTCTGAAATTCACGCTCATATTGTAAAATATTAAAATTTTAAAAAATTAAAAAGCACTGTAGCACATGCCAAGCTACTTTACAAAACCCAAACCTTTTCACATAATACAGCTGAGAAGTCTTGGTCAAAAATCCATAATAACCTGCTGTATAAAAAATAAATAAATTCAAAAAGAAAAAAAAAATCCATAATGGTTTTAATAGGCCATTCCAGGAAAAAAATTCGGGACATTGAACATCATTCTCAGAAGGCTCTTAGTATTCTATTTCAAACACTCAATGCAAAAAAGAAAAAAAAAATCACTCATCTGTGCCTATCATTTGCCACATATGACCATTTTTAAATTTATCTCAGTCAACTTTAAAAATATCTTCACTGGGCTTCCCTGGTGGCACAGTGGTTAAGAATCCTCCTGCCAATGCAGGGGACAAGGGTTCGAGCCCTGGCCCGGGAAGATCCCACATGCTGCAGAGCAACTAAGCCCACACACAACTACTGAGCCTGCACTCTAGAGCCCGCGAGCCACAACTACTGAGCCCGCGTGCCACAAATACTGAAGCCCACGTGCCTAGGGCCCGTGCTCTGCAACAAGAGAAGCCACCGCAATGAGAAGCCCACCCACCGCACCAAAGAGTAGCCCCCGCTCACGGCAACTAGAGAAAGCCGTGCACAGCAACGAAGAACCAAAGAAGCCAATAATAAATAAATAAAATAAATAAATTTATTTTAAAAATATATATATCTTCATTATTACCACCGCACTTTGATATCAAGCTGAAGGTGTGGTAAGGGGACCAAGATGTTCTCGAATGGACCACTGGGAAAGACTGGCCAAAAAGATGGGCAAGTGATCACAACCATCTCAGTGTGCCACTCCACGTTCATCAGAGCAGTCCACTTGCCCAATTACTAATAGAAAAACACGACAGAGACCCTCCATTTTCTCCACCATCTAAATTAGAAGTTTTGTAGCCAAAGGGCAACTCTCACTCTATCTAAAGTCAAAGAAAGACAACAGCTTGTAGCGCTATGATGTTGATCAATTGTGAGGACATTTCTCTGATAGTGATTTGACTAAAGTAGAACTACTGCCATCCCTGCTGGAACCAGTTGGCCCTTTATTGGTTTTTGTTTTGTTTTTAGCTATATCTCTAAAAACATACATTGGCTGAACCACAAAAGAGGGAAACAACTATTCTCTTCTCACTATCCCAACCCCTAGCATTTCTCTACTAGTTTGTAACTAGGATAAGACAAAGACAGCAGGAAGAGGGTATGTTATATGCTAGAAGACATTATGTTTCACTCTTAGTAGTTTAGCTCTTTTTTGGCTTCCTATAATTGCGTTCCATACTGATTTAGGGAACAGCCTTGGGTATCAGTATAAGACAACTGTCAACACCTTGTTCATCCCCTTCACGGCAACCTACCTGATATAACAAGTAAACACACTGCAATAAATCTATACCACCTTCTATGGTGGTAAATCTAAACCACCTTGCTTCAAAGAAGCAAGAAAGTGAAGAGACATAATGGGAGAAAATATCTGAAAATCAAGTATCTGATACGGGATTTATATCCAGAATATATAATGAGCTTTTACAATTCAATAACAAAAAGACAAACAGTCCAATTTAAAACATGCAAAGGATTTCAATAGACCTTTCTCCAAAGAAGATACACAAGTGGTTAATGAGCACATGAAAAGGTTCTCAGTATCTTTAGCAGTTAGGGAAACGCAAATCAAAACCACAGTGAGAGGGCTTCCCTGGTGGCACAGTGGTTAAGAATCCACCTGCCAATGCAGGAGACACGGGTTTGAGCCCTGGTCCAGGAAGATCCCACATGCTACGGAGCAACTAAGCCTGTGTGCCACAACTACTGAGCCTGCGCTCTAGAGCCCGCAAGCCACAACTACTAAGCTCGTGTGCCTAAAGTCCATGCTCCACAACAAGAGAAGCCACCACAATGAGAAGCCCGCACACCGCAACGAAGAGTAACCCCTGCTCACCACAACTAGAGAAAAGCCTGCGTGCAGCAACGAAGACCCAATGCAACCAAAATTAATTAATTAATTAATTTAAAAAAAAAACCTAAACGGTGAGATACCACTTCGCACCCACTACTAGGATGGTGGTAATTAAAATTAAAAAAAAAAAAGACAAGGGTTGGCAAAGACATAGAGAAATTGGAACCCTCATTCACTGCTGATGAGATTGCAAAATGGTAAAGCCACTTTGAAAAAACAGTTTGGCAGCTCCTCAAAATGATAAACGTACAGTTACCATATGACCCAGCAATTCTACTCCTAGGTATATAACCAAGAGAAAGGAAAACACATGTCTACACAAAAACTTGTACGTGAATGCTCATAACTGCATTATTCATAATATCCAAAAAGTGGAAACAAATCAAATGTCCAGCAACTGATGAATGGATAAACAAAATGAGGTCTATTCATACCATGGCATATTATTTGGCAATGAAAAGGAATGAAGTGCTGATAACATGCTACAACACAGATAAACTTTGAAAATATCATGATAAGTGAAAGAAGCCAGTCACAAAGACCATATCTTATATGACTCCATCTTTATGAAATTTCCAGCATAAGAAAATCCATAGAGACAGAAAACGGTACGTAATTACCATGGGCTGGGGGAGGGGGAAATGGAGAGTGACTGTTACTAGGTATGGGGTTTCTTTGGGGGGTGATGAAAATGTTTTGGAGTTAGTGGTGACAGCTGCACAAATCTGTGAATATGCTTAAAAAAAACATACTGAATTATCTACCCTTAAAAGGGTGAACTGTATGATATGTGAATTATATCTCAATAAAACTGTTTAAAAAGCATTTGTTATTTGAAGGGTTTCTGTAACATGTTCTTTATAAAATAGCAAGCATTTTGAGATCTATAATGATACATCTATTTTGTGATATGTATTCTTGAGTTAAAGCTCTGGCATTCAATAAATAGATGTTGATCTACTGACATTGACTTCTGGGGGCAGTAGAATTCACCCGCAGTGAAATCCGTCTTCCTATCTTTTACTCCTATACTCAACCCCGACTTAGTTCCAACGTACATCTTTGTAACATGAAGTCCACAGCAGGTCCTAGAGCCTGAAGTAGTTAATAATAGGTGCCATCAGTCCCTATTACGTTAGAAATAAAAAAATTAGAAAACTACAGGTGGGCTATTTATCCAAGGTCAAGCAACAGAATCCAACATTAAAATTTAAGAGTTGTATTTACAGAATTGGCATTACAAATCCATCTCTATCTTAATGACTGGTGTATCATTTGGTTATCTTTGAAAGTGTACTTCATCTTATACTTCAAAGTAATTGTCTACACACTCTCTCATGTATGTGAAAAGTGTTAAAGGCAGGTCTTGCTGGTATATCCAAAAATTAACTCTTTCAGAAAGGTGTCCTATTAGGAAGCTATCTTTTACCAAGTACACTATAAGTAATAAGATTTATTCATTCTTTCAACCAAAATTTATTGAGCACTCACACCTGCCAAACACTGGGATTACATGAATGAATTAAATTAGACACAGACTCTACCATAAAAGAATTCACTGTTATGGAGAAACACAGAATGCCTTGTAAACAGGCAATGGCAGCAGCGTGCTATAGTTGATGAGGAAGTATGGTGCTGTCAGGAAAGTGTTCAAAATCAGAAGCCTGAATTCTACAAAGAGCCAGGAAGGCTGTAGACTCTAATCAGGAGATGGCTTGCTGAGGTCCCTATCTGAACCTATCATTCACTCAACACATTTAGACCCCGACCCCTGCATACCCGTTAATAAGAGCCAAATAATGAACTGCATGCTCTGGATTCCTGAATTACTAGCCCTAGAGGAGCTAATTTTCAAATATTTTAATAAGAATACTTTTTTGAATTCTAGGAAAGGTTTTCTCTGGTAGGGGATTGAAATAGAGGATATGAAACAAACAGAACTAAAATTTAAAAGTATTCTTTTCCATATTATTTAACATCCTCTACAAAGAAAGGGTCAAGATTTTAAGTTCAGATATCTTAAGCTCCCTTTACCTGTAAAATCTCAGAGGGTAGGGAGAACGTCTTGTTTACCACGGTATCCTCAGCTGACTCTCATTAAATGCGTATCAAATAAATGAATAAACAAGGAAATATTGATAAATCAGCAACAAATGGCATAGGAGCCACTTTCCTGAGGTAATTACTGATGGTATTTGACAACCTCCTTCACACTATACCTGTTTACTTTCTCCTTTTCTCTCTTCTTGCCCTCCTACTCCTTTTTCTCTTTTTATCATGATCTCTTCCTTTCTTCCTTTCTCTTTTATTTTAAACCTGTGTCTTAGGACTGGCACCAGCTGTTCTCACTGGCCATTGCTTTGCTAGATTGACCCTAGTGGTAGTAAGGGAGTACTTGTATTTTCTAGTTATAAAGCACCACCTAGTGGTCTAAGCTCCCTTTATCCAGAAAGTACCACATAATAAAACTGAAAAACCTGAAAGTTAACTAAGAAATATCAACGAATTCCAGTTCTTCTGTTGTGCCAGTTTGGTCTTCTGGCAGCACCAGATACACTGAACCCATGTCTTTATATCTACAATTAAGTTGTCAGAAGTTACTGATGTTGATACTATACAAACATTCATAGTCATGAGTATATTTACTTTGTTTCTTACCCTAAAGCAGACAAATTCAATTCTGGTAGAATCAGCAAAGATATAATTCCTTTGAGATCTTTTATTTAAATTACACTTTAAACACTATAAAATCAAATCTGATTATATATTCCTCTGCAAAAACGTTTCCTAAACTTACCTGATTATAATCTAACAAGATATTAAGTGGCATTTGTCCTACTGTCCCTGAATCAGTGACAAGGGCCCACAGCTGAGAGCAAGAGGCAGTAAATGCCCAAATCAGGAAAAGCACCGAAAATTATGTCCAGATCTCTCCCCCAAGGTTTGCTAAGGAGTAGCAAAACCAGCTGGTGCATTCAACCAACCCTCCCAAAGACAGAACTAAGGCAAGGTAAGGGAGAGCCTGGAAGTCTGGCCTCGTGGGAGTGGCATCATCAACTACGCGGCCACCTCAAGAGAATTGGTCATAGAGACTGGGAGGCGAAGATGTCTGCAAGGAGAGACTGGCAGCTTGATTCCAAGTGGGCTGCTTGCTGAGCTGCAGAACCTGTAAGCACTTGAACTAGAGAGATATGTAGCTAACTGTCTGGAGATTCTTTTTTTTTTTTTTTTTTTTTTATTTATTTATTTTTGGCTGCGTTTGGTCTTCGCTGCTGCGCGCGGGCTTTCTCTCTAGTTGCAGTGAGCGGGGGCTACTCTTCGTTGCAGTGCGCGGGCTTCTCATTGCGGTGGCTTCTCTTGTTGCGAAGCACGGGCTCTACGCGATCGGGCTTCAGTAGTTGTGGCGCGTGGGCTCAGTAGTTGTGGCTCGTGGGCTCTAGAGCGCAGGCTCAGTAGTTGTGGTGCATGGGCTTAGTTGCTCCGCGGCATGTGGGATTTTCCCAGACCAGGGCTCGAACCCGTGGTCCCCTGCATTGGCAGGCGGATTCTTAACCACTGAGCCACCAGGGAAGTCCCTGTCTGGAGATTCTTGAAAGAAGAGCACTAGCTAGAGTAGTCCATGCCCAAAGCCCAAACCCCAAAAAAGGACTGTAGAGAATACAGCTTGCCTGGTAAGAAAAGGACTGGGGCCCTTGGGGGGCACATAAGAGAGCTTTATCGGTTCCAATGCCCCCAAGTTCAGAAGCATGAAGTAAAAGAAGGATGGGGAAAGGGGATGCCCAGGAGTACACCTACCCTGTGAAGAACACACTGCTAACACGGACCAGTGCAGGAAGCCACGGTTACCCTTCTCTGTGGGGGTCCTCACTGACAGAATGAATGAAGTTGGACATCTATAATCATCTATACTAAGATCACAGCCCTGGTAGAGACCACCAGTATCTGGCAGAACTAGAAGATTTAGAACACTGCCCTCCACTAACCACTCCGAAAACCTCTAATTCCCTTATTCACTTATTCTGCTGCCAAAGAGGACCTGGATCTTGAAAACACAGTATCCCTGAGTTGGACCACAAGGAGTCTGAGTCACAGCTCTAGCCTGCACTGGGAGAATGTATTTCCCAAAGTTATACATACATATATACATGCATACTCCTACACACACACACACACACACACACAGGAAAGTTGTGGTGTGTGCTCTTGCTTGAAGTCACCTAGACTAGAAATTTTGGGAAACAATACTTGCTTATATCCTAATAAATTGGACTTGTTCAATAAATTGGTTACAGTAAGAACTAGCAGGGCACTGGCTAAAAAGAGATTCCCAGCCCTCCTCTGAGGATGCTGATTTTCCAGGTCTGGGGTAAGCTTTAGGGGTTTTTTTGTTTTGTTTTGCTCTAACTTTCTACGTGATTCTTATGATCACACAAATTTGAGAAACACTGTCCTGGGAGGAAGTGATTAAATGTCTGAGTATGGCACCCCTGCTCTACGTGACGGCACTCACGTGTTTCCCAAGCCCTTCCTCTTCCTCTAGGCCACAAACAAATAAAAATGTTTGCCATTTCCACAAATAGTACTACATCTCCATGTCTGTCTTCTTTTTTTTTTTTTTTAATTATTATTTATTTATTTATTTATGGCTGTGTTGGGTCTTCGTTTCTGTGCGAGGGCTTTCTCTAGCTGTGGCAAGCGGGGGCCACTCTTCATCGCGGTGAGCGGGCCTCTCACTATCGCGGCCTCTTGTTGCGGAGCACAGGCTCCAGACGCGCAGGCTCAGTAGTTGTGGCTCGCGGGCCCAGTTGCTCCGCGGCATGTGGGATCCTCCCAGACCAGGGCTCGAACCCGTGTCCCCTGCATTGGCAGGCAGACTCTCAACCACTGTGCCACCAGGGAAGCCCATGTCTGTCTTCTTAATCCATACTTTTCTTGGGATGACCTTCTCTCTTTATACATTTGGTAAATATCATTTACCGCACTTCTAACCCTCTATTTTATTACATTTACTTGTTTATAAGTTAAATTTCTTTCTTTGGGACCAAGAATTATCAGACGGCAGGAATAATGTCCTAACTTGCCCGGTATTCTCAGGACCTCGCACAGAGCCTGACATATGGCAGGTGCTCTATCAGTGTTTGTTCAGTGAATTAACTTATGTTCCCAAACCATATATTATAGGATGACCATTTATTATAGGAATTTAACTACCATAAAATCTTACTTGATATTAAAACTTTAAAGTGATAACCTTCATTTAGATTATCTTTTTCTCCCCTTGCAGTTTTTCTTTATGTACTCGCTCCATTTATCTGTACAGTATATATATTAACTGACCAAGTGAGAAATTAGATAAGACATAAATATCATTCCATATTTATATGTGAGAAATATTGATGTGACACAAAACTGCTACATTTTTTATTATGGCCAAAGTGTACCAAGAAAAATGCAAAGTCTAGGCCAAATAGGTTTATAATTAATTAAGAAGTATTCTTTGAACAGTGCAATTTGAATTTGCTTGTAATCAATCTCCAACTACAAAATAACTTTAGAGTGAAGAATTCCACACACAAAAAAGTTCATTATTATATTGGGAAAACACTACCTTATTGGCATAAGTCAATGGGGTATAAGCCATCTTGGGAGGATAAAATAATTATAATTTATTGATTATAATTTAATAATTATAATTTATTATAATTTAATTATAATATAGAAATTTTAGTTGCTTTCTATTCCTAAATTAACAACTGAAAGTTTTTTCCCTTGCACTATTCCACACTCATTTTATTTATTATTTATTTATTATGTTTATTTTTGGCTGTGTTGGGTCTTCGTTTTTGTGTGAGGGCTTTCTCCAGTTGCGGCGAGTGGGGGCCACTCTTCATCGCGGTGCGCGGGCCTGTCACTATCGCGGCCTCTCTTGTTGCGGAGCAGAGGCTCCAGACGCTCAGGCTCAGTAGTTGTGGCTCACGGGCCCAGTTGCTCCGCGGCACGTGGGATCTTCCCAGACCAGGGCTCGAACCCGTGTCCCCTGCATTGGCAGGCAGATTCTCAACCACTGCACCACCAGGGAAGCCCCACACTCATTTTAAAAACAAGACGTTCTTGGACTTCCCTGACAGTCCAGTGGTTAGGGCTCCTCGCTTCCAATGCAAGGGGTGCGGGTTCAATCCCTGGTTGGGGAACTAAGATCCCACATGCTGCATGGTGCAGCCAAAAATAATAATAATAATAATAAATAAAAACAAGACATTTTTATAAATATACAGTGCCATACATACAAAAATAAAATAAATAAAATAAACATATATACATATATTTTAAATTCTTTAAACTAACAACAATAGTTTCCCCCTGCCCATCCCCTGAAAAAGAAAAAAGAAAAAAGTTTCTTTTCTAGAGTGTGGAACGATTTTTCAGCTAACCCAACAGTTAGCCCCAAGCTGTTGGTTTGACAGTTCAATTACAGATGCTGAAGGAGCTAAATACTAGATTTCTAAACCTACATTCCAACTATGGGTGGTCTAGGAGCAGAGTACTAAGCTTTCCAAACCTTCACAGAATACAGTAATTACCCACTTACTTGTGTGTACGCCATACTACAGTGTAAGCTCCTTTAAGTTGGGAACAGTTTATTCCCTAACTCTCTGAAAGAGCTATGAAACTCCTTCAGAATAGTCAAACACATCATATGTCAGTTCAATCTTCTTCTTAGAGACATCTTCCCTGGATCTTACATCCTCCTGCCCCAACTGTACTTACTGATCATCTCTAGACCTGCTACTCAGCTGTCATCCTGCTTTATTTCATCATCATTCTAGGAATTTCCTTTATGTCTCTCTAGTGTTATATCCCATTTTCCTGGGTTTCATGTTGTCTTTTTTCTTTCATGTCTCTTTCATGTCTTACCTCTCTTTTTGATCCTTCAATAGCTTTCTGAGAAAGGATGTATAGGAGATAAATTTTTTGAGACCCTGCATTTAGAAAATATTGTTATTTTATCCTCATAACTGACTGATTATTTGGCTGGACATAGAAATCTATGTTTGTAATCATTTTCCCTCAGAACCTTAAAGGCATTGCTCCATTGTCTACTTGCTTCTTGTGTTACTTTTGAAAAGTCTGACATTCTGCTAACTTCTGTTCCTTTCTTTGTGACTTGTTTTTCCTCTCTGGTGCTCTAAAATGTCTTGGTAATATGTCTCTCCCCCGCCTCCCTCACCTCCAACCATTCATAGTGCTGAGCACTTTCCGTTTAGAAACTCTTGTCCTTCAGTTCTGGAAATTTTTCTTATCTTGTTTCACTGATAATTTCTTCCTTTCGTTTTCTTTGGTCTGTGTCTCAGAAAGTCCCATTAGAAAGGAGTTAGACCTCCTAAATGGATTCTCTATGATTTTTAATATTTCTCTAATATTTTTGCATCTCTCTGACTTTTATTTTCTGGGATATTTCCTCAGTCTTCCAATCTATTATTTTTAGAAGTTCTGCTATTATATTCTATGAGCTCTTTGCCCCTGAATATCCCCGTTGCAACTTCTTATTCTTGTTTCATGTAGCAATATATTCTCTGATCTCACACAGAAAATTATGTCAGGTACCGTACTAAGTGATTTATATTCACCATATTGAATCATCACAAGCACCCTATGGGTGTATGTCTTTTTCCCTATGTGGGTGCCTAACAGACATCTCAAACTCAACATACAGAACTGAACTCCTGATCTTCCCCCTAAAATTTGCTCTACCCAAAGTCTTCCTCTTGTCAGTTAATAACAATTCCATCCACCCAGTTCTTCAGGCCAAATGCCTAGGCTACTTTTTTTGTTTCACACAACATATCTAAGCCATCAGAAAATCCTGTTGGCTGAACCTCCAAAATGTATACAGAATTCAACCATTCTTCACCATCTTCATTTCTACAACTAAGTCACCATCATCTCTCACCTAGGTTACTATGAAAGCTTCCTAACAATTCTCTCTGCTTTTTTCCTTAACCCCCTATAGTCTGCTCTCCAGGCGGCAACCAGAGTGAGCATTTTAAAACCTCATTTAAAACTTCACTCAAATGTCACCTTCTCAATGATGTCAACCCTGGCAACCCTAATTCTGCACCTGCTCTCTTCCCTAATCCATTTCTCTAAGCCCTGCTCTGCTTTTTCTTTTCTTACAGCAATTACTATTTTTAACACATAATTTCTCTCTCTTGCTTCTCCCCCCACTAGAATATAGGCTGCAGAAAGGAAGAGACCTTCATTGTTTTGTTTACTGATGCATCCCCAGCACATAGAAGAGTAATTAATAATAAATGTGTTGAATGAATGAATGACTTTTATATGTAAGAGAAGTAAGGCCCACAAAGGTTAACTTGTCTAAGGACAGACAGCCAAAACATGAAAGACCTGGTTAGAATTCTTGTTGGCCTGGTGCCAAAGTCTACATGTTTAAGTTAGACTGCCCCTTGTCCATGTCTACGATTAAAATGAGGTGAATCCTCTAGAGACTTCCAAGCTTTGCACGTTTTTTTCTTATATTTCCAACAAAGGAACAAATATAACCCTTTGTATAAATTCTGAGGGAGAGTGTTTATGCAAATGTGTGAAGCTGTAGAAGTGATGGCATTTAACTCAATAAAAGCCAGCAGATTAAACAAGACTGGAAATTTCTTTCAGCCCTTCAACTACCTAGATGGGAACAAGGTTGCCAGAGGAACATCTAAGTAGGAATCTCTGACCTCCTGGTAGGATATGTACTGCTTCCTCCCACTTTTACTTAGCAAGGCATGCCTTTGATGTACATACTATATGACTTTATCCAGGATTTTCCAACCTTTCTTCCAAAGATTTACTTTAAACACATGCTATTATGTATTTTAACTGGACTATTGAAAAGTTTTTGGCTGCTTCCTCTATTCCTATTCAAACATCTAAATTGCATATTCTCCTTAAATAAGAGCTAGGGAGGGAAAAAGCCTCAGGCTCCAAGAGGAAATATTACTTTTTTGTATTGGCAGGCTTAGAAAGGAAGGATAGAGACTTATACATGTCGTAACTTTATAGACGATACTAACAAAGAGAATCAGTACCGTGGTACAAGTATGTCATTTGATAAATATTCTCTGTGTTATGTAAGAAAGACACACTTTACCCCCTCAAGTTAAGAGGAAAGCTGGGAGGAGGCCTTTTATTCATCTCTGGCAGTAGGTCTGGGAGGCAGGACTAAAGTTGCAGGAAAACAGGACTGTTGTGCTTATTTTCACATTCACTACTTACCTGATGTCATTTCCCTCCCAGCAAGTATGATAGAATCCAATAAAGCTACAGGAATCAGTTCTGGAAAAAAACAGTAAGCTATTGCCAAAGCAGGGGAGAAAGTAAGCAGTAAGGTGTCTATTTCCAAAGAATTCATTCAGGCACTTTCCTTTCTCCAAAATACCACAATTTTTTCATTCACCATTAAACTCAAGTCCATCCAGTAAACTTTACTCAGTGCAGCAAACAGTTGCTGTTTTTTGCCTGACCGTCATTTAATCCTCCTTTCTTCTGGTAAATATACCCCATTTCTTTTGAAAAACTACCCCTCCAGATTCTCAGACCAGGTGTTTTGGGAGGAGCCTGCATCCCCACCAGTAGGAGTGGAGTGTACCATCCAGGTCCAGCAGGAGCAGCAAACCCTCCCGCCACCATGGGCATATGATGGGGCTAGTCCGGTCAGAATGAACCCCAAGGACGTGTACAGGAGCTAGGAGGAAGTGAAGGCATAAATCTAAAGCTGTTTTGCCAAAAGTAGACCCTGAGAATGAGGGTAACACTGAAGAAAGTAGAACAGAAAGATCAAGAGAAAGAAGGCTGACTCCTGATGAAATCATTTGAGCCCTCTGGATTAAATCTCACTTGAAGCTAGACAATGTATGTGTGTGTGTGTGTGTACACGTGTAAATATGCACATATATATATATTCTAATATAAGGCATTTACGAGTAATATAAGGCACTCAACAAACATTAACAACGATTGCTATAAGGAGTGCTGAAAATCATACTTGATTTCTGGAAAAACTGGAAGTTCAGAAATGAGGCAAAGATCAATTTTCAGGGTTACAACCATATAAGTAACTATTTTATTCACTCAAGCTGCCAGCAAAGTCCAGGAATATAGTAGAGGCAGAGTGGATACAATATTTCTAGAATTATTTCTACTATCTTATTGTGCAGACATTCAGCCTTAGATTAATTAACCAAGTGAATGGTGAAATGTGTTACCATTAAAAACAGCATCCTCTTTCCCACTGAGCAGTTTTATTGATCATTCCAAAGCCTTTTCCTTTCTCACTTGCTTCTTACTTCCATCCACTTCAACTTCATTTCCTCTGTCTACTTAGACCTTCCCAGCACTAAGTTAAAAATTCCAGTAGTCTTACTATATCAAAATTAAAGCATCATTCATTAACTTGCTAAAATAATACATACCTTAGTCCTAAAGCCAGCATCTTATTTAATAAAGAAACACTAGGGATGTACCCACTACAATCAAATGCAAGGCAAGGATACCCACTATCACCACTACTATTCAACATTGACTGAAAGTATTAGCCAGTGAAATAGGCTATACTTATGAGAGGGAACTAGCCCTACCAAACACTAGAACATAAAACAAAACCTCTATAATTAAAACATGCAGATTGCCTTGAACTGTGATCCTGCCTAGGTTTCTCTCGTGGGCTTCTAGTTCTCCTGACCTGAGTTTTTACATTTTTTTTTAAGTTTAAAAAAAAAAAGCAGTAGCAGCACACGAATAGACAGAACACGAAATAGAGTCCAAAATCAGACCCACATACATATAGAAACTTAGTAATGATAAAGGTGGTATCTCAAATCACTAGAACAAAGATGGATTTTATAAATAAATAAATAAATAAATGGTGGTGGAACAACTGTTTAGCCATTTGGAAAAAGATAAAACTAGATCCATACAACAAATCATTCACACAAATCCCAAAGGATCAGAGATCAAAATGTAAAAAATGAAACTATAGTCAATTCTTGGTATTCATGGCAATTATGTTCTACAAAGTCTCTGCAAACACTGAATTCGCAAATACTGAATCATTGCTCCTAGGTGAAACACAGCGTTAGGTTCCTACAAGCCTCTGGTCACACATAATATTTTCAACAACTGATCAACACATAACTTGTTTTATGTGTGTTTTTTGTTCAAAGACACCTTATTTAATACATGTTGTTGATTCATTAACACTGAACACACTGCCACAGCACTATAACTCATGCCTAAATGAAGCTTATCTAATACACATATTTTCTCCCTAAGGTACATCACAGTCTTCTTGTGCTTAACTGAAGTGCTGAGGACACACCACTTCAGCACTATGCTTTGGGGCCATTTTAAACAGTAAAATCACCAACAAAAAGCACAAAACTATGAAAAGGACACCGTTTACAATATGAGAGCTGAAAGAAGGTAGAGCATCACCTTGACTGACCTCAGCTGGGACCATGATCACTGGGTGACTCAAATTTTTTGCCACTCTGTATATATCTGCAAATGACTGCAAGAGCACCAAGAGTATTAATTTGGGGTTACAAATAAATTTTAGTGAAGAGGCAATTTTACAAATACAGAATCCACAAACAATGAAGATCACCTGTATGTACATACTTCAAGAAAACACAAGTGGCTTCCTCTTTAACCTCAGTATAGGGAAAGGCTTTGTAACTATGACTCAAATTCTGGATATACTTAAAAGAAAATATGTTTATATATGACTACATAAGAATAAAAAACTTATGCATGGCAAAAAAATGTACAAAAGTCAAAAGAAAACAGAGAAAGTATTTGTAAAATACATCACAGATAAAAGGCTAATAATCACTAATAAATTTTTAAACCCTTAAGAATTAAGGGAAAGAAGTCCAAACACCCCAAAGAAATATGTGCAAAAAATCAATAATTTACACAAAAAGATATAAAAATGACCTTTAAACCTAAGAAAAGATGTTCACCTTTTCTCATAATAAGAAAAATGCACTGAGATACCATTTCTTAGCTATCAGATAAGCAAAATTAACAAGTATATCATACCATGCTGCTATTCTTATATACATTGCTGGTGGAAATGCAAATTAGTACAACTCTCACGGAAAATTTGGCAATTACTAACAAAATTACATGTGAGTTTACCTTTTGACCGAACAATTCCACTTCTAGGAATTGACCATGAAGATATACTTCCAACAGTACTAACATCCATAAGCACAAGGTTATTCACTGCAGCACTGTTTATCATTGTCAAGTACTAGAAAATAACCTAAATATCTACATATAGAAGAGTGGCTGAATAAACTAACAAACTATGGCATATCCACACAATGGACTTCAATGTAACTGTAAAAAAGAATGAGAAAGATGTCTGTGAACTGATACAGAGTTATTTGCAGGTTATAATACTAAGCAGAAAAAGCAAAGTATAAAAGAATAACTATATATTGTACAAATCCATTTATATAACATATTCAGAATAGGCAAATTCATAGAGACAGATAACAAATTAGTAGTTGCTAAGGGCTGGGAGGACAGGAGAGTGGAAAATGACTGCTAATGGGTATGGTGTTTCTTTTGGGGGTAATAAAAATGTTCTAGACTTAGTGGTGATGGTTGCAAAAGGGTAAAAATTATTCTATGTGAATGACACCTCAATAAAAAATTTTTAAAGAGTATCTATAGTATGCTACGTTATGTAGAAGAAATAGGGGGAAGAACATCTGCATGCATATGCTTTTATGCAAAGAGAAACACAGGAGGGATAAACCGGAAACTTAACGAGATTTTTTATCTACTGGAGGTAGGTGGAACGGGATGGAATGATGAGCAAGTGGAAATGGGATAGAAGAAACGGGGGCGTGACTTTTCTTTGTGTATACTTCTAACTTCTGTATACTTCTAACTTTTAGAACTATGTTAAAAATAAATGCAGCGGGAATTCCATAGCCGTCCAGTGGTTAAGACTCGGCACTTTCACAGCCATGGACCCGGCTTCGATCCCTGGTCAGGGAACTAAGATCCCGTAAGCCGCCTGGTGCAACCAGAAAAAATTTTTTTAATTTTTAAAACATAAATGCAGAAATAAAATCAAGCAGGGTGGGGGGAAAACCCTAAAATGGTATATTAACAGAACTATTTTTCAAATGTATAACATAATCACACTGGGGTGGGAGCGGGGGGAGGGGGTAAAGCATGAACCAAAGTAGCTTTTAAACACAATATTAGAGTTACAGTCCCTGCTTAAAGATTCTTTTAAGTACAAACAAATTGTAAATTCTAAATAGTAGGGAGTTTTCCCCCAGGGGTTTAGGTTAGCATTTCTGAAACACTTTGTGTATTCTGTGATTGAGTAAATAAGTAAATATACTATGGAAAATGAGAGTCAGGTTTCCCACCATTGGAGAAGGGATTTACAAATGCAGAAAGGGAGAAGAAAATCATGAACCTGTGATGCTGGAGTAGAACTGGCAGTATCAGTATGAAGTCAGGATTTTACACAGATAGAAGTAGATAAAGATGTAAACATAAATGTAGAAATAGATGCATATGTGCACGTACACACATGCTGGCACGCGTGCGCGCACATACACCCACACACACACACACACACTTTTTTCCCCTAGTTATGTCTGCTAAAAGGACCTAGAATCAATGAGCATACCAATTACCCAGATTTTGGTTTCTAAATACTACTTTTTTTTTTTTTGGCTGCGTCAGGTCTTAGTTGCAGCATGCGGGATCTTTCATTGAGGCACGCAGGCTTCTCTCAAGTTGTGGCATGAGGGTTTTCTCTCTCTAGTTGTGGCGCATGGGCTCCACAGCGCGTGGGCTCTGTAGTTTGTGGCACGCGGGATCTCTCGTTGACGCGCACGAGCTCAGTAGTTGTGGCGCGCGGGCTTAGTTGCCCCGCAGCATGTGGGGTCTTAGTTCCCCAACCAGGGATCGAACCTGCATCCCCTGAATTTTAAGGTGGATGGATTTGTTACCACTGGACCACCAGGGAAGTCCCTCTAAATACTATTTTCTATTAAAAGAAGCAAGAATTGATTCTAAGCCTGGGAAAGTATGGGTTGGCCAAAAAGTTCGTTCAGGTTTTTCCATAAGATGTTCCGGAAGACTCCAAACAAACTTTTTGGCCAACCCAATACAAGATGAGCATTGGAACATCATTTTATGTTAGAAGGAAAGTACTCAAAGAATGATGAGGATTTGTCAGAAGGACATACAAGCGAGCTAGATAAGGTTTCCACTGGCCAAATCTGGGACAATTTCAGAATCGGAATAAATAACAGTAATGGTTTACAGATCACTGAATAAAAAAAAAAATTCATGAGTTCATGCTTATAAAAATAAATACATAGATAAATAAACAGAAAAAAAGGAAACCTCTTCCTTACAGTGGAAAGCCCATTAATAAATGTAGATAAAATGATAGTATTAGAAAATCACTATTTGACAACCATCATAGTAATAATTGATTCAGGCAAGAAGCATCAATGGATGCTAAAATAATGAAAGCTTGAGGAGTAACAGAATATTTATAACCTCAAAGTTATCTCCTCATAAGACACTTTAATTCCAAAGGGGAAAATCGTAAATTTACAGTAGAAAACCTGGCAGATACTTCCTAAACAAAGTGATTAAAGTTAACACCAACAGTAATAGAACAAATCAATATCATGCACATTCTGTTATGATACACTGAAAAGAATACGCATCACTTCTGTGGTATCTTGTCAAAAAGACTATTTCTGGCTTCCCTGGTGGTGCAGTGGTTGAGAATCTGCCTTCCAATTCAAGGGACACGGGTTCGAGCCCTGGTCTGGGAAGATCCCACATGCCGGGGAGCAACTGGGTCCATGAGCCACAACTACTGAGCCTGTGCATCTGGAGCCTGTGCTCCGCAACAAGAGAGGCCACGACAGTGAGAGGCCCGCGCACTGTGATGAAGAGTGGCCCCTGCTCGCCACAACTAGAGAAAGCCTTCACACAGAAACTAAGACCCAACGGAGCCAAAAATAAATAAATAAATAAATAAATAAATTTATTTTTTAAAAAAAGACTATTTCTTACATCTATTTGTGTGAAAACTCAGACTAAAGGACATTCTACTATTTAGGTGCATATTTAGTAAAGAGACATGCATACTTAGGTAAAGAGGCATCGCACACATATAGGTGAAGGAACAAAACACACAAGCAATCATACTTAAACTCTCATTAAAAACTTATCTATCGGGGCTTCCCTGGTGGCGCAGTGGTTGAGAGTCTGCCTGCCAATGCAGGGGACATGGATTCGAGCCCTGGTCTGGGAAGATCCCACATGCTGCAGAGCAACTAGGCCTGTGAGCCACAATTACTGAGCCTGCGCCTCTGGAGCCTGTGCTCCGCAACGAGAGAGGCCGCGATAATGAGAGGCCCGCGCACTGCAATGAAGAGTGGCCCCGCTCGCCGCAACTAGAGAAAGCCCTCGCACAGAAACGAAGACCCAACACAGCCAAAAATAAATAAATAATTTTAAAAAAATAAAAAACTTATCTATCGATGATTATCACTTAAATCAATCATTTTTTTCTGGGGGTCACAAAATGATGATCTTCTATTTCTATCATTTCTTCCATATTTATTAGCTGGAATTCTTCTGTAAAGGGCTACTTGATTTCCCTGAAGTAGAGCTAATACAGAAGATAGGGTAAATGCTGAATTCTTTCCTTTAAATTGCCAATTTTCAGACTAAGGAATTAGTGCCCTAGTTTCTCCAATGGTTCCCAGTGAGATGTTGGGTATTTCTCCTTTTATCATTATGATATATATTATTTTATGTATTAAATGTGTTTCAATCAATTGTGTAGGGTGTTCTGTTTTGTTTTTGAGACTCAAATTTTCTCATCTTTGGCCAATAGGAGCCACTCATGCATTTGAAGTTGAGTTTTAGACACAAAGAATTTGAAGAGCTTATGAGACATCCATTGGTTCCGAAACAGGAGACCAAAAAAAAGAAAAATACTATAGAAGTATAATTCTTATTCCTAAGGCATCCTAACCACCATACAGAGGTGCCTGAGAGGATTTTTTAGTACAAATTAAGATTTTAAAATTAATATATTCACTAAACATTTACTTCATCTGTCTGGATTTTTTTTCTTTTCTTCTGTTTACATTATGATGATTAATGTGTCCCAGTCTATTAGACAAGGTTCCTACCCTCAATGAGCTTAGTAGGAAAGATACCATAACTGTTTATCTTACATGCCAGGGGACAAATACAGGTCAGGACAAACATATCGCAGAATAAAATTAGTGTTACAGAAATAGAAATAAGGGATTATATCCAGCTCGAGTCATCTTAAAAGAATTATTTAAGTCAGAACCAAAAGTAGATTTTGATATGCCAGGGAATTGGAGGAAAGGCATGGGGTGTGTGGTGGGGAGAGCCAGTGCAGGGAAGGGCATATTAGGAGTGATGAAGAGGAAGGAAAATGCAAGGCGATTTGAGGGCAAGGTGAAGGGAGTAGACTATTTATAAGAATAGCACTATCTAAAAGAACTTTCTACAAAGTGGACATGTTCTATATCTGTGCTGTCCAGTGCAGTAGTCACCAGTCACATGCAGCCGCTGAGACTAAAGAACTGAATTTTTAGCTTTATTTAAGTTTATTTAACTTAAAATGAATAGCCACCTGTGGCTAGTGCTTACCATACTAGACAACACACTATTAGAATAAAAACTCAGAACAGGTACTTTTTTTCTGTTGAATAAACAAATGAATGAACAAATGAATGCATGATTGAATGCACACTCAAATGAATATTCCAAAGGGTATAGTATCTTAGGAAAATATGGGACACAAAGTTGGAAAAGTATGTTAGAGCCAGATTATAGATGGCTTTGAACACAAACTAAAGAGTTTGAACTTTATTTGAAAGGTAATTTTAAAAAATCACTGGGCTTCCCGGGTGGCGCAGTGGTTGAGAGTCTGCCTGCCAGTGCAGGGGACGCGGGTTCGAGCCCTGGTCTGGGAAGATCCCACATGCCGTGGAGCGGCTGGGCCCGTGAGCCACAATTACTGAGCCTGCGCATCTGGAGCCTGTGCTCTGCAACAAGAGGCCACGATAGTGGGAGGCCCGCGCACCGTGATGAGGAGTGGCCCCCGCTTGCCGCAACTAGAGAAAGCCCTCACACAGAGACGAAGACCTAACACAGCCATAAATAAATAAATAAAATTAAAAAAAAAAATAAAAATGGATACCATTTAAAAAAAAAAAATCACTGACATTTTCTTAATAAGAGAAGCATAATAATTGTTTCAGGATAAGTAACCTGGCAGTAGTGAGCAGGCAGTATTGACAGGACAAAATCTGGAAAAAAAGAGAGGTGGGTAGCCTAGGTTAGAGATTCTCAAACTTTTTGATTTCAAGGTCCTGTATTACTTTTCTAGGCTATCCTAACAAAGTACCGCAAATGGGGTGGCTTAACACAACAGAAAGATATTCTCACAATTCTGGAGGCTAGAAGTCTGAAATCAAGGTATCAGCAGGGTCACACTCCTTTGAAGCTTCTAAAGAAGAATGCTTGCCTCTTTCTAGCTTTGGTGGCTCCTGGTAATCCTAGGTGTTCCTTGGCTTATAGCTGCATCACTCCAATCTCTGCCTCTGTCTTCACGTGGCATTCTTCCTTATAGATCTCCTCTGTGTCTCTGTATTCAAATCTCCTTCTTCCTTCTCTTATAAAGACACCAGTAATTGGATTTAGGGCCCACCCTAATCCACCATATCCTCATTTTAACTTGAATACGTCTGCTGAGATCCTGTCTCCAAATAAAGGACCAGGGATTACAACTTGAACATATCCTTTTGGGGAATACTCAACCCACTACAGACCCTGTTACACGCTTAAAAATTAATGCGGTTCCCAAGGAGCTTTTTTATATGTTGATATTTACCATGTTAGATATTGATATCTACCATATTAGAAATTAAAACTAAGTGCTTAAGTGCCTATCTACTCATTTATTTTAAGACAATAATAATAAACTCATTGCATTTTAACTTAACACATTTTTTATGAACAATAAATGTATTTTCCAAAAAAATTTGTGAAGAGTGGCACTGTTTTATATGTCTGTAAATCACAATCAAAGATGGCTAGATTCTCACATATACTTCTGCAATCTGTTACAATGCATAGTTTTGGTTAACATATCTGAAGATAATCTGGCCTCAGATATGTAGTTGGAAAAAGAAGTGTTTCAATAGCTTTTACAGATAATTATAGATATGCTTCCTTGATAGTACACCAAAGCTCAACAAGTGGTCATTTTTTAAAGGCAAATCAAAACCACAATGAGATATCACCTCACACCTGTAAGAATGGCTATCATCAAAAAGAACACAAATAACAAATGTTGTAAAGATGTTAAAAAAAATAGCAAATGTTGGTGAGGATGTAGAGAAAAGGTTAGCTGCTACTTGAACTACTGTCAGTGAACTTTTGGGGCTCTGTTGCATTGGTCATGTGGAATATATTGGTTATCTTTCCAATGTCAACACATTTCAAACACCATCAATCTCATCAGAAAAGTCTTCAAGTATTGGGAAGTTTTTTCCACATTTTCATTTTTGTTTGGAAGCTTAAATTTTACCACTAGCAATAATAAAATTCTGTTTGTTCATTTTTGGAAAAACTTCTGCCAGATATCAAAGTCTTGATATCAGAATGCACACATGCATTGTCAAATAGAGTAATAATAAAACATGTACTCAAGCAGTAAGATTTAATGAAATTAATAATTTTCACTGATTCATTAAGGACATTCTTAAGCAAAACTAGATTTCTTTCACAAGTGTGTAGCAGTGAAGAATGCAATGATTACTAACATAGTTTGGCAGTACTGTCTTAATTTGAGTAAAGCACTACAAATTTACCCTTGACTGTTTTTTCACCATCAGTGCAAAGCCAGGACAATGAAAAAGGCAAATAACATCTTAGTACAACTATGAAAATATTGATAGTTATGACTTTGCATACTCCTGAGAGACTCCCAGGGACACCCACCCTACCCTGGGGAGCCCCAGATCGAACTTTGAGGACCACTGCCCTAGGTAAGTGGTTCTCAACTTTGAGGTGTGTCAGTTTCACCTGTGACCTCAAATTAATGAATCAAATCTATTTGTACATTGACAAAGCACCATTAGATGAATCTTAGGTGCACCAAAGGTTGATAACTACTGGCCTAGATGATACAGTGATAGATAAAACTAGGCTTTATAGAAGTGGGAATGAACAGTAGGAGACAGCAAGAAAATCTATTAAGAACGAAAAGACTTTACAGATTGATAAAATGTGAGAATATGAAGAAAATCAACATATCAAAGGTTTTGAGTCTTGATTACTGAAAAAAAATGGTGATACCATTAAGAGAATGAGAGAAGTCAGGAGAAGCTTATCAAGGAACTAAAGCAATAGGAAGGAAGATGAATTACCTTTTTCATGCTCTTCCGGATTAGAATTAATCCCCTCTTCCTCTACATTTGTATCTCTATCTTGAAATTTTACTTCATTTAAAAATGTTACTTTATCTCTCATTGTATTACAGTGCACTGTTTACATGTCAGTCTCCCACTCAGTAGAAATCAAACTCCTTGAGGATCCGAATGAGCTTGGGTGCACCAGTCCTGGGCTCTAACTATATGATCTTGGGAGTGTTACTTACTCCCTCTAGCCTCAATTTTATCATGTCTAAAATGGGGATAAAATGGTCTACCTTTTAGAGTAAGTCTAAGGATCAGAGATAAATTTTCATAGTAACTAACATAATGCCTAACACAGTAAAAACTCAGCAAAGAACAATAATAAAATCAATTGGCATAGTGGTATTACCATTAAAAGTACTCCTTTTAGAGCTAACAACCTTCTGATTAAATACAGACCTTTGCTAGTTCTCACTGTAAAGCATACCAGATACCATTCATCCTCAATTAATTACAGAAATGATCAACTAATTTGTGAATTGAATTATCCAATTTATCCTGCCACAGGCTCATTAAGGCCTCTAGAAAAATGGACAAAGAAGAAGTATAATTTTATAATCTGTTTTGCTTTTTTGGAATGCTGCATCTCATTCTGCACAAAAAGTGGAAGAAAAAAAAATTCTAAAATAAAATTCCTAGATTGCTAGTGGATTTAATTTACTCATGCTATCTTTAACCCTCATATATACCAATAATTTACATTTTACAGCAGGGGGACAAAATTATTTTCTCTATTCATGTAACTGAAACATACATCTGGTCTAAAAAGCAGCAGTTTGCAAGAAGAACTCCCCAGAGGTTAATGGGTTAATGGTTCTGGAAGAGAAATGCAGTACAAAACTCTAACTAGTTGAAATAGGAATGGGACTGAGGAGAGAACGGGAAGGGGTAATCCTAGGGGAGGTAAGATGCAACTCCCCAAGCTGGCTTTCAGCCAGCACAGCTAAGCGCACATCTCCTGACTTGCCAAAAATAACATTAGGGTCTTTGTGACCACAAGTAGCAAGGACTTTAGTTTTAGGTTTCATCTAAAAATAACTATAAAAACAACCCAAAAAACCCATACATCAGTCAAAGTGTGATGAGAATTTTTTAAACTCTGTATCATGATCCAGTAAATGCTCTTTCTATTACAATCAGAAATGGTGCCTCCCCCAACCCCATTATTTCTACATGGCATGCCTGGAGGAGGCTGTAGCTCCTTTGAGAAAAAACTCTACAATGTCATAGTAGGATGCTTTCATTGGTAAGTAAACAAAAACTCAATTCAAAGTGGGTTAAAATAACACTTCTCCAGCTTTTGTGTGCATCTGAATCATCTGGAGAGCCCATTACAATGGAGGTTCTGCTTCAGCAAGACTAGGGCAGGGCCTGAAATTCTTCATTCCCAGCAAGCTCACAGGTGATGCTGATGCTGCCAGTCCACGGACCACAGTTTCCATACCAGGGATTTAAACCATAAAGAAATACATAGGTTAACATATCTGGAAACCCAGAGATAAGACTGTTCTATAATGTCATCAAGAACCCATAGCTTGGGACTTCCCGGGTGGCACAGTGGTTAAGACTCTGCACTCCCAATGCAGGGGGCCCGGGTTCAATCCCTGGTCAGGGAACTAGATCCCACATGCATGCCGCAACTGAGAGTTCACATGCCACAACTAAGGAGCCCACGAGCCGCAACTAAGGAGCCCGCCTGCTGCAACTAAGACCCAACACAACCAAATAAATATTTTTTTTTAAAAAAAGAACCCATAGCTTATCTATCTCTCTGAGATACCATCCAAAATGTCAGCTTCATCTTAAGGTTGGCTCCACCTTCTTGGGTACAGTATGGAAGATAACAGTAATCAGGGCTACATGTTTCCTTGGTAATGTTCCACAGAAGATACAGAGTGGCTTCCCATGGATCTCTCGTAAGAGCAGGGAAGAACAGCCCCAAAGCTTAAAAAACTTTCCTTGCACCCTATTTGCAAGGATTAGGTCATGTGCTCATCCCTGAACCACCAAGCGGCAAAGTAACCTTTGGACCAACCAGGCCCACCCCTGAACTGAGGTGGAATCAGCTTTCCTGATGCTTATTGGTTACATGGAAGTAGAGGAATCCTGAAAAAATCATGGGTCCGTTAGGAAGGAAGAAAGAGGAACAGATGCTTAGTAGGCTATAAACAACATCCAATATAAATAAATATTTTCCTCCCTCATCCCATCAATGTTATCATTTGGTTCTGAATCCAGTGCATCAACTTTTCCAGCTGTTAGAAATCTCACTGGACTGGGACATCTTCAAAATCTTTACTGCCTTTTGTAGGATGGCTTTCAAAGCTCTTTCACCTATTAGAATTCATATTACAGTATAACTATAAAAATAATTTCAAAATACTTATCAATCTAAAATGACAAAGAAGTTTATTACTACAGAATGCATAAGATTATAGCATAATAAGAATAATAATGGCAATAGGATATACAGTAGCCTAGCAGTAACGTAGGAAATAAATTCATAATGTGGGATATATAAATGAATAAATGAATGGATAGAGAAATGTGAGCTTTGGTCTCAAATCTATCAATCTTTCCATGGAAGCAAGGCTTCCTCCTAGGGTGAATTACATGGTATGTAAATTATAACTCAATAAAACTGTTTTAAAAAAAAAAACACTTCCCTTTAATAACACAGAGCAACAATTTGTGGAGAAAACTGTCTAAAAAAGACTTACCCACATATGTCACAAATGCCAAACAACTACTATTTAGTTTAAACAAAAATCAGGGTCACAAAAACTGCGTCAGAGGTCTCTGAAAGCAATACCAAAAATGTGGGCTGTGTGATCTGACCCTCAATGTTGCTCTGCCTCGCAGAACTTCTAGACTCAGGAAATGTAATATTCTCTAGAAGAAACACTCTTTGCTAGTAAACAGAAAGCAAAGGCTGGAGTCAACTATATGGGCTCAAAGCTTGCACAACAGTTGCTCCTAAGAAAAACTTGGCAAACATCTCAGTCATAATATACTAACAGATGAGACTTTTTTTTAAAACTACTAATACTAAAGGAATGTGATCATTTTACAGGTTGGGCTTACTATTTCATAAAGGATTCTATCTTGTATTCGGCACTAACATTATAAAGGGAGAACTATTAGTTCAAAATCAGACCTATGATGTACAATATAAATTATTATACAAAGCTATCTTCAGATGTGGGTCAATGATATTCAGCTTGAATTCTAATTGGTACCTAATTCAAGTCACTACATAAATCTGGCACTACACAAATCTAGTGAAAGAGAAAAATTTTAAGGGTATTATTTTTCACAATAGCCAAGGTATAGAAACAACCTAAGTGTCAACCAATGAATGAATATTATTCAGTCAAAAGAAAGAGGGAAATTCTGTCATATGCAATAACATGGATTAATCTGGAGGACATTATGCTAAGTGAAAAAAGGCAGATACAGAAAGATAAGTACTGTATGACCTCACTTATATGTGGAATCTTTAAAAAAAAAAACAAAAGGCAAACTCAGAGAAACAGAGAGTAGAATGGTGATTAGCAGGGGCTGGAGTGGGGGAAATGAGCAAACGTTAGTCAAGGAGTACAAGCCTTTGACGAATAAGTTCTGGGCATCTAACTACCTACAAAATGAAAAAGAAATGTCTCTGCCCTTCAAGGGCCTCCTTAATCTAGTTATTACTTCCCCTTTAACCTAATTTCCCACCCTTAGTAAAAACTGCTGCTCCAAGTAAGCTGATTAATTTACGGAAGTTTAAAAGAAAATTTACACTTTTTTTGCTTTTATGTATTTGCTCATTCCATTCGTAATACTTGAATTGCTTCCCTAATCCTAACTGTCCAAATTTTACCTGTCTAGCCCAAGTTCCATCTCTCCCTTTAAGTCAGCCCTAACAAGCCCTCCAGGTGATTTCTATGCACACTCAATATTGACAACCATTAAGATCTCGGGATTATGATTGGCTATTAAAAAACTGAAAACCTCTCTACAGCACTTTAAGTGAATAGGTATTTATTTGTGTAATATAAGAAAATGTCTGAAAGCAGACAGTCCAGGGCTGACATCCAATGATGTCAACATCCTTAGTGTACTGGTTTGTCACATCATGAGCACAGATGATTGCTGCTCCTTCAAGGCAGGAAGAAGGGACAAGCAACAAAGGACCATGCCAGAAATATCACTTCCCTTTTATCTGGAAAGTAAAAGCTTCCTTAGAAGCTTCCCCTTCCCTACTAATAAGTCTTCACTTAAATGTGGTGGCAAACTGTATTTCCCAAAGGTGGCCACACCATCATATGTATCCCAGCCCACGTGTTCTTTTTACAATGTGATAGGTACTTCTCCAACTGAGAAGTCATATTCTCTCCCTTTGAATCTGAAAGGGGGACTTGTGATAGTTTTGACCAACAGAGTACAGCAGAAGTGACAATATGTGACTTCTGAGGCACCATCATAAGAAGAATACAGCTTCCATCTGTGGGGCTCTCTCTCTCTCAGGAAACTCTGAGGACCCAGAAACCACGATGAGACCACGTGTGAATGTTCCAGCTGGGCTTGCAGCAAACACAAGCATTAACTTCCAAACAACAGGAAGGAGTATTTTCACATCAGTACAACCCCAGCCCCCAGTCTTTGAGTCTTCTAGCTGCGGCCTCAGAAATCGTGGAACAGAGACAAGTGGTCACCACTGGTTTTATATGAATTCTTGACCCACAGGAGAAATAATAAATGATATTTGTTGTTTTAAGTCACTACATTTTGGAATAATTTATTAAGCAGCAATAGAGAACTAAAACAGATATGATTGGCCAGAACTGGGTCACATGACCATCTTCAGCTGCAAAGAACCTGGGAAATCAGGGAACATGATTGCCATGAACTTAGCTAAGGTGGACACACTGCCACCAAAACATAATCGGGGTCCATTAACAATGGGAGGATGAAAATAAGTACTGGGTAGGCAACTAACAGTACATGCCACAACCACTTGGTTAGTACTCATTACCTACTACCTCATACTATACTGACATTTTCTTAAATATGTGTCTTACATCCACTTAGTAGAATATAAGAGTCTTGAAGGCAAAGACTATTTCATTACAAAATGCCTTAATCGGTAGTTACCTTAAAACTATTAGCTATTTAACTTCTGAAGGGAAATATTTAGGTTATACTTTAGAAAGAACTTCTAGGTCCTAGAAACTGTGAGGTTCTGAAACAAATGCACAGAAAAGGTTTTATAATTTTTTTCTGGAGTTTTTTTTTTTCAGAATAATTTCTCTGGGAAAATGATGGTGTGACTGAACAATGGAATAAGCTTTGACAATGCCCTGCAGTATACAGACAAATATCAACTGACCCCAGAGTTAGACTGAGTCATCACAATGGTGTCTGGAAATCCTGTACAAAGCTGACCAATACAGGCACTAGCTCAGCCTTTTATAGAGATAAACATTGATGCAGGCTAATTAACAACTGCAGGGTACTTTGTAAACATAAAGTGCTAAATATTTATTTTTAAATAATCACACAGATTTAGCAATAAATGATAAACTTACTCTTAGTGGAACAGTAACACTACTGTAGTTCCTAGAAATGACACTAGCCCCCAAGTACTCCTGACCGCTCATGGTTTTCATCGAGTCTCTATTTCTTTAAACAATGAGAAGAGTAATATAGAAATCAGATGTTACTGCAATTTAATTTAAAAATAAATCTTAACACTAGTCAGAAAACATTCCAAAACTTTTATTTTAGCTAAACAGAAATGTCACCTAAATTTAAACAACTCTGATTCATCATTCTAATAACTAAAGCTGAAAACAGCCACTTCAGTTGGTTATGAAAATATCAACTAGTACTCACATAGTGCTTCAGAATTTACAAAGTCCTTTCATAGAGAGATAGATAGCTCTTCCTATAAAATTATTATATATGAGTGCTTTGTTAACTGTAAAACTCTCTATAAGTTAGTAATTTAGCAATATGTATTTACTATTATTCATCTACTACAGTATTAGTAATAATATTACTATCATTAGTAATAATAAAATTAAGGCTTATGAGGCAAGAACTTTTATGCCCTTTCTATAGATAAGGATACTGAGGCTGAGGAAGGAGAACTGACCGGTCCATAATCACACAGTTGAAATACATTCGGTACTTAAACTCATATCTTCTGACTTGAAATTCTGGGGTACTTTCTACTGCATCTTGCTATTTCTATAAAATGTTTACTTCTTCAAAGCATGATTCCCAAAGATGGGAAGAGAAAAGTGAAAGGAGAGGTCTATTGTTGAACAGAGAACTGTCATTTCTAAGGCTGTAGAGCAGGCCAATCTCATGTCATTGGACAACCCAGTAAACTAAGCTAAAGATCACAAAGAAAAACAAAAGAGAGATTCATTACAATATAGTCTAAGAAATGAAACCAACTGCAGTAACTTTAAACTAGGAGCATTAAAAAAAAAAAAAACTTTTCACATTGTAACATTTTCAGAATTGCTTTAAAATACTGCACTTTGGTTATCATAACTATAAGCATCACTTTATTCCAGTTCAAGTCAAAACTGTCCCTCCCTCAAATATATACACTAAAGATCCTTTGAGTCATGATGCTTATAAAAACTACCTTAAGTTGTAAGTTCCTAGGAACTTTTAATTAAATTCATGAACACCTAATTTTACGGGACACATCTGGAAATGCCATGAAACTGAAATGTCTCCTGTCCGGTCACAGCACACATTAAGTCTTCATTACACCTCAAAGCAAAATCTTAGGAGGCTGTCTGTACTTCAGATGTTCCCTAAGAGAGGTCCAAAGTACAAGTGTTTAGGAATTATTTTCCTAAGAGAGCATACTTACCACAGGATTTAAGCTATGACTGGCCAATTCCAGCTGGAAAATATAGAAACCCAACAAGTCTTTAGCACATTCACTAGCAGATAAAAGGCATTAATCATACTCAACATACATGTACAATTTATATGCAGTGGAAAAGCAATCAAAACTGCAAGTATTCAAATATTTCTTTTACTTGAAATACCAATACGACTAACAGAGAAGCACTTCTACCATTACACTTCCAAACAACAGTCAAAGCATTACGCAAAGTGTGAGACTTCCCATTGAAAAAGGCCTGGAAGAAAGAATTCTGAGTATTGAACAGATTTTAGTATTAAAATAAGAGGTAAGGGAGCAAAATAATTTTGACAACTGCATTAGGAAGCAAAGTTCCACTGGAAATAAAAACATGTGCGTTGGAATCAGACATATCTGAGTTCAAATCCTACCCTTTCCACTTACCTAGCCGTGTGATTCTGGGAAAGTTATTTAACCCTTACAAACCTCAATTTCTTCAACTATAAAACAGGAATAATATAACCTACCTCATAAAGTTATTTAACATATTAAATGAAAAATGTTTGAAATGTACTCACTACAGTACCTGGAACAAAGTAAGTACTCGATAAGGTGCAGCTATTTATAATTTACAGCCTTTCAAGTATTTCAAGATGATTTAAATAAACCAGACCAATTTCAACAACTACGTACTTTTGCCAGTAAAACAATACAAACTGAGATACTAAATAAGGTCCTTGATCTTAAAAGGGACTTCAAAACCCAAACATTTATGATCAAGTTTTAAAAGAAGCTTAGGTTTTCAAACCATTAATGGTAAGAACGAGAACAGTTGTTCTCCTTCTACCCACATATATTTATTTTTCTCTCCTATAACAATCAAAATAGTATTAGGGATTAAAGAGCTAACATTTGATTTACTGTTTTACTTTTAATAAGACATTTCCCAGCAGAGACTGAATCAACATTAAGAGAATCAAAACAAATAAGAGGGCTTTCCTGGTGGTGCAGTGGTTAAGAATCTGCTGCCAATGCAGGGGACACGGGTTCAAGCCCTGGGCCGGGAAGCTCTCACATGCCGCGGAGCAACTAAGCCCATGCACCACAACTACTGAGCCTGCACTCTAGAGCCCATGAGCCACAACTACTGAGCCCACGTGCCACAACTACTGAAGCCCCCAGTACTGAGCCTGTGCTCCGCAACGAGAGAAGCCACCACAATGAGAAGCCCGCGCACCACAACGACGAGTAGCCCCCGCTTGTGGCACCTAGAGAAAGCCCATGAACAGCAATGAAGACCCAATGTAGCCAAATAAATAAATTTTTTAAAAAAAATCAATTATACTTAAAAAAACAAAAGAAATACCTAACTTTTAATATCCTCTATTTTAAATTATTTTAGTTGTATTGGAAGACAGGTAAAACCTTTAAACTACAGCTGTTATGTGTTTACATAGACTCAAATGTTTGGAAAATTTCCTTAAATCTTATAAAGTCAATTAAATGCCTACTTTAATTCTTATACTCAATAAAGGAAAACATTCTAACTGCAATAATTAAAGTTGTTTTCTGTTTTAAGACTAAAACTTTGCCTAGGACTTCTAACTCTATTAAAATTATAAACTATCTGAGAAATAAAGTTACTGGCTAAACAAACTGATGAAAAACAGAAATGATAAAACTAGAAGCTTCCAAAAAGAAGTCAAGATTTAGGATGTCAAAGAATTAAACTTCTCAAAGAATTAAGTTCAAAAAAAAAAAGAATAAAAAAAAATTTTTTTAATACAAAGTTGTTTTTTTTAACATCTTTATTGTAGTATAATTGCTTCACAATATTCTGTTAGTTTCTCCTGTATAACAAAGTGAATCAGCTGTATGTATACATATATCCCCATATCACCTCCCTCTTGTGTCTCCCTCCCTCCCTCCCTATCCCACCCCTCTAGGTGGTCACAAGCACCGAGCTAATCTCCCTGTGCTATGTGGCTGCTTCCCACTAGCTATCTATTTTACATTTGGTAGTGTATATATGTCCATGCCACTCTCTCACTTCGTCCCAGCTTACCCTTCCCCCTCCCTGTGTCCTCAAGTCCATTCTCTACGTCTGCATCTTTATTCCTGTCCTGCCCCTAGGTTCTTCAGAACCATTTTTTTTAGATTCCATATATATGTGTTAGCATACGGTATTTGTTTTTCTCTTTCTGACTTACTTCACTCTGTATGACAGACAAAAATATGGAACATTTCACGAATTTGTGTGTCATCCTTGCGCAGGGGCCATGCTAATCTTCTCTGTATCGTTCCAATTTTAGTATATGTGCTGCCGAAGCGAGCACTAATACAAAGTTTTTAAAAGTGTAAAATTAAAACACTAACAACATATCAACATGTATGTACTTGGAAGTTAAGTGGAATTAACTCAATGAACACATTCAAGATAGACAAAGGACATACAATAATATGAACCAAAGAAATAATTTTTGTCTTTAAAAAACACAAGAGAGTATCCTTTGAGCAACCTCTCATATAGCCAAGACTGTATTTCAAATTGTTTATTTGAATTTAATTAAACAGTGAGCTGTTAGTACTCCATTAAACTCAAGATCCCATTTCTCTACAATGCTCTCCTTTGATAAGTTAAAAATCATAAAATAGAATATCATCCAATATTATTAAACTTCTAAATAAGGCATTAGAGTTATAGTATATACAGAGCACTAATGTTAAATTCCCACCTTGACGATCACAGCTCTTTGTATAAAATCTTGATTGATGATGTCTCACAGAAGTTCATATATCATATTAAATTAAAGGTACAGAGCTTTCAAATTATGAACAAATCAATTTTAAAGGAGAAGGAAAGGGATGGGGGAGAGATCAAAGTTTAGTTTCCAAGTATCTTTTCACTTTTTATAAAGAATGTTAGAATGTTTTCCCTTTAGGTATTGTAAGAACGCAAGTAGGCACTTAATTAAATATGCATTTCATAAATTGCATGACTAGAAAAAGTGATACAGTCATTCTACAAATATATACTGGACACTTAATCTAAGACACTATTCAATATGGATACTATTCTATATAAGCAGCTCTAAAGGATACATAAAAATAGCTCTGTTTTCAGGGAGCTTCCTAATATAACTAAGGAGCTCAGACATGAACATACAAAAATTTAAGTAACACTGCAAAGCAATAAATGATTAAAGTTCCAATTAAGAAGTTACGACCATATGTACTACAAAAGAAGATAGAATTGACTGAGGCTAAAACCTGTGTGTAGAATCAATTGGTATCTAAAAATCAAGTGACACAAAAATCTCAGAAAAGAGAGAAAACTTGAGAGCTCAGACATGAAAGAAGAGTAAAGTTTAGAAAGGGAGAGATGAAAGAGAAGGACATCCACAGCTAGAATAAACATAGGGTGACAGGGATAGACCAGCAGCCAGCACCAAAGAGAAAGGTAGGAGGAGTAGGTTGGAACTATATGAAAGCGAACTTTGAATATCCTATCAGGAACTTAGACTGAATCATTCAACAAATACTGATTGGTGTAACTATTCTGTGCCACGTACCATCCTACATGCAAAGGATACAAGTGTGAACAGAGCAGCTAAGCTCTCTGCCCTCATAGGGATGATAGTCTAGTAGATTTATTCCATAAAAAAGATGGTGCCATGAAATGCTTTTAATCAGAGGATGAGATCAGAGATATACTTTGGGAAAATTATGTAGGTACCTAGACAGAAAAAGAGATAGGCAGACCAATTAACACATTGCAATAATAATCCAAGAGAGAAGTAGCAAGTGATAGTATTCAATTATGCAAATACTTCTTGAGCAGTCTTGGATAAAACACCTCATTTCTCTGCATCTCTGTTCTGACTTGAGAATTGAAGTTTGCCACTCAGCCACAACCTTAAGATTCTCAACTGGAAAATTCTACAAACACATCAAGCCACCCTGTAATATATGCAAAGTAACACTAAAATCTAAGAGCTGCAACTTGCTTTCATCTCTAGCTTTTTCCTACCAACTCAACTTTGGAATTATGCTTATACTTTATCAGTTTAACGACTATCTGTCTCCAAAAAGAACACTCTCTTTCTGAATGAGAATGGACAGTAAGGGTCAAGGTTAGACGCAACAGAATTTAGCTGGAGCCTATGAAGATGTATGCTACCTCCCTTTATTTCTCTCTGTGTGATCTGCAGTCCCAAGTAAAGGACAGAGAAGGGGGTACCAAGGTATTTACAAATCTGTTAGAAACAGAAAAAGAACAGTAGACAAGGTACTTATTTCATTCTCCATTATACCACAGAAAGCTATCTGTCTCCTACAATTAACTTATTTATAGATGCCGTAAGGGCAAAGACTATGTTTTATTCATCATTATGATCTCATAGTGCCTAGCACAGAGTTTTGTACACATTGTTGAGAGTGGAATTAAGAAGAGTGACTGACAACCCACTGGAGTTAAAGTTCTGAGCCCCACATCAGGCTTCCAAACCTGTGGGTCCGGCAACGGGAGGAGGAATTCTTAGAGAATCAGACTTTGAAGGCTAGTGGGATTTGATTGCAGGACTTCAACAGGACTGGGGTAAACAGAGACTCCACTCTTGGAGGGCATACACAAAGTATTGTGTGCATCAGGACCCAGGGGAAGGAGCAGTGACCCCACGGAGACTGAACCAGACGTACCTGCTAGTGTTGGGGGTTCTCCTGCAGAGGCAGGGGGTGGCTGTGGCTCACCGTGTAGACAAGGAAACTGGCAGCAGAAGTTCTGGGAAGTACTCCTTGGCGTGAGCCCTCCCAGAGTCTGCCATTAGCCCCACCAAAGAGCCCGGAGAAGGCTCCAGTGTTGGGTTGCCTCAGGCCAAACAACCAACAGTGAGGGGACCCAGCCCCACCCATCAGGAGGCAAGCAGATTACAGTTTTACTGAGCTCTGCCCACCAGAGCAACAGCCAGTTCTACCCACCACCACTCCCTCCAATCAGGAAACCTGCACAAGCCTCTTAGATAGCCTCATCCACCAGAGGGCAGACAGCAGAAGCAAGAAGAACTACAATCCTGCAGCCTGTGGAACAAAAACCACATTCATAGAAAGATGAATGAAAATGAAAAGGCAGAGGGCTATGTACCAGATGAAGGAACAAGATAAAAATCCCAGAAAAACAACTAAAAGAAGTGGAGATAGACAACCTTCCAGAAAAAGAATTAAGAATAATGATAGTGAAGATGATCCAGGACCTCGGAAAAAGAATGGAGGCAAAGATCGAGAAGATGAAAGAAATGTTTAACAAAGACCTAGAAGAATTAAAGAACAAACAAACAGAGATGAACAATACAATAACTGAAATGAAAACTACACTAGAAGGAATCAATAGCAGAATAACTGAGGGAGAAGAACGGATAAGTGACCTGGAAGACAGAATGCTGGAATTCACTGCTGCAGAACAGACTAAAGAAAAAAGAATGAAAAGAAATGAAGACAGCTTAAGAGACCTCTGGGACAACATTAAACGCAACAACATTCACATTATAGGGGTCCCAGAAGGAGAAGACACAGAGAAAGGACGAGAGAAAATATTTGAAGAGATTATAGTCGAAAACTTCCCTAACATGGGGAAGGAAATAGCCACCCAAGTCCAGGAAGCACAAAGAGTCCCATACAGGATAAACCCAAGGAGAAGCACGCTGAGACACACAGTAATCAAATTGGCAAAAATTAAAGACAAAGAAAAATTATTGAAAGCAGCAAGGGAAAAATGACAAATAACATACAAGGGAACTCCCATAAGGTTAACAACTGATTTCTCAGCGGAAACTCTACAAGCCAGAAGGGAGTGGCATGATATACTTAAAGTGATGAAAGGAAAAAACCTACAATGAAGATTACTCTACCTGGCAAGGATCCCATTCAAATTCCACGGAGAAATCAAAAGCTTTACAGACAAGCAAAAGCTAAGAGAATTCAGCACCACCAAACCAGCTCTACAACAAATGCTAAACGAACTTTCTAAGTGGGAAACACAATACAAAAAAACGACCAACAAAAACAAACCCAAACGATTAAGAAAATGGCCATAGGAACATACATATCAATAATTACCTTAAACGCGAATGGATTAAATGCTCCAACCAAAAGACACAGGCTTGCTGAATGGATACAAAAACAAGACCCATCTATATGCTGTCTAGAAGAGACCCACTTCAGACCTAGGGACACATACAGACTGAAAGTGGGGGATGGAAAAAGATATTTCATGCAAATGGAAATCAAAAGAAAGCTGGAGTAGCAATACTCATAACAGATAAAATAGAATTTAAAATAAAGAATGTTACAAGAGACAAGGAGGGACACTACATAATGATCAAGGGATCAATCCAAGAAGAAGATATAACAATTATAAATATATATGCACCCGACATAGGAGCACCTCAATACATAAAGCAACTGCTAACAGCTATAAAAGAGGAAATCGACAGTGACACAATAATAGTGGGGGACTTTAACACCTCACTTACACCAATGGACAGATCATCCAAACAGAAAATTAATAAGGAAACACAGCTTTAAATGACACAATAGACCAGATAGATTTAATTAACATTTATAAGACATTCCATCCAAAAACAGCAGATTACACTTGCTTCTCAAGTGTGCATGCAACATTCTCCAGGATAGATCACATCTTGGGTCACAAATCAAGCCTCAGTAAATTTAACAAAATTGAAATCATATCAAGCATCTTTTCTGACCACAATGCTATGAGATTAGAAAACAATTACAGGGAAAAAAATGTAAAAAACACAAACACATGGAGGATAAAAAATACGTTACTATATAACCAAGCAATCACTGAAGAAATCAAAGAGGAAATCAAAAAATACCTAGAGACAAATGACAATGAAAATACGACGATCCATAACCTATGGGATGAAGCAAAAGCAGTTCTAAGAGGGAAGTTTATAGCTATACAAGCCTACCCCAAGAAAGAAGAAAAATGTCAAATAAACAATCTAACGTTACACCTAAAGGAACTAGAGAAAGAAGAAAAACAAAACCCAAAGTTAGCAGAAGGAAAGAAATCATTAAGATCAGAGCAGAAATAAATGAAATACAAACAAGGAAAACTATAGCAAAGATCAAAAATGTTGGTTCTTTGAGAAGATAAGCAAAATTGATAAACCATTAGCCAGACTTATCAAGAAAAAGAGGGAGAGGAACTCAAATCAATAAAATTAGAAATGAAAAAGAAGTTACAACAGACACCACAGAAATACAAAGCATCCTAAGAGACTACTACAAGCAACTCTATGCCAATAAAATGGACAACCTGGAAGAAATGGACAAATTCTTAGAAAGGTATAACCTCCCAAGACTGAACCAGGAAGAAATAGAAAATACGAACAGACCAATCACAAGTAATGAAATTGAAACTGTGATTAAAAATCTTCCAACAAACAAAAGCCCAGGACCAGATGGCTTCACAGGTGAATTCTATCAAACATTTAGAGAAGAGCTTACACCTATCCTTCTCAAACTCTTACAAAAAATTGCAGAGGAAGGCACACTCCCAAACTCATTCTATGAGACCACCATCACCCTGATACCAAAACCAGGAAAAGATACTACAAAAAAAGAAAATTACAGAGCAATATCACTGATGAATATAGATGCAAAAATCCTCAACAAAATACTAGCAAACAGAATCCAACAACACATTAAAAGGATCATACACCATGATCAAGTGAGATTTATCCCAGGGATGCAAGGATTCTTCAATATACACAAATCAATCAATGTGATACACCATATTAACAAATTAAAGAATAAAAACCATATGATCATCTCAAGAGACGCAGAAAAAGCTTTTGACAAAATTCAACACCCATTTATGATAAAAACTCTCCAGAAAGTGGGCATAGAGGGAACCTACCTCAACATAATAAAGGCCATATACAACAAACCCACAGCAAACATCATTCTCAATGGTGAAAACCTGAAAGCATTTCCTCTAAGATCAGGAACAAGACAAGGATGTCCACTCTCACCACTCTTATTTAACATAGTTTTGGAAGTCCTAGCCACGGCAATCAGAGAAGTAAAAGAAATAAAAGGATTACAAATTAGGAAAGAGGAAGTAAAACTGTCACTGTTTGCAGATGACATGATACTATACATAGAGAATCCTAAAGATGCCACCAGAAAACTACTAGAGCTAATCAATGCATCTGGTAAAGTTGCAGGATACAAAAGTAATGCACAGAAATCTCTTGCATTCCTATACACTAATGATGAAAAATCTGAAAGAGAAATTAAGGAAACACTCCCATTTACCGCTGCAACAAAAATAATAAAATACCTAGGAAAAAACCTACCTAGGGAGACAAAAGACCTGTATGCTGAAAACTATAAGACACGGATGAAAGAAATTAAAGATGATACCAACAGATGGAGAGATATACCATGTTCTTGGATTGGAAGAATCATTATTGTGAAAATGACTATACTACTCAAAGCAATCTACAGATTCAGTGCAATCCCTATCAAATTACCAATGGCATTTTTTACGGAACTAGAACAAAAAATCTTAAAATTTGTATGGAGACACAAAAGACCCCAAATAGCCAAAGCAGTCTTGAGGGAAAGAAACGGAGCTGGAGGAATCAGACTCCCTGACTTCAGACTATACTACAAAGCTACAGTAATCAAGACAATATGGTACTGGCACAAAAACAAACATAGATCAATGGAACAAGATAGAAAGCCCAGAGATAAACCCATGCACCTATGGTCAACTAATCTATGACAAAGGAGGCAAGGATATACAATGGAGAAAAGAGAGTCTCTTCAATAAGTGCTGCTGGGAAAACTGGACAGCTACATGTAAAAGAATGAAATTAGAACACTCCCTAACACCATACACAAAAATAAACTCAAAATGGATTTGAGACCTAAATGTAAGACCGGACACTATAAAACTCTCAGAGGAAAACATAGGAAGAACACTCTTTGACATAAATCACAGCAAGATCTTTTTTGATCCACCTTCTAGAGTAATGGAAATAAAAACAAAAATAAACAAATGGGACCTAATGAAACTTCAAAGCTTTTGCACAGCAAAGGAAACCATAAACAAGACGAAAAGACAATCCTCAAAATGGGAAAAAATATTTGCAAACGAATCAACAGACAAAGGATTAATCTCCAAAATATATAGACACCTCATGCAGCTCAATAGTAAAGAAACAAACAACCCAATCCAAAAATGGGCAGAAGACCTAAATAGACATTTCTCCTAAGAAGACATACAGATGGCCAAGAGACACATCAAAAGCTGCTCAACATCACTAATTATTAGAGAAATGCAAATCAAAACTACAATGAGGTATCACCTCACACCAGTTAGAATGGGCATCATCAGAAAATCTACAAGCAACAAATGCTGGAGAGGGTGTGGAGAAAAGGCAACCCTCCTGCACTATTGGTGGGAATGTAAATTGATACAGCCACTATGGAGAACAATATGGAGGTTCCTTAAAAAACTAAAAATAGAATTACCATATGACCCAGCAATCCCACTACTGGGCATATACCCAGAGAAAACCATAATTCAAAAAGACACATGCACCCCAATGTTCACTGCAGCACTATTTACAATAGCCAGGTCATGGAAGCAACCTAAATGCCCATCGACAGACGAATGGATAAAGAAGATGTGGTACATATATACAATGGAATATTACTCAGCCATAAAAAGGAACGAAATTGGGTCATTTTTAGAGACGTGGATGGATCTAGAGACTGTCATACAGAGTGAAGTAAGTCAGAAAGAGAAAAACAAATATCGTATATTAACGCATATATGTGGAACCTGGAAAAATGGTACAGATGAACCGGTCTGCAGGACAGAAATTGAGACACAAATGTAGAGAACAAACGTATGGTCACCAAGGGGGGAAAGTGGTGGGGGGTGGGAGTGGTGGTGGGATGAATTGGAAGATTGGGATTGACATGTATACACTGATGTGTATAAAATTGATGACTAATAAGGACCTGCTGTATAAAAAAATAAATTAAATTAAATTCAAAAAAGAAAAAAACCTTAAATTACATGCTTACACTGAATTCATCTCACAAATACAATGCTGAGCAAAAGAAACCAGACACAGAAAAAGTATTAACTAAATGATTCCATTTATTAAATTTCAAAGATACATAGAACTCACCTCTGGTGTTGTAAGAAGTCAGGATATTGGTTACCCTTGATTAGAAGGGGGACATGAGGGCTTCTGGGGTAATGGTCCGTTTCTTTATCTAGTGCTGACTATACAAATGTGCTCACTTTGTGAACATTTATTGACATATACATTTATAATTTGTGTACTTTTCTGTATTAGTATTATGTTTCAATAAAGTCTGTGTTAAAAAGATTAAAAAAAAAAAAAGAAGAGTGACTGAGATCCAAAGAATAAGTGAGTGAACCAAGTATAGGAGGGTTAGGCAGTAACAGCAACCAACAACAAAACAGCTAGAAGGGGATACAGCCGTAAGACATGATTTTTCCTTTTGAGGAGCTTGCAGCCTTCTGAGGAAAAACAAAAAAAAAACAGGAGGAGAGAGATAAAATATACCAAGCACCTGGAATGAGGTAACTACTAAAGTTAATGATTAATGGCTACCTCTTACTGAATGTGTCAAACATTGTACAAAGAACATTACAGACATTGTCTCATTTAATCCTCACACCCCTATGAGTCAGATATTATTATCCCCATTTTTCAAATGGGAAACTAAGAGTTCGAACTAGGATAAATAACTTACTCAAGGTCATAAAACTAGCAAACAATGAAGCTATGATTCAAACCCACACCTAACTCCAAAGCCAGTACTCTTAACCACCCAGAACCAGGGTAGATAGCATTGAAGATGATGGGAATTAATCTGATGATGGTACTTAATATATATTGAAAATGGAGCCAGATAGATTTGCTGAAAGATGAAGAGCAGCATTTAAATTGAAGAGGTATTAGGTAATATCTACAGGACCAGACAACTAAATGGAAGAGATCCAGTGCATCAAATAGAAGTCCTCTTCCAGCCCCTGTTTTCCTTCTCCAAATGCAACCAATGGAGTTTCTTAATGAGCTTCCAGAGCCAATTTATGAACATAAAAGCACCCCAACACACTCTCTTTTTTTAACTTTTTATTTTGAAATAATTTTAGATTCACCAAATAGTTGCGAAAAGAGTACAGGGAGTTCCAATACGCTCTTCACCCAGCTTCTCCTAATGTTAACATCTTATATAATCATAGTACAATGATCAAAACCAATAAATTAAGGTTGATGCAATACTAATAACTAAATTTTGCCAGTTTTGAGCAATTAAGTTAAGCTCCCATAAACATTCTTGCACCTATCTATTGATGCCCCTGCGTGTCAGGGGTCTCTAACACCACTTTCTGGCTCAATGATTCACTGAAAGGACTCACAGGACTCAGAAAAGCTCTTACACTCAGTTATGGTTTAGTACAGCAAAATGATACAGATTGATATAAGCAAAGAGGAAAAGGAGGATGAGCAAAGCCCAGGAGAAACCAGGTACCAGTTTCCAAGTGTCATCCCACAGTGGAGTTGCATGGACGTGTTTAATTCTCCCAGCAATGATGTGTGACAACACATGTGAAGCAAAGTCAACCAGGAAAGCTCACCCAAGTTCTGGTGTCCAGAGTTTTTACTGGGAGTCAGTCACATACTATGCAGGGCCTGCATGACTGACCTTAGCTACTGAGATTCTAGTCCCCAGAGCCAAATAGGCGTTCTCCATAAATCACATTGTTTGCATAAACTACCTGATTCAACTGGTATTGTGTGGACCAAGGCATCAGGCATACAAAAACACTCTTATTAAGCAGAATATTCCAAAGGCTCTGAGTTCATTTCCCAGGAGCTGGCAGTCCTGAAGATAAGACTTCCTTGGGAATATGCTGGGTTTGAGCAACCCATCCCAGCTGAGTTAATACTTTCCTACACAACCTGTGAATACATTTCTGGGTTATCTCATTCATTTTAACAACACAGTATTCCATTGTATGGATGTTCCACCATTAATTTAGCCAATCACCCACTCATTAATCTTAAGTTGTTTCTAGCTTTTTGCTCTAGTCAACAATAAAAACAGGGACTTGGGACTTCCCTGGTGGCACAGTGGTTAAGAATCCGCCTGCCAATGCAGGGGACACGGGTTCAAGCCCTGGTCCAGGAAGATCCCACATGCCGCGAAGCAACTAAGCCCGTGCGCCACAACTACTGAGCCTGTGCTCTAGAGCCCACAAGCCACAACTACTGAGCCCACATGCCACAACTACTGAAGCCCATGCGCCTAGAGCCCGTGCTCCCCAACAAGAGAAGCCACCGCAATGAGAAGCCTATGCACCGCAAGGAAGAGTAGCCCCCACTCGCCACAACTAGAGAAAGCCCGCGCACAGCAACGAAGACCCAACGCAATCAAAAATAAATAAATAAATAAATTTATTGTTTTAAAAAACCAATAAAAACAAAGTTTTATAAATTATAAAGAGCCACACAAAGGAAAGATATAATTTTTCTAGAATTATTCTCACTAACTAATGAAATAAAATAAAGGTTTAGTCTAGTCTATGAGTTTCAGCCATCTGAATGAATATAGGGTATCTTTAAGGATAATCTGACTTCAAATGTGAGTTAGCAAACACAAGGCACTTATGAAAAACAAAAAAAAATGTAAAAGACTTTTCTTACCTCATAGAATTCCCACAGTGTTTGCTTTCAGTAATTAATATGAAAGTAATTAAAGTAAACCAAAAATTATATGATTTCTGAAAAATCATACAGTAACATTACACAACAATAAAATGTAACTCTAGAGTTTTAATGGCTTAGTTACATATATCTAGAGTGTAGGGTTTCTATTTCACAATTAGAGAAACTTCATTAGGCTTTCACAGAAATGCAAGTCCTGAATTTTTATATTTATGACGAGAATAAATGTTAAAATTGGGTTCATACATACCTTTTTCCTCGATCTCACAAGTCATAAACATTCTATTACAATTTTGTAATTAACAAAACTTTAATTATTTTAAACGCATTGGCCTAGCTTCCTATTTTTTTAAATTTTCAATATTTATTAGTATCTAAGATAAGTCATAATCCTATAAGTTAAACCCACTTTGCATGATGGGACAGCTAAAAGTAAAAGAAAAGAAATTCTGGCCCATATGAAATCTACCATTAAACTGAGAAAAAAAATATTTTTATGCTTTTGTCAAATAATAATAAAAAGTTTAACCTTGTAATATTTGCCTCAAAACAAAAACAAATAGTTTCCACTTGCCAAAGATTTTAAACCCTTATGTCCTTAAAATATGATAATAGGGAATATACATTTTAATTCATTTTTCTAAACAGCTTTAAATATTTTATGAGCATTAATATTTCAAAAGAAATCACATTATGCAATAAATTAGAGCAGTGCATTTTCTCAAAAAAACATACAATCAATAACACAGACAGAAACAAGAGAAAATCAAGAACACAGATGGCAACAAGAGAAAAACCTGTCAAAACCACATCTCAGTAAAATAATTTGGATTTTAACAACTTTCAATGAAAATAAGACTTCCTTCTTAGAATGTTTAAATAGTATATTCAAATTTTTCTTGATATACCAGTTTTCTAAATATTGGTAACTGGTACTAGTTCCCTTACAACAGAAAACATTTGTACAATATCAAGAAATGAAGGTAAAAGAAGATAGAGGGGAAAGAGACAGGAAACTTCAGTGCTACTCATATACCAACAACTGAAGTTACCGTGTTGAAAACTCTCTGAAACAGTAAAAATTTAGATCTTGGCATTTTGTGCACTTTTCTGGTATTTGTACGGGCCTGTTCAAGATACATTGGAAGCATTTTCAAAGAAGCACCACCATCATTCTGTAGATCTCAGAAAAAAAGAGAATCCTACTGTAGGAAAAAATCTCAGAACTGGCACCCAAAAGATCTTACATTCTACCCATTCATCTGCCCTCTCCTATGCTAAAAATAGGAGAACAAGTAAGGTCACCTCTCGGCCTCAGTGTCATCTATAAAATGAAGGAGCTAATCTAAATGATCTTTAGACCTTAAGGTCTAAAGGTCTTTTTTAGCAAGAAAATCTCATTATTTTAACCTGATACATAATTAACAATATGTATAATAACTGTTTTGTATGATATTTAGAAATCAATTATAACAAGCAACATAAATAACCATACCACAATTTATTTTATACAGGTAATATTTAAATTCTTCTCTTACGTTATTTTCATTAATTATAAATGGTTTTAGAGCCTACTATTTTTTCTAATACTAGCATGGACACACTTTAAAAAGACAAAGGTCTTCTATAATGGAAAAGAATCTGAAAAAGAATATATACATATATGTATATGTATAACTGAATCACTTTGCTGTACACTTGAAACAAACAAAACATTGTCAATTAACTATACTTCAATTTAAAAAAAAAAAAAAGACAAAGGTTTTTCATCCTACATCCCAATAGCAGAGTGTCCCTTAAACTTCCCCCACAAAATTCAGGAAAAAACTTCTACGAGACTAGTACAACTGTGCTTCTCAAACTGTAGTCGGTGAACATATTCAAAGTTTTGTAAATTGTCTCTGAGAATTTTTAAATTTTATATTTCCATTTCAATGATAGCCTCAAAATATTAGTATAGGCATTTTATAATTAAAAACTGCCAACAGATATTAATGTATATTTTCAATCAAGTGATGTCAAGTGGTATAACTTTAATTGTCAGAGACTAATAAGAAAAAAGTAATGGCAGAATTCAAACGTAAATGCATTCATGCCCAGGTAAGGGCCAAATGATGTTACCCTTCCCAAACAGAAGAAGGTTTTGTAGTAGTTCAAAGTTGAGTCATCACATGAACTACAGTAAATACACACACACACACACACACACACACACACACACACACGCACACATATAATTCAAAAGAAGCTATGCTATAAGTTATTTATATTGCAAGTGATCATTTAATTTAGCAAATGATCATCTATAACATTAGAATAATTACTTTGAATAGTATTGTTTATTCAATACAACCCATTTTTATGGTTTCATAAGTATGATTTAATATGAAGAGTTATTAGCTAGTTTTATAATTCTTTTTTTTTTTTAATAGATACAAATCTGTAGCTATTTATAGTGGACTTAGGGTTTTCAAGGACTGATCTTTAGATGTTGACATTTGAACATCTGCTTTTTTTTTTTTTTTCAAAGTTTAGGGCTGCTCTGTTTATTTATTTATTTATTTATGGCTGTGTTGGGTCTTCGTTTCTGTGCGAGGGCTTTCTCTAGTTGTGGCAAGAGGGGACCACTCTTCATCGCGGTGCGCGGGCCTCTCACTATCGCGGCCTCTCCTGGTGCGGAGCACAGGCTCCAGACGCGCAGGCTCAGTAACTGTGGCTCACGGGCCCAGCCGCTCTGTGGCATGTGGTATCTTCCCAGACCAGGGCTCGAACCCGTGTCCCCTGCATTAGCAGGCAGAGTCTCAACCACTGCACCACCAGGGAAGCCCCTATAATTCTATATATTTCTGTGATATTATAATAAATCTGAAGTCAGAAATGGGGGTTAAGAGCATATCACTTGCATTTAAAAGGGGCCAATGCCTTAAACTAGTTTGAGAAAACACTGCTTTATGAGCAGACTGCTCTTGTATCTTTCCTCCAAATTCCTTAATCTACCAGTAGCGCCAGCCCTGGGTCCACGGCTAGAGAGAAAAGAGAAGGGTCCAGATCAGGGGATGGCAAATTGGGGCCCATGGCCCTCTATCTGGTTTTGTAAACAAGGTTTTATTGAACTATAACCATACCCATTCGTTTACAAATTGTTTATGGCTACTTTTATGCTACCATGGCTGAGTTGAGTAGTTACCACAGAGACATTAGGGCCCACAAAGCCTAAAATATTACTATCTGGCTCTTCACAGAAGTTTACTGACCTTTGGCACAGTTAGTTAACAGGGCAAAATGAGTATGGGCTCACTGGCATCTGAAAGTCCTGGAGCAAACAAGTGGGAAACAAAGTATTACTGTTTCTAGAAGGAAATAAGACAATAAGATTCTCTGATTTGTAAAAGGAAGGTGTTAAATATTAGATATAAGGGCTCCTTACAGCTTTTTTTATTTGTTAAGCTGTATATGAGGCTCTGTGCTAAGTATATTTAATTCAAAAGAACAACCAATTACTACTATAAGGGAAATACTTTTTTTTTTTAAGTACTATCCTCTTTTCCAAGGATCTACTGAAAAATGGGCACTATCCCACTGTTTTAAAGTTGGGCATTACTGGACTTCCCTGGTAGCACAGTGGTTAAGAATCCACCTGCCAATGCAGGGGACACGGGTTTCATTCCTGGTCCGGGAAGGTCCCACATGCCGCAGAGCAACTAAGCCTGTGTGCCACAACTACTGAGCTCGAGCGCCACAACTACTGAAGCCCACGTGCTTAGAGCCTGTGCTCCGCAACAAGAGAAGCCACCACAATGAGCCCACGCACTGCAACAAAGAGTAGCCCCCGTTTGTCTCAACTAGAGAAAGCCCATGTGCAGCAACACAGACCCAACGCAGCCAAAAATAAAATAAATAAATAAATTTATTTTAAAAATAAATAAATAAAAATAAAGTTGGGCATTATTACTCTCACTTTACACATTAGGAAACTGAAAAACAGAAAAGTAATTAAGTTATAGTTATACAGGTAGTAAATGGAGGAGTCTGAATTCTAACCCAGATCTGTTTGGGTTGTTTCTGGTGTTTGGTGATTATGAATTACACTACTAAAAACATTTTCAGATTTTTGCATGATATATATCATTTATTAGGGTAAAAAAAAATACCTAGGAGAAAGATTGCTCGGTCATATAGTTAAAGTAGATGTTTAACTTTACAAGAAACTGTCAAAATGTTTTCCAAGGTGGCAATACCATCTAGCATTTCCGTCAGCATGTAGGAGAATTCGAGCTGCTCCGTATCCATGTATCCTTGTCAGTACTTGGTATTGTCAGGGTTTTTGCTTTTGTTTTTTGAACCATTCTAATAGGTGTATAGTAGTATTTAATTGTGATTTTACTTTGCATTTCCCTAATGACTAATAATTTTGAGCACTTATTTGCCACCTGTATATCTTCTTTGCTGAAGTGTTTATCCAAATCTTTTGCCCATTTTTTTGCCCATTTTTAAAATTAGATTGTTACTGAGTTTTCATAGTCCTTTATATTTCTAGTTACCAGTCCTTTAACATACGAGTTGCACAAATATTATCTCCCAGTCTGTGGCTTGTTTTTTCATCTTCTTAAGTATCTTCAAAGAATAGAAATGTTAATTTTTTATGGTTCTTTTTTTTTTTAATAAATTTATTTTTGGCTGCATTGGGCCTTCATTGCTGTGTGTGGGCTTTCTCTAGTTGTGGCGAGCAGGGGCTACTCTTCATTGCGGTGTGCGGACCTCTCACTGTGGTGGCTTCTCTTGTTACAGAGCACGGGCTCTAGGCGCGTGGGATTCAGTAGTTGTGGCACGTGGGCTCAGTAGTTGTGGCTCACGGGCTCTGGAGCACAGGCTCAGTAGTTGTGGTGCACAGGCTTAGTTGCTCTGCGGCATGTGGGATCTTCCCGGACCAGGGCTCGAACCCGTGTCCCCTGCATCGGCAGGCGAATTCTTAACCACTGCGCCACCAGGGAAATCCCTGGTGCATATTTTTTTTAATTAATTAATTTATTTATTTTTATTTATGGCTGTGTTGGGTCTTCGTTTCTGTGCGAGGGCTTTCTCTAGTTGTGGCAAGTGGGGGCCACTCTTCATCGCGGTGCGCGGGCCTCTCATTATCGCGGCCTCTCTTGTTGCGGAGCACAGGCTCCAGACGCGCAGGCTCAGTAGTTGTGGCTCACGGGCCTAGTTGCTCCGCGGCATGTGGGATCTTCCCAGACCAGGGCTCAAACCCGTGTCCCCTGCATTGGCAGGCAGATTCTCAACCACTGTGCCACCAGGGAAGCCCCCCTGGTGCATATTTTTAATGTCATTTAAAAAATCTTTGCCTGGCCCAAGGCCACAAATATTTTCTCCCATTTTTTTTTCCAGAAGTTTTATAGTTTTAGGTTTTATGTTACAGTGTGTAAACCATTTTGAGTTGGGTTTCTATAATAGTGCAAGTCAAGATTTGTTTGTTTTTTACATATGGATATCCAATGGTTCTAGCACAATTTGTTGACAAACTATCCCTTTTCCATTGAATGACCTTAGCATCTTTGTTCAAAATTAACTGACTGTAAATCTATGGATTTATTTCTGCACTCTCTATTCTGTTCCATTGATCTGGTGTCAATCCTATCACCAATACAACACTGTCTTAATTATTGTGGCTTTCTAGTAGGTCTTAAAATCAGGGAGTGTGAGTCTTCTAACTATACTTTCCTTTTGATAAATTGTTCTAACTGTTCTCTATCTTTTGCTTTTCTACATAAATTTCACAGTCAGATTGTTGATTTCTACCCAAAAGCCTACTGGGATTTCGATTGGGATTGTGTATTGAATACATAGAGCAATTTGGAGAGGATTAACATCTTGACACTGGTGAGTCTTCAGTCCATGAGCATGGTATGTTTTCATTTATTTAGGTCTACTTTGAGTTCTCTCATCAATGCTTTATAGTTTTCAGTATAAAAATCTGACATATATTTTGTTTCATTTATCACCAAGATTTCATGGTTTTGGTATTCTTATTAATGGTACAGGTTTTCAATTTCAGTTTCTAATTGTTCACCACTAGCATATAGAGAAACAATTAATTTCTATATATCAATTCTCATATCCTGTAATCTTGCTAAAATCACTTGTTAAATCTAGTAGCTTTTTGGGTAAAATCTTTGGGATTTTCTACCAAACATATCATATTGTCTATGAATAAAGATAGTCTTATTTCTTCTTTTCTAATCTAAATACAGGTATACTTAAATTCTTTTTCTTGCCATATCACACTGGCTAGAGTCTACAATACACTGTTGATTAGAAATGGCAAGAATAGGCCATCTCTGCCTTATTCCCAATCTTAGGAAGAAAGAATTCAATATTTCACCATTAAGTATGATGTTAGCTGTAGTTTTTTAGTAGATGCCCTTTATCAGGTTGAGAAAGTTCCCTTCTACTCCTGGTTTGCTCAGAGTTTTCATCATGAATAGCTAATGAATTTTGTCAATTGTTTTTCCTTCCTACATCTACTGAGATGATCCTTTTTTTTAATGTGTTGCTGTAGTAAATTTTATATTTTAATGTTGCATTCAAAATCAATGAAGCATTCCTGAAATAAGCTGTACTTGGTCATGATGTAGTTATCTTTTTTATTTATTGCTGAATTTAATTTGTTAATATATTTTAAGGATTTGTGTATTTATGTTCATGAGGAACACCACTCTGTAGTTTTCTTATAAATTTTCTGGAAGGTTTGTATAGAATTGACATTATTTCTCCCTTAAATGTTTGATAGATTTTACCAGTAAAGACTTTGGACCTAGCATTTTCTTTGTGAGATTTTTAATTACAGATTCAACTTCTTTAACAGATATAGGACTATCCAGGTTATCTCTTTCTTCCTCAGTAAGCTTTGATAGTTTGTGTCTTTCAAAGAATCTGTCCATTTCATCTAAGTTATCAAACTTACTGAAATGAAGTTGCTCATAACATTCCCTTATTATTCATTTAATATTTGTAGGACCTTCAGTGATATCCCCTCTTTCATTCTTGATACTGCTAATTTGTTTTTCTCTTGGTCAGTCTGGGGACAGTTTTATCAATTTTATTAATCTTTGCAAAGAACTAGCTTTCTATTTCATTGATTCTTTTCTCTATTGTTTCCCATTTTTAATTTCATGGATTCATGCTTTTTTATCTTTATTATTTCCTTCCTTCTGCTTATTTTGGGTTTTATTTGTTCTTCTTCTTGTATTTTTTACAAGCTTAGATCACTGATTTGAAAACTTTCTTCTTTTCCAGTATAAGCATTTAATTAAATAAACTTCCCTCTAAGCACTGATTTAGCTGCAATCCACAAATTTTGATATGTTGTATTTTCATTTTTATTTACTTCAAAATATTTTCTAAGTTCTCTTGTGATTTATTCTCTGACTCATGGGTTATTCAGAAGTGTTTTTGTTTAATTTCCAAATATCTGTGGATTTTCCAGACATGTTTCTGTTATCAATTTCTAGTTTAATTCTCTTGGGGTCAAAAAACACACTTTGTATGATTTCTATCTTTTAAATATGTTGAGATTTATTGTATGTCCCCAAATATGGTCTATATTGGTGAATATCTCATGTGTACCAGAAAGGAATACGTATTCTGCAGGCATTTGAATGGAATGTTTTGTAAATACCGATTAGATGAAGTTGACTGATTATGTTATCCAAGTCTTCTGACTTTCTGCCCATTAATTCCATCAATTACTGAGAAAGGATGTTGAAATCTCCACACACGCAGGCATACTTGCATACAAACACACATATAATCGTCTTCCATATCCATGGGTTCCATATCTGTGGATTCAACCAACCATGGATCAAAAATTCTCACTTGGAGAATTTTTTTTTCTAATCTATGATACATTTTATTTTTTTATTTTTTATTAATTTTTATTGGAGTATAGTTGCTTTACAATGCTGTGTTTACTCGGAGAATTTTTGATGCAAAACCCTGGACACAAAACCCACGGATAAGGAGGACCACCATTTTATATAAGGGACTTGAACATCTGCAGATCTTGGTATCTGCAGGGGTCCTGGAAGCAAGCCTCTGCAGATACTGAGGGACAACTGTACATACCATACACAAACATATACAAAATGTGACCATCAAAATTAAATACAAATTATATTTTAAGCTTTTTTCCCACATTTTAAAAGCACTGAAAGTTCACTGTAGAGAAATATTTAAATTCAATGAAGTACTCAACCCACAGCCAAGTTGGTTTTACTCTTTACTCTCATTTGAATGAAGATAACTAGAGTGTATCAAAATGCCAGGCATCCTGGCCCTATCCACCATCTCAGATCCACAGCCAAAGAACAGGCTGGAATGCTTGGCTTTCTACCCAATCTTCAGAGGCCATCAGACATTCACTTACCACAGTTTTACTAAACTGAGATAAATCTCTTCTAATTCCTGGCTCTGTGACACTATCTAGATCTCTAAAGCCTTTTCCAAGTTTAAGAATCTTAAGAATTCTTTTTCTTCCTATAAGACACCAGTGTGAACTGAGTCCAGCTCCCATATAATAAGATTCTGCCATCTAAAGTTACATTTTATTACTATTATAAATAGCAAACAATATTAAAGATAGGATCAAAGTAGAGATAAAAGCAAATAATAAAATTTAAGTTCAGTATAAACATACATAAGATTAAATCAAGTCTAAGAAGAAAAGCAGTATCTAAATTCATACATTCAAAAACATTTACTGAGTGCCTACTATGCGTTAGGCACTATTCCTGGTACTGAGAATAAAGCCATGAACAAAGTAGACAGAATCCTTTTAACCGTACTATGGGGTGGTGGGGACACACAAACAATAAACATAAATATATAATGCTAGAGGGTGAAAACTATGATGGAGGAACATAAAGCATAATAAGAGACATGGAGAGGCAGGGAGTGTGGTTAATACTTATATGGTCAGGGAAGCCCTCACATAACAGGAGACAATATGGATAATGGATATAGAGGAGGGATATTCCAGGCTGAGGAACAGCAAACACTTCTTGGGGCAGGAATGTTTGTTGGCACGTTTAAGTACCAGGAAGCGTAAGGTTTGCTAATTTGAAAGGTATAATGAACCAGAAAACAACACACCTTTTAAGGCATTTACTTCCATATGAAGCCACCTATTCAAAGTATAGCATAAAAGCTTAAAAGTTTATGATTTTCCATTTAAGTGAGGTAATTAGGCTAGGAAAATTCTGAGATTTCCTAAAGGAAGTATTTTTCAAAAGCCTTCTAAAACCAATACTGATTTGTCAGAAAAACCAATACCATACTGTGTTACATGAGTACATGTTATATTCTGCATTTACCTCTGAACAGAAAAACAAAAGCAAAGACAGAAGGATATGGGGATACTAAGTACCTATTCTTTCAAAGGGTTCTATTAAAAACAAAGAAAAGCAGAGCCCCTTTCTCACTCAGGAAAATAAATAATCACCTCAGAAAAAACTGAAACACATTAGCCTACAATTACAAGTTAAAAGCAAACAGGGACTTCCCTGGTGGCGCAGTGGATAAGACTCTGCGCTCCCAATGCAGGAGGCCCAGGTTCCATCCCTGGTCAGGGAACTAGATCCCACATGCGTGCTGCAACTAAGAGTTCGCATGCCGCAACTAAGGAGCCCTCCTGCCACAACTAATAAGACCCGGCGCAAACAAATAAATATTTTAAATAAATAAAAACAAACAAATATAACTTTTAAAAAGCGAATTTTCATATTTTACACAAGATTAAGTCAGACAACAATATGAATAAAATAAACATATATACTTAACTTTTCCACTCAGTCAAGTAACTCTATAAAATATTTTTAAATTCCCTTATTCTCCTTGACCAGGGAAAATATGGATTTGAATTTGTCCTTTTAAGCAACCATAATAAAATTTAAAAGATAAGCATCATCCAAGATAAGCTTTACAGCACTCTATTCACCGGGAATTATACCATATAATCCAAAATATGAATTTAAAAGCCATTAAAACATGTAGAACTTTTTGAATGCCATATTTTCTCCCTCGACTTCTTGCTTAGGTTTATAAATCTCAAAGGCTATGTGGTAGTTTCCACTAACAGTACATATTCTCTATGTTACAAAGATCCAAGGTTTTAATTTTCCAAACAAATCTAAAAATTATAAAATCATCACTAAATTTCATCTCAGTTTAAGGAATTTTCCTATCTTCTGTTGAGATGATGCATGGCTAAAATTGAAAAGCCTGACAATGCTAAATGTTGGAGAGACTTCAGAGCAAGTTGCACTCTTCCACACACTGCTAATGGGAATATAACTTAGTACTCATGTATGCCTTGTAGCTTACCCACCACAAACCCTTGCAATACACCTCATCTTCAGATTTCCTGATCACAATTCCCACTACTGAAAGTCATGCCAAGAGTAATTTTTCAAGTTTTCTTTACTTACGCTTTCATTACTATCACTCCAAACACCCTAAAAAATCAACCTCTGGCTTTTGAAGCAAACCAAATCCTATGGTGTACAAAACAGCACTGAACACAACAACATCTAAACCTTAAATACTTATAAAACTGACAACTTCTGCCATAAAAAAAAAAAAAGCTGTATAGAAATAGACACAGGCAATTTCATGGAGTTTTAATACTTATTACTTATCTCAGTGTGATAAAAGTAATACAAAAACATGCACAAAGACTAAACAATGAGAGAGAAGAAAAGTACTGACTATAGGAACTTTGGAAAACAATATTTAAATCTTCTTAGGCTCAAATTGTGAAAAGGACGAAATAATCTCAAGAGATGAACAAATTTTAGAAGATGGTGGTATTTGCTATAGCAATTAGACTGTGCTACCATTAAAAAGTCATGTTTTAATTTCCTTTTAATTATATTATTTTATGTTATAAGTTAGTGAAAATATAAAAGAAAGGAAAAAAAGAAAGAAAGAGGAAAAAAAGAGAAAAAGAAAAACTTACTGGGATTGAAAATTCCTCAGCCAAATACTTCAAAGAGGCTGCTTCTCTTGCCAAGAACTTGTTCCTTTCTCTCATGTTGCCCTGAAGTTGTGTATCAAACTCCTTTCTTACCACAGAAGCAACAGAGTCGATAATCACAAGTTTAACTCCTTTTGAAATAATTTCTTCTTCCAAGGATTCAATCCTGTAAAAGCAGAATTTATAAAACAGTGGATAAATTTAAGGTATAATTTAAAAAAATAAACATGGAAGCGTTAACTACCTTTAAAACAACAAATTATTCTTCCCTAAGTTACAGTAATTATTGCAGATAGTCAATAAACATACATTATTTTCAGCTCTTCTATATATATTGCACTCTTTTGGAAATAGGCCAAAATGTTTTCATTTAGCTTCACTCCTTGGTTTCCTTTTTTTTTTTTTTTTTTAAGTTATACAATTTTTATTTATTTATTTATTTATTTATGGCTGTGTTGGGTCTTCGTTTCTGTGCGAGGGCTTTCTCTAGTTGCGGCAAGTGGGGGCCACTCTTCATCGCAGTGCGCGGGCCTTTCATTATTGCGGCCTCTCTTGTTGCGGAGCACAGGCTCCAGACGCGCAGGCTCAGTAATTGTGGCTCACGGGCCCAGTTGCTCCGCGGCATGTGGGATCTTCCCAGACCAGGGCTCGAACCCGTGTCCCCTGCATTGGCAGGCAGATTCTCAACCACTGCGCCACCAGGGAAGCCCCCCTTTTTTTTTTTTAAATCAAACATTTACCTAATCTACCTCAAATGTGAAACGTGTCGATATTTATTTCTCTTCTGACAATTGGTATCAGCTCAAATGTAGATTTTACTGCTTATCCACTTTTCTTTTAAATTTATTTATTTATTTATTTATTTATTTATTTATTTATTTTGGCTGCGTTGGGTCTTTGTTTCTGTGCGAGGGCTTTCTCTAGTTGCAGCGGGGGCCACTCTTTATCGCAGTGCGTGGGCCTCTCACTGTCGCGGCCTCTCTTGTTGCGAGCACAGGCTCCAGACGCGCAGGCTCAGTAGCTGTGGCTCACGGGCCCAGTTGCTCGGCGGCATGTGGGATCTTCCCCAACCAGGGCTCAAACTCGTGTCCCCTGCATTGGCAGGCAGATTCTCAACCACTGTGCCACCAGGGTAGCCCCCTTGGTTTTCTTATGATACTGCTAAAGCTCCAGTTTAGAGCAAAACTGCTTGCTGTAGCCAGGCTCCAAAATGCTCCCCATTTACTCCCACCTCCTGGTATTCACATCCTTGTGGAGTCCCCTCCCACACTGTACCAGGGTTGTCCTGTGGACCAACAGCATATGACAAAATGACAGTACACCGTTTCTGAGAGTAGGTTGTAAAAGACTACAGCATCCATCTTGGGCTCTTTCTTACTTGCCCACTCTCTCTCAGAGCACTGGCTCTGGCGGAGGCAAGATACCATTGTGGACCAAAAATGTCGCCTGCCACATCAGTAAACAAAGGATGTTGAGGCCATCAAGCCATCAGCCACTGCAGCTGCCCTGACTGTGCACCCTGAGGGAATTCAGGATAGAGAAAAGCAAGATACTGGCCCTAGACAGTTAAGGTGCATATCAAAGGAATGATTTCAATGAGCCCAGACTCTTGCATCTTCCCATACATAGAAAAGTGCTAAATTCATTAACTCAAGATGTTTGTTTTTTCTCTAATTAACAGTTATTTTCTGATGTTCCAACTACCTTGTTTTTGTTGCAAAACCTCCTATATCCTGGCTTCTCCCTTACCTCTTTGGAGCAGTCCCTCAGAGCTATCTGAGAGGCTGCCTCCTGGGCTTAAGTCCTCAGTATGTCTGCTGAATAAAACATAATTCTCAACTTTTAGGTTGTGTGCTTTTTTTTTTTCAGTCAACAACATGCTGTAAGCAGCCCTATGGAGAGACCCACATAGTGAGAACTAGAGGCCTCTCCAGGAAGAAAAGGAGGCCTTCCAGCAACTACATGAATGATTCTGGAATTCTCTAAGATTCTCCAGCCTCAAGCGACCCTTGAGATGACTACAACCCTGGCCAACAGCTTAACTGCAAGCTCTTGAGCAACCCTGAGCCAGAAATACTCAGCTAAGCCATTCCCAGATACCTAACCCTCAAAAACTATGTGAGGGCTTCCCTGGTGGCGCAGTGGTTGAGAATCCGCCTGCTAATGCAGGGGACATGGGTTCAAGCCCTGGTCTGGGAAGATCCCACATGCCGCGGAGCAACTAAACCCATGAGCCACAGCTACTGAGCCTGCGCGTCTGGAGCCTGTGCTCCGCAACAGGAGAGGCCGCGACAGTGAGAGGCCTGCGCACCGCAATGAAGAGTGGCCCCCGCTTGCCACAACTAGAGAAAGCCCTCGCACAGAAACAAAGACCCAACACAGCCATAAATAAATAAATAAACAAATAAATTAAAAAAAAAAAAAAAAAAAAAAAACTATGTGAGATAACAGATGTTTACTGTTTTAAGCTGCTAAACTTTGGGGTAATTTGTTAATGGAACAGTAGATAATATATCACTTAATTAGTTAAATCTAAAACATTTTATTCATTTAAAATATTTTTCATTTTTAAAGAAATACTTCAACCAATAGTAGTAAATAAAGAACACTGAAATAATCATTTCTCATAATCCTAATATGTAGGGACTTTTTTTTACTCAGAAGCTGAAAACATGAAAAACAAAAAATAAACCTTCAAAGTATTACTAAAATACCAAAATCTAAGACAGCATACCTTTGTAGAACTTCATCACAGCTGAGTTCCCGATAAAGATGAACTTTACTGCTTGTCAAAAGTAATTTTTCTTCAGTGTTAAAATATCTGGGAAAACGAGATTCTGCTATCTCAACCAGTCTGTGGAGGAAAAAATAGCACAAGCAAAAACAGTCAATATTTTTTTGCCATTTGCAGCAACATGAATGGAGGGCATTATGCTAAGTGAAATGAGTCAGACAGAGAAAGATGAATACTGTATGATATCACCTATATGTAGAATCTAAAAAAATACAACTAACTAGTGAATATAACAAAAAAGAGGCAGACTCATAGATACAGAGAACAAACTAATGGTTACCAGTGGGGAGGGGAGGGGCAATATAGGGTTTGGGGGTGTGGGAGGTTCAAACTACTGGGTTTAAGATAGGCTCGAGGGTGTATTGTACAACATGGGGAATGTAGCCAATATTTTGTAATAACTAAATGGAAAGTAACCTTTAAAAATTGTACCAGGGCTTCCCTGGTGGCGCAGTGGTTGGGAGTCTGCCTGCTAATGCAGGGGACACGGGTTCGAGCCCTGGTCTGGGAAGATCCCACATGCCGTGGAGCGGCTGGGCCCGTGAGCCACAACTACTGAGCCTGCGCGTCTGGAGCCTGTGCCCCGCAACGGGAGGGGCCGTGATAGTGAAAGGCCCGCGCACCGCGATGAAGAGCGGTCTCCGCACCGCGATGAAGAGTGGCCCCCGCTTGCCGCAACTAGAGAAAGCCCTCGCACGAACCGAAGACCCAACACAGCCAAAAATAAATAAATAAATAAATAAATAAATAAATAAAGTAGCTATAAAATAAATAAATAAATAAAGAAAGAAAAAAAAAGAAAACTTTAAAAAATAAAAAATAAAAAAAAAATTGTACCAAAAAATTAAAATACATAAATAAATAAATAGTCAATATTTAAGGCCACATAAATTTTACTTAGAAAACTCATAAGCCATAAGTAACACTGGAAAAAAAGCCTTATCAATAGAGCAGGTATTAAACAAAAAAGAGCAGGTGTAAGCAAAATGGCTTCATATACAATTATGGAATGTAAGCCCTCGTTTGTAAGCACTAAAAGAGATTACCAGTCAGAGCACAAGCCTAGCAAGGGCTTTTAATCTCATCTAATGCTGAGCAAGCAATATCTCTGAGGTTTAACATAAAAATATATGGTTTTTTACAAATGAAAATTTGACTAGCACCATATGTTTAGTAAATAAGAAAAATGCTTTCATTTTCAGAAATGAAATATATTTGAATATAGAATATTATCATTCTAATAATCAGATATCAGTAAATCTCCAAGTCTCAGACCAGAAAAATATGTTTTCTCAATTAAAACTTAAATACATACAAAATAAGTGCTATCCAATAGTTCCTTGGTAAACAGGAAACTATTTTCTAAACAAATGGATGTGTCCAATATTTCCTTAGTAAACAAAAAATTATTTTCTAAACACTGAATTCCGACCTCAAAGCTAGATCTAATGCATGGGGTAGGCCGAGCATTAGAGAGTGACAAGTTGAAACAGATGCAACTATAATCATTACTAATACAGGACATGGAGTGGTACTAGAAATTTCAAATATTTCTGGCTAAAAATACAAAAATGTAAATCTTTGAGTGTAATTGTCTCCTATTTAAAATGATACTTTATCAGCCCCATACTTAACCATCCAAGGGTGACTGGGAGGAAGGACAATAAATACTAAAACCATCCTATATTTTATGTTCCATTTAACAACACAAAAGTATAACAGAAGAGTGTTTTCATTTCTAAATAGTTAATGAGCTCCAAAAAGAGGCTGAGAATGTTAAAGAGAGAAAATAAGTTCCTCACATATGCCATACTCAGAAATGAAAGAGAAACTCTAAAACAGGAAAGAAAAAAAATAAAACTAGTTAATAACATTCTTTAAAAAGTATATTTTGAACAATTTGAAAAGAAAAGGAATCATTGGTTTGAACAGGAAGAGGAAAAATTACTTTAGGAGTAAGGAATAGTACCGAAAGTTGTGTAAAAAGTTGAGTACAGAATGGATCAAATGACCATTCAGGAAAAGTACTTGAGAGAGGGAGGCATAGGGACTGGAAAAAAAGGAGGAAATGAGGTAAGTGATGAAAGCAAGAAGAAATGAGATGACACTGGCAAAGCAGAATGGGCAAATTTTGAGAGTCTGGGGAAAATGTGTAAATTTCTTGATTAGGGCAACTATTTGCTGAGTTTAGTGCTAGTCAGAGAAGTCAGATAAAAAGCTCTGACACTTGGAACCTGCTGATTTTTAATAGGATAGGGATGGTGACACCTGCCAGAAACATGGAAGTTTTTCAAAATTTGGATACCCAGTCGCATTAGGAACCAGATTGAGAGTACCTAAGTCATTGGCAACAACAACTGAACAGCTGACAGGCGATAATAATTTTCTGAATCTAACACTAGGCTGGATTTCAACCAGCGGCTTGATGGTCAAAGGCTCTGGAAACTATTTCTGCTCTCTCGTTCCATTAAAGGCACCTCAGAAGGAGGGTGGTCAATGTGTGGACCTGAACTAACCTTATCCACAGTTACCATGCTGAATACCTGTATCAAATGGATATTTACATACAAATATGCTGTCATTTTCTATAAGTTTCTCCAAATGTTTTTTATTTTAGAAAAAGTATCTAAAAATATATAAATCAAAACCCAAATACAAATGTAGTATTCTATATGCCTCACATTAATCGTAGAATTTCTTATGACAATCTTCACCACAAAGATCTTTTTTGGTTACAGCAAGCAAAAGAAAAGATCTTATGTTTTCCTTCCAGACATTAATTACATAAAATTTGAAAGCAGTGCCATCTAGTGGACATCTTTTTTTTTAACGTGCTCTTTTCAAAAGAGGCATTTAAGATTCATTCATTCAATATTTGAGGACCTATTATATGTGAGGCACCATTCTAGGAGCTAAGGATACAGCTATGAACAACAACAACAAAACAAAACAAAAAAATCCTTCCCTCATGGAACTTACATGCTACTGAGAAAGACAAACAAATATATATTAACATGTCGGATAATATGTGCTTTAAAGAAAAGTGAATCAGGTTAAGGGAACAGATTGTGACAGACAGAAGTAAGAGCTATTTCATGGAGGGTAGTCTGGGAAAGCCTCTTTAATATGGTGACATTTGAGCAAAGGTTTAAGGGAGATGAGAAAGTGAACCATGTGGCTATCCAGTGAAACAGCACACAGGAAGAGAGAATTACAGCAAGTGCAAAAGTCCAGATGTGGGAAGATGCCTGGGGTGTTGGAGGAATAACAAGGAGGCTTGTAGTAGCTGGAACACAGGAACCAAGAGGCGGAATAAAAGGAAATAAGGTGAGAGAGCTAGCCAGGGGCCAAGATCACATGAGATTTTTACGTTTGTGGGTTTTGGGGGGTTTTTTTTTAGATTTCATTTAGTAAAATGCGAAACCTAGGATCAGGACCGACATGATCCAACTTCTTTTCTTTTCTTAAAGAATCACTCTAGCTACCAAACGTAGAAGAGGCTACGGAGGGGCGAGGGTGACAGCAAGATCAGCTAGTGCTGTCGTCCAGATAGAGATGATGACTTGACCTAGAGAACAGTTCAGGTGATTAGAAATAACTGCACTCCAGATACAGTTCCATAGAGGATCGAAGGGATTTCTTGACTAATCGGATGAGCAGCTGGAGAAATGGAATTATCATTCACTAAAGTGGAGAAGACTGGATTCAGATCAAGGTTTTTGTTATAAGTTCCTCCTGTTACTTCACAGCTCTTTTATAAAAGGAAAGAAAAGCTTTACGTTAGTGACCACGTGCCAACTTGAAACCAAACACATGCTTAATGTAAAAAAAAAAAAAAAAAGTTTTCCAAAATTCTAGTTGAAATCTAGCATCATAAATGTGCTGAAATATAAGTTTATGGTTTCTCAAAGCTTCATGTAATACTCTCCTGTTCATTAATTCAATATGTACTTGCTCAGTACTGTGGTATTACAAAGTATAATAACGTGAATCTATTAGTTCCTTACAGATTCCAGAATATTCCAATGTTTTGTTTTAGTGATAATAAGTACTTATGACTAATTTTCATTTTCTATCATAAAAACTCTTCAGGATCTCCCTCGCCACTAATTCACCTCGATTCACAAATGATAGAACAGCTGGAACTGAACTAAGAAAAACCTACTCAGACTCATGAAACCATCTCAAAAAATGGTAAAAGGGAATTTATCTCCCCTGTTGTTTGCCCCCTGGGTTAAAGATCTGGATTTGTACCAACTAGCAAGTAGGTAAATGGTCCTAAGACCACACTGGTATTGCCTTCAGAATCAGCCAAAGTCATGCTGGGCACTACCACTACATGCCTCTCCCTGATACACTGGTTCAGAAAGAGTGATACTCTAGGTAGTTTGGTAGGAATTAAAGGGCACTGGCTGTAGGGTACTTGGCACCCTCAGAAATGACATTAATACCAAGTACAAAACTTCCTTCAGATCTAAGCTTGGCCATTGCTTCCACATGGTACCAACACAACATATACCTCTCCTTTGTATACTTAGTTATAATAGTTATAATTTTACAATTTTGTGGTTACTTGATTTTCTTCCTCCCCTGTTGGACTACATCTTTCTTCCTAGTTTTCAAAGCTCTTCTGATTTCATGATATCTCAGGAATGCCTACTTCTGCCGCTTACAATTCCAATTCTATGTCCCACCTCCCCAAGTCTCCACCTTCCAGGGTCCTGGGTCCCATCTCCTGTTTCCCCAGATCCCTCCGTCCTCCTCATACACATATCCACTTGCAGTTCTAAGATTGCTTTATTTTCCTTTATCCATTTTATTTCTCCCAAAGTTTTATTTCAAAAATTTCTATTACTACTACCATCCATATTACCTCCTTTTTTATTCTTAACCTCCAGTTCCATCTTTTTCTAATTATCCCCAATAGGGATAATATAGTATTCATTCAATTCATGTATACTGGAATTTTCATGGCTGCCAAAATTTCCATAGACAGGTCACTAACCTATTTATCCATATTCTCAAGGTATGTACAGCATATAGCATCTAAGACTATATGAGACCCTAAGCATAAGTCCAATAGGTAAAACAAATAAAAACAGACTTTTCCTGAATCAATCAGAAGAAGGAGATCCAGAACTCTGCCTGTTTAGCATTCCCTTCTCCCCAAGGCAGTCCCTGAGTACCTGAGGGTTTAGCACCAGATTATACTATTATCTAATTATTAAGCAGTATGGAAATACAATTGCAGCCTGTGATGAACAAGCATGATTAACATACTTCTCAAAAATATGTAAAAATGAGCTAGCTAGTGTAGTGCTTTAAAAAAATATATAACTAACCATTCCAAAGTGCTTTTAAGTATATCACCCTCAAGGTTTTCTTTTTTCTTTTTTTTTTTCTTTCTTTCTTTCTTTCTTTCTTTATTTTTGGGCTGTGTTGGGTCTTCGTTGATGCGTGCAGGCTTTCTCTAGTTGCAGCAAGCGGGAGCTACTCTTCGTTGTGGTGCACGGGCTTCTCATTGCAGTCGCTTCTCTTGTTGTGGAGCACGGGCTCTAGGCGTGCGGGCTTCAGTAGTTGTGGCTGGTGGGCTCTAGAGTTCAGGCTCAGTAGTTGTGGCATACGGGCTTAGTTGCTCCGCGGCATGTGGAATCTTCCCGGACCAGGACTCAAACCCGTGTCTCCTGCATTGGCAGGCGGACTCTTAACCACTGCGTCAGCAAGGAAGTCCTTTCTTTTTTTTTAATACATTTTAAACTTCACTTATTTTTATTTATTCTTCCTCTGTTTTTTTCCTCCTTCTTGATAAAAAGATATCTAGCAACTTATTGACAGAAATTATTTTCCACTTTTTTCACTTACCCTAAATTCTCTATATGTTAATCCTTTAATCTTCCTTCATGTTAATCCTTCAATTCACTTTCACATTTGTGTTTTTCTTTTTTAACTGATTTTTTAAAATTCATTTATTTTTTAAATTTATTTTTGGCTGCGTTGGGTCTTCATTGCAGTGCACGGGCTTCTCACTGCGGTGGCTTCTCTTGTTGTGGAGCACAGGCTCTCGGAATGTGGGCTTCGGTGGTTGCAGCACGTGGGTTCAGTAGTTGTGGAACGCGGGCTTAGTTGCTCCGCAACCCGTGGGATCTTCCCAGACCAAGGCTCGAACCCGTGTCCCCTGCAATGGCAGGCGGATTCTTAACCACTGTGCCACCAGGGAAGCCCTCATTTGTGCTTTTCGGAGAGCTTGTTTGAAGGACAAAATGGAGACAATTATCCATCCATACATACATACATACAGAAAGCTAAAGCATATTCCTTTTTGGGTCTTATATTTTCCTGCTTTATCTTTTATCTAAGTCCAAAATCTATCCCAGTTGTGGCAGACACTATTAATTACCTACCAATATCCATTCCCACTTCTTCCTTGCTATGGGAACCCCAATTTTACTCAGGCAATTATGTTAACCAGCCCCATCACACTTGTTACAAATATGTTTTACCCTCACTTTTCCATCCTCCCTTGCATGTAGGGGTGACCAAGTGAGAAATCTGCAGGATTCCAGAGCGTGAAAAGAAAATCAGCAGAGGGGAGGAGGCGGCTACTCTGAAAAGTATATTTTCCTGATAAAAGATATAATTGGTTCTTTCTCTTCTCACTGACTCGAGCACAGAATGGATATTATGCTCAAAATGTACCAGCCCTAGGTCTCTATCATCACTGAGAGACAGAACCAGTGCCAGCAACCACCTACTCAGGTCTTCCTGTTATGGGGAAAAATATAAACCTCTTGTTTTTTAAGCCGCTGTTCTTTGTGTATCCAGTTGCTTGCAGGAGAAAGCTTTCCTAACTGATTGACCAACCTTCCCCAGTAACTCCAAATAGGGATCAAACAATATTGTAACAACACAAATGAAATGTGACCAAGCATCACAGAGCCAGCTCCATGCTCTGAGCTGCCATGACAAACTCCAGAAGGCACTATAAGAACACCAAGTCTGGCATCTACACAAAAGAGCAGAGGGACCTTTGATTCCACCTGACCCTAGCACCAGATGATCACACTTTTCAAGCGTTGTGGAGAATAGACTAGAAAAATAAAAACAATATACATCTCAACCCTTGTCTTCAAATGACCTTCATAAGAGTTCCTTGTGAATTATGCAACATAATTCAAACAAAAGGGACAAAAATTTTACCACTCCATTTTCCAGCCTGCCTCTAATGCAAGTACTAAGTAATATGTACATAGGCAGGAAAAGATAATGAAGGAAAATAATTAATACAGAGAATGCAAAAAGTAGCCAATTAGACTAAATGCAAAGACAAAGAAAAACAAACAAAAATCTCCACAAATTAATACGGAAAATGTAGACTAGTCACCTGCTACTGGATTTCACCTAATTCACTGATAGGTTTTTAACCTACTCTGAACTGTAATACTGATAACAATGAAATAATGCAACAGTTTAAGAAGACATTGTAAACTCAGCTTTGAAACTGGTGCAAAAAAAGCAAGAATCTGAACTGATGAGGATGAGTATAATTTTTGTGACTTGCTGTCTGAATTAAAAAAAAATAAAAAATCCCACAAGGACTCAGAGGCAAAGAATATACAAATCAATTTTCACTGCAAAGTAAAGGAGCTGTTACAGTGGAGGATTACTGGACTGAATGTCAATATTATGACATAGTATGAGTGTGTTTCATGTTTCGTAATTGCAATCATTGTTGCTTTTGTTGTGGTCATCCATGTACAATGCTTGGTGTCAGTCTATTTATCTCTTGTAAAAATAAAATACAGTGTGTGTGTGTGGAAAAAAAAAAAAAAAGCAAGAATCTAATTACAGTGAACTAAACTGCTGTTATCAGAATAACCTTAATCCTTCAATTCTTTAAGCAAATGCCCCAGGACCTTTGTAAGAGCTATTTATACATTAGCTATTTATTACCTAATTGGCTATTTAATACCTTCTTGGCTTATGAGTTGAAATCTAGTCATTGGCATTTTAAAGAGTACCTTTCACCTGGACAACCTGAGTGAGCCAATGTCTTTACCAGATTTAGCATCAAATATATTTGTATCAGCTTTAATATCAAATATGTTCCAACGTTCAGATTTCCAGCGGTGTCACATGTTTATGCTTCTGTTTTTGTTTTTTTTTTTACCATTTGTTAAAGATCCAAATAAGTTTATCACATTACAATTGATCACTATGTCTTTTTCCCAGCTTTACTGAGATATAATTGACATATAACATTGTTTAAGTTTAAGGTGTACAATGTGATGTGAGCAATACATCTTTTTGTTAAGCTCAATTTTTTTTTATTGAAGTATAATTGCTTTACAATGTTATGTTAGTTTCTGCTGTACAATGAAGTGAATCAGCTATACGTATACATATATCCCCTCTCTCGGACCTCCCTCCCACCCATCCCACCCATCTAGGTCATCACAGAGCACCAAGCTGACCTCCCTGTGCTATACAGCAGGTTCCAACTAGCTATCTAGTTTACACATGGTAGTGTATATATGTCTATCCTAATCTCCCAGTTCATCCCACCCTCCCCTTCCCCCCTGTGCCCACATGTCCATTCTCTATGTCTGCGTCTCTATTCCTGCCCTGCAAAGAGGTTCATCTGTACCATTTTTCTAAATTCCACATATATGCGTTAATATACGATATTTGTTTTTCTCTTTCTGACTTACTTCACTCTGTATGACAGACTCTAGGTCCATTTACATCTCTACAAATGACCCAATTTCATTCCTCTTTATGGCTGAGTAATACTGTTGGTGGGAATGTAAACTGATACAGCCACTATAGAGAACAGTATGGAGGTTCCTTAAAAAACTGAAAATAGAACTACCATATGACCCAGCACTCCCACTACTGGGCATATATCCTGAGAAAACTATAATTCAAAAAGACACATGCACCCCAATGTTCTTTGCAGCATTATTTACAATAGCCAGGACATGGAAGCAACCTAAATGTCCTCGATACATCTTTTAAGTCTCTTTTAATCCAAAAGTTTATCCTCCAAATCTTTTTTTTTAATCCTACAAATTGTTGTTTGTTGTTTTCCACAGTTTGGATTTTCTGATTACATCCCTCGGGTGTAGTTTCACGTGTTGCTCTCTTCTCTGTATATGTTGTAAACTGGTCGTTGGATCTGAAAGCTTGATCACTTTCTGGTTTGATTATTCTTCCATCAGCAAGTACCACAATGACTGGTTGCCTTTTTGTGATGCTAGCACACTTTTCTGTTTATGAACTGTTTTTATTCACGACACTTCTGACACCAAATGTGTGGGTTTTCTATACTAAGCAATTTTCCAGTTCCCTATGGACACCAACTGGGTGTCCTACAAGTCAATTCAATTCTAACACTAACTACTAGGAGTTAACTCAGACACCGCAGGTTAAAGTCTCAGACTCACAAGACTGCCCCCACTTCAGACATCAATCACAAGTCCCAGGCCTCTGGTACTTCAGACCAACCAGCTATAAATCGGGAGTACCATCCCCCCCAGCACCTCAATGTGTTCACCAACCCAGAAGCTCTCCAAACCCTATCAGTTAGAGGGATTTGTGGAGACTCCATTACATGGGCATGATTAATTAAATGGGAATGCTGATTGATCCATTTCTAGTCCCTCTTCCCTCCTCAGAGGTTGGGGAGGTAGGGCTGAAAGTTCAACCCTATAATTACCTGACCAGTTCCTCTGGCTACCAGCCCCCTTCAGATGCAATCTAGGGACCCACCAAGAGTCATCTCGTTAGCATAAACTCAGGTATGGTTGGAAAGGGGCTAATTACGAATAACAAATTATGCTCCTCTCAGCTCTATCACTCAGGAAATTCCAAAGGTTTTAGAAGTTTGTTTGTCAGTAACCAGGATGACAACAAAATATGTATGTATTATATCACAATATTCAGTTCTTAGATCACTAGATTATTAGGGTTTATAATTTGGTTATATTGTATCATTCCTTCATCATTTATTATTGGAATACTTCTATAAAAGAGACATTTGTTACTTAGTAATACAAATTCGTAATTTGTTACTTAGTAATACAGTTCGTATTGAAAAGAGAATAAATGCTTGATTTCCTTTTTTTTTTTTTAACTTATTTTCAAAATAATAAGTTGCTTCTCCAGAATTCTCCAATGGTAATCAATTTGTTGCTTTTCATTTTATTTATTTATTTATTTATTTATTTATTTATTTATTCATTTATTTTTGGCTGCGTTGGGTCTTCGATGCTGCGCATGGGCTTTCTCTAGTTGTGGAGAGCGGGGGCTACTCTTCATTGTGGTGCACAGGCTTCTCATTGCAGTGGCTTCTCTTGTTGTGGAGCACAGGCTCTAGGCATGCAGGTGTCTGTAGTTGTGGCATGCGGGCTCAGTAGTTGTGGTTCATGGGCTCCAGAGTGCAGGCTCAGTAGGTGTGGTGCACGGGCTTAGTTGCTCCACGGTATGTGGGATCTTCCCGGATCAGGGCTCAAACCCACGACCCCTGCATTGACAGGTGGATTCTCAACCACTGTGCCACCAGGGAAGTCCTGCTTTCCATTTCTTAATATTATAGACTCATGAATTTAAACATATTCCATGTGTTTCAATCAACTTCTATTATTGTTCTACTGGTGCTCAATTTGTTTCATCTTTGGCCAGTGGGAGCTCTTCAGGTTGACTCCAGAGTCCTTCTGACACTCCCGTAGCTAGTCGTTGATAGCTTTCTTGCTATCAGATAAGATGTCTCAGACTCAACTTAAAAACCTCCTAATACTCTGGTTTCTCTTCAGACTGAATAAATCTTTTGCCTTTTACTAAAACAAACAAACAAACAAACATTTCTGCTCCATAGCTAGAATCAGCCATTCCCCCATGGAACCCTCATTCCTTTTAGTAGGATATGGTATCTGGATTCCATGATCTGAGAGCAATTCCTTCAATTCCTGTCAATTCCTTCATTTATCAAACATTTTCTGAGCAGTTAGTATGTGTCAGTCATAGGATTTGGCTTTCAAGATACAAAGATATAACACAAACTCAAAGAGCTGACAAACCAGTGGCATATACATAGAAAGAATAGATAATCAAGACATGTAGAACAAAGCAAATAAGCTCTAGGCAAAATAATCCATTTGGAATTTATCTGGTCAGGTAATACACTTTGATCTTTGTAGTACTCTTAGAGAGAAATAAGTAAGATTCACTGTGATATAACTAGAGAAAGACCCAAAGAACTATACCTATACTATACCTTGGCTAAGAAAACAGAATTGAATCATTCTCTAGATATATAAAGCACTGCTACTTATGAACGTCAATCAGAGCAGGGGAAGAGGAGATCAGACTTATCTTCAGGTATACAGAGTTACACAAATGACTGAATGCCTTTCTCATAGAATGTTAAAATAAAGGTCCTTGCCAAACTAAGGAAATCTTTTCTTTCTAAGAATACATATACTGACCATCAGTGTGTTTCTTGCATTTAATACCATACTATTCCAAAGATTAAAGTAAAATATTTCTCAAGCAAAAAATGTTTTGAAAATTGCAATTTTTCCATTCACTAATATTTTACTTCCAACTAGAAATTACTTACAAAGCAGCTTACCTTTTGTCTGTCTTATTAACTTTCCCTCTTCTCCATTTTCTACTTACATACCTCTCTCTGTTTCTTAAACTTGTTTCTTCCTGACATTCTGCAAAACACAGCTTATTCAGGAACCCCACTCAAACCAATAAGGGATAGAAAAGGCAAAGAGAAATTGCTGCCTGTGTCAATTTTAAAAGGAAAATTCCTTTAAAACAGTATCTAACACTCTGTATTCTCAAAAATAAAAAATGTTAACTTGTTTGTAAATGTTACATGCTGTATATAAATTACAAAAATTATAATGAAAAATAATAAAATCTCCCACCTTTCAGCACTAAATGCTGACTCTGTGTCAATGTACACAACAGCTCCTTCTAATCCTCCCATGCTGGTAGGTAATGTAGCCAAAATGCTCATCATTATACAAAACTGCGTTTTTCCACAACCTGGTGGACCTGTAATCTAAAAAAAAAAAAAAAAAAAATTGTTATTTGTATAAACATGACAATCTAATCAAAGCAAAATCCTTTTAAGAACTTGCCACATATACAGTCCAACTAACCTGGGTTCCCAGAGAGAACATTCTAATACGCCCCTTGTATGTAATAAATTAACCTCTCCCCTATGCATCTGAACTGGTACTTAGTTATGCACCATCCTTGGGAGAAATGAGAAAATAGTCACCCAGACCATCCTCTGTGTTCTGTAGTTCAGATGAAAAACTGGTTGAGAAAGCCTTGAGGATTCATTTATAAATTCACAACTTGGAGTTCTATACCTCTTCCTCATTAAGACATTTATAGAAAGTTCTTGAAAATATTTAAGAGGCTTTAATAATTGGTTTAGCATTTGTTATAAATTGGCCTTTCAAAACAATTTTGTACTAGTCCCATTAAAAGGTACTTTGATCTTTATTCTTAAAAGTATTTAGGAGTAAAAGGTATTGATATATACAATTTAATTTCAAATGAATCAGAAAAAAAGTGTATGTGTCTCTGTGTGTGTCTGTGTAGAAGAGAGATAAAGCAAATAAAACAAAATTCAATAATTACTGAATCTAGGTGATTCATACTTTGAAGTGTATATTTTAAAATTTTAGTTGGTGGAAAGCTATTTTGAGATTATAAAATTCGAAAACAAGAGGGTATAGATGGAAAAGAATAGGACGTTAATCACAGGCATATTTGAGTCCAACAGGAAGTAGTTAACAAAAATTAATTTGAAAATATTAAAAATATTCCCTTTAACACGCTATTTGTCATACTGGCTGTGGCATACAAATTTTAAGAACCAAAACACTATCCCTTTTGTGAGGATAACACTAATGAACAATTTTTCACAATAGGAAGAAGGGAAAAGAAGAGGAGGAAAGGAGAGAAGAAAATCTCAGGTAAAGATGAACAAAAGTCCAAGCTAAGACTGAGACACACTAGATCTGAAGAAACTGTCTCAGATATACTATGAAGCCGGAAGAAATAAGAAGGGATGACCCAGGAGTCTAAATCATGGAGGCCAATGGTTCTCAAACATGAGTGAACATTAGAATCACCTGGCAAGCTCATTAACCAGCATTTCTGGTTAACAATAGGTCTGAAATAGGGCCTAATAATTTACATTTCTAGTAAGTTGACACTGATGCTGCTCTACATTTGAGAACCACTGTTTTTGGAATTTAGAGTAAGGGTACACTTCATTTATCAAAGCTTAACATTAAAAAAAACAAAGGCTCACAAGCTAGAAACCATGTGCTGATTTATAATCTCTAAAACAATGATTTAGACTTTTAGGATAAATAATTGCTGCTAGTAATAACAGTGTGCCAGATCATGAGTGATCAGTGAAAACTCCAAAGTTCTTTGATTACATACTCCAACAAACAAACCGAAAAAAATAAAATAAAAATTTTAGTATGAACCTCCAATATATTGCATATGTATTATATATATACTATTTTACTAATACATTCTATGCAGTATAAAACCACATAAAATAGGGATTAAAAAATAAAGATTACAAGCATTTAAAAATAGTTTCATATCTTGTTTTAATTCTAAAATACAATACAAATCAATAGTTTCATAACATATATTAGTTGTACAGATCTTTTCACTCTCATAAAAACTTATTAGCACTTTTAGTGGAGCAAAGATAATAATGAAAATAAATGAAACTATGTATGCTGTTTTTTAAATATTGATTTAAATATTTTGTAATTCAGTAACTGAAATGTCAGTTCCTAAGTTTTGCTTACTTCAGTACTTAACTGCAATGGCTCAATTACAGTTGAGAAGGTGATAATTGCAAAACTGCAAGGATTGAAATTAAAGAAATACATGATTTGTTGTACTTAGGAAATCATTATTTTTTTAATACCTTTTTCAATTATCAAAAGTTTCTGTTGAACTCTGGCTAATAAATTTCCATCTTCCCTCATATCAATTAATTATTCTTGTAAACTAATCAAAAGATATTGACTTTTAACATTTTTAACAACTGGTTTCACAATCAAAGGAAACTATTTGGAAGATTTCTTAACAGTATAGAAAATATTAAAGTTTTTTAAAGTGTGCAGATAGTAAAGTTTTCACAAGCTACACATCTTTGATGACAAAAATCCCATGATAAAAGAAACATTTCCGGGGCTTCCCTGGTGGCGCAGTGGTTGAGAATCTGCCTGCCAATGCAGGGGACACGGGTTCGAGCCCTGGTCTGGGAGGATCCCACATGGCGTGGAGCAACTAGGCCCGTGAGCCACAGCTACTGAGCCTGCGTGTCTGGGGCCTGTGCTCGCAACAAGAGAGGCCGCGACAGTGAGAGGCCCGCGCACCGCGATGAAAGTGGCCCCCGCTCTCCGCAACTGGAGAAAGCCCTTGCACAGAAACGAAGACCCAACACAGCCAAAAATAAATAAATAAATAAATGAATTTATTTATTTAAAAAAGAAACATTTCCAAGCAATGATTTGAAAAACACTCTGTATTTTGATCTCTGTCTTTTAAGAAGCAGTTACTTTCGCACTCATTGTAAAAATATCCTTTACTTTGAAGGGATGGAATAAGAGTGTTCCATTGGTTGCTTGCTTGCTTGATTTTCAGTCTGCTAGGTGGCATATTACATAGCCACTTGTTATACAAAAAGTGTCAGCAAATTTGACATATCTTGCCTTTTCATTTTAAAAAAGTTTCACTCAAAAAACAAAAAAAGTTTCACCCATCTTTAAATTCAACAGTCTTTTACAATCTTTGCTGTAAAATAACCACAGAAGCTCTTGTGATTCAAATGACTTTCATGGTCACTCCTCATCTCATTACAGACTATACTACAAAGAGTCAATACTTTACCAGTCAGGTTTTTATAAAAATTGTACCATCCTGAAGCACTCTTCACACATCTGACATCAGCTTCTGTGTTGCTATAGACTGCCTAAGGATGATGTAACCGAAAAATTCAGAGTTTTACAGAGAACATTCGTATACCCACCACCTAGACTCTGCAACTGCCATTTTATTGTTACTATACTATAGTACAGTATACTACTACACTATACTATCCATCAATCCATCCTTCTATCCATTCATCAGTCCATCTTAGATGTTTTTAAATGCATTTCAAAGTAAGTCAAAGACATAAATATACTTTCACCTAACAGTTCAGTGTGTATATAATTAACCTGAGTTTAATGTGTATGATTTTTTTTTCTTTTAAGGTAAATTTTACACACAATGAAATGCCCAAATCTTGAGTGTATCATTTGATGAGTTTCAGCAAATGTATATACATATGCAATCTAAACCCCTGTCAAAGTCGGAACATTAACATTACTACCAGGAAATTCCCTCATAAACATTGCTTTATATTCAAGAAGTCATTTATTTTTGAGAATATATCTTCCTTGATACATCTTTACTTTTGTGGCCCAAAACTAATTTAGTTCATGTATTTCATTACTGAAACAGAATCTAGCTTATTAATACGATAATCTGAGCCCTGTTAGAAACTTCTGTACTTTTATTATATAGCATCTTTCCACAATGAATAACGTTTTAATTCTTGATGCTTATCATCAGCAATGATTTCCATCTGAAAGTATTTATTCGCAAAAGAATCCATTTAAGTTGTTGCCATGTTGTTTCCTATGTCTTATTTCATCCACTTTACTGTAACAGGACAGGAAGAACAAGAGTGTCCCTGACAGTATTAACAATGTATTGCATTTGATCTTTTGCTCTTAAGAAAACCCAAAAGAGGCTTTTAAATATCTATTATTAATTTTAGTGAAATTTTTCTAGATATTGAATATGTATCACATGACTTTAAATGTCACTGAAAAACCTGTGGAGATTTGTCTTCCTGTGATGTGTTTCTTAACTATGATGGCTTCCTACTATCATTTGCCAGTATTTCAAGGAACAAAATAACAGAGGAAGTTTCACTGTTAACAATAATGGATACGATTCCATATATCAAACTGTTTTCTTTATAATTTCAAATATTTTGGATGTCTTCACAGATGAGATTAGACTGTCATTGATTTTTACTTCATTAATTGTAGGAGAGTCATCAGCTCTGACTTTTATGTACATGTGGTTCACTTCTGCTCACATTATTAGTATTGCCTTCAATATATAGTTTCTTTGCAGGAATCTGTTTATGCCATTTGTCTGCTTTGTGAGGTATGATTTAGTTAAATCAATAAATCCACCTAACTAGGTACATGCAGAACTATAATTCATCCCAATATGTTGAAAATAAAGATACAATCAAGGTGCCCCTGTCAACCTTCTGTATCCTTTCCTCATGGACTATACCTGACACATGACAGTCAAACATACAGACCAAGTGAGGATGCCAGTGTCAATCCACTTATTAAATATCAATAAAGGTTTATTTCATGTTTTAAACTGAAATACAAATAAAAGTTCTAATATCTTCTTCCCACAACCCAATGGGCCATCTTACATACTGTCCTTTGGAGACTGGTAGTTTTGAAGAGCCCAAAACACTTTTCATGGACCTTTTATCATCATCAAGGACAACATGGATCAAATTAATCACCAGACATCAGAGCAAAGGAAACTTCTATCAATAATAGTTGAAAGGGGATCTTGAAAATGAGAAATGATGACTCTTCAGAGTGCTAACTAACGGAGGAACAAAGGACTTCCTTTCTATACGTAGTATCTACATGCCCGGTTTTAGATATGTTCTAAGATTCAATGAGCTTAAACCCATGAAATGCTTTGTGATTTTTAGTGGAAAGGTGAAACAAGCCCCCAATTTAAAAACATTTTTTAAGATGTTATATATGAATATATTCAGGAAAGTATCAAATACCATGATACTGTGTTCTTATTATTCCATCTTCAAAGAAAACATGTAAAAAAAAATCTGAAGTTGAACAAATGTAACTGGTATTTTACCTGCATCATTATTTTTATGTACTGATTCAGTACAGTCTTGAGAAAAGTAGAATATCACATGAATAACATAAGATTTCTGGGTTCATTTGGTTTTTGTATGCTTGCTTTACTTTGCATTCAAATTTGGATATTAACATTTTCTTTAAACTATAATAACTGATTTCTAATTCTTTAGCAACCTCAGATCATTTTCATATATTTTTCCTCTCTAACCTCAAAAAAATATGCTATATGCAATTTTTATGGGCTGGCTGGAGTTAAATTTCATTATTTTTTCAGGTTTACTTAGTGGGTTAAAACATTTCAACATTAATAATTTTTAGCTTCAGATAGTTTAGCTCTGACTTCTAGCAGCCAAACCACAAAATTTCAAATTGTGTTCAGTTCCCAGGTTCAGCTCCAATGGTGGTTAGAAAGAGAGAACATGCCAAACCAGAATAGTCTAAGTGATTTGCTTCTTGGAAACTCAGAGTGAATACAGCATTTACACACGGAAGACACCAGTAAAATACAATTAGCTTCATAGAGTTAGAGCCTGAGTTTCAACAATCCTGCATGAGAAATGTAAAAGAACAGAAAGAAAACAACTGGTAGTGCAAATCACTAGAATATCAACAAGGAAGCAAATATTAGCAATTGCCTTAAAGGGGGAAGAGAATTATTACCAAGAAAAGAAAGTCTAATTATATTAAAGTGAAAATGAAGCCTAGTCATTTTAGTCTTAAAAAAGATTCACTGGTAGAGATGAATGTGAAACCTGGACCTATTGGGGCCTAAAATCTTACCTAGTAACTCTTCCCCACATTCAAAATAGGGGCATAAGGATGGGGCAATCCACCAAGCCAATACTTTGCAGAGAAAATTTAAGGACTGCCTGGTTCTGATCTGAGAAAAGAGCACGTGGAAACGTCATAGCATCTTTTTAATGGCCCCCTTCCCCCAGCATCTAACTACCCGTCTCCATGTGCTCTACTATTATGTATAAATACGATTAGGTCTTCAGACCTACAGAATTCTTTTTAAGAGTCACTCTCTGAATCCTAAAACAAACAGACAAAGAAACAAAAAGCAAACAATCTCAGAAAGGTTGGGTAGCTCTTTGCCTTGTGAAAGAAATCTTCATCTTAAATTACTTTATATCAACAAGTGGAAGATTTCATATCTTAAATTCTGTCCACCACTCCCTCTTACTCAATACTGACAACTGCTGTTTTTAAAGTAAATGGGAAGGGAAGGAAAAAAAGAAGGGAGGGGAACAGAACAGAAAAAAAAGCAAGAGGACATGGAAATGACAAGTACCACAAGCTTCACGGTAAAAAAAAAAAAAAAAAAATCAAACTGTCAAGAGGTATAATAATTTATTTAACAATCATATAATATGTGCCATATAAAAGACTTTATGAAACCTTTATGGAGAAAGAGGTTCATTTCTAAATCAGGAAATGAGTGAAGAATTAGGAATAATGATTCAATCAACCACATAAGCTAAACTCCTGTACTAGGACAAAGGCCTGGTTGTCCTGCCTTTCAAAACACTGGGCAGGATAAACAAATCCCATCAGCAGACCACATTCAAGGAACGCTGATTAGAAATCTCTCCCTAGTTTTCCTACTGCTGTTGCTGCACGTGGAGCCGACCAGAATCTGACTGCAGCTTGAAGGAGATGAGACCCACCCTGGCCAACCTGCAGACCCATGAGCAAGAAAAATTACTGTTTGCTGTTGTTGTAAGCAGACTTGAGCAGCCAAAATTGACTGATAAAGCATTTATGTTTTATACTTCACTGTTGATACATTTCTATATATGCCAAGGCCCTTGTGGACACTTGAATTTACAAGCCCTGACTTATTGTCTCCTGTGATCTTTAGACCACAGCCCACCCTGCCAACTAAAAAGAAGCAGAACTGAAATATTTAACTGTTCTGAGGAAAAGTTAGGAAGCCGAAACAGGACTCTGGCGTCCTGCCTCTACCTTTTTGGGACAGTAGGATGGTCACTTCCAAAGCAAAACTGCCCTACTCAAGAAGGACACCTGGTCTCCTTAAATCATGAACAAAGCATAGAAATGACTCAGGAAACACAAATAATGTAGACACGTGCTACATTGTTTCTCATTATTTACAGCAAGGATCTGGGTGTAATCATTACTCTTAAATGTCGTAAAGATTTGGCAGTGCTTCACAGGTTTACCCTTCCAGAGGTACTCTCCAAACAAGACATGCAGATGCTACATCTCTTTTCGCTGACATGAGTTTGGACCAGTACTCTAGTCCTGTAATCTCTGGATTACAGTATGAAAATACCTTTTTTAATGATCCCTTTATAATATTTATTTTATTTATTTATTTATTTCTGGCTGTGTTGGGTCTTCGTTTCTGTGCGAGGGCTTTCTCCAGTTGCGGCAAGCGGGGGCCACTCTTCATCGCGATGCGCGGGCCTCTCACTATCGCGGCCTCTCCCGTTGCGGAGCACAGGCTCCAGACGCGCAGGCTCAGTAATTGTGGCTCACGGGCCCAGTCGCTCCGCGGCATGTGGGATCCTCCCAGACCAGGGCTCGAACCCGTGTCCCCTGCATTGGCAGGCAGATTCTCAACCACTGCGCCACCAGGGAAGCCCTAATGATCCCTTTAAATACAACCTTTAATTTTACCTAATCACATCAGCATCTTTGTCATGCACTCTCAGCAGGGATGACAGTGACCCCAAAGGCAAAACTTGGTTTTGATTGGGGAGGAGGGATTTTACTCTTTTTCCATATAAAGCACAGATCCACATACAGTACATAAACAGATATACAGTATATCTATGGTACTAAAATCTCGTGGGGGGTGGGGGTTTATTAGGGGAAAAAGTGTCTAAAAAGCTCCTTAGGGGGTGATAATGAAAAAAAGATTGAGAAACACTGATCTGATCTGTATTACCTCATGTGAGAAGGCTACCATTACATGGTCTGATCTCCACATAATGCAAACATTTAAAGTTTAAACTTTAAACATATCTTTACTACCAATACTGTTATAATAGATGCAGAATTATCTGCTTATATATTCCATAAGTGAGGAATTTGATGTCCTCTGAGAATGAGACAAAGCCCTGTAGCTCACTTCCATTAGTGATTCAGCAGAGTTGGTTTCTCTTTGATTTCTCCTCTGCTGCTTTGCCTTTGGCATGAGTAGCACTTCTCTAATTCCACTTTTAATCTTGGTGCTGTAACTGAACATACACAGATTCAGTGCAGTTCACATAAATCAAAACTGATGATAAATAAATTAGGGTGTTTTGAAGTCAGAGTCAGGAAAGAGCAGCTATAAAAGTGACAGCAGAATGTTTCCAGATTTATTCTTACTCCCTCAAGTCATCTCCAGGCCTAGTCTAAGTTTACTCAACTAGATGCCTTACCTCTTACCTTCACCAGATCTAACTTCTATCTGATATCCAGCACTCCAGGTTTGAACTTTTCACCAGAAACAAAGATCGTGCAATGCAATTTAGTTAGACATCTCCACTGAGACCTGTATGAGTTATTGCTATGTAACAAATGACCACAAACCTAGCAGCTTTAAAACAACACCCGTTTATTATCTGACAGTTCTGTAGGTCAGTGAGCCACTTTGGAGGCATCTCCTCTAGCTCCAGTCAAGTTTTCAGATAATGGCAGCCTCAGCCAATATCTTAACTGTAATCTCATGAGAGACCAGAACCAAAAACAGCCAGCTAAGCTGCTTCTGAATTCCTGACTCACAGAAATTGTGTGAGATAATAAGCATTTATTAATGTTTCTAGCCACGAAGTTTTGGAATGATTTGTTAAACAGCAGTATGTAACCACAATTATATAAATAAATATGTAGATATAGATATATAGAATCAGAGATATTCAACTTTAAAACTTGTAAGAAAAAAACTTCTAAAATAAAAGAATCACTGATGTTTATTAATAAAAAATCAATGAAGTAGAAAAATCATATTCCTTAAATGTACTATATTGAAAAACAAATGGCATACAAACGAAAGTAAATATTGTACCATGAAAGAATAATAACATTAAAAGTTCCTCAAGTTTGGCTTATTCAAAGACCAAAGAGGAGAGTGTAGGAGAGACAGCAAGAACCAAAACATTATAGCAAACAAGTACTAAAGAAGTGCTAAAAAATAAATAAATGAAAACAAATTCATTCATTCAATTAATATTTATTATGTACCTTCTACCTGTGCTAATACTGTGGATGTAATAAGAAGAAGAAGAAGATAATCCCTGCCCACTTGGAATTTATTCTCCAATGAGGAAGACATACATTAACTAATCACACAAACAGTAAACCTTTAACGGTGACAAGTGCTACACAGAAGAACCATAGTACATGGTTCAGTTCTCCAGTAATACACAATTCTAAATCTGTTAATTTAAACATAATAAAATAGGCTCAAAATATACAAAATAATAGAACTACAAGTAAATTTGTTAACAATATAACAGAGTATTTTAATAATCCTCTCTGAATTAGTATCAGGTCAGGTTGAGAAAAAAAATCAGCAAAGACAAAGAAGAGTTGAACAACCCAAATTACAAGCTTAATTTAATGGCCGCAGGCAGAACACACAATCAGAGAATAATCATTCTTCTCATGGACACACGGGACACTTACAAAAGTTGATCACATATTAATCCTTAAAACAAGTTTCAGGGACTTTCCTGGTGGCACAGTGGTTAAGACTCCATGCTCCCAATGCAGGGCGCATGGGTTTGATCCCTAGTCAGGGAACTAGATCCCACATGCATGCCACAACTAAGAGTTCGCATGCCACAACTAAGGAACCGGTGAGCCGCAACTAAGGAGCCCTTGAGCCACAACTAAGGAGCCTGTCTGCCACAAATAAGGAGCCCATCTGCCACAACTAAGGAGCCCGCCTGCTGCAACTAAGACCCGGAGCTACAAAATAAAAATAAATAAATAAATAAATATTAAAAAACAACAACAACAACAAGAAGTCTCAGAAAATTTCTGAGACTCAATATCACACAAAATTCTCTGACCAAAATGCAATTAGGTTGACAATCTAATTAAAATGTGAAAGGTAAATTTTTAATTAAATAATTCAGATATTCAAACATTCCAAAAAAACATGAGTTAAACAAGTAATCATAATGGAAAATTTTAAATACTATTAGAACTAAATAAAAATGAAAATACTTTATCACAAAAAAGAATGCAGCAAGAAAAATTCATAGCCTTACAAGCTCAGAGTAAAAAGAAGAAAAACTGAAAATTAATTAATTAAATGTGTAATTTAAGAAGTTGGGGGGTGGTGATAAGAATCCCAGAAAAAACAATTAGATAGAGGGAGATAATAAGAAAATACCAGAAATCATGGAAGTAGAAGACAAGGAAAACCAACAAAGAACCAAAACAAAAAGCACAGTTCTTTGAAAAGACTATAAAATACTCAAACCTTTGACCAGATCTTTTTAAAAGGAAGGGAAAGAGAAGACAAAGTCAATAATATTAGGAATGAAAAGGGTGGGTAGAACCACATATAAAACCAGATTTAAAGACAAGGAGAATACAGTGAAAACTTTTATGACAATAAATTTTCAAACTTAAAGAAAATGGGCAAATTCCTAAAAATATCATTCACCAAAACTACTTGAAAGAAATAAAAAACCTGAATAGTCCTTTAATCATTAAAATAATTTATTTAATTGTGTTAATTTTCCCACAAGTACCAAGATCAGACAATTTTTCAGGCAAGTTCTACCAAATTTTCAAGAAACAATTCTCAACTTATACAAACCATTACAGAATATAAAAAAAGAGGAGATATTCCACAATTCACTTTACCACTTAATTCAAAATAGATCACACAAAAATTAACTCAAAATAGATCACAGACTACATGTAAAACCTAAATATAAAACTCTAGAAGAGGGCTTCCTTGGTGGCGCAGTGGTTGAGAATCTGCCTGCTAATGCAGGGGACACGGGTTCGAGCCCTGGTCTGGGAAGATCCCACATGCCGCGGAGCAACTAGGCCCGTGAGCCACAATTACTGAGCCTGCGCGTCTGGAGCCTGTGCTCCGCAACAAGAGAGGCCGCGATAGTGAGAGGCCCGCGCACCGCGATGAAGAGTGGCCCCCGCTTGCCGCAACTGGAGAAAGCCCTAGCACAGAAACGAAGACCCAACATAGCAATCAATCAGCTAATCAATAAATAAATCTTTAAAAAAAAAAAAAAAAAAAAAAAAAAAAAAACTCTAGAAGAAAACAGCAAAAACGTGTGTCCTTGGCTGGACAAAAAATTCATAGAGGTGACACCAAAGTACAATCTTTAAAAGAAAAAACTGACAGATTAAACTACAAAATTAAAAACTTCACAAGTTACCGTTGAGAAAATGAGGAGAGAAGGCACAGAATGGAAGAAAATAACTTCAAATTATATATCTGATAAAGGACTTGTATCCAGAATATACAAAGAACTCACAACTCAATAACAAAAAACAAACAAGCAATTAAAAAATAGGCAAAAGATTTGAACAGATATTTCATTTAAAAAAACACAGAAATGGTTAATAAGTACATGAATAGGTGTTCATATCATTAGTCATTAGGAAAACACAAATTAAAACCACAATGAATACCACTAACACTCACTAGAACAGCTAAAATCAAAAAGATAAACAATACTAAGTGTTGGTGAGGATGTGGAAAAACAAACCATCATGAATTGCTAGTGAAAATGTAAAATGTCACAGCCACTTTGGAAAGCAGTCTGGCAGTTTCTTAAAAAGCTAAACATGCACCTAGCGTATGATCTAGCCATTCCACTCCTAGGAATCTACGCAAGAGAAGTAAAAACCTATGTCCACACAAAGACATGTTTGTGAATTTTCATAACAGCATTACTCCTAATAGATAAAAACTGTAAACAATCCAAGTACCCATCAACTGATGGTTGGACAAACAAAATGTGTTACAGCCATAGCATGGAATACTATTAATACTACTCAACAATTAAAAAGAACAAACTGCTAATACATGTTAAAAAATGAATGAACCTCAAAAACATCATTCTATGTGAAAAAAACCAAAAACAAAAGTGACATATTATTTGATTCCATTTATATGAAATGTTTAGAAAAGGCAAATATATAGACAAAAGGTAGATCTCTAGATGCCTAGGGATGAGGATTGGAGTGGGGATTAACTATAATTGGGCATGAAGGAATGTTTTAGGATGATGGGACATGTTGTAAAACTCGATTGTGGTGATGATTTGCTATGAATTCACTAATATAATCAAATTACACAGTTACAGAGGTTGAATTTTAGAGTATTTAAATTGTACCTTAATAAAATTATTTTTGGGCAAAAGCAAGAAGAACTACAATTCTGCAGCCTGTGGAAGGAAAACCACATTCACAGAAAGACAGACAAAATGAAAACACAGAGGACTATGTACCAGATGAAGGAACAAGATAAAACGCCAGAAAAACAACTAAATGAAGTGGAGATAGGCGATCTTCCAGAAAAAGAATTCAGAATAATGATAGTGAAGATGATCCAAGATCTCGGAAAAAGAACGGATGCAGGGCTTCCCTGCTGGCACAGCGGTTAAGAATCTGCCTGCCAATGCAGGGGACACGGGTTCGAGCCCTGGTCCAGGAAGATTCCACATGCCACAGAGCAACTAAGCTTGTGTGCCACAACTACTGAGCCTGTGCTCTAGAGCCCATGAGCCACAACTGCTGAAGCCCATGCGCCTAGAGCCTGTGCTCTGCAACAAGAGAAGCCACCGCAATGAGAAGCCTGCACACCTCAACGAAGAGTAGCCCCCGCTCACAGGAACTAGAGAAAGCCCACGTGCAGCAACAAAGACCCAACAGAGACAAAAATAAATAAACTAAATAAAATAAATTTAAAAAAAAACTAATGGAGGCAAAGATCGAGAAGATACAAGAAATGTTTAACAAAGACCTAGAAGAATTAAAGAACAAACAAACAGAGATGAACAATACTATAACTGAAATGAAAACTACACTAGAAGGAATCAATAGCAGAATAACTGAGGGAGAAGAACGGATAAGTGACCTGGAAGACAGAATGGTGGAATTCACTGCTGCAGAACAGAATAAAGAAAAAACAATGAAAAGAAATGAAGACAGCCTAAGAGACCGCCGGGACAACATTAAACGCAACAACATCGCATTATAGGGGTCCCAGAGGGAGAAGAGAGAGAGAAAGGACCTGAGAAAATCTTTGAAGAGATTATAGTTGAAAACTTCCCTAACATGGGAAAGGAAATAGCCACCCAAGTCCAGGAAGCACAAAGAGTCCCATACAGGATAAACCCAAGGAGAAACATGCCGAATTGTAATCAAATTAGCAAAAATTAAAGACAAAGACAAATTATTGAAAGCAGCAAGGGAACAACGACAAATAACATACAAGGGAACTCCCATAAGGTTAACAGCTGATTTCTCAGCAGAAATTCTACAAGCCAGAAGGGAGTAGCAAGATATATTTAAAGTGATGAAAAGGAAGAACCTACAACCGAGATTACTCTACCTGGCAAAGATCTCATTCAGATTCGATGGAGAAATCAAAAGCTTTACAGATAAGCAAAAGCTAAGAGAATTCAGCACCACCAAACCAGCTCTACAACAAATGCTAAAGGAACTTCTCTAAGTGGGAAACACAAGAGAAGAAAAGGACCAACAAAAACAAACCCAAAACGATTAAGAAAATGGTCATAGGAACATATATATCGATAATTACCTTAAACGTGAATGGATTAAATGCTCCAACCAAAAGACACAGGCTCGCTCAATGGATAAAAAAAAAAGACCCATATATATGCTATCTAAAAGAGACCCACTTCACACCTAGGGACACATACAGACTGAAAGTAAGGGGATGGAAAAAGATATTCCATGCAAAGGGAAATCAAAAGAAACTTGGAATAGTAATACTCATATCAGATAAAATAGACTTTAAAATAAAGAATGTTGGGCTTCCCTGGTGGCGCAGTGGTTGAGAATCTGCCTGCTAATGCAGGAGACACGGGTTTGAGCCCTGGTCTGGGAAGATCCCACATGCCACGGAGCGGCTGGGCCCGTGAGCCACAGCTGCTGAGCCTGCGCGTCTGGAGCCTGTGCCCCGCAACGGGAGGGGCCGCAATAGTGAAAGGCCCGCACACCGCGATGAAGAGCGGTCCCAGCACCGCGATGAAGAGTGGCCCCCACTTGCCGCAACTAGAGAAAGCCCTCGCACGAACCGAAGACCCAGCACAGCCAAAAATAAATAAATAAATAAATAAATAAATAAATAAATAAAATTAAAAAAATAAATAAATAAAGGATGTTACAAGAGACAAGGAAGGACACTACATAATGATCAATGGATCAATCTGAGAAGAGATTATAACAATTATAGATATATATGCACCCAACATAGGAGCACCTCAATACATAAGGCAACTGCTAACAGCTATAAAAGAGGAAATTGACAGTAACACAGTAATAGTGGGGGACTTTAACACCTCACTTACACCAATGGACAGATCATCCAGACAGAAAATTAATAGGGAAACACAGGCTTTAAATGACACAATAGACCAGATAGATTTAATTGATTTTCTTTCTTTTTTTTATGGAGCATTTTCATTTATTAAACTTTTTTTGAAGTATAAAAAACAACATACAGAAAGTGTAAAAATCATAATAGAATTAAATGAATTTTCAAAAACCGAACCCAGTCAACTCAGATCAAGGAATGTCAATGACTTCTGTTCACTACCACACTCTCCTCTAAAAACCATTATCTTGACGAATATGAATTAATTTTTTTCACATTTTATTTTATTTTTTTTGATTACCAAAGCAAATAAAATCTGCAATAAAAGTACATGTACAATAGATACTAAATATCATTAAATTATTATATAATTTAGACAGTAAATATGGTCTTTTTTGCTTCTTTCCAAAAAAATACATTTGATCACATTTTTTTTAAACAGCAGGTTCTTATTAGTCATCAATTTTATACACATCAGTGTATACATGTCAATCCCAATCGCCCAATTCATCACACCCCCACCCCCACCCCCCCCGCGGCTTTCCCCCCTTGGTGTCCATATGTTTATTCTCTACATCTGTGTCTCAATTTCTGCCCTGCAAACCAGTTCATCTGTACCATTTTTCTAGGTTCCACATATATGCGTTAATATACGATATTTGTTTTTCTCTTTCTGACTTACGTCACTCTCTGTGACAGTCTCTAGATCCATCCACGTCTCTACAAATGACCCAATTTCGTTCCTTTTTATGGCTGACTAATATTCCATTGTATATATGTACCACATCTTCTTTATCCACTCGTCTCCCGATGGGGATTTAGGTTGCTTCCATGACCTGGCTATTGTAAATAGTGCTGCAATGAACATTGGGGTGCATGTGTCTTTTTGAATTATGGTTTTCTCTGGGTATATGCCCAGTAGTGGGATTACTGGATCATATGGTAACTCTATTTTTAGTTTTTTAAGGAACCTCCATACTGTTCTCCATAGTGGCTGTATCAGTTTACATTCCCACCAAAAGTGCAAGAGGGTTCCCTTTTCTCCACACCCTCTCCACCATTTGTTGTTTGTAGATTTTCTGATGATGCCCATTCTAACTGGTGTGAGGTGATACCTCATTGTAGTTTTGATTTGCATTTCTCTAATACTTACTGATGTTGAGCAGCTTTTCATGTGCTTCTTGGCCATCTGTATGTCTTCTTAGGAGAAATGTCTATTTAGGTCTTCTGCCCATTTTTGGATTGGGTTGTTTGTTTTTTTAATATTGAGCTGCATGAGCTGTTTATATACTGTGGAGATTAATCCTTTGTCCGTTGATTCGTTTGCAAATATTTTCTCCCATTCGGAGGGTTGTCTTTTCATCTTGTTTATGGTTTCCTTTGCTGTGCAAAAGCTTTGAAGTTTCATTAGGTCCCATTTGTTTATTTTTCTTTTTATTTCCATTACTCTAGGAGGTGGATCAAAAAAGATCTTGCTGTGATTTATGTCAAAGAGTGTTCTTCCTATGTTTTCCTCTAAGAGTTTTATAGCGTCTGGTCTTACATTTAGGTCTCGAATCCATTTTGAGTTTATTTTTGTGTATGGTGTTAGGGAGTGTTCTAATTTCATTCTTTTACAGGTAGCTGTCCAGTTTTCCCAGCACCACTTATTGAAGAGACTGTCTTTTCTCCATTGTATATCCTTGCCTCCTTTGTCATAAATTAGTTGACCATGGGTGCATGGGTTTATCTCTGGGCTTTCTATCTTGTTCCATTGAGCTATGTTTCTGGTTTTGTGCCAGTACCATATTGTCTTGATTACTGTAGCTTTGTAGTATAGTCTGAAGTCAGGGAGTCTGATTCCTCCAGCTCCATTTCTTTCCCTCAAGACTGCTTTAGCTATTTGGGGTCTTTTGTGTCTCCATACAAATTTTAAGATTTTTTGTTCTGGTTCCATAAAAAATGCCATTGGTAATTTGAAAGGGATTGCATTGAATCTGTAGATTGCTTTGGGTAATATAGTCATTTTCACAATATTGATTCTTCCAATCCAAGAACATGGTATATCTCTCCATCTGTTGGTATCATCTTTAATTTCTTTCATCAGTGTCTTATAGTTTTCAGCATACAGGTCTTTTCTCTCCCTAGGTATTTTATTATTTTTGTTGCAGTGCTACATGGGAGTGTTTCCTTAATTTCTCTTTCAGATTTTTCATCCTTAGTGTATAGGAATGCAAGAGATTTCTGTGCATTAATTTTGTATCCTACAACTTTACCAAATTCATTGATTAGCTCTAGTAGTTTTCTGGTGGCATCTTTAGGATTCTCTATGTATAGTATCATGTCATTTGCAAACAGTGACAGTTTTACTTCTTCTTTTCCAATTTGTACTCCTTTTATTTCTTTTTCTTCTCTGATTGCCGTGGCTAGGACTTCCAAAACTATGTTGAATAACAGTCGTGAGAGTGGAGGACATCCTTGTCTTATTCCTGATATAGAGGTAATGCTTTCAATTTTTCACCATTGAGAATGATGTTTCCTGTGGGTTTGTCGTATATGTCCTTTATTATGTTGAGGTAGGCTCCCTCTATGCCCACTTTCTGGAGAGTTTTTATCATAAATGGGTGTTGAATTTTGTCAAAAGCTTTTTCTGCATCTATTGAGATGATCATATGGTTTTTCTTTTTCAATTTGTTAATATGGTGTATCACTTTGATTGATTTGCATATATAGAAGATTCCTTGCATCCCTGGGATAAATCCCACTTGATCATGGTGCATGATCCTTTTAATGTATTGTTGGATTCTGTTTGCTAGTATTTTGCTGAGGACTTTTGCATCTACATTCATCAGTGATATTGGTCTGTAATTTTCTTTTTTTGTAGTATCTTTGTCTGGTTTTGGTATCAGGGTGATGGTGGCCTCATAAAATGAGTTTGGGAGTGTTCCTTCCTCTGCAAGTTTTTGGAAGAGTTTGAGAAGGATGGGTGTTAGCTCTTCTCTAAATGCTTGATAGAATTCACCTGTGAAGCCATCTGGCCCTGGACTTTTGTTTGTTGGAAGATTTTTAATCACAGTTTCAATTTCATTACTTGTGACTGGTCTGTTCATATTTTCTATTTCTTCCTGGTTCAGTCTTGGGAGGTTATACCTTTCTAAAAATTTGTCCATTTCTTCCAGGTTGTCCATTTTGTTGGCATAGAGTTCCTTGTAGTAGTCTCTTAGGATGCTTTGTATTTCTGCGGTGTCTGTTGTAACTTCTCCTTTTTCATTTCTAATTTTATTGATTTGAGTCCTCTCCCTCTTTTTCTTGATGAGTCTGGCTAATGGTTTATCAATTTTGCTTATCTTCTCAAAGAACCAGCTTTTAGTATTATTGATCTTTGCTATTGTTTTCCTTGTTTCTATTTCATTTATTTCTGCTCTGATCTTTAAGATTTCTTTCCTTCTGCTAACTTTGGGTTTTGTTTTTCTTCTTTCTCTAGTTCCTTTAGGTGTAAGGTTAGAATATTTATTTGAGATTTTTCTTTTTTCTTCACGTAGGCGTGTATAGCTATAAACTTCCCTCTTAGAACTGCTTTTACTGTATCTCATAGGTTTTGGATGTCGTGTTTTCATTGTCATTTCTCTCTAGGTATTTTTTGATTTCCTCTGATTTCTTCAGTGATTGCCTGGTTATTTAGTAACGTAGTGTTTAGCCTCCATGGGTTTGTGTTTTTTACGTTTTTTCCCCTGTAATTCACTTCTATTCTCAAAGCGTTGTGCTCAGAAAAGATGCTTGATATGATTTCAATTTTCTTAAATTTACTGAGGCTTTATTTGTGACCCAAGATGTGATCTATCCTGGAGAATGTTCCATGCACACTTGAGAAGAAAGTGTAATCTGCTATTTTTGGATGGAATGTCCTATAAATATCAATTAAATCTATCTGGTCTATCCTGTCATTTAAAGCTTCTGTTTCCTTATTTATTTTCATTTTAGATCATCTGTCCATTGGTGTAAGTGAGGTATTAAAGTCCTCCACTATTATCGTGTTACTGTCGATTTCCTCTTTTATAGCTGTTAGCAGTTGCCTTATGTATTGAGGTGCTCCTATGTTGGGTGCATATATATTTATAATTGTTATATCTTCTTCTTGGATTGATCCCTGGATCATTATGTGGTGTCCTTCCTTGTCTCTTGTAACATTCTTTATTTTAAAGTCTATTTCATATGATATGAGTATTGCTACTCCAGCTTTCTTCTGATTTCCATTTGCATGGAATATTTTTTAGATCCCCTCACTTTCAGGCTCTATGTGTCCCTAGGTCTGAAGTGGGTCTCTTCTACACAGCATATATATGGGTCTTGTTTTTGTACCATTCAGCAAGCCTGTGTCTTTTGGTTGCAGCGTTTAATCCATTCACGTTTAAGGTAATTATCAATATGTATGTTCCTATGACCATTTTCTTAATTGTTTTGGGTTTGTTTTTGTAGGTCCTTTTCTTCTCTTGTGTTTCCCGCTTAGAGAAGTTCCTTTAGCATTTGTTGTAGCGCTGGTTTGGTGGTGCTGAATTCTCTTAGCTTTTGCTTGTCTGTAAAGCTTTTGATTTCTCCATCGAATCTGAATGAGATCCTTGCCAGGTAGAGTAATCTTGGTTGTAGGTTCTTCCCTTTCATCACTTTAAGTATATCATGCCACTCCCTTCTGGCTTGTAGAGTTTCTGCTGAAAAATCAGCTGTTAACCTTATGGGAGTTCCTTTGTATGTTATTTGTCATTTTTCCCTTGCTGCTTTCAATAATTTGTCTTTGTCTTTAATTTTTGCCAATTTGATTACTATGTGTCTCGGCGTGTTTCTCCTTGGGTTTATCCTATATGGAACTCACTGCACTTCCTGGACTTGGGTGGCTATTTCCTTTCCCATGTTAGGGAAGTTTTCAACTATAATCTCTTCAAAGATTTTCTCAGGTCCTTTCTCTCTCTCTTCTCCCTCTGGGACCCCTATAATGCGAATGTTGTTGCATTTAATGTTGTCCCAGAGGTCTCTTAGGCTGTCTTCATTTCTTTTCATTCTTTTTTCTTTATTCTGTTCTGCAGCAGTAAATTCCACCATTCGTCTTCCAGGTCACTTATCCATTCTTCTCCCTCAGTTATTCTGCTATTGATTCCTTATAGTGTAGTTTTCATTTCACTTACTGTATTCTTCATCTCTGTTTGTTTGTTTTTTAATTCTTCTAGGTGTTTGTTAAACATTTTTTGCATCTTCTTGATCTTTGCCTCCATTCTTTGTCCGAGGTCCTGGATCATCTTCACTATCATTATTCTGAATTCTTTTTCTGGAAGGTTGCCTATCTCCACTTCATTTAGTTGTTTTTCTGGGGTTTTTATCTTGTTCCTTCATCTGGTACATAGCCCTCTGCCTTTTCATCTTGTCTATCTTTCTGTGAATGTGGTTTTTGTTCTACAGGCTGCAGGATTGTAGTTCTTCTTGCTTCTGCTGTCTGCCCTCTGGTGGATGAGGCTATCTAAGAGGCTTGTGCAGGTTTCCTGATGGGAGGGACTGGTGGTGGGTAGATCTGTTTGTTGCTCTGGTGGGCAGAGCTCAGTAAAACTTTAATCCACTTGACTGCTGATGGGTGGGGCTGGGTTCCCCACCTGTTGGTTGCTTGGCCTGAGGCAACCCAACACTGGAGCCTACCTGGGCTCTTTGGTGGGGCTAATGGCAGACTCTGGGAGGGCTCACGCCAAGGAGGACTTCCCAGAACTTCTGCTGCCAGTGTCCTTGTCCCCACGGTGAGCAACAGCCACCCCTGGCCTCTGCAGGAAACCCTCCAACACTAGCAGTTAAGTCTGGTTCAGTCTCCCCTGGGTTCACTGCTCCTTCCCCTTGGTCCCGATGCACACACTACTCTGTGTGTGCCCTCCAAGAGTGGAGTATCTGTTTCCCCCAGTCCTGTCGAAGTCCTGCAATCAAATCCCACTAGCCTTCAAAGTCTGATTCTCTAGGAATTCCTCCTCCCATTGCCAGACACCCAGGTTGGGAAGCCTGACATGTGGCTCAGAACCTTCACTCCAGTGGGTGGACTTCTGTGGTATAAGTGTTCTCCAGTCTGTGAGTCACCCACCCAGCAGTTATGGGATTTGTTTTTGCTGTGATTGCACCCCTCCTACTGTCTCATTGTGGCTTCTCCTTTGTCTTTGGATGTGGGGTATCTTTTTTGGTGAGTTCCAGTGTCTTCCTGTCGATGATTGTCCAGCAGCTAGTTGTGATTCTGGTGTTCTCACAAGAAGGAGTGAGAGCACATCCTTCTACTCCGCCATCTTGGTTCAGGCCTTCGGTTTAATTGATATTTATAGGACATTCTATCCAAAAACAGCAGATTACACTTTCATCTCAAGTGCACACAGAACATTCTCCAGGACTGATCACATCTTGGGTCACAAATCAAGCCTTGGTAAATTTAAGAAAACTGAAATCACATCAAGCATCTTTTCCGACCACAAAACTATGAGATTAGAAATCAATTACAGGGAAAAAAACATAAAAAACACAAACACACAGAGGATAAACAATACGTTACTAAATAACCGAGAGATCACTGAGGAAATCAAAGAGGAAATCAAAAAATACGTAGAGACAAATGAAAATAAAAACACAACAATCCAAAACCTATGGGATGCAGCAAAAGCAGTTCTAAGAGGGAAGTTTATAGCTATACAAGCCTACCTCAAGAAACAAGAAAAATCTCAAATAAACGATCTAACCTTACACCTAAAGGAACTAGAGAAAGAAGAACAAAGAAAACCGAAAGTTAGTAGAAGGAAAGAAATCATAAAGATTACAGCAGAAATAAACGAAATAGAAACAAAGAAAACAATAGCAAAGATCAATAAAACTAAAAGCTGGTTCTTTGAGAAGATAAACAAAATTGATAAACCATTAGCCAGATTCATCAAGAGAAAGACAGAGAGGACTCAAATCAATAAAATTAGAAATGAAAAAGGAGAAGCTACAACAGACACTGCAGAAATACAAAGCATCCTAAGAGACTACTACAAGCAACTCTATGCCAATAAAATGGACAACCTGGAAGAAATGGACAAATTCTTAGAAAGGTATAACCTTCCAAGACTGAACCAGGAAGAAATAGAAAATATGAACAGACCAATCACAAGTAATGAAATTGAAACTGTGATTAAAAATCTTCCAACAAACAAAGTGCAGGACCAGATGGCTTCACAGGTGAATTCTATCAAGCATTTAGAGAAGAGCTAACACCCATCCTTCTCAAACTCTTCCAAAAACTTGCAGAGGAAGGAACACTCCCAAACTCATTTTATGAGACCACCATCACCCTGATACCAAAACCAGACAAAGATACTACAAAAAAAAGAAAATTACAGACCAATATCACTGATGAATATAGATGCAAAAATCCTCAACAAAATACTAGCAAACAGAATCCAACAACACATTAAAAGGATCATACACCATGACCAAGTGGGATTTATCCCAGGGATGTAAGGATTCTTCAATATTTGCAAATCAATCAATGTGATACACCAAATCAGCAAATTGAAGAATAAAAACCATATGATCATCTCAAGAGATGCAGAAAAAGCTTTTGACAAAATTCAACACCCATTTATGATAAAAACTCTCCAGAAAGTGGGCATAGAGGGAACCTACTTCAACATAATAAAGACCATATACAACAAACCCACAGCAAACATCATTCTCAATGGTGAAAAACTGGAAGCATTTCCTCTAAGATCAGGAACAAGACAAGGATGTCCACTCTCACCATTACTATTCAACATAGTTTTGGAAGTCCTAGACACGGCAATCAGAGAAGAAAAAGAAACAATAGGAATACAAATTGGAAAAGAAGAAGTAAAACTGTCACTGTTTGCAGATGACATGATACTATACATAGAGAATCCTAAAGATGCCACCAGAAAACTACTAGAGCTAATCAATGCATCTGGTAAAGTTGCAGGATACAGAAGTAATGCACAGAAATCTCTTGCATTCCTATACACTAACAACGAAAGATCAGAAAGAGAAATTAAGGAAACACTCCCATTTACCATTGCAACAAAAAGAATAAAATACCTAGGAATATACCTACCTAAGGAGGTAAAAGACCCGTACTCAGAAAACTATAAGACACTGATGAAAGAAATCAAAGATGACACAAACAGATGGAGAGATACACCATGTTCTTGGGTTGGAAGAATCAAACTTGTGAAAATGACTGTACTACCCAAAGCAATCTACAGATTCAATGCAATCCCTATCAAATTACCAGTGGCATTTTTTACAGAACTAGAACAAAAAAATCTATAAACTTGTATGGAGACACAAAAGACCCCGAATAGCCAAAGCAGTCTTGAGGGAAAAAAACGGAGCTGGAGGAATCAGACTTCCTGACTTCAGACTATACTACAAAGCTACAGGAAGCAAGACAACATGGTACTGGTGCAAAAACAGAAATACAGATCAATGGAACAGGATAGAAAGCCCAGAGATAAACCCACGTACCTATGGTCAACTAATCTATGACAAAGGAGGCAAGGATATACAATGGAGAAAAGACAGTCTCTTCAATAAGTGGTGCTGGGAAAACTGGACAGCTACCTGTAAAAGAATGAAATTAGAACACTCCCTAACACCATACACAAAAATAAACTCAAAATGGATTTGAGACCTAAATGTAAGACCAGACACTATAAAACTCTTAGAGGAAAACATAGGAAGAACACTCTTTGACATAAATCACAGCAAGATCTTTTTTGATCCATGGCCTAGAATAATGGAAATAAAAACAAAAATAAACAAATGGGATCTAATGAAACTTCAAAGCTTTTGCAAAGCAAAGGAAACTACAAAGAAGACAAAAAGACAACCCTCAGAGTGGGAGAAAATATTTGCAAACTAATCAACGGACAAAGGATTAATTGCCAAAGTATATAAACAGCTCATGCAGCTCAATATTTAAAAAACAAACAACCCAATCCAAAAATGGGCAGAAGATCTAAACAGACATTTCTCCAAAGAAGACATACAGATGGCCAGGAAGCATATGAAAAGCTGCTCAACATCACTAATCATTAGAGAAATGCAAATCAAAACTACAATGAGGTATCACCTCATACCAGTTAGAATGGGCATCATCAGAAAATCTACAAACAACAAATGCTGGAGAGGGTGTGGTGAAAAGGGAACCCTCTTGCACTGTTGGTGGAAATGTAAACTGATACAGCCACTATGGAGAACAGTATGGAGGTTCCCTAAAAAACTAAATATAGAATTACCATATGCCCCAGCAATCCCACTACTGGGCATATACCCAGAGAAAACCATAATTCAAAAAGACACATGCACCCCAATGTTCATTGCAGCACTATTTACAATAGCCAGGTCATGGAAGCAACCTAAATCCCCATCAGGAGACGAGTGGATAAAGAAGATGTGGTACATATATACAATGGAATATTACTCAGCCATAAAAAGGAACAAAACTGGGTCATTTGTAGAGACGTGGATGGATCTAGAGACTGTCATGCAGAGTGAAGTAAGTCAGAATGAGAAAAACAAATATTGTATATTAATGCATATATGTGGAGACTAGAAAAATGGTACAGATGAACTGGTTTGCAGGGCAGAAATTGAGACACAGATGTAGAGAACAAACGTATGGACACCAAGAGGGGAATACGGCGGAGGGGTGGGGGTGGTGGTGTAATGAATTGGGAGATTGGGATTGACATGTATACACTGATATGTATAAAATAGGTAACTAATAACAACCTGCTGTATAAAAAAATAAAATAAAATAAAATAATTTTTTTAAATATCCGAATGATTTATAAAAAGATATTCCAGCTCATTAGTAATCAGGAAAATGAAAACTAAGGTCACAAAGATGGGCAGAAACTGAGAAATTAGGTAATACCAAGGCAAGAAGACGTGGAGCAAGAGGTATTCGTGCACTTTGCTCATAGCAATGTAAACAGGCATAACCACTCTGGAGAACAATTTGTCCTGATTTTGCAAAGTTACCTATGTGCATATTCTATAATAACCAGCAAATCAGTGCAAGGCAGATACCCTAGACAGGAGCCAGCTAGTAAATATTTTAGGCTTTGCAAACCATGAGGTCGGTCATAACTAACGCAACTCTGCCTTGTATCTCAAAAACAGCCACAGACAAAATGTAAACAAATGAACATAGTTGTGTTACAATAAAACTTTATTTATAAAAAACAGGCAGCTGGCCAGATTTGACCACTGGGCAGTAGTTTGCCAATCTCTGCCCTAGAGAAATACCTGTACATGTGATCCAGGAGACATGTACAACAGTTTTTACAGGACTTGTTTATATTAGCAGTAAACTGCTAATATTTGGAAACAACGCAAATGTTCACTCACAGGAGAAGGGATAAATAAACTGTGGCCATATTTTCAAAATGGAGTATGACACAGCAGTGAAAGTGAATTATACTCTTGCTACTTGCAACATGGATAAATCTTAGAAAATAATATTAAGTGGAAAAATCAATTCATAGAAGAGATATGATTTAATCACCAATATATGGTGTAATAGAGCTCAAAAATAAGCAAAACTAAATAAAATGCTACATTTCCTATGTATATGGGTGATAAAGGAAAACTATAGGTATTGGTAACCATTGGGGAAAAAAAGTATAGCAATGGTAGCATCACTATGCTGTACACCTGACACTAATATAATATTGTAAATCAACTATAGTTCAATTTTTAAAAAATAGTATAGCAATGGTGCAAATTCAGGATCCAAGTTACCTCCCAACAGAAGGCCAAAGATGGGATCAGGGAGGAGCCCACAGTTGGTTTCAATGATTTTAGTATTGTTCTGCGTTTTATATTGGGTCACAGGCTCATAAATGTTCATAACTTACACATGCAGAATGTATTTAATCTTGTATACATAAGATAGATATTAAGTTTTTGTTTTTAATACAAGGTCAACAAATACTCCCTGTTCTCAGCTGAAAAATCCCAAAAAGATTGCAGAGGCGACCTGTAGCTGAAACAGAAAGTAGAGAACTTGCCTCTAATAAGCAATCAGGGTATTTATATTCCATGTCAGCCAATCAGATGATGAAAAAACATCTAATGGCTTGTAACTATCTCTTGGATTCAGAAAGAATTGATAAAAGCTACATGAAAAAGTATTGAAAACTATTCCAAAACTTAAAAAATAAGAAAGTATTTGTTGGTTAATCTTCCCGAAGTTTTGCTATTTAAATAAGTAAGTTTATAACTGTGGATCACAATTACTATAAAGCCTCTTTCTTTTTTTTTTAAATAAACCTATTTCAGCAAAGGTCCAACTAGATCACAAAAAGATTATGTAAGATAGGATTCTGGCACCATCTGGTGGCAGTGCCCTGCAACAGCACATGCTAATTTCTATTAAAGGTTAATTCACTTATTCATTCATTTACCTACTATCCAATAGGCATCTACTAGGCATAGCACACACACATTTTAAAATCTTTCTTGGTGGGCTTCCCTGGTGGCACAGTGGTTAAGAATCCGCTTGCAAATGCAGGGGACACGGTTCGAGCCCTGGTCCGGGAAGATCCCATATGCTGCAGAGTAACTAAGCCCGTGCGCCACAACTACTGCACCTGGACTCTAGAGCCACAACTGCTGAGTCCGTGAGCCACAACTACTGAGCCCGTGTGCCACAACTACTGAAGCCCGCATGCCTAGAGCCTGTACTCCACAACAAGAGAAGCCACCACAATGAGAAGCCCGCACACTGCAACAAAGAGTAGCCCCCGCTCACCACAACCAGAGAAAAGCCCGCGCGCAGCAACGAAGACCCAATACAGCCAAAAATAAAATAAATAAAAAACTTAAAAAAAAAAAACTTTATAAAAAAAAATCTTTCTTGCTTGGAAGACCGGAAATAAAATAATGTATACTATCTAAAACAGGTTCCCTACTTTCAAGGGAAAATATCTACAGTTAAATTTATGCCTATCAGAATATAAGCGTCTACTCTTGTTAAAAGTTTGTTTCAAGCATCTATTCCTCTAGAACTCTCAGGCAAGAAGTCCCTCAGGAGTGTACTGGTAAACACAGTCTATGGAGTCACCACACGAGGACCAGTAAGCACATGAATGCAGTTTTCAAGGAAAAGAACTGTTGTGGTTTTAAAATACCCTCAAATTCCTGACACTTCTTTCAAAAGGTAGAGTCTAATTTCCCTTTCCCTGAATGTGGGCTGGACTTAATTACCCGCTTCTAAAGAAGAGAAAGTGGCAGAAGTGACGGTGTATAACTTCCAAAGCTAAATCATCAAAGGAATAGCCATTTCCATCTTGCCTGAGGGAGTCAGACATCATGCCATGAGGAGACTCAAGCAACCTGTGGAGAGTCCTCTGGGGAGGAATCGTGACCTCCCGCCAACAACCGGCACCAAGCTGCCCCCTCGCATCCTTCGCCAACATCACTGAGCTAAGCCACTCCCAAAGAAATGGAAATCAATGTTTATTGTTGTTTAAGCCACTTAGTTTGGGGGTAATTTGTTATGCAACAATATATAACTAATACAATGACCTATTACTTCCTAGAACCAAATTTTATCTTTTTTTTAAAATAATTTTATTTATTTATTTGTTTGTTTGTTTGTTTGTTTATTGCTGTGTTGGCTCTTTGTCTCTGTGCGAGGGCTTTCTCTAGTTGTAGCAAGCGGGGGCCACTCTTCATCGCGGTGCGCGGGCCTCTCACTATCGTGGCCTCTCTTGTTGCGGAGCACAGGCTCCAGACGCGCAGGCTCAGTAATTGCGGCTCACGGGCCCAGTTGCTCCGCAGCATGTGGGATCTTCCCAGACCAGGGCACGAACCTGTGTCCCCTGCATTGGCAGGCAGATTCTCGACCACTGCGCCACCAGGGAAGCCCCAAATTTTATCTTTAACAGGAAGTAAAAATAGCTCACTTCAGTTTAATACTATAATTTGCCCGCATGTTAATAAAATTTCAAATTTTCCTTCCTAATACACTAAGTAGTGATCCTTTTCTAATTCCCCCAAATTGTTACATATTATTTCATAATATTCATCACTTTCTAATTCAAAGAAACAGCAACCCAAGCAGATTTCAGTCAGTCAGCAAGGATTTTTTGGACCATCTTCCTTTTGATGTACTGTACTAGTATTGTACTAGGGACTGAGTGGAGAACCATGCCCTTGAGGTGCTTATAATTTAATTTAGATGAATATTCCCAAAATAATTTATGTTTTTAGTTAACCTTTTTCTCCTGGCTCTGAAGGTTCTAAGTCAATGGAAGAAGGTTTGGAAAGTTTCTTTTTTACCTCTGTGAGGGATCCACAAGCTACACCACCATGCAGGGCTTCATCTAAAGCAGAGAGGGTTGTAGATAAAAATGCTGGTGATGGAGCAGCAGACCTCTGTGTCTTTATCTCATAAGCCTGAACAAAGAAGAGATTAAGTTATTTTCAACCTCCATATTTATTCAAAAACATAAGTCAACTCCAAACTCAAATTTTAGCAATTGGAACCCCAATCCCCTTTTTTTCCCTCTACTATTTATTTATTCAACAACTATTTACTCTGTGCTGGGACTGTGCTAGATTTGGGGGCTGTGATATAAAAGACAGAGCCCCTGCCCCAAAGTACTTATAGCCAACTAGGGACTATGAAGTTAGGACTAGAAACTAAGCAATTACAATACACTTAAATAAGAGATACTGTGATAGGGCAAGTGGAGACCTGGAGAGAGTATACCTGATCTGGATTTTGTGATATAGGAAGGCTTCAAGGGAGATCTGGACGTCTGAGCTAAAACCTGAAATGACTGTTAGACAGGCAAAGGGAACGTGCATGTTCCTGCCAAAGAGACAAGAATGTACGAAGAAAGGTCAAGAAGCAAGAAAGAAAGGAAATGGAAACTCACAAAAACTACAAAAAACAAAAAGAGTTCATTTAGAACGGCTGAAAGAAGGCGCGAGGTCGTGGTGTGGCAAGCAATGAGGCTGGAGAAATAAGCAGGGGCCGAATCAGGAAGAGTGTTGCTGAAGTGTGGCGTGTAGGCTGAGAGCAACAGGGAGTGACACGGCCAAGCTACCATTTCAAACCAAGGTTGCTTTGCGAAGAACAGCTTGAAGGTGGATGGGGTAGACTAAGAAATGGCCTCCCAAAAGACAGCCACATCAAATCCTTGGAACCTGTGAATATTACCTTATTTGGAAAAAAGGTCTTTGCAGATGTGGTTAACATGATTACATACCCACCAGCAATGTGTAAGAACACTTGCCTCTCTGCAATCTCTAACATTAAAAATTACTACTATTATATTAAGTTGCCCAAAACTGAAGTCAAGCCACAGAACTGAAATCTTTCATTCCTCCATTCATTCAAAAAATATGAATTAATTGCCAACTGCATGCCATATACTATGATAAGCTCTGGGAATACAGTGGTAACCCAAACAGACCTAGTTTCTACCCACCTAAAGTTTACAATTTAATAAGTCTAGGTCTCAAATCCAAGGCTCTTCTGCTCCTATGAGGACGTAGGAAGACCAGTATATTAATACTTATGAGCCATAAATGTGCCCACTCTTGTCTAATCTCACCTATTGAGTTCTTAGATTAGTTAAACCATGGATTGCCACAGAGTTTTTTAAAGGCTACATTCACACACATAAAATAACTAGAAAAGCTACAGTAAAGGCATGTGCCTTTCATCTGATTTAGAAATACCTAAGTATTGCCTACAGTCTATCAGGCAACATAGGTGGGCATGGGGACACTTTACAGACATGTAAAGGCAGCCCAATCTGTTAACATTAAAGTACTTCCTTTGCAACTGTAAATGTAATTACTAGAATAATAGATCTCGTGACTCAAAAAACTACTAAAATGAACTAATAGAACAAGACTTCAGAAATAATAGTGTGTACATAAGTGAGACAGAGGGACACTGCGATATGACACACCACCAGTTTTCTTCTACCTTGGAGGCTGCTTCTTAGACTCATCTGATCTTGAAATGTTGGCTGGATTCGGGACTTGGTCTTGGGCACACTTACATTCTTACTGTACATACCTTGTAGGCAATCTCTCACCCATTTTCACGGCTTTGACTACCATGTTCACACCAATGACTCCCCAATGCACGCTTCTAGTGCAGACCCCTCCTTCAAGCTCAAAGTCCACATATTTAACTGCCTACTTTGCATCTCTACTCAATGTTTCACAAGCACCAAAAATTCGACAGGTACTAACGAATTCATGATCTGCCTCCCTCAAACCTGATCCTCTTCCAATATTCCTCATCTCAGGAAACGGTACCACCCAATCTTTCAAAGCAAAATCAAGGAATCATCTCGGACACTTTCCTGTACCTCACCACCACCCACAGCCAAATCATCACCGAATCCTATTCATTCTACCTCCTAAGTATCTCTCACGATAACTGACATTATACCATTGGCATCAGTACCACACTAATAGTCCATGTCACAATCTGTCTGTAATACAGTCATAGATACCTAACTAGCCTTCACAAATATTTTCTTGTTCCTTTTCAATCACTTGTCTATGTTTAAAGACTGAGTTTTTAAAAACACGTATTGGATTACTCCCTTTGAAGATTTGTCACTGCTTTCAGAATAAAGTCCAAAATCCTTAACGTGGTCTGCAGGCCCCAGTGACCTGACCCCTGCTTGCTTCTCCAGCTTCATCTCTTGCCACTCTCTTCCTTGCCGCTACGTTCATTCACACTGGCCTGACTTTCTTACCATACAAGCACCATTCTCCTGCTCTTCTCAGGGGCTTTGCATTTCCCAGTCACAGTGCCTGCAAACTCTTCCCTGCTCCCTCCCTTCCCAACTCCTTTGTCCATCTCTCTCCTATTCATCCTTCAGGTTTTAGCTGAAGTATCGCTTCCTTGAGGGAGCCCTTCCTAAGGACCCCTAAACTAAGTAATGTCCCTGTTATTCAGTTTCTAAGCTCTTTGTACTTTTCTTTGATAGGACTTGTCATTACTACAATTAACTAATCATTTATATAATTATTTGTTTACTGTCTGACTGTTCCCACTAGACTGTAAGCTACATGAGGGCAGGAACTTTATCAGTCATCTTCACTATAATATCCCCAGTACCTGACAGATCCGTGGCTGGCACTCGATAAATATTGGTTGAAGGAATAAATGATTGAATAAATAAATTAACAAAAAAAGCTTTGTGAGGGAATGAACTAAGGCTAAGCCAATATTTAAGACAGGATTCAAATCTAAAGAATTTTACAAGAGTAATCTACAACGAAGGAGAAAGATGGCTCTTTGAACTGGCATTTGGAATGGTAGTGACATTGTAGCTGAAAGTGGTGATGGAAGTGGAGACTAAAGGTGAAATTCCTACCCACAATCTCTTACTTGATTATCTAACTAGGAATATGCCATAGGTATTGACCAAATAGAATGACAGATGTCAAACCAAAATGTTGTCTTGGTGATTTACAACCTTCAAAATAGTGACAAGTTAACTTGAGCCTCGTCACGGAATCATAAGATACTATTTTAACTCTCTCACTTCTCCCATAAAACAAAGTGAGCTGTTCAAAGATACCAGATCAATGACAAAGCTAAGATTACTGCCCATCTCTAACTCCAATTCTAATTCTCCTTCTGACTATTTTGCCTTTAATGTATTTTCCTTAGATAAGAGCTAAATCTGAACAAAAGAAAATCCTCAATTTGTTCATTGTTTTCAAAGTTTCAAATGACACAAATATTCCTTCCTTCCTCCTTCACAGAGTTAGACCCTCTTTATTGCTTGGTGGTTACCAAATTTCAATATAAGGTAGTAAGGTAAGTAATTTACAACCCACATAAACAAATACATTTGCAAAACACCAGACAGACTTTTAGGCAACTCTTATTCTGGGAAAACAAGATATTTTCTACCATGCACTAAACCTACATTTTGAAAAGTTAAAGTCATGAGACAGAAAGTATGAAATAATAGTACAGCCTGATGAGGGCTTATTACAAAACTCTTTTACTCTTCTCAGGAGTGAGGATAAGTTTTCAAGTATTACTCATTCAATCAGTAAGAGAGTATAAGTCCAACAGGTGTACTTTATGATGCACAGTAAGTAATGATGATAAAAGTTAGTATTACAGAGACAGGAGCATTCTAAAATTAATAGTATATTATACTTTAACCATGAGGTTCACAAATTCTACCCAAACAAACAAAAGAGAAAGGTGACCTTTTGAAATATCACTACCAGCTACAGAGAAAAAAAAATCCTATTACCCTCTCATTCCCATAATTAGGAACTGTCTCCCATGAGCTTATAAACTACATAAATTTCTTACATATATTCTCATTAGAGGACTAACTCTATGCTGTGAGGGTTGGTATTTTTGAGGTGCTCATCTCTATTTTTGCTTTTGCCTCATCGCCCAAAAGATTTTAAACAAAATACAGAATCATTTCAAAATAAAAATCAAATCATAATTCTAAAATATATACATACCGTTTGCATCTGTGGGGCACAGGCCCTGCTGACCACACACAAAAGTTCATGGACACCTTGATAACTAAGGCCAGTCATCTTCATAAGCTCCAGTGGGGAAAGACATAGAAAGTCCTAAAAAATATAAAGAAAATATTTTAAATATATATGTGCAACAAAGATACTGGAATTAAAAGGAAACTTTCAACTGACACTATCCATGTGTAAATAAAGCAGAATTTATTGTAGATCAGGGACTTCGCTGGTGGTCCAGTGGTTAAGACTCCACGCTCCCAATGCAGGGGGCCTGGGTTCAATTCCTGGTCAGGGAACTAGATCCCACATGCCACAACTAAGACCCGGCACAGCCAAATAAATCCAAAAGAATTTAAAAAAAAAACAAAAACAAAATTTATTATAGATCAAAGATTTATATGTTTCTTATAGTATTTTCCCCCTAAATAGCCCTTAACTAAAAGATATGATGATATAATCTTATCCTCTAATTATCCACCTTGGAATATACCAGAGGACACACCAAGTAACAATACATAGCAGCAGAATCCAACTCAGGTGTATGTTGGCGCTGCCCTTGTGCCTGAAAGAGTTTGGGCACAAACAGATGACCAGAAAGAGTCAGGCTGAAATGAGTTTCTTCAAATGACAATGAAAACATGATGACCCAAAACCTATGGGATGCAGCAAAAGAAGTTCTAAGAGGGACGTTTATAGCAATACAATCCTACCTCAAGAAACAAGAAAAATCTCAAATAAACAACCTAACCTTACACCTAAAGCACTTCGAGAAAGAAGAACAAAAAAACCCTAAAGTCAGCAGAAGGAAGGAAGTCATAAAGATCAGATCAGAAATAAATGAAAAAGAAATAAAGGAAACAATAGCAAAGATCAATAAAACTAAAAGATGGTTCTTTGAGAAGATAAACAAAATTGATAAACCATTAGCCAGACTCATCAAGAAAAAAAAGGGAGAAGACTCAAACCATAGAAATTAGAAATGAAAAAGGAGAAGTAACAACTGACACTGTAGAAATACAAAGGATCATGAGAGATTACTACAAGCAACTATATGCCCAAAAAATGGACAACCTGGAAGAAATGGACAAACTCTTAGAAAAGCACAACCTTCTGAGACTGAACCAGGAAGAAATAGAAAATATAAACAGACCAATAACAAGCACTGAAATTGAGACTGTGATTAAAAATCTTCCAACAAACAAAACCTCAGGACCAGACGGCTTCACAGGTGAATTCTATCAATCATTTAGAGAAGAGCTAACACCTATCCTTCTCAAACTCTTCCAAAGTATTGCAGAGGGAGGAACACTCCCCAACTCATTCTACGAGGCCACCATCATCCTGATACCAAAACCAGACAAAGATGTCACAAAGAAAGAAAACTACAGGCCAATATCACTGATAAACATAGATGCAAAAATTCTCAACAAAATACTAGCAAACAGGATCCAACAGCACATTAAAAGGATCATACACCATGATCAAGTGGGGTTTATCCCTGGGATGCAAGGATTCTTCAATATACACAAATCAATCAATGTGATACACCATATTAACAAATTGAAGGAGGAAAACCATATGATCATCTCAATAGATGCAGAAAAAGCTTTCAACAAAATTCAACACCCATTTACAATAAAAACTCTCCAGAAAGTAGGCATGGAGGGAACTTACCTCAACATAATAAAGGCCGTATATGACAAACCCATAGCCAACATTGTTCTCAGTGGTGAAAAACTGAAACCATTTCCACTAAGATCAGGAACAACAAAAGGTTGTCCACTCTCACCACTATTATTCAACATAGTTTTGGAATTTTTAGCCACAGCAATCAGAGAAGAAAAAGAAATCAAAGGAATCCAAATCGGAAAAGAAGAAGTAAAGCTGTCACTGTTTGCAGACAATATGACACTATACATAGAGAATCCTAAAGATGCCACCAGAAAACTACTAGAGCTAATCAATGAATTTGGTAAAGTAGCAGGATACAAAATTAATGCACAGAAATCTCTTGCATTCCTATACACTAATGATGAAAAATCTGAAAGAGAAATTAAGGAAACACTCCCATTTACCACTGCAACAAAAAGAATAAAATACCTAGGAATAAACCTACCTAAGGAGACAAAAGACCTGTATGCAGAAAACTATAAGACACTGATGAAAGAAATTAAAGATGATACAAACAGATGGAGAGATAGACCACGTTCTTGGATTGGAAGAATCAACATGGTGAAAATGACTATATTACCCAAAGCAATCTACAGACTCAATGCAATCCCTATCAAACTACCAATGGCATTTTTCACAGAACTAGAACAAAAAAATTTCACAATTTGTATGGAAACACAAAAGACCCCGAATAGCCAAAGCAATCTTGAGAAAGAAAAATGGAGCTGGAGGAATCAGGCTGTTGGACTTCAGACTATACTACAAAGCTACAGTAATCACAACAGAATGGTACTGGCACAAAAACAGAAATATAGATCAATGGAACAGGATGGAAAGCCCAGAGATAAACCCACGCACATATGGTCACCTTATTTTTGGTAAAGGAGGCAAGAGTATACAATGGAGAAAAGACAGCCTTTTCAATAAGTGGTGCTGGGAAAACTGGACAGCTACATGTAAAAGAATGAAATTAGAACACTCCCTAACACCATACACAAAAATAAACTCAAAATGGATTAAAGACCTAAATGTAAGGCCAGACACTATAAAACTCCTAGAGCAAAACATAGGCAGAACACTCTATGACATAAATCACAGCAAGATCCTTTTTGACCCATCTCCTAGAGAAATGGAAATAAAAACAAAAATAAACAAATGGGACCTAATGAAACTTAAAAGCTTTTGCACAGCAAGGGAAACCATAAACAAGATGAAAAGACAACCCTCAGAATGGGAGAAAATATTTGCAAATGAAGCAACTGACAAAGGATTAATCTCCAAAATTTACAAGCAGCTCATGCAGCTCAATATCAAAAAAACAAAGAACCCAATCCAAAAATGGACACAAGACCTAAATAGACATTTCTCCAAAGAAGATATACAGAATGCCAACAAACACATGAAAGAATGCTCAACATCACTAATCATTAGAGAAATGCAAATCAAAACTACAATGAGGTATCACCTCACACCAATTAGAATGGGCATCATCAGAAAATCTACAAACAACAAATGCTGGAGAGGGTGTGGAGAAAAGGGAACTCTTTTGCACTGTTGGTGGGAATGTAAATTGATACAGCCACTATGGAGAACAGTATGGAGGTTCCTTAACAAACTAAAAACAGAATTACCATATGACCCAGCAATCCCACTACTGGGCATATACCCAGAGAAAACCATAATTCAAAAAGACACATGGGGGCTTCCCTGGTGGCGCAGTGGTTGAGAGTCTGCCTGCCGATGCAGGGGACACGGGTTCGAGCCCTGGTCTGGGAAGATCCCACATGCCGCGGAGCAACTAGGCCCGTGAGCCACAACTACTGAGCCTGCACGTCTGGAGCCTGTGCCCTGAAATAAGAGAGGCCACGATAGTGAGAGGCCCGCGCACCGCGATGAAGAGTGGCCCCCACCTGCCACAACTGGAGAAAGCCCTCGCACAGAAACGAAGACCCAACACAGCCAAAAATAAATAAATAAATAAATAATAATTAAAAAAAAAAAAAAGACACATGCACCCCAATGTTCATTGCAGCACTATTTACAATAGCCAGGACATGGGAACAACCTAAGTGCCCAAAAACAGATGAACGGATAAAGAAGATGTGGCACATATATACAATGGAATATTACTCAGCCATAAAACGAAACGAAATTGAGTTATTTGTAGTGAAGTGGATGGACCTAGAGTCTGTCATACAGAGTGAAGTAAGTCAGAGAGAAAAACAGATATCATATGCTAACACATATATATGGAATCTAAAAAAAAGGTTCTGAAGAACCTAGGGGCAGGACAGGAATAAAGATGCAGACGTAGAGATTGGACTTGAGGACACGGGGAGGGGAAAGGGTAAGCTGGAATGAAGTGAGAGAGTGACATGGACTTATATATACTACCAAATGTAAAACAGATAGCTAGTGGGAAGCAGCTGCATAGCACAGGGAGATCAGTTCGGTGCTTTGTGACTGCCTGGAGGGGTGGGATGAGGAGGGTGGGGGAGAGGCGCAGGAGGGGGTAGATATGGGGATGTGTGTGTATGTATAGCTAATTCACTTTGTTGTAAGGCAGAAACTAGCACACCACTGTAAAGCAATTATACTCCAATAAAGATGTTAAAATAAATAAATACAAGTTTGTACTACTTAAAAAAAAATGAATTTCTTCCTAAGCTATGAAATCATTCAGAGGAAGTATTTAATAATTGAAAGAAAATAAAAGCGACTATGGAGGGACTTCCCTAGTGGCTCAGTGGTTAAGAATCTGCCTGCCAATGCAGGGGACATGGGTTCGATCCCTGGTCCAGGAAGATCCCACATGCCGCAGAGCAACTAAGCCAGCATGCCACAGCTACTGAAGCCCACGCAACCTAGAGCCCATGCGCCACGACTACTGAAGCCCGCATGCTCTAGGGCCCGCATGCCGCAACTACTGAAGCCTGGGCGCCTAGAGCCCGTGCTCCAGAACAAGAGAAGCCACCACAATGAGAAGCCTGCGCACCACAACGAAGAGTAGCCCCCGCTTGCTGCAACTAGAGAAAGCCCGCGCACAGCAACGAAGACCTAATGCGGCCAAATAAATAAATAAATAAAACTGACTACGGAATGAAATGTTAAATTTCATACTTTTAAGAGTGTTTCAAAGTATGAACATCAGGATTATAAAATGCATAACAGAGGAAGCACAGACATCATTAACACATAAAGCAATTTTTTAAAAATTGCAGCACGCTCTGAAAGTCTGTCTTATTAAGGATTAAATCCTAACAGAAAACCTTAAATCTTATTTAGCCTCCTAAGAGGGATTTGCTTTACTCTTTTGCTTAAATATACAACATCTGCTTTATATATTTCTCTCACTCCATCAATAGAAAAATAATCCTAACTACTAATTTTTCTTGCTTTCAAGAGAAATTACCCATTTTTAATACTGTCTCCTCATTTGAGTCGTATTTCTCATGTAACTGCAAAATTTCTTTTATGAGGACAAAACTTCTCTAGAATCCCAAATAAACGGCGCAGGTGTACTTCACCTGCTATGAGCATTCTCCCCACCCAACCCCACCCAAAATGCAAAAATCTTGAATTTGGATAAATGAAATCACATTTGGAAATACAAGCTAAGTGGTTTGTTATTTAAAATTAGCAAGCACCATATTTATCTTTTCTTATAAACCTAAATGTTCATATTTCAGGTGTAATTAAGAGTTATTGGGCTTCCCTGGTGGCGCAGTGGTTGAGAATCTGCCTGCTAATGCAGGGGATACGGGTTCGAGCCCTGGTCTGGGAAGATCCCACATGCCGTGGAGCAACTAGGCCCGTGAGCCACAACTACTGAGCCTGCGCGTCTGGAGCCTGTGCTCGGCAACAAGAGAGGTCGCGACAGTGACAGGCCCGCGCACCGCGATGAAGAGTGGCCCCCGCTTGCCACAACTAGAGAAAGCCCTTGCACAGAAACGAAGACCCAACACAGCCAAAAATAAATAAATTAATAAATTAATTTTTTAAAAAAAGTAACAAATGTTCAAGTACAACTGGTGTCTTTAAAAAAAAAAAACAAAAGAGTTATTTAGGTACACAAGATTAATCTGTGGGACTTCCCTGGCAGTCCAGTAGTTAGGACTTCACCTTCCACTACAGGGGGTGCGGGTTCGATCCCTGGTCAGGGAGCTAGGATCCCATATGCCTCATGGCCAAGAGGCCAAGACATAAAGCAGAAGCAATGTTGTAACAAATTCAATAAAGACTTTGGAAATGGTCCACATCATAAGAAAAAAGAAAAAGAAAAAAGAAAAGATTAATTTGTACTTAAAGTTTCTCACTGAAAAAAATTAAATAAATTTTACCTGGCAGGTAACAATCTGATGTCTGTTCAGACGGTCACACAGCTCTTGTGATAAACCCACTCGTCTTAGTTTCTTGCTACCCATGGCTTCAGATGCAGCAAGATAAAGAAGAACCTTGAAAAAAAGCTAAAAAATAGCATAAGCAACAGTAGATGGGCTATCGAAAACACTCTACAAAATAAAAAATCCTTCAAGCGTCTCCATATACAAAATGAAACGTATGGTATTTAAAATATTACTGATAAAATAAAGGAAGGCAATAAAATCTTTCCAAATATTTTAAACAGGGGAGACAACCGTTTGTCAAACATGCACACACAGAAACAAGACAATATAAGAATGTGCAATTCACACAATTCTTTAAAACTTATTACACAAATATAATAACTCCGTTTCACATTTATATAGCATCTTAAGATTTTCAGTGCATTTATAAACTTTATTTGGATGTGTAATTAATACACACATTTCCAAACAGCACTCCCAGAAAGTCTTTACTTTCATTGCACTGTAACAATAATAAATTTATTGACCACCTACTGTATACCAGGCACTGTTCCAAAGCTTTACATCAATTATCACATTTAAGCTTCTCAACAGCCCTATAAGGAAGATTGATCACTGATCTCATTTTTACATATGAGAAACTAAACCCTGGAAAGGTTAGCCATTCCACTGTTACCAGAAAAAGTAAATGGTAGATCCAGAATTCGAACCCAGGAAGTCTGACTCTTAGGCCTAGCCTCTTAACCAGTATACTGTACTACAAGTCTGTAATCATATTTAAACTCTCTTTTTTCTATGAATCAGAACAAATCTTCTGAATCAAATGAGATTTTATTATTTCAGGTGTTATTTACAAACTGAAATTGTTTTTTTGTTATACTAGCTGCTCACATCCCCACATGCAATTAAATTTCACTCTTCTGGTTGAACCCTGTGAGGGCTAAATGAGGCTCATGATATATTTGTCTTCAGAGCGTTAGAATAGAATCACTCTGATTCCCTTAATAACTCATGCAAAGGAGAAGCTGTGTATCTCACTCAGATGGCAAAATATCCTCTGAATAGAGTAGAAATAGGAACTCTTCATTGTTCCAGGGGATAAAACAATACAATTATCAGAAAAAGAGTCACATTTTGGAACAAAAATATATACTGAGAATGTAGATATTTATTTCCAATACCATGGCCCAAATTTCTACTTAACATCTATATTCTCGGATCAGATTAACACTCTCTTCCTCTCTCCCGCTCTCTCTCCTTCTCTCTGTCTCACACACACACACATCCTTCCCACAAACACAAAATACATCCCTCTCATTTCACTCAAAGGGAATTTGTCAGTATTGGTTTCTGTCTCTCAGATAGAAAGTTTACCAAGTGACATCTGCTGTATCATTGCCTAGGGTCTTCACAGATCAGGTAGCTCTGGGCAATGACACAATTTATACTGATAAATTCAATCAAAAAGGAGAACTGTAAACCCCAAACTACCTGGAATACTTTAACAATGACCAACTCTGCTACCTCTGCCTGAGTAGGACCACTCCCATCACTTGCCTAGACTATTGCATACAGCCTCTGGTCACTCCCTGCCTCACAAAACAAACAAACAAAAACATTCATTTGTTCCTTCCACAGATGCTTCTTAAGCACACACTCTGCTGAGCTTCTACGGCACAAGAATCATCTAAGTATATTTCCTCCCCTTTGGGAACTCACAGTAAAAGACGAAAAGAGATATATACACAAATAATTACAGTCATGCAGCAAGTATTGTCACTGGAATATAAATGACCTGTGGAAGCAGAGAGGAATAAGCACCAAACTGACCTGCAAGTCACAATCCTGTCAGAGGTAGCCTCCTAAAAATTTGCTCCAATCCTGTCACTCTCATCCTTTAAAACCACCCATGGGACCATGAGACCACAGGGTAAATTCCACACTTTTTATGATGGCCTATAGCCTCTTCATAAACTGGTCCCTCACTTCCCTCTCATTTATATATCAGACTGCAAAGCCCACATTCTGGCCTTTCTGGCAAAATCACTTGCCTCCCAGTATCTTAGTTTCTTCATCTGAAAAACAAGCGTCATTCAAATATCCACTTCATAGGAATGCAGTGAAGGTTAAAGGATGTGGACGGTGCCTGGCTCCGTAGTGCTCAAGGTTAGGGATTATGATCAATTCCTTCAGGAAAACAGCATTAGTTGCCTCACGTGAACTGCCTTCCGGCGGTAACGTTGGTAGGTTACACAAGCGCCTCCCTGCCTCCCTGACTTTCCTCCACAAAGACTTCCCGCCACTTAGGCTCTTCCTCTCCAATGTTCTCATTACACTGTGTACACATTTGTTCGATAATCTTCCTAACGTATTGTTATGGCTTGCATGTTTGTTTTTTTCCACCAGAAACCGTAAATTCCTGCTCTGCGTGTGTGTGCACGAGCATGTAACTGAGGGTGTGAGGGAAGATGTTCAATCCTGGAAACTGAATCCTCTCCTCATCAAGCAAAAAAATATCCACATGTTAGATGGTCAATGGAAACTGTGAATTAACAAATAATAGCTAATATTTCTTGAGCCCTTATTAGGTGCCACTGTTCCAAGAGCTTCAGATGTTTTACCCCATTTTACAGACTAATATTGAGGCATTGAGTTGAAAAACTTGAGCGAAGTATAACAACTAGCGCATGGTGGAGTAAGCATTCGAACCCAGGGATCTGACTCCATATTCCACGCTATTAAATACCTCTTCTTCAACACCATCTGAAGAGGGTCAGACACTAAACTTCCCTTAATGACGGGCTCCCCTACCTAGACCTCAAACTGCCCACAAGTGGGAAGACGGGTGGACATCAAGAGGCGAAAACATCACCCCAGAATCCCCTAGCAATAACTTTTCCCAACAAGGTGCAGCTTCCAAGCGTCCCCCACAAAGGAAAGCCAGACGCCTAAGATCTGCGGCGGGGCTCAAGTTAAGAGCCTTATGGACCTAAGGGGGCGTGCCCTGCACCCAAGAGTGACTCTCCGCTCCCCCGATATCAACAACACTGGCCCAGAAAGGGAGCAGGAAATAATGAGCGCACCCCAATTCCCCAAACCGCCCCCCACATGAAACTTTCCAGTACCGGGTCTGCAGCATCCAACTTTCAAAGTTTCCCCTACCCCTCACACAGTTCCCCGCGGAAAAGGACGCAAAGCAACAAACAAAGCACTGGTTGGGTCGTCACCCTGGCGAACTATCCAATATAAGGTAGACACAGGCCCAGGTCGGCTCCGCTGCTTGCTGGGAATTGTAGTTCACATTCTGTAATAAGTCTATGAGTCCCAACTTCTCAATATAGTGATTATCAAAATCCGGTGGAGGAACATCAGCAAGGAGAATATGAGCCAGGAAAAAAACTTGCTTGTAATTTTTTCTCTTCTTTCTTTTGTCACTTCATTTAAAAACTGATAAATGGACCAGAGAGACATGTTAGTTTTCTGGGAATAGATGAGAATCCACCAATCATCGAAGAGCTTTTGGTTTGTTTTGGTTTGCTTATTTTCACCACACTTTGGTGGTGAAATAGTTTGGAAAACGCTGAATGAAATTGCTCAAACCGAAAACATGTAATGGGGAAACGTGGGAGTCTATAGTTGAAAAACACCAAGGAAACCAAACAGAAGGTTCAGTATAAAAGCAGCTGTGATTAGCAAACTAGTAAACCGTTACTTTAAGACTTGGTTTCAGATTATTATATTTGAGAAAGTCTTTTGCTCATTCTTTGCTCTCATCTCTCCGTGCATACCTCTATCTTATGATTTAGCCCACTGCATCCTAATTATTGACCTGCACTCCCTCACTAGACTGTGATCTCCTTGAGGACAAGGACCGTATCTTTTTCAGCTTCTAAAGTAGGCCCTAGCACACAGCTCAATTAACGGTTGTGGGGTAAATGAGCAAATAAATGAATGGAGTTAAGCAGAAGAAACTGGGAATTCAGAACGTAGGGTTCTGGGATTATAAGGGAGCCCAAGTGGATGGAACAATAATGGAGGAGGGCCTAAATTTCCTTGCTCTGGGTATCCCCAAAGCGTGGCAAAGCAGTGTCACTGGTTGGCGCTCAGTAAACGCTAACTTCAAACTAGGGAGAAAAGAGAACAAAAGAAAAAAAATCAAGGCACACAACGATTCCTGCCACTTGCTCCACCGAAAGCAAAACGGAAGGTGTCAAGCGCAGGATCTGTCAAAACTGTGAGCGGTGGTCCTAAAGCAGGTAGCTGATACCTCTTTCCTAGCTTCCTCTAACGCGGAGGTGGAGTCACGTGACCCAAACAAATATGGCGCTTTATTTGCATCTTTCCTCGATTGACCAATTAGAGTAGCTGCTGTCAGTCGTCATCTTCTCCCGCCCTCAACCTTCTGAACGGGATTTGTCACCTGACTCAGCTCAAACATGGCTGCGCTGGAAGCTCTGCTGATTTGGGCGCCGGGAGCAGGTGAGTGTAATGTGCCCCAGAGAAGGCGGGAGCGCTCTCCACGACCCCGGTAGGGAGCGTCCCTGAGCCCCAATCCCAACTGCCCTCCAGTTCTGAAACAGATTCCTCTCCTGATCTTCAATCCTCTGCCTTAAAAGAGGGCTCAAACTAGGGAGGTTCCTGCTGAATTTCTCATCCGTAAGCAGGCGACCACCTGGGGATTTGGAGCCGGATTAGGCATAAAGTTCAGGAGGAAATACGGAAGTGGAGTTTCAGGTCTGCGCCGCGGGCTAATATGACGATTAATATTCGTTAAATATTGGATGCGCCTAGAGAGATGGGATCCACCCCTTGGGGAAAGGTGGAACTTCCCAAAAGAGACAGTAACCTGTCAAATCAAATTTACAACGTTAATTAGAAAAGTAAGCCCCGCCTTTCCTAGTGCGGCTAGTACTGGCTAGTTTGTCTAAATATAGTTCCTTCCTTTTCTTCTGACTCGGGTATGTGTTGTTTCTAGGAGGTACTCCACGAATGAGAAAATTGACAATGTGTTTTGCGTAATTCATCTCTTTCTATCTCCCTGCACTCTGTGCTGGGAAAATGCATCATCCATCTGGAGAAGAGGAAACTGCTTCTCAGAAGCAGCTTTTTGGATTTTTCTGTGAATGCCTTCGGAGAGGAGAATGGGAGTTGGCACAGGCATGTGTACCTCAGCTACACGAGGCCCAAGGGGATATCCCAAAAAATGTGGAAGATATACTTCAGGCGCTGGTCATGTGTCCCAGTCAGCTGAGGTAAGGGAACTCTGTCTTCCTGCTAGGCAGTCACAGGGCGGGAGACACAAGGTTCAATACTTGAGCTCTGGTCCATGTACCTCACTCAATCACCTCTGAAGAATTAACAAAGGTAGAGTGTATTTCACATGTTCTGAAATTTTACCTCTATAGTACATGCCTATTTATTACTTAATCAGTTTGGCTTTGAATTATCATCTGGAGCGGTATTTAAGCCTGGAACCACCATTTCTTGTTTATTATCATTAAAGTAGATAGTGCAACTACGTGGAAAAGCATTTTCTTTACCCCCAAAAGAGCAAACCTGCTCCCTTCTTGCTTGTGAAATTGAAAATATTGTTGTAGCTTTAACAAAGGACCAGAAGTGAATTCACTTAAAGCTTTTTATTTTGAAATAATTAAGCATAGACTCACAAGAAGTGCAAAAACAATACAAAGAGTACCCTTTCCCCAACTTCCTCCAATTGTGACATCTTATATAACTATAGTAAATATCAAAACCAAGAAATTGACACTGGTACTGTTAACTAGACTACAGCCCTTATTCAGTTTTCACCATTTTTTAAATCTGCATTCATTTTTTTTTTTTGGCCGCGCCTCAGGGCTTGCGGGATCCTATTAGGGGCCAAACCCATGCACCCTGCTGCATTGGAAGTGCAGAGTCCCAAGCACTGGTCTGCCAGGGAAGTCCCAATCTGCATTCACCTTTATGTGTGTAGTTCTGTGTATCTTTATCCATTCTTAGACTCATATAACTACCAGTATAATCAAGGTACAGAACTATTTCATCACCACAAAATAATTCCCTTGCTCCCTGGGAATACCTCTTTGTACATTGATCCCTCCTTGTCCCCTGGCAACCAATGTTCTCTATCTGAATTTTGAATGAAGTTCTTCCTGGCAGTGCTATTAACAATTAGTGGTATAGGAGTTAAACATTCAGTCTCTCCCTCACTTTTCCTTACTCCGGCAGTTATTTATGAAAAAGTACTGTATTAGCACATATAGAATGGAGATTTACATGATTCTTTTCTTTCTTTGTTTTTTCCCTTAAATTTGGATTCTAGCCAATTGCTGTCTAATTTAAATTACTAACTTCAAAGAAAGGCTTATGAATTCCTATAATCCTGTTTCTGGCATAGAGTTAAAAATAAATTTTTATGAAGTTCCTTTTTTCTTTGACTATTTGATTCTGTTTTCAGGATTTCAAGTTTTCTGTTTCAGATAGCTTTGCTCTTATGGTTTTCTGTGTAATATTAGTTTGTTTTAAAGACTAGATAGGGAGGTGGAGGTAGAATTGTGACTTTTTTTTTTAATGAAAGCTGCTAGTTCTGTTCTGGTTCTCGTTTTATTGATCTGTCATATACATTCAAAAATTTCTCAGGACAATGTCTTGCCGGTTCAGGTTTAAAACACTGAGTAGTGAAATCTAAATCTTGGATCACAAAAGAGAAAAGGTCAGTAGAGACTCTTTGTTTAGAAATTTTTTCTTTTTACATTTTTCAGATGTGGACAGGATATCAACCCTCAAAGATTAGCCTGGGTCTGGCTTCTTGTACTGGAAAAATGGTTGGCCCTGGAAAAGGTAAGTTTACATTTAAAATTTTTGCCCAAGACCAAGACTGAAAAGAACCTGGAAGGATTTATGAAATTTCCCTTTTGTCTGTTACTTCCTTTATTTTGAGGTTTGTCATATTCCTTTCTCAGTATTGACAGTGAGAATGGCCTAAGTATTTATTGCTCTCTTTACCTAAATTCATTTATTAATTCACTAACTTACATTGGCATTAATTCACTAACCTACCATCTGAGGTGATACTATTGTGTTAAATACTATTGTGAGTCTTGTGCCCAAACAGAACTTTGCAGAACTCAGTGAAAGTGGCAAGATAGTGAATAAAGTCTAATCCTCATAATACTCAAGTAATGGAGAATGGGCTGAGCTGAAACTTGGTTGTTCATCCAAAAATCTTATTTTAACTAGTCCAGTACAGTGAAATCTTATAGATTTAAACGTCATTAATTAATAATTTAACAACTCACATGAATTGAAATAAAAGTTACCAAATATGAAAACAAAGGGAGCAAATTAATAGTGAAAGAAAGCTTGTAAGGAAGGGTTTTTTGTTTTTTATTTTTTTAAGAAAAATTACCATTCAAAGCACTTTTAGAAATATGTGTTAATTATCAGAAATCGATATCCATTAAAAAAAATTCTCAGGCAATTTTGTATTAAACCTGAGACTTTAAGATTTAAGTGAGGAACCTCTGACTCAGAAAAGAAATGACTGGCCCAGGGTCACACCATAAAGTTAGTTGGCAAAATTGGAGCTGGAACCAATGTATTCTGCCTTCGAGTCATCAGTCCTCTGCTTTTTCCACCTCAACAATATTTTTAGCCTACATAGACTTAAAATTAAGAAACCATAAATTCTTTTTTTAAAATTTTTATTTATTTATTTATTTATTTTTGGCTGCCTTGGGTCTTTGTTGCTGCACACAGGCTTTCTCTAGTTGCAGTGAGCTGGGGCTACTCTTCGTTGCGGTGCACAGGCTTCTCATTGCGGTGGCTTCTCTTGTTGCAGAACACAGGCTCTAGGCATGCAGGCTTCAGTAGTTGTGGCACGTGGGCTCAGTAGTTGTGGCTCGTGGGCTCTAGAGCGCAAGCTCAATAGTTGTGGCACACGGGCTTAGTTGCTCCGTTGCATGTGGGATCTTCCCAGACCAGGGCTCGAATCCGTGCCCCCTGCGTTGGCAGGCAGATTCTTAACCACTGCACCACCAGGTAAGCCGCAAGAAACCATAAACTCTATTTTGTAAGTGTCCATAATTTAGCCTAATTTTCTTCTTAACTTCTCTCAGTCATCAGAATGAATTTTGTCTTTAGTTCTGCTTTGGCCTGACACCGTTCTTCACATAGCTGTCAAAAAGCACCAGAAGTTACTAATCTAAATGTATTTATTATCCAGGCTTTTGGTGATGGTCTAGCAAAGAGAAATGATAAAAAGATCAGCAGGAGAGGGAAGGAAAAGAAGCAAAACTGAAAAATAATCAACCCCAGGTTGTTTAAGAGTTGGCTGTAGTTTCAGATCTAAAAGAGACATCTTCAGCTAAAATATTTAATAGTATCTTCAAAGAGAAAAGAAAAAAATTAACAAATGTTATTGTTACTGACCAAGGAGCTTTTCAGTACAAACATGGAATTTGTCAAGCCAGATGAACTTTTGCCTCAGCAGAGGGTATTTGTTTACTTTATGGCTGATTGGTGGTTGTTAAATTTCTGGACAGTTGGTCAACCAGATCAGGAGGTGGATTTCACTTCCCTGGTTCCTTTTCACAGACTAAGAGTTGTTTTTCCCAGAATTGAAGATCATTTGGTCCTTAAAGCTTCAGTACCTCAGTTATTTAAACAGTCGTGGGAATGTTTTAAATTTTATACAAGGACCTCAGAGAGTTTTAAAACTTAATACAAGGACCAAGACTTCAAATGCGTTCTTGAGGTAGTTCTACAAAGCCAGAACTGGACTTCATCTTCTAGGGACTTGGCCTTCCTGGACTGGCCTTCATCTTCTAGGGACTTGCTGGCTGCTCCTGCTCCAGTCTCCCACCTGCTGCCAAAAGCTCCTTTTGAATTATTCGTTGAAACTGATTCCATTTTCCCTTTCCTTCATCCATTTTTGCCTTATGCCCTTTTATCTTTTATCATGTGAACAGCATGATGTCCACAGCATGCTGCTTCTAATAAAGGAAAAATAGAAACAACTCCCATGTCCACAATCCAAGACTGATTAATCTACTTGTAAAATACCATGGCACTATTAAAATTACGTGGTAAATGAATTTTCAGTGACATGGAAGGATGTTTATATTCTGCTAAGTGAAAAAAAAAAAATTTTAGAAAACAGTATGTTTGTTATGCATGCATATATGCATATGTAGAAAATGGTCTGAATACCCTTAGAACACAGTTGTAACTATAGTTATCCTTCAGTGGAAAGATTTGGGGTGTGTGTGTGTTGTGTATGTGTGTTTTCATTTGCCTGTTTGTATTCTCTGCTTTTTCTGCATTGAACATGCCTTGCTTTTATAGTAAGAAAATCTGTGCTTAGAAACATTGGGCAAATTCTTGCCTGTTTTAGGAATGTTAGTTGTCTATGACCCTGCATATGCATAAAGTAATTTCACCAGTAAAAAAAGATACAAGCTAGCCAGTCTTTAGGATTTTAATGAAAGTCCTAAAATCTTAACCAGTTCTTTTATTAAGGGTCTGCTGTCTGGGCTTATCTATTCATTCCTCTTAGTCCTTGATAGAATCACTAACTTTCAGCTTGCCAGAATGAATTTTCTCTACACCTTCCAATCATTAGCATTATATAAGCATTCAGATGGCATGATTTACAGGTGTCTCTAACTTAAAAGAGTGCTTGTCAGAATTAGTCCCAGACTTTCATCTCATTTGTATTTGTGTCTGGAGAAAGAGGGACTATCATTTTAGTTTTAAGGACCAGGTGAAGGGCAGTTATTGTGAAACAAGCAGGTGCAGGAAGAGTCAGAGGCTTTCTCTTCCTTTATACATTAGTCTCTGATGTCCTGTCTCATTAACAAATAATGGGGTCACTTTTTCCTTTTCATGCTTGAAATGATTAGAAAATACTTCCTAACCATTTCATCATTACTGAAGATTATTTTTAAAAACATCCTGATGCCATAGTTTTTTTTGATTTAGCAGTATAATGAGATTTTTAAAAACACATGAAAATATGGCATATAGTACCTGGCACATAATAAGTGTTTCATAAACATTAGATCTCTCCCCCTTTACTTTTATCTTCCAACTAAAACTGAATACCAAAAACGGGTTTAGGCCAAAAGAGGATCATGTGGGCCATTCCATCCCAGCTTACCCATAACTGGGTGTTTTGGACACTGCAAGGGAGAGTCTTGGAGAAGGACTTCAAGTTAGAGGAAAAAAATCACATGAAATAAGCAAGCCTTGGCATTTGAGGCTAAACAGTGTGGGATTTAAGTGTTAGTATTTAAGAGGAGTATGTGTTCAGTTCAGCTGTTTCCGTTTATAAAGAAAAGTGTCTGAAGACATACCCAGGAATTTAATGGTCAGAAGTACTTTATCTTAGAGAAAACAGCAGAAATAAGATGAACCGGAAAGAAGTATTTACTTATAATTGTCAGCTAAAGCATATGCTTAATCTCTATGCTTCCTTCTTATGATTCTTCTAGAAGTTACTTCCAGCTGGTTTCCGGAGAAAACTTGAGTTTCTTTTATTGTCAGAAGACCTCCCAGGTGACATACCAGAGGACATCCTCAAGGTGAGAGAGGGCCCTGGATCTGTCTGCCCAGGTTTGCAGTCACTCAACAAATTCAGCTTTCAGGGATCCAGCAGAAACAGGTCACCAAGATGTTGGCAGTTCTCTGTTCTCAGGCAAGACCAGGCTAGGTGGAGGCCCCTTGAGGGGAATTTAGAGATAGGGGAAACTTATCTGATTGTAGAATTCTTAGAGGTAGCTTGGCCAGAAGTACTAATTATAGCTGAGGATTAATTTTTTTTTTCATTTCATGTAAAAGGAATACCTAACTTGGTTTTAAACTAGGTGTTTAAATTTTTCACCAGAATGTGGCAGGGAATATAAAGGGAGAAAGGAACTAGTTTGTATTTGCTGAATACCTTTTCTGTAACAGGTGCACTGAATGTGTTATAGCTAATCCTTACAACCACCTTCTGGGAGCAGATTCACAGTCTTAACTAGATCTATACTTAAGTGCCTGAGGGATGGTCTGAGGCTCAATACTTATTTTCTTCATGACCCAGCCACCAGCTAACTGAAGACATATTCACAATAGGATTTAAGGTAGGGACTTTCACTTGTATTAGGTCAAGGACTCATGGTCCTGTGACCATCTTGGAGGCAGTTAATGAACAGGTATCCCTGAGCACCACCCACAGGAATGGTGCTGAAGTGTGGGAAATAACCTACCAAACAAATTATAGGCTACAGAGATCTTGCCTTTTAAAGGCTTGCCATCTAGTTGGGGAGGAAGGAAATACACACATGGCACAATTAGGTACTAAGCCATATGGTACTAATTTTAAGAACATTGAAAGCCCAATAAAGAGGGAGAATTGTGTGAGTTGGAGGTACTAGGGAAGGTTTTAGGGAAGGATGAAGAATGGGCTGTATCCAAAATCTTGGTTGGGATTTAGATCAGGGGTTAAAAACTGGTCTGTAGTGTTCTTTTAAAAATTGAATTTAGATGCCTTGAGCTGGGCATAGTGTCTTATTCCCATCTGTTACCTGGTCTATGAGTTTGCAGTCCCTGATTTAGATTGACAATGCACATTTCAGAGGCAATGGGGGTGGGGGTGACTAGCTTGAGCATGGAGGCCTTGGGCAAATCTCTCTTTGCCTCAGCCCCCTGATTTGAGGACACCTTCAAAATGAGGATAATAGTAGTGTCTTCTTCCTAAGGTGGTTGTAAGTATTAATTTAATTTTTCTGTGTAAAGGACCTGGCACATACTAACTACTACAGAAGTATTTGCTATTGCTACTATTGTATATACACACGTGCATATATATACACTGAAAAGAGGAAAACATGAAGACATGTAAGTGATAACATTCTGGACATACCGCCCCTCCCTCTCTTCATCCTCTATTTAGGAGCTGTACATGGTCTTAGCACAAGATGCAGCAGACCCTGTGCTTGATGGAAATCAGAGGCAAGAGAGCTGGCCCCCTTGGCTCAGCTCAGAAGCTGTCTCTCTGCTCTGGGATCTCCTGCGGGAGGCCCCTCAGCCCACGCAGGCCCTGCTGGAGCTCCTGCTTGGGGAGGAAGACAGCACGGGCCTCCAAGGCTGGCCCCTGCAGAAGGCGCTGGTGGACCTCATTCGAAAGGCACTGCGAGCTTTGTGGGCACCTGCCAGCGGGCACCCAGGGGCAGTCGATGCCATCTACGGAGCCCTGCGGACTCTGCGCTGCCCTGCAGAGCCGCTCGGGGCTGAGCTGCGTCTCCTGTGTGAGGAACTGCTGGAGGCCAGCAGGTCGGAGGCGAGTCCCCTGCGGGAGGAGCGGCTGCTCGGCTGCCTGCTGCACAAGGCCGGGCGGGGCCTGGTGTCCCTGTATGGCCACACCTATGCGGAGAAGGCCCCAGAAAAGCCACCGACGCCCACACCCTCGGGAAAAGGTGTGTTCCCTGCACTGCTTCTCTAATTCCACTCTGCCCAACCCCTCTGACTCCCTCTAGCCTGCTCCCTTCTGTGTTGTTCAGGAAACCTAATGGGAGAAGCTAAGCAAAAATGGGCAAGATGTTCTTCTGTGAAAGCACAGCTTTCATAGCTTAAGAAGGAGTGATGGAGAAAAAAAATGAAGTAATAGTCATAGCAGAAAAGAACTTTTCAGAAACTACTGAGAGAAGTAAAGAGTCTTTAAGATAGAAGTGTAGAAAACCTGGTTTAACTTTTTAAAAGAGTGAACTCTCATATCAATTGGTTTTTCAAATGGGCTTTACCTTAGGAAAGAAGAGTCCAGTTCCCCAGTGACCCCATCTGGTTTGATTTTTCAGTCTCACCGGCTCATCTAGATCCTGAGCGGGCAATGCTAGCCTTGTTCTCCAACCCTGACCCAGCCCAGGCTTGGAAATTGGCCTATTTCTACTGCCTGAGCAACAGCAAGCACTTCCTCGAGCAGATCCTGGTAAGTCAAACTCAGTGCTTCTCCACCACTCAAGTACCCAGGGACTCTCTCCAGGCTTCTTCACTCCTCCTTTCTCTTGCACTCATTTATCCAACACAAAGCAGTTTAATTAGCAGTGAGTCGTCTAGTTTGTGTCCATCCTACAGTTCCGGAAGGCTCTGAGAACCAGTATCATTCATAATTAGAACTGCCAGCATTTTGTGTCAGTCCTTGGGCAGGCACTGAAATGTTGGATACATGTAAGCTTTCTGGAGGGTGCGAGGAAGAAAAGACAGTGGCAGCGATATGTTGCCTAGCTGACAGGGGACTCTAATTACTTTAACCTTCTCCTTCCAGATTGCAACTGAGCTTTAGTTTAATTCAACAGCTATTTATTTTTTTAATATTTATTTATTGTATTTTTTTTTTTTTTTTTTTGGCTGTGTCAGGTCTTAGTTGCGGCACACAGGATCTTTCGTTGTGACACGGGTTCTTCGTCGTGGCGCACAGGCTTCTCTCTAGTTGTGGCGTGCAGGTTTTCTCTCTCTAGTTGTGGTGCACGGGCTCCAGGGCACGTGGGCTCTGTAGTTGTGATGCGTGGGCTCCAGAGCGTGTGGGCTCTGTAGTTTGTGGCACGCAGGCTCTCTAGTTGAGGCACATGAGCTCATAGTTGTGGCGCGTGGGCTTAGTTGCTCCACGGCACGTGGGATCTTAGTTACCCAACCAGGGATGGAACCCACGTCCCCCGCATTGGAAGGGGGATTCTTTACCACTGGACCACCAGGGCAGTTCTTCAACAGCTATTTATTAACCTCATTCTATGTACTATGTACTATGCTAGGATCTGGGGATACAACAGAAGTCAATCCCTGCCTTCTAGTAGCTTACAGTCTAGTGTTTTCGTAAACACTTTTTATTCAACTGGCCACTTCTGTCATTGTCAGAAACCTCCCTTCTATACTGAAAAGCTTCTTACCCTGATTAGCAGCAAGTCCCTAGAGCTGCCTCTAGCAGCCTCCTTTGGCTTCCAGGTGACAGCACTCACCCTGTTGAAGGAGGAAGACTTCCCAAGTCTTGGCTGCCTGCTAGATAGAGAATTCAGCCCTCTCAGTCGACTGCTCGTGCTCCTGGGCTGGACACACTGCCAGAGCCTAGCGTCAGCCAAGAGGCTGCTCCAGACACTCCACAGGACCCAGGTAACTCTCACTCTGCAGCCCAAGCTGCTCCGGAAATGAGTGTGGTGGCACTTTGGGCTGAGGCAGAATGCAGGGTCCTGAAGTCGGTCACATCTCTGACCTCAGGTGCTTGAGTCAGCATCTCTTTCTTCTCCCGTATCAACACAGGACCAAGGCTGTGATAAGCTCCTCAGGGATGCCTGTGATGGGCTGTGGGCTCACCTGGAGGTCCTGGAGTGGTGTGTGCAGCAGAGCAGGTACGACCCTGCACAGCCAGCCCCCTTCCCACCATTGGGCACACTTGACCCATGCTCTGCACGTGTGGCCATTTCAAGACATCTTCCCTGTAAATGGTTTAAGTTGACAGTGTTGACCAGCAACAAATAATTGTTCCAGCTATTAAACCACGAAAGAAACATAAGTAGTGATTATCTTCACCATAGCCATAAGGTCATAACTAGAGGATAATTTAAGGATGACAGTGATCACAAGAACAAAACCTCACATCTCCTGAGCACTTACTATACACCAGGCATTGCTCTAAGCCCTTTACGTGATGATTTCACTTAAGCTTGACAGTAATCCTGTGAGGTAAACACCAATATTATCCTCATTTTAAAGGTGGGGCACCTGAAGCCCACAGGTGTTAAATAACATGCCCAAAGTCACACAGCTAGTGAGTGTGGTCCACATTCTTAGCCACGTGTTATCTTGGATCACATTTTTATTCAACAACTGCCTCTTGAAATGTGTGCGCGGCCCTGTGTTTTCCTGATAACTTAGCCTTGGGTCTTCCCTAGGTCTAGGTTCTTATTTTGTTCTTCACCCACCTCACCAGCACTTCTGAAGTCGAGTAGGCCGCTGGGGGAAGTAGCAAGGGGCCCTGACTCAAAGAAAAGCAGAGAAGCTCATGTCAGCTCTCAGCTAGGAAAATTACAGAAATTAGGAAGCTTAATCTGTGGGCCCTTTCTAGACCCTGCTGAGAACAGAGGCCCTTCCTAGGTCCTTACTAGACAAGTAAAGCCAGCTTGATGAATGTCCTTCCCTAGGGGTAAATAAATGCTATCCTCTATCATAGACCAACTGAAATTTAGTGTTTGGGGAAGTGAAACCTGTGGTGTTACAGGCCAAAGAGAAAGAATAAGAGGGAATGGAGACTGGTCTTTCTCAAAGCAATTATATAAACTGCCTCCCCTTCCATCCTCCCAACTTTCCCTTTCAGCAACCCTATACCAAAGAGAGATCTCTTGTGTCACTTACATGGTGGAGAAAGCCACTCAGTGCTCTACTCTCTCCATCACCTTACAAACCTTCCAGCCCTCAGGGAGGAAGATGTCCTCAAGCTCCTACAGAAGGTGCCAGCCAAGGACCCCCAGCAAGAGCATGGTGAGTTGGCGATGGAGTGACCTGGGCAAGGTTCCTTCTTAGGACAATCTTGCAGATGTTTCTTACAGCACAAGATTTATCTAGATGTGATTGCTGGGATCTATCAAGATGGGTGGTCCAGCAGGTACCCTCTAAATTAGTGCTGTTTGCCACAATCAGATTACAAGATGTAGGGACATCTTCCCCTTTCTTGGTGAGGCTTGGGAATCCTATGAGAACAATTCCATAGGAACCTTTGTCCTCATGGATCCAGCTCAGGAACCATGAGCATACCCTCATTTCACTGAAACAGAATTAGGAACTGCCCTCTGAATTCACAGCATTGTCATTGGCAGTATTTATGCAAATTCTTGGTGAGTCTCTCCATGCTTCATAAGCTTTCTTACAGCACATTTTGTGCCTTCCTTCCCTCCCATATCTTCTTCATAGTCTATTGAACAGGTAAAGAGCCTTTCTTCTAGAAGATTCTTTTTTTGAGTCTTTTTTTAGAGTTTTTCTTTTAGAAGAAAGACTTGCCTGAAACAGTAACAAAGCCTTGTTTTAACCTTAGATCTTTGCTTAAAATTCAAGTCCCCATTAACAAACTCACTCTTTTTGCTCTCAAAAATCATATGATAGTGTGGTCACAACCTATTACACAGGCCAGGGACCTTACTTTTGAGAGAAACAAACATTCTCATATGGCAGTAGATGTCTGTCAGCCTAGATATTGCTTTGATTTACTTTTTTACAGGACCTACCACTAATTGTAAAACTAGTGTTACTACATTCTATATTTTTTTGGAAAGGTAGACAGCTTGTTTAGCAGATTTCCTAAAAGAACTGGGAACTCTCTGTTTTCTACATACAAGTACAAAAGGCTTCTGAAGAAGTGTTTGAAATCTATCCCTGATGACCCACCAGAACACACTTAGAACTTGAACTTGGAAAAGGCAAAAGAGGAGTGATAATAGGGCTGGGACTAGGGTGAGGCAAGAGAGGCATCTGGGGCAAAAATGTAAGGAGCCACTCCCTCTCAGCGTGCTTGCAAGTCCTGGCTCTGGGCAATAATGCCATGAAGAGGTCAAGGCCATAGAACAATACTGACTTTGTTCTGCTTATTACCCTGACCTTGGCAAGGCCAAGCTTCTAAGAAGTAATCACTAGGAAACCTATACATAAAGGGGCTTGTTGCAGCACTGTAGTAGCAAAGCATCCCTAACTATTCCAATGTCCTGCCCTTGAGGAATATGCGTAGACAAGGGATTCATTCAGTAGAACTATATGCAGCCAGCAGAGATTTAGTTTGTAAAGAAACATAATCAAATGCTTATGCTCTAAAGGATTTTTAAGAAGTAGAAAAATTAAATAGTATATAAAATGTTACACTCAAACACATACACATGTACACAAAACTATTAAAGGGGTTAAACTAGAATGTAGCAGTGGTTGTGTTTAGCTGGTAGGCTTATGGGTGGTATTTTTTTCTTCTTTTTGCTTTATTACATTTAATGTTTTTTCTTTGAACAGGTTATACTTTTGCTATGATAAGAATTAGGGGTAGATTAAGATGTTTAGAGATTCTGTAAAGATGGTAACCTTCCTTCCTCCTAAGTTCAAAACAAATTTTTAATGAAAAATTATAAATTATTAAACAAGTGTACAGACTCTCAACAGAGTTTATGTTTTTTCTCATGACGTCTGCTTCAGGGCTTTCCTAAAAATATCAAGTTTTTTTTTTTTTTAAATGCCGTGTTACCTTTGCTCTCTTATTTCTCAATCTAAATACATTTTAAGCCTGCCTCTTGGGTAATGTGGCATTCGAAAGGTAGACCAAACATGTACTTCAAGTTTTATTTTTTTAAAAAAGGAAAAACAAGTATTTTAAGAAATGTAAGGGAAAGACTTGTTAAATAGCCATGGGGCCTAGGTTGAACAGACATGTAGAGGGGAGGTTGGTGGGGAAAAGGAAACCGAGAGACTGAAAGTTGTTTAACAGAAAAAAAGGCCTGGAAGGGACGCAGATCACACTGCCAGAAAGGAGAGAGGGTGAGAACACCTAGGGGACTAGCAGTGTGGCAACTCTTTGCTTCAGCCATACATGCAGCCCCTGCCTGAAAGAAGCATCTCTGGGACTTCCCTGGTGGCGCAGTGGTTAAGAATCTGCCTGCCAATGCAGGGAACACGGGTTCGAGCCCTGGTCTGGGAAGATCCCACATGCCGCGGAGCAACTAAGCCCGTGTGCTACAACTACTGAGCCTGCGCTCTAGAGCCCACGAGCCACAACTACTGAGCCTGCACGCCTAGAGCCCGTGCTCCACAACAAGAGAAGCCACCGCAGTGAGAAGCCCATGCACTGCGACGAGGAGTGGCCCCCGCTCCAGCAACTAGAGAAAGCCTGCGCGCAGCAACGAAGACCCAATGCAGCCAAAAATAAAATAAATTAAAAAAAAAAAAAAAAAGCATCTCTGAAGTTCTGCCTGTTTCTCTCTATAATTCAGATTCAACTGACGCCACGGTCCCTGTGCACCTGAGCCGCTGTCAGAACCTGACACTCTACCGGAGCTTCTGTGCCATGAAGTATGCCATCTATGCCCTCTGTGTGAACTCACACCGGCACTCCCAGTGCCAGGAATGCAAAGACGGACCCTCTGAGGACCTGGCCGCGGCTGCAGAGCCAGTGAACGATTCTCTCTCCTCCCCAGGTGCAGCGCCGCCCCCCACCCCTTCCCTGGTGGGAGCTGGGAACAACCTGTCCCAGCAGGTTCTTTGTGTGGGAACCCTTTGCCACCAGGGCTGGGAGGTGGCCTTGGTTTTATTATGCCCACGAATAATTTCATCCATTTATCAGCCTCTGTGAATCAAAGGGACATGGAGAAAGCAAGTGATCTGCATAAGTTCTAACAGAGCCTGAGCACCTAGTACAGTGTTTTCCAAATGCTTCTTTTTTTTATACTCCAGTCCACAGTAGATAGCATTTCACATCACTCCAGTTTGCACCTAGGTATATAATTTGTGCTTTCATGTGTATGTGTATATGTGTGTATGTGATGCGTAAACTGAAATAAGTTTTAAGAAACATTACTTACCCTTCCAAACAGAGCACACTCCTGATTATTTTTCTGTTTTATTTCATTTTTTCAAATGCAGCCGTCTAAGTCAGTGTCATGGGTCACAGCCTACAGTTTGAAAGAACCTTCTGTCCTATTAGCTCTCATTTTTCTTAAAAACTTATAACTCCTTACCTTGCCTGCTGTGACTGGTGGTCAAGTATCTCTCCCTTGCAGCTTTGGAATAGACCTTCACCTCTGAGCATGGTCATTTTCTTAAGAGATCTGGGTAGGCTGTGATCACCTGTAGTATAACAACGAGTGCAAACAGGAATTGAGGAATAAGGAGTCTCCAGGCTGCCTTCATTCTAGGAACTGAAATATGGAGTGCTTCTCAGAGATGAGGAGTAATGTAATTGTAAAAAGCAGAAACAAAATAATGAGTGTTCACTGAACTGTACTTTTAGTTAAGGGAGCAAAATCTTTCTACAAATCATGAAAAGACATGGCTCAATAGCCTCTTAGTCTTCTGACTGTAACCACAGTTCTCTGAGTCACTACAAAGAAAGAAATGAGTTAAACTTGGGAGAATGTTTGAGTCTGGCGAGTACTGTTTCTAATGTTTGCATTTTCTCTCTTCTCTTTCTCTGGCCTCTTCTTTTATACATGCGTCTTCAGGTGCTTCAGATCTCTTTTCAACATACCTGGCCAGGTGTCAGCAGTATCTGTGCAGTGTTCCTGACTCTCTGTGCCTGGAACTTCTAGAAAACGTCTTCTCATTGCTCCTCGTCACCTCTGCTGATCTCCACCCAGAGCCTCACCTGCCCGAGGACTACGCTGAGGATGATGACGCTGAGGGGAAGGGCCCGTTGGGTTTGAGGTCCCCGTCAGAGAGCCCTCAGCACGTAGCACAGCCTGAGAGGAGGTCAGAACACGGTTCCCTGGGGGCCTCCAGGAGCCTGGCCTACACAGTTCCAAGCTGTCTGAAGGCAGAGCCAAAAGACAGTTCCCCAGAGCCTCACAGGCACAGCTTTTTGGACCTAAAGCACTTTACTAGCGGTGTCAGTGGGTTCCTGGCTGATGAATATGTAATGGGGGCCTTCCTTAGGCTGCTCCAGGAGCAGCTGGATGAGCTAAGCAGCCGCAGCCCCCCCGAGAAGCCAAAGCTGCTTGAAGGCCAGAGTGGCTTGGGCAGCAGCAGCAGAGACGGACTGCAGAGCCGCCTGCACCAGTTCTCCAAGGTTCTCTCTGAGGCCCAGTGGAGGTACAAGGTGGTGACCAGCAACCAGGGCTCAGGTGAGAGGAGATAACAGAAAGGGAGGAGGGAGAAAAGTCTCGGGAATGTGGGACAGCTAGGAGTGCACGAAGTCACACTAGTTCGGGGCATATCTCCATGGCCACCTGTGTCAGAACTCCGGGGTACCGCTCAGCGTCGCACAGGCCAGTCCAGATCTTCCCCTACGTGTTACCCCAGGAGGTGGGTCAAATCAAAACTGATCACTTTCAGAAGGGGGAGGGGCAACATAGGAGTAGGGGAGTAAGAGGTACAAACTATTAGATATAAAATAAGCTACAAGGATATATTGTACAACACAGGGAGTATAGCCAATATTTTATAACTTTAAATGGAGTATAGCCTTTAAGAATTGTGAATCGCGATATTGTACACCTGTAACGTATAATATTGTACAGCAACAGTACTTCAATTAAAAAAAAAATTGATCACCCTCCCGTATGACCCACTGGGTTTGCTGTTTCAGAGGAGCAGCCCTCCCGAAGATACCGGCCCATCGCCACATGGCACCCCCGTCTCCGCCGGGGTCGTCGGACAAGAAGGAGCCGGGCAGGTAATCTGAAGAACTCTCTCCATGCCTCCTTCCCACAAGCGGCCAATGGTATAGTGCCACTTGTCTAATATTCTTCAAGATAAAGCAGTTCTTAAAGTACCTTAACACTAATGATAAAGATAAGATCTTAAAGTATCTTAAAGCAATTCACCTTTAAGATAAGGTCCAAACAAAAGTGATCTAAGATTATCCTAATCCCACTCCCCCAAAGTAACCCTTGCTAATAGTTTTCTTCGAAAAATTCTCCATGAAATACAAGCATGTATATCATTTTAGATATACAGATGCATCATACTACATATAGAGAACTGCAACTTTCTTTTTTATTTATATCCTCTTACATACATAAACGTATCATACTCTATATTGAGAACTCACTTCTCTTCACTTATTTTAAAGGCTGCTTAGTAGTCCATTGTCATATGTACCCTTTTGTGGGCATTTAAATTGTTTCCAGTTTTTTACTATTATAAACAATGCTACAGTAAACGACCTTGTACGTATGTCTGTGCATACCTGTGTGAGTATATCTATAGGATAAGTCCCTAGCAGTATAATATAGAAGGTCAAAGTATACATGGGTATAAAATACAGGTATAACAAATTGCCCCAAAAAAAGGTGGACCAATTTACATTCCCATCACCTGTATGTAAGTGCCTATTTGCATATACATTCATCAAAAATGAGTAGTATCAAAAAAAAAAAAAAAATGAGTAGTATCAGGTTTCTGTTTAGTCTTTGCCAGTATGATTAATATAGTAATAGTGTGTCATTGTTTTAATACTAATTTTTAGTTTGAGATTGAATGTCTTTTCATATATTTATTGGCCATTTATATTTTTCAGTCTAAGGTACATATTTTCTGTTGGGTTTGTCTTTCTTGTTGAATTGTAAGAAGCTCTTTATACCTTAAGGAAAATATTCTGTCATTTTGTGCTACAAGTTTTGCTCCATTTTGTCTTTTGACTTTGATTATGAGTTTCTCTAAAGGAGTTTTAACACAGAAGCATTATACAGAAGTATTACATTTTTAGATAATCAAATTTCCGTTATGGTTTTTGGTAGTTTTTAAATAATAAACAGAGAGTTCATAAAGAGTTTCCTGTGTGCTAAAAAAATACTAGGTTTCTTGAGGGAGCTGAATGAGGCATAAACCAGGACTTTGCCTTCAAGGAATTTATAATTTACCTGCATAGACAGTATACATGAAAAACTTAAACTGCCCGGAGGCACGGCCTGAAAACAGAAGAGATCTCATGGAAGGGGAGGGCAGCATAGTCTACAAAGGCAGAGAAACCGGTTTTCTGAAAGAGTTGACTTTTGAATCAAGCTCAGAAGAATGAGTAGGCTTTAGCTAAGTGGCAACAAGAGACATGAACATGCTGACTGGGGTGGAGACTACCATGAGAGAAACATGGAAAACTTAAAGGCTGAGCCCCTTAAGTTGCTCAGTTGATTGGTTTGAGTCAGTTTTCATCCACCTGACCCATCCAGCCCAGAATGCACAATCCATCTTCTCTTTTCCTACAGCTGTAGGAAAGCAGGTGTTGAGAAGAAGATGCTTTTTCTCCAGGACTTTCAATATCATGGTCTTTTTTTTTTTTAATAAATTTATTTATTTATTTGGCTGTGTTGGGTCTTTGTTGCTGCACATGGGCTTTCTCTAGTTGCAGCGAGCAGGAGCTACTCTTCGTTGCAGTGCGTGGGCTTCTCTAGTTGTGGCTCAGTAGTTGTGGTTCGCGGGCTCTAGAGCGCAGGCTCAGTAGTTGTGGTGCATGGGCTTAGTTGCTCCGCGGCATGTGGGATCTTCCCAGACCAGGGCTCAAACCCGTGTCCCTGGTATTGACAGGCGGATTCTTAACCACTGCGCCGCCAGGGAAGTCCCAATGTCATGGTCTTTGATCAGCCTGGCCTTATATTTTGGTTCCCTACTTTTTCAACTATGAGGACAACTTTTTCTATGTCAGAAAATGTTGTGACCCTCTTTGGCACCCTACTGGTTCCATGTCATAATAGTTGTGCTTTGATTTTTTTTTCAGACTATTGACAGTGCTTAGTGAGCAATGGGGGTCGCTGACCCCTAGAAGTAACTTGAAAGCTCTTGGGGCTCTGAGAACCAGAGACTGGAAACCACTGGTATAAGCTACTATCCAAATGAGCATTGGGACAATATTAAGCCCACCCCTGTACCTTTGGTCTGTAGGAATTTGCATTTTACTGTGGAAGGAGCCACTGGTGTAGTAGCTACCCATTATCTTCTCACTCTACCCAGATCTCAGCTTTCAAGCCAACTTCTCACTTTCTACACTGTAAGGCACTGATGGTTGATTTTTTCTCTTTCCTCTTAATACCTCTAGATGGCCGGGACAGAGGGTCCAACCCATCCCTGGAAAGTACAAGTAGTGAGCTGAGCACAAGTACTTCAGGTATGGGAGTCCCAACCAGTTGCCAACTTCCAGCAGCTTTGCCCTGATACAGAGTTGCCATACACCACGGTGTGAAAACCTGGACTGAGCAGTTCATGCTTGTGTTCAGTGGGGAAAGGGCTATTTCACTATCAGCTGAGTTACCCATCAGTAGAGAGAAACAGAGGTGAATACCCAAGGAAGGTTGTTGGTACATAAGTCTTATATTCAAAGATGATAACATATTAACAGATACACACTACCATATATAAAATAGACAAACAACAAGGATATACTGTATAGCACAGGGAACTATATTCAATTTCTAATAATAACCAATAATGGAAAAGAATCAAAAAAAAAGAATATATATAAATAAATATATATATATAACTGAATCACTTTGCTGTACACCTGAAACTAACAATATTGTAAGTCAACTATACTTCAACTTAAAAAAAAAGAAAGAAAGAAAAAGATGATAGCATAGGTATGCGCTTCATTTGAGGAAAATTCAAGATCCATTTACAGACCTTTTAGAGAAGGACTTTGAGAAGATAGGAGTTTGGCAGCAGGTGACAGAATAGTTTTTCCTCAATTTCTATCCCTTCTTTGGCCCCCGACGTTCTTGTGTCCCGACAGAGGGAAGTCTGAGCGCTGCATCTGGGAAGAATGAGCTGGATGGCCGGTTGCAGCCTCAACCTCAAAGTTCACTCATCCGCATGATGTTCTCCCCACCTGAGTCACTGCTGGCATCCTGCATCCTCCGGGGGAACTTCGCAGAAGCCCATCAGGTGAGGCGGGTACTTGTGCAGCAGGTGTTAGGAGCCTAGGCTCTACTTTGTCACAGTAAAGAACGCTAAGGTAGCCCTTTGCCGTCTAGGACCCGTGGGGCCTCAGGTAAAGCCAGATGCTTGTGCAAGCAGAGCCAGTCGGGCGCACCTGAGGGGCCACGTCTAGCAGGAGAAGCAGGAGGGAGTTTCCATGTATGGAGCCTGATCTTGAGCACTGTGGATTTCAAGATCCAGAAGGAGGAGACTTAAGCTGTTGAATCATCTGTTTGTATTCAGAACATAAAACACTTTTTTAACAAGATAAAAGAAAATATTCGGCCACAGTCAAGACGTTGAAATATTTTTGTTTCTTTCCTTGTAGTCCTTCTCTGAACACATATGTGGTTTTATATAGTTAGAAATCACTATGCAGACAATTTTTAATAATAAATAGAATGCCAGTTTAACATACAGGAAGTGTAGGGAGCTAGCAAATTAGAATGTTGTGTAGGGAAAAGTGCAGGGAGTAGAAACCAGAAACACTCTACTCCCTCTGAGCTTTGACGTCTTCATCTGAAACTTGGAGTTAAATATCATACCTGCTTGTGCTACCTCTTGGAATGTTAAGCGGATTATGTGCAAGCTGTGAGAGATACAAGAATCCTCTGCTATTGTTTAAATTTAAAAGCATAAAAGCCCACTCTTCTAGTTTTTAAAACTCTCTTGGTATATTTATGACGCTTGCACTGGTCCCTTAACACATAGGTCAGAATTCTTCTTTCACGTGAGTTTACTTGTTGAGGAATAAATCATGGAAACATCTAGGTGATTTGATAATTTTTACTTAACTTCCTCTGACACATTTTAGATCCTGTACTTTAATGATAATGATAATTCTATCCCTCTGGGGAGGATAGGACCCTCACCAGCCTTTCTGACACCCAAACCAAGAGGAAGTCAGTTGCGAGCCCCCTGATGCTTTACCGCTAAATGTCCTCACTTCCTCTTCCTTTCCTGGGGCTCTGATCTTTTCTTTTTTTCATTTTTCTTTTTTAATAAAAGGTTTTATTTTTAAACCTGGTTACACAGCAAGTTGTGCATATTTATAAGAAAATACCAAAAAGTATTAACCAGAAAATAAAATTACTTTTAACCTATTGTCCAGAACAACCAATACTAAAGATAAAAGCATATTTTTGCCAGTGTTTTTCCAAGATGTATGTGACTTTTATATAGAGCCAAGATCATTTTGAATCTAAAACTTCGTGCCTTTTTTACATTATAATATAAGCATTTGCCTAGTAACTGATTTTAGTGATCTTATGATAGTCTGATCTAGTAGCTGCATTTGACCATTCCCTGTTAACTCACATTTATTTTCAACCTGGTAATAGTTGTAGTAAATAGTGTCAAGATTATCACCTTTATACATTGACTTTTGAATTATTTCCTTAAGCAAGTTTTTCATAAAAACGACTGAGTCAAAGAATATAAACATTTTTAAAGCTCTGTAGACTGCCAAATTGCTTTTCAAAAAGCTTGTGACAGTTCATTCCACCACCACCCACCGAGGGTTTATTTTTACACTTTGTCATTATGGTAGATGCAAGGTAGTATTAATGTTAAATTCCCTGAATTACTGGGAAGGGAAAACATTTTTTACCTGTGTATTAGTCCTGTGTATTTTCTCTTTGAAATTGTCCACATCTTTTGCCTGTTTTCTGCTGGGGCTTCAGTGGCCCTCTTGCTGACTTTTACGAGTCATTTCTACATTTGACCTACTCTTTGAATGTCCAGTGTTCTTCCAGCCCCACAAAGCACATGTCTCAGGGCCAGAGTCTGATGACTAGCAAGACCTCAGATCTGTAGACACTCTCCACCTCAGCGGGCCTGCCGCAAGCCACACTCCTTCCTCTCCTGTGGCAGGTGGTGTTCACATTCAACCTGAAGTCCTCGCCCAGCTCCGGGGAGCTGCTGTTCATGGAGCGCTACCAGGAGGTCATCCAGGAGCTGGCCCGAGTAGAGCACAAGATCGAAAACCAGAACTCGGACGGGGGTAGTGGTACCATCCGAAGAACAGGCAGCGGCCGCTCAACTCTGCAGGCCATTGGCAGCGCTGCAGCCGCAGGTCCGGCTTCCCTGTTGCCAGGTGGTGAGGGAGCTGCGGGAGGAGGGTATGGGGGAAAAACCACCCAAATCAGAGGCTCAGCATGAAGGTGAGCAGAAACCTAGAGAAGGACGCTTGCCTTGAAGAACAGCGGTCCTGACACCTCCAGAGTCATTTTCTAGCTGTGCCTAACCTCGCCGACCACGGTGGTCACTTACCTGCCCCTCGAGCTCCTCCATTAAGCTTGTCCTACGTGACTTAAACTGAAGAGTGTGAATGCAGTTTCCACCATGTGTGTTGATGGCCATTAATCTTGGGATTTGGGGAATTGATTATTTTCTTCCCATGTAATCATTCAGGGATAAAGCATATTATTCTACTTTTCTAGCAAGTGAAGAAGTTGTATCTAACACCTGTGGCCTGGGATTCACAGATGTCAATTCCCACCCTTGGCTGCACTGCAGAAAGGGCTCATCCTTTCATTATTTCTTGAAAGTGGAAACTTGTCCCATATTTTTACATCTCTTGCTGGTCTAGGCTCTGTATATCAAGTTACCATCACTTGTTGCTCCTTCTATAAGCTCCCAGAGATTTTCTTTACAAATTCAAAAGAATATATGCGTATCCTTTTTGTTTTTAATATAAATGGGCTCTTCCAACAAGTACTATTTTCTACCTTGCTCTTTTAGTGATGTATTTTAGAGATCTTTGCTGATGAGCACACACAGATCTACCTCACTTCACCCTACTTTTAGATCCCATTTGGAAGAAGTCCTCACTCCTCTCCACCTTTTTGAGTTTCTCTTGGTCTTTCTTTCCATGCCATTGTTTTGATGCCGTAGGAGTGGGCTGTAATGATGGTCTTGATATGCATTGATGGTATACTGTGCAGAAGGACCTCAGACATTTTTTAAATAACTACTTTTCAAAATAAAAGTGCTAGTGAGAGTCATTTTAACCTCTTGCCTTGTATCCCACTGCTGGGTGTCCAGGGATGGTATTTTACTCCATCTCTGATGTGACCGACAAGCTGCTCAGCACCTCGGGAGACCCCATCCCCACACTCCAGGAGGACTTCTGGATAAGCAGTAGCCCGGTGGAGCCCACTGCCCCCCTGAGAGAGGTTCTGGAAGACCTCAGCCCCCCCGCCATGGCTGCATTTGACCTGGCTTGCTCTCAGTGCCAGCTCTGGAAAACTGGCAAGCAGCTCTTGGAAACCGCTGAGCGGCGCCTGAACAGCAGCCTTGAGAGTCGGGGTGAGTGTGCTGCTTTTGCTTGATCCCTTAATTCTCAAATGAGGAGATGGGGTTCTGAGATGCTTGATAATCGTGCAAGAAGAAAGTTATCGGGAAAAGAGGAATGGGGAGAAAGGATTATTAGTTCATTTCCTCATGTCCGGTCTGGCAACTTAAATATAGTTTACTGAGAGTCTCGCCTTCTTAACAGATATAGCAAATCCAGTCATTTGGGGAAATTCTCTTCTGGTTTATAGATAAATTCAAGGAAGAAATATACATTCAAAAATGGTACCAATGGAATTTGTGCCCTTAAACTGCATACCTCCTCCAGAGTGAATCCCACTTAACCTAAAACCTGAGTCTGAAGCTTGTAAACCAGGTATAAGGGAAAATTTAGTGGATCACAGTTGGAGGGAGGATTGTACCTTGAGGTTAATAATATCCCAGAATGTGTATATGGAACTCTTGGAGGAATGAAGGTAGAGGAATGTGAAGAAAGAATTAGGCAAAGTTCCACTCCCCACCCATCCTTGATACACACACCCAGCATTGGAAGGACTGACCAGGGAGAGAGAAAGAAACATGTTCTCTCTGAGTAATATGGAGGGAGGAATGTTGAATAGATATGATATGAATAGCCTGCCTTAGGTTCAGTGATTCGATGGGTGAACTCACAGGACTCAGCATATAGTCATACTCATGGCTACGAATTATTTCATCAAAAGGACACAAAGCAAAATTAGCAAAGGGGAAAGGTTCATGGGGTAAAGTCCGGAGGAAATCAGACACAAGCTTCCAAGAGTCCTCTCCCACTGGAGTCACACGGGATGTGCTTAACTCCTCCAGCAATGAGTTGTGACAACAAACAAGTGGGAAGTGTTGTCTACCAGAAGCTCATTAGTGAGCCAGTGCCCAAGGTTTTTATTAGGAGCTGGTGACAGAGGGACCCTCTGCCCAGCATGTACCAAAATTCCAGGCTCTCAGGAGGAAGGCAGGTGTTCAGCATAAACCACATTGTACAAACAGTTTAGGCACAATCAGTCGCTCTCATCATTTAGGGAAAGTTTTATATCAGTGTAGGAGACCGTTTACCAGTCAAGTTCACAGACACCAAGCAGGGACCAACCTTGCAAGCAGCCCTTTCTAAGGATAGCAGTCTCAGTCCTGCTGTGTTAACTGTATTCTGCACACCCTTCCAAATCACTTCTGAGCTGTTGATTTAAAAGTCCTGTAACGTTGACATAGTCCTTCTAGGAAAGTATGCCGTGGCATACACAATGCTGTTTTTATCAAACAATTTCCCTCTCCCTCATCTAGTACTTATATTCTAAAATGAATGGAGATATTATCCAAGCTGTTAATAATATTCAGGCTGATTGATTTCATGCCAATCAATCAGGAATTAATTTAGTACCTACTGCATTTCCAGATTATCCCAAGTATATGGGAGTACAGGAGAGGTATAAGGAATAATCTCTTTCCATAAAGTTATTTATAGTTTAGTCAGGGTGTCAAGATACAGATAAGATCCCAGCTCAAGTTCTCGGCTGAAGGAAGTACCAAGGCAAATGCACAAGAAGTGCCTGATCAGCTTGGGACAGCGATTCCCTAGGAATGCCAGAGCTTCTGCGTCTGCTGCTGTGGACAGCTGAGGCATCTTGCCAGAGGTAGCCCTGGAACAGCAGGCATGCAATAAGCCAGGTATGCTGGTTGTCATGAAAACTGGCACAGCGTATGTTTCTTCCTCAATACTGGAGAAGATAAAACTTCACAGGTAAATACAGGACCGAGTGTCAATCTCTGAAAGTTCCTTATATTTTTCTGCATTCCTTCTCGATTCATCCTGTTTCCAGGTCGCCGGCTAGACCACGTATTCCTCGGTGCTGATGGCATTCGAGGTTTTCCAGGCGTTCTTCAGCAGATCAGTAAGATTCTCAATTACCCACTTCTGTCAGCCGGACAAATCAAATCAGGTGAGCTGCTTTACTACCCCTTTGTAATCTCCCGGCCTCGGAACATGAGGTCAGCATCAGACCTCACTTTTTCTTTCTCATTTGCTCTCCGTAGAGAGTGTAGAGGAAAAGGGGGGAGGTCCCCCACGGTGCAGCATTGCTGAGCTGCTTCAGATGTGCTGGCCCAGCCTCACCGAGGACTGTGTCGCCAGCCACGCTACCCTCGCCCAGCAGCTGGAGCAGATCCTTCAGTCACTGAGAGAAGCACTGGAGCTGCCAGGTACAGGCCTGACTGCATGGGAGCAGATGAGGTTGAAATGGGGAGAGGACGCAGTGGAACGGGAAAGAGTACTTTGGACTGAGGACTCAGAAGTGCGCCCTACCAGCCCTCTAGTTAACCAGGGCCTGTCTCATAACTAATTCCACCTGTTTCCCCACCTCCTAAGTGAAGGGCTGCTTAGCACTCCATTAGCTGGCACGTTTTTCTCATTCCTTATGAGAGATATACCCAGAAGGGACTGCGTAAACATTGATTAACCCTTCCGCAAAAGAGTGCTGTGAGCTTCACAGAGCTGTTCCACCCGAGACATGGGTGAAAATGGAACTCTCCACCCTGATTTCTCCAGACTCAAAGCTCTTCCTGGCTGAGAATCACTTGTATAAGCAACCAACTTAGGATTTTATAACTGCCTTGTCAGCATAGCTGCCAGCCTATAGGATGTCCCACGCAGTGTACAGCGGCCCAGTTCCCATATTGTTTGGAAACTGACCCAAAGCCAGATGCACAGACTCAACACTACATGCCTTCTCCTTTCATAACTCCTCCCAGAGCCCAGGAGTACTCCACTCACCTCCCTGGTGGAGCAGGTGGCCGAGAAAGCTCTGGAGGCAGAGGCCCACCCTGTGTATATCCAGACTCAGCTCCTCCAGAAGAACCTGGGCAAACAGATGCCAGCAGGCGGCAGGCAGACTGACTACATGGGCACCTTCTTCAGGTACTGCAGCACGCTGGCTGCTGTTCTCCTGCGGAGTTTGAGCTCTGAGCCTGGTGAGTAGCAAAGAAGAGAAAATAGAGTCAGGACTGGCCCACCGGTGTTTAGGGGCAAGGAAGAGGAAGGCGCACACTGAAGAGGCTCTGGGTACAGCAGTAGCCGAGGACACTACATGTGAGGTCCTCTCTTACTCACCTCTGTGTTTTATTTACCTTTGTCTCCTTGATGCCTCGTACAATGGTACAGCACCTGAGAGTATTCAATACGTTTTGATGGCATTAATGACTCAAAAATACCTCTCCCAGATCTTCGATCTGTTGTGGATATGAGGACCCACCAGGGGAATTAAGTCTCTGATTCGAGTGCCAGATTCTTACTCAAGTCCGCAGAGCGAGTATTACCTACACTTCAGTCATATCGAAGGGAGCAGGATCAGCTGTTTGTGGCTAGGCCTGCTCCCTGAAGTTTGTCTGTAGTTGGAAGTCTTTAGAACAGTGGTAAGGCGTAGATAAACCTGTGGTCAGCATCCTGTCAAGAATACCTTTTACCTAGAAAAATATCAACAGAAGGGCTTTCCACGTAGTTTTGTGTTTTTTTTAAATTTTTTTTCTATTTCTTTATTTATTTCTTTATTATTTTTGGGGGGCTGTGTTGGGTCTTCGTTGCTGCACGCGGGCTTTCTCTAGTTGCGGCGGGCGAGCGGGGGCTACTCTTTGTTGTGGTGCGCGGGCTTCTCATTGTGATGGCTTCTCTTGTTGTGGAAGCACGGGCTCTAGGGGCACAGGCTTCAGTAGTTGCAGCACGCAGGCTCAGTAGTTGTGGCTTGTGGGCTCTAGAGCACAGGCTCAGTAGTTGTGGTGCACAGGCTTAGTTGCTCCACAGCATGTGGGATCTTCCCGGACCAGGGCACGAACCCGTGTCCCCTGCACTGGCAGGTGGATTCTTAACCAATGCGCCACAAGGGAAGCCCTCCATGTAGTTTTGGCACTACTTTTTTATTGATTCTAGAAAACAGCGCTGTGAATGTTGCAATCAGTGGTGCAAAGATCACTTTCTTTACTTTTGCAGATCACGTAGAGGTCAAGGTAGGAAACCCCTTTGTTCTCCTGCAACAGAGCTCTTCCCAACTGGTGTCACACCTCCTGCTTGAGCGACAAGTTCCCCCAGAGAGGTAGGAGCCAGGCCTGGACCTTCCTAATTGTTCATCAAGGAAACCAAGGGCTCAGTGGGGCTGTGTTTGAGTTCAATACAGGAAGTTGAGATTTCTTCCAGACTTTTCCCTTAATTTGCATTTACTCTTATACAAGCTACATTAAAATTCAGTGTGCCTCGTTTCTTTCTCTCTCTCCACCTCTAATGTTTATATTGCAAGTATAAAATTAAGGGGTGACTCTTCACTTATGAGTAAGCAAAAATCCAAAACTTTGATAACACGTTAGTTGGCGAGACTGTAGGAAAACAAGCATTCTCACAGATTGCCAGCAGGATATAAATTAGTCCAGCCCCTGTGGGAAGGCAGTTTGTCCATATCCACTAAAATGACAAACCACGTTTTTGACCTAGCAGTCCACCTTGGGGAATTTATCCTTTATTATAAGTATGAAAAATGCTGTATGTACCAAGTCATTTTATTATAGCTTTGTATGGCATAGCCATTGTCCGCTAATAGGAGACTGGTTAAATTCAGTTTCTTCCACATAATGGAATGCTATATAGCTGTGAAAACAGAATGAGGGGCCTCTCTGTAGAGGGATATGGACAGATCTCCCAGATGTGTTATTAAGTAAAAAAGCAAGGGGCAGAGAATTGGGTCTAATAGGCTGCCTTTTGAGTTAAAAAGAGAGGGGGTGGGGGAACAATTAGAGAGTCTACATTTACATTTGCTTGTTTACACATAAAGAAATTCTGAGATTGGGTGATGGTGCCCAGGCACTGAGGCCTTACATGCCCTCTGCTTCTCTCCCTCCAGGCTGGCAGCCCTTCTGGCCCGGGAGGGTCTCAGCCTGAGTGTGCCACAGGTCATTGTCAGCTGCTGCTGTGAGCCCCTTGCCCTTTGCTCTTCCCGTCAGAGCCAGCAGACATCATCCCTTCTGACCCAGCTGGGCATCCTGACCCAGCTGCATACCTCCCACTGCCTGGAGGACCTCCCGCTTTCTACACTGAGCTCCTCAAAGCCAACTGAGAATCCCACGCTGGAGAGAAAGCCCCCCTCCTCCCCGAGGGATTCAGCAGGCCCAGCCCTCACCTCCTCTGCCTTGGCCTTCCTTAAGTCCCGCTCGAAGCTGCTGGCTACCGTGGCCTGTCTGGGGGCTTCCCAGGGGTCAAAGATCACCAAGCCCGGCTTGTCTTGGAAGGAGCTTCGTGGCCGCAGGGAGGTGCCTCTGACTGCAGAGCAGGTAGCCCGGGAGTGTGAGCGCCTCCTGGAACAGTTCCCTATGCTTGAGGCCTCCCTCCTAGCTGCCTGGGAGCCCCTACGAGGGTCCTCCAAGCAGGGGCAGAGTCTGGCAGCGAGTCTCTGTGGCCGGGCCAGTCTCTCTACCGTCCTCCTGGGCCTGCATTCTCCCATAGCCCTGGATGTGCTCACCGAGGCCTTCGAGGAAGCCCTGGTGGCCAGAGATTGGCACCGGGCCCTTCAGCTCACTGAAGTGTACGGGCGAGATGTGGACGACTTGAGCGGCATACAGGATGCGGTCCTGAGCTGTGCTGCGGCAGGTGGTGAGCAGAAAGCCATGCCTCCCTCCTTCACCAGTGGTAATAGTATTGGGCATTCACTGAGTGGATCACCGCATCTGACGCTCACAGTAACTCTAGAGAAAGGTGCCACCATAATCTCATGATACTGAGAGGCGAACGAGGCTCAGAGGGTAGGAAACTGCCCAGGATAGTCAGTGGTAGAGCAGAGCTTAGAGCCCAAGTCCATCGAACTTTAGGACAGGCACTCATAACCAATATTCTCAACCCTGCAAGGCAGAATCGTTGTGAAAGTCTATAAACTACAAATATCAGAACCCTGTTTCCAGAAGCCCGTGATAGGGTTCAGGCAAGTGTTTGCTTTAAAGTAGGGGTCAGGAAAGTTTTTCTGTAAAGGGCTTTATAGGCTATACAGGCTCGGTTGCAACTACTTGGCTCTGCCATCATAGCATGAAAACAGCCATAGACAATACATAAACGAGTGAGCGTGGCTGTATTCTAATAAAACTTTATTTATAAAAACAGACTCTGGGCCTGTTTGACAGCTCCCCAGGAGACTTTGATGTGTACCCAGAGTTGAGAGCAATGACCTACAGCCCTCCACTAGGGGGAGCAAGAGCTGGGCGGGCTGTGGGGAGTGGCTTCTGGGCAGGGGCTCGGCTGCCCTGTGGAAAGGAGAAAAATCTTTCCTTTTTCTTCCTCTCCTTTCTCCTTTTCTCCCTCTCTTCAGAAAGTCCCGTGACTATGATTACATTTGCATAAAGAGAAACGGTATAGTATTTCTCCTATAGTGTTCCAAGTGTAAAAACTAATTCAGGTCAGAAGGATCTTCAGGATCCTCCAAGCTCCTGTTTTGTGAAATTGAACAAAGCCCTTCTCTTAAGAAGTAACCTGGACCCTTGAGCTCCGGCATCAGGCTTGCTGAGCATCTTTTTGTCTTGTAGTCAAAGAAGGTTGGCGGTACCTGTTTGCTGTGAAGGATGCATCTCTGAGAAGTCGGCTCACACTGCAGTTTGTGGACCGGTGGCCCCTGGAGTCGTGCCTGGAGATCCTGGCCTACTGCATTTCAGACACAGCTCTCCAAGATGGGCTGGAGTGTGAGCTACAGAGAAAGCTAGCAGAGCTGCTGGTGTATCAGAAGGTATAGGATTCGGCATCAAGAGAAAGGAAATAGGCTTCTCACCTTATTACCAACTCCAGCCTATTCTCATGTGATGGTGGATTTTAAGAAGCAGAAAATCTGGGCCTGGCTTCTGCTCTGTATCTTGCTTCTTTCTGCTCTGTATCTGGCTTACGTTCTTAGGTGAAGAGCGAGGGAACCTCTATCTGGTTCCTATTTTATTTACTCCTATAATTTTAAATAGGTACATGTCAGACAAGGATTAAAAATTCATAATAAAATTAACACTGGAATGATGCTTTACAGTCCACCATGCCTTTTTCATATGTACAGGCACACCTTTTCTTTACTGCATTTTGCTTTATTGGCACCTTGCAGATACTATGTTTTTTACAAATTGAAGGTTTGTGGCAACCCTGCATTAAGTAAGTCTCTTGGCACCATTTTTCCAACAGCACTTAACTCACTTCATGTCTTTGTGTCACATTTTGATAATTCTCACGGTATTTCAAACTTTTTCATTATTATTATATTTGTTATGGTGAGCTGTGATCAGTGAACTCTTTTTTATAACTATTTTTAAAGATTTATTTATCATTTATTTATTTTATTTATTTTTGGCTGTGTTGGGTCTTAGTTGCGGCACGCAGGATCTTTTGTTGCAGTGCGCGGGCTCTTCATTGTGGTGCATGGGCTTCTCTCTAGTGGTGGTGTGCGGGTTCTTTTCTTCTCTAGTTGTGGCACGAAGGCTCCAGAGCGCATGGGCTCTGTAGTTTGCAGCACGTGGGCTCTAGTTGAGGCACACGAACTCAGTAGTTGTGGCATGCAGGCTTAGTTGCCCCACGGCACGTGGGATCTTAGTTCCCTGACCAGGGATCGAACCCGCGTCCCCTGCATTGGAAGGCGGATTCTTTACCACTGGACCACCGGGGAAGTCACTGTGATCAGTGAACTCTGATGTTGCTATTGCAAAAACATTATGACTAGATGAATGCTCAAATTAATTGCTAAAACTAATTTTTTAGCAATAAAATATTTAATTAAGGCATGTACATTTTTTGTAGGCAATGCTATTGCACAATTTATAGACTACGTTATAATGTAAACATAACTTTATTTGCACTGGGAAACCAAAAAATTCGTGTGACTCACTTTATTATAATATTCACTTTATTGTGGTGGTCTGGAACTGAACCCACAGCATCCCCAAGGTATCCCTGTATATTTGAACTCTCTGTATGTTTTTTGTATATTGTATCTTGTTGTTCAAGAGTTTTTATAGAATTTAATCTCTATTATGTCTTCTTTAAAGATTGTTTTAAACTTCAGCTAAATTTCAAGAGCCATTTTGAAAGGGATGCATGAGAGTGACAGTTTCACAGTGAAAGATTCTTGGATATATGTGTCATATTCAAGATCAAGAGGCTCAGGAAGACAGATTTCGATGGTACAGCTACATAACAAGTATACATATATGCTAATTTTTCCATGTGTGCTTGGAACCGAACAGAGCCCAGAGCCCAACCAGGGAAAGTGAAAGTGGCAGGTGAAAAAGATTTTCTTTCCACTCTTCCATAGCAGTTTTCATGCAGAGCTAAAATGCTGCATGAAAGGTGATCCCACAGAGCATTCAGGACAGAAGAATAACCTGTCTAGAGTTTTGAGCTGGAGGGGCAGGGGACAAGTGACTCCAGAAGACTGAACAAGCTGCAAAGCACAGAAGCCTCTGAGAATTGTCCTCCAAGTGAAAGGCCCCAATCCTGGCCTCCCCACACAGCCTTTGCTCCCTGATTATACTTGCTGGATAGGTTCTCTCACCTCTCCAAACACTCTTTGTCCCGTTCGTTCTAATCCCTCCTCTCTCCTGGCAAGTTCTGACAGCCTGACTTTGGGACAGAGACCTGGGGATGGCCCATCCCTGGAAACTCCAATGACTTGTTCCTGAGCAGAGAAATTGCAGTGTGGTTTGATAGCTTTTTCTGTCTTTCCTTAGATCCTAGGTTTGCAGGCTACCCCCATGTGGTGTGACTGGCAGACCCTGAGGAACTGTTGTGTCGAGGACCCATCAACTGTCATGAATGTGATTCTAGAAGCCAAGGTACCATTTTCCTGGGTACTATTCCCCTTCCTCCTCTTTCCAGAGTTGCTGTGCCTTAGCTGGTTATGTAGACCTCTTTCCACGTATCAAGGTTCACATTTTTTTCTATGACTACATAACACTTTTTTTTTCTCTTTTGTGTGTGTGAAACTTACCAACATACGTAGAAGAATAGAGAATAATACAGTTGACACTTTTGTACTATCACCCTTGTTTTCATACGCAAGATTTCCTACACTGTTTACGGTAGGTACAGAATGTATACCTGGCAGTGGAATTGCTGGATCATGAGGCATGCGCGTCCTCACCTTTTCTAAAATGTTACAACGTTGCTCTTCAGATCCGTCGTCCTGTCCCTGTTCTCCCACCCACAGTTCCTGTTGTTCCATCTTCTTAGCAACTTTGGCATTGTCCAGCTTTTCACGTTTTTTGCCAATAAGATGGTATGTCATTATGGTGTTAATTTACATTTCCATGATTACTAATGACCTTGATTATCTTTTCATGTGTTTATTGGACATTTGAGTGCTAAGGAGACTATTTTTTACCCTTTAAGGAGCTGATATACCATAGTTCAAAATGTAGATGTATTTATTCAGATGTTCATTCATCCGGGAAACCTTTATTCACTGTCTGTTATTTACCACTGTGCTAGATGGTGTTGCAACAAAGATAATTAAGCTTAGTCCTTGCCCTTGTGCAGCTCACATTTTGGGAAAGGAGGGAGCAGGGCGGGGCAATGCGAGACACACCCCTGGGTGATTGCGATATACCAAGTGACCGAAGTAAGCCCAGACTATGGTGGGAGCACAGCCAGGTGCCTAAGACAGCCTAAGAAACAAGGAAGCATCCTGAAGAAGGTGGCCCCAGGCAGAGTTGTGGGGAGGGCCTTCCAGATGCCATCATATTAGAATACACGGACAAAGCTCTGGGAAGCTTTAATCCAGAGTTCACAAATTTGGTGTTGGAGGTGGGGAGTAACAAGGGGTGATATCAATGGAATCCAACCCCAGCATGTTTGTTTGGCCCATGTAGTATTGCTCTGCAGAATTTTTAGTTTTTCAAATTGATTTCGTTGCCAACATTGTAAAATAGGGAATTTTTTTAATTAAAAAAATTTTTTTGGCATTTTTAAAAGTCTGTCACCACTGGGCCTGCACATTCATATGGCAACAGTCAGAGCTGAATAGGCACTGTCTCCTTTGGACAGTCTTCTCGGTCTTCCCCACTTCCTTAGTATCTTCCCAGGGCTGACACCAAGTGTCAGTAGCTGTATGTCATCTGTTTCTTTTTTATAGTAGAACTAAAAGAAAAAGGACATCCTGAACAGTCAGCCTACTTGGATCATTTTCATAACTTACCTTGCCACTCTAGTCCTTTATGATCCCACTTTAATCCCACGGTGAAGTTCCCATCAGCACTTCCCAAACCTTCCTGGGGCTTTAGCAGACTCAAGACTGCTGAGAAAAATCAGGCAAGAGCTGGATGAGTGACAAGGCCAGGAATTTAAAGGGATTGAAGGCATGTGTGTTTCCTTCCAGGAGTATGAGCTGTGTGAGGAGTGGGGCTGCCTATACCCCATTCCAAGAGAACATTTAATCAACCTACATCAAAAGCATCTTCTCCACCTTCTAGAAAGAGGAGATCATGAAAAGGCTCTGCAAGTAAGCCTCCAACTCTTCCCAGTTTTCTTTTGGCAGGGGACGCGAAGGTTAGTCAAATCAGGTGGCTCTGTTCCTGCTGGATCCCATGCAAAGTATTCTCAGTCTCAGATCTGCCCCTCCATGTCCTTCAGGAGCTGTCCTTCAGGAGTCATCTTCCCTATAGGTGCCTAGCCCTGCATTAGGTGCCAGATGGGCAGCTGGGTCCAAGACTCTGCTGATCTCTGGTCCTGTCAAAGCCATCATTTGTGAAGCTTCGGGGGTGGTGAAAAAATGAGTGCAGAGAAGGGGTTAATCCACAGTGACTAAACCTAAAGGTTCTGTTCTCAAACAAAACAAGGCTGGACTAAGAGTTCTTCTGCAGGTCTCAGCTTTCTCCTCTACCTTCCTCCTGCAACAGCTCCTGCGAAGAATTCCTGACCTCACCATGTGCCTTGAGGTCACAGAGCAGTCCCTCGACCAGCACTGTAGCTTGGCCACTTCTCACTTCTTGGCCAACTACCTCACCACCCACTTCTATGGAGAACTGACCGCTGACCGACGCCGTGAAATCCAAGCACTGTACATGGGATCCAAGGTCAGGAGGAGAAGGGGGTGTTGGGAAAGCATGCCTGAGGGAGGGACTGCTGGCCCAGCTCCCACTTCAGAACTTGCCCTTCCAGGCACCTGCCATCCTTGACCTGTGGTGTATAAAATCTTGACCCTAACAGCCCACCACATCCCTTAGGACTTCCCGTTCTCTTACTGCTCTGCCTCCAAAATGAATTTTACTGTCCTCTTAAGTTCTCTTTATGCTTTCCTTGGCATATGCTCTACCAGGGTTTCTCAATTCTGACCATGAATTAGAATCACCTGGACTTTCTAAAAATAGCAGTAGTTAATCTCCACCCTAGAGTAATTAAAACTGAACCTCTTGGGACAGGGCCTGCCTATCTTCCAAAAGGATTCTGATTCGAGGATTTAAAACTACTGCTTTAAATCCTTAAAAGTACTTTGTGCTAAAGGAAAAGGGTTAATTGTCTAGGCAATGAGATAAGTCTTCACCTTTGAGGTGTAACCTTGGAGACACTAATAGAAGAAATTATAAGCTAGAAAAAGTAATCCAGTGAAAGAGAGTTTGGGGAGAGATAAGGCCTTCTAGCTCTCTAATAATGATTCTGATTGAAAGTCATATATACTGCCCCCTGAGTGTAGAACTCGCCCCATGAATAGAATGAGTGCTGGGAGAGCCATGAATATGACCACTAGCCCACTTGCTAAGAGTTCAACTAGGTAAAATGATTCTAAAGAGGGTACACCTTTTTTTTGGGGGGGGGGGATGCACTGTACCTAAATAGAATCTTTGAAAATTGGCAATGAGCAGAGCCAGTGAATGTATTTCAAGCCCAGTGATAACAACCTCCAGGAGGAATTTAGAGCCATCACTCACCTGTAGAACACTGGAGGTGCCAGGTTTAGTCCACCTTAGTGGGCTAAAGCCTCAAATGGACAGAATGGTGGCTTTAAGGATCAGGCAGAGGTCAACCATGCCTGGTTGGTCTAGGCCAGGGGTCAGGAGACCACCACCTGTGGGCCAAATCCAGTCCTCTGCCTGCATTTATAAATCAGGTTTTATTGGCACACAAGCCGTGTACATTCATTTACCAGTTGAGTAGTTGCCACAAAGACCTTATGGCCAATGAAGCCTAAAATATTTACTATCTAAACCTTTACAGAAAAAGTTTGCCAGCCCCTCTTCTTGATCGCCACCTGGAGGATTTAGAGAGGGGTCCAGCCTTGCCTCCTAAGAGACTCCTAGCCAGTTTCAGTAGTTGACCAAGTGCCATGTGGTCCCAGATACCCTTCCCCCTTCCCAGTAAGAATCTTGGCTTTCTTCTGAAATTCGTGTCCTGTTTTCTTCACTCTGTGGCTCTGCCCCACACCCAGGTCCTGCTAACCCTGCCCGAGCAGCACCGGGCCAGCTACTCCCACTTGTCCTCTAACCCCCTGCTCATGCTGGAGCAGCTGCTCATGAACATGAAAGTGGATTGGGCCACCATGGCCGTGCAGACTCTGCACCAGCTGCTGGCTGGCCGGGAGATTGGCTTCACCATGGACGAGGTGGACTCGCTGCTTTCCAGATACGCAGGAAAAGCCCTGGACTTTCTGTACCCTCTGCGGGAGAAACGCTCAGGTAACTGCCAGCATCCTCGATGGGGGTTCTACATGGAGAAGGAGATACCATGCTACATCCTTAGTTTTCATTTTTCCTCTTTATAATTTTGAGTTGATTGAAAGTGAAAGGATACATTTCAGGAGAGATAGCTCTTTTATATAGGAGAGATCTCAGTCTTGGAGGAAGTGGCAGGATAACCAGAATGAAAGGATGGTAGATAACCACCACGTGCATAATAATATAAAGGTTCGGGGAACAAAACATGCTGGGGGGTACTTCCCTGGTGGCGCAGTGGTTAAGAATCCGCGTGCCAATGCAGGGGATACAGGTTTAATCCCTGGTCTGGGAAGATCCCACATGCTGCAGAGCAACTAAGCCCGTGCGCCACAACTACTGAGCCTGCGTTCGAGAGCCCACGAGCCACAACTACTGAGTCCGCATGCCACAACTACTGAAGCCCGCACGCCTAGAGCCCATGCTCCGCAACAAGAGAAGCCACTGCAATGAGAAGCCCGCGCACCGCAACGAAGAGTAGCCCCCACTCGCCGCAACTAGAGAAAGCCCATGTGCAGCAATGAAGACCCAATGCAGCCAAAAATAAATAAAAACAAAAACAGAAAAATATGCTGGGGGTGGTCTCTGTCTGGCCTTGGTGCACTGGGCTCCTAAGTGCCATCATTTTGTATTGAGGGTATGCGCTATTCCCAGGATCACATCAGATGTCACTAGTGTGTGAACTGACTCAGCCTCTTCTAGAATGAAAAAAATGAAATAAATGGGGGCTGATGTTCCCAGCCAGCTTTTTTTTTCTTACTCCCTACCCTCCAGGACCACCATTTAAATGTCTTCTACTTCCTCCTGGGCATCCTTAGATTTATTTTGTAAAATCCTAGTGTCTACTTCATTTATCTCACATGTCTAACATAGTTTGTTTATTGAGGCATTTAAGAAGCATGCTTGCTGTCGTCTTAGAAGTACCTCTGCCATTCTTTGCATACCTAGTAGAGTCATGGGATGACAGTCAGCAAAACCAACAGGGCTTTGAACTAAATGCCTAGCACAGCAAGTAAGGATGTTTATGATAGAACAATCTGTCAACATTTTCCCTCCCTACAGATTCTGTGATTCACCTCCAGGAAATTGTCAGTCCGGCTTCAGACCTCAAGACCTTGTCTAGGTCACCATCAGCGGAGTTCTCTTCTGTTGCTGCTCCTGGTAAGGACAGGTTCTGAGAGTTACCCATTTTTCAGTTCAATCTTGCCTTACTCTGATTTTCTGATTCTTTTGCTTCTTTTTTCATTTCCAGTCACAACATTCTTATTAATTGTTTTTCTTGATTCATTCCAGCTTTTTGTATCCCAGAAAATTCAAGATACAATCGATTCTTATTATTTGCAGTAGTATATCTATGAAGGCTCCACAAACACTGAATTAGCAAATACTAAACCATTGCTCCTAGGGAAAATATGCATGCACGTGTGTGTGTATACATGTGTGGACATGTATACACACACACACACACACACACACACACATTTCACATACATTATAATCTCAAACTGAAAGCAATTCATCCCAGTAGATTCTATTTATTTTACGAAAGAGAAAAAGAGGTTCAGGGTGTTAAAGTGACTTGCCTGAAGCCACCCCATTAATGAGTGCCTAATGAGCCTTTGGGATTCAAACCCTGTCCAACTAGCCCCAGAGTGGAGCTTCTTACACTACCCTGCTGCACTGTCCCCTACCATCTGCATCCTCTGGTCATCTCTGTATGAGAGCTGAGATAAGAAAGCAAAACATTGCCTTGTTCAACCCCAGATGAGAAGCTGTATACCAGGCAACTCAAATTATTCACCACTCTGTGCATGTCTGCAAAAGCAATGCAAATATTGATTTTGAGGTTACAAACAAATTTTAGCGAGGAGGCAACTTCACAAATACGGACTCTACTAATAAGGAGCATCGACTTATTTAGTCCTCATGTTCATTCTGACCCTGTCCTGCAGGTAGTTATTTATGTCTGTCACCCACACAGGGTGCAAGGTCCTTGAAGGCCTCTGCCATGTCTTGGTCACCCCTTTTCACCACCCCTCTTCTCCCACAGTCTCCTGACTTTTGCGCAATGGCCTATACTCAGAAGCAGCTCAGCAAGTGTTTGTTTTGCCAGCAGTTAGGAGAGCAGGCTTCTGGGGAGAGGTCGACAGCCCCTCTTCTTCTGGGTGCTGCGAAGAGTCACTGTGTTTTCCAGTTCTCTTTTTCTGTGACCTGCCAACATCGTTCTGCTAGTTGACAAGAAATATATCTCCTTAGATATCATAAAACAAAGACCGTGGCATTTCGTGGCCATGCTTTGAGAATTAGCCATGCTTCACAACAATCAGCAGACCTGACAGAAGGGCTCAGACGTACAGGGATATGAGCAGCTTCACAAATCTGCATAAGGCAGCCTGAGCAGCTTTGGTTTACTTAATTTTTTTAACTTTTTATTACAGAAAATTTCCAGTACACGAAAGTAGAGAGACCAGTGTAATGAAGTGTCACATACCTATTACCCGGCTGCAATGTTTATCATCTCAGTATGACCATTCTTGTTTCATCTTTACCCCTGTCCCTCTACTGGATTATTTTGAAACAAATCCTAGATAACATACCATTTTGTTTATAAATAAAACAGTATATATCTCTAAAAGGTAAGGACATTTATAAAACAAAACCATAACATCATTCTCATACCTAAAACCAAATTAATGATTCCTTATTATTATCAACTATCCAGTCACTATTCAGATTTTCGCAGTTGTCTCATGAAGATTTTTTTTTAGAATTGGTCTTTCTAGAATCAAGATGTACATAATGTCCACACATGGCATTTGGCTAAACTCTCTCTTAAATCTCTTTTTTTTTTTTTAAAGTTTTACTTGATTTTTATTTATTTATTTATTTATTTATTTATTTTTGGCTGTGTTGGGTCTTCGGTTCGTGCGAGGGCTTTCTCCAGTTGCGGCAAGCGGGGGCCACTCTTCATCGCGGTGCGGGGACCGCTCTTCATCGCGGTGCGCGGGCCTTTCTCTATCGCGGCCCCTCCCGTCGCGGGGCACAGGCTCCAGACGCGCAGGCTCAGCAATTGTGGCTCACGGGCCCAGATGCTCCGCGGCATGCGGGATCCTCCCAGACCAGGGCTCGAACCCGTGTCCCCTGCATTAGCAGGCAGACTCTCAACCACTGCGCCACCAGGGAAGCCCCTTAAATCTCTTTTAATCAATAGGTTCCCCTACCTCTTTTCCTCTACCTCTTTTTATTTGTGGAGGAAACTGTGTCATTTGTCCTTTAGAGCTTCCCACACACTGGATTTTGCTGATTGTCACCCCATGGCAATCTGGGTCTCCGTCCCCTGTGTTTTCCAGTACACTGCTAGATAGATCTAGAAGCTTGATTTGATTCAGGCTTAATATTTTTTGGTTAGTATATTTGATAGGTGGTCGTGTGCCTTCCATCAGGAGACGCACAATGCTCTTTTTGCAGTCAGCCATCGATGATCAATAACTGGATCTATGATATCAGTAGGGGTTCGTAAAGTGGTACAGTTCTAACTCTCTCATCCCTTCTTTGTTTATTAGCTGGACTACTGATCACCTTTTACTCTGACTTCTGGCTTTGACTCCCAGGTGTCTCCATTGTGCATTCCCCCAGTCCGAGGGAGAGGAGCTTCCCACAAAGTCAGCCGCCAATGGAGTTTGTGCCCCCAGCAACGCCCCCTGCCAGGCACCAGTGGGTACCGGATGAGAGTGAGAGCACCTGCATGGTCTGCTGCAGGGAGCGCTTCACCATGGTAAGCAGTGTCTGTCTCCGGCTTTACCTGCAGGAGAAATTAAAGGAAAGCTGTACTTCCTGAGCCTGAGTTTATAGTCACCTCCTGTCCCCAGGAGGGCATGGGTATGTTCAGAAGAACTAACTACCAGATCTAAGGCTCTGGGTTTATCTTTGACCTAACCAGAATATATTTTCTGAATTTAGACAGATGGTAGACACCCTCAAGGAGCCTTAAATTCTAAAATCTCTGCCATTCTCATGAAATAAATAAAAAGAGCCAGAGTGGTATTGCACGGGAGGAGTCACCAAATGCCGGGGCATCTCGTTTCTAGCTCCTGTGTCTTTCGCAAAAAGACGGGTGACCTGGTAATGGTTTTATGTGCTGGCGCCAGGTGACCTCAGTTCTAATACCGGCACTGCCTCTTACTAGCAATGTGACTATTAACTTTCTCAGTCTCAGCTGCTCACTTGTAAACTAGGGATGATAAGTTATTTGGCTCCTGGAGCTATGAACACTAACTACAGTAACAAATGTTACCACGCTGAACCCAGTACCTGACTGGCACAACAGCTCCACCGATTAAAAGGATGGTGATGTAATTTCTCTGTGTCTGTTTCCTCCTCGTGTATAAAAGCGGTGTAATATATCTATCAACCTCTTATGATGAAATAAGGCAGTATTTGTAAAAGCATCTTGAAAAAAGGACACTTTTTCATCATCATCAATGCCATGTAGACATGTGATCCTCATTGGCTGAGAAAGTCACTTCTTCCCCACTGCTTTTTGCGGTGTCTTCACATGTTTCCTCCACAGACAGGTAAGACTTGTCAGGAGCTGTTGAAAAACTGTCCATGACTTGGACATCTTAACCCATCAGATGAGAGAGATCTTTAAATGTCAGCTTCTTGAAGGCAAGGACTAGTTTGTTCTTTCTCAATAGAGGCCCAAGCACATGGTATTGTTAGTAAGTCACAGGTGGCTAATTCCAAGGATAAGTGGATTGACGGGTGCTCACAGGTCCTGCAGTCTCACCTTCTCTTCCTCCTCCTTCTCTTCTTGATGACACTCCTCAGTTTAACAGGCGTCATCACTGTCGCCGCTGTGGTCGGCTAGTGTGCAGTTCCTGCTCCACTAAGAAAACGGTGGTGGAAGGCTGCAGAGAGAACCCTACTCGCGTGTGTGACCAGTGCTATAGTTACTTCAACAAAGAGTGAGTGTCCTGCAGCGGGACCGCTGCTGCTATTGACCACTGCACCCTCCCCCGGGTCCTGACACTCCTAGGAGTCTCATTATGGAAAGCGTCTCAAATCTGAGCAATTACAAAAAGTTTTCATTTCACATTCACACTGAAATGCCATTAACTCTACAGTGTAATGTTTGACACTGGTCAGAGAGACTTCTAAGAGAGGACGTAGGGGTGAGTAGAAGCAGAGATCAGAGGTCTTACATGATGTTCTCTCTGGGATCAGGACACTTAGTTCTTCGGCCTGTCCCCTAACTGAGGCCATTGGCCTGTCCCCTAACTGAGGCCATGGGCCTGTCCCCTAACTGAGGCCATGGATCTTAGTTTTCCAACAACCTCACCTCTTTTCCAGCCACTCTTGCTTCAGTTGGTCTCAGCTGGACTCCAAAAGACACGTTCAGCTACTGAATGTTGGGGCCTCACTTGCATCAGCTCTCACTGAGCTCGTCATTCTGGCTTGTTATCCACAACTAGAAGAGCCCACACACTTTCCTGTGTACAGTTCAGCTGAGAACAAGCCTCAGAAACTGCTCATGCCTCTGGCAAGACAGGTCAAGACTGTGTTTGCCAGCCCAGTATTGCTCAATCTTTTCCACTACTTCTAGCAGCAAAGGAGGGTGGAACTAAGACTCCTAGAGCATGTGGGAATATGAGCCAAAGCAGCCATCCAAGAGCAAAATTACTTTGACTTCTTCATGTTTTACTAACAGACTTAAAGGGATTTTACATTCTGCCCAATAGCTCAACAGCATTTTCATGTTTCTTTTACTATGAACATTTTTTTAACATTATTTACCATGGTGATTACTGACCTGATAGGAAGGAAGACATGCCGCGTTCATACCACAGTTTCTGTGACCCTGGCGTACCACTGCCTCCCTCTGCGTGGGGGACAGGGAAATTACCCATTTATCATACTGCTGAGATTTGAAATGAGCAGTTGGTATCAGTGAGGATTCTTTCATTCGGCAATCACTGAGCAATAATCACTTTGCCCTCGAGGAGCCCCCATTTTAGTGGGGAGACAGCCAAAACACAGACCACAGAGCCCTTGGGTAAGTGCAGTGTGGAGACACACCCAGCTTAGCCCAGTGATCAGGAGGGTTTTCTAGAGGTGTGGCACTTGGACTGAGCCTTAGAGGATGAGAAGTTGGTAGGAAAAGAAGCTGAAACAGAGCATGCCCAAAAGTGGGAGTAACAACTGCAAAGGTAGGGGCAGGAGAAAATGTGGGTCCTTTGAGGAAGTGTAAATAGGTAGGTGATGGGCTAAGGTTCTGGACTCAGAGGCTGGCAGCTGAGCTGGGAGGACTTAGGGAATGGCACAAAGGCTTGGAGCTTGCTCTTTGACAGCATGGGCTGGGGTTGACCAGAAGGCTTCTCATGCAGGTGCTAGACTTGGGCTCTGGCTGTGACATTGGAATTTAGTGGTTGGTGGCACCAACTGAACTTGATCAGAGCCCGTAGCAGTGTGGGGAGGACTTTTATGGGTTGAGCAGAGGTCATGGGTGGTAGGAGATGGTCTCAAGAGGCAGCCAAGCCATAAGGAGCTTTGTCTGCTAAACTGCAAATGTGGAATATTTTACCCTGAGGAGCTATCAAAGAATTTTAAGCAGAAGCATGACCAGATTTGCATTTTTGAAAGCTTGCTGTAGCTACAAAGTAGAGAATAGCTTGGTAGACTCAAGGAGACCAATTGGGAAGCTATTGCAAAGGCTCTAGCATTAAATGATGAGGGCCCTCTCTGAGGCAGGGATGAGGAGAGGGATGGGGACATTTAAACAAGTATTTTAAATGGAACGGGCAAGAAGTGGTAAGTGGTTGGCTGTGACAGGTGAGGGAGAGAAAAGAGTTTTGGATGATTCCCTGATAATCTCACTCGAGTAACAGTAAAGGTCAGTGCTATACACTAAGCTCAAAACAAAGAGCACGAGGAGGGATTCAGGCATTTCACTTTTTCTTTCTCTGTTTCCAGTGCGCCAGAGGAGAATCCAGGACAACCAGGAGGTAAGGCTGAATCACATTCCCTGTGACTTTTTTTTTTTTTTTCTTTTGCCGCACCACCCCAGCTTGTGGGATCTTTAGTTCCCCAAACAGGGATTGAACCCACACCCTCGGCAGTGAAAGCGTGGAGTCCTAACCACTGGACCACCAGGGAATTCCCTCCCTGTGACTTTTTGTCTCTATGCTCAAGTTGGCTCTTCCTTCAGCATATCTGCTGTAACTGACACCCTCAGTGGCAACTCGGTCCAACAGGTTGACCAAAGAAAATTCTTGGCATTTCTGTCAGGCTATTTCCCTTAAGGTTTGTCATCATATTAACCTATCATACTGGCCCATTAGCTTCCAGCATCGAGAAGGCCAGCAGCCAAAGAATTTGGTCCTTAACTTTTAGTAGCTTATTTCTCTTTCTTCCCCCACCCCTAGGTTTCCCTTCACCACCATCCTGCCTTCCAATGCTCCCTCCTTCCCCTCGGTAATCACTATTAATAGTTTGGGCAGGTTAGTTTTTAGAGTAGCCAGTGGCTCATCCCTCCATTTGGGAAGCATGCACCATTCATAGTTTCTCGTGTGAAGCAACAAGTTTGTGTGACAAACATTGTAACACTCATTCCAGGTCTGTGCCTGGAGAAGAAAGTTTGAGGTACCCAAGGTGGTCTCCTAAAGGAAATAAAAGGGACCAAAAGGAGAGGAAGGGCCCTAAGATATCAGGCAGGGATCTGCCTGCAGCTCGTGGCTCCCTGGGCTGGGCTAGACTGGACTGCCGGCCAGTGAATGACACATGAACGGCATTTGTCTTCTCAGCACCAGACAGCCCCAAGAGCGAAAGCCCTCCATACTCAGCTGTGGTGAGAGTCCCCAAAGCAGCTGAGGTGGAATGGATTTTGGATCTGAATGAGGAGGAAAATGAGCTGGTGCGGAGTGAATTTTACTATGAGCAGGTAATAGCAATAAAATGTGACGGTCATTTGAGTTTCCTTATGATGTGTAGTAGCATGGCAGGAAACGCAGAGTTGGGCAAACACAAGCAGGCCTTCAGTTGCTCACAGTGTAATATCATGGGAGCTAAGACAAGTAAACCAGTTAAAGCAGAAAATGAGGAACAGCTTGAGAAATACACAAGAGGAAATCAGGAAAGGCTTCGTGGAAGAGGTAGCATTTAAGAGGAGCCTTGGAAGTGCAGTAGGAGTTTGACAAGCAGAAGTTTGGGTGTCCTGAGTGGAGTGAGGATAGGAGAAGGACAAAGAGTTCCAAACTCAAACATCCAAGCGAAGGCACAGTATCAAAAATGATTGGGGAATTAGAAGTGGTTTAATTTGGAGAGAACATAGGGTGTTAATAGAGAGGCAGGAAAGGTAGGGTTGAAATAGGCTATTTATGTGTAGGGCCTTGCACTCTGCAGTAAGATATATGTACTTGGTAGGCATCAGGGCCATGGAAGGTTTCAGAGTGTGCTTTAGGAATATTAATTTAGCAGCACTGTTTCCAGTGGCTTGAAACAAAGACTTCTTCAGGTAGCCAGACAAGCAAGATGACTATTGTCCAAGCCAGCATTAAGGAGCACCTGCGCTAGTGGGACAGTAGACTAAAAAAGAAGGGCACCTACAGACATTCCCAAGAAGTAGGTAACACATGGACACAGCTGCCTTCCTCCCAGTAAGGAGACGAAAACCTAGCAGCCAGAACTTTGCCAGTGCTACTTAGAACTTCTGAAGTATGTTTAGCTCTACTTCTGCTTTGCTGTGGGATTTTTGGCTCCTTCCCTCAGGGTTTTTCAAGCTTTGTGAAACGGGAAGAATAATTCCTCCCTCTCAGCTACACTTGAAGACTTGCTTTGTTCCAGGAACTCACAGTGTGCTTCTCTCCTCTTCCACCTGGGCCAGGCCCCCAGTGCCTCCTTGTGTATCGCCATCCTGAATCTGCACCAGGACAGCGTTGCCTGCGGCCACCAGCTGATTGAGCACTGCTGCAGGCTGTCCCAGGGGCTCACCAACCCGGAGGTGGATGCGGGGCTGCTCACAGACATCATGAAGCAGCTGCTGTTCAGCGCCAAGATGATGTTCGTCAAGGCGGGCCGGAGCCAGGACCTGGCTCTTTGTGACAGGTAAGTGGAAATGAGTCTGTCTTCTTTTTCATGGTGGTCATGTCTATCCAGCTTCTTTTTCTGACCCTACTGTGGGTTTTCACCTCCCAGTCCTCTGACAAGACATGCTGAACTGTTTTGCATCTCCATTTGACGTTGATGAAATGCTGTTACCAGATCACAAGCAGTCTTCCTCACCCTACGTTGACAGCCTGTGTTCTTCTCTTTCCCTGAGTGGATCATCAAAGCAGGTTCTCTAGCTATAGCGTCTTTCTTTTCCAGTTGGAAAGAAAGACTTTGGTTTATTTGTAATGAAAATCAGTTTTGGAGAGCACCTTTAGTTTCCGTGGAACTTGCTAGCTTTTAAAGGAGATGTGTCCTCTACCCTAGTCTTGACCAAATTCAGACTGTGGCCTCAGGGAGTTCTGGGTAACAGATCTATCAAGCACCCTGCGGACTGGTCTATCCCTATGTCCCAGGGAGGAATGTGAGTCATAAGGTAGAAGTTTCTATGGAAAAGCGAGGATTAGGCCCCAGCTCCCTACACAACCTGCTCTGCCTCCATTCATTAACCTGACAGTGAAAACTCCCAATTCCCGGCTTACCCACCCAGATGTGTGACTCACGTTGTGCATTCCCAGCTCTCAGTCCTAGCCAGATTTGAGAGCAAAGAGCATAATTTTCTTTGATGTGTCAGTGCTTCAGGCACTTGCCCAGAGTACTGGCCTGCAAACTCACCAGATAACAGAGAGTGCAGTGGCTCTCAGCTTCACCGCTTCCTAGCTCTGTAACCTTAGAGTCTGTTAACCACTCTGGGCCTTGGTTTCCTCCTCTAGAAAATGGGGGTGATAATGATACTTATTTCATATGGCTGTAAAGTGAGAGTACTGTATCCATATAAAGAGCTAAGAACTGAGCCTGTGTACTCCAAAAATGTTAGTTTTATTATTCTTATTAACAAAAACCAGAAGGTTGAGAAAGGCAGAAGGAGGTGGGACAGAAAGTGGAAGGAAATATAAAGGAGTTAATTTCACTTATATCAAGAGGCAAAAGATTCTATGTCATTTTTCAAGTTGACAAATGAAAAATGAGCTGTATAATATGTTAAATACAATTTTTTTTAATAACCATGAAAAGAACCAAAACTCTACCAATTTATCGGAAATGGAGGAGAAGGGAAGGAAAGAACAGAAACCATTTTATATAGCAAAAGGAAGAATTTAAGGCAAAAATAAAGATATATCTAAATATTTCTCAACTATCAGAAATGTAAATGAGATAATATCTTATTAACAGAAAAGGATACTTAGATGGGGGCTGGAGAACAAATCTAACAGCAAGTCCTATGCTTCCTTCAAAATCTAATATAGATGGAGGAAATATCCACGTTGGGCTAAGGGAGCAGAAATTAAGGAAGTCCTTGCTTCAGTGGGATTCTCACCCATCCCCAGGTGCCATGGGCTTCTCTGACACTTAATAGCAGTGGTTTCAAATTACACATTCTTTCTCCCCAGCCCTGGAATCGGTACACTCACCCTAGGGAATCGCTGCGCTTGTGCCCAGTTGCGGATGATAGTAGATTCATCTCTCATGTGTGTTTAGAACTCCTGGTTTGCAGAGTATTTTTCCGCTGTTTTTAACTCATACCTTCTTCTGTAGACAAATAAATAAATGTTTAAAAACAAAACTCACACCACCTGTTACACACGTCCAATACATTATGATACCAAATTTGCTTTTACACACTATACTCTCCCCTGCCCATCCCCACTAGGTTGAGAATCACTGATGTACTAAATCCCTTTCCAGGGAAATCAGTGGGCAAGTCAGGATCCGCAGGGGGTTTTGATAGAATTATGATACAAGATTCAAGAACCTTGAGTGTAGGCCTGTCTCAGGCAGGGCTAAACAGAATGATCCCAGACAGCTCTCTGGGCTCCGTTGTTATAAGGTTTTTGCGATCACCAGGTGTCAGGAATAAGATCAAAGGCAGCAGTCCTAGTAACAAGAGTCCATCCTTAACCCAGAGAAAGGATGTCAAGTCCAGGGCACTCGAATCTGAGGCCCTTGCCCAGCAGCACCTCCAGAGGACGGTAGTGATGTGACCTCTGTACTGACAGGGAGTGCTGGCTGCCGATACAGTCCATATACGCTCTCCCAAGCAAGCAGGGTTCCAGAGAACCAAAAAGAAACGGGTAGCTTGCGAGCTCCCAGCATTCAGTATAAAGGCCTTGCCTCAAAATAGGAGACCTGAGTGTCCCGGAGCGTCCGTACTCCATGTATTGATAGCTAACGTTTGATGAGTGCCTACAAAGCTCTAGACACCATCCTAAGCTCTTTTCCTTCGGTTATTTCATTTTATCCTTAAAACTCCCTGTTATTCTATCCATTTTACAGCTGAGTAAATTGAGGCTGAGAAAGGTTAACTAACTTGCCCAAGGTCATAGAGCCGCTAAGTGATAGAGTTGAGTTTCCGAGAGTCTGACTCCAGAGTCTTTTCTCCCGTGTACCTCACAATTCTCATGATCACATTTCACATTGGAAATGAAATAGAAAACCTTTAAGCAGCACCTGTTCTTGGGATGACCCTGGGGAGCCTCACTGCCTTGCCCTTTTCCTCCCTGTAGCTACATCAGCAAGGTAGATGTGCTGAATATTTTAGTTGCTGCTGCCTATCGCCACGTGCCATCTCTGGATCAGATCTTGCAACCAGCCGCAGTAACCAGGCTAAGGAACCAGCTTTTGGAAGCTGAGTACTACCAACTGGGCGTTGAGGTGAGGCACAGACAAAGCTGACATCTACCCCAACGAGTTACCTCCTCTAGTTGCCCTTGGCCATGGGGAGTGTCTAGGGCATGTCCAGTTTGCCAGTGTGAGAGTAATGGCAGGTGGGGTGGTAGGGAGGGAAATGATTGACACCAAGGGGATACAATCGGTCTTTGGGACCGACATCAAGGGGATAGAATCGGTCTTTGGGACCGACACCAAGGGGATAGAATCGGTCTTTGGGACCAACACCAAGGGGATAGAATTGGTCTTTGGGACCGACATCAAGGGGATAGAATCGGTCTTTGGGACCCTCAGGCATGGCTGTGGGTGCCTCTCCCTAAAAGGAGCAGTTTTTCCTCCAGGTCTCCACAAAGACTGGCCTTGATACCACCGGGGCATGGCACGCTTGGGGCATGGCCTGCCTCAAAGCTGGGAACCTCGCCGCCGCACGGGAGAAGTTTAGTCGCTGTCTGAAGCCCCCTCTCGACCTCAATCAGCTGAGTCATGGCTCAAGACTGGTGCAGGATGTGGTTGAGTACCTGGAGTCCACAGCGAGGCCACTTCTATCCGTGGTAAGAGCACAGCAGGCAGAGGGTGGGCTCCAGGGCCAGGGGGAGGCCCAGGAGCAGTAACGGCCTGGGGAAAGTATCAGCTTCCATTCAGCTGACAGTGGCAGCCCTGGCTCAGAGCTGTCAGGTTTGGATTTCGTTCTTTCCATTATATATGGTTAGGTAAGTCATAAAGAGTCAAATTTCAAAAAAAAAAAAGAAAACTAATTTTAAGACAATGAAAATCACATATAATCCCATACCCAGACTTAAGCAATATTTAGATTTTAGTGAATTTTCTTTGTTATGTTTTTGATTTAATTGGTGTTATACAGTTTATAATATATAGAATTTTATATCCTGCCTGTTTTCTACCCTTAAAACTATGTAATAGTGAGCACTTTTCCACATTGTTAAATATTCTTTGAAAACAGTATTTCCAGCGGCTGCTGAGAACTCCCTGAGTTCCACTGTTCCCTCACACTCTGTCCTCTCTTGGCAGCAAGATGATGATTACTTGGCCACCTTGAAAGAGCTGGAAGCTACCCTTCGGACCCAGAGCCTCTCTCTGGAGGTGATTCCTGAAGGGAAGATCATGAACAACACCTACTACCAAGAATGCCTCTTCTACCTGCATAACTACAGCACCAACCTGGCCATCATCAACTTCTACGTGAGGCACAGCTGCCTGCGGGAAGCCCTGCTGCACCTCCTTCACAAGGTGGGACTTGCAGACATGGCTCTCACACGGCAGTGCCTGCTTTGCCCACTTGGCTTGGCCCATCCAGTTTTCATGGAGGCAATAACCCCCCTTAACCTTACCCCAGGGTTGAGCTATGAGATCATCTCTGGCAAAGTCAGGTCCAAATGGCAAATTCTAGGGAATTCCCTGGTGGTCCAGTGGTTAGGACTCCACACTTTCACTGCCGAGGGCCCGGGTTCAATCCCTGGTCGGGGAACTAGGAACCTGTAAGCCACATGGTGCAGCCAGAAAAACAAAACAAAACAAAACACAAATGGCAAATTCTATCTGCACAAATCATGATCTGATGAGTGTGCGAAAGTCTTAACCTGGATCCCAGATTGCCCTTCTGACTGGCAGTGACAAATTTCATCCCTTCTTCCAGAACATTTAGCAGAACCAAGTAATAGCTGACAGCATGGTCTCTGGAATGAGATGCTTGGTATAAGTGGTGTGACCTTGAGCAAATTGCCTAACCTCTCTGTTTCCACACACTTCCCACCTGCTCTGGGCTGCGTCCTGCTGCTGACCCCAATGCTCATCCACTCAGGGTTGTTACCACAAAGGCCAGGAAGCACCCATGAGCCAGATCCTAAATTTGGGCCACAAGTATCTCATAGAAGGAGAGTGTGCCCTCCTTTTTTTCCTCTGACATCCTCTGCCCTCCTCCCACAGGGGGCAAAGGCACTCCTGAAGTGCATTATTTCTTTGGAGCCATTGTTAAGCCAAGTCAGGACTCTGTTTCACCATGACTCTTTGGCCTTCTCTTTTTTATCTGAAAGTCCCATGAAATTTTTCTGAGAAATTGACTGATTAGTACCAAATTTCATACAAAATTAAAGGAGCTTGAGGTATGCTTTAATTCCAATCTGCTGCCTTCATCCAAAATGGCAGCTATTGAAAGTTTACAAATAGGCATATCTTCTAGGATTTCTCCAACTGAGTCAACAGTACAGAGTCGTGGTAACCATACCCCTAGAGGACAGCGAAAGGGAAATGTTTTCACTACTGCCTTAGCTACTGTGTCTTAACCGGGTATCAAGAATATTGTAAAAGTTATATTATTTGGCGTTTAATTGCTAACCTGTTTCCTTTTCCTCAGTTTCCAAAAGAGTTTTGAGGTAAAGCTACTTCACCTCACCCAGTTCTGTTTCTTCTAACTGATGACCACTCCAGAGGGTTAAGCTGCTTACTTACTTATTTCAGTATAAGCTGACGACAGCATTGCCCCTGCTTTACATTAGTCAGAGCTAGGAAAGAAGGCTTCTTTTTATCTCCTGTAATCACAACTACCCTTGAACTGAAGTATCTTACCTTCTCAAGCAGGTGGGGAACAACAGAATAAAACATTGTGAAAATTACGACTGAATGCCTAAAGCATGGAAGATGTGGTGTTTCTAGCCTCATTCCCTGCCTTTTCACCCCTTACCCACCACACTGCCCCAGAGTGAGCTTTCTAAAACATAGTACATGTTATTTATGTTATTCTTAATTCATGTTATTCCTCTCTCTAAAAGGCCTTCGGTGGATCCCCATGGCCACAAGATGAAGTCCAAATTCCTTAGCATGAATGCAGGACCCAACAGTATCAGGCCCCCTTATTTCTCCAGTTTATTTTCACTGCAAATCCTATCTATGCTCTATATTCCAGACTTGGCAAACTACTTAAATTTTCCTGGTTGTCATGCCCTTTCTTACTTCCATGAGTCTGCATTGCTGTCTCCCCATACCTAGAATGCCCTGCCCCTCCTTGTTTTCTTGGAAAACTCCTGTTTATCCTTCCAGACCCTCTGTATTGAGCATTCACCTCTTCCTATAAACCATCACTATACCTAGAACATAACTCTGTTATTGCATTTATCCCAATGGATTGCTACTATTTGTTTACAATTGTGTCTTCGCATCTGGAGCAAGAAGGCCCATATTTACCTTACCTGGTGTCTTCAGGCACCTAGCCTAGTGCCAGTTATGAATGAATGAGTGGATAGATGAATGGATGAAATGGAAGTTCTTTTTTTTTTGGCTGTGTTGGGTCTTCCTTTCGTTGCTGCACGCAGGCTTTCTCTAGTTGCGGCAAGCAGGGGCTACTCTTCGTTGCGGCGAGCGGGCTTCTCATTGCGGTGCCTTCTCTTGTTGCGGAGCACGGGCTCTAGGCATGCGGTCTTCAGTAGTTGTGGCTCGCGGGCTCTAGAGCACAGGCTCAGTAGTTGCGGCGTACAGGCTTAGTTACTCCATGGCAGGTGGGATCTTCCTGGACCAGGGATTGAACCCGTGTCCCCTGCATTGGCAGGCGGATTCTTAACCACTGTGCCACCAGGGAGGTCCCAAAATGGAAATTCTTAAGGGGTTGAATAGCCAAATGGTTTTCTTTTCTATGACTGTGGAATGGGGGTTTATGACTCACGGTCTCTGAACCACAGATGAACTTCAGAAGTGAGCAGATTAGTATGTGTTTGCACTTTCCTGATGAGTTGGTCTATGATATTTATCATTTATTCATTCATCCAAGAAATAGTTATTAAATAGCCAAGGAGTATTCTTCACAACAGTGAAGAAAAAAAAGGCAGACAAAAATAGCTGCTCTTTAAAACTTACATTATAGTAGGGAGAGAGACAATAAACAAGATAATCAGATACATAGTGTAGGTGACGAGTAATAAGAAGAGTAAAGTGGGGGAGAGGGAAGGGACGGATTGTGTAATTTTAGGCAGGGTGCCCAGGACAGATGACATCTGAGTAAAGGCCTAAAGTAGGTGGGGAATGAACTGTGCAGATTGTGGAGGAAGCACGGTCCAGGTGGAGGGAGTAGCAAGGGCAAAGGCCAGGGCAGCTTGAGCAGAGTAAGCTGGGGAAAGGGTGGTAGCAGATAAGGTCAGAAAGCTAACAGGGCCTAGATCATTTAGAGCCTTGTAGACATTATGAGGACTTGGGCTTTGTGCTGAGTGAGAAGGAAAACCATTGGAAGATTTTGAGCAGAGAAGTAACATGATCTGACTTATGTTTTAACCAAATCATTCAGGTTGATTGGTTGGCATTAGTCAAAAAAGAGGCAGGAGTGGAAGATGGTAGACCAGGGAGGAGGCCATTGCAATCATCCAGGCAAGTGGTGATGATGACTTGGGCCAGGATGGTACATGGAGGTGGTGAGAAGTGGTCAGCTACGTACAGATTCTGTATGTATTTTGAGGTGTAGCCAAAAGAATTTGCTAATGACTTTTATGTTTTGGTGTAAGAGAAATATGGCTAAGGTTTTTGGCCTGAACAAATAGAAGAACAAAAGTGCCATCTGAGAAGGGGAAGACTGCAGAAAGAGCAGATTGGGAAGAAACAATCAAGAGTGCAGTTTTATATCAATATGTATTGTTCTCTAGATACCAAAGAGGACTTTTTGCGTCGGCAGTTGGGTATAAGTTAGGTATACAATTCTGGAGTTCAGAAAGAATAAACAGGCTGGGAATAGAGATTTAGACATAATCAGCAGATAGATAAATTTAAAGCCCTAAGACTTATGAAATCAAAAGAGTGAGTAAAGAAGAGAGAACAGGGACTTCTCTGGTGGCACAGTGGTTAAGAATCCACCTGCCCTTGCAGGGGACACAGGTTCGAGCCCTGGTCCAGGAAGATCCCACATGCCACGGAGCAACTAAGCCCATGCGAGGCACCAGTACTGAGACCGGGTGCTGCAACTACTGAAGCCTGCGCACCTAGAGCCCGTGCTTCACAGCAAGAGAAGCCACCACAGTGAGAAGCCTGCGCACCCATCGAAGAGTAGACCCCGCTCGCCACAACTAGAGAGAAAGCCCACGCGCAGCCAAAAAACCCAATGCAGCCAAAATAAAGAAAAGAGAACAGCTCCCTCCTAAGCCCTGGAGAGATTAGGAGGAATCAGCAAAGGAGACCGAGAAGGCATAGCCAGAGAAGTAGAAAGAAAACCTGGTGGGGGTGGTATCCTGGGGGCCAAATAAAGAAAATTTTTCAAGGAGGAAGCCATCAGCTGTATCAAAAGCTGTTGACAGAGCAGATGGAAAACAAGGACTAAGAATTTTAGATTTAACAACATAGAGGTCATTGGTGACCTAAGGGGCAGTTGCAATGGAGTTGTAGGTGCAAAAGCTAGATGTGAGTGAGTTCAGGAGACAGTCACCGGAGAGGAACTGGAGACAGGGAGTGCAGATAACTCTGTCGAGGAGCTTTTCTGTACGGAGAAGGAGAGAAGGGGAGCAGTCACCCGAGCGGGATTCTCAAAGGGTTCTATCTGTGATGTGCAAAAAGATAAGATGCACCACTGTGGGAGGATGCTGAAGGGCTGTGAGTGGAAGGAAACTCAGAATGGGTCCCAGACAGTGCCAGAACCAGGCTCAAGACTTCTGACTTTTCGCTTTGCCCTGCTCCAGGAGAGTCCCCCAGAAATCTTCATAGAAGGCATTTTCCAGCCAAGCTATAAAAGTGGGAAGCTACACGTTTTAGAAAACTTGCTAGAATCCATTGATCCAACCTTGGAAAGCTGGGGAAAGTACTTGATTGCCACCTGCCAACATTTACAGAAGAAGAACTACTACCACATTCTGTATGAGCTACAGCAGTTTATGAAGGTAACAGCAGCCCCATCCTGCCTTCTACCTCTGTCCCTGTTGGCCTGCCACGTGGGGAGACCGTGCAGGATGAGGGAACAAGACTGTCGTTTTTGCTCCTGGCCTTGCTCCTTGACTAAGCCTACAGCAAATCCATGTTACTCTCTAGCATTCTTACATAATATCAGGATTTCCATTCTCATCCTAAAGAGGCAGACTTTAATCTTGTCAGTAATAGCATTCTTCAGAATTCAGGGAATGTAAAGATAAAAAAGAGGGATATGGTAGTTTCAAGATAAACATGGGGCATGAATGCAGAATTCATAAGGAATGAAGGAGAAATAAGTGTTTTTAGAGAAGATGCATGAAAGGAGAGGGGTCATGTTTCTTCCAATCTGTCTGAGGGTGGCCAACACTAAATCACAGAGAAATTGGCTTATTCAACGCCAGAGTAAAAGTGAAGGCAAGTCGAATGGAGAATCAGAAGTCTCCTTTTTAAAGATCTCTTTTGTGGTGGAATAACATCCTACCTAAGGTCCCAGCCAGTCAGTTCACTTTTGGATCTCTTGGGCCTCTGAGGGAAAGGGTGCTGGCAGCCAGGCTTCACGGGGGGAAATCAGATCAGAATTCTCCTCGCACCCCCACCCTCCAAATCTCCTTTGACCTGAACATTCATTTTCCTCTTCCAGGACCACATCCGGGCCGCCATGACCTGTATTCGGTTCTTCAGTCACAAAGCAAAGACATATACGGAGCTGGGAGAGAAGCTCTCTTGGCTGCTTAAGGCCAAGGACCACCTGAAGATCTACCTCCAAGAAACCTCCCGCCGTACTGGAAGGAAGAAAACCACCTTCTTCCGAAAGAAGATGACGGCAGCTGATGTGTCAAGGTAACTTGGGGTTCAGGGAACAGTTGGGGTGGGGCAGAAAGGCTGGTCTGTCGGTGATGCAGCTGCTCTTGCCCATCTCTGAACTCTTGGGAAGCAAACACATACACGCACACACCTAACAGGAATCATTCTTGGATGACAGTGTCCGGTACAAGCCTGGAAAGCCGCCAGAGGAGCTTGTAGGTGAAGAGGAAGGTAGGGGAGGGGCGGGGACCGGGATCACATGTGACAGTCAGACTAAGCCCCTACCCCTTACAAGAGGCAAAAGAGGTCCTGGGTGATCTGGCCCCTGCCTGCATCTTCATCTTACCTCATGCTACTCTCTCCTTTCTTGTGGCGCTTCAGGCGCCCTGGCCTCCGGGGGGTTCCTCAGCACCCCAAGTCCTTCCCTCCTCTCAGCGTTTTTGCTGAGAACACAACATCTGAAGTAAATGCTCCACCGCTACTGTTTATCCCTTCACGGTCCCAATCGCTAGATACTTGATGTGTCTGTCTGTTATCCACCTCTCCTCTGGCCTCTGAACTCTGGAGGGCAGGGTTCATGTCTCTCTCGACCACTGTTGTTGTTAGTAGCACACCGTGCTCCATAAACACTCATCAGCCACTTTTGTCTTGTCGTAACTGCTCAGAGAGTATTTTGGATCTCTTTTCTCTCCACATCCTTTCTTCTGCCTTTTCCGTTGCCATCCTATTATGATTTCTCAGTCACCTGGCCCTAGTTACTCCTGAGGCCCCTCCTGAGGCTAGACTGTGCATCTCCTGTCACTGTAGGCACATGAACACACTTCAGCTGCAGATGGAAGTGACCAGGTTCTTACATCGCTGCGAAAGTGCTGGGACCTCTCAGATCACCCCCTTGCCTCTGCCAACCCTGTTTGGAAACAACCACATGAAAATGGATGTTGCCTGCAAGGTATGCACGATGCGTCAGACCTCCGGCAGGCTGTTCTCTTTCAGAGTGCCTATCACACTTGTAATCGTGTAGTTATCATTATTTCAGTCATTCGTTTGATCGCTGCCTCCCCGATGGAATGAGAGCCCCGGAAGGCTGGAGATTGAGTCCGTTTTGATTACTCTTGTATCGCTAGTGCCTGCTCTCAGTAGAGTCTCCACAAATATTTGTTGAATAAATGAATGAATGAGGGCCTCGTTCTTGACTGAGGGGCTGCTCCAGTAATTCTTGCTTCTTTAAGCATGTTTCCCTCTCATTTTCAGGTCATGCTAGGAGGGAAAAATGTAGAAGATGGTTTTGGAATTGCATTCCGTGTTCTGCAGGTATGACTCAGATTACTCAGGATTATACCGAGGGCGATCAGCACATGACCACAGTTCTGTGAGAGATCATTCTTCAGAAAATTTTTATCCCAAGGAAAGCAGATTTACACGTACATCAAGGATGAAATCAACAAGAGGGCTGTTACAGAACTTGGTCAAATTCAAGACCGTAGGCCACTTTGCCAAAAGCCAAGCAACCAATGACGAGTTCATCAAAAGCTATCAAATAACTACCTGATATGAGGTCTAGGAGAGTTCCACACAGCTGTCCTCATTGCGGGGGAGCGTGGCTGGAGGAGGTGGCAGAGGGGCTGCGGTGTGGGGGTCCTATTCAGTGGGAGGGGCCACTGGCAGCAACAGCTGCCCCTCCATCCTTCTGCCCATGAGCCGGCTCGAGGCATACATTTTCTGTTGCTTGTGATAAGAGGACATGGGTACAACTGTGGCTCTGGAGCAGAGGATGGAGCAGGGCGCCAAAACCATGAAAAGCCAGACCACTCCCCACCACACAGTGACACACAGGCACCCTGAGACCCATCACCCTCCAGGCAGACATGGTCTTCACGCACTGTGCACCTAAAGGATCAAAGACAACAAACAATCTGACAGCTTTCTTTCTTCCCACCCATTTTCCATGTTGGACAAAGACCCCAAGGCAACAAAATGTTTATCTGGTAGTTTCTAGCAAATCAGTCTTTTGGTGAATTGGTCTGTTTCCTAACACCAAGGCATCTCTTAACAGAGCACCAAGTGTCCAGGGCAGCCAGTATCAGCCCCCGACATCCGTTGTCCAAGAGAAAGGTGACTCGTTAGAGAGAGAATGAACTGGTCTTGGGCATTTGATTAGAATATTTTCAGAAAGTGACACGGCAGCAAGTGAGATGTACCAGTGTAGATATCAAAGTTACGATTTTTATGGATGCTTCCTAAATGTCTGCCGAACTCCAAAAGAGGAACTTTTTGCTGATTGTTTGTTTATGTATGTTCTCTATTGGGACTACAGTCTTGTCTACCCCAAGCCCAGTGGGAGCTCTGTAAATGTCACCTTCCTTCCCGCCATTGGTGTCCCTGCCTCCCTACACCCATCACCCCATGTTCTGTTCTAGGACTTCCAGCTGGACGCTGCCGCAACCTACTGCAAAGCCGCCCGGCAGTTGGTGGAGAGGGAGAAGTACAGTGAGATCCGACAGCTGCTCAAATGTGTCAGCGAGTCAGGCATGGCGGCCAAAAGTGACGGGGACACCATCCTCCTCAACTGCTTGGAAGCGTTCAAGAGAATTCCACCCCAGGTGTGCTCACCTCTAGACCTCTCAGCTCCTCTATTTCAGTGTCTTCACATCCCCCTCTTTATTTTTCTTTTCCCCATACTGTACCTGAAACTCTACAAGATCCCTCTGTCTTTCTGACCCCTCTGTAATGATGGCCTCACTAATCAACCCTTCCCTGGAAAGACAATTCATGGTGATAACCACTATATCCATAGGCCGTCTCTCAGCATCCCATTGTCTGATGCTGTTGGCACCCAGAAGTGTCTGTGGACCGACAGAGTTGAGTTTCTCCCTGTGATTGTAGAGGAGGTCATAGTGGGCCTGCAGGTGGCCTTTGAAGCACGTCGCCTGCAAAACTGTCCCCCGATGGCTTCCTACTGGGGTGAACAAAGCCACATCCTTTCTTTTTTTTTTTTAATAAATTTATTTTATTTTATTTATTTTATTTTTGGCTGCATTGGGTCTTCGTTGCTGCGCATGGGCTTTTCTCTGGTTCTGGCAAGCGGGAGCTACTCTTCTTTGTGGTGCGTGGGCTTCTCATTGCAGTGGCTTCTCTTGTTGCAGAGCACAGGCTCTAGGCGTGCGGGCTTCAGTAGTTATGGCTCACAGGCTCTAGAGTGTAGGCTCAGTAGTTGTGGCGCACAGGCTTAGTTGCTCCGCAGCATGTGGGATCTTTCCAGACCAGGACTCGAACCCGTGTTCCCTGCATTGGCAGGCGGATTCTTAACCACTGCGCCACCAGGGAAGCCCCACATCCTCTCTTGAAAGCCAAGGACAGGTCTCTTGTTTGCTGTTGCTTCTCAGATTCCCAAGCTTAGTGTTATCATTAGCTTTCCTCTGTTGCTCTTATAGCAGGAGTTGAGTTTGGGTTTTGTGGGTTTTTTGGCCATGCCACGTGGCTTGTGGGATCTTAGTTCCCCGACCAGTGATTGAACCCAGGCCCTCAGCAGTGAAAGCATGGGGTCCTAACCTTTGGACCGCCAGGGAATTCCCAGGAGATGAGTTTGTAGAGAAGGGTCAGGCAGGCATCCCCACCCTGAGTCAGAACGGCTGGGCTGAGGCTGGGTTGGGCCCCGGCTCCCACGCTGGGGACCCCTCTATCTCATGACTACTGTGTCTCTGTTCTGCACAGGAGCTGGAGGGCCTGATCCAGGCGATAAACAGTGATGACAACAAGGTGAGCGGAACTGTCTCCATACCCAGTAACGCTCGGGAACAGCACTTTGGACTTGCCTTTTCACCTTTATCCTTTGCTCGCTACCATTCAACCTGTATCTCGGCCTCTTTGTTACCAGAGGTGGGGCTGAGACCCAGATAGGGGCGTAGAAGGGAGGGAATAGGTGGGGAACATGAGAAACCTGACCACATGAGCCTTTGCCCTCGCATTTCTTTATCCCCCAAGACACATATGTCCTAGGCTGCTCTCAACTCTCCATTTCCTATGGAGGTTTTCTCTCAGAGCCCTAGGAAATCCTCACTTTCATCTTCAGATTGACTCACTGAATGAGGTTCTCAGAGTGAGCAAGCATCTCTTTATCCTGGAGGAACAAGGGTACCCTCTACAGTAAGGAAAAAACCCACCCAACCCTTTGACCAACAATGTCTATTGGTGCCTCAGTCTCCAGAACAGGCCTTGCCCCTGAGGCCTGCAAGCTCTTCCTGTTGAGTAGGAAATCGGTGAACCTTTGTGAAGGGTCCCAGCTGCACCTGTTTGTGGCTCACCGCAGGTTCAATCCACCTGCCATCTGGAGGAAGGCCCACAGGCCAAGAGAGGCAGGAGAAAACCAAGCCAGCCTGCCCCGGCCACTAGCAGCGGAATGATCTGGCAGCTGAGTCCCTTGTGAAGAAAACTAATGTTAGGCAAACAGCTTCTTATGCAACCACATTGCTGCTCCCCCTGGCGGTATTGCTAATCCCTGGACTGAATTTGCAGGGCATTTTTCGTTTGAGGGTTTAGGAAGAACCTGTTCATAACATTTCTTCACTTAATTCTGCAATATCCTGATGAGATCCTGTGGAAAGGATGGAATTCTGACATCCTGAAATGTGGAAAATTACTTTTCTAGAATCCAAATGAGAACCCGACAGCCAGGCCAGACACCCAGGTTTCTAGATTCTCCGACTATGGTTCTTTTCGAAGCTTTCAGTGATCCGCCTGCTCTGTAGGGCAGAGACTTTGTGCCTGGGAAAGATGGACACTGAAAGCTATACCGTCGTTGTTACTTTTTCAGGTTTTTCCTGGCAGCAGCTGTTCTAACACACTTACGTGATCTCAGGTCACACGTTCAGTTTCTATTCCAGACTTTCTGGAAAAATGCCCTCCTCCTCTAGGTAGGAACTTTGCCTGCCAACTTGCGATATTCTGTTTAACGTACACTGGTGCCAAGCGGAGCTGAGGGCCTGGGTGAAGCGAATGTCCTAGGGCAGCAGGTAGATAACCATACTGCAGGACTTGATCACTTCAGTGAGCTCAGACATGTCAGAACATGTCTTCTAGCTGTAGGCGATTATCTATAATTGAGCTTAGGAAAGGAAGACTTTAGTGACCAAGGTAAAAAAAGAAGATGGAGCATTGAAACATCAAGAGAGAAGAGTCCCCTCCAACCACCAGAAGGACTGTCACGGCAGAAAGGCAGCTGCCACCGGGAGTTCTGAGGCAACTCGCCTGGGCCTTGCTGTTCGCTGGCCTGGAACCCTGGCTAACCAGGGGGGTGCTGGTGAGGTCGTGGCCAGGGAAGGCAGGGGCTCTCGTCTCCACCCAGCTGGGCATTCCTGAGCTGGAGGGTGTCCTGAATGTAGGAAACTGAGGTGCCTCTGTGCCAAACTGCAAGTCAGATCAACCTGGGATCACACCTTATTTAGAGTTTTTCTAATTGTGTGTCTGCGTTTTTCTTCCCCACATTTCCTGTTAAAAGATCTTTAATTCAGCAGGTCAGAAACAGAAAATAGAGAAAGGGGCTCTGTGTGCCCATTGTAGGGGGCAGGTATGATGGCTCGTTCATTCACTCATTCACTTCATGCATATTCATTGAACACCTGCATGCCAGACCCTGTGCTAGGCACCAGGAATGGTTAGAAAAAGCGGACACTATTCCTGCCATCCTAGCCAAGGAGGCAGTCATCAGTCAAGTCATCAGCCAAATAACTACAGAACCACAGTATGTCGGCAGTGAGGCCAGGAGGAAGCTGGAGAGCCCAGGAGAGAGGAGGGCCTTGGAGGGAGTGGATAGAGGCCAGACCCTGCCTGCCTACCTTCTTTTTGAAATTCTTAGCTTATTTGTAATAACTTTTTACACTATAAAATAACACAGTGTAATATTTAAAGAGTGGCCGTAATGTAATAAAAGGCAAGAACCCAGTTATTGATTGGTAGGTGAGAAGTGGTATCTCATCTGCTTAAGCTCTCTGTGTGCCTGTTGGTGACTTGTCAGTGACGGTTTCTTTCCCGCTCTTTCTTACACCCAACTGGCAGGTTCAGGCCTACCTGACGTGTTGCAAGCTGCGTTCTGCCTACTTGATCGCTGTGAAGCAAGAACACTCACGGGCCGCGGTCCTCATCCAGCAGGTGCAGCAGGCCGCCAAGAGCAGTGGGGACGCAGTAGTGCAAGACATCTGCTCCCAGTGGCTTCTGACAAGCCACAGCCGGGGTGCCCACGGCTCGGGCTCCAGGAAGTGACCCTGGGCTGCGGGGCCTGACAACTGTGGGAGGGGAGTGATGGGCATGCTTCCAGCTCTTTCCTCCTGTGGGACGGGACTTCCCTGGCTCCACCCCAGGTGGGAAAGAGCTGGAATTGGACCCGACTTGCCATCCTGGGCAAAGACAGGACCTTTCACGCAAGTGCCATGTTTCTGTAAAATTGTGGAGTGTGTGTGTGTGTCTGGAGATGGCCAGTTCTTTCTACCTCAGAGTGAGTGTGTGTGTGTGTGTGTGCACGCTCGTTTCGCTCATGTTTACGCCCAGGCATTTCTGAACAAATGAAACTCTCCCCCCACTGCAAAGAGGCACTTTACTTTAGACTTCTGCCGGTCTGAAAACCTTCCCCGCGTTTTTGGTTCTTAACCCGGGTCCACCCTGTTTGTACACAGTTCCCTCTGTGTGGAGACGTTCCAGTAGCTCCTTGTGACTAGAAGGGTTTTAACAGAGAATTATAGAGCAGCATCAAAAGGATTGCCTCTTTTTCCCTCCTTCCCTTCCCCAAACTCAGAGATGGCTTTAGGGCAGGTGCTTCCTGTGGTATAAAACCATTCTGAGTGTCTCTCCTCTCACGAGCGCAAGAGTTACCATGAATCTTTGGAAGGTGGTCTGAACAGAAAGGTCCTCAGGTGCTGGCATCTGAAAGCTGTGGCCACCCGTACACGTGATGGGGTCTGGAGCCCTACACGTGGGCAGGAGGGGTGCCATCACGTTTATCCACGGGGAGAGAAGAGGGAACCTCTCCAAACAGGATTGCAGGACAGTTGTTTACAAGCAAAGAACTGGCCTTTGTCAATATCCCTGCTGCAAAGTGAGAGAAAGTAGCTTCCTCTTTGAGAGTCTGGGGAGAGAAACAGTAGCCAAGACCCTGGGACTGAATGGCTAGACTTTGCCTGTTTGAGTTACAGGCCTATTTGTGCCCCTTAAATTGGTTAGGAAATCACTTCCTCTTCCCTCCTGCTTCTCTTCAGTCTCTTCGGAACAGAAGGATGGACATTCAGAGACCCAAGGTCATTGAGAAGGCAGTGCACTTCTTTGTCTTAACAAAGGGAGTCACAGGTTCACTTTGAAGCTGGGCCAGCGGACAAGAATTAAACAAGGGCGGCTTCCCTGGTGGCGCAGTGGTTAAGAATCCTTGCCTGCCAATGCAGGGGACACAGGTTCGAGCCCTGGTCCGGGAAGATCCCACATGCCACGGAGCAGCTAAGCCCATGCGCCACAACTACTGAGCCTGCGCCCTAGAGCCCGCAAGCCACAACTACTGAAGCCTGCACGCCTACAGCCCATGCTCTGCAACAAGAGAAGCCACTGCAATGAGAAGCCCATGCACCGCAATGAAGAGTAGTCCCCGCTCGCCGCAACTGGAGAAAACCTGTGCACAGCAACAAAGACCCAACTCAGCCATAAATAAATAAATAAATAAATAAATTTTTTTTTAACAAAAAAGAACTAAACAAGGGGATGATGAAATAGGTCATGTCCAGTTGGGCAACTAGGTGAAGTGCTCCTTTAATAAGCATTGGTCTGTCTTCCCACCGGAGATGTGACAGCATTTTGGAAAAGGTCTGCCATAGTCCATGACTTGGATTTGCAGATGAGGGGTGTGAGGAAAGCTCCGCAGCTGCGAGCCTCCCACCAGCCAGAGCTCAGCCCGTTGATCTCACGTTTGCTGCTGAGAGAAATGGGAGCTAGAAGCCAAAGTCACTATCTCTGGTGCTTAGAAACCCTGTGGATTTCCCTCTGAACCAGGTTTTTTTAATAGTAAAATAAACAACTGTAAGAGCATCTGTCAGATTCAAAGTTTTGGTCCTCTTAGAGAGGGGAGAGGCTGAAAAGAAAATACTAGACCCCTTTATGGGGAAGTGTGACAAGTGGCTTTTCCTTCTTTGAGTCATAGAATGCATCTGTCTCCCAGAAAACATCATTTCCTGGCATCTGCTTGCCCTTCTGAGTCTGCCCTTTTTGCACTGAACATAAGCACTTTATATAAATGGGTTGCAAATCTTACAGCCCTTAATTTGGGATGTTAAGACCAGATTTTCCTGACTCTCTCCTCAACTAGTTGAACTATAAAATAGGCAACCATTGACTAGACTGACGTAAGATGAGGCTAAAGGCTTTTGGGCATCAGGCTGTGGTCTCCAACAAAAAACAAAATAAACTAATGGACACGTCAAAGGGTTGAATGTTTTACTACAAGCAAGTCTTAATAAATTGTCTGTCCTACAAGTTCTTGGCTTCATGGCTCCTTTGTGCTGTCTTGCTCTTATCCTTCCCTTCCTTCGTGCCTTGTGTTCTGTGTGGAGAGAAAAGGTGAGTGGGAAACATGAGATGGCCTTCAGCTCCTGAACTTCTCTAAATGATTCCCATCATAACTCAGGACTCTGGTTAGGATTTATCTCAAGATTCCTAATATGTTAAAAACTGTTAGTGTACTCTCTGCCACCAGGAAACTGTTTTGCTTCATTCAGAGTGGTGGACGGAGGTAGGTTATACATTCATCAGGTATAGAAGGCAAATGAGAAGTCCCTCCCACCCCTGTCCCCTTAGCCCAGTGCCCTCCCAGAGGCCACCAGGGTGACCAGTTTCTAACGTATAGTTCCAGAGCTATTTTATGCATAAAGAAGCAGTAACGCCTAAAGTATTTCGTGGTGAAGATACACCATAATTATTTAACCAGTCTCTGTTGATGGGCATTTTAGGTTGTTGCCATCTTTACCTCAACAGATGATGCTGCAGGGAATCGTCTCGAATACCCTAGGTCAGAGGATATGTGCATTTGGTAAATATTGTCAGTTGCCTTCCAAAGAGGTCATGGCAATTCACTCTCCCGCCAGCACTGTAGGACAGTGCCTGCTTTCCCACAGTTATCAAACTTTGTAGATCTTTGCCAGTCTGAGAATGAAAAATGGAACTCTGAAGTTTTTTTTTCAAGCTGTTAATTCTACGTATCTTTTTAATAGCAACCAAACTGTGACTCTTTGAAACCAGGTGTAGGGTCTTTGGGGAAAGTAGAACTCAAGTTGGGCTTAGATAGTTTTCTTGCCACCCTCTGACAGCACGCGTGTGCAGTATGATACTTGAACCATGGACAGTAGCATTGCTGCCATTATCACCTTTCCCCCGAAACCTGATCTCATCCAATTTCTCATTTAAAAAAATAAACAAAACTTCAAAAACAAACACAACAAACAAAAAGTAATGATGAAAGTAGACCTGAAAACCACCTGTTTGGGATCTGGCACAAAGACGCGTCACAACAAAGGAAATTGGAACACCCAACCTAAACCTAGGATAGAGGACACTATGTTTAGAAACCTGAGACGTTCCAAATTTACCAGATATCTTTGGCTGGAGCTTAAGTGAAGTAGATCAAATGCTGTCAGACTTTTCATACTCAAGCAACCAAATATCAATAGTCACAGTTACCCTGAGGGAAATGGCCTGTTCTGGGTCATCATCCTCTCTTCCACAGTAATGATGTTGACTAACCCATCCTTGAAACCTCCAATTCTACAATAAATTTATTCAACATCTGGTTTACTGAAGGGCTTCTTTGGTGGAGTGCTTTCCTGCTCCCTATTTCTTCACATTCTTATTTCTGCTTGGAACTCTTTAACCACCTCCGCTACCCCAACCCTCCAGTCTTCTGTTGTTAAAACCCTTTCGTCAAGCCCCCTTCAAGTACCTTTTCTACAAATTATTTGCTGCTCTGGCTATACTTCCTCTTCATCCCACTGAAGGGCTAAAATTCTTCAAGGTCTTATCCATTCTCTCTTGACACTCTTATACTCTCCCATACAATCCCATAGCTTCAGCAATCATCTTGATTGGCTGAGTTCCAAGTCAAATTTCTCCCCCTTAACTTTTTTCCACAGCAGATCCACCTTTTGATTGCTTCCTGGAACTCACCCAGATGGCTGACCTGCCTGCCTCTAAAAATAGTAGCATGTCCAAAACGGAACACATCCTATTCCACCCACAAACCTAATCTTCCTGTGTCAGTGAATATTAGTATCAATTAATTAATGTTATTATTACTATTGTGCATGCTGCCTGGGTTAGAAACCTCAGGGGTTCTCTGTATTGACTTTCTGTTCCCTTCTCAATCAACAAACATTCAAGTACCTACCATGCATATATCCAGTTGAAAGCCAAATCCTTTCATCCTACTTTCCCAGTCAGAAGACACTGGCCCTTCCACTGCATCACCTTACTTCAGGTGCTTGTCACTCTCTCCCCTGACTGTTGCAGAAGCCTCTTTTCTTCACCTCAAACACCTATCCAAAAGTTGGTCCTCCTACCAACTCCATATTAACAAACAATACTTCTAGAAGAATAAACAACTCTATCATCTTCAGGCATAGGAAATCTTTCTAAGCAGATACAAACCCAAGGATCCTTGAAACATTTAATTGTCATTATTGTAGTTAAAATGCCCATAACAACAACAACAACAAAATGACCATTTTAACCATTTTTAAGTGTACAGTTCAGTAGCATTAAATACATTCACATTGTTGTGCAGCCATCACCACTGTCCCTCTCCAGAACTTTTTCATCTTCCCAAACTGAAATTCTGTACCCATTAAGCACTAACTCTTTGTCCGTCCCCCCACTGCCGCCAGCCCCTGGTAACCACCGTAAGGAATTTGACCTTTGTTTGTCATATATGTTGCAAACATGTTTTTCTAGGTTTTGATGGTCCTTTTATTTTTGTTACAGTGTACTTTATTTATTTTATTTATTTATTATTTATTTTTATTTATTAATTAATTTTTTTGCCTGCCTTGCGTCTTTGTTGCTGCGCGCGGGCTTTCTCTAGTTGCAGCGAGCAGGAGCTACTCTTCGTTGCGGTGCATGGGCTTCTCACTGCAGTGGCTTTTCTTGTTGTGAAGCACGGGCTCTAGGCGCACGGGCTTCAGTAGTTGTGGCTTGAAGGCTCTAGAGCTCAGGCTCAGTAGTTGTGGCACATGGGCGTAGTTGCTCCGCGGCATGTGGGATCTTCCCAGACCAGGGCTGGAACCTGTGTCCCCTTCATTGGCAGGCGGATTCTTTTTTTTTTTTTTTAAAGAAATTCACGGTCCTTTATTTATTTATTTATTTATTTATTTATTTATGGCTGTGTTGGGTCTTCGTTTCTGAGCGAGGGCTTTCTCTAGTTGTGGCAAGCGGGGGCCACTCTTCATCGCGGTGTGCGGGCCTCTCACTATCGCGGCCCCTCCCGTTGCGGGGCACAGGCTCCAGACACGCAGGCTCAGTAATTGTGGCTCACGGGCCTAGTTGCTCCGTGGCACGTGGGATCTTCCCAGACCAGGGCTCGAACCCGTGTCCCCTGCATTGGCAGGCGGACTCTCAACCACTGCGCCACCAGGGAAGCCCCAGGCGGATTCTTAACCACTGCACCACCAGGGAAGCCCTGTTACAGTGTATTTTAAAAACTCATGAGCAATACATTAGATTACATAAAAATTGTCTTTTCATTATGCTAAGTGAAATAAGCCAGATACAACAGGACAAATAATAAATAATATATTATTCCATTTACATAAGGCACCTGCATCAATTCTATCAGTACTTCAGGGCCCTTTTCAAATGGCACTTCTGCTGAGAACACTTTTGTTTTCTGGTTCCCCTCTTCCTTCTCTGCTCCCACCCCGTGGATGTGGACTCTTACTCCTTTAACCCTTCTGTGTCTCTTAAAACTCCCCTATTGTGCCTTCCTGACAGTCATTTTTTTACTTGTCCTTTTGTTACCTCATAGACCACAAGCTCCTCGAAGGCAAGGATCATCTCTTGCTCACCTTTTGAGTTCAGCCACAAATTACTTGCACATTATTTACCAGTAAATAAAGATTTTTGAATTAAACTATAAAGAATATAGCATGTCCTGAGCCAGAAATAGTTGAGAAAGTGAAACATTTTAAAGTTATCTGTTCAAGAGTCTTTTTCCAGACTGTAAGCTGGTCAAATGACTATAAGTTCAAATGCCTTATTTATATCCCCAGGACTGAGCCTGGCACATGATGGGCTGTGCCCAGCTAAAAAATTTAGCTGAATTTTTTAATTGGATTGAACTAATGGAAGTAGTTCATTTAAGGAAACTACCAGTATAGAAGTCATTTCCTTAGAGAGAAAAACATTCTTTGCTTGTAGGGAAAATGGGCAAGATTGAACATGTTTAAAGAAAAGCTGAGAAGATACTTTTCACTTCTGTGTTGATATTTTAAGAACCTTTGTGCTGAGGGAAAAAATCCAATATAGTAGTTACTCCAATTTAATGGAAATAGGAACTCAATGAATAGAAATTTGACTCCCACTATCTTTTTAAAAGTAAATTATTGAACTGTTCCTAAATCACCTGCATCAGACAGCACCTACAAAGAACTATGTATTTTTTAGAGCTAGAAGTGATCGTAGAAGACATTGACTACATCCCCTATTTTATTTTTTGTTCACTTATTTATTCAACAAATATTAAGGTTATATTGTGAGCTGTATGCTGGAGTTTACAGAGTCATAGCAGATGCCCGGTCTCATGTATTAAATATTGAGAGGATGTCCAGGGTGTAAATGAGAGCTCATGGGAGGAGTACTGAATACAGACTGGAGGGAGGCCAGTGAAGGCTTCCCAGCAGACATGATGCTCAGGATACAAGTAGCGGGAGAAAAGGGTCCAGAGACAACAGAGTATCTAACGGAGAGAAATCAAAGAAATCGCATCAGGCTGGAGCCTGGTCAGCATGCTGTGACCAGGTTATGTGGGGTCTCGTAAGCTTGTTAAGGAGTTTGGGATTTAACCCATTGGATAATAGAAGGACACCAAAATGTTCTAAGCAAGAGAGTGACGTGACGTGACAAATTTCAAGGTCACTTTGGCTGCAGAATGGAGCACAGGTTAGTCAGGGGGAAAAGTAGAAGCAGAGATGTTACCAAGTTTGGGTAGTAGTTGAGGCTTCCTGTAGCCCTCAGAATAAAGTCCAAATTCGGACTTCCTTGGCAGTCCAGTGGTTAAGACTCCAAGCTCCCAACACAGGGGGCGTGGGTTCCATCCCTAGTCGGGGAAGACCCTGCATGCCGTGTGGCATGGCCAAAAAATAATAATAATAATAATAAAGTCCAAATTCTCACCAGAGCTCATAAGGCCCCTCCTTACTGGATCCCTACCTACCTCTCATTTCTCACCTTCCACCCCCAACTCCCTTCTTTCAGCTTCTCAAGATGTGATATATGCTTTGCCCCCTCTGAGCCTGCTGCCTGGACCACTTTTTACCTTCTCTTCACCTAGTGAACAAGTCTTGTTAAGCGCATGCTACTTGGTTTAGGACATCTTCTCAGATGTCTTCCCTCCACCCCAGACTAGCATGGGCATTTCTGCCGCGTGTCCTTGTAGTGAGGGCCGAAACAGGATCTCTCTGGCTCACTTCCTACCGCCCATGCTTGCAACAATCCTGGCACAAAGTGTGTGTTTTTTTTAAATAAATGAATGATCTAATGGTGGCGTGAGGGTATCTACAATTTAAGGGGCAAGTAGAGGAAGAAGAACCTGCAAAGAAGTCCCAGAAGGAGGAGGAGAACCAGAAGAATGCAGGTCACAGAAGCCAAGGGAGCAAGTGTGGACCTCTAGCTTCCATATGGCTCTACTTGCAAACCACCCCCAAAGAGCCAAGGAGGGCAACAAATAGAAACGTGAACTTCAACTTTGATGAAAGAAGGAGACAAATGTTAAGAGAAATTCTCAACATGAAGATTAAACAATGGATGGAGTGACACGTACTGTGGAAAGAGGCAAGGAAGAAAATATGAGTGGGATATAGACAAGTTTGCTGGTTTGGTAGCACAAAGTTGAGGGAGTTAAGACTGATGGCTTCCCAGTTCTCCGTGAAATCAGAGGAGAAATCAGCTGTTAATAGTTCAAGGGAGCTGTTAGGTGGAGTGGCTTGAGAATATGGAGAGGACGTGAACCTCTCCATATTGTAACCTAAGAGGCATTTTCACTATGAAGTTTTTGAAGCTTACTTGGGCCCCTGTGAGTTAAGGGACTTGCTGGAAGTTGTATTCTAGGTGGGGAGGGGAAGCCAGGTTGCTTTCAGAAGGCATTTTTATGCAAGCATTGCTGTCAAATTACCTAAAGAGATCTCAGAAGATCTTGAATTGCCACGGCTCTAATTACTTTTGGTTGGGGGTGGGGGGGAGTGGGTTTCTTCATTCTAAATCAATGTCCAATTTTGTACCTAATTTTGTAACTGTAATTTTGTATTCTTCTTTTAAAGATGACCCCGTGAATTGTATAAGCTTCCTTGGTTCCATTCTTGACTGGAAGAACAGGTGATCAGGCAGCACTGAAAGCCCAGTTGACACTGAGGACCAGTGATTGATGGTGGCTCCAGTCTGCCAGGTTGACTGGTTTTCTCCAGCAGAAAATAAAGTAGAAATCAGAGTTGGATTCTTCTAGCCTTTGTTAGACGGGATGATAATGGCACAGGGAATTGACAAGAGAGAAAGCTGGGGGAGCAGAAGGTTTTGGTTGGAGTGGGATGTTGGAAGTTAAGATATCTGAGAAGCAGCAAGTTCATGTGATGACAAAGTGCCCAGGTGTGGTCCTTGTCATGGGAATGGGAGACGAAGAGGGGTGGAGGAAAAAGTCAGTGCTGAGGAGATCAGGGAACTGAGTCTGAGTGGACACGCAGGACACTTCCAAATACTAGTGCTTTGGGCAACATATACATACCCACTGTTCTCTTGGTCTTCCTACAGTACCATGTTGTTATTTGAGTTGATATATTTGCTGTCTAATCATACTCTCTCAGATACTTTATGAGGCAAAATTCTATTGTGTTCAGTAAACACTCGGCCTTTCTTTCACGCCAGATCGACATTAAACCTCCATGGTAGACATGGGCCCTGGCACATGAAAGGGGCCTCTTTTCTGGGAATTCCCAGGGCTGGAGGTCCAAACACCCATGTCAGGACTGAACTATAGAAGGGCTCCTTTCCTCAGTCATGCACTTTTAAAAGCCCTACATTTCACAAGCATGGACAAGAAAATAGTAAATATATTTAAGAATATGTGGACATCTCTTTTACTTAGGCTCTGGTGCGCAGTTCTGACATAATACAACCTGATACCCTGGACATCGGCTCCCATGACTAACACTGTTTAAGCCCCAGGGGAACGCACCTTGACTGCATCCAAATACTCTCAAGGTGTGTAGATTGTGCTGCTGCTTCTGAGTGCAGGGAGAATTTGAAGAGAGGAAGCAGCTGGGGAAAAGACAATTAATTAACTTGTCAAATTCTTTCTCAGCATGATCGTAATGGAGACTTGCATTAAAATGAGTATCATTTTCATGTAGTAGTGCTGAGTGTCTATTTTCTTGTCTCTCCATATTTCAATATGTATGCGTTTGCAACACGTATAATGGAGGCTACAAAATAATTAATTTATATTACTTTTTTTTTAATTAATTAATTTATTTATTTAGGCTGCGTTGGGTCTTTGTTGCTGAGAGCAGGCTTTCTCTGGTTGTGGCGAGCGGGGGCTACTCTTCGTTCCAGTGTGCGGGCTTCTCGTTGCAGTGGCTTCTCTTGTTGCAGAGCACGGGCTCTAGGCGCACGGGCTTCAGTAGTTGCAGCACGTGGGCTCAGTAGTTGTGGCTCGCGGGCTCTAGAGCGCAGGCTCAGTAGTTGTGGTGCACGGGCTTAGTTGCTCCGCGGCATGTGGGATCTTCCCGGACCAGGGCTCGAACCTGTGTTCCCTGCATTGGCAGGCGGATTCTTAACCACTGTGCCACCAGGGAAGCCCCTATATTACTTTTAAATTGATAGACATGTAGGTGTAGAGGAAACATGCAAGAAGTACGATATCCATTGTTTACATTGGTGGTTAAAGGGACATTGAACACTAGAATCATGAATAGTTTTATTTTTATAAAAATTCACAGAAATAATTAAATTTTTAAAAACTAAAAAAATTAGTTTATTTAAATAATTTTGATTTAAAATGTTGATATTCATCTCTATAATGTTTTATATTTTGCCTTTTAATTTTGATAGATAATTTAAATATTTTAGAAGAAAAATAGACATTTTAAAATAATTTTTTAATTTCTTTAATTTACATTTTTATGAAAATATATTTAAATTGCACATACTTTGAATACAAGTACATTTTGTATTTTTTTTAATCTTTAGTTAAATAACTACTGCCATTAGAACACAAAATATTGGATGATTAAAACAACGTAATTAGTGATTTTATTGAGCTGAAAGCCATGTGAAGCAGAGCTACCTTCCCACTCCGATCCCTGCATTGTACTCTGACAAGAGCAAGAAGTAAACTTTTTTGCATTAAGCCACTAAAATTTAGCATTGTTTGTTACAGCAGTTAATCTATCTTCTATCAGAACAAGTTGTACATCCTATTTTCTGATCTTCTCAGCTGATTGTTTTGGCTAAGAGATATCATATATCCATATGTAGAAAAAATAGGTTGTACATATAGATTAAAATTTGGATGAATACCTGTGAATGTATAACAGCTATTAAGACTCTGTACTAGGATGTTAGATCAGTTATCACTGTGGATACTGAAATTAATGAAAGATGACAGATCTTTGGGGTGGAGAAAAATATAATGAAACAGATAAGGAAATTGAAGGTGATGAAAGTAGGTCAGGAAGACATCTGCCTTGGATCCGCAGTGATGATGGAAAAAAGTAGGTTTAAAAAATGGTAGAATATCAGCAATTTTATATGGCTCAACATAATACTATTGTGTCAGTTAGGACGTAGAGTTCAACAATAAGGACCATTTATCGTGTTATGTAACAAGTCTTAAGGGAGGGCAATCCAGTCTTGGCTAATTCGGTGACTCACTGCTTTATCGTCAGCGACCCAGGTTCTTTCTATCTTTCCCTCTACTATCTTCAGCATGTGAGTTTGGTCTTTGGGCCAGCTCAGCTCCACTCGTGACTCAAGATAATTGTGGTAGATTCAGATGTCATATTCAGCCATGACAATGTCCAACAGAAGAAAACAGAAAATTTCTTCCTGTGTCTCACTTTTTAGTCATTGAGGAAGCCCTCTCCCAGAAGCTTCCATACCCCATGATTGAGGCACATGCTTTTTCCATAACGAATCAATCACTTGCAAGGGAAATGTGCCCACCATGATTGCCTTGTATCAGCAGTTCACAGCCCCAGCTGCACATTAAAATCATCCAGGACTTCCCAAAACTTTGCCCAAGAACAGAATAGTTAAACATGAATCTGAGGTAAGACCTAGGCATTGGCATTTTATTTTATTTTTTAAAATAAATTTATTTATTTATTTTTGGCTGCATTGGGTCTTCGTTGTTTGGTCTTCGTTGCTGCGCACGAGCTTTCTGTAGTAACTGCGAGCAGGGTCTACTCTTCAGTGCGGTGCGTGGGCTTCTCACTGCTGTGGACTCTTGTTGCAGAGCTCGGGCTCTAGGCGTGCGGGCTTCAGTAGTTGTGGCACTCAGCCTCAGTAGTTGTGGCACACGGGCTTAGTTGCTCCGCAGCATGTGGGATCTTCCCGGACCAGGACTCAAACCTGTGTCCCCTGCATTGGCAGGCAGATTCTCAACCACTGCGCCACCAGGGAAGTCCCAAGGCATTTTATATGTTTTAAAATACAGCTAGGGTTGAGAGCACTTCAATAGGTTAATCAGGGCCACAGTGACAGTGGTAGCCAACAGCAACTGCTGAAACTACTAATTTTTAATTTCCAAGTGAAATATGAAAATATTCTTATTTTTTTAAATTGAAATATTATTTCCCATAATTCTTCTCAAGGGCAACCTCTCTTGTGTGTTCATTGTATATAGTTTCTGACCTTTTTCTGTGCTGTTACATACTTATATATGTACCCATAGAAAATATATGGTATCATGTTAGATGTGTGTAATTTTTAAATATAAATCTCATCACCTGCACATATTCATCATTCTGCAACTCATCAATTTATATAAATATATATGTGTGTGTGTGTGTGTGTGTGTGTGTGTGTATAATCATTTTTTTGGACTAATTACCCCAAATACAAGTGTACTACTTCATTGTGTGATTATACCAAAGATTATTTCGTTTTCTCCAATTGATGGACTTTTAGGTTGTTTCCAATTTTTTTCTAATACAAGCAATGCCTCCTTACACACACATAGTAATGTTATTGCAGATATTAAGAAGTAGATCTCTGGGTAGAATTGGCATCACCATTTCTTCCACTCATACCAGCAGTGTATAAAAATATCTATTTCCTAGACTTTTGCCAAAATTTGTTAAGCTCTCTAATTTTTCACAATCTACTCGTTGAAAAATCACATCTTGTTTTGATTTGTAGTTCCCTGATCATTACTAAGGTGTATTGACCATTTTTATTTCTTCTGCAAATTTCCTGTTTATATCTTTTGCAAAGTGTTCTGTTGGGTACTATGTCTTGTTCTTCCTGAGAGGTAAAAGTTCTTTATATAATGTGATTACTACTCTTTTCTCTGATCTATCTATCAGTGTAACAGATGCTGTGGGGTGCCAACCAGCTTCTTCATTTCAGAAACGATGCACCCATTCCCCCAGATGCTGGGAACGTAGGTAGCTGACAGCTCACAGCTGAGTCTCTCTCTAGAACTTGCCTTCACCCAGGTCATGCCCCCTTCGTGGAAGCTGCCCACATCCACTGACTGGTCAATGTGGGGAATAAAAGTCAACCTCCTTTCCTCAATTCAGGATGACTCAGTTCCAGAGCTCCCTGTGGGATCAGGATCATCTAAGCCTTTGTGTGACTGCACCACAGTTCCACTTTGCCCTTTGCCCAATCCTACTTCCATCACTCCCCCTTAGGTATTGATCCCAAGAGAACTCCCCACAAACTCCCTGTGTGCAAATGTCCATCTCAGAGTCTATTTCCCAGGATACCTGACCTGAATTACAAGAATACCCATCAACATCACGACTTTTAACTTAATTTTTGGTGTGTTTTTTAGTTGTATCCCTCTTTTCCTGTATGCTTTTTGCTTTTCATATCTCAAAAGGACCTTCCCTCTTCTAAGGTCTTTAACATATACTCCTATATTTTCTTCTAATACTTTTACTTTTTTTTTTGGCTGCATTGGGTCTTCGTTGCAGCGAGCAGGAGCTACTCTTCATTGTGGTGCGCAGCCTTCTCATCACGGTGGCTTCTCTTGTTGTGGAGCATGGACTCTAGGCATGCAGGCTTCAGCAGTTGTGGTACGTGGGCTCAGTAGTTGTGGCTCGTGGGTTCTAGAGTGCAGGCTCAGTAGTTGTGGCGCACGGGCTTCGTTGCTCCGTGGCAAGTGGGATCTTCCCGGACTGGGGCTCGAACCCGTGTCCCCTGCATTGGCAGGTGGATTCTTAACCACTGCACCACCAGGGAAGTCCCTGGATAGCTATTTGTTCAACATCATTTATTGAACAGTCCACGTTTTTCTCCCTGATTTGAAATGCAACCTCTACAGCTGTCACATTCTCACATGACTCTTCCCCCCTTTACCATAGCTGAATGCTTCCTAGTGAGCATCAGACCCAAGCCAAACCTGAGATTCTTTAAATACTAAAAATAGAAAATAGCTGCAGGGCCTCTTCAATGGTAAAAACCACAAGGTGTAAAGCTTGAGAGTTTTCAACAGCCAAGTGTCTTGCCACTTACTCTGAAATGAAGCCCACATCCAGAGAAAGGCACATATATAGGAATGTGGTGATTCTTGATTCCTGAGTTCTAGTTATTTCTGAGATCTATCCCTACCCTTTCCCACTTTTCAGTTTCAACCCTTCTTTGAATTTATGAGCAAAATATTCCATGGTTTTTTGGCCTAAGATTGCTCAAAGTGGGTGTCTATCTTGTAAAAGAGGCCAAACACACAAGGTAGGTCCTCCAGGGCTTGAAGGCATGGTGACACATAGCACAGACTTGAATTGGACAAGGACCAAGTGCCAGCTAAGGTAATCTGTGGCAGCTAGTCATCCCTTAGGTAATCTGTGGTCTGGAACTGTTTGCTTCTCAATTTTCATATGTCTCTTTGATTTCCTTTCCCTTTAGTTTCCCAGACAAGTTTTATTTTTAAGAAATGTAAGCCAATCTCAGTGGAGCCAAAGGGAAAGATTTTCCTCACCTGGACTAGGCTAGCTGAGAGTCTCAAAGCATAACAGAAACCAGGAATAGTGAAGGCAGTGACCTGGGGCAGCTGGAGAGACACCTAGGAACAGAGAAATCCGTGGTGACTGTCATTCCTGTGCCTTCATCCATGATTTTGTCTCCTGTATTGTAAGGAGCACTCTTCCAGGAAGCCAGGAAGCCTGGAAGCCATATCCATAGCACAAACAGACTGGAAGGAAAATGGCTCTGTGGTCGTGGGAGAATCTAAGGAGCAGAGATGGGAAGGTGGAAGGGTGACTCAGCCACTGGATTCCCAGCCTTGTCTGTGCTGAGCCAAGGCCTTTCCCTTGTGTGGTGGTGACCTTGGGGCAAGTCTCTTCAGGAAACATAGCAAGAGGCCAAGGCTGGTACTTATTACTTGCCCAAGCTGAATATATGAGACAACATTTTCGGTGCTGGGCAGGGAGCTACACAGAAGCAAGATGAAGCCTGAGCATGAGAGGATTCCAAAAGAGGAGTAGTGCTGAGGGAGGCTGCCTCATGGGAGCACCCGAAGGCCACGAGCAATGACGGAGTCTGGAATCTGAACAAGGGAGAAAGGGAAACAATGATTGCTTGATAGCCGGAAAATACCAACAAAATGTGAAATCAATACCCACACCTCTTTGGGTTTTTTTGTTTGTTTTGTTTTCTGTTTTTTTGCATTCTTTGCTTCTCAGCTCTCCCATAGTTGGCATCACTACTTTTAGGTATAAACGCATCCGAAAATTTGATAGGAGAGAAAACTTCCAATTTAAAATATTTTCCCTGGCCAAATAATATTTCATAGACTCCTTTCAATGAGAAGCAGCATAGCATTGTGGTCAGGAGTAACCACCTCCAGCCTGTACCTCCTTGAACTGGTTAAGCTGTGCCACTTGCCTAGGATGGCAGGAAAGGAGGCATGTTTCAAGTAGAGCCATTCTTCAGGAAGTGAGGGGATCTACAGTATGGAAGTTATGACTAGGGAAGCAGAACTGGGGCAATTTCTGTGTTTTCCAGAGACCAGGGTTAGGTGATAATGCAGGGAACGCCATCTTCCCCAACTCCCGCCCTAAAACTCAAGAGGAAGTATTTCTCTACCAAACACCATGACCTTAAGGTCAGCCATCATCTTACAAAGTTCCTAAGGCCATTAGGCTGTCCTTCCCTCTTGGGTGTCAGATTCCCACTCAGATTGCTTTCATCTGCCTCCCCAAGTTAGATGGGCCCCTTCTAGCATTTACAGGCTCTGAGGATTCTATATTCAAGCTTCTGTCTTGGTCCTGAGTCCTAGGCCCTGCTCGGTTGCCATTCCCCAGCCCCTGTACTCCAGACTGAGGCTCTCAGCCCCCCTGCCCCCAGCAATTGGCCCCAAGCTCTCTGAGTCTCTTAGAAAACGTACAAAGAGGTTTTTCAAATTTCAGACTTCAGGTATTTGATACAAGTCAAGAATCGGATGAACTTCATTAAGCCAATCATACTAGCAAGTAATCTGGCAAACAAAAAAGTGTAAAATGTAATAGCCCAAAGGATTCCAAACACACAAACTCTAAGGATTCCATATATTTTAAAGAACAATCTTTTGAATGTTGTTAGCATTCTGTTCTCTGAAAATAATGTTCCAGAGAGAGAAGATTCCAATTTGATAAAAATGACTATACTTGTTTTTGTTTTTTAATTTTATTTATTAAACTACAGTTGATTTAAAATGTTGTGTTAGGGCTTCCCTGGTGGCGCAGTGGTTAAGAATCTGCCTGCCAATGCAGGGGACACGGGTTCGAGCCCTGGCCCGGGAAGATCCCACATGCTGCAGAGCAACTAAGCCCGTGTGCCACAACTACTGAGCCTGCGCTCTAGAGCCCATGACCCACAACTACTGAGCCCGTGTGTCACAACTACTGAAGCCCACGCGCCTAGAGCCCGTGCTCCGCAACAAGAGAAGCCACCGCAATGAGAAGCCCACGCACTGCAACAAAGAGTAGACCCTGCTCGCCGCAACTAGAGAAAGCCCGTGTGCAGCAACAAAGACCCAACACAGCCAAAAATAAAATAAATAAATTTTAAAAATAAAATAGAATAAAATACCTACCCGACCCCCAAAAAAATGTCATGGGAAAAATAGATGAAACAAGATTGACAAAATGTTAACAACGTTGAAGCTGGGTGACAGGTAGGTACGTGGGGTTTTTCATGATACTATTTGCTTTACTTTCATCTATTTGAAAATTTCCAGAGTAAAATGGTTTTTTGTTTGTTTTTTAAGTCTACTTGCTATGGAAGGAAAGGGAATTTTTGTCACCACGTGCCCTTTGGATGCTTTCAAACTGGAAGCAATAACATAACTTCTTGGGTCAATTGGCTAAAAGATTTGGCATGTCTCTCTGCTTTTCTTGGAGACCTGCAGCACTTAAGGCGAGAAACAGGTCACCCACCCAAGGCCACAGCAGAGGAGAGCAGGGAGGCCAAAAGAGAAAAGAGCTATGATTTTAGGCAGAGGGTTTATCAGAGCTTGGTTTTTCTGCATCCGTGTATCAAATTAAATGAAGTCCTCTACTACCTCTGGGCTTAACCTATAGTGAAGTTCAGCATCTGTTTAATTTGTCACTCCTATCACTTCTTAGATAATCAAATATGAGAGCTGGAAGAAACTGGAGAAAATACTCAACTGAACCATCTTATTCTGCACCCAGAGGAGATATTATAAGAAGGTTATGGGTGGCTGGGTAGGGTGAGATAGTACTCATTAAACTTGGTTTCAGGACTTCCCTGGTGGTCCAGCGGTTGAGACTCTGTGCCCCCAATGTAGGGGGCCCAGGTTTGATCTCCAGTGAGGGAACTAGATCCCACATGCTGCAACTAAAGATCCCGCACGCCACAACAAAGATCCCACACGTGGCAACAAAGACCCGGTGCAGCCAAATAAATAAATAAATATTAAAACAAAACAAAACAAAAACAACAACTTGGTTTCATTTCTCTCTTGCTACCCTGAGAGAATAAATAAGGTAATAAGGTGAATGTGCAGTCTTTATTTTCTCTAAAAATTGAGGTAAAAGGGAACTCTTTAGAAAAAGAAACCATCTACATTGAAAATGGGAAGGTCCAAACTTACACAATATGTTAATTATATCTCAGTAAAGCTGAAAAAATCTGTTTTTAATTTTTTAAAAAGTACTGGAAAAAGAAAACAGGAAGGTCCAGCTTCACATCATGGCTCCAGGATGCTCAGAGGAAGGAACTAAAATCGGCCAAGGTTGAGCCAAGATTTTCCTGAGTTGGTCCAGACCCCAGATTAATGCTTCAAAGAGGAAAGAGATCAGTCAAGAGTTTCTGAGTCTATAGTCCCTGGAAGGAAGTGACGTCAATGCTCCTGTCACCTCAGCTGAGCATGCTAGCTGGTCTCGGTGAGGAAATTGACCCAATTTCCCAGGTTCTTCTGCCATCCCCGTGCCCAGCCTGGCATCTGCCCAGTCCTCCTGGCCCGAGAGGGTGGCCGACTCTGCAAGTCTTGGAGAAGAATACTCTGTAGGTGTGACTGCCTCGTGCCATGAGCCAGCCTCACGAGAGGATTGGGTGTGCGAAGATTTCTAGAAGGGTCAGGAGTATCAGAGCAGGGCAGGATTCGCAACAGCAGCCAGCCAGGACAATCCTGCAGGGTGGACCTTCTCCTCGGTCCCCTTTCCTTATGTTGTAGACTGGGCCTGATACAGCTGTGCCTATTCCACTAACTCTACTCCCACCGGATTCCCAGCAGCTCGCAGCTGACGTTCCACAAGCGCTCAGCCGTTTTGTTATTCCGGGCCCTTGGAGACACCCAAGTCTTCTTGCAGTCACTGGAGGGCACAGAAAGGGGGTGAACATCCAGGAGTGAAAATGGACAGTCTGGAAAAGTTTATGTCCTCTTCCTCAGAATATATTTCTAAATGTGTAATAAAATACATTAGATAAAAAGAAACTAACTGTATTGAAATGCAGTTTTAAAATATTTCCTTTTCTTTTTTGTATTGACTTTTTAAAAATTTTAGTTTTATTGGAGTGTAGTTGATTTTCAATGTTGTGTTAGTTTCAGGTGTACCTCAAAGTGACTCAGTTATACATATACATATATTCATTCTCTTTTAGATTCTTTGCTCATATAGGTTATCACAGAATATTGAGTAGAGTTCCCCATGATATACAGTAAGTCCTTGAGGGTTATCTATCTTATATATAGTATAAAATATTTTAAAAACAATGTGTGGGATAGTAATGTGTTCTATTAGAAGAGCTAGCACTGGGTCTAATCACCACCAGATTTCAAAGTATTGACGAGCAGAAGTGACATCCTGAGGTGTCTGCAACAATTGCCGTGTGACATGAAATTATTTATAGTTTTCTTGGGGACAAAGTCACGGGTATCACTACTACTGCGGTTCACTTCCTACATTCATAGTCAAAGGAAATCGCAAATTTCAGATGGAGGTTAGTGAAACTAAAGATGAAATTATCTTTCCATCCAGGTTCGAAGACCCCTTAAATTCTATCCACAGACCCCTTGTGCCCCATGAACCCCTGACTAAGCACCCGTTTTGTTTTCGGATGAGCAGGTGAGGGGGGCTGGGGCAGAGCACAGTGTTCATGGTGTTTTTCTTTAAATAGAAGTTTTGGACTTCCCTGGTGGCGCAGTGGTTAAGAATCCTCCTGCCAATGCAGGGGACACGGGTTCCAGCCCTGGTCCGGGAAGATCCCACATGCCGTGGAGCAACTAAGCCCATGCACCACAACTACAGAGCTTGCACTCTAGAGCCTGCGAGCCACAACTACTGAAGCCCACACACCTAGAGCCCGTGCTCCACAACAAGAGAAGCCACCGCAATGAAGCCTGTGCGCTGCAATGAAGAGTAGCCCCCAGTCGCCGCAACTAGAGAAAGCCCACGCACAGCAACGAAGACCCAACACAGCCAAAAATAAATTTTAAAAATTTAAAAATTAATTAATTAAAAAAAAAACTGGGATCATACTGTACCTAGTTTGGGGAGGATACCTTTCTCTTGTTAAAAATGTACAATTTTAATTTTACAAGTAATGAATTAATATATAATCTTTAAAATTTATTTTTAAATAATAAAGGAATACCTAGAGTAAAAGGTTAAAATCCTCCTTCACAGTGTCCCCCGCCCCCCGACTCTTCCTCAAACTCCCTGGAAGTAACTACTACTTATATTTTGCTGTGTATCCTTTCAGACTGTTTTCTATGCATTTACAGTGAATAATTATATAGTTCTATATTTCAGTTTTTTCTCATAATATTATATCACTAACATTTTCCCATTAATTGAATATTATTTGAAAATACTTTTTTTTTTAATACAATTATTTATTTATTTATTTATTTATTTATGGCTGTGTTGGGTCTTCGTTTCTGTGCGAGGGCTTTCTCTAGTTGCGGCAAGTGGGGGCCACTCTTCATCGCGGTGCGCGGGCCTTTCATTATTGCGGCCTCTCCTGTTGCAGAGCACAGGCTCCAGACGCGCAGGCTCAGTAATTGTGGCTCACGGGCCTAGTTGCTCCGCAGCATGTGGGATCTTCCCAGACCAGGGCTCGAACCCGTGTCCCCTGCATTGGCAGGCAGATTCTCAACCACTGCGCCACCAGGGAAGCCCTGAAAATACTTTTATATAGTGACTGTATTACATTTTATCACATGATTAAGGCAGTGATGTTAAACACCCAGACTCCAGGGTGGCATTGTCTAGTAGAAATATGATGCGAACCACAAATGTGAACCACATGTGTAATTTTAAATTTCCTAATAGAAATTTTAAAGTATTTTTTGAACAGTGAAATGAAATAGGGGAAATTAATTTTAGTAGTATATTTTATTTAACCCAACATAGCCAAATTATTTCAGCATGTAATCAATGTAAAAATTATTAATGAGATATTTTACATTTCTGTTTTTCACCCTATGTCTTCAAAATCTGGTGTACATTTTACACGTACAGTATGTCCCAGATTGGACTAGCCATATCTCAAGTGCTCAGTAGCCATATATGGCTAGTGGCAACCATGCTGAACAGCACGGCTCTAGAGCCAGACTGCCTGGGTTTAAATCCCAGGCCTACCACTTATAAACTATATGACCCTGAGCAAGCTAATTATTCTGTGCCTCAGTTTCTTCATCTGTAAAATGGGGACAATAATACGATTTACCTTTCAGAGTTATGATGATTATATGAATTAATACACGTAAAACTTAGAAGAGTGCCAAACATGTTGTAAGAGCTCAAGCAACATTAGCTATGATCATTTATCCATTCCCCTATTGTTGGACACTGAGGCTATTTTCAATGCTTCACTTAATAAATGGTCTACCAATGAACCATCATGAACAAAGTGGGACAGAAAAGCAGACTGGGCTGGATCAAGTCATGGAATGGAAAGAGATGTAATCTGGGCTTCCCTATATTCCCAGACTCTGATTGCCCATTGAGTTTGTGATAAACCTCAACACCAAAATGTCTATTTTTATGTTCCAACAGATAGTGCCAGTCTTCGCAGCTTTGGGAGACAGAGTTCACACTAGGGACAGGTGACTTTGCCCTGGAGTTTCTTGCTATGTGTCATTTAAAAATTCATGAAGGAAGTCAGCCAAAAGCTTCAAGGAAGAGAAAAAGGCTCTACAAAGGCTTACCTGGAAGTGTGGCACACAGGTTTGAAACAGAGCCATAAAACCAACTCTTGCCATGTTTCAAATGTAAGTTTCCTTAGAAAAGTAACGGCATTTGGTCTACTGGCCCAACGTGAACCTGGATTCCCCCATCAGGCAGAAACTTGGCCACTGGAGGTGCAAAGCCCAGGGAGTCCTACGCCTCACTGTGCACACAGGTGATGGGGAGAACGCATGCGGTCTCTGCGCACCTGAAGTACTTGCCGCTCAGGGGCTCCAAGCCCTCAGCCAGGGCGCAGTGCAGGCTGGTCTGGGCCCCCTCCCTCGCCGTCTTGAGGAAGGGGGAGAAGAGCCGCCAGAGCAGGCACAGCAGGAAGGAGTGTCGGACCAGTTCGGAGCGGACGATGCCTGGGTGCACTGCGTAGGTGGTGACCCCCGTGCCTAGGGCAAAGAGGGCACAGTCAGACCAGAGACACACTCCGAGGCCAGGGAAACAGCTATCTCCTGCAGCAACATGCACGAGTGAGAAGAAGGGACTTGGGAAACAGAACCCCAGTGTTCAGAAGACACCACCTCTAGCCAGGTAGAATCTCATGAGTAATTAATTGATTTTATCCAGAAAGATCTAGAGCCTTCTCAGCCTCCTATGCTCCAAAAGGAATGCTTGGTTGACCATCCTTCTATTTTAATGTCATCTTAATCTTTGGCTTAAATGGTATCTTTGGAATTTCTATTGGAGGGTCTTAGGGGCAGCAATTCTGTTAGAAGGTAGGAAGCTAGGACCTTGTTGTGAATTGCGTTTGCCAGGCAAGCACATATTATGAGGTGTAGATTGAGGGGTGTTGATGGAAATGATGAGAGTTAACATGCCCCCAAGACACCCTTGCTGCCTCCACTATTTTTAGTACTTATTACGTACAAGGGCAGTGCTACATGTTTTATGTGTTAACTCATTTGACTCTCAAAGAGGTTCATGAGGTAGGTAATATTAAGAAGCCCATTTACAGCTGAGGAAACTGAGTTCTCATCACAGACAGGTTAAGTAAATTGCCCAAGGTCACACCTAGCTGGTTGCAGGGCCAAGGTCTGAACCTCGATGTAGAGTAAAGAGCATAGACTTCTGAGCTAGATTGCCTGGATTTGTATCCTGGCTCGCCTCGGAATTAATATATCTTGCTCGGGCAAGTTTCTTAAGATACCTGTGCCTACCTCTTCTTTTGTAGGGAGGGGAAAAATAATAGCACCTACCTCATAGGAATAGTGTATTAACACTATTACACAGATAGACACAGATAGTATATGGTACACACAAACTCTCAATTATCGTTGTCATTATTAGTATTCATTTAAATGATTACCCTATTCTCCTACTTTCCGCATTCTGATGGTAAATACCATTTCCCCCAAACTCTGGCTTATTCACTGTAGCAAATGGTCCTCCAGATTCACAGATGTCAGTGTCAGAAGCTCAGCAAAAACTCCAGGGGAGCACAGAATCATAGGATCAAGAGTGGCCTCACCTCATTTTCCAGTTGAGGGGATGAAGTCAAGGGAGGTTAAAGGGACATGTTTGTATACACACGTGGCTACTATGTGGTAGAGCAAGAACTCAGACCCAAGTATCTGAAACCCTGACTCCAGGCAGCGAGTGGCAGCTCTGTAGCTCAGCTCACGCTGTAAACCTCAGCAAATGGCACAGAGAAGGAAGCACCCTGGTTTAAAGCAGAGTCCCCACATTCCAGTCCTCACTCCTTCACTTGCCATATAATCTTGAGCTGGCCGCTTCTTTAGACCTCGGTTTGGACCCATAAAATAGTGGAAACAATACCTACTCTGCCTGTTGCAAGAGGTTGTTGTGAAAAATCAGATGAGATGATAAATATGAAATAAGATGTGACAAAACACATAAGGTTTATAGGTTCCTGACCTCTGTTCAGTTTTAAGCTTCCCAAGGGCAAGGACTCTGTTTTTACTCTGTTTTACAACCTCATTCTCCTTAGTGCACAGAGCTGCCACTGAAATGTGCACGTTTGACATCCTGAATTCAGAAGTTTCTGTGAACCTCTAATCTGGACTGAAGCCCCTGCTTTTGCTGTCTTAACCCTGGCCCTTTCTCTAGACTTACCTTGGAGCCTCTTGGCCAGCTCACGAGTAAAGAGCACATTGGCCAGCTTGCTGTGGCAATAAGCAAAACCCCGGTTGTAGGACTTCTCACCCTGGAGGTCATGGAAGCGAATCTTGCCAGCGAGGTGGACCACTGATGACAGGTTCACCACCCGTGCAGGAGCGGACTCCTTCAGCTGCCCCAGGAGCAAGTGGGTGAGAAGGAAGTGGCCTGTGAGGAGAGCCAGCAGGGGAGATTGAAGAGTGCGATGGCAGCCTGGGCTCGGGGTGTGGGAGCTGATGTGTGACAGGGCTTCATCACTAGCTCACTATCTTCTGGGTGTGAACATTTTGATACCATGAGTAACTTAGTGCTAATGGGCAGTCAGTCTGAGTTAGTGGAGTCCTCAAGGCAAGGGCCAGAGCTGGACTACAGGTAAGGCAATATATACGTAATCTGTTGTTATTTGTTCCTCTGCCCTTGCCCCGGTCAGGAGCAACTGCTGGCTTCTGACATCCCCCATCTGGTTATGCTCACACAACTGTGGGCATGTACAGAAGGAAGGATGGAATCGTCAGGGAAAATAACATTTGCAGAGGATCAGAGAACCTGTTCTGTGATCCCCTCACTAGAGCCATTGCCTCGAGCTCTGAACACTAGCCTCTCTCATGCCTCAAGTCCTCAAGGTCTGCCTCCACGATGGACCAACCCTTGCTTGCTTGGTCCTCAGTTATGGATATGACCCCCCCCTCCAGCCAAACACAGACTTCTGCACCCCCACTTCTGACCCTGCTTGGCAGGTCTTGCATTACCACAGTCCCATTCAAGAAGGACCTTCTTCTTCCTGGGATCTCCTAAGTTTGGGGGTTTCTTAACAGTATGAGTAGGAGGAGCTCTGTTTTTTGTACTGGTTAGGAGAAGATAGTGAAAGAAAAACCAATATCTCCAGTCTAGTAGAATCTTGGTCTCTATGAGGACCAGTGGAGATTCTCAGCACTGGTACAGGGTCATCTCCCTACAGAGAACATGATGGCATATGTCTCGCTTTTTACTCACTCTAAGATACTCACCCAGGTGGTTGACTCCCAGGTGGGTTTCAAAGCCATCAGCTGTCTTGGAATATGGGCACATCATCACTCCTGCATTGTTGATCAGAATATGAAGCTGCTTTTCCTCTAAAGAGCACAACCAAGGAGACCATGTGGTTAGCAAGGAGTCAGCTAGCTGCCAGTCCTGAGTGTTTGTTCCTTGCCTTTGGACCTATCTCAGTGATATTCAGTAGCCACTGTCATTGCGTTTCTAATTTTTTTTATATATATAAATTTATTTATTTATTTATTTATTTATTTATTTATTTATTTATTTTTGGCTACGTTGGGTCTTTGTTGCTGCGCACGGGCTTTCTCTAGTTGCGGCGAGTTGGGGCTACTCTTCGTTGCAGTGCGCGGGCTTCTCGTTGTGGTGGCTTCTCTTGTTGCAGAGCACGGGCTCTAGGTGCATAGGCTTCAGTAGTTGTGGCACACAGGCTTAGTTGCTCCGCAGCATGTGGGATCTTCCTGGACCAGGGCTCGAACCCGTGTCCCCTGCATTGGCAGGCGGATTCTTAACCACTGCACCACCAGGGAAGTCCTGGGTTTCTAATTTTAGTTGCTGTTATCTTCCTGGACACCATTCATTCATTCATCCATTCATTCAGCAAATGTGTACTTAGTACTGACTCTGAGCTGGGCTGGGCACTGGGCATACAGTGGTAAAATAAGACAGACATGGTTCCTGTCCCTCATGGATTTCATAGTCCTTGATAGAAGATGGTCATTTTCCAAGATACAGAAGAATATTGGCAGCAGCACAACTTCCTCTTGTGCCTATGTCCACAGAAGTTTGATTCTCAGGATGAAAGAAGAGGGTGGCATCGGGGCCACACCTCGATGCCAAGGTACAAGCCCAGACAGGGAGCTGTCACCTCCAGCATTCCCACCGCTGAGGCAAGAAGATGATAAGGATCCCGCCCAGCCTGTCCACCCGCCATCCCCGTGCCAATTCCCTGCCCTGCTGGTTCGTGTGGCAGAACCTGTGCAGTGGAAGCCATGATGGGTCTGATGTAAGGGTCAGAGTTGGTCCAGGGTGGAGCAGCCACTCCCACACCCAGCTTCCTGCCTCTCTAGCCAACCCCCAGGGCCTCACCTGCCCGGAAGCCCTCAGCAAAGGCTCGGATGGATTTGGTATCAGATAGGTCCAGTTTCCGTACCAGCACCTGGGAGTTCTTTGTATCAGCTCGGATTTCACTGGCAGCAGACTCCCCCTTCAGTACATCTCGGCAGGCAATGTATACTCGGGCTCCTGGGGCCAAAACAAACAGACAGCAATGTGTTCAGACCCTGGGCTGAAGAAGAGTCTAGTAAGTGAGTTTGGGACTGGTGGACAGAGCATTCCCCGCATCATCCCTAAAGCAGTGAGTGGCTAAATTGCCGCTTCCAGATTCTCCTTGCTATCAGCTTAACCCCAGGCTGGGAACCCTGGTGTTTACACCCTGATATTTAACAAGGCTTAGGATCTCCTTTTAGAATAACTGACCTGACCAATATTATACACGGACATCATTGTTTTCCTTACTTTATATAATAGGGAAGGAGCAGGAAGGAAGGAAAGTTTAAGCCACAGAGTAAGTTGGTGTCACAGCTGGACTTGAATCCCAGGTTCCTTGAGTTCCTGGCCAGAACTTCTAAGCCCAGGAGGAAAGATAAGGGAACGTGAGTAGAGTTTCTAGTGAGAAAGGCAGGAGGTGCTGCCCTGTGGAAACGGAAAGGAAGGACTTGCCTCTGCGAGCAAGCTCTCTGGCTGTCTCCTTGCCAATGCCTGTGTTGGCACCGGTGATCACCACCACCTTCCCGGGAAGCTGCATGTTTGTTCCACAGACCCCACCAGCAAAGAACTTCCTACAGGCAAGAGAAACAAAACATTTATGCACCATCCTTTCCAATCCCAGACTGAGATACATAAAATCCACCCAGCCTCAAAGAGGGATTTCTTTTCGTTGTTGTCAGGAGACTTAAAGAAGCTAATCTTCAGGGGACAGCGTCTTCCCAGTGGGCAAGGCAGTCTCCTGCTTATCAGCTCAGGTTGGGAGGTCACGTGCCCGGAAGCTACAAATGATCATCTGGGCAAATAGAATAAGTTCTCTTGAGCCAGGGCCAATGGTTCCTTGTTAAACAACAAAGATACCTCACTCTTATCTCTAGAGGTTCCCGGAGGTCATCTTCCTTCTCTATCCTGCCCTAAGAACATGAGGGGGATGGGCATCAGTGGAATCAGTGGTCCTGAGCCCTCACCTTCAATAAGCATCAATGGTGAGTAACTGATGAACAGCACCTCCAGGGTCCCATATAGAAATACGGCTCTTGGGCTGCCTCTCCAGTTTTAGAGAGCTAGAATATTCTGCCATCCCACTAGAGATTTCATACTCGCCATCAATGCACAGAGGGAAAACCTCCCTTGTTCAGACCTCTGTGCAGAGAGCATCCTTTTACATAGAGTTGACTTGATAAGTTCCCAAAAATAGGACGGGAGGAAGTAAAACTAACATTACCTGAGCATCATCCAGCTGCCAAGCACTAGGCTAGGCATTTTCCAAGGGAATTTAATTCTCTCAACCACTCTGTTATTATCCCCACATTACAGTGGAGAAAGCTGAGGCTCAGGGAAGTTCAAGTCACTTGCTAATGATGGCAAAACTGGAACCCAAACCCAGGTTTCTATGGCGGGACCTAGAGCAACACTCTGTCTCTGATATGTCCATTTAACCTTCTTTATCTTCAACAATTTAAAAGTTCTCTACTCATAACACACATTTCTTTGACATCTCCAGAAATCCCACACAGAAGAGCCAACCCAAAACGTTAGTTGAGGGTAGTCTCAAAGGGAAGAGAGTTTGTTCCCCCCCCCCAGATGCCTGGTACTTAACAATTGAGTCCCTCGGCAATGACCACCCACCGTAACGCAGCAGGGCCACCTTGACTAGGGACAGTGAAGAAAGGGAGACCTTCAGAGGAACCCAAGGGAATAGAGTGAAAGAGCAAGGACTCCCCCATAAGATGTCTGTCAAGCTACTTAACAGTCATCCACTCAGCCTTCCAATAGCATCAGAATTCAAACCCGCCCCTCGTCTCCCAGCCCCAGGTGCTTCCTTCTCGTTTTCCACCACGGTATTCATAGCTACTTCCTTCCTTCCTGCTTTTCCTGCCTTGACTTTCTCTCCCTTGGCCTCCATCCCTTTCTCTTCCTTCTGCAGCTAAGAACTCATCTTCTTACAAGCTCTGTGGCTCCCAATTCAGGGCTTTGTAAACTATTGAATGAGTTACTGAATTAAGACAAACCTGATGGATGGAGCTGTCACATACAGGAAAGAAAGGAAGGAGGTGAGCAGTCCTAAGAAAACCAGCATCTTTTCAACTTCTTTAGTTGCTGCTGCTTTACCAAGAACAACTTTGACTCCAACTCTGGCTCGGGGTCCTCCTGGTCTGGCTCCAACTCTTGGCTGCTTCTTGCTGCTTCTCTTTCCTCCAGCTCCTCTCGCTCCTGGGTGTTCAGCAACAGCCTGGCTCTAAGCGTAGCCCAGAATCCTATTTAAATCCGAGAGCTGTCAGAGCACAGCCTGCTGGGAGATGTAGTCCCGGGAGAGAAGGTTGGAGAAAAGAGCAGAGCCTCACACTTATTGGCAAAGAGAATGAGGGGAGATGGAGAACTGCCCCTAACTTTCCCACCCTCAGTCATTTCTCTTATCTGGGGAATGTGTTCCCTCCACCACCCTCACCTCCACTCCTGCAAAATAGAATATATTTAACTTTAGCAGCAGACCCCATGATACTTGAAATACAGTGTGATTAAAATAGAAAGACAAGGAAGAACCCCCCAGAAGAGAGGTGAGAGAATTCAGGAGAGTGTTTCCCTTGGTGGGGAAGGGGTAGAGACTGGGGCGGGGTATGTTGGGATCTCCTGGGGGGGCTGGTAGTGTTCTGTTCTTTGGGGAGGGTTGCTATTACACAGGTGTGCTCACCTTGTGAAAATTCACTGAGTCACACACTTGATTTGTGCACTTGACTGTGTTTTATGTTCTGTTTCAATGAAGTTAACACACACATGTATTGTACATGCCAAAGAAAAGGTATAGTGTTTCAGTGCATGGGCTCTTAGCGTGGACTTCCTGGTTCAAATCTCAGCTGAACTGCTTACCAGATGGGTGGCCCTGGGCAGGTTACTAAACCTCTCTGTTAACTCACTTTCCTCACTTGCATAATGGCATGATAAAATATACACCTACCTTTTTAAGTAGTAAATTAAATAGGTAGGAAATTTGAGATGGAGACTAGCACATAGTAGACACTGTATAAGAGTTGGCTGGGGGCTTCCCTGGTGGCGCAGTGGTTGAGAATCTGCCTGCCGATTCAGGGGACACGGGTTCGAGTCCTGGTCTGGGAGGATCCCATATGCCGCAGAGCAACTGGGCCCGTGAGCCACAATTACTGAGCCTGCGCGTCTGGAGCCTGTGCTCCGCAACAAGAGAGGCCGCGATAGTGAGAGGCCCACGCACCGCGATGAAGAGTGGCCCCCGCTTGCCACAACTAGAGAAAGCCCTCTCAGAGAAATGAAGACCCAACACAGCCATAAATAAAATAAATAAATTAATTTAAAAAAAAAAAAGAGTTGGCTGTTCAGGGACTTCTCTGGTGGCACAGTGGTTAAGAATCCACCCGCCAATGCAGGGGACACCTGTTCAAGCCCTGGTCTGGGAAGATCCCACATGCCGTGGAGCAGCTAAGCCTTTGTGCCACAACTACTGAGCTACTGAGCCTGCGCTCTAGAGCCCATGAGCCACAACTACTGAAGCCCACGCACCACAACTACTGAGGCCCGGGCGCCTAGATCCCATGCTCCGCAACAAGAGAAGCCACTGCAATGAGAAGCCCGTGCACCGCCAAGAAGACCCAAAGAAGCCAAAACATAAATAAATTAAAAAAAAAGAAAAAGAAAAAGAGTTGGCTGTTTGAGCTTCCCTGGTGGTCCAGTGGTTGACTCCGCACCTCCACTGCAGGGGGCACATTTTCCTTGGTCAGGGAACTAAGATCCCGCATGCTATGCAGCAAGGCCAAAAAAAAAAAAAAAAATAGAGTTGGCTGTTATGATTAGCTGTATTGATTTCTGTCCTACTTGCTTTATTCAAGGGTTTAGTGTAGAAAAGGGAAGGGTAATGAATGCAGGTGATGTTTCAGTTGAATGCTATTAAAGATGAGGGGAAAGACGAGAAACAAACCAAGCAGAAACTCTCAGCACCCTCTGGAGGTGTGTGAGGGGATGGGAGGAGGATATGTAGGGTTCACAGCCTTTGCTCACTCAGTATTCCTCTCCTGGACAGGACTCCAAGAGTCATGCCCCAGATCTGCTCCTTCCTGCAAAGCTAGAGGAGGCTCCAAGAGACACGAGTGATGAAAGAAGACTCCTGTGGCAGGCAGGTGCTCACTCCTTCATTCATTGATTCATCCATCCATTTAACATACACTTACTGAGCATTTCCTGGTTCCATTCCTGCCCCTTGCAAATCCCAAGAACCTGATGAACAGAACAAGGAGTAGTCAGATCATTCCCAAGGGGAATCCCTCTTGACTCCCAGGTTGCCTCTCCCATCTCTTCCCGCTTCTCCTGCTCTGGGTCCAGTTCACTGCAGCAGTGTCAGCTGCAAATACTGCAAAGTCCCAGAAGCCCCTGAGGGGAACTTTCTGCTGGTGCTCCCCAATGCCTGCCTCCTAGTGGATGTCTGCTGGGCCAACATGGTCCTGCTGATTGGACAGAGTACTTTTCTCCAATACCTGGTGACACTGGGTCTACAACATCTCTTAGATTATATGTGAAAACAAGATCTGTGGGTGTTTTATTTGAGTCCTCCCTACCCCATGTAATCAGAGCTGAGGTCAACCAGTGAAACAGACACAATGCCATATGATGTGAGGGAAAGTACATCTAATAACCTCAAATCTGAGTACCTTTGTACTAAAGTCCTGTAGGCTCCCTATCACTATTGAATCAAATTCAAGAGCCCCTGCACCTGTGGAGATGATACTCAATTTATCTTGAGCTTGTCTGCGAGGCAGAGAGCCCTAAAGAACAGCATGTAGTGCTCTGGAGCAGCATAGAAAAGATATTCGAAGGAAGATAAGGCATCTAGAATTACGGAAACACACAAATAGTTTGCTGAAAACACATGTTATTAAATATTAGAATCCAAAGACCACCATCAGGTGATTGATTAGTCCTGCCAAATGTTAAACGACATTACAAAACTATAATAATTTAAATAGTGTGGTACAAGCAGGTGAATAGTCAGACAAATCAATAGAACAGAATGGAAAGCCAAGACATAGACCCAAATACAGATGGAAATAGAGATATGATAAAAACACTGTTTCAAATCAGTGGGGGTTAGTGGTGGAGACGGAGTATTTAATAAAGTATTATAATACCTAGGTATCCAGTTGGGAAAAAGTAAACTTGATCCTTACCTTACTCTTTTTTTTTTTTTTTAATAGAAAGTCTTTATTTATTTATTTATTTATGGCTGTGTTGGGTCTTCGTTTCTGTGCGAGGGCTTTCTCTAGTTGTGGCAAGTGGGGGCCATCTCTTCATCGCGGTGCGCGGGCTTCTCACTATCACGGCCTCTCTTGTTGCGGAGCACAGGCTCCAGATGCGCAGGCTCAGTAATTGTGGCTCACGGGCCCAGTTGCTCCGTGGTATGTGGGATCTTCCCAGACCAGGGCTCGAACCCGTGTCCCCTGCATTGGCAGGCAGATTCTCAACCACTGCGCCACCAGGGAAGCCCCTTACCTTACTCTTTACACCAAAATTTGAAATAGGTCAAAGATATAAATGTGAAAAATGAAACCATTAAAGTATTAGGAAAAACCATTGAACAATTTTTTAAATGATTTTAGAGTGATAATACCTAATAATAACAAGATAGGAAACACATGTTTTGCAGACAAGAGTTTAATTTATTTAGTGTATAAAGAACTCTTAAAAATCACTAAGAAAAAGAATAAACAATGCAATTGAAATCACAGTTTACAGAAAAGAAAATACAAGTGATTCTTTAACCTCACTCATAATAAGAAAGAGGCAAATGAAAATTACACAGGGAGCTGGGGACTTCCCTGGTGATCCAGTGGCTAAGACTCCACACTCCCAATGTAGGGGGCCTGGGTTCCATCCCTAGTCAGGGAACTAGATCCCACATGCATGCTGCAACTAAGAGTTTGCATGCCGCAACTAAAGATCCCGCATGCCACAATGAAGATCCCGCATGTGGCAACAAAGATTCCGTGTGCCGCAACTAAGACCCGGCACAGCCTAAATGAGTAAAAATAAATAAGTAAATATTTTTTTTAAATTACACTGGGAGCCACTCTTCACTTAATTGACAAAGATCAAAAAGGTTATATAACATGGTCCACTGGTGAGAATGTGAATAAATAATGATGAAATGCTACTGGGAGAATTGATTGTTACAGTCTCCAGAGAGAAGTGTGGCAACATCTAATTAATCAAAACACATGCCTGTTGACCTAGACATTCCACTTTCTTGTTTTTGTAAGGTTGTCATGCAGTACTGTGTGTAATAGCAAAAGTTTGGAAACCTTCCAAATGTCCAAATGTCCATAGCTATACAATGGATACTATACAGCTGTAACAAAGAATACTTTTTTTAACATATGGTCATGGAACAATCTTTGAGAATATTAGGTAAAAAGACAAGGAGCAGAGCAGTGTCCATAATATGCTACTATTTGTTTAAAAAATGGAGGGACTATATGGACATATTTATTTGGTATGCATAGACTATCTCAGAAAAGATAACAAGAAGTAGATAACAATGGTTGCTTCTAGGAGGACGGGGGACAGGAATAGGTGGAGGCTTTTCACTGAATGTTCCCTTTTGTACCTTGTGAACTCATAACCTCTGGCTTATTAAAAATTAAAGTTTTGAGCAAAACAAACAAGATCACTTTGAAACAACTTACTTGTTTATTTTTGTTAAATTAACCATTGCAATATCACAAAACAAAGCTACTTCTCAAACCAGTATTGAGACATTCTTAAACATGTGTTGCTATATAAGCAAAACTATCATCTTGACCTGCTTCATCATTGGAATCAACACCAAAAGGATCACAGACCAATCTGATATCTGTTTTTTAGGGACTTCAATCTTCTATGTGATAGAAAGAGATGAAAACATCAGGAGAACCAGTGCAGGAACAGACCTAAAATTCAGCTATGAGGAAGCATTCACCACCTGTAACACCTCTTCCTGACACTGATAAATCACAGGTCAGAAGGTAAGCCATCCTTGAAGGGTGTGCTATGAAGAGATCACATGATACGAAGCTGGGAAGCTGCTCTACGATTTGAATTTTGGTCTGAATTCAAATGGGGTCATACTGCACTGGCCACGTGGTTATCCTTGCCCTGGTTACTCTTGGAAGAAGCCCCTTACAAATTAGAGCAGGAGGAAGAATGATAAACCTCTACTTCTCTCCCTCCCTTCACCTAGTCTTAGAATCACAGATTCTGGAATCTAGGCAGAGAAGTAGAAGGTCCCAAATCCAACCTTCCTACCACAAACTGCCTGCCACCCCCCTAAAAGTGTTTATGTAGTACCACATAGATATTTCTATTTCCAGCCATGAGGGACTTGCTGCCTCTTCCCATGTCCCTACCCCTGACTTGACCCAAGTGGAAGCACAGTTTTTATATTTGTTTTACCCAGTAATAATGGTTGTTCCTTTTTTCCAATTTATTTTTTTTAATATATGTGCTGCCGAAGCGAGCACCGATTGTTCCTTTTTCTCGATTTTAAAAGGTGAAATAAACTCATTATCCTTCTCAAAAAAAAAGTTTACTGATAGTATGTAACGTCTATTGATTTTCCACCTATTGGTCAGGGACACTTACCGACAGCGGGTACTATTGACATTTGGGGCCAGAGAATTCTTGTAAGGGGTTGTCCTGTACTTTGGAGGGTGCTTAGCAGTGTCCCTGGCCTCTATACATACATGCCAGTAGCACTACTCCCCCCCGTGACAACCAAAACGTCTCCAGACATTGCCAACTGTCCACTGGGGGGCAAAACTACCCCATTTGAGAACCACTGCCCTCCAAGAGGTAGGGCCTTCAGGATAACAGGATGATACAACTTCAGTATGTGTATTCTTGGAAAGGATTAGAGCCCAGTAATGTTTTGCTTTGTATCCTGTGCCTTTGACTCAGCTGGAGTCTAACGAAGCAAACCTGCTTACTGCCCAGGATCAGTTATTAGTACCTTTCCAGGGCCTAGGGGTGCTGGCTATCTCCTAAACTTTTGGCCTTCCTCCCAGCTTAATTCTGATAACTCCGTTAGTCTGCCATGGCTGGGACCTGTGCACCCCTAATGAGGGAACTTTCTGGGGTGATGGAAATGTTCTACATCTTGCGATCTATGCATTTGTTGAAACTCAGTGAATACACGCTTAAGATTTGTGCATTTCACTGTATTTCACCCAGCACCACCAAATAAATAAATCAAATAGATATTTAAAATAAAAAAAGGATATATTGTACAACACAGTGAATATAGCCGATATTTTATAACTATAAATGGAATATAACTTTTAAAAATTGTGAATCACTATATTGTACACCTGTAACATATAATATTGTACATCAACTGTACTTGAATAAAAGAAAAAATAAAATTAAAAAAATCTAATTGCCACAAAGATCACAAAGTCCAGAAAATTATATTTTTATTAACTAACTGCCTGACATGCTTAATGATATTTTTTCTCATTTTTTTGGCTGCATAGTTCTGATGGCCTCTTGCTGTGACAATGATTTTGTAAATATAATTTTCCATAGACAGAATTAAAAGATAATTCAGCCTTACTTCTATCATGGATGATCAAATTTGTTTGAAAAAAGTTTTATTTTTAAGGGTTACAGAAAAGTTGCAAAAATAGTACTGAAAGATCCCATGTACCCTTCATACAGCTTCCCCTAATGTTAACATCTTAAATAATTTTAGTACAATGATTAAAACTAGGAAATTAACATTTGTATAATAATATTAAGTAAACTGAAGGCCTTATTTTATTTTCACCAGTTTCCCCACTAATGTTCTATTTCTTGAACAGGATCTAATTCAGGACCCTACACTGCATTTAGTTGTTAGGTACAATGGCACGTTTGAAGAGTACTGGCCAGTTATTTTGTAGAATGCCTCTAAATTTGGGTTTTCTGATGTTTTCTCATGCTTAGATTGAGGTTTTATTCAAATTTGTTTTGAATTATTGATAGTTGCATAAATTATGTGCTTTCATACACAGTCACGTACACTTGTGGTTTGTAGTATTGCCGCCCTACAAACGGAAATTCTGATCAATTATTTTTCATGTATTCACACCAAAAAAACAAGAAAAAATGGTACATTTGTAATTGTATATGCTGCATTATTGAATAATTTCCATTTTGACTAGGCATTGATGAGAACAAAACAGTCCACATTCCACTTACCTTTTACACTTCTGATGATTGGAAGAATTTTCCACTGATTAGCTTCTAGCTCCATACATTTCAAATCTTATTACTGGTGTCCTATCCACATACTTACAGTGCTGGGCACCATCGGACCACATTCATACTATGATATGACATCTGGCTCCTGTACACCCACCCCTAACAATCAACGTGGAGATTTCTTTTCAGAGCAGTGAAAAGCAAAACATAAGTTTAAGGTCTCAGCAATTCACTCTGCCACATTTATTTTAACAATCCTTGGTCACTGTGTTACATTTTAATGATAAGATGTAATCGAATGTTAGTGAAATCATCCCATCTTTTGATTTTACATAAAGTTGGCTTAGATCCCTTCCCTATATCTATTGGGAAGACCAACAATCAATCTCCCGAAGATTTCTGTGAATTCACACATTGTGTGATTTTTCCAAGATTTGGGAAAATAGAGGGGGTTTATAATTCAGCAACGTAAATGACTTAATACTAAACTTTAAACAGGCCTGTTCTTAAAGTCCTTTGGTTACCTTGACACTGAAAAATTTTCACTGGTTACTTTTATCTATAAACTCTAGCTCCTGACATGTTTCTTACTAATACTACTCTTCCTTTCTTCCTCCCCACCCTCTCTTCTTCTTCTCCTCCCTCTCCTCCCACTCCTCCTCCTCCTTTTTGTTTTCTTGAGGCATAACTGACAAATAAAATTGTAAGATTTTTAAAATTTTATTTTATTGAAGTATAGTTGATTTAAAGTGTTGTGTTAGTTTCAAGTATACAGCACAGATATTGTTATACAAACCCACACACATATGTGTGTTGTGTATATATATATGTATATATATATTCTTTTTCAGATTCTTTTCCCTTACAGGTTATTACAAAATATTGAGTATAGTTCCCTGTGTATACAGTAGGTCCTTGTTGGTTATCTATTTTATATACAGTAGTGTGAAAATTGTAAGATATTTAAAGTATGCAATGTGATGATTTGTTAACTCTCTTCTTTAGGGAGTCTTATCTTTGTTCCTTTTTGACTATTCACCCAAACCCCCAAATTCCTTTATCTTCTCATTCGAGGCAGTTTAGCTATTTCTTTATTAACCTGTCTCCATTGGGTACCTGTTGCCTTCCTAAAGGTGTTATAAATGTTTTTTTCCCAAACCAAGAGAGTTATCACCTCCAAGAGAAGCTATATTTTCCAGTTTTTAAGTGTCTTTTCATCCTACTTCTTACCTAGAGTAAATAGTAATAAAACAAAATTTGTACCACTTTGTAACCATGATGCATAGCAAGAGGGAGGAGAGCATGAGAGTTAGACCCACAGGTTGCGGGGCCAGATTTCCTGGGTCAAAATCCTGACTTTCCTCAACAATAAAAAGATAAATAACCCAACTGAAAATGGGCAAAGGATCAGAGTGGACATTTCTCCAAGGATACGTACCTAAAAATAAAATGGCCAACAAGTACATGGAAAGATGTTCAGCATCATTAGTAATCAGAGGAATGCAAATCAAAACAACAAAGAGATACTACTTCATACCCACTTGGATGACTAAAATCAATACACAGATGATAACAAGTATTGGCAAGGATGTAGAGAAACTGGCAACATACACTGCTGATACGAATGTAAAATAGCTTCTTTGGCAAACAGTCTGGTAGTTCCTCAAACAATTAAACATAGTGTTAATATATGATCTAGCAATTTCATTCCTAGGTACATCTACAAAATAAATAAAAATATGTATCTACACAGAGACTTGTTCACAAATGTTTATAGTAGCATTATTCATAATGGCCCAAAAGTGGAAATAACCTAAACTGTGTATCAACTGATGAACGGATTAAGAAAATATGGAATGTCCGTACAATGAATTATTGCTCAGCCATAAAAAGGAATAAAGCACTAATATGTACTACAATGTGGAAGAATCTTCAAAACATTATGCTATGTGAAGAAGCCAGACACAAACAGCTACATATTGTATGATTCCATTTTTATGAAATCTCTAAAGGCAGACCCATAGAGAGAGAAAGTAGATTAGTTGCTGGCAGTAGCTGAGAGGAAGGAATAGGGAGTGATTGGCAAAGGGTATAAAGTTTATTTTGGGGATGATGAAAATGTTATGAAATTAGACAGTGGTAATGATTGTACAGCCTTGTGAATATAATAAAAACCACTTAATTGTATACTTTAAAAGGATGAATATTGTCGTATGTTAATTACAGCTCAATAAAAATTAATTGATATTAAAATTTTTTAAACAATGCCCTCACACATATTTTGAATGATAATGATTTCAGTAATTTTACAGAAATACCAAAAGAATAATTTCACTTGTAAAATATCCTTCTAGATTCTGAGCAAGAGCACAGTTTAAAGATGGCATACACTGTGGTTGCTGGGAAGGGGGTGCGGTGTGTGAGGAGGGTTGGATTGGGAATTGTGGAACTAGCAGATGTAAACTGTTATATATAGAATGGATAAACAACAAGGTCCTATTGTATAGCATAGGGAACTATATTCAATATCCTGTAATAAACCATAATGGAAAAGAAAAAATAAATAAAGATGGCATACATTCTCTTGGTCTCTTGACAACTGGAGAGGTAGGTCTATGTGCCCCTCCTCTCTTTGAATCTTGGTGGGCTCTGTGTGACTGTGGTGTGACTTCTCTGACCAATAGACTACACGGAAGTGATGTTGTGTCAGTTTCCAAGCCCAGACGTTAAGAAATTTTCTGTCTCTTAAATATCATTCCTTGAGTTCTGTCATTTTGGGAGAAGTTGAACAAGCCTGCTGGAAAGACCATGGAGAGGCCCTGAGTCTATGTGGAGAGGGAGAGTGGTCCCCCTGAGTTCAGCTTCTAGCTGTCCTCCCGAGATTCAAGACATGTGAGGGGAAGCCTTCTTGAACCAACCCAGACATCATCTGGATTACTCCATGGATTACCCCGTGGAGTAATTCAGTCAACACCACATGGAGGGGAAGAAAAACCTAGCTGAACTCTGCCTGAGTTCTGACCCACAGATCATGAACATTATGAAATAAATTCTATTTAATCTTTATGTGTGGGTGGATTGTAACATATATAGTGTGTTATGAAACTATAGATAACTGAAAAAACAACTTAAGAGAACTGTCCTGGAGAATTCTTGCTAAGCCTGTATCTGCAAAATAATTTCCTTAAGCAATAGAAAGTAATAGATAACCTTACTAATGAAATCTTACTCTGTATGGATTTATCTTTTAAATGAAAGCTTGGAAGAGACAAAGAAAATGACATGCCATAGATCAGTTCTATCCTGAACCCCGTATGTTGACTGGGTCATCTCCAAACATTGACTGAGCATGATAATGGAGCAAATTAATGAATATGCATGTTAGACAACTTTGCTGTTAACCATTGATTTGTCATGGCAGCGACCTCCCCAGGAGCATGGTTTTCTCTAACAGCACCCGTGAGATTGGATGTAGGCATAAAGAAGGGTGGTGTCATTCACTAGATTCAAGGCACACACAGGGAGAGGCCAGGACAGCCAAAGGCAGAGGTCTGGCAGGTAGCTGGAAATATAGGTCTGGAGCTCAGAGAAGTGTGGGCGGGAGAAATTGGTTTATTGAGCATTACAATTTGTTTGGGAGGACAGCAGCTGGGCATAAATCCAATTATCTCTTTCCGCCTAAAACCTTTCACAGGCTTGATTTCAGGATAAAGTTCGAACTCTAGCTTGGCACACAGGCCCTTCATGATCTGAACGTTGCCTGTCTCTGACCTGATCTACCATCCCTCACCCATCCCCACCCTTTGATCTAGACTCATTCCCGTTCTTAGAACACTGTGAGCTCCATCACACCATGTGCCTTCAAACCCATACCTGGTATGCTTTGATCACCCCTCCACCCCATCTACTGGCTCACTTGGCTCAACTGCCCCTCCTCCTGGCCTCTCGACTACCCCTTTCCTTCATCGGCTGGAGTTTTGTTTGCCTTCCCCTAGGCGTGCTCCACTTCACTACTTGCAAATGCCCTGTGCTATTTGTACAACAGCCCTTATCACAGTGCATCCACACTGACAGTTTTCTTGGTTGTTGAAAGAACAAACATACCACACTGCACACAGGGTTGCTAAGTGAACATTCCCAAACATAAACCCATTGGTCTTCTCCCTGACCCAAGCCCACAATCCTCTCCCCTCCACACTTCTCACCGGAATTCCATTTTCATGAATAAGAAACACCCTCACATCTTCAGCCTTTGTATCTCTAATGTACCCCCAATTCTCAGCCTCAGCTGAGAACTGGCTGTGTTCTGTGGACACCTCTTGGCCTGCAGTTTCTGAAGTGGAGGCTCGTTATTCTCCCGTATCCCACATGCCTCAGCTTCCCGGGGGCAGGGTATCACTGTCCTCTCCACAGCCCACCCCCACTTCCAGACCCTTCCTCCATCCTGACATGAAACGCCTGCTCCTTTGAGCCCCAAGTCATGAGGCTCCTCCTCTCTGACCCTGTCCTGGATTTACTTCCCTCCCATGTCTCTTTTTTCACAGATGATTTTGGTGCCTGCTTCTCAGCCTTCCCATCCTAACACTGCCATCGTCCAGGTGACTTCATTATCTTCATAGGTGTGCCAGCAACTCCCTGGACCCTCAGGCCCTTGACCTCCTCCTCATCAGAAACCTCCTCTACCTCATTCCACCCCTCAGCCTGTCAACACCTGGAACCATCCACCTCTAAAATCCTGCATTCAGACAACCCCACCACAGCACCTCCTATTCATCTAGCTCTCTTGTGGCACAAATCCCAACGTAGCAGTTATTTAACCCCAGGAGGACCTCCAGACCACTATAAGGCCCTGCTGTCATCACTTCCTTTTTTATCCAACTGAGATTTCATACTCATCACTTCAATCATTCCCTTACCAACATCCTCAGCCCCCTGACCCCCTTGTCTTTCTGCCCTAAGAGCGTGAAAACCCCAACTCTGGATGAACCCATGCGTTGGTCCTCTTTGTGCAGCTGGCTGATGAGAGCTGCTAGAGACAAATCATGTCACCTTGCATGTTGATGCCATTATAAGTACATAGTCACCAACGTCACCCAGGGTTTCCAATGAAACTGTCCATCTTTTTTTATTTCCCTAATTGCCACCAACCTAATCTCCACAAAGATTATTTCAAACCTTCACTATCCCTCTTAAACTCCTTGCCTCGATTTCAACATGTATCCTGACCTCTTAACACACACACACACACACACACACAAATAGGGACCACCAGAAGGAATATTCTGCTACCAAGTTTAGAAGTCTATTTGAATTCATGCTCATCATATTTTCCTTTCCTCCTGAAGTGAATTTGTCTCTAGCCCATCATCTCCTGCTTTCTCAGGGACCTTACTCTATCATTTATCTCCTATCTCCCCTTTATCTTTAACTTTTTCCTCTGTGCTCTTTAAAAATGCTCCTACCAGGGAATTCCCTGGTGGTCCAGTGGTTAGGACTCCGCACTCTCACTACCGAAGGCCCGGGTTCAACCCCTGGTCAGGGAACTAATCCCACAAGCCGCGCAGTGTGGCCAAAAAAATAAAATTAAATAAATAAAAATGCTCCTACCATCCCACCTCCTCTTCCTGATACTAAACTCTTTTCTCCTCCCCAGCCTGAAAACGTTGGCTACATTTTCTCACAGCCTCCTCCAATCAGGCTCCCACCCCACCACTTCTCTGAAGCTGTTCTCCCCAAAGTCACCAATGACTGATACAGTGCTGAATCTAGTGGACACATCTCAGTTCTTTGTTGCCTGACTTCTCAGTAGCATGGCACACTTGATCAATACCTACTTCTATTTTTCACAGTTTTATTGAGGTATAATTTATATGCACATGTTAAAAGTATACAATTTGATGAGTTTTCACATTACCATACACTCATCACACAGTCTATCACCACCGTCAAGACAATGAACATGTCCATCACCCCAAAAGTTTCCTCGTTCCCCTTGGTAAAACCCTCCCATTCCTCTCCACTTCCCCCCATCCCCGGGAAGCCACTGGTCTGCTTTCTATCACCACAGTCTATAACCTACAGTTTGCGTTTTCTAGGATTTTACATAAATGGAATCATTTTGGCCTGGCTTCTTTTACTCAACATAGTTACTTTGAGATTCCTTCAGGCTGTTGAGTGCATTGAAAGTCTATTCCTTCTTATTGCTGAGTAGTATTCATTGTGTGGATGTATTACAATTTGTTTATCCATTCACCTGTTGATGGACACTTGGGTTGTTTCCTATTTTTTTATTATAACACAGAGTCTATGATCATTCACATACAAGTCTTTGAATGAATAAACTTCCATTTCTCTTGGGAAATTACCTAAGAGTCATATGATAGATGTATGTTTAACTCCCATTTAACTATTTGAGAATTTGCCAAACTGTTTTCCAAGGTAGTTGTATCATTTTGCATTCTCAGAAGGAGTGTATGAGAGTTCCAGTTGCTCCACATTCTCATCAATACTTGATATGGTCAGTCTTTTTTATTTTAGCCATTATAGTAGGTATGTAGTGGCATTTTATTGTGATTTTAATCTGTATTTCCCTAAGGACTAATGATATTGAGCACTTTAAAAATGTACTCATTTGCCATCTATATATCTTTTCTTCCTTCCTTCCGTTCTTTCCTTCTTTCTTTCTTTCTTTCTTCCTTCCTTTCTTTCATTTTTGGCTGTGTCTGGTCTTAGCTGTGGCACACGGGATCTTTGTTGCGGCGCACGAGCTCTTCGTTGTGGTGCGTGGGCTTCTCTCTCTAGTTGCGGCACGTGGGCTCAGTAGTTGCAGTGCTCGGGCTCAGTAGTTGTGGCACACAGGCTCTCTAGTTGTGACTCGCCGGCTTAGTTGCCCTTCAGCATGTGGGATCCTAGTTCCCCGACCAGGGATGGAACCCCCACCTCCTGCATTGTAAGGAGGATTTTTAACCACTGGACCACCAGGGAAGTCCCTATATATCTTCTTTGTTGAAGTATCTGTTCAAATCACTTGACCATTTAAAAAATTGGGTTGTTTTCTTAATCTTGAGTTTGGGGAGTTTTAAAAATATATATTCTGACTACAAGTCCTTTATCAGATATGTGACTTGCAAATATTTTCTCCCAGTCTTTAGTTTTCAAAGAACAGAAGTTATTAATTTGGATGAAGTCTAACTTAATTTGTTCTTCTATGGATCATGCTTTTGGTGTTGTACCCACTTCTTTAAATGCCTTTATAATGCATTCTATTACACCACATCCTCTGGGTTCCCTCTGGTGCCAGTTATCAATTTATTGCCTTTCAGCTCCAATTCATCCTTTTTGCCTGCTTTATGAGAGTGGAAAATGACCATTCTATTTTCTATATTCTCTTCTTTGGCATCTGGCACGATATTAAGCTTTGTCAATAGATGGCACTGGAGAGACACTGCGGAAGGAAAGGGGCTTGCTTTCTGGTTCTGTTGTGCTAGCTCTGCAGGCTTCTGCAGCAGGCTTGGCTCCCGCAGTGCCAGGCTCCTGTGGTCCACGCAGCTTCTGCACCATCAAGTGCTTGGCCCCATCAGCATTCAGTGGCCAGCAGCCTCCCCCAGCAACCCTCCCCTCAGGTGGTTTTGTAGCAGAGTGCCTCCAGTGAGACACTTCCCTGTGGACAGCTTTCCCTAGCACAGTGGATTTCCAGCAAATTTCAGTGGTGCAGCAGACAGTGACTTCTCTGCCATTCAGTGTGCTATACTCTCCAGCAAGCCCTGGGCTTCAGTCTGGGAGTAGAAGGGGTCTTTTCCTAGGGAGCTCCATCTCAGCCCCAGGTAGGGGCTATTATATATTATATTATGTTGTATTATTTATAGTATATCTGCTATTAAAAATTTAAATTATATCTATTTTTTATTTTATCTGTTCTTTTAGCCTTTAGAGTTCTTTTTTTGGGGGGGGGGCCATGCCACACAGCTTGTGGGATCTTAGTTCCCCAACCAGGGATTGAACCCTGGCCCTTGGCAGTGAAAGCGGGGAGTCCTAACCACTGGACTGCCAGGGAATTCCCTAGAGTTCTCTTTACTTCTTACTAGCACACTGGTTGGCAAACTGTGACCCACAGGCCAAATTCAGTCCACTGCCTGTTTGTGTAAATAAAGTTTTATTGGAACACAGCCATGCTCATTCGTTTACATACCGTCTATGGCTGTTTTCATGTTACGGTAGCAGAGTTGGTAGCTGCAACAGAGATGGCCCCCAAAGCCGAAAATATTTACTTTTCTTTATAAGAAAAGTTTAATCACTCCTGTACAAGCCAGTTCCTCATCATTCCAATCCTCTGTTATGGTTAATAATTCTTCATATTAAAATTTTCCTGTTCAAATTTACTGTGTGGTTTCTCTAACCTGCTCAGACCCAAGCTAATACATCTCCAACCTCTCTGTCCCCTTTTCACAGTCCATTTTCAGTCTTACCTTTCTCTACCTATCCCATAATTTGAGTGCTCCTCAAGGTCCTCCTCTGCACTTTCTCTAACTTCCTCTCCAAGTGACTCTTCTGTTTACTCATCTTCAGTCATCAATTTTGTGGAATTAACTAAAGAAACCTCAGCTATAATTGGAGTGGGACAGCCCTATATGGGGAGCTCTCATGCCCAGTCATGCATCATCAATTACTCCAAACAGGAAGAGATGTTTGCCTACATCTCCCACAGGAAAGTGTTGCCTACATCACTATCCAGCAGGAAGAAGAAAACTCTCCACTGCATACAGTCCGGCCAATCAGACTTTAGCAGCCCAACCAATGAGAAGCCTCCATACTTTGGATTCCCAGCTTTCTCCAATGGACTCTTTGATTATCACAGCCCCTCCCAACCACCCCCCCTTTTGCTATAAAAGCAAGCTTCCCTTCCTTGTTCTCTGGATTTGCCCATGGGCCACCATAGTTTGTATATCTTGAATTGCGGGTTCCTATGGCTATTTCTGAATAAACTCGCTTTTGCTTGTAAATAACTCCCTATTACATTATTAAAATTGACAGGCTTAACCAATTGTTTTTAATCTGGGTTCTATGGATGCAATTGCATGCAAATTTTGTGTAGATGCCCAAATGTGCATGTGTATAAGAAGAAGTTCTCCAGCCTCATCTTTTGGCAACACGGCTCAGTAGTTAAGGGCACAGACCATGGATACAACATGCTTAAGTCTGAATCCCAGCTCTGCCACTATGTCCTGGGCTAACGTATTTAACCTTGTTGTTGTTTCAGTTTCCTTTTCTGTGAAATAGGGAAAATCATAGTACCTACCTCATAGAGTTGTTATGAGAATCAAGGTGGTTAATAGATATAAGGCACTTGGGCAAGGCCTGGCACATAATAAGCACTATATAAGCACTGGTTGTTATTGCCATTTCTGGCACTGCCCCTAGCCCCTGTGCCTCTACTAGACCAGTGTTTTCCATTGTTCTAGTGGCCCCTGTTTTAACTCTGCACCATCGAGTGCACTCACTCAAGTCCTCTGCTCAGAGCACTCTTGCCTATATGTTGCTTGCCCACTAACTCCTGGCCTTCCTCAGGCCTCAGCTCACATGTTATTTCCTTAAAGAAGCCTTCCTGATTTCCAGACCAGGAAAGGTCTCCTGCTATGACCTCCTAAAGATTTCTCTATTTTCCCTCATAACCCTCATCACAATTTATTCACAGTGATCACTTGTTTTTTTGTTTTTGTTTGTTTGTTTTTAAATTTATTTATTTTTGGCTGCATCGGGTCTTTGTTGCTGTGCGCGGGCTTTCTCTAGTTGTGGCGAGCGGGGGCTACTCTTCGTTGCGGTGCACGGGCTTCTCCTTGTGGTGGCTCCTCTTGTGGAGCACAGGCTCTAGGCGGGCGGGCTTCAGTAGTTGTGGCACGTGGGCTTCAGTAGTTGTGGCACGTGGGCTTCAGTAGTTGTGGCACACGGACTCAGTAGTTGTGGCTTGCAGGCTCTAGAGCACAGGCTCAGTAGTTGTGGCTCACGGGCTTAGTTGCTCCGCAGCATGTGGGATCTTCCCGGACCAGGGCTCGAACGCGTGTCCCCTGCATTGGCAGGCAGATTCTTAACCACTGCACCACCAGGGAAGCCCTGATCACTTGTTGCAGAGGTAATTTCTCCCTGGCTCCTTGCTGGACCTCAGCACAGTGCCTAGTACATTGTAGGAATACCATAAACATTTGTCAAATAAATGAGTGAATGAATAAGGAACAAAACATGGGAAAGGCTTTTAATACAGGTGTAAAACTCTATTCAAATATTAGGTAACCCAATAATGAGCATGTGACAAAATCTGATGACTTATTTAATATAATGTTAAATCAGTAGAAATTTGTATTGTGTGAAGGAAACCCTCTCCTCTCCAATTGCTATAAAATATATTGGTTCAAATTGAGCTTGGAATATGTGTCTTTCAATCAAATGGAAATGAATTATCCAGAAGAACCAGAATACATTACTGTGTGCAGTCAGGGACCACAGACAGATAATGACTTAAAACATTCCCCACCTTCACCCCCAAGGAAACGAGACATAGTCCTTAGAGGGCAGACTGAAAGGAGTGACTGACCAGGGAAGCTGCTTGTTCCCAGAGAGTTTCCATGGCTTTAATTCAAGACAGGATTAAATACTTTCATGAGTAGGCAAAACCAACTGTGCTAATCTGAGAAATCCATTGCTACCCTGGGAGTTAATATAACTAACCCAAGTCATCAAGAAAACTATATTCTATCATCAATTAACACTCAAACACCAGGAAAATTATGATATTATACTTTATATTTCATTATAATTCCACAAAGACACAATAAAATGATTCTCCCGGTAGTGTCTTCAGGGACCGATTGCTTCTGCTTCTTTGCGTGAAGGAATCCCTAAGGAGGAAAGATTCCCCCCTCCCCCCCAACTGTCAGACTCCAACCGCTCCTCTTTTGTGCAATCAGCCTTAGAACATTTCCCAGACGCCAATATTTGACCTCCAGGAGAAACATGCGGTAACCGCCTACCCATAATTGGGGAAAACTGAACCAGGGTCTGGACTTAGGCACCGGCACAGAGAGGACTGGGGAGATTTCATGGTGGCCAGAAGGGCCATGGGAGAGCTGGTTCGATGATCCCAAAGGCCCTAGATCCTAGCTGGTTGGGGACCCGTTGCGTATCTGGTGCAAAATTCAGCTTCTCTCAGCGTCTGCGAACAGCGTGCTCACATGCCAAGCTTTGGACTACATTTCCCAGACGGCTTTACTCCCCGGGCTGTCGCACTTTACTAGGGCGTGTCTTGGAAGAGAGGCCACAGCCGGCGAGCGCCGCTGGGGCATCTCGCTCACCTCCGGCAGCCGCACCTGCCTCCCCGCGAGATGATTGGGGTCCTGCTCCTGCTCCTGCTCTTCCTCCTCCCCTTTCTCCTGTACATCGCTGCACCCCAGATCAGGTCTGTGCAAATGTATTGCCTTCTCTTGAGAAGTCTTCGGGGGGAACATTCATCCCCATCGAAGCTCTGTTCTTCAAAAGAAGGAAAGGAAGACTCCCCGCGGGGCTCCAAGTAGGGGCGTTCGGTTGGTTGGAGGAGGTCCAGCTGCCCTGGGTGAGGAGGGCGATACCAGGAGACCCCAGGCCGTGGGAAGGGGCTGCAGTCCGGAGCACCCTGCTTTGTTTCCTCAACGCGAATCGTGACATCTGGAGCTTCATTGCTTGCTCTCTTGTTGCTGTTAGATTTGCTTTTTCTCTGCACAGATGTAGTAAAGGAGAGAAACGAAAGGGTTTCATCACACTCTCCTGCCTTCTACCTGCCTTCGCAGCAGGAGTTGGGGGTGGGAGGTGGTCCGAGTCCTGCTCTGGGGTTTGGGGGTGGGGAGGAGAGGTTGAGGGTCGTGGTCTCTTGACCAGGTGACACATCAGCCAATGGCTGGCTGAGTGCCCCGGAGAATCAGCAGCGAGTTGCACACTGCTGATTGGTGCTGAGTAAATCACCAGTAGTGACGGTGGACCAGTGACTGAAGACACACACTCCTTCCCTCGGTGGGGATTGGATGGGCGGGGGAAGGGGGACGCGGTCAGTGTCTGAGTGGAACTGGAAGGCGCGCTAGCTCACCCTCTGCCGTTTCTTACCACAGTCACCCCTTCTTCCCTTTCTCCCCACCTCCCTCGAGCCCCTCCTCCAGTTGTATTTTTCCTCCTCTCTGCACACGCAGTCCTTCCACCTCTAGTCACACATGGGTGTTGGTACTCGGTCGAAACGCTGCTTTTTATCTCTTTCCGCCACGACATCCTCTTATCCACATAGAATCTCAGTGAAGAGTTGAACCTGAACTGAAAATAGTGCTCATACCTCAGCAAGATTTTTCTAAGGAAGGTTACACTCCAAGGGTGATGTTCCAAACCGCCTAGCTAGGTCGTGGGGGCTCGACCAGAGCTGGACTTTCATAGTTGATTGTCTCTTTTCTTCCTGCTGGTTAAGGAGAAGGAAGAGCTGGGTGGAGGCCCTGATGTGTTGCGGCTCCTGGAGCTACAGCTGAAGGGACGTGGGAAACTGAGCAGGGAGGCTTGTTCTGAGGAGGAAGATATCCGTTGGTGGTCACCTTGAGTTAGTTTGCTTCCTTCATGGCCTGTTTGTTCTAAGCAGGAACTTGAGTGGCTAGAAGTGTGTACTTTGCAATTCTAAGTTCAATGAAAAAGGTTGAAATGCTCTTAAAAATGCATCTCCCAGTCAACAAATTGTTTTAAATTGAGCCCCCAAGATTTGCAGAGAAAAGAACAATCCGAGGCCTACTAATACCTGTTTGTGCATTCATTCTTTTGGAGAAGCAAGATGAAGGAAGAAGGACTCAAATTAGTGAAACCAGGACTTGAATCTCAGCTCCCCTTTGTACTTATTTACATTATTCTTTGTCTTATTTATTTATTTTTTCTAAATGTATTTATTTATTTTTGGCTGCGTTGAGTCTTCATTGCTGTGTGCAAGCTTTCTCTAGTTGTGGCGAGCAGGGGCTACTCTTCGTTGCTGAGCGCAGGCTTCTCACTGAGGTGGCTTCTCTTGTTGTGGAGCACAGGCTCTAGGCACGCAGGCTCCAGTAGTTGTGGCATGCGGGCTCAGTAGTTGTGGCGCACGGGCTTAGTTGCTCTGCGGCGTGAGGGATCTTCCCGGACCAGGGCTCAAACCCGTGTCCCCTGCGCTGGCAGACGGATTCTTAACCACTGCGCCACCAGGGAAGTCCCTCTTTGTCTTATTTTTAAGTGTGTGTGTGTTTCTGTTCGTTTTGTCCAGGATGACAAGCTTTCATAATTTTAACTTTGTGTTGGGTAAGCTGTTTTATCAAGGCCATAAAGTGCCAGTTATGGACAGATTAACATCAGTGGACCAGTTCTTTCTTTTTCTAGGCTGAGTCTTGTGATTTCCTAAGCCTAAGAAAGAGCTCCACCAGGAGCCTGGCTAAACAGATATTCATCAGTTCTTGTAACTGCAGGGAACAGTGCTAAGGTTTGCCCTTATAATAGAATCACTTCTGTCCTCAAGCAAGAGCAGAAACATTTGAACAAGAAAATCTTTTTTTTTTAAATGAATTTATTTATTTTTATTTTTGGCTGCGTTGGGTCTTCATTGCTGCTCACGGGCTTTCTCTAGTTGCGGCGCGTGGGCTTCTCATTGCGGTGGCTTCTCTTGTTGCGGAACACGGGCTCTAGCCACGCGGACTTCACTAGTTGTGGCACACAGGCTCAGTAGTTGTGGCTTACAGGCTCTAGAGCGCAGGCTCAGCAGTTGTGGTGCACGGGTTTAGTTGCTCCGCGGCATGTGGGATCTTCCTGGACTAGGGCTCGAACCCGTGTCCCCGGCATTGGCAAGCAGATTCTTAACCACTGTGCCACCAGGGAAGCCCGAGCAAGAAAATCTTAAGAGCAGAAAATTTTGTTTTCTTTCCTCCAATCTTCCTTTAATCTATAAAAAGACAGCAGTAGAAGGAACCAAAACAGCCCTCAGCCTTGGGGCCTGTAGACACGGGGGTGTTGCAGGAATCTCTGGCTGAGACAAAGAGAATGAAGAACTGATGAGCTCTCCTCTGCAGGAAAATGCTGTCCAGCGGGGTGTGTACATCAACCGTCCAGCTTCCTGGGAAGGTCGCTGTGGTCACTGGAGCCAACACAGGCATCGGGAAGGAGACAGCCAAAGAGCTAGCTCAAAGAGGCAAGTTCATCTGCTTCTAATTCCCTCCTGCCACTGTTGTTTTTTTTTAATTGAAGTATAGTTGATTCACAATGTTAATTTCTGCTGTACAGCAAAGTGATTCAGTTATACATATATATACATTCTTTTATTAATATATTCTTTTCCATTGTGGTTTATCATAGGATATTGAATACAGCTCCCTGTGCTACACAGTAGGACCTTGTTGTCCATCCATTCTATATGTAATAGCTTGCATCTGCCAATCCCTAACTCCCAGTCCATCCATCCCCCACCACCCCCACCTTGAGAACCACAAGTTAGTTCTCTATGTCTGTGAGTCTGTTTCTGTTTTGTAGATAGGTTCATCTGTGTCATATTTTAGATTCCATGTATAAGTGATATCATATGGTATTTGTCTTTCTCTTTCTGACTTACTTAGTGTAATAATCTCTAGTTGCATCCATGTTGCTGCAAATGGCATTATTTCATTCTTTTTTATGGCTGAGTAATATTCCATTGTATATATGTACCACATCTTCTTTATCCATTCATCTATCAAGGGACATTTAGGCTGTTTCATATCTTGGCTATTGTGAATAGTGCTGCTATGAACATAGGGGTACATGTATCTTTTTGAATTATAGTTTTGTCCAGATATATGCCCAGGAGTGGATTGCTGGATTATATGGTAATTCTATTTTTAGTTTTCTGAGGAACCTCCATACTGTTTTCTATAGTGGTTGCACCAACTTATATTCCCACCAACAGTGTAGGAGCGTTCCATTTTCTCCACACCCTCTCTAGCATTTGTTATTTGTAGACTTTTAATGATGGCCATTCTGACTGGTGTTAGATGATATCTCATTGTAGTTTTGATTTGCATTTCTCTAATAATTAGCGATGTTAAACATCTTTTCACATGCCTATTGGCCATCTGTAGATCTTCTTTGGAGAAATGTCTATTTAGGTCTTCTTCTTGCTACTGCTATTTTATCCCTTGCAATGATGACCATTCTCATTATTTCCTCCCAGTCTTGGAATTCAAGAACATTCCAAGTGCCCCGCTGATTTGCTGGTCTGATACTAGTACAATGTTCTACATATAATGGACACAATGAATATTATTGATTTATTTTTCTTTCCTGATATGTTCATCAGATACCTCTGTGTGAAGTAGGGGTAATTCCTTTTTTAAAAATACAGTAGAAAATAACATTTAACATTAGTATTAGGTCTTTGATGCTCACTCAAAAACAGAGCCGACAGCTTGTCTCTTTTATATGTTGGTTGACAGGAGCCCGTGTATATTTAGCTTGCCGGGATGTGCAAAAGGGGGAGTTGGTGGCCAGAGAGATCCAGATCATGACAGGGAACCAACAGGTGTTGGTGCGGAAACTGGACTTGGCTGATACTAAATCTATTCGAGCCTTTGCTAAGGACTTCTTAGCAGGTAAGTGTGGAACTGGAGACTATGCTGTGGGTCTTGCAATCAACATGGCAGACTTAGCTAAAAAGAAAAGATTCCGCTCCCTCTCTGACACATAGAAATGCTAGACAGAATATAGCCAAAAACTTCTGATTCATAGCTGAACTCATTAGTAACAAAGGGAAATACTCAAGAGGAGGAAACAAAAAATGAATTCAAAAATTCATAGCAGTGCGTAAGAACTAAAGCCAGAAATCTCATACGTGTACCAGAACTCAATATGGGCTTTAAGGTCTGGAGTCCAAATATCCGTACAGGGATAGGAGATGAGACCTCAGGATGTTGAGGGCTGGGTTGCTGTCTGTATCTGAGGCTCCACATAAGGTTGGGATTCACAAAAAGCCATCTGGTCCTTGGTACAGGGAGCTTAAAAAAAACCCCAGGCCACCAGCTCAGGGACATGACAAAGAAGCTTATCATCTCTTTAGAACATGGATGGATAAACGGTCATCTGCAAGAAATTAGAACTTCAAGCTGACATCATTTATGGGGTGGGAGGGAATTCATTCACACCACCAACTGGTGCAAGAAACTTGAGCTGAGAAATTAACGTAAAACCCCGTAGTATCACATCAAAATTGAGTCCAAGAGCACTCTGTAGGCTTATTCCCTCATAACCCAGGGATCTAGGCCTCCCAAGGGAAGCAACTTCCACTGATATATACTTTTAGTCAGAAATTACAACTCATATGAGGAAATAAATCATAAGAGAGAGTTGGCAGATGAAACAAAGAAGTGAAACCAGTGTTTCTTTGTGGGCCTGAATCCGAGCGGCAGGGAGGCATAGAGAGTATCCTTTTTCTCTTGTTTTGGAATTTCCCATTCAGCTTGGGAAATCTTTCTGTTGGGAGAGATAGACAGAACACTTCCCAAAAGCACTGAGTAAGTAGCTCCTGAATTGGAAAGATTGGAAAGGCCATTTGGTAGTGTCAGGTGGAATTTTGCCCTGTATTAAGAGTACGTATGATTCAACTAAAGTCTTAAAATGGAAAATCAATACAAAATAAGTATGAGAGGAAAATAGAGGAAAGATTGAAGCCATGCATCCTCATTTTCAAAGCATGGGTATGGGGCAGATTTCAAAGATGTAACGGCTGTGTCTGGCCACTTCCACACTCCATCCCCTCTTCCCTGCAGAGGAAAAGCATCTCCACATTTTGATCAACAACGCAGGAGTGATGATGTGTCCCTACTCCAAGACAGCCGACGGCTTTGAGATGCACATAGGAGTCAACCACTTAGGTAAGAAATTGTGTCTCATCACAAAGCTAGAGGGAAACTAAAGTTCCCCTTGGAAAACTTAGGGTCATATGGAGCCTTCCTCGTGGTGTGATTAGACCTTTGGGCCATAATAGACTATAAGTGTATAATAAATAGTGTGGTCCTGCCTGAAAGCTCAGGCTCGCTTGAGGTTCCTCCCACTTTTTTTTTTTTTTTTTTTTTTAAAGGATTTTCTTTTATTTATTTATTTATTTATTTGTTTATTATTTTTGTCTGTATTGGGTCTTCGGTTCGTGCGAGGGCTTTCTCCAGTTGCGGCAAGCGGGGGCCACTCTTCATCGCGGTGCGGGGACCGCTCTTCATCGCGGTGCGCGGGCCTTTCTCTATCGCGGCCCCTCCCGTTGCGGGGCACAGGCTCCAGACGCGCAGGCTCAGCAATTGTGGCTCACGGGCCCAGTCGCTCCGCGGCATGCGGGATCCTCCCAGACCAGGGCTCGAACCCGTGTCCCCCGCATTAGCAGGCAGATTCTCAACCACTGCGCCACCAGGGAAGCCCCCTCCCACTTTTTAATCTGTGCTTCAGATTCAATTTACCTTAGAATATTTTTGAACAACCTAATTGGATTGGGGGCTGTGTTGCTTTCTTTGTAGCGACGCTTGTGGCCAGCATCAAGTAGAGGCCACCTGCTCTTAAACAGTGATGTTATTCAAAGTTGGAATAAGACATGACTTCATATTCATATTCACATAATCCAGACCTACCTCTTAGAAAGATGTCTCATGTCTTTGGCTGTTCCTATTTCCCCAAACCGTCACTGAACTTATTCTGTAGTTGATAATGAATTAATGAGGCAAAAAGCCTTATTCTTTTAAATTTTATTCATTTATTTATTTATGGCTGTGTTGGGTCTTCATTTCTGTGCGAGGGCTTTCTCCAGTTGTGGCAAGTGGGGGCCACTCTTCATCGCAGTGCGCGGGCCTCTCACTATCACGGCCTCTTTTGCCGCGGAGCACAGGCTTCAGACGCGCAGGCTCAGTAATTGTGGCTCACAGGCCCAGCTGCTCTGCGGCATGTGGGATCTTCCCAGACCAGGGCTCGAACCCGTGTCCCCTGCATTGGCAGGCGGACTCCCAACCACTGTGCCACCAGGGAAGCCCAAAAAGCCTTATTCTTGAATGCTCTGCCTTCCATAGCTGAGCCCGGCTCACCACTACTCCCTTCACCCTCACATTGGCCCTTAACTCTGTTAATTCTACTTTTTCTCAAAGGTCACTTCCTCCTGACCCACCTGTTGCTAGAGAAGTTGAAGGAATCAGCCCCATCAAGGGTAGTGAATGTGTCTTCCTTAGCACATCACCTGGGAAGGATCCATTTCCATAACCTGCAGGGTGAGAAGTTCTACCATGCAGGTCTGGCCTACTGTCACAGCAAGTTAGCCAACATTCTCTTTACCCAGGAACTCGCCCGGAGGCTAAAAGGTAGGCTTAGAAGAAATGAGTGTGGAGACATGAGTCAATGGGAAGTAGCTAAAAGCCACAGGAATAGGAACTGTTTTCTGGAGCCCATCCTCTGGACAGGACCTGCTTCCATGGCTCTACCTGGGTACAGTTTTAGTAAACAGCCCACAACTGAATGTTGGAGGTGACTGGGAGGTAACGGGAAAATTCTGAAGGCTGGGCTTTGGCAGTTACTAGCTGCATGACCTGCAGCAAGTTGCTTAACTTTTCAAGACTTATTTCCTCATATGTAAAATGGGACTGCTTCACGGGTTATTGTCATGATTAATTCAGGCCTCATGAGCAAATCAAGTTTTTTGACTCGTAGTGAAACTAGATAGAAGGGAGGCACCAGAACTGGCACTGGCTACAACCATTAGGATAAAACAGGTGCTGGGACTATGGAGGGGGTCTCCCTAACAACAAAGGGTCAAACAAGAGGGAAATGTATGCTTGAGGAGGGGAGTCTCCAGTCACAAATAAACAGAGGTCCTTAGAACGGTCTACTATGGATTTCCAATAAATAGAACAGGAAATCCAGGGTGGACAATTAGAGTTGCTTAGGATTAAGGCAGGCAGAATTCAGGCTGAAGGTATCAGACACATTAGCCCCATCGTTGGAACAGGATCGTCAAACCACATGGACAGCTGTGAGATGGAGAGTTATGTCTATGCCCAGGGCATAACATCCTTTATCAGCTTGGGATAGATCAGGGTAACTGGATGGTGAAAACTATCCAAAGGTTGGTCAGGGAGCTAGGGTGGCCTGGAAGTGGAGAGATGGACCCAGCTGTGAGGATCAGATAAAAGCAGAGGCCACACGAGTGAGAAAACCTGATAGGTATGAGGATTAGGTGGGAAATAGCTATGATGCAATGAAAGAAACCTGGGCATGACGGAAGAGGCATTCATTCAGCCGTTCAACAGCCACGTATTCAGCGTCCATGCTATTTTACACACTGGATTACAGGTTTGAGGGTGGAGTGGTTCACATCCAATGGGAGAGAGAAATAATTAGCAAGTATTTATACAACTGTCACATGTAAAGTCAGTCTAGTAATGCATGAATAATTCTCATTGTATGAAGTTCAAATAAGATGGAAATATATAGTTATTCTCCTCTCTTCCCTTTCTGCTTTTCTCCCCTCAAGATATCACTGTCAACAACTTGATGTGCACCATTCCAATTATTTTCTTGTGCATTTACATATGTATATATCATACGAAAGGAAGTGAAATTCCAACACAGTATCTTAGAGATCTTTCCATGTAGTACATAGAGATTTACCCCATTACTTTTGTTGGCTGCATTGTGTTTCATAGTATAGATGTGCTTTAGTTTATTCATTTCCTAAACAACGTCTAGACAGTTTCCTTTTCGTTGTTGTTATTTAATTATAATTGTGATAAATGCCATAAAGGGGAATTACGAGGACCTATAATGGATTGGCAGGGGGGTGGTGGGGAGAACCTTATTCAGTCTGAAGGAACAGGAAGGACTTTTCTGAGGGAGTGAGTTGCAAGCTGAGCCCTTGCAGGATGATTAGAAATTAAATGGGTTACAGTGTCGGTGGGGTGAGGCAGCTGAGAGGGCTGAGGAACATTCCAGGCAGAAGGAAGAGAATGGCTGAGGGTCTGGTCTCTGCTTGAGAAACTGAGAAAAGGCAGCCATAGTTAGAATGTAGAAAGCAGGAGGTCTGAGCTGAGACTGGTAAGGTAGGTGAAGGTGAAATCCAGAGAGGCCACAGTAAGGATTTTAGTGTTTATTCTAAGAACAATGGAAAACTGTTAAAATGAATCCTTTTTTAAAATGAGGGCAAGAGTGGATGCAGCAGGTGATTTCTGTGGTTGAGGTAAGAAGTGAGGGTAGCTTGGACTAGGGTGGTGGAGGTGGAGGGTAATAGACACTCCTGAGAGATATTTAGGATGTGAAAATCACAGGGCTTGTTGATTGGAGATGCATGGTGAGGTGGTGGATCCTTAAGGACTGGTCCTGTATGCCTGCCTGGTTGAAAGTGTAGGGAACACTGCAAGAACCAGGTTTGGCCTTAAATACATGAAGTCAGTTTTGGACCTCTGAGTCTGCATTACTATGGGTCACCTAGAGTAGATGTCAATTGGAAAATAATACAGGTCCACAGTCCTTTTTCTGTAATTGTGAAATCCACAAAGGCCTGAAAACTGTTTTTTCCTAAGCTTGATACCAAAACTCATTTGGCAGCAAAACCTCACCTGTACTAGGGAGAGTAGGTAATAGACATTTTATATATATAAAATAAAATTTAAAAAATTGGAAACATTTCTGACCCCAGGGTTTCTAGAAAAGAATTGGAGACCTGAAATAGCACATGCATCAGTGTCATTTAGCACTTATCATGCACCAGACAGTATTCTAAGCTCTTTTACACATGAACTCATTTAATCCTGAGAACAGCTCTGTGAGGTGTAGGTATTATAATTATCCCTATTTTACAGATGAGGAAACTAAGTCACAACATCAGGTAGGTTACACAGCTAGTGAGTGGTAAAGCTCGGATTTGAAACTGGGCAGTCTGACTACAAAGTCCATACCCTTAACCACCACATTACACTGCCTTTTATTGTCAGCCAAGTGTTAAAAGGAGCCACTTGGACCATAGATAAAAATGAGTGCTATAAAGTTACAGAGAGGGAATTTAGTGAGCCATGAGAACTCTTAACATTTAAAGTTTGGGTAGAAGATGATGAACCGGTCCAGGAAACAAGAGGATGCATCCCAGAAAGGTTAAAAAAACCAGAAGAGGTGTGGGATCATGAAAGCCAATGAAAAGGCAGCTTTAGGATGAGAGTGGTCAACAATGTCAAGTGCTTCTGAGAGGTCCTGGCTCTGCTGCTTCCTAGCAGTTAATAACCTCTCTGAGCCTTAATTGTAATCTGTGAAATGAAGGTATAAATTACTGTGAGGAGTGCTTGCGATAGCATCATGGGAAAGGAGTCCACATGGGGCAAATGTTTATTCATGTCTTCTGCTCTCTTTGGCCACTTGGCAACATCAAGTCCTGTCTTCTCCTCTCTATATGGCATCCCCACATCAGGCTCTGGCGTTACAACGTACTCTGTACACCCTGGCACAGTCAACTCTGAATTGGTTCGGCACTCATACCTCATGAGATGGATTTGGTGGCTTTTCTCCTTCTTCATCAAGACCCCTCAGCAGGGAGCCCAGACCAGCCTGTACTGTGCCTTAACAGAAGGTCTTGAAGTTCTAAATGGGAACCATTTCAGGTATGAATGTATCTGTTTTTGAAGATGGAATTTTATTGCCCACAGGAAATAATTTGGATTTGTCTGGTGTACCGTACCCTTTTTATTTATTTGGGGGGGGGGGGAGGGGTGTTTATTTATTTAAATTTTCATTTTATATTGGACTATAGTTGATTTACAATGTCGTGTTAGTTTCAGGTGTACAGCAAAGTGATTCAGTTATACATATACATATATTCATTCTTTTTCATATTCTTTTCTCATATAGGTTATCATAGAATATTGAGTAGAGTTCCCTGTGCTATACAGTAGGTCCTTGTTGGTTATCTATCTTAGATATTGTAGTGTGTGTATATTAATCCCAGGCTCCTGATTTATCCCTCCGTACCATGTTTCCCCTTTGGTAACCATAAGTTTGTTTTCGATATCTGTAAGTCTGTTTCTGTTTTGTAAATAAGTTCATTTGTGTTATTTTTAACAATTAGATTCCACACATGAGTGATAGCATATGATATTTGTCTTTCTCTGTCTGACTTACTTCACCTAGTATGATAATCTCTAGGTCCATCCATGTTGCTGCAGATGGCATTATTTCATTCTTTTTTATGGCTGAGTAATATTCCATTGTCTGTATGTATACCTTACCTTTTTAAAAAAGTACATTGTCCAATATGGCTTTTGTCTCTTGACTCTAGGGATGAGGGTAGTTAATGATGCTGCTAATGATGCTGTTTTATCTTTTAATAGGGGAATTTGACCCATTCACATTTTTTTGTGGTAACTGCTGGGTTTGATTTTATTCATGCCATCTTTTATATGGATGATTATGCTTTCTGGTTGTTTCTTTTCTTCCTACACTTTTTATGTCAGTCTAGTTTTCTTTGTTCCTTTTTGGGCTCCTAGTTCTATTTTTTCACATTAAAAAGAATTTGAAGCTGTATTTCTCCACTGTCTTCAGGACTAAAATAGTATCAATGGATTCCCTTCCTGAATAAGTGAAGACTTTTTAAACTTTGTATTGTAGGGAATTTTGAATGTACACAGGAGTAGACAAAATAGCATGTTGAATCCCCATATACCCATAATCAGCCTCAACAACCATTAACCCATGGCCAATCCTGCCCCATTCCCATCCACTACCCCTTCCCATATTTTTCTCATTCCATATTATTTTGAAGCAAATTCCAGATATCACATAAGATCAAAATTTTAACATGGTTTCACCTCCACCTTCAATATTTTGTGGAAATAATCCGAAATTTTAGAGAAAGGGCTGTAAATAAACTCAGATTGGAATGAAAGGTAGACAGTCAGATCATGAAAGGCCTATAAATGCCAGACTTGGAGAGGAGCCACAGAAGTTGTTTCTGTAGAGAGAGCCACAATCCGGTCTGTGGTTTAGAAAAATATCCTTAGTAACTCCGTTTGATGAATGAATGAATGAAGTACCCCAAATGAGAGAGAATGAGTTTCTGATGTAGGGTAATGACAGCCAGAATGAGGAGAATCGTTTAAGTGAGAGACCCGGAAGAGGCAGAATTTTTACCACTTGATGACCAACAAGTGAGGGGGTAGAGGAGGATTTGGTGACCTGGGTTCAAGCCTGAGTTATTAGGAGATTAATTGTGACATTAACTGAGACAGAAGATGTAGATAAATAATGTGTATAACTTAGGGTTCTTTGATTCCAAACCAGTGGAAATGGACTCTGGCTAACATAAGCAAGAAGAGAATTTATTAAAATATGGGGATACTCCTAGGTTCGAAGAGAAGACTGAAGAGTCAGGCTTCGAACAGTCAGAATGGCCAGTCAGCTGGCCAGGACCCTGTGGCTGGAGTGAGTGAATGCCAGCTGTCTTCAGTCTGTTGTGTTGCCCACCATCCACTCTCCAGGGAGGAAGCATTGGGTCTCCTTCCTACCCCAGTCATCGCCTCCATCCTCTCACCCCCACTCGCTTGGCTACAGGAGGACAGGCAGGCATTTGATTAATGGGTTCTTCAAACTATATCCAAGAGGAAGAGGTAATTCCATAGAAAGAAATCAGGTTTCTATTGCCAAAAGAATGTGGGATGGGCGTTCAACCAAAGAGTAACAATTGCCCACTACGTAATAAACCCGGCTCTGTACATGTTGAGTGTGTTATCCATAAGATATGTGAGTAGAACTGTGTAGCGGATAGTTGGAAATGCAGGTCTGAAGTGCAAGAAGATAGATTATTTAGTTTTGTACACTGGAATGATTTTCCAAGAGTGACTGGATTCTTCTTCCCTGGAGATTTTAAAAAATGAAATAACCCTTTATCTTGGTTTTGACTGAATGGCTTAGAGTCAGCTTCAAATCCATAATTATTGAATTGACTTTTGAAGAGCCTTTCCAGTACAATGGATTCTTAATTTTAAGCATTTTGAAGATCCAACAGCAGCCATGTAGACCACTAGCAAGACATGAACATAGAAGTCTGTCTTGATTGAAGCTTTAGGACCTTTGCACTGGTTGTTCTTTTCTGCCTGAAACTACTAATCAACTTTTTGTCTTTATAGATTTGCCTATACAGTTGGAATTATATAATATATGGCCTTTTGTGACTGGCTTCTTTCACTTAGCATTACATGTTAAAGGTTCATCCATGCTAGAGGGTGTATCAATACTTCATTCTTTTTTATTGCCAAATATCTTATTTTATGGATACACCATCTTCATTTGTCCATTCATCAGTTGATGGGCATTTGGATTTTTTCCCATTTTTGGGTTATTAAGATAATGCTGCTTTGAACATTCATGTACACATTTTGTATGGATAGTTCTCTTGGGTATAAACCCAGAAATGTAATCTCACTGGAATATGGGTCATATTTTAACTCTACTTTAGCTGTTGAGAAACTATCAGACTGTTTTCCAAAGTGGCTGCACCATTTTACATGGCCACAAGCAGTATATGAGGGTTCCAATTTCTCCACATCCTTGTTAACACTTGTTATTGTCTGTCTGTCCTTTGATATTAGCTATCTGAGTATGTATAGAGTAGTATCTCATTGTGGTTCTCATTTGCATTTTCCTGCTAATGATGTTGAACATCTTTTCATGTGCTTATTCCCCGTTTCTATATCTTTGTTGGAGAAATGTCTATTCAAATCCTTTGCCCATTTTTAAATTGGATTGTCTTTTTGTTGTTTAGTTGTAACAGTTCTTTATATAATCTAAATATGAGTCCTTTATCAGGTATATGATTTGCAAATATTTTCTCCCATTCTGTTGATTTGTCTTTTCAGTTTCTTCATGGTGTCCTTTGAAGAACAGAAGTTTTTAATTTTGATGAAGTCTCATTTATCTATTTTTTCTTTTATCACTTATGCTTTTGGTGTCTTATCTAAGAAACTATTGCCTAGCCCCAGGTCACAAAGATTTATTACTGTTTTCTTCCAACGGTTTTATAGTTTTAACATTAAGTTCAGGACTATGATCCTTTTGTTTTTCTTTTTGAATTTTATTTTATTTATTTTTTATACAGCAGGTTCTTTTTTTTTTTACATCTTTATTGGAGTATAATTGCTTTACAATGGTGTGTTAGTTTCTGCTTTATAACAAAGTGAATCAGCTATACATACACATATATCCCCATATCTCTTCCCTCTTGCGTCTCCCTCCCTCCCACTCTCCCTATCCCACCCCTCTAGGTGGTCACAAAGCACCGAGCTGATCTCCCTGTTATACAGCAGGTTCTTATTAGTTATCCATTTTATACACATCAGAGTATACATGTCAATCCCAATCTCCCAAGTCATCACTCCCCCACCCCCGCCCCCACCCCCACCCCCGCCCCCACCCCCGCCACTTTCCCCCCCTGGTGTCCATACGTTGTTCTCTACATCTGTGTCTCTTTTTCTGCCCTGCAAACCAGTTCATCTGTACCATTTTTCTAGGTTCCACATACATGCAATAATATATGATATTTGTTTTTCTCTTTCTGACTTACTTCACTCTGTATGACAATCTCTAGATCCATCCACGTCTCAACAAATGACTCAATTTCGTTCCTTTTTATGGCTGAGTAATATTCCATTGTATATAGGTACCACATCTTCTTTATCCATTCGTCTGTTGATGGGCATTTAGGTTGCATCCATGACCTGGCTATTGTAAATAGGGCTGCAATGAACATTGGGGTGCATGTGTCTTTTTGAATTATGGTTTTCTCTGGGTATATGCCCAGTAGTGGGATTGCTAGATCATATGGTAATTCTATTTTTAGTTTTTTAAGGAACCTCCATACTGTTCTCCATAGTGGCTGTATCAATTTACATTCCCACCAACAGTGCAAGAGGGTTCCCTTTTCTCCACACCCCCTCCAGCATTTGTTGTTTGTAGATTTTCTGATGATGCCCATTGTAACTGGTGTGAGGTGGGTGATACCTCATTGCAGTTTTGATTTGTATTTCTCTAATAATTAGTGATGTTGAGCAGCTTTTTTTTTTTTTAATTGTTTATTTTTGGCTGTGTTGGAATTTTGTTGCTGTGTGCGGGCTTTCTTTAGTTGCGGTGAGCAGGGGCTACACTTCGTTGCGGTTTGTGGGCTTCTCATTGCGGTGGCTTCTCTTGTTGCGGAGCACAGGCTCTAGGCGAGCAGGCTCAGTATTTGTGGCTCACGGGCTCTAGAGCGCAGGCTCAGTAGTTGTGGCGCACGGGCTTCATTGCTCCACAGCATGTGGGATCTTCCTGGACCAGGGCTCGAACGCGTGTCCCCTGCATTGGCAGGCGGATTCTTAACCATTGTGCCACCAGGGAAGCCCTGCCTCCATTCTTTTTCCGAGGTCCTGGATCGTCTTCACTATAATTATTCTGAATTCTTTTTCTGGAAGGTTGCCTATCTCCACTTCATTTAGTTGTTTTTCTGGGGTTTTATATTGTTCCTTCATCTGGTACAAAGTCCTCTGCCTATCTTTCTGTGAATGTGGTTTTTCTTCCACAGGCTGCAGAATTGTAGTTCTTCTTGCTTCTGCTGTCTGCCCTCTCTCCTTTTTTTTTTTTTTGGCTATGCCACACAGCGTGTGGGATCTTAGTTCCCCGACCAGGGATCAAACCTGGGCCCCTGGCAGTGAGAGAAGAATCCTAACCACTGGACTGCCAGGGAATTCCCTATGATCCTTTTTTTTTTTTTTTAATTTTTATTTATTTATTTATTTATTTATTTATGGCTGTATTGGGTCTTTGTTTCTGTGCGAGGGCTTTCTCTAGTTGTAGCAAGAGGGGGCCTCTCTTGATCGCGGTGTGCGGGCCTCTCACTATTGCGGCCTCTCTTGTTGTGGAGCACAGGCTCCAGATGCGCAAGCTCAGTAATTGTGGCTCACGGGCCCAGCTGCTCCGCGGCATGTGGGATCTTCCCAGACCAGGGCTTGAACCCGTGTCCCCTGCATTGGCAGGCAGATTCTCAACCACTGCACCACCAGGGAATTCCCTATGATCCATTTTTGTTAATTTTTGTATATGGTATGAGGTAGGGTTCCAACTTCATTCTTTTGCATTTGGATATCCAATTGTCCCAGAACCATTTGTTGAAAAGATTATTTTCTCTTTGCTGAATTGTCATGATAGCTGTATTAGTCCATCTCGGGCTGCCATAACAGAATACCACAGACTAGATGGCTTAAATGACAATTTATTTTATCACAGTTCTGGAGGCTGGAAGTTCAAGATCAAGATACTGGCAGGGCTAGTCTCTGGTGAGGCCTCTCTTCTACGTTGCAGATGGTTACCTTCTTGCTATGTCCTCACATGGCCTTTCCTCTGTGTGCATATATTCTTGGTATCTCCTTCTCTTCTTAATAAGGACACTAGTTCTATTGGATTAAGGCCTCACCCTTATGACCTCATTTAACCTTAATTACCTCCTTAAAGACCCTATCTTCATTACAGTCACATGGGGGTTAGAGCTTCAACCTATGGATTTGGGAGGACATGAATCAGTCTATAACAGTAGTATTGCCAAAAATCAATTGACTGTAAATGTGAGGGTTTACTTCTGCACTTTTAATTCTATTCCATTCATTTACATGTGTATCCCTATGCCAGTATAACACTATCTTGATTACAGTAGCTTTATAGTAAGTTTTGAAATTGGTCAATCTTTTACCTATACTGATTAATACTTACCAAAGTCCCACTGGAAATATCAGCATCATGACCATGCTGATGTCATAACCATACTTCAGTACCTCTTATTGTATGTAATATTTGAATTCTGTATTTGAATAATTTTTACAGCATGTCTTAGCTTACAGGGCATTTTCATGTCCTTTGTATCATTTGCTGTTCACCATAAACTTATAAAGAATTTAAGGCTTAGTGCATTGGAGGCTGTAGAGGCCTACAGAGGCCAAGTCATTCCCAGAGAGTCATCCAGACCCTCTTGGTCATCAGTGATAGTCTTTTCACTCAGAAATGGCAGGTTTTGCTGGTGGTATTGGTGAGTTCCCTTAAACAGAAGTACTACACTTATAAGGCTTGTTCTTTGAGTTTAAAAACAGTTATAACTGCAGGCAGATCAGAAAGAAGAAGTTTTTTTTTTAACCACTCCAAGCATCTATGACCAATGTAAATAGCAGTATCTCAGCTACATAACACTGTACAAGGTCCTATAGAGTGGACCTTAGAGACATGTTTGAATGAGATGGACATACACAGGAGTCAAGCAGGCACTGATATTACAGTTAAATATATATACATATATATACATATATATATATATATATATATATATATATATATATATATACACACACACACACAAAGGGGAATATAAAGACTAAATGATACACATTATATATCAAACAAAGCATTCTGATCTGGTGTGGTCTAGTGAGCTCTAAAATGGTAATTACATTTTCTCTGAGGTAAACATTGGAGGATGCAGAGATGGGACAAACACTGGTCCTGTGAAGCGCCCAGGGCACATGTCATCCCTGGGTTGTTTTTCTATTGTGTTCCTTATCCCAGGCAGAGAGCAGACTCCATTCTTAACCCTGTGCTTTAAGCCTTTCTCTTTCCTTTCCAGTGACTGCCATGTGGCATGGGTCTCTGCGCAGGCTCGTAATGAGACAGTAGCAAGGCGGCTGTGGGATGTCAGCTGTGACCTGCTGGGCATCCCTGTGGATTGACAGGTGATGGCAGTTGGACCCAAGAGAAGCCTGCAGTAGACTACTAAGTACTCCCTGCCAAAATGATTCTCCTTCAGGATGGCCAAAACCTTGAGCACAAAGAAAGCAAACCTTCCAGCCTTGCCTGCTTGATGTCTGATACAAGCCCAGTGTACACTGCCAGATTCATCTAAACGCCTTGCATTTGTCCAGATTTATTTTGCTCCTGTTACTGCCAGAGTTACTAGAGATAATATAGGATAAGTAGACCTTCATATGACCTCCAAGCTCATATTTTCCTTCTGAAGCCTACTACCTAGGAGAACCTAAGCTATGGCAGGGGTTAATTTCTGGCATTTTGGATTAGTTTCTATCCTCTTTGTCCACAGTGTAGTTCCTCCCAACCAAACAACCTTCAAGGGGGCCATCCTTTAGCTTTAGCTAAACTCCAGGAGTCACAGTGGCTTGGCTCAAGAGCAGGGTTTGTCCCTCACCTGTTAAGAAAACCATCATGGCACCAACATCTGGATTCTTTCAGGAAACTCTTCACTGAATCTGGATTGTGGCATGGCTTTATCTCTGACAACCTAAAGCCACTGCTGCTAAAACACTTTCACATGCCTAGACCACAGAAGAGCTTCCTTTTCTAAGAAGTTGGTGGAGTTTACAGGATGGCAGAAATTTGGGGAAAGGCAAAAATAAAAATCAAATTTAAACTGTCATTCATTTTCCTGCTGTTTCTCACATCTGCAAGAGGGTAGTGAAAGAAGCAGCTTGAGAAGATAGGCCACCTGGCTTCAGTTACTGACCCTAGATCCATGGAGGCCTCCTTTTTGTACCTTGGCTTCTCTTAGAAAACCAGAAGGGAAAGGCTATTTAGTGATTGTCCCTGAGTATATCTTTGTGTGTGTTCTTGTGTATTTATGCAGCTGGGAGTATTCAAAATAGCCACAAAGGAACAGTATTAAACTGGACCCCCGTGCAGGTAAATGATCAGAGATGGAGCAGACCTGTGTCATTCAGTCTTTGATACAATGGAAAATGAACTCTATATGCTGATAACTACCCACCAAGAAGCACATGGGTGGCAGGGAAGAAGTCCAAAAAAGAGAAGAATCCTGGAAGATAATGCATGCAAAGGCAATGAAGGGACTGGAAAAGGGTTTTAAAAAAAACCACACACACACTCACACAACAGCTAAATATGTTAGTAATATCCAGCAATAGAAGAATTGAGGGTGACCACCTGAGTTCAAGTAAGACGGGAAAGGCACTATGTTAAGCATCAATCAACCTATGTGGTAGAAAAAAACCCCCAGACAAACAAAAACAAACAAACAAACAAAAACCCTCCAATTATTTATTCAGCAAAATTATCTTAAGGACTGATATTGGTAATTATAGTCAATTTAAAAATCTTTCAGGGCATTTCCTTACGTTATCTTGACAAGATTAAAATGTGTACTGTATTTGCTAGAAATCTACAATTTATTTGGAGAATGTTTATCAAAAGTAATGCTGCCAAAGGAAGGCTGAGAAATTGGTACTGTTCCATCACTTGTTTGGAGTACATTCTTCTAATAGAGTTTGTGATTTTCTTGGACTAACAATTTACATGTTCACTTTGGTGGAGAAAAGAGTTATAGGACCACAGTCTTCTCATATTTGTAAATAATCTTTTGTTGAACTTGTTTTGACCATTAGGCTATATATTTAGACATGGTCATTTTATGGAAAAATTGGAAAACTTTTGATAATAGTGCACAACTGAATTAATATTTTACTTAATTTATATTAACTGTCAATGACAAATAAAAAATTTGATTATTTATCATGTTTTTATTTACCAGAATAAAAACTGTAAGAATTAAACAAATTTGAGTCAACAGAAGAAAACAATTAAATGAAAGCTTAATTAGAGTCAAAAGAAGAAAACACTTTTCATTACTACGGTTATGCAATCATTTCTTGTTCATGAGGATAATTTGTCCCAAAGTCAGCCACAGTACAGTCTCAATTCAAATGCCATTAACTTGGGTTGTGTGATAATTTGATTATTCATTCACCCATTTTCTACTAATCTTTTATGATGCTGTTCAAAGATCATGTTTTCCATCCCAGATCATGTTTTCCATCCCAGGCTATTTGTTACCTCTCCTTTTTGTACTTGTCCCTTCTATAACACAATGCTATGGGACCTACAGTACACTGCCACTAACAACCTGACTTTTCTCTCTCTCTCTCTGCTCAATGAATATTAGGAGCTCAACGGAAGTTTGTTGAATCAATGGTCTTTGAACTCAGTCTAATAAGGGTCCAGGAGATATAAATCACCAAATCATTTCCCTCTGAACAGTCATATGTTTTTCAATACGTGTGGGCAGTCTTAAGTATTGGGCTGCCAAGCAAACATTTCAGAACGGGCTCCATAGGCAAACCATCAGTGAAAATAGGAATTTTCATCCACTAAACCATGAAAACCCACGGAGTGCAGGAAAAGACTTTGTAATTGTTAACACATTACGCTTAGTGAGAAAGAGACCTGATGAAGCCAGGTCCGCCTTGCTCACTACATATAAATAATACACATATAAATTACACACATATATACATATGTATACACACACATATATTACATATATAAATAATACATAAATTACCCAAGGTCAGAGTGAATCTTTTATTCAACACATGCCCAGATCCTGGCACAAAGGCTACGCTTAAATTGAAACACCTGCTGAGTGAACGACTGCGTGCCCAGCCGCTAGAGGCTGAGCGTATATTTTGGGGGTCACACTGCCCGGGGACCACTTCTGAAAGAATGTGACTCTGGTCACTTGACTCCCCAGTAAAAGTGCTTTAAGCTCGAGCGCAGGCAGGAACCTGGCCCAGCTATCTTCCAAGAACTGAAAGCTAACAGTCGGAATGTGAACTGAGGAAGTCAGGGTGGCCAAACAGTGCGATGACTGAGAAGATGACGACCAGGCGCCTACGGACACCAAACCATAGCGCGTCAGCGTCACGCTGACGGCCGCGGCGACGGCAGAACTACCGCCCCCAGCAATGCTTGACTTCCGAGTCAGAGCGTCTTCAGTGCCGAACTACAGCCTCCGGCATGCACTGCAGCGCCCGCCCCTCGCCGGAAGGCGGGGCCCGGGAAACAGGCGGCCGCGCCGCCGGTCCCGCGGGTTCCCACAGTCCCTTCCGCCGTGGAGCTCTTCCCAACCCCGGACTGGCTAATTCCGGGGTTCCGAGGCTGCCGCTCGCGCCCGAGCGCCGCCGCTCCCTCAGGAGTAGCCCGGGCAGCGCAGCCCGCCCGACTTTCCGTCAGGCTTTGGCGCCCGGCGCGCCGTCAGTGACGGCATGCAGGGGGTGGGCGTTCCGGCTCGGGAGGACCCCGCCGCGGCCCCGGAAGCGCCTCGTCCCGAGCGGCGGTGGCTGCGGTCGCCCAGATGCCTGCGCGGCTGGGCGGCTGACGGCGGAGTAGGAACGGGCCCCGTGCCCGGAATCTCGGCTGCCGCTGCTCGAGAGCGGCCTGCGCCATGGCCAGCTCAGCCGCCTCCTCAGAGCATTTCGAGAAACTGCATGAGATCTTCCGCGGCCTCCATGAAGACCTACGAGGGGTACCGGAGCGGCTCCTGGGGACGGCTGGGACAGGTGAGGCCGGGGCAGGCTGAGCCCAGGGGCGCCCAGCTCCGCCAGCTCTGGGAGGAAGAGCTCCCACCCCCTTCCCAGACCCTCCCTCCCTTCTCTCCGCTTCTCATCCTCAGACACGCCCCCCTAGGGCTGGCTGGGTCCCGGCGCGCAGGATCTCCCTGCCGCCACTTAGCGTGCTCAGGGATGCACCTCGGAGTGTCATCTCCCTCTTGATCCTCCTATAGCCTTCAGATTTTTCTCGTTTCATTTTCACTGTGGCAGGAAGAGCATAGGAGACCTAAGTCTGCGATCCGGTATTTGAGTAGAATTGGTTTCTTTTGTAGCTCTCTGTATTTTTTTTTTTTTTACATCTTTATTGGAGTATAATTGCTTTATATTGTTGTGTTAGTTTCTGCTGTGTATTTTGTTTTATACATTTAACAGTGTTATTCTCAAAAGAGGTCCATAGTTTTCACCGGACTGGCAAAGGATCTGTAGCACAAAAAGGGTTAAGAACCCAAGGGAATCATAACTTTTGGGGTTGGTAAATAACCAGTCTTGAGGGGGATTGGTCTTTAAAATCAGGATTGTGGTCTTTAGGTGTGGTCCTCTTATGAACTCTCTCCTTAGACTGTCTCTTGCCCCTTGATTTCAAAATTCAGAGTGCTACAGGCTTTGCTTGGAGGAGCTAAGAGTTTTGCAATTGAATCTGTATAGGAAGGTCTGCCATAGTTCTTTGCCTTAAGACAAATAGATCTTGATGGCAAGGCAGATGAGACTTTTATTGCTTTTACTTAAGTGTCAAAGCTTGAGTGTTTGCTCTGTGAGTTACCCAAGGTCATATGAATTGAATGACTCTGGTGAGAATGAAATTCATACCTTTGTTTAACATTTACTGGGAGAGGCTGCTGGGTGCCAGGCACTGTCCTAGATGCTGGTAATATTGCACATTACAGTGAAAAGACTTACAAATCTCTGTTCTAATGGGTCGATTATAATATATAAGTATTAAGAGGTGGTGTTAAGGGCAATACAGGAAAATAAAGCAGGGCCAAGGAATGAGGGGGCTCTAATTTTTTTTTAACATCTTTATTGGAGTATAATTGCTTTACAATGGTGTGTTAGTTTCTGCTTTATAACAAAGTGTCTAATTTTAAATTGGGTGGCTGTGAAAGGCCTCTTTGAGGAGGTGGCATTTGAGCAGAGACTTGAAGTAAGGGAGTAAACCACGCAAAAATCTGGGAGAAGTGAGTGTCAGGAGGACGGAATACTACTGCAAAGGTCCTTAAGCAGAAATGAGCTTGGTATGTTCTAGGAAGAACAAGAAGCCAGTGTGTTTGGGGTGGAATGAGCAGGGGAGATAGTTAGTGGTAGTAGATGAGGCTTTAAAGAGGTAGGCAGGGCCAGATTGCATGGGGCCTTGTAGACCAGGGTCTACAAGGTCTACCAGGGTCTAAAAAGATTTGCATCTTTTTCTAAATGTAGTGGCTTGCAGCTAAAGGATATAGAACAGGAGAGTGATGGGATCTGATTTACATGGTTGAAAAATAGACCATTTTTTCAGCCTCGTGTTGAGATAAATTTTGCAATGTCTATTTCTGTAAGGCTAAATAATGCAAAAGGACATTCTGTTTTGAAAAATAGAAAACTGAGTTAGTTATATTCACTTTTGTAATCTACCTAAACTTCTAATTCCTGCAAAGAGGACACTCAAAAAGGTGTGAATTTCCACCCAAGTGCAAAATACTCTAACACGAGTTGCTGGTAACGCTTAGTTGTTCAATGAGTAAGTAAATAGAATATACCCATATCCGCAGGTTATAAGAATTTCAACAACTTTTAGTCTTCTTATTCACTACTTTATTCATACTTCTCAATAAATATTTGTTGAATAAGTTGAATTTAATTAAGCAAACACACTAGGCCTCATCTCTGATTTCTCTTTTTCTAGTCCTGAGACTACTTCATAGGCTTTCCACCTATGAAGCTTTATTTTCCACCATGAATTATTAAGCACTGAATAACGTACATAACACATCCCTTGCATTAAGCTTATGCTCTGTAATTGAATTCAGTTTTTTCAATAAACATTTATTGAGAAATACGTATCAGTTAGTGTCCTGAGCCCTGAGAAGTTCCAAGAGTTCTTGCCTTAAATGGGAGCAAATTTACAACAAAGTGTGTGATGAGTCCTAAGATAGTTTTGAGACCATGACAAAAAAACCTAACATGGGCGTGGGGGAGCAAGAGGGAAGCTTCACAGAAAGGAGAACTTCTAACTGAGTGTCAGGGGTTGAACAGGAGTCTGCCTGAGAGGGGAAATGGGAAGAGGCAACAAAGGAAGAAAAAAATCAAATATTCACAACTATTACTGGAGCTTAAGATATGTGTGGGACCTAGATGGGTGGGAGGGAGATGCAAGAGGGAGGGGATATGGGGATATATGTATACATGTAGCTGGTTCACTTTTTTATACAGCAGAAACTAACACAACATTGTAAAGCAATTATACTCCAATAAGGATGTAAAAAAAAAAGATTCTTAATAAAGAGTGGCTGCCACTTTCATTAAAAAAAACAAAAAAGGTATGTGTGGGAGAATAGTAATAGATGAGGAAAGTAAGACACAGCCAGACAGTTAAGGGACCTAAGTATCACATTAAGACATCTAGACTTGATATGGAGAATCAGTAAAGGATTTCAAATAGCTGACTAATATGGTCAGATTTAATTTTAGAAGGAGAATGCTGGTGGCTGAGTAGAGGATGCAAGAGAGGCACAAGAATCTGTATACCAGGGACCATGTTAGGAGCCTTTGTGGCAGTCATCTAGGTAACATGGGAATCTAGAGAATCCCAAATCCAAGAGGTGATTCTGGACAGAAATTAACCAGACTGATTGGACATGAGGAGTGAGGGAGACAGATTCAAGGATGTCTGCATTTTCTCACTTGGTCAGTTGAGTGAATGATAACTTTAAGAAATGTAAGAGTAGAAGCAGGCTTGTTTGGGTTGTGGATGAGAACATCAAGAGTGATTATATAGAGGGCTTCCCTGGTGGCGCAGTGGTTGAGAATCTGCCTGCCAATGCAGGGGACATGGGTTCGAGCCCTGGTCTGGGAAGATCCCACGTGCCGCGGAGCAACTGGGCCCGTGAGCCACAGTTACTGAGCCTGCGCGTCTGGAGCCTGCGCTCTGCAACAAGAGAGGCCGCGATAGTGAGAGCCCCGCGCACCGCGATGAAGAGTGGCCCCCGCTTGCCACAACTAGAGAAAGCCCTCGCACAGAAACGAAGACCCAACACAGCCATAAATAAAATTTTTTAAAAAAAAGTGATTATATAGAATAGAGAACGTATGTCCATTCTAGCCTGACAGATATTTCTTCTCCTACCATTAAAAATAACATTTATGAAGAAGATACATGAATTGAAAGGCAGTGTATTGTAATATTTAACAGCAAGGATTCTAGAGCCAGACTGCCAGAGTTCATATCCTAGATCCACCTCTTAATAGCTTGGTGACCTTGAACAACTTACTTTAACATAATTAGTTTCCCTTGCAAAATGGGAATCAGTCATTATATTTACTTCATAGGGATTTTTTGGGGATCAAGCGAGCTAATATATGTAAAGCCCTTAAAATACTGCCTAACAGTAGTAACAGCAATTAGCCATTATTCCTATTATATGGGAAATTGGATATTTTATTTAAATAAAACATAAGAATACCAGCTCTGTATACAACTACCCTTACCTTGCACTACTTTCCCTTTTTTTCTAGAGCACGTATCTTCTAACATACTAGACACTTTACATATTTTTTTAAATTAATTAATTTATTTATTTTTGGCTGCGTTGGGTCTTCGTTGCCGCGCCCGGGCTTTTCTCTAGTTGCGGTGCGTGGGGGCTACTCTGTTGCAGTGCGCGGGCTTCTCATTGCGGTGGCTTCTTTTGTTGCAGAGCATGGGCTCTAGGCGCGCAGGCTTCAGTAGTTGTGGCACACAGGCTCAGTAGTTGTGGCGCACGGGCTTAGTTGCTCTGCAGCATGTGGGATCTTCCCGGACCAGGGCTGGAACCCATGCCCCCTGCATTGGCAGGCGGATTCTTAACCACTGCGCCACCAGGGAAGCCCAGATACTTTACATATTTATGATGTTTATAGTATATTATTTGTCTTCTTTTCACTAGAACAGTGGTTTTCAAAGTATGATCCCTGAACCAACAGCATCAGCATCATCTGGAAACTTGTTAGAAATGCACATTCTTGGTTCCCACCCAAGACTTATTGAATCATTAACTGTTTTAACAGTCTATTTTAACAGCCCTCTGGGGGATTTCTGATGCCCGTCAAGTTTGAAGGCCACTGAACTAGGACATAAGCTCATCAACACATGTTATTTCTTTCTTTCTTTTTTTTTTTAAATACATGAAGCCTCTTGATTTTTATTTGTGAGCCACCAACTCAGATATTTTTCAAATGCTTTACGGACCAAACAGAGCAAATCTGCAGGTGAAATCTTACCTGCCAATTTAATCTTCTGTAGATATGTTCAACAGGTACTCATTGAATGAATGCTTATGTACAAAGCTAATGATTTGAAAATCAAATCATGGTTTTCTATTAATGACATTCCAATTGTAGAGACTACTTTCTCCAGAAGAAAATGTTGGCCTCAGTCCATAAAACACTGCTTAAAATTTTAACATTTACATGAGAATCATTCTTCTTTTGTTAATGGGAAGCATAAGCAAATCTAATTCTAAAAATGACCCCTGAAGAAGTTAGTTAAATGGATAATCAGTTCACTCTTATAGATGCCTTCTCATATGATATTAAAAGGATCACACAGCCAGCATGTATTGGCATTCTTGTTTATTTCTTGTTACTTAAGTAACAAGAAGTTTAAATGTTTAAACTGCTTAATTTGATCCTTTTCATGAAGGCATTTAAAACTGCTATCAGCCATACTGATATCTCTTTCTTTGAATTTCTATAGCACATGTTATTTCTTGTCTTTTTGATAATAACCATTCTAACAGGTGTGAGGTGATATCTCATTGTGTCTTTGATTTGCATCTCCCTGATGATTAGTCAAGTTGAGTATCTTTTCATGTACCCGTTGTCCATTGTATGTCTTCTTTGGGAAAATGTTTATTCAGATCCTCTGCTCATTTTATAATTGGATTGTTTGGGTTTTTGCTATTCAGTTGTATGAATTCTTTATATATTTTGGATACTAGCCCCTTATCGGATATATGATTTACAAATATATTCTCCCAGTAAATAAATTTTTTTCATTTTGTTGATAGTTTCCTTCTGCTATCCAGAAGCTTTTTTTTTTTTTTTAAGCAATGTATTTTCTGGCGTGTGTTTTTTGCCTTTTTTTTTTTTAATGTAGTTGATTTACAATGTTGTGTTAATTTCTTCTGTACAGCAAAGTGACTCAGCTATACATATATATATTCTTTTTCCTATTCTTTTCCATTATGGTTTGTCACAGGATATTGAATATAGTTCCCTGTGCTATACAGTAGGAGCTTGTTGTTTATCCATCCTATATATAACAGTTTACCTCTACTAATCCCAAACTTCCATTCCTTCTCTCCCCTACCCCCTCTCTCCCTTGGCAACCACAAGTCTGTTCTCTATATCTGTGAGTCTGTTTTTGTTTGGTTTTGGTTTTGGTTTTGTTTTGGGGTTTTTTTGGCTGCACCACGCGGCATATGAGATCTTAACCCTTGCTCCCTGCAGTGGAAGCACAGAATCTTAACTATTGGACCGCCAGGGAAGTCCCTGTTTTGTTTTGTTTGTTTTTTAAGTTAATTAATTTATTTTTGGCTGCATTGGGTCTTCATTGCTGTGCACAGGCTTTCTCTAGTTGCAGCGAGCTAGGGCTATTCTTCGTTGCGGTGCGCGGGCTTCTCATTGAAGCGGCTTCTCTTGTTGTGGAGCATGGGCTCTAGGCGCGTGGGCTTCAGTAACTGTGGCTTGCAGGCTCTAGAGCACAGGCTCAGTAGTTGTGGCGCACGAGCTTAGTTGCTCTGTGGCATGTGGGATCTTCCTGGACCAGGGCTCGAACCAGTGTCCCCTGCATTAGCAGGAGGATTCTTAACCACTGTGCCCCCAGGGAAGTCCCCCTGTTTTTGTTTTGTAGATATGTTGATTTGTATCGTATTTTAGATTCCACATATAAGTGGTATCATATGGTATTTCTCTTTCTCTTTCTGATTTACTTCATTTAGTATGATAATCTCTAGGTCCATCCATGTTGCTGCAAATGGCATTTCATTCTTTTTAATGGCTGAGTAATATTCCATATTTTATATATATATATATATATATATATATATTTACACACACACCCCCCCACACACATCTTCTTTATCCATTCATGTGTTCATGGACATTTAGGTTGTTTCCATGTCTTGGCTGTTGTGAATAGTGCTGCTATGAACATAGGGGTGCATGTATCTTTTTGAATTATAGTTTTGTCTGGGTATATGCCCAGGAGTGGGATTGCTGGATCATATGGCAACTCTTCTCCATACAGTTTTCCATAGTGGCTGCACCAATTTACATTCCCACCAACAGTGTAAGAGGGTTCCCTTTTCTCCACACCCTCTCTAGCGTTTGTTATTTGTAGACTGTTTAATGATGGCCATTCTGACTGGTGTGAGGTGTTACCTTATTGTAGCTTTGATTTGCATTTCTCTAATAATTAGTGATGTTGAGCATCTTTTCATGTGTCTACTGGCCATCCGTGTATGTCTTCTTTGGAGAAATGTTTATTTAGGTCTTCTGCCCATTTTTTATTGGGTTTGTTTTTTTGTCGTTGAATTGTATGAGCTGTTTGCATATTTTGGTAATTAAGCCTTTGTTGGTTGCATCGTTTGCAAATATTTTCTCCCATTCCATAGGTTGTCTTTTCGTTTTGTTTATGGTTCCCTTTGTTATGCAAAAGCTTGTAAGTTTGATTAGGTTCCATTTGTTTATTTTTGTTTTTGTTTGTATTGCCTTGGGAGACTGACCTAAGAAAACATTGGTATAATTTATGCCAGAGAATGTTTTGCCTAGGATTTCTCAGTAGCTTTTAGTTTGATGTAGCCCTGCTCGTTTATTTTTGCTTTTGTTGCTTTTATATTTGGTGCCAAATCCAAAATATCATTGTCAACATTCAAGCCTAATCCTTTTTGAGTTAATTTTTGTATATAGTGTAAAGATAGTGGCCCAGTTTCATTCTTTTGCATGTGACTGTCAAATGTTTCCCAACACCATTTATTGAAGAGACTGTCCTTTTCTGTGAGGGAACAGGAAACAAATATTTATCTCTCTCCTGACACAGAGCTTCTAAAACCCTTGTAATTTCTGGGAGCATCTTTTATTCAGTGAGGCTGCTGTGGGTGGGCTCCTGGGTGGCTTCTGGATGGGAGCTGGTCACCAGAAAGACCAACCCATGATTAGAAGCTTGGATTTTCAGTCCTGCTCCCTACTTCTCTGGAGATGGGAAAGGGGCTTCAAATGGAATTAATAATTAACCATGTCTATGTGAGGAAGCCTCCATAAAATTTCAGTAGTATGGGGCTCAGAAAGCTTCCAGGTGGTTGAACATATCCACACTGGGAGGGTGGTGCACCTCAACTCTGCGGGGACAGAAGGTCCTGCAGGACAGAACAGGAGGGGAAAGAGACCCTCCAAGACATTGCCCTATGTCTCTCTTCATCTGGCTTTTCATCTGTATCCTTTATCATATCCTTTAATAAACTGGTAAACCTAAATAAGTAAGTGTTTCTCTGAGTTTTGTGAGCCTCTCTACCATATTAATTGAATCTGAGGAGGGGGTCTTGGGAACCTCCAGTTTGTAGCCAAATTGGACAGAAGTTGTGGGTAACCTGAGGACCTACTACTTGCAATTGGCATCTGAGGTGGTGGTGGGGCCAGTCTTGTGGGACTGAGCCCTGAACCTCTGGAATCTGATACTGTCTCTGGGTAGATAGCGTCAGAATTGAGTTGAATTGCAGGACACCCAGCTGGTGTCTCAGAGAATTGCTGCTGTGGGGAAAACAACCCATACATTCGGTGACCAAAAGTGAAGTGTTCTGTGTGAGTAGTAAAGGAGACACACTGGAAACAAACAACAGGAGGAAGGACTAGGTTTTTTCCTATACAGGAGAGAAAGATAGGAGGGAGAAGGACTGGGTTTTTCCTAATACATTTCCCCATTGTATATTCTGGGCTCCTTTGTTGTAAGTGAATTGACCATATATGTGTGGACTTACTTCTGGGCTCTCTTTTCCATTCCATTGAGCTTTGAATCTGTTTTTATGCCAGTACCATACTGTTTTCATTACTATAGCTTTGTAATATACAGTTGACCCTGGGCGCCAACCCTCTGCGCAGCTGAAAATCTGAGTGTAACTTGTTTTGGCCCTCCTATCCAAGTTTCCTTATTATCTGCAGATTCAGCCAACCACAGGTTATGTGGTACTGTAGTATTTACTATTGAAAAAAATCTGTGTAGAAGTGGACCCGCCCAATTCAAACCTTTGTTGTTCAAGGGTCAGCTGTAGTTTGAAATCAGAAAGCATGATGCCTCCAGCTTTGTTCTTCTTTTTCAAGATTGCTTTGGCTAATTGGGGTCTTTTTTTTTTTTTTTTTTTTTTTTTTAAATGGTTTTTTTTTTTTTTTTAAATCCATTACTTTTATAGCTACTTTATTTATTTCTTTTATTTTTGGCTGTGTTGGGTCTTCAGTTCGTGCGAGGGCTTTCTCCAGTTACAGCAAGTGGGGGCCACTCTTCATCGCGGTACGGGGACCGCTCTTCATCGCGGTGCGCGGGCCTTTCACTATCGCGGCCCCTCCCGTTGCGGGGCACAGGCTCCAGACGCGCAGGCTCAGCAGTTGTGGCTCACGGGCCCAGCCGCTCCGCGGCATGTGGGATCTTCCCAGACCAGGGCTCGAACCCGTGTCCCCTGCACCAGCAGGCAGACTCTCAACCACTGCGCCACCAGGGAAGCCCCTAATTGGGGTCTTTTGTGGTTACCTACAAATTTTTGGATTGTTTGTTCTATTTCTATAGAAAATGCCATTCATTTTGCTGTTGAGGATTTTTGCATCTGTGTTCACCAGGGATATTGGCCTATAATATTCTTGTGGTGTTTTTCACTGATTTTGGTATCAGCGTAGTGCTGGCCTCTTAAAAAACTTTGGAAGTGTTCCCTCCTCTTCTATCATAGGCTCTATATTTTGTCTGTTTTGTTAATTATGCATCCTAAGCACCTAGAACAGTGCCTAGTACATACTAGGAGCTCTATAAATATTTGTTGAATGATTGTATAAATACTGTGAATTGTTGGGAAGAAAATAGTAATAATATATGATTGGGTATTAAAACTCAGTGTGATTTTATTTCTATTCTACCATGTTTTCCACAGTTTCACCACTTTTAAAATCAATATATATATACCTATTTAAAAAAAGGATAGGGCTTCCCTGGTGGCGCAGTGGTTGAGAATCTGCCTGCTAATGCAGGAGACACGGGTTCGAGCCCTGGTCTGGGAAGATCTCACATGCCACGGAGCAGCTGGGCCCGTGAGCCACAGCTGCTGAGCCTGCGCGTCTGGAGCCTGTGCCCCGCAACGGGAGGGGCCGCGATAGTGAAAGGCCCGCGCACCGCGATGAAGAGCGGTCCCCGCACCGCGATGAAGAGTGGCCCCCACTTGCCGCAACTAGAGAAAGCCCTCGCACGAACCGAAGACCCAGCACAGCCAAAAATAAATAAATAAGTAAATAAATAAATAAAATTTTAAAAAAATAAAAATAAAAATAAAATAAAAATAAAAAAAGGATAGGATAACAGACGCAATGTGTCCTACTTTAGGAAGTTTGTATGCCAATGACAATCCATTAGCATATGTGATAATTATTAATCCATTTAATATTACATTAAGCACCTACAACCATAATTTCTAGTCTTAGCTTTGCAGCATATGAAGATGTCTCTCCAAATACCTCAGACTGCTATAAATTCTTATCCAATTAATAGAGTAAGTACCTATAGTCATGATTTTTAGTTTTAGTTTTGTAGCACCTGAAGGCACATGTCTTAATGAACATTATAAAATTATTGAAAGTTTTTCATTTTAATTCACTTAAATCTCAGTATCTATACATGAGACTCCATTATTTTAGAAACCAGAAAAAATAATAACTATGAAGGACCATATGTAGCAGGTTGATAAACACAATTACTCACTAACTGCAGAATTTTAACTTTTCCAACACTCTTCATATTCTTTGGTGAATTTTGTTTTTGCTTAGTTTTTCCTAACTAGGGATTTACTTTAAAAAACAGTGGTAGTTCATCCATGTACAATGCTTGGTGTCAGTCTATTCATCTCTTGTAAAAATAAAATACAGTGTGTGTGTGTGTGTGTGTGTGAAAAAAAAAACAAAAAACAACAGTGGTAGTTACTATTTATTGAACCCTTAATATGCCTGGCATTTGTTCTGTGTTTGTTACATGTATTGTCTCTTTTAACTCTTTCAGACAACTGTACGAGGTCAGTACCGTTATATTTCTTATTTATAGGTGAGGAAACAGGCTTAGAGAGGATCAGGTAACCATGTGGTCTACAAAGAGGATTTAGGTCCTAGAAATGCCACAATGGGGTGCCAAAAACATTAATCACAGATTTTAAAGATCCTGGTAAAACTGGTTATTTCCACAGTTCTGATGGACCAAGGTTAGTCATTCTTGGGCTGGCAATTCAAATAGCCTATAAGAAAGAGAGGCTGCCACCTTGGTCGAACATGAGGTAGGCTTCCTCTAGCACTTTCAGAGCTGGGTGTTTCCATTTTATTCCATGTCCGGGGCATTGTGTGGCCATCCACCCAGTTTACCAAACGTTCAGCTTCAGAGTGAGTCAGTCACAGGTGAAGGGTTTGGGAAGGCATGTGGGGTAGGGGATAGTGTTATTTGGAGTAGCTCACTCTTGTTTCTGGTGTCCGTTCTACCCAGTATCAGTCCTGTTGTTTTGTAGTTGATTGTAGTGTTAATTCTAACTCCCTAAAAAATTAAGAGGTTAAAAGGTTTGAACATATTATACCTGTATACCCTGGGAGCACGAAAATGCCCCTCAACGCTGTAGTGTACAGAAGCACTGGGTTGGGAGTCAGGAGACTTGCATTCTGGAACTAGTGTTGCTACACGTCTTATCCTTCTGTGGCCTTGGGGAAGACAGTTTCTCCAGGTTCTAATTTCCTCAACTGCTAAATGAGAAGGTTAGACTAGATGATCTCTGAGGTCCATCTCAGCTCTAATATTCATTGATTTCACAATTCTGAGTCTGAAGCATAAAGGAACAGCTATTGATACCTCTCACTTGGGTAGGGGTTTAATCTCTTGAACCTTTAAAAGTATATAAGTGGTAGAGCACTCCTAGTAGAATGCATGCCTTATGAAATCAGATAGAGAGCAGAGTAGTCCAAAAAGACTGAGAATAACAGAATCATGCAGGGAAGTTAGTGAAAGGATCAAGATTCTGTGTGCTGCCTCCTTCCCCCACCCACTCTTATTTATGTAGCTACTTTCTTTGAGTCATTCTAGAATTTGCCTCTTAGGAATGCAGATTTTCATGTCTTTTAACAAAGAAAGAATAAAGGAGGAGAATTTATGACTAAGAGAGATGTAGAAAAATCGAGGACGGGAATGCACTTAGAGAATACTGTCATCTTGGATCAGAAGTGAGTGTGCTTGAGTTTGGAGATGTGCCTATTCAGAGGAGTGATGACACTCAACACTTTAGTGAATGCTTATTACAAAATAATATGATAGCTCTCCATGGAAGTAGCCATTCTTGATTGCAGATATTATTTCACTGCTGATAGCTGAAAACACAGACTACTCAAGGATAATAACAGCTGCTTTGGCACTTATTTCAGTTACATCATGGTTAGTCAAGATGTAGGCCAGGGCTTCCCTGGTGGCGCAGTGGTTGAGAATCTGCCTGCTAATGCAGGGGACACGGGTTCGAGCCCTGGTCTGGGAAGATCCCACATGCCACGGAGCAGCTGGGCCCGTGAGCCACAACTACTGAGCCTGCGCGTCTGGAGCCTGTGCCCCGCAACGGGAGGGGCCGCGATAGTGAAAGGCCCGCGCACCGCGATGAAGAGCGGTCCCCGCACCGCGATGAAGAGTGGCCCCCACTTGCCGCAACTAGAGAAAGCCCTCGCACGAACCGAAGACCCAACACAGCCAAAAATAAATAAATAAATAAATAAAGTAGCTATACAATTAAAAAAAAAAAAAAAAAAAAGATGTAGGCCATTTGCCAGGGCTGAACTTTCTCCTATTTTTTTTTTTTAAACAAAAAACCCTGGGTTTTGTGAGTGGTGTGTAGTGAGAAATAGTTTACCTGGAGTACCTATTTAGGGAATGTCACATGACAATGAAGGCAGCTTAGTAAAGGGTGCATTGTCGTTTGCTCTTGTAGGCAATAGCAGTGTCTAAGGAGTACCCTACTAGGTTTAGAGTTCTAGAAGCTATGGGATGTATAAAAGAAAAAGTAAATTTCTCTACTCAGAAGGAGCTTGATCTCAAGTTGAGAATATAGAATATACACAAGCAAAATGATTCATGATCAGTTGAAAAGCAGTGGACAGCTGACATGCTAGATGCTGTTGTGATTAACGAAATGTAAATCCATATAAAGCATTACAGTGGTGTTACATCTTACATGGTATTTGGCTTGAAAGTCAAGGTGTGAGATGAAAATCAGGGTAAACAGAATTATCCGAGAAAATCTTAGGACAGCATGTTGAGTACCCACGTGCCATCCCTTTGTAAGCGCAACTCAGCTGTTTTCTTGGCATTGGAAAAGATTGCTCTTTCTTCAGTTGATGAAAGCGCTGGCTTGTATTTAGAAATCACATTGAGCTTTTTAAAAGACCGTGTCCTTATACGTGCTACAGTATGGATGAACCTTGACGACATTATGCTGAGTGAAATTGTAAGATTCCTCTTATATGAGGTGCCTAGAGTAGTCAGATTCATAGACACAGAAACCAGAATGGTGGTTACCAGAGTCCGGGGAGAGGGGGAATGGGGAGTTAGTGTTTAATGGGTATGGAGTTTCAGTTTGGGATGATGAAAAGGTTCTAGAGGTGGATAATGGTGATGGTTGCACAACATTGTGGATGTACTTAATGCCCTTTAACATTGTGGATGTACTTAATGCCGTTTATACTTAAAAATGGTCAAAATGGTAAATTTTATGATATGTATATATTTTACCACAATTAAAAAAAACTATATCCCCAGATTGTGAACATAATTCCAAAAGATGAGTTCAAAAAATATTGTAAGCAATGATAACTTTGTGGTAATAAGTAGATTATGTGTAGATTTCCAGGGAGAACATTCATTTGGATGTATACATTAAAAAAAAAAAACTCCTCATAAATAGGACTAATTTTTGCTTGTTAGATATGCTTATTAGGGCTTACCTGGTGGCGCAGTGGTTAAGAATCCACCTGCCAATGTAGAGGACATGGGTTTGAGCCCTGGTCTGGGAAGATCCCACATGCCATGGAGCAACTAAGCCTGTGTGCCACAACTACTGAGACTGCTCTGGAGTCTGTGAGCCACAACTACTGAGCCCGCGCACCTAGAGTCCGTGCTCCGCAACAAGAGAAGACACCACGATGAGAAGCCTGCGCACCAAAGAGTAGCCCCCGCTCGCCGCAACTAGAGAAGAGCCCGCGTGCAGCAACGAAGACCCAACGCAGCCAAAAAAAAATTAAAAAAAAAAAAAAGATATGCTTGTTAGGTATGATCTACCTCCTCATTTTATAGCCAAGGAAGGAGGTTAGGTCCCAAAGAGATGAAGAGAATTATCCGAGCTTACATGTTGAGTCAGGCCCAAAGCTAGAACCAGAACCTAAGCCCCTTTACTCACCAGCACTTCCCCTGTACAGATGTTTACCAGGTGACAGCATGCCAGTACTCCCTTCATCATTTTTGCTGTGTCCAAGCACCATTTTTACTATAATTAGTCATTTTCTTTATATGAGTATTTCATGTAAAATGCATTTATTTAATACATAAAGTTACTTTAAAAGGAAATTTTATATCAATACCTTAAATGGAAAATCTATAGAACCTATCTAAATGATCAGAAAAAATACAGTGAAGGCAAAACAGTGCTGTTTTAGTTAGATGTTATTGCTTTGAAGCTAAAGCCTGTTCTGTTTTTGTTAAAAGGGGAGATTAGTAATTTTTTGGTGTTAAAGACATACTAGCACTAAAATGATATGATGCAAAGTACTGAACGAGGAGTGTCTTTTTCCCTGTGTGAGTCAGTGGTATTTAACGTCATTTCCCATACCACTGCCAGTGGGTATGGCTAAGAAACTTGTGCTGTATACCATGCAGTCTCTCCAGTGAGCAGAGTAGGTGGGTTTTGAATTTGTTTTGCAGAACAGCAGTGGATAAGGGTTAATATAGAGATGTGATTTACAGTGGGAGTGAAAATGGGGACAAAGATTTCAGAGAACTAGTATTGTTAAACATTCTTATTGATGAAAGTGTGCCTGGTCCCTCTATTAGGATGGGTGAAAAAAGACTGACAGTGATTGATTTAGACCTGTTGTCTTTCCTAGTAGGGATGCTATTGGTCTTTGGGGCCAGATCATTGTTATGCAGGACTGTACATAGCATAGATATTCTTGTTCCCTGGACACTTGATGCCAATGGTAATACCGTCCCTCTCCCTTCCCCCCAGTTACTGTGATAACTAGTTCCCCTATGTTTCTAAATGTCTTTTAGGGGTGATTAAGTACTGTATTAGTACCCTCAGGAAAGGAATGTGGAGTTTATTCTAAGCAGAGGGTATAGCCTCTAGGAATGTTTGGAAGCAAGACTGAGCATTGAAAACTTGTCTGTCTTTTCCAGAAGAGAAGAAGAAGTTGATCAGAGATTTTGATGAAAAGCAACAGGAAGCAAATGAAACGGTGAGAACAAGGAACAAGTCCTTATATCTTCTTCCTGTTTGTTGGTCTTTTCCAGAAGTAATGCTTGTGACGTGATCACAGATTAACTGTTCCTGTCCATTGATCTTGCTTTTGATTACTTCTTACCAAATGAGGCCAGTTGATGGGGCTGGGTGTTGAGGGGGTTTGGCAAACACAAATGGATAAAGCTTGGAGACTCTCCTGAAATGAGTCTTTGATAATACATTGCTGCTGTAATAAGGACATTCTCATACTTCTACCTGGGTGGTCTTTAAAAATCTCATTTTAAAAGCTGGCCGTTAAGATCAGTTATTCTCCTTTGTTAAACTTACTGTCACACAAAATGGAGCTCAGAGGTGGTTCTAGCCATGTTCCCTTCTGGTTTTTGGGGGGTTTTTTTGTTTGTTTTTTTTTGGAGAGTGTTGAATTTTGTATATATGCCAGTGTAGTTTTTATTTTATTTTTTATTTATTTAATTAAATTTATTTATTTATTTTGGGGGTGCACCGGGTCTTAGTTTCAGCACGTGGGATCTTTTGTTGCAGTGGGCAGGCTTCTCTCTAGTTGTGGCGTGAGGGTTTTTTTTCTCTCTCTAGCAGTGGGCTCTGTAGTTGTGGCGCGTGGGCTCCGTAGTTTGCGGCACGCAGGCTCTCTAGTTGAGGCGTGCGAGCTCAGTAGTTGTGGCTCGTGGGCTTAGTTGCCCCGCAGCATGTGGGATCTTAGTTCCCTGACCAGGGATCGAACCTGCGTCCCCTGCATTGGAAGACGGATTCTTTACCACACTGGACCACCAGGGAAGTCCCTATTCCCTGTTTTAAAAGACAGAAGGATTTGGTACTTCGGGCAAGGCATGCGTGGACAGGATGAGTTCCCCGTCAGGACCCAAAGCTTGTCAGATGTTGGTCCAGGTTGCTGAGCAGTTTAAGAACTGCTTCTCTCTTAATCTGTGCCTTTTCTTTAACAACAAAAAACAAACAAACAAAAGAGCAAGTTTTGCTCTCACCCTTTAGAAGTAAGTGTCCTCTGTTCTCCATATCATTGTGCTCTGGCTTCAGCAAAACCTTTTAGGAGGCTGGAGCTAAAATCCAGGTCCCTGGTAGTACTCCGAAGAAATAGTTGCCCCTAGTATTTGCTACCCCAGAGTAGACTGAAAAATTCTTTTTAAGCCAGAGAACTTCTTTATTGCTTGTTGAAGAACAACTTCCTTATCTCAATGCAGTTCTGAGAAGTTAAGCTTATCTGCATCCTTTTCTCTATTCTGCATCTATTTTAAGAAGGATCAGCTTACCAGACTGTGGAAACTATCTCCTTCATAATGGGAGTACCAGAAACTTTTCTCATACCTGTGTACAGCTGGGCATATCCATGATACCTGTTACAGAGCCAGTCTTCTTTTTCACTTAACATCTTGGTAGCATTTCAAAAACCTTTTAATTAATACCAATTTATTTGTTTGGTGCTTAGATACTTTCTTTCCCTGAACTTAAAAAAATTAACCAGTCCTACTCTGGCCATCCCAGGCATATGAAAATAACTTATGGCTTCATGTAAATTGGGTCTAGGTGTTACAGTTTACTTATCCCAGAAAAATGGAAATGATTTGGACCCCTGGTTATTCTGACATGGAGACAAACAGTTGATTTTCAGAAGGAGGAGGAAGGGAAGAACCTTGATGCCATACCCCTATCATTTTTAGTACAGTAGATCTCAGAGTGCTTCATGATAGCACTTGAACCATAACAGGCTAAGAACTTGGTATACTGAAAAGAGAATTTGAAGATTTTTGAATCCTGACTTCTCTTGTTATGTAATCTTGAGCAGGTTTCATCAAGTCTTATACATGAAGTAGAAGTAGTATTTCCTACCTTATTGATCTGTTGTGAGGATTAAATGAGAGAATGCATGTAAAAAATGTTTAATAAGCTATAAGGTACTTGTTAGTTTTCTCACTCATTCATCACATACTTTTTGAAGGCCTGTTCTATGCCTGCTAGGCACTGTGCCAGGCACTAAGAGTAATGAAGTGAACATGTCACATGTGGTTCCTGCCCTCCTGGACCACATGGTTGAGTATTTATTTACAGTGGTCTGTGGTTTGATTAGTCCAAACTAGACATATTACCCATATGAGAGAGAACAGAAGCAGGCCATCTACTCACTACTTTCTGCCTTCCTAGCTGGCAGAGATGGAAGAGGAATTACGTTATGCCCCCCTATCTTTTCGTAACCCTATGATGTCTAAGCTTCGAACCTACCGGAAGGACCTTGCCAAACTCCATCGGGAAGTGAGAAGCGCACCTTTGACAGCTACTCCTGGGGGTCGAGGAGACATGAAATATGGTACATACGCTGTAGAGAATGAGCACATGGTAAGCTTCAGCTGTCTTTTCCCTTACTGGTCTGTGGTACAATGATTAACCATATTGTGGGGTACAGTTCATGTTATCAGTGCATACTTGACTCTTTTTTTCCACCTTATCCTCTTTCTTGCATCCAATTCCCCTTCTCCCCTTGGGTGCCCACCTCTACTGAATTTAATGCAGATCATTCCAAACAATTTGCTTGTTTAGATTTCTTTGTATCCTTTATGTATAAAACAGTGCTTGGTGTGTAGTGGTGATATACAAGTGTTACCTATTCATATTACATCTGGACTCTGTAGTCTGACTCATTGATCCAGTTTCTTTCTCACATATGCCCCCAAAGTTCAGTTAGGCTTTTAATTTATCAGAGTATTGTTACAAAATTAACCCGTGCTTTCCCTTACATTTATACCAAGATGGCCCAACAGCCCAGATACAGTAGAGAAAGCAGGCTGCTTCTCAAAAAGCGGGCTAACACCTTACTTTGTTGTGATAGAAAGTGAGCCAGACTGACTCTCTAGCCTCCAGTATTCTCATTTATAAAATTAGACTGACTAAGCCGAAAACCTGTATTCTCAAACTGTCTAGAGAAGATAGTTAAAGGAATAAAACTTCACAAAGATTAAATTTTATGTGTTACATTTGGGATTATATTCCACAGCACAGAGTAGAAATGGCCTGACCAGTAATGTGGGAGAGAAGTGAACGGGGGCCCACAAGTGCAGACTGCACGGATGTAGAAAGGCTAATGGCACAATTTTAAACAAATCCTATTTCATGATACATCCTGAATATAGTTTAAGAGATATTCAAATGATACTAGCCTGACATTCCTAATGTCAAAACTAGAGTATTTGAGAATGTTAAATTTTCAAAATTCACTTGTGAAAGGAGGGTGAGAAAAGGCTGGCAAGTAGAGCTTCTTAAAGTGAGATGAAAGGTGTATAGTGACTTTGGTCATTTGTGACCCAAAAAGCCCTGAAAACAAAAAGGGGGGAGATAATTCCAAATAATAATTTTGCTTTAAAATTATTAGTTTCAGAAACTATTTAGATATACAAACCACCTTCGGTAGAATTATTGTTCCAAATCTGGGGTTGATTTGTGTGACCTTACTGTCTCTTCCTGCTCTTTCTCAAGCCTAATCAGTTGAAAATCCCCATCTTTTATTTTTAAAAACCCTTTTTCCTGCTGCTTTTAAGCCAATGTAACTGGGGTTTATTTCAGCCTCATTCAGTGGTTTCCTCATCCACTTGTTCATATGCCATATGTGAACTGAAAAGCCTTCTTGTTGCTTCTGATCTGGGAACGCATCTTTTGCCTTCTTGGTGGTGGGGTCTAGTGCTAATAGTCACCTGCTCAGTAATAGGCCTTGTGAGCCAGCCCCTTTTTGAGTGTGTGCGCATGCGTGCTTTGAATAGCTGAGAACTTAGAGCTGCATCCATTTCTGTCAGTGGTTATTTCTGGCCTGACAAAGGCTACTTCTGTCCTTATGCCTTCTGTGCTTAGGATTATAGGTGGAATAAAACTTTGGTGGAGATTTAGAAATAGGGTGCTTGGGAAATTAGGGCAGCTTTCTCGGCTCCAGGTACTACCTTCCCTGAGAGCAAATCACCAGTGCAGCAACTTCAGTTTTTGTTTTCTGTGTTTGGCCTAAGGTGAAATTCTTTTGGAGGCTTACCAAGAGTGTAGCCACTTTTTTTCCAGAATGTGGTAGTGTCTCACACTTTTAAATGAGTTCTATATGTGCTGAAAACAAATAGCTTATTCATGGTCCCTCAATCCTCAATACCAATCAGTGGGCATTTTCAGTGAATTAAACTATTTCTAGGGCTGTAGAGTTTAGTTGGTTTGCACTCTCAAAATTACAGGCTGTATGCATTTTGGGGAAGCTACTGCACCCCACATCAGGGCCATTGCCTCTCAGAAGTTGCTAGTCCAGAAAGCACATGAACCAGTTCAAATTCTTCAGGAGCACAGGGAAAATGCTGTGATGTGTTTAATCCTTTTCTTGCCTCACTTAAGTGTAAGAAGCAGTGAATTGGGAGGTATTATGATCCTAGATTGAATCCCAGGTTCTCTTTTAGTTTGATTTGTTAGCATCTTTGGTTGTCTTAAAAGTAATGAAAATTATTGCACACGATATTCCTTCTTATAACTTCATTTATAATGGAAGAAGTATAACATTTCCCTTCCATACTGCTGTCAGAATCGGCTACAGTCGCAAAGGGCATTGCTTCTGCAAGGCACTGACAGCCTGAACCGGGCCACCCAGAGTATTGAGCGTTCTCATCGGATTGCTGCAGAGACTGACCAGATTGGCTCAGAAATCATAGAAGAGCTGGGGGAGCAACGTGAACAGTTGGAACGTACCAAGAGTAGAGTAAGTCTGAGTGGATGGGGAGATGGGCAAGAGTGGGGAAAGTAGGTAGGCCCGTTACACCCCGATGCCTTGCTAGTTCCAGAAGCTACCGCAGTTCCAAATTCAGGGTATGACCTTTTAGGTTCTTACTCTTTTCTCTGTCTGTAGTTTGCTTGGCTGAAAGATATCCCTTGGAAGTAATTTTACTTCTAAGATTTAGAAGTCATGGGAGGGGCGGGGTGGGGTGGACTGCAGAAATCCAATTTCTGCATTTATTGAAGATTGTCAAATAAGAATTTAGCCACTCCATCCTTTTACTAGGTCCTGTATTATGAATCAGATTTTCATTTCTCATATGTCTAGTAGAACATCTACTATTCTTAGGAAGGCTAAGATCTCTTTAAGTAGATGATGCTTTCATGTCATTTAGAGCCAAGGCTATTTTCCACATGTCATAAAATAGTACTACTGACAATTTACAGAGGTTCAATTCTGGGCTCTAACTCTTTACTGTTTACCTAAGGTTAGGGCGATCATTGTGAGAAGAAAATACTCAGGCCAAATGATGACTATACTGTGGTGTCTAATCTACTGCACTCTAAGAGGCTCTGGAAAACAATTCATTCCTTCCTTTCTGTACCATCTGCAAAGCAATTTTAAAAATAGTACAACTTCCCAATGGAATGCTGTATTCTTAAGAGCATGAGGCAGATCCAAACTGAAAAACAGATACTGTGGGCAAGACTTAGATATATGAGAAAATCGTCTCAAATCCCCACACTGAGTTATTTTTCCAGCTTAGTAGCTGTAATTCTCCATTCTTAAAATTAAGTCAAAATGATGCCCTTCCCTTCTTAGTGAAAATTCACAATAAAGTACCGAATTCAAGGTAAGCTGTAGAGAAGGCAATTTGTTTACAGATTGTATGTTTTTTTCACTTTTGAACTTATCAGGTGGATTAGTTGAATTTGAAAGCTGAGGAATGAGCTGAGAGATCAACTTAACAAGGCCGCTGGGGAACAGGAACAGATGTCAGGTGGCATCTGTTGAAATATCCTCCAGCTATATAGATTAGTAACAGCCAACCAAAAGGGAATAAAAAAGGCTTTAAAAAAATATTTAATTCCTTTCACAATTCAGTGTGTCTCTTAAAGGGATAAAGAAAAAAGGAGAAAGAACCAGATCCCAAAAATGGTAGTCCACCAGCCTGCAAAAACAAACATTAACTCAAGAGGCTCTTCTGGAGTTAGGCTGATGAAATTCAAATCTTAAGTTGCTCAGTTACTTCAGTTACTGGCAGGTACACTTGAAGACTTTGAGTAGTCAAGGTGAAGGATTAGCCCAGTCCCAGAAGTCTCCCCACAGCAACCTTGGGATATAATAATTCCTAGGCCTACTTGATGAGTACTAAAGTATGTTGTCCTTTCCAGTTTCTTCTACTTATATGCAGAGGCCATCATTTAAATTGATTGGATTTCTGGGAGTTTTTCAACATATACCCTTTAATGCCCACTGTCAATTTAGGAATGTTCAATTCTACAGTGTGTACTTTCGAAAGAAGGGGGAAATAATTGCTATTTTCTCTTCTCAGCTGGTAAACACAGGTGAAAACTTGAGCAAAAGTCGGAAGATTCTCCGTTCAATGTCCAGAAAGTAAGTTTTAAAAATAGTCACAAAATTAATTTCTCTTAATTCTAATATCTTTCAACCAAGAATGTCAAAGCTTTAAACAGTGACTGGCAAAGGTGTTAATAAAGCAGAAGAAATAAAAAATACCGTATGGTTAAATATCCCAGGACAAAGTCCTTTGTTAAAAGTATATATACTGCTCTGATTTAGAGCAGTGGAAAGTTTGTCCACTGGAAGGACTTTTATTTTATTTATTTATTTATTTATTTGGCTGCATCGGGTCTTAGTTGCAGCACGCAGGATCTTTGTTGCGGCATGCAGGATCTTTTTTTTGTTACCGTGCATGCGCTCAGTAGTTGCGGTGCGTGGGCTTCTCTCTAGTTGTGGTGCGCAGGCTCAGCAGTTTCAGCGCGCAGGCTTAGTTGCCCTGCAGCATGTGAGATCTTAGTTCCCCGACCAGAGATCGAACCCGCATCCCCTGCATTGAAGGCAGATTCTTAACCACTGCACCACCAGGGAAGTCCCTGGAAGGACTTTTAATCCCAGCTTACTTTCCTTAGAGAAGACAGCACATGGGAATAGAGCTTCATATTCCTGGAAATAAATCTGTAAAAACTTAGAAAACTTTTCACTGCTACTGCTTCGTACTTGCTTTTGGCTCTGCTTGCCCTTCGTGGGAGTCAACCCCTTATTTGGGAGTTCTGTCTTGTTAGTAGAAGTTGACTTAAAAAAAAAAAAAAAGTCGAGGTAAGTGCTGACAGCAACAAAACCAGGGGCAGAAAGGAAGTATTGCCACTGAGGCTGAATTTGGGGTAAGTGGGTGTAGGTATGCATGAAACAAACTACAACCAAGTCATGAAACTAGCAGGAGCATGAGATTTTCCTAAGCAGTGGCAAATTCCTTGTGGAATAGGGGAATACATTCAGTTTAGAGTGATGAGATTTTTTGTGTTAAGAAAAGAGTATAGGCGCTTCAAATAATTTACTACCTTTATAGAGATACCCATAGAGGAAGAAAGTAAAAAGGGCAAGAAGTTCACAAGAGATTGAAAGGCACTACTCAGCTTCTAGTTAGTTACTTATCCTAAAGCAGGAACCCCTCTCCCCACCCAAGCTGTACTTCAGCACTGGAGCATCTGCCGCCAACCCTTCTCCTAATGTGTGCTCACAGCTGTAGTATGTAATCAGTGCAGCTCTAGATGGCTAGGTAGTGAGTTTGTATTTCTGCTGTTTTGAAATATGATTCAACCTGATTTCAGAAATGGTGTACTTCTTCATATGTATATTTAATATTTTTCGAACTAGCCTTTCATAGAAAAACTATTCTTTTTTTTTTTTTTTTTTTTTTTTTTTTTTTAAAGCAGTGGTATTTTTTTTTTTTTTTTTTTAATGAGGATCTTGAATCAGATGCGTATGTTTGATTGATTGATTGATTGATTGATTTTGGCTGTGTTGGGTCTTCGTTTCTGTGCGAGGGCTTTCTCCAGTTGTGGCAAGCGGGGGCCACTCTTCATCGCGATGCGCGGGCCTCTCGTTGCGGAGCACAGGCTCCAGACGCGCAGGCTCAGCAGTTGTGGCTCACGGGCCCAGCCGCTCCGCGGCATGTGGGATCTTCCCAGGCCAGGGCTCGAACCCGTGTCCCCTGCATTAGCAGGCAGATTCTCAACCACTGCGCCACCAGGGAAGCCCGTGAAAAACTATTCTTAAAGTGAAGTACTAACTACCATTTGAAGACATTTTAGAAAAAACATTTTTATGCTTTGGTATCTATTGCCCCAATTTTCAATATTTCTGTGAGGTAGATAGTAGTAATTAGTTATAAGTTTCTTTAGCTGGTAATACTAAGTGGCTACGTGATCAAAAATTCAGTCTGCCTCACAGTATCTGGCCTTGGCCCCAGGTCAAACCCCTAAGTATTAAGAATGGAAAGAAATAAGGTTATCCAGACTTCTGACTACATCCCACTTTGCTTCTCCTTGTAGAGTGACAACCAACAAGCTGCTACTTTCCATTGTCATCTTACTGGAGCTCGCCATCCTGGGAGGCCTGGTTTATTACAGATTCTTTCGCAAGCATTGAACCTCCTACAGGGAACGGTTTGTGGACCAGGACTGTGACTCTGAATGAATGGTGTTTGTTAGACACGTGGAAAAATCTTACTGTTGCTATGAGCTAACGGTTCAAGAAGGCCCTGTGTAGCCAGACTGTGGGGGGAGGGAGGAAGATGGAAAACCACTTAAATGTGAAGGAACAGCAATAAGACCAGTATGATATACCAAGGTAGTAAATGCTGTTTATGACTTCTTTAAGTTTACATAGTGCTCTAACATATTAATACCCTGTGAGCTTCAAAAAACCAAATACATTTACAGTAGTATTATCGGTCACCAAAATGAAGGGGAAGGAAACTTTACAATTGTGAGAATGCACAAATGTTCTCATTAAGGCAGTATTGACCCAGACGATCATTTAGTATCTGTCACCACAAATGCCTCCCAACTCTGGAATGCCCATTGCGACAAACACGTGTCGGCGCACAGTATTTCCTAAATTCTTACACGTTCTTCACTTTCCGATTCATCTGGTGAACTGGGAGTAGGAAGTTGGTCATAGACAATGTGCCCTCCCTCCCTTGTCTGCCCAAAACTTGAAGCAATCACATCCACTGCCAGGCTGGCTGTAGCCTTGGCCTCTTCCTCTGACGCAGCCAACCGAGGATTGACTTCCACAAGATCCAGTGCTGAGAGCAACCCTAAAAGAACAAAGTATGACCAAAAAAACTTCCTAGCTGCTACTTTCAGCGAGAGTCGTCCCACCTGGGTAGAACAAGCTAAGGTAAAAAACAAGTCATTTTCTACTATAAAATTATCCACCGTCAGGAAGCCCCTTATTCCTCATCCTCTTGGGCATGAATTTAAGTTAAAAACATTCATATACCAGAGTAGGATTGAAAGAAACCTTTAAGGTAATAAAATCAATTATCCCTGTTCAGTGAACGTAACAGGCATAGCTGACAGGCTTTCCCGTTCGGGTAAGGGCTGGGTCGGGGTCGGGGGTAGGGGGGTGGTAGCAAGAGTTTCCAACCTAGTCGGGAAAATGTATCATTTCCAGTGTTTCTGGGCTCTCCTAGATGCCTGCCTGCAGTTGTGTGGAGAGCAGATCTCTCACGTCTCACTAGCCAGAGCTCGGTTCCCACCTTTGAACTCTTTTGCTGCATCTGTATCTCTTAAGGCACCATGTGCCCTAAAGTATAGTTATTACTGCATATCTCACTCTCACCCCTGAGCTCTGAGGGCAGGTTCCACTTCGGACACAGTTTTTCGGTCTCCCATCAGACTAAGCCAGCATCTTGCGCTTGGTCAAGGGAAGACTTGGTCATACTTTAATTTGAACTCCAGTTACCTTCTGTGACAGTTTGGGAACTTGTGCCAAAGGGTTTGAGATGGGAAGATTAGACCAGAAAAGAATCTATCCACACCTGCCCTCTACCACCGCCCCAATACATACATATATATATATATATATATATACATATATATATATATATATACACACACTTCTGGGTATATATAGTTGGTTATTCTGGATGAAGTTAATCTACCTCCTTCAAGAGTCATCTGAAGAAACTAGCACTGGAGAATACAAGTATCCGAATATTTAGGGCAGCCATAAAGCCTGGAAGCAGGGGTGAATATACCTAATGGTTTACCGATATTACATTATAGTATCGATACATGTTATGTTCAGTGCTGTTACATCCGCTCAGTGTGCCGTCCCTTATTAGCAATGCAGAGTTCAGTGCGCTGTGCAGAACTACAATGAGCAGGTATGGTACTGTAGCGTTTCCACCAATCCCTGCCTGCACGTGCATCTGTGTCTGATGGCTTGTGTGTCTGATTTCCACTGACTAAACGTGGACCTTTTGCATAGCCCAGAAGTAAATCAAGAGGGTGCAAGCTATTAAAAATATATATTACCCATGTTTCTAGACTGTTGCCACCTTGTAAATTAATTTAAGCAAACTGCTTTATCTATCTAGTTGACAGTGTCAGGACAGACAGCCTTTTAGAATAACATTGCAGCAGGGGAGGGAGGGACACGGTATGACCACTGCCCCATCTAAGTGCTAGAGGTTACCAACCTGTGCTCTAAGTGGTGTTACTGGGAACCAGAATGGAGAATGGAACTTCCAGATTCACTGGCCAAGGACAGTTGACAACGTTTACAGTTGTGGGTCTGAGAATAAGGCTACCTTGCCCCTGTCAGATCTGATAGACAAGCATTCTTTCCCTTTCTTTAGTGCCTAAGGCTCTGGTAGGCTCCAGAGCCAGGGAGACCATTTCTCAATTTCCATATCTATCCCAACTAGTCAAGGGTTTTTTATGGTCCTGGACCTTTCAGTGTGAGGTCTCTATGCTATTTTGACCCCAATTTCACAAGGTGGTATTGAAGTACCATGTGGTAGTTGCTTAAATTTTGCAATGAGAGGTCATTTAAAGTAGCCTTAAGACCAAAAGCTTTCTGACAGAAATGGAAAATGTTTGCAAATGAGTATGAGTTGTGGGATAGTAACCTCTTGTAGCTACTCTCGATGATCTAGCATTCAGTTTACTCATCTTCCTGTCAGCCATTCATCTTCCAGTATCCCCCTATTACAAGTCCTATCAAACAAGCCCTAGTATAAGACTTACATGAAAGAACCCAAGGTATTGTCCAGCTTTGAAACATCTTCAAGAGAAGCTTTAACTTGACATTCTTAACTCCCAGTGAACCAACCTCTTAGTGTCAGGGTTAAAATTATAGCTATTTGGCCTTGGCTTTCAGTCTTAATCTGCCTTTATACAATTCAGATGCAAAGAACTGCATCAGTTTGGCAGTTTATTCTTGTATTTATTACATGTTTAAGTAGACAGATAATTTTTTATTCAGTGTTACCTTGGCATATTTTGTTATAAAGCCAGGTCCAAACATGCCTCTAAATGACTGTCCCTTATTAGCCTGACCACATGACTTATAGCTATAGACGTTTAAGCAAAAACAGTGTTGGCAGTGACGTAATAGTAGAAAAGATCCCCTGGCAGGCAAGAGGCTTCAGCATATTATGTAGTTAGCAGGTTGATCACTGCTTACCTGTATTGTGTATTTCCTCAGTAATATACATGCCTTCTCGATAGGTCAGTCCCCCTACAACAGGGGTTCCTGTGGCTGGAGCCAGCGTAGGGTCAAATGCATCAATATCGAAACTCAGATGGATTGGCCTTTGTCTTCTTGAAAGGAGTAGAATAAGAACAGTCATTTGGGCTGTACTTGGACATTCATCCTTCCTACAGTTGCAACTCCTTGATTTCGTTGCTGTTAATCCCAGTACTTTGTTACTATAGCACATTTCCAGATTTCCTATTCTGGAAGTCATTGAGTATGTTAGATGCCTACACACTTCATAATTTTGTCCTTTGTTCTGTGTGCCTCAGACAGACTAACTCCAATTTGTATTTCTGATTTACCCTGGGCATCAGAGCCTCTTACATTAAGAACTATCAATAGAGGGAATTCCTCACGTCCATAGGACATGGGTTCTGACAGATTCTAGTTTAAGTTGGATTGATCTAGGTTACAGTTGCAGTTGCTGTTATACTCTGAGAGAATAACAGCAGCTCTGAACTTAACTCTGAGTTTATGTTTGCAGTCTTACCATCTCCTGCTTCTAACTTGTTTAGCCCAGGTGTCCAATGGCTGAAGCTAACATACAGCAAACACCTATACAGTGAATTATTTGCACTTCTTAACAGCTTAAGAAATGGCATACTACCAAGGTGGCAATTAATCACCCAGAAATGAAGACTCAGCAATGGGAAAATGTTCTTAACTAGCATTTGATTAGTATTCATCTCCCATCTTTCTACACTACCAAGATTTGCTTAATATCAAACTTGCAGATGAAGCAGTAGTGAGGCTGGGAAGAAGAGGACAGTTGAATACTTCTCCTCTCGAAAGGTAAGCATTAAAAATGGAAAGAGAAATTCATGAGAGCTGTTTTCCCTCCCAACCCCAGAAGAAAAATATGACCTATATTTCATATTCTCCCTTTCTGAATTATCTGAATTTTTTTATATGTACATGTTTTGCTTTTATTTTAAAAGAAAGGTCATTATCCTCAAGAGACAGGCTAAAGTGTACTGCCCACTGAGAATCTGCCCTGTTCCCTTTGGGACCTAGAAGTAGATATCCATTGTAGTTACTTACTTGCCAATCAGCAGATCAAATGTCTGTTCCATGACCTTCTGGATACCAAGTCGATCTATGTCTCTCATGGAAAAGTACTGGATATCATAATTCTTTAAAATAAAACTGGTGACATATAAAGGAAGGAAGCCTTAGTTTAAAGAGCATTTTTAATCAAATGTGGGGGGGGGGCGGGGGGTTGTCTTCATAGTGACCTACAACAGGTTAAGGCAAGAAACGACCCATCAAGTGGAACATTAGTGGCCAGGACAGGCCCAAAGCTCAACTCTAATGTATCAACTTACTGTTCAGGAGGGTCCACATCTCTTAGTCCAATGTATACAATACTTGGGGAAGAGATACAAGGTTTGATCCAGGAAAATCCTGGGAGTTGTGGGACCTATGAAGAGAGGAATGAACAGGATTCATCAAGGATTCTTGGTCTTATCAAGATAGTCCCCGTGTGCTTCCCAGTGTGCTTTTTCCTCTTACCCACAGTATATGGGTAAAGCAGCAGACACACTTGATCTGGGAAGGAACTGATAGAAGTGGAAGTGATTCAGAAGGGCAGCTGAAGAACACAGCTGAAGAAGAAGAATAAAATACCTTCTCTTAAGGTGACCTTGGTTTCTCATTAATTTACCTAAATAGCAGGAATACTGCTGATTAGGCCTTTCCATCTCTTTGCACGCTACTGAATTGTTTACAGATTGGTTCTTGAGATGGCAACTGGGTTACGTTTCAAGTCCCCAACAGCCAAAATGTGAATTCTGCCTAGTGAATAACCTTTGTACTGTCCTGCTGTAACTTGGTCCCTCACTGAGGGGAGGGATACACAGATTCTAGTCTATGCCTAGCATGGTCTCCCATGTCTGTCTTCTGAACAGCCTGGGAAAAGATTACGTAATCATGGTTTTACTTGGCTTCTAGACCAGTGGGTCTGAGAGTGAGGCCTAGGAGGTTCTTACCAAGAAGTCTTCCGGCAGTAAGTGTATCAGATCACTAGAGTTACTACCCACTCACCACATTCCTTTATTATGAGATTATGATCCCCCCTAAGAGCAGGGACCATGTCCTAGTCATCTTTATGCCCCCAGCATCTAGACTGTCTGGTCCAAAATAATGTTTGATGAACAAATGAAGGAGTGGTAAGCATTACTACAGCCACCATAAACCCATCCTTCACAGAAATGTTACTGAACTAGACTCTCAGAGCCCCAGGATAACCCTTGCAAGCTGCTCAACGTTCTCTTCATTTCAGCCCACTAACCTTGTCCTGTAGTTCTTTGAGGAGAAATGAAACTGGCTGTCCATGGAGATTTCCAGATGAAGTGGTGAGGGGTGTATTGATGTCAGCATGGGCATCAACCCAGATCACACAAAGGTCTGGGCAGTGCCGGGCGTGCCCACTAATGGTACCGATTGCCAGGCTGCAAAGAACAAACACAGTAATATTAAAGGGCTTCCGCTTGGCAAGCATCACTAACAAATATCTTCAGCCAACACAGCTCAGACTTTGTCCTCAGGCCAAAGTCAGGGCCCTAGATTGAGGCTAGATTTGGATGAGACAGAGTCCCTGGGACTGTGTTCCCAAAGATGAGCCTTAAGAGAGAGAGAGAGAGAGAGAGACAGGGAGAAATGGAAGGCTCTAAAGATTCAAAGCTGACAACTGGTTATCCTTGTAGTGTGACAGGTGTCATTGCTGCCCCCAAATCCCTTTAATTGGATCCATTAGCCTTGGCCCAGAAAAGGACCCAAAATATTTGTTCAACAGATGAAATCCTGTTAAATGATATAGGCTGTATGTAACAACTCACTAATACTACTTAATACCTCTTGAGAGACCAGGGAGATCTAATTACTTTTTTTTTTTTTTTTTTTTTTTTTTTTTATTTATTTTTATTTTATTTATTTCTGGCTGTGTTGGGTCTTCGGTTCGTGCGAGGGCTTTCTCCAGTTGCGGCAAGCGGGGGCCACTCTTCATCGCGGTGCGGGGACCGCTCTTCATCGCGGTGCGCGGGCCTTTCTCTATCGCGGCCCCTCCCGTTGCGGGGCACAGGCTCCAGACGCGCAGGCTCAGCAGTTGTGGCTCACGGGCCCAGCTGCTCCGTGGCATGTGGGATCTTCCCAGACCAGGGCTCGAACCCGTGTCCCCTGCATTAGCAGGCAGATTCTCAACCACTGCGCCACCAGGGAAGCCCCCTCTAATTACTTTTAAAGAATCAGTTATATTAACTTGTTAAGGATAAAAATTAGTATTACAGCTGTTTAGAAAGATTATGTGATATTTCCTAAAACAAGAAGTCAAAGTTTTTAAAGACATCAAAGTTAACAGGGCAACCCAATTAAAGACCTCATTAGACCACTGAATAAAGTAGAAGTTTATTTCCATGTTATCTTATATACATTAGCATGGCATGCAAATATCATTAAGTGTTTCTGGGTTTTGCTTTCCTTGTCCTTGGTCTCCGCTTGCATTAGCCAACTGTCCTGTCTGACCTGTAGGAATATAGCTGATGAAATTGTGCTTGGAAAGCTGCCCAAGCTTCCTAGGAACCAAAGAATTTGACATAGATGAGAAATGCAGCTTAAGCATCTTAGGAACTAACTACAGTCATCTTTCTTGATCAGTACAGCCTGAGGTAGCATTTTAAGCTCCATGTCCCACATAGGACTTTTTCGAGAGATAGCATGGTCTGGCGCTAAAAGCACTGGATTAAGTCAGAATATTGGGGGTCTTTCTAGGAAGAAATGTGTGAAATAGGGCAAGTCATCTAACTTCTCTAGACTGCAGTTTCCCGTTCTATAAGATAGGGAAAATAATCTTAGCCTGTTTAAGTCAGAGTTGGTTTGACGATTAAAGCAGTAGTGGATGTTGTACTATTAAAGGGAGCTGAGTGACCTAAAAATGCCTCTTCCTTTAAAATATTCAACAGCTGTTCAGGTTATACACACATCCCTTCCTTTCTAGAATCTTCCGGACAGCCTAGGTTTTAGCACTGAACAGGAAACAGGGAGCAGTGATAGAGCTGCAATCTAGACACAAACAAAAGGAAAACCAAGGATTATGATAATTACAATAATAAGCAGTCCCCAAATAGTACGCTGACCAGAAGAGAGACAATAAATGAACTTTGAGCACTGAGCTATGGGACAAGAGATCCACCCTTGGGTTATTTAATCAATTTCGGTAGAGAACCTGTGACTTATTTCTTATTCTACTTAAAATTTTATTCCTGATGAGGAACCTACCTGCATTTGCAGTTCCGTTAAGTGATCTGAGAAGCTCTCTGAGTACCTCAGGGGAAGTTGCTAGATTGGATCTCAGAAGAAAATTTAATTGCCCATAGAGGTCACAGTGGACTTGAATCCCAGCTCTGCTACTTCCTGGCCCTAAGACCTTGGGTAAGTTATCTAACCTCTGTCCCTCAGTGTACCCAGCAGTGAATTAGATAAAATTGTATCTGCCTCATGGCATTATTTTGAGGATTAACTGAGAATATGTATGAAGTGCTTGATATTCCTAGTGCTTCAATGCCATTTTTCTTTCTACCAAAAAAATCTTCATTACTGAGCTCAAATCACACTTCCCTGTGAAATCTGACTACTCTAGCCCAGACTGATCTCTTCCTTCTGAGATGTAGGATTCAATATATTTTTCATTCCATGTGTATTTATTTCATTTAATCCTAATAGATCACAAGTTTCCCATAATCCTTAGCACTGCTTGAGAACTCATCAGAACAGTGCTCAATAAAGTGCATGCTGATTCAGTGAGAGGAAAGATGTAATGTATTAGCCACCTAGGGAGGCTAATACAATACTGTGGAGGGTAGAGAATGTATTCACATGCCAAGTGGGGCATTTCTAACAAACCTATTAGCAGAAATGCTTTAAAAAAAAAAGCCCAAATTCAGCCTATCAATAGATCCCTCCAATTCTCCTAAATAACCAAAATGAAAGTCATGAGACAGTTTTAAGAAAGCTTTCCAAGAAATAAGCATGAAACATACTGTCTAAAAACTTCGCTTAGTTTAACTCTGAACTTGTCCTTACACTACGTGATATTTTCTCCAGTGGTTCATGATCTTAGACATGAAAATACTATGCACATTATACCCTAAAAATTCGAAAGGGTATTTTACTCTAAATGAGGAAACTGAGACAAAGAAGCTAATTGATGGGCTGAGGCAATCCAGCCCCTCCACCACCCCTGGCTCCCAGCTTACCTGTGGTCTCCTCCCACGGTGACACAGCTGTAGCCACCTGACACTGCTCTACTAACCACCTCCGCTAATTCCTGGTTGGCAAGGCCCACTGAGCGAGGATTCACTATCAGGTTATTATAGAGATCATCTTTGGGAACTGGAGTAAAACTCAAGTCTCCGAAGTCTTTAAGGTGGCAGCCTAGAAACAGGGATGACAAGATTAATTATAATATATGTTATTACAACTCTTACTGGCCTGGGCCACAAATAATAACTGTGACAAAGTACACATCATACTTATTGTCATGGTAACTCAAAACGTCACGTGACAGTGGCAGGATTCTCTCAGTCCTCCCAGCAATCCTGTGGGGTAGATCCTGTTAGGAACACCATTTTGCAGATAAAGAAGCTGGGTTTTAGAAAGTAAAGCCCAGAAATGTTCACTAACTTAACCTAACAATCACAAAACTGGTAGCAATTTGGAAGACCTCAGATATCCCTGAGTTACAGAGTGAAAATAAAATACCGAGAGGAACTGGCAGGATTTTAAGAAAATTAAGTATTGTTAATTTAGGACAAAGAAACATACTTAGGAATTTTCACATTACAAACTTTTTTTAAAAAATAAAAGGCCAATCTAAGGACCTAAATATTTCTTAATTTTAGGATGCTTTAACAGTTATTACAAGATCCCAAACACTGTTCCAACTGCTCAACAGAAATTCTTAAGACTCACAACAATCCTATTAGGCAACTATAGTATGCCATTCTATAGCTGAGGGAACTGAAGCAAGGTCCCAAGGTCACACAGTTGCTAGGTGCCAGAATCAGGATCCAAATTCAGGCCGTCTGCCGCAAAGTGTGTATTCTTGACTCTGTGATTTGCATCTCAACGATTCCCTCTTGATTCTGACACTTTAAGAACTGAAGAGTCCTCTCCAAGGTACTTCCCTGGTGGTCCAGGGGGTAAGACCCCGCACTCCCAATGCAGGGGGCCCAGGTTCGATCCCTGGTGGGGGAACTAGATTCTGCATGCATGCCGCAACTAAGGAGTCCACATGCCACAGCGATGATCCCGCGTGCTGCAACTAAGACTTGGCGCAGCCTAAATAAATAAAATTAAAAAAAAAAAAAAGAGTCCTCTCCAAGGAGCCAACAAGATGGCAGAAGTGGAGCAGAAGCAGCAGCGGACCTTCTGCAAGGTCATCCGCTTTGGTGAGCACCTAGGCCAGGCACTGGACACGCAGACACAGTGCCGTGGCTGCACAGTGCCCTGCGGCTGTGGCAAAAGCACCTGGGCAGGGCCAGCCTGGGGGCACGGCCCGAAGAGAAGCCGTAGGTGCTGAAGATCATCCTGCCCAGGTGGTGGGCGTGCAAGACCTTCACCCAGGTGGAAACCAAGCCCAAGATTATTGGCCACTACCTGGGCGAGTTCTCTATCACCTACAAGCCTATGATGCACAGAGCCAGCCACTCCTCCTGCTTCATCCACCTTGAGTAGCCTGTTCGGCTAGTAAAGGCACAGACTTCTCTTTAAAACAAAGAAACAGAATGAACTAGTGGTATATTCTGACAGTAAGCTGTAATATGTTCCCACCCGGGGTTCACATATTCTAGCAAATTACGACATTAGTCACTACATGTTAATCTTTAGTGTAAGTACCAGTCTTTCAATCTTAACCACTTATATCAATAAAATGGTTGGATTTAGGGTGAGGACTAACTAATCCAACACTACCAAAGGATTTGAGCAAACAGAACGTTAGCATAGATTGTATTCTTACGGGCCTGTTTCTCAAACTAGAATCCAGGTATGTTGAGGGGAGGGGCAAGTGGTCACAGGATAGACATCTGAATGTTTGCAGAGACTTGTATTAAAGATTTGTATTAAGACTAGCACAGACCAATCTTGAATGTAAATTGTACAGTTTGAGCTTTACCTCTTGAACCCAAACTCAATCCAAAGCCAAACTTCTGAGAGAATGTAGAGATTTGAGAAGCAATGGCCTGGAACATAAACCCAACCAAGGGATCACCACCAAGATCTGGATGACTAAATAAGAAGGAAAGGTGCTGAAGGCAGGAGAATATGAAAACAGGCCAAAGACACTGAGAACCAAGAGAAAAAATAAAACATCTATAAAAATCTTCTTAAAAAGAAAAAAGCCACGAGTAACATCACTATGTACTTTACTAAATCTCAAAATAATGGAAGGACGCTTTAGATTTAAGAGAAATGAAACTTTAACTTTCAAGTCAATATCAGGTCTTGCCATTGTTGCAACACAGTCTTGAGCTGGACAGATTTGAATGGCAGTGCCTATACTTGATGTTTTAACTTCCATATCCATGTTTATCTCAGCATCTCTAGGTGCAAGACGCCATGGCTTGACTGGCGTTTTATATTAGGTGTATAATTAGAAAAGGTTTATAATCTAATTGAATAATAATGTTAATATTAATTTTTGAAGACTAACTCATTTAATCCTTCCATGACCAATAAGAAATACATGGGAATTAAAGTGATCAACCTGGTGGTTAAGTGATAGAACTTGGGGAACACTAAGTCCAGTCATGGAATCTAGGATGTAGACTTAGATAAGTACGACAGAAAACAGTACAAACTGGGCTATTATTTACTTACCAGAATAAAGCTGCAGAAAGCTTAAAAAGGGAACTTAAGAGAATTTGATAGTCTTACAGCAACACTCGCCATGGAAGAGAGACTGAATTTCATAAAAGTATTTTGGTCATTAAACATGTAACTCTGTGGAGTGAATCACCAGCTTAATTCACAGCCTGGATGGTGCGTTCTGATTCCTTGCTCACCAAACAGCCTTCTGCTTATTCACTTAGTTTCCCAGTTGCCCTCATACCAGCAAGAGGGCTTCCTGACAGTGGATGCCAGAAGGACTCTTGCTCACTGAAACTACGCACGGGCATTTGGGCTTATACATCATGGTTAGCACGAGTCTCCGGGTCTGAAAACCTGATAAACTCTGCACACTTCAAGACTTCTGTTCCTGGACCCACAGAGCTGAGGGCTAGACCCCCTGAAGGGATCAATACCTTGAGAGGCCCTGAGTGGCCCACCTTATATGACTCCCAACTCTGCTCTTTGATTTCCACATTAAATTCCCAATAAGGACTAGGGACAATGAGTGCTAAAGGAGTGAAAGGAGGTTATAGGGAACATGAATTACGACCTGTAGGCCGGTTTTTGAGGAGTAGAGAGGCTGATGGGAGGTTAATTTTTTGTCGAGCAGGATGAACTGAGTAATGATAAAGCAATTACCTTAGCAGAGTGCAATGGCAAGTTCTTCTAGTTCAAAAGATAAATGGTCTCAGTAATTTTAAAGAATCTTGGAATAATAGTGAAAAAAGCAAACATTATAACATGGAATATCTGTCATACTGAAGAGAGCTGTCCCTTTCTCAAACTTTTTGTGCTTCAGGTCAACTCATCTGCAAGTCTAAATCAGATGAGACATAATATTTCATTGCTGCTTTTTCCTCTTTTAGAAGGCATTGTAGGATGAAATAAACCTGAAACTTCCAAGGAAGCTCTCATATCAAACAGATTTGGAACCGGCTGGAAAGGGCTCTCATTTTTCATTTGCTGTGGGAAAAAGTCAAGCTCTGTACACACTGGCACCACCTCACTGCTTCTCTCCCCAGTGCTGGTAATAAAAATACACGGACTACTACTCTGATGTTTTAGGCCCGGTTGTTACTTTTGGCCTTGATAAACCTCTTAGGTTCCACTGGAGTGGAACAAGAACACAAGTGCATCCACAGAATGATGCAACCGGAAGAAATCCAAACAGCCCTATCTGACGTTAGCAGCATCTGTGGGCAGCACTTCTATTTCAGGGCCCTCATCACCAGTGAATCCTTGAAAGAAGCCAGTGACAGGAAAGAAGGAAAAGGAACAAAACTGTCTTTCTCCACACACCACACAGTGCTAGCTAGATGCTTTACAATAGCTACTAATCCTTACTTCCTCTGCTGGTATGATTATCCACCCACTTTGGAGGAAGAAATTCAGCAAAGTTAAATAGCTCCAACTGTTTAGAGCAAGCCTGAATCCTCCTTTGGTTAGAGACTCACAAAAGAATGAGTGAGCAGGCATTTTGATAGCATAAGGGTAGCCCATTCTCTCTGCTGCTCTGACTTCCACTTACAGGCAGCTGCAGCTGCTCCCAAGCCTCCCAGCAAGTCAACAGAGGTGGGTTTTGAGGTGGGCTGACACACGGGCGAGTCTACCAAGCCACAGGTAGCTCACTGGCAGAATATTAGACTTGGAGAAAAGCTAAGAGTCTATTAGTGTACAGTTGTCCTTGAATAGGATGAATGTTTATGATTTGTCAGGAATAACAAGTCAGTGAAACATGCAGAAAAACAAAGACTCTGAGTTCTTATTTGGTGCTGAGAGAACACTGGTGGCTCTTAAAAGTTATAGACTCAAATATTGTACACAGCAGATTTCATCCCACAGAAAGGGAGTTCCCAATATTTTAAAGGATGGCATCTGCTAATTCTTAGAACCTCAGAGTTGTACCTGGAAGACCATCCTATTGAAAACAGTTGCAGTTTTACTCTAAGTCTAAACTAGGAAAGGAATGCCAGTTAATTCAGGTCATTTGAAGTAAGCAGAATTTCTCTTATCCCTAAAATGTGATTTGGGTAATAACCTTTGAAGAGACTGTTATATAAGGTAAACTCATCTGGCTACCACCAATAAAATGCAGGGGTCTGAATTTTGTTTAGTGCATTTAACTCCCAGAGGCTGTACAACCTCAAGAACCATGTGTCCTGGGGTATCTAAGAATCAGCTCTTTGCTTCCTTAGACCCAGCCTCCAAAATAAGTTTGGTGCTTCAGGGAAAGAAATCATATCACACAAGTACACCTATTTGTTCTAGTTCACTTCTTCAAAGTCCCTCATAAGACTGCTCCAACCAACCCTCTCGACACCCGCTTCCTCCCCACTCTGTTCTCCTGTTCAACAGGAGGTGTTCTCAGAGGCAGTGAAGACCATGGATGAGGAAGACCAAGGACAGTGGCACTAGGGGCTCGAGGATGGAAGGTGACCCTGGGCATCCAGGCCAGTCACTTCAGACATGGCCATCTAACATGTCAGAGCTTACCTCAAGATCAGCTGATACAGACGTGATGTTAATAGATGCCTTTGCATGAATGTGATCCTTGAGTAAAAAATCCCAATACAAAACAAGCCCAAAAGTTTGGCTCAAGACATGTAACTGAGATGACTTGCAGCACCATTTATGTTTCCTGCTAATTGGTTCTCCAGCCACATCCGAACTTCTCGAAGAACAGTGTACCACTTGCTGAGGGTAGGCTTAGTAATGTATGCCCCTCTGAACCCAACTCACGTCAACCCTCCAAGCACCTCCAAGACCATGGTGAGCCAACTCAGGCTTTCTTGGGCAGACTGTCAGCTGACGGCACCCTGACAGCCTGGTTCCAGCACAGGCGGGGGCAGAGGTAAGAGGAGGGTTCCTGTGGCTTCACGGGTCACTGCAACATAACCGCTTTCCCTCGTTCAGAACAAGACTGTTAAGCTTCTCTGAGAAAAAGATCTGTTGTTAACATGCTGACAAAACTTCAAGCTACTCCAATATCTAACCACAGGAAGAGACAGCGACAATCCCTGGGGCTAAAATATTGCTTTTCAGAATATGTGATCTTTCTTCTTTAAATTCTTGATGCTCCACCTTGTTCCAGAAAGGATTTAAAGGGCTAGTGACTACAGCTCTGCCAGTTAACCAGTCCAGATGTGTAGCTCCCTGCCCCATACCTGGGCTAGCATCCTGGTGAGTTTCACAAGGAACCTCAACAAACCAGACACCACATTCCATGCTACTCCAGGCTGAAAGCAGAGCGCACAGGAGATGAGGTGGCCACAGTGGGTCAAGTGGCCACAACAGACGCGAAGGAAAGAATCCCTGTCCTTTGGCCCCTAACTTCCCAAAAGAGTCAAGATCTCCAACCAAGTTCAGTCTCTAAGTTTGTCCCACCTCACACAGTCGTTACAAGGATTGAAATGAGATAACAAGGAAAAGCCTACACGTGCTAGGGGTTACATTATTAGTTCAACTAGATGAGGCATCTTTGTGGTTTTTCTCCTCACCCTACCCTTTTCTTTGCAATAGATGGTGTAATCTAAGACTTCCCAAAACTTGTTTGCAATACAACTATGTCATTTGGATAAGAACAAGAGTGTTTGGTGAGAAGTAGCAAACATACACAGGCCCACTGATTTCTCATCGAAATAGCTCCTAAGGAGCCCAGTTGTCACACACAGTTCAAATTTTCTACCTTCCCTGTAAAAGAATATAAAGGCATGGCTGATTTCACTTGGAACACCAATTCTCTGAAAGCCCTAACCACAGTGCCACACCCTGCTGTGACTCAGTTCTCAGGTCACACAGGAAGGTATTTTCTACTTTTCCTATTCTGTGGTTCTGGCTTCTTGGGGTGGAGGAGGGGGCCAAAAAGATGCTTCCTTCTCTTCAAATCCTAGCATTACCACACCTATTATAGGAATACACCCTCACTATTAAGAGAGCTTGGGGGACTTCCCTGGTGGTGCAGTGGTTAAGAATCTGCCTGCCAATGCAGGGGACACGGGTTTGAGCCCTGGTCCAGGAAGATCCCACATGCCACGGAGCAACTAAGCCCGTGTGCCACAACTACTGAGCCTGCGCTCTAGAGCCTGTGAGCCATAACTACCGAGCCCACAAGCCACAACTACTGAAGCACGCGAGCCTAGAGCCTGTGCTCCGCAACAAGAGAAGCCCCCGCTCGCTTCAGCTAGAGGGAGCCCACGCACAGCAACGAAGACCCAATGCAGCCAAAAATAAAAATAAATAAGTAAATAAAAACTTATTTTAAAAAAAGAGAGAGCTTGGTCATTAATAGAGAGGGACAAGTAAATTTATTCAAGGATTAAATTATTTAAACCAACCACAGTAATCCCCTTAGGTTCTAGGCCTCTGAATGTGCTATTTTGGATATTAAAGGAGTAATGCCACTCCTTTCTAAAGCAACTAGAGGTCAGCCTTACTTGAAGCAGTCATCATTAGCTACTTAGGTCCTGGAATAAGTATGTTTCAAAAAAGGAGGCAAAAACTAGCCATCGCCACTTACCAACATTTAGCTTGACTAAATTCATCAACTGGTAGCCCAACACCTTGTAAGAGTTTAAAATTTGATATATGACAGTTATTCAATTTAAACATTTTTAAAATCTGGGAAACCAGGGGGCTTCTGAGGAACAAACCATTTTGAGAGTAAGGAAATAGTGATCCGGGAAAATCCCACGGATCACGATGTGAATGAAGTTCCAGGAGAAAGCCTGGATGCTTTGCCCCATTTCGTCCTTCAACAAACGCTAACTGTGTGCTGACTGTGCACCTGGTTGCAGCCTTCAGGGAGCTCACAGCCTGGTCAGAAGACAGGCAGGGAAAGCACAGGCTGGTGCAAACTGCGATGATGCAGCTGTGCACAGGGTGTGATGGGAACAGGGGAGGGTGCTGACTCAGACCCAGGATGAGCCAAGGGGACTTCTCAGAAGAATCAGTACCTGAATCCTGAAGGTTTTAGCCAGGAATGAAAGGGCAAAGGCTTGCCAAGCAGAAGCACATACCTTCAACCCTACAGAACAATGCCCAGGGTCCATCCGGGAGGACTGCAGAGAGATGAGGAAGGAGGAGGGGGCAGGGCCCAGGTCCTAAATGCAGCAGGGAGCTACTAAGGTTCAAGTCAGGAGGTGACAAATCAAATCTGCACTGTCCCGCATGCCGCAACTACTGAGCCAGCGTGCTTCAACTACTGAAGCCCACGCACCTAGAACCCGTGCTCCGAAACGAGAAGCCACTGCAATAAGTAGCCTGTGCACTGCAACGAAGGGTAGCCCCCACTCACCGCAAGTAGAGAAAAGCCCGTGCGAAGCAATGAAGACCCAACACAGACAAAAAAAAAAAAAATCTGCACTGTTAATCTAGTGATCTGGTGGCCTCTAGAAAATGGCCTGGCCTGCAGAAGAGCAGCTCCCAGAGGGGCTGTAAAGACAAGACAGACAGAACTGACAAGATTCCAGCAATACTTAGAGGGGTGTGGAGGAGAGAGAGAAGGTATACCCTCCAGCTTTCTGGCTCTGCTACCATCAGAGATGAGTAAACCACAGGGGAAGGGAGTGGAGATGATGGTAAGTTCAGTTTTGGATACGCTGACATTGGGGTGTTAGAGACTATCCTGTTGATAATACGTGGAAACAAGTTAATGGCTCAAATCTAGGCAGTGTTCAATGGCTGATGACATCACTTCTGATGGAAGTGTATACCACCACCTACGAAGCAGAACCGCCAGAAAAAAAAAACTGGACCTGAATCTGACCAAGGATCTAGATCCAATAGCCAGTAGAAAGGAAATACAGAGGACAAAGAACATGTCATAGGATGCCACAGGGATGTGATCTGCAAAATACAAGCTGAGAGATTCTGCAGACAAATGACCTAGTTTCCGCTACAGATCAACTGCAAGGAAGAAGGAAGAAAACAGGAGGGACCTATAAAGGACTTACGAGATAACAATACAGACCTTATTTGGATCCAAACTCAAACTGTAAAAAGATAAACACAAAAAGTGTAAATCAGTCGGGCAATGTGAACATTAACTGGTGTAAGGGCAGATACAAGTTGAAAAAAGACTTAATTATCTCTGTTGAAAATAAGGGTAAAAACTTCTCTCCTCCCTTGTGTTTCAGAATTTCTTTCTCTGTCCTTTTCACATGTATGTAATCTTTATAATGACTAAATAGGCCTCACAACCCAGGAATGTTTCCTCAAGGACTTGGGAACCATTTTTGTGTGTGTGTGTGTGTGTGTGTGTGATCTTAGTTCCCCGACCAGGGACTGAGCCCAGGCCACAGCAGTGAAAGCACTGAGTCTTTTTTTTTTTAATTTTTATTTTTTATTTTATTATTTTTAGCTGTGTTGGGTCTTCGTTTCTGTGCAAGGGCTTTCTCTAGTTGCGCAAGTGGGGGCCACTCTTCATCGCAGTGCGCGGGCCTCTCACCATCGCGGCCTCTCTTGTTGCGGAGCACAGGCTCCAGACGCGCAGGCTCAGTAGTTGTGGCTCACGGGCCTAGTTGCTCCGCGGCATGTGGGATCCTCCCAGACCAGGGCTCGAACCCGTGTCCCCTGCATTGGCAGGCGGATTCTCAACCACTGCGCCACCAGGGAAGCCCAGGAACCATATTTTGAAATACAAACATCTAGGGCCCCAACCTCCCAGTTCTATGGGTATGAGTGGTGGGCCCCTTGCTTCAATTTGCCAAAAAACTACCCCCCCCCTTTAAGATATGAGAAGTTTGTTTCCTGTCCAGATAAAGCCAATCAGCTAACCGGTAATCACTCCAATTTCCATGATAAAGTTAGGATGAGCTACATGTGACAAAAGGTCAACTATCAAAGTCCTCTAACTGGAGGACTAGTTATTAATCTCGAAAACATGGATTGTGTTGCACCTGCTTGGCTATAGAAAAGAGTAAGATTTGTCTTTGCAGTCTTTTATCAGATTGCCCGATTTAATGCTTATTCAATAATAAACTGTTTTCCTTCTCTACCACCTTTTTGGATAGGTTCTCAGATGGGAGATATTTTTAAATTATATTTCCACAATACTGGTATTTGATATTTATTTTAGGTGTGATAATGGTATTGTAGTTAAGTTTTAAAGCATTCTTGTATTTTGAAGACATATAATGAAATATCTGCAGATGAAACAAAATGATGTCTGTGATTTGCTTCAAAAGGTATGGAGGTGGGGTGAGAAACCTTGCCAGGTATAGATAATTGATGCTAGTTGATAGCTATCAAATTCATTATGTTACCGTCTCTACTTTTCTTATGTTTGAACACTCCTGTAATAAAAAGTTAAGAAGATACATGGAAGCCAGCTGGTATACAGGTTTGGAGCTGGGAGGGAGGGGGAATAAATGTTGGAGATAAAGCTCTGGAGGCATCAGCATACAGGTAACAGGAAGAATGTGGAAATGGACAAATTGCCAACTGAGACAGCATAAAGCAGAGGGTCAAGGACAGAACCCTGAGGAATACTAAAATGTAAGGGGTAGGCAGCAGAGGGTCTAGCAAAGGAACCTGAAGAGTTAAAATCAGAAGAGAGTGGTGGCAGTTTCAATAAGATAAGATGGTTAATAGTGTCGAATGTGAATGTTGCAGGGTCCACCATATTAAAAAGTAGGAGGCCAGAGACCTCAGCAAAACCAGTTTCGTTGCAATGATGGCCCAGGACCCCTGATTATAGCAAGTTGACCTGTGAAAAGGCAGTGGGGAAGCCAGTTATTTTGTTTCTGAAGAGAAACAAAATAACTGGACAAGAGCTAGAAGGCTACATACGGCAGAGGGGGATGGGAGGTGGGCAAGATTTGCACTTACTTACTGAAGGGACAGGTTAGTAGAGAGACGCTGAGAAACAAGGGGAGAGAAGGGCTAAGTGCTGGAACAAGAACCCTCAGGAGCCAGGAAGGGATGGGATCTAGAGCACAGGGAGATGGCGTGGCTCACAGCCACTTGTCCAATATCTGCTCTTCCCTTCCTCCACAGAGGATTTTAGCTGGGGCACGACCCCTTAGAAGAGACTAAATTCACCGTCTTCCCTTCCAACTAGCTGTGGCCATGTGACCCACTGGAGCCAAAAGGATAAGCAGAGGTATCCTGCAGCAGTGTCCTGGGAACTTTCCTTAAGGGAAAGCACAAGTTCTCCCTTCGCCCGCTTGTTGGTTTATTTTCCCATCCTGCTGCCAGAAATGAGGCCACAGCCATCTGGGACCATTAGATAGAGGCCTTGCTGGTAGTGCAGCAAGATAAGAATCTAGGAACTGAACTTCAAGGAACTGAGCCTCCAAACCAGTTCTGGACTTCTCTCTAGACTATTTCCTAGAGAGTGAACTATTTTTCTTCCACCGCTTATTTGGGGCTCTTATCACGTGCAATTGTACCTACCTAATACAGGAAGGACTGGATACCTCATCCTCTGAGGACAGTGTAATAGCATCTTTGTCGATACAACTAACTGGGGGATGATGGGGAGAAGAGCTAGAAGTTAGGGAGTTCATACCTGAGTTGGAAAAAACAGGACGATTATGGGTACAGATTTCAAATAGCCATCATGAGAAACAGGATTTTTGGAAGAAGTTGGAGACCCTGCCTTTACGATGTTGCCACTCAGTTTCTTCAGCCATGGCAAGAGCTGAGAAGGCAGCTGACTGCACCAATTGAGGGGCTAGATTGTATATGGTAAGAAATGAGGTTCTCAACTACTTCTGCTGCTGACGGTATGACCTTCAGGCCATACTTTACTTTTTTCCATCCTCAGCTTTTATTTATAGAACAGTGTGCTAAATAACAAGTTGAAAAAAATGTTCAAGCCTACAGCATTATGTCCCTAAGAAGTTAAAACCTCAAGTGACCTTCCTTGTTCTTAGAATATTCTATTCTAACTTATTTTAAGTGTTTCCTTTTTAATTTTAAATTGTGGTAAAATATACATAAAAATAACTGTCTTAACCATGAGGTGGCATTAAGTACATTCACATTGTTGCATAACCATCACCACCACCCATCTCCAGAACACTTTCTTGCAAAACTGAAATTCTTTACCCATTAAACCATCTGTCTCCATTCCTCTTCCCCCAGTCCCTGAACCACCATTCTACTTTGCCCCTATGAATTTGACTAATCTAGGTACCTCATAAGTGGAATCATACAGTATGTCTTTTTGCAACTGGCTTATATCCCTTAACATAATGTTCTCAAGGGTCACCATGTTATAGCATATGTCATTTTCCTTTTTAATGCTAATATTCTATTGTATGTTTGTACCACATTTTGCTTATCCATTCATCCATCAATGGACGCTTGGGTTGCTTCCACCTTTTGGCTATTGTGAATAACGCTGCCATGAATATGGGTGCACAGATATCTCTTCGAAACCCTACTTTTCAATTCTTTTGGATATATGCCCAGAGTAGAATTTGTAGATCATCTAGTAACTATTTTTAACTTTGAGAAAACTCCATACTGTTTTCCGCAGTACCTGTATGATTTTGTGTTCCCACCAACAGTGCACAAGGGTTCTGATATCTCCATATCCTCACCAACACTTCTTATTTTGGGGTTTTTTTGATGCTAGCCATCCTAATGGGTGTCATAATTTGCTCTTAAGATTAAGAATCACATAATAGGGACTTCCCTGGTGGTGCAGTGGATAAGACTCCACACTCCCAATGCAGGGGGCCAGGGTTCGATCCCTGGTCAGGGAACTAGGTCCCACATGCATGCCACAACTAAGAGTTCGCATGCCACAACTAAGGAGCTGGTGAGCCCCAACTAAGGAGCGCTTGAGCCGCAACTTAGGAGCCCAACTGCTGCAACTAAGACCCGGTGCAACAAAATAAATAAACATATATTTTAAAAAAATAATAAAATGCATGGATAATCCCAAACTTGTTTAAAAAAAAAAATCACATAATAGCAAGAACCTAGCACAGTGCCTAGAACATAGTAAATGTTAGGTATCAAACAACTTTGAAATATAAGATGTAAGTTAAATTCTTTGCTGCCTTCTTCTAAGCAGGAAAGATATGGTTATATTGAAATTTGCCAAATGCCAATAACATCTATAATAGATTTGCCTATATTCAGGTTCATCAGTGATGTATGCTTTTGCCAAGGCATTAGCAAATTACTAATTCCAGAAAAGCTTTATCACACTCCAGAAAGAAACCAGTACCCATTAGCGGTCACTCCCCATTCCCTCTCCCCCCAGCCCCTGGGAACCACTAATCACTTTCTATATGGATTTGCCTATTCTGGACATTTCATATAAATGGATTCATACAATATGTGGTCTTCTGCATTCTTTCACTCAGTATAATGCTTTCAAAGTTTATCCATTTTGTAGCATGAACTAGCAATTCATTCCTTTTTATGGCTCAATACTCCATATTATGAATATCACATTTTTCTTAAATCTCCCGTAAGAACCCAGATTTCTGGCTTTTCTTGAAAAACTGGAGATAAGAGTGTAGAAAGGCCCTCCCCTTCCCACATGACAACCACTGCCAAGACCTCAGGAACAGCTTTTTGTTCCCTGAACATTCCAGGCACTTTTCTATCTCAGGGTCTTTGCACTTTACTTACTGCACTCACCCTCTTCCTGAAATGCTTTTCTCCCAGATATGCACATGGTTCCTTTCCTTACCTCCCAAAGGTCTGCTCACATGACCCCTTCTCAGTGAGGCCTCCTACCTACATCTGCAGTGCTTACCCTATCTCCCCATCCCTTGCTTTCATTTATTCTATAGCGCTCATTACATCTGACATACTGTATGTTTTACTTATATCTGCTTCCAGCCACCTATCATTAGAATGAGACTTCCATGATAACAGGTATTTCTGTTTTGTTCACTATTGTATTCCTAGTACCTAAAGCTTAGTAGTGCTCAAATTTTTTGAATATATACAAACAATGAACTTGTTATAGTTTTTAGTGACTGAAAGCTGCTAAGAAAAAATAAACCTGAAAATGTTTAAACAGCTTTAATGCATACTTTATATTAATTGACACTTTAAATGCAATGAGTTTTGGCAGATATATGCAGTCCTGTAACCTCCACCATGCTTAAGATATAGAACATTGAAAGTGAAATTAAGTCCCAGTAACACATTAAGGTAGGTCTGTTTACTATAGTCAGGCATGCCTAGAACTTGAAGAGGTTTTAAATTAAAGCTTTAGGCTTGGGACTGCCCTGGCGATCCAGTGGTTAAGACTCCGCGCTTCCAATGTAGGGGGCGCGGGTTCGATCCCTGGTCAGTGAACAAAGATCCCACATGCCCTGTGGTGTGACCAAAAAATTTAAAAAAAAAAAGGCTTTAGGCTGCTATTTCAGAAGTTGTATTAAGGAACATGATAGTTCAAAAATCAACACCAAGAGAACAAGGAGTTGCTAAAATCCAAAGGGACTAAAACATACTCCTAGATTAACAAAAGACCAAAGAAAGCATAACCTAATGAGTTGTATTAACATACAAAAAGATTGTGTCAAGTACTAGGGGGAAAAAAGCAAACAAAAGAATAAGAATTTATTATCAAGGGCCTGGGGAGAGAGGGCTTTGCATATTCCAATCCACATGGTAATTTCTCACTGGAATTTGTAAACTGATTTATCAGTCAGGATCTTTAAGCTGCAAGCAACAGAAACCTTTCTAGCTAATTTAAAGAAAAGCAGTCTTTTCAATTTGGGTAACTCCCAGAATCATCTTAAGAGGACCAAAATGTGGTTTAAAGGTCACATTGCCAGAAATAATGGCCCCAAAAGTCACATTGCAGATTGGTCCAGTGAAGATACCACTGCTGCTGTCTCCTCCACTACTAGGAAAAGGAAGCACTGCAGTTTGCATGGCTGACCCCACTGACACTGGACAGAAGCTACTGCTAGAACTGCCGCCACAACTGCCCATCACAGAATGAATTCTTTATTGCCCCTTCTTGCAGAATGTCAAGACAAGGTTTAGGGTGGGTGTTTCTGTTGATGGAGCCTCGGTCAAGTGCCCACAACCCCAGTTACAACACAAATGAGGTGGAATGTGGATGGAGAGAAGTCTAAAGAGGTAGAAGAGGGCCAAATTATAGAGGATCTGTCTTACTGGTTGTTAAGCATGGAACACATACGACCAGTGGTTGAAGATCAAATACCAAAATGTAAAACTATTGAAATGAAAATGTATTAGAAAAATGCATCTAGCACAAGCCTGAGATTTCATTGTTTACTGTAGGGGCAGGCTACATTTTAAAAGTATAAAGCTTTGGGGGCTTCGCTGGTGGCGCAGTGGTTGAGAGTCTGCCTGCCAATGCAGGGGACGCGGGTTTGGGCCCTGGTCTGGGAGGATCCCACATGCCGCGGAGCGACTGGGCCCGTCAGCCACAATTACTGAGTCTGCGCGTCTGGAGCCTGTGCTCCGCAACAAGAGAGGCCGCTATAGTGAGAGGCCCGCGCACCATGATGAAGAGTGGCCCCCACTTGCCGCAACTAGAGAAAGCCCGAGCGCAGCAACGAAGACCCAACACAGCTATAAATAAATAAATAAATAAATAAATAAATAAATAAATAAATACATCTTTATAAAATAAATAAATAAATAAAATAAAAGTATAAAGCTTTAAAGCCAATTTAAAGAAAAACACCAAAAAAAAAAAAATATGGCAAGTCAGCAAAGATGGTATATGAATGACAAGACTGAGAAGCATGGATGCATGTAAAAAGCCATGGAAAGACTAAGCAAAGGAGAAAAATAGTCTTAAAAAGATCAGTCTGGTTGCAGTAAAGAATGAACTGAGGCAGGCAAAATGGGACAAGAGTCATTGGAAAATTAGATCTGTGTGTGAGAAGGACAGAACTAGAGCAGGGCCATTATGGGAAGGACTCTAATCATTTAGAAGGGGGAAAAGAAGTCAACAAGACTTTGTGATCAGAAGTAAGGAACAAAAGGGACTACAAAAGAATTCTGATGGTCTTGGAGTTTGACTTGAGTAACTAGATAATGAGTGATAGTGTGAAACAGACAATGGGAAGACAGCAAGACAAGCAGATTTGAGGGAGAAGATAATGAATTTTGTTTCGAACCTATAGAGTTTGAGACATCTGTGACAGTGAGATGAGGCTACTTAGTACAAAGCTGGTGGAACACTGGGGACATGAGCATTTGAGGGCTGGGAAGAAGACGAGGATCCCAAAAAGGAGTCCAGGAAGGACCAGGCAATGGAGAGGAGGCTCAGGAGAGAGTAGTGTCCTAACAGAATATTTCAGGTATAAAGTGGTCAGTTGTGCAGTAGAGAGGTCCAGCAAAATAGAGGCTGACAAATCAGTGAGCTTGCTCAGGGTAGTTTCAGTGTGGTGGTAAGATGGGAGCCAGGCTGAAGCATCACTATCATAAAACTAAATTTGTGATGGCTGCTGTTCTCTACCAAACACTGAAAGCACATACTGACCCCTGCACTCACATATCAATCTGTTCCAAACGAACAGCTCTCATACCTCTATGTTTAAACTATCTCGGGCTCTCTATTGGTTCTTGCTGAAGCAGACCAGATTCTTGGGTCTCAACCAGAGTTGCCTGCTCTGCTCTCTCATGGAGCACCAAATGGAGCAGAAGAATAAATGTCCCTAGCCTAGTTGAGAGGAACCAGAATAGCTCCCATGTGGCTTCCTGAACTCCAGGACCCTTGGCTGGTCACGGGAATACAGTTCATTTAGGCTGTCACCGCTTCAGTACCACAGCTGGGTCAAATTACCATAATTACAATGACAGACACATCAAACTGTTTATAACTATCTTACCCACAGAACACTCATCCTACTTCTGAAGAAAAAAGGGAAAATTGCCACGGCTATAAGAGCTAACCAGAATCATGAGCAGAGGCACTGCACCTAAGCCTTGCCAGAGCAATTACTTCTTCATTTTCCTCAGGCTCTCTTTATATACTAAAATAAGTGGTTACCTGAGAGAGGAACCATTGAGTGTCCTTACTAAGCCCAGGGAAAGGAAAAAAAAAAAAACCCAGACAAAGGCAAATATATTCATTCAAGAGAACAGGAAGTATAACTGATGCCATGGCAACAGCAGCAGCCTGTGACATCAGAGCAGAAGGCAAGGAACAAAGGGATTTACGAGCTACCTTTCCATGGGTCTTCTCTCCCTTGAAATTTGACCCATGCTGCTTATTTGGTGCTGTTTCAGAATAGAGCAACTGAAACTCCTCTTGGTATTTTTCTCCAACATATTTCTGGAGATTAGCCAAAACCACATGCTGGAAATCTGCTGAGTGCCACAATCTTATTAATATGCAATGAGATTCTGTTTCAGACTGCTGGTGATACCGGGCTGCCAATCAGCTACAGGGTAAGGATATAAATTGTAAAACTAAAACGATTTGAAAAAAATTAAAGGGGAGACCAAATAAACTGAAGCTTCATCATCACTTTAGCTTGGAGATTTACACAGGAAGTATTTGAGGCAGTGGAATTTTAGGGAGAATGGCTTCCCCAGGTTGGAGTGGAAAAATACCAGGAGCTGTGACAGGAAAGGAGGTGTACAAAGCATGAGTAAGAGAAGCTGCTTATAAATGTTCCCTTCCCCCTCATTCAACAGCCTCAGCTGGATATTATTAATGTCCCCTGCGTAAGAGGCTACAATTGAATCTAGTCAGAAGTCTCTTAAGACAGAATAGAACAATGAGCAGGCAATTTGAGCAAAGCCAGGCTCAGTTTATCAGATGAGCTGCAGGATTACCAGGTATTAAAAAATAGTGATTAGCAGAAATTGTTTTCCCTCAGTGTAAAATTATGCTTTTAAAAAGAATGTGTACAGCTGATTTAAAGGGATAGTATCTTCATTTATAAGCGGGGGGAGGGGGGACAACTTCCTCCCATTAGGTAACCTGTGACACATTAAGTGAAAGTCTTTTTTTTTTTTTTTTAAGTATTTGTTTATTTATTTATGGCTGTGTTGGGTCTTCGTTTCTGTGCGAGGGCTTTCTCTAGTTGTGGCAAGCGGGGTCCACTCTTCATCGCGGTGCGCGGGCCTCTCACTATCGCGGCCTCTCTTGTTGCGGAGCACAGGCTCCAGACGCGCAGGCTCAGTAATTGTGGCTCACGGGCCTAGCTGCTCCGCGACATGTGGGATCTTCCCAGACCAGGGCTCGAACCCGTGTCCCCTGCATTGGCAGGCAGATTCTCAACCACTGCGCCACCAGGGAAGCCCAAGTGTAAGTCTTATCTCTCATCTTTGGTGGTAAACTTGGAGAATTATTAAAGTGATTAATTATAGTTCCTTCTTCAGTTGGGTCTCTGTATTATTTAACAGAAAAGGTTTGAGTATTCAAATCAAGACACCACATCCATATGTAACCAGAGGTGTATGGAAGACACACGGTGACTTCATTATTCCTGTTTTAGAGGGAGATAACCCACCCCTGGAATGGGCTCAATGATCAGCCGAGGAGGTTTCAAAGCAAGCACGGGTAGGGGATTTGTAGTTCACCTAGATTCTGTATTAGTATCTCCAGGACCTATAGTTCCCTACTGCCATGCCTTTTGCACTTTATACTCCAGAAGAGATATGTGAATGGCCCTAATATAATAAAGGAAATGGCCTTGAACAGCAGCTAGAAATATTTGGGTTAGATATAAGAACCTTCCTGCCATAAGGGTGTTGGAACTTGGTACCCTGTTACTAACAAGGTTTTCCTTTACTATATAAATGGCATTTATCTTTGGGTTGGATTTACCTCTGGTTCTGTACATTTAGAGTACTATCCAGATTACAAGACTATCAAGATTACAACGTTACTTTTGATTACCTGGGGTGCTTGTGAAAATGCACGTGTCTGGGTCCTACCTCAGAGCCAATAAACCAGACTCATCCACTGAGAAGCCTAGGAATCTCTATTTCTCACAAGTAAACCAAGTGACTTTCATAATCAGGGAAGTTTGGAGAAAACAGACCTAAGGGTCTGCTTACAGTAATAGAAAGTTCTTAAACCTAAGGAGGAAATGAATGACTCGAAGAGAGGAAACTGGTAGACGGATGAATCATAAGCACCTCTGACTGAGTTAGGAAAGCTAGAATTTTGGGGAAAGGTTGACTGCACAGTGGGAGTGAGAGCCAGCATGCTCAGCACCGCTTTGCGGTCACTAGCAGCTTGTTCCAGGCCCTGCCTCACTCCGCCTCCTTGCCTTCCACACAGGCTCTTTGTTGCAAGAAGACTTTGCCTGAAGACTCCTCCATAGATCTTAAGCTGCATGTGGAATCCAAGGGAGGATGGGAAACGCTTTCCAGATACACAGCTGACGCTGTGCAGTTCCTGGATATAAGGGAATAAGACTCTGAACTGGCGTGTTACCAGCCCTCAGAGTTCTAAAATCCAGCCACTTACCCAAATCGGAGAGCCTTTTCATCAAGCCAGCTTCTCTTACAGCAGTGGGACCATATTCCACTCCTTTTCTTTTCTGTAAGATAAATTACACAGTTAGATATGAGGGAAGATGACTAGAAAATAAGACCACTTTAGCTCACAAAAATACAGAAGTCTGCAATGCTATATTTAGTTCCCAACAGATCCCTCTGAAAACCTGTGACAGCATCAGCCCTTCCTTTTATCCTTTTCACCTGAGGTCTGGTCATTTCAAACACTTGCAGGGAAGGAGGAGAAACAACAATCACTGGATTCAGATCAACCTTCCAAGCCTCTCGTTGTGGGAAGGGCAAGTGGAGGCAAGACAGAGGAAGGGGCTGAGCCAAGTCAGAATCTGGCTGTTGGGTGTACGTGTCGCAGGCCAGGGCCGAGCCCCGGCTTCTCCACCAGTGACCTCTCCACGACTGCAGGTTTCTTTCATTGAAGAGAGAACAAAACAGCCCCTTCCGTCTTCCCGCCGCTAGAGAGGCAAGCACCAATTTCCTTTCCAGTTAATTCTCTTTCTGAGAATGGACCCTGGAGCCTTAAATCCTCGGTCTCTCTCTTTAACCTCTCCTCCCTCAATTTTCCACCGGGGATTCTGGTCGGTTTCTCCTCTTCCAGCCCCTCCATGAAATCCTCTCCCTCCTTTCCTCTCCTCCATCACCCCAAGCGGAACCCACCACTTTCTCGCTCATCGGGGGTAAGGCCGAAGAAACCCACCAGCCCCGCTGCCCCCTGCCCACGTGGCAAACCGGGTGCCCTCATCCCCTCCCTCCTTCTACCGAGGAAAATCCCACGTGCTCTCCCGGTGCCCAATCGCGGGAATCCACCTCCTCGTCCCCTCTTCGTTTCTCCCCATCCTCTCCTCGCCTCCCCATTCTTCCCACCGGTCCCGATTTCTCCAGGCTGGGGTGAGGGGGCGGGAATCCTGCACCAAGGTGCCAGGTCCCAGTTCTCACCTGTCCCTGTGAAAATGGGGCTCCAATGACAGCCACGGAGTGGACGGACTTCTTAGGGACTGAGCGCGCTTGCGTACGGAGAAGAAGCGAGAGGCTGCTCCTCAGGGACATGATGGGCAGCGCAGGACGGAGACTAGCGAGAGGTTGCTACGTGCGGTTCGCCGCCTGGGGTGAGCACCGCAGCCTGCAGTGGTTACCTACCGGCGCGCGAGCCGCACCCCACCGCGCCGACCCATGACGTCACCGCCGCCTCGCCCCGCCCAGGCCCCGCCGCCTCGCCCCCAACCAGCCCCCGGCACACCTTCCGGCAAGCCCCGCCCACTGCCGCTCAGTGCCCCGAACGCCCTCGCTGATGTCACTCGTCTCTGGCCCAGGCTCTCCGGCCAAGGACAAGCCCCTGCCGCTGACGCCACAGGGCCAAGATCCGGGCCCGGCCAATAAGAGTGCGGTCACGGACAGGTGTGTCCCTTGGCGGGAAGCGGTCGGCTCCCGCAAAATTCGCGAACTCAGCGGAACAAGCGAACGGACACGTAGGCTCGCGGATGGTGGCTGTCTTCACACAGAGGCACGCCGGGCAGATGCCTATTTTACGGAACGGCTGGCTGGGCTGGGCCTTGCGGAGACCAAGCTGGCGTCCCTCGGCTCCGTTTCGTATCAGAGCTCAAGGTCCAGGAAACGTGCTTATCCCACCTTTGGGCGTTGAAGGCTAGGAGATCAAACGTAGATTAGAGCTCTCCCGGCCGGGCATGTTAATAGTAACCCACCTATTTTAGATGGGAAGGTTAGGATTTACAAAGTACCTTCTAGGAGTTTTAAATTCTTTACCTGAATAACTGGAGCACTGGTTATTAAAAACCAAACATAGCAACATATCTGGACTACTTCTAAATTTTAGCGAGGCTAAAGAGCTGAAAGTAACTGCTTAAAGTTTTAATAATAATAATATTTTAATAACAATAACCAACTAAAGTTCTAAGAACTTTTAGCCCTCTAACAATTCCATAAAGTAGGGACTATTTTAAAGACGAGATTACAGGATCAGAGAAGATAATTTACTTTTCCAAAGTCAGGTAGCTTGTTAGTTGGTAGAGCTATGTGACTCTAGATTCCAAGTTCTTATCCATGACTAGTGTCTTGCAGGAACGGCTTGCAGGAATCTGGACGTTAGTCCTACCAAAAATAAATTTTTAGGTGCTTCCCTGGTGGCGCAGCGGTTAAGAATCTGCCTGCCAATGCAGGAGACACGGGTTCGAGCCCTGGTCCGGGAAGATCCCACGTGTCGCGGAGCAACTAAGCCCGTGCGCCACAACTACTGAGCCTGTGCTCTAGAACCCGCGAGCCACAGCTACTGAGTCCGCGTGCCACAACTACTGAAGCCCGTGCTCCGCAACAAGAGAAGCCACCGCAATGAGAAGCCCGCGCACTGCAAAGAGTAGCCCCCGCACCGCAAAGAAGAGTAGCCCCCGCTCACCGCAACTAGAGAAAGCCCGCCCGCAGCAACGAAGACCCAATGCAGCCAAAACTAAAATAAATTTATTTTTTTAAGTTATTAAAGATAATATTCTGAAATTACATAAAAGAATGAATTAAGTTTTAGAAATTTACTTTAAAACTTGTAGTACTCTTATTATAGCATAGTTCTAGGACCCTTCCTCAGGTCCAAACCAGCTGATTCTGTTTTTCTTCTTCCTTTATAGGACGACCTAGAGATTCTGTCTCTTTAATTCAGTGGCTGCCAACACATACTCGATCCCTTGATAGGTTGCTGGGAGTGTGTGTTGGGGGTGAGGGTGGTGAGTAGATAAGACCTGATTATGGTGTTGGGCGAGTTCCCTGGGGTAAATACTCCCCCACAGCTACCATTTCAAGCTACCATAGTGATGTCACTGAACATGGAGCTGGGAAAAGGTGCTCACTATATAATATTTCCACCATGCATATACAATCAACATAAATAACCTCAAGAGCATAAAAAATAGTAAGATACAGTAAAATAATTAGGCATAAAGTTTTGAGTGTATATAATCTTTGTTTTTAACATAATTTACTTGTAAGTTTATATAATTTGACTTTTAATGATGGCAGTGTTTAACAACTGGCTTGCAAAATTCCTGAAAATTTAACAGTAGGGTTTTGCAGGTGGCTAAAAGCAGTTTCCAGCACACCACTGTTTACTGCAAATCCAAGGGAACTCAGAAAGGACTAAATTGCAAATTCTCAAAGGCAGGAACCATGACTTTTTCTGTTCATCGTTTGGTCCTTTCCTGAGTACAGTGCTTGGCACATAGCAGGAGCTTGGTAAATAATAAACAAACCTTCCAGATTCTTATGAAGCCCTTACTCATGGTTCTTGGTCTATGCCTCTGATATGTAAGTGGACATTCCCAAAGATTTCATTTGGGACTTCTGCTTTTACATACTAAAGGGCTGAGCTCATTGACCACATCTTTCAACTACAGTTTAGAGCCTCTTAATTTAAGATATTCATTCATTCATTTATTGTCAATATTTAACGTGCAAAACGTTGTTCTATGTGCTGCTGATAAAGATGAAGACATAATATCTCATCACTCCCAGTACTTACATTCTAGTGGGGAAAACAGTCAAGTAGATACATAATTTCAGATGGCAGTAAATGCTATGGAGAAAATTATGCAGGGTAATGGGACAGGACGTGATGTTTTAGAGAGGGATGTCAAGAAAGGCCTCTCCAAACTGACATTTGAGCCAAAGACCTGAATGACGAGAAGGAGCTGCCATAACAAGTTCTAGGAAAAGAGCCTTCGAGGCTTATGGGAACAGCAAGATCAAAAACCCCGAAGTTGAAACCTGCTTGTGGGTCAGAGGAAGAACAAGAATGCCCGTATAGCCCAAACGTGCAGAGCAGAGGAAGCACGGTGACTTGGGTCAGACTGGTAGGTGGGGGGTCAGGTCTCAGGGGCAGCGTTGAAGAGCATAAACTTCAGAAGAAGACTTTTTTACACAAAGGCAGACGGTTAATGGTCCTGAATCTGCATTAGGGAGTTGGGAAAATGTGGTCCCTTCTTTCTCGTGTTTCCATCCTGGAGCTGAGAGAATTAACGTAACAACCCTAGAATACGGTTAAAGTAAGGAAGCAAAGGATGAGTTCTATGGAGGGTAAAACTTGAGTCTGTTTACCATGCAATGGGGATTCCTGGGTTCAGTAGAAAGGCGGGAGTGAAGGGACTAGAGGGGGGGGCATAAGAGTAAATGACTGGTTTCATTGCCTGCCCAACCAGCAGCCCTGTGTGGAGGCAGGTGCCTGAGCCCCTCACATACTCATCACGCCCCCTACCCCTACCACCACCACCACAACACAGAGGGGTTTTTATCTGGGGCCCTGATCAGTGATGGAGAAGTGAAAGCAGACCAATGGCTGCCATCAAGGGCCAAATGAAATTTTTTTAAAAAAAATATTTATTTATTTATTTATTTATGGCTGCATTGGGTCTTCGTTGCTGTGCGCGGGCTTTCTCTAGCTGTGGTGAGCAGGGGCAACTCTTCATTGCAGTGCACGGGCTTCTCATTGCGGTGGCTTCTCTTCTTGTGGAGCATGGGCTCTAGGCACGTGGGCTTCAGTAGTTGTGGCTCTCAGGCTCTAGAGCACAGGCTCAGTAGTTGTGGCACACGGGCTTAGTTGCTCCGCAGCATGTGGGATCTTCCCGGACCAGGGCTCGAACCCATGTCCCCTGCATTAGCAGTCGGATTCTTAACCATTGCACCACCAGGGAAGCCCCCAGATGAAATTTAGGTGTGAAATCTCTTTTAGTGCCAGCAGAGGCTGGGGCTGCCGAAGACACCAGAACACTTTGTCCTTTGTTCAGATTCCAAACTGAAAATGAGCTTCGAGCCCTTTGCACTTTACTGTTCTTTCTACTGGGGACCTTATATCCTTCTCCCTCCCTCCCTTCCCTTACTTAATTTCTTCTCATTCTTCAGGTTCTCATTTTGAAGTCACTTCTTCAGAGAAGCCTCTCCAGACCCTCCAAAGCTGAGTTAGTCATAATAGTACTTGCTAACATTACTAAATGATTACTGTATACTAGATACCTGCTCAACACTTTGCAAGTGTTAATTAAATTCTCATCACAAGGCAGTGAGGTAGGCACTGGTATTATCTCCATTTACAATATGGTAACCAAGACCTGGTAAGGCTAAGTCATTTGCTCAAGGTCACAGAGTAAGTGGTCAAAAGCAGAATCCAAAACCAAGTCAGATCAAGGGTATTAATTACCCCTCCCATGGTTCACTTAATCCTCTGACTTATAAATGCCTATTTAGAGGATTATCTCTTTCTCCTGGAGAGCAGCTTGTTTGAGAGCCTGAATGGTGCCTTACTATCATTTAACACAGTGCCTGCTACATGAGGGGTGTTCAATAAATTTGTATTGAATAAATAGATATTAAATGACATGTGTCTTTTAAAATTGAAGTATAATTAGTTTACAATATTGTGTTAGTTTCTGGTGTACAGCAAAGTGATTCAGTTATATATATGTATTCTTTTTCATATTCTTTTCCATTGTAGATTATTACAAGATATTGAATACAGTTCCCTGTGCTATCCAGGAGGACCTTGTTTATCATAAGTGTCTTTTAAAAGAAGTCATGTCTCTTTATGCTCTGAAAGTTCTGAGGATGGAATTACCACTCTTATATGGGACAGGGAAGATTTCATGGAATTGGCGTTCAAGCCGAGCCTTAAGGATTTTCCAGGAGGAATCTGTAGGGTGTCTGGGGAATGGTGAGAATAGTGATTTCAGCTAAGAGGCATGAACTTGAGTGATGGAAGTGGAGGGAGAGAGTCAATAAATATTTGGGCGCCCACTATTTGTCAGATAGTGTTTTAGGATCTGGGGGTACAGTGTTAGAATCCAAGCTCTCCTTGAGACAGAGAATTGTAGGTACTGATATGCGTGATAGATGAAATATGTGTGAAAAATAAGGTAATGTGGTAGAGAGTATGTATGGGGGAGAACTTCGTTTAACTAGTGCAGTCAGGGAGATGAGGGACAGATGTTAAAAGTACTGTGCAACTGGAATAGATGGTACTTAGCTACAGATTAGGGAGGGAAACAGGAGAGATTTTAAGCCTGGGTGAGGAGGAGCATGGTGGTACTAGAGTAATAGAATAGTGGTACTAGAGTAATAGTTCTGAAAGGATGAATAGCCCACCAAGGTAGTATGAAAATTACTTTAAACTAATAATATCTGATTATCAGCCATAAAAAGAACATTAAAAAAAAAAGAAAGAAACTCAAGCAGAGCCTCCTGAAAATACAGCTGCCATTGACTCCCACCAGCCCACCCCACTGAGGGATTTTCCTGATTGGGAAATAACTGACTTTTAACACCAAAAAGGGAACCAGCTGCCTATTAGCATCAAAAAGCCCAACAGAACTTTCCATACTTTGAAGCATGAAGCCCTAACCCCCTCTCCTTTTGTTAAGCTGGTGTATATAGCTTTACTCTGGCTATTCAGCGAGTTACTCATCACTGAGCAACTTCCTTTTCTCCTGTTAATTTATTGTCAGTTAATTCGCAAGCCCCCACTCATTTGAACCTAAAATGACAGAGGAAAAGGTTTCCTTCCAACAGTTTTCAACCCTGGCAGCTGTTAAAAAGAACCTAGGGACCTTTTTAAGAAACGCTCAAGTCCATATCCTCCCTCCCCTACCACCCATTATTTATCAGGGATGGACCCAGGCAACAGTTTTAAAACCTCCCCAGGTGGCTCTAATATGCAGTCAGGGTAGAGAATGCAGTATGAAGAGTTAGATCTTTCAGTGCTTCTCAGACTTTAATGTGCAAGCAAATCACCTGAGAATCTTGTTAAGCTCAGTAGGTCTGCTGTGAGACCCAAGAATCTGCATTTCTAACAAGCTCCTAGGTGATGCCCATGCTGCTGGTCTACCTACCACACTTTGAATGGTAAGGCTTCCTTTAACCAGCCTTCCTTCACTTTTCATTTTAAATCTTCAGAATCATATTCACATGAAGGTAACTTATTTCCTAGGCTACACAGTTGTGGCTTCATCAAAATCACTTAAAGAAGTCGTTGCTACCCATCACTTGAAACTGAGCTGAGGGCTTCCCTGGTGGCGCAGTGGTTAAGAATCCGCCTGCCAATGCAGGGGACACGGGTTCGAGCCCTGGTCCGGGAAGATCCCACATGCCGCGGAGCAACTAAGCCCGTGAGCCACAATTGCTGAGCCTGTGCGTCTGGAGCCTGCAAGTCACAACTACTGAGCCTGTGCTCTGGAGCCCGCAAGCCACAACTACTGAGCCTGAGTGCCGCAACTATTGAAGCCCACATGCCTAGAGCCCATGCTTCACAACAAGAGAAGCCACCGCAATGAGAAGCCCGCACACCGCAACGAAGAGTAGCCCCGGCTCTCCGCAACTAGAGAAAGCCCACGTGCAGCAAAGAAGACCCAATGCAGCCAAAAATAAATAAATAAATAAATTTAAAAAAAAAAAAAAAAAAAAAAGAAACTGAGCTGAGAATATAATGATCTAACTGAACCTGTTTCTCAAGCCTATTTCCATCAAACTAGATCCATCATTTTAACTAAACTTTCCCACGTTTGGTTTATTCCATTAAGAAAAACTTTAGTGTACAAGGATATAAAGTCTCTTCATATTTCAAGGGCAGAGAAACCTCCCACAAAAAAGCCAGGTGGTTCGTTGATTTAAATTGAAAACATTAAGCTTTACTATCCTAAAATGGCACAAGATGGGGATATGACTCCAAGAAAAAAACCCTCTGCTTTCTGTGCTGTATCTGTTTCTGTAGGTTTCCTTCTATTTCTACGTGTCTATTTTTCCTTTCTTCTCTAGTTGTCTATTTTTTCCACTGTCATTCTTCCTTATATGAAATAGTTACTAGCCATTTTCACTGGGTAGGAAAACAAGAGGGTGATATGAAGTAAATTATGGTAGATTAACAGGCTGGAACACTATGTAGCTATTTTCTTTTCTTTTTCTTTTCTTTTTTAACATCTTTATTGGAGTATAATTGCTTTACAATGGTGTGTTAGTTTCTGCTGTATAACAAAGTGAATCAGCTATACATATACACTATGTAGCTATTTCAAATGTATTTATAAAATCTATAGAAATATGGAAAATGTCTGCCAAAACATTAATTTTTAATTATTGTTAAATTAATTACACTGAGGTGATTCTAATACCTTCGCTGCCTACATAAGCAAACCAAAACCTATAAATGCCTCAAAGTTAAGAAATCTAAACTTAAGGGCAACTGATCACAAATGGCCAATCAGGCTTTCCAAATACTACAACCTTATGCTAAATCTAATCAGATGATTTCCTTGCTTTGCTTCCACCTTTTCTCTACAAAAGTCTTTCCCCTAGCTCCTGTCAGTGGAATGAGAGCTCTTACCCACTTCTGGTTTGGTGCTGCCCAATTTGAATTGATTTTTTCTCAAATAAACTCTTAACATTTTTTAAATGCCTCAGTTTATATTTTAACATTACAAAATGGTGTATATACTATCACTACAATAATTTTTAGAAGTGCAGAAACTAAGAGAATGACGGAAAAGTAATATGTAAAACTGAAAGGTCTTTAGAATTTGTGTAATTTTTTTCTCTCATTCACATTTTCTTTTCTTTTTTAAAAAATATTTATTTATTTATTTGGCTGCATTGGGTCTTAGTTGCAGCACGTGGGATCTTCGGTGCAGCATGGGGGATCTTTCGTTGCGGCACGTGGGCTCTTCGTTGTGGCACGCAGGTTTCTCTAGTTTTGACGCATGGGCTCCAGAGCATGCAGGCTCAGTAGTTACAGCGCACAGGCTCTCTAGTTGTGGTGCGTGGGCTCCAGAGCATACAGGCTCAGTAGTTGTGGCACATGGGCTTAGTTGCCCCACGGCATGTGGGATCTTAGTTCCCCGACAAGGGATCGAACCTGCGTCCCCTGCATTGGAAGGCAGATTCTTAACCACTGGACCACCAGGGAAGTCCCCACAAATTTTCTGTACTGCATCATCTTTTCAACAATTAAAAACATTAAAACAAAAGGACTCAAATGCTTGGGAAATGAAGATTTGTTTAGGTGACACGATTATGGGTGTATTTTCTTTCATAAAATTTCAGTTTGACGTTGGGAAAATTATAAACATATCTTATTAAAAATGGACAGGTAATAAAGTTTTAAAAATATATATTATTTATAAGAGTATCAAAAAAACACCAAATACCTAGAAATAAGTGTAATGAAAGATGCACAAGGAGATTGCTGAGAGAAACTAGAGAAGACCTAAATAAATGGAGACATATACCAGGTCATGGGCTAGAAGACAACATAAATAAGATGTTAAAAATAAATAAGCTACAAGGATATGTTGTACAGCACAGGGAATATAGGCAATACTTTATAATAACTATAAATGGAGTATAATCTTGAAACACTGTGAATCACTAAGTTGTACACCTGAAACTTACATATTGTAAATCGACTATACCTCAGTTTAAAAAAAAAAGTCAAATCTCCTTAAATTGATTGACAGACTCAATGCAACCCACGCAGGATTTCTGGTGAAAATACAAAGAACCTGGAACAGCCAACACAGTCTTGAAGTAAAATATCAAAGCTGGAAGACTTAACACTATGAGAAATCAAAACCTACTATAAAGACAGGTTGATGCTGGCACAAGGAAAGACAAAAGAGAACAACAGAACATAACAGAGTCTGGAAACAGACTGATGCAGATGTAGTCACCTAATTTACAAAAAAGGCACCACTGCCATCAGTGGAGAAAAGATGTTCTTTTTGACAAATGTTGCAGGGGAAAAAAAAGAGCCTTGACCCTTATCTCATATTAAACAGAAAGTAATTAAAAATGGATCATAGGCATAAATATGAAAGGTAAAACAATAAAGCTTCTAGGAAAAAAAAAGGAATAGAATATTTTCATGAACTTGAGGCAGGCAAAGTTTCTTAAACAAAACATAAAACAGCACTAACCATAAAGGAAAATACTGCTAACTTAGACTTCATTACAATTAAAACCTCTGTTCATCAAAAGACACCATTTAAGAATATGAAAAAGTAAGGCATAGACTATATTTTACTGCATGGATGATAACACCTCAATAAAAAATTGTTTTATATGGACAGATAAGGAAAACTGTGCTTCTGAAAGATGGGGTTGTCTACTGAAAAAAAATGCACAACCCAAAAGTTGAGAATTATGTTTTATTTGCTGGCTTACTAAAAAGACTTCAGCCTGGGAGACAGCCTCTCAGAAGCTCTGAGGGACTGCTCCAAAGAGGTAAGGGAGGAGCCAGGATATATAGGAGTTTTTGCAACAAACAAACAAAAACAAAAAAACCAAAGTAGTCGGAACACAAAAAGATTACTGCTAATTAAGGAAACACCAGGCATCTCAAGTTAATGAATTTAGCACTTGTCTATGTATGGGAAGATGCAAGAGTCTGGGCTTAATGAAATTATTCCTTTGATATGCACCTTAACTACCTAGGGCCAGTACCCTAGTTTTTCTCCATCCTGAATTCCCCTCTGTGCACCACTGGGGGCATAGCTGCAGTGACTGCTGTCTTTTTTAAAAAAATTAATTTATTTAATTTATTTATTTTTGGCTGCATTAAGTCTTCGTTGCTGCGCGTGAGCTTCCTCTAGTTGTGGCGAGCGGGGGCTACTCTTCGTTGTGGTGCATGGGCTTCTCATTGCGGTGGCTTGTCTTGTTGCAGAGCACGGGCTCTAGGCGTGAGGGCTTCAGTAGTTATGGCATGCAGGCTCAGTAGTTGTGGCTCACGGGCTTAGTTGCTCCATGGCATGTGGGATCTTCCCGGACCAGGGCTCAAACCTGTGTCCCCGGCGTTGGCAGGTGGATTCTTAACCACTGCGCCACCAGGGAAGCCCAGTGACTGATGTCTTGATGGCCTCAACATCCTTTGTTTACTGAAATGGCAGGTGACATTCTTTGTCCACAGGGTAGACATACCTTTCCCTATCCTTCCCACTAAGAACAGCTAAAATCCTTGGACATTTTATATGAAACAAACAAAAGAAGACTCTGAAAGATGGAGAGAAGGAGGCTGACTGGGCTAGGGACCCTAGAAGGACACAGTGGTGAGTTCCCTGGGTTTTCTTTTTTCCCTCGTATGTCCCAGACTGCATGCTGGAGAAGATGGCCTACAGAAACCTCTGTAGGGAATTGAAGAAATGCCCTACAGAAACCTGCTCTCTTTAGCCAAAAGACAAAATAAAGAGCAGCCTAGCAACACAGAAAACTTTTAGACAATAACTACTTTACTCCAGCTAAACACTACAGAAAAAACTGCAGCCCCATCGTCATCCGTGCCACAGGCCAAGGTGGGTAACCTAGCCCTTCACCTTCGCCAGGCTGTAAAGAGGAGCCCCGCCCTGCTGCTGGGGCGACATCAGAGAAGGCTGAGTGGTAAGAGCTTCCCCTAGTGCCACCCTGTGGTGTCAGTGGAGAACGTGTAGGAAGCCTGGACTTCCACAGCCACCCAGAAGTTACAAGGAACGCCTCCCCACCAGGTGTCAATGGAGGCCAAGTGGGGAACTTGAACTCTGCCCCTACCCAGTAATGTGGTGGTGCCCCTCTTCCTCTGCTCGAGCAGCATCAGTGTGTTACCAACCTGGGCCGCTGGACTCTTTAATCAATAGATATTGAGAAGAGACCAGATAAGAATTCCAGGCAAGGCTTTATTGGGGCTCATGCTGCAGCAGGAGGGAGTGAAAACAAGAGTCAGGTGCCCATGCTCGCTCCACAAGAGGAGCTGCTTGGGTCCTTAAAAGGGGTAAGAATGGGCAGGTACGTGGGTTGGGCAGGAGGTGTAGATTAGGTGGTCTGCCCACACTCTTGGTGGTGCTGTGTGTAGGGATCATAAACAGTACCCAGCTTTTGCTCCGGGAACCTTAGAAGTGGCAGTTGGTTTGAGTTTTTTCTGTATCTTATTGTTCATAATTGCCCCAACTGCCCATGCATGCAGCTATTTTTAGTCCCTTATAGTTTCTTTGTATTCTGTTGCTTGAGGGGACATTTGTCCAGGTTCGAGCACTCCAGTAAAGGGTCCCAGGTCCCAGATCCCAGCCCATCTCAAGTGGAGACCTGCTATAACAGAAGATTTAAATAAGATACAAAATCTCATAATATTAAAAGTGCTCAGGTTTCTATCTAAAGTCATTCATCAGAAAAATCTCCACTTGAAAGACAATAATCAACAGATGCCAATACCAAGATGACATAGTTGTTAGAATTATCTGACCAGGATTTTAAGTAGCCATAATAAAAATGCTTCAACAAGCAATTACAAACACATTTAAAACAGTTGAAAAAATTGGGTCTCAGTAAAGAATAGAAGATATCAAGAATCACCACATGGAAATTTTAGAACTGAAAAATAAAATAACTAAAATTAAAAACTCAATGTATGGGCTCAACAACAAAATGGAAAGACACAGAAAAGAATCAGTGAACTTGAAGATAGAAGTCACCCAATATGACCAACAGAGAGAAAACAGACTGGAAAAAAAAATGAACAGAGCTTTAGGGACCTTGGGGCTATAACAAAAAAATCTAATAATCGTGTCATTTGATCAGAAAGAGAGGAGAAAGAAGGTGAGGCTGGAAAAAAAAAAAAAGGTGAAGAAATAATGGCTGAAAGTTTCCCAAATTTGGCAAGACATAAACTTACATATGCAAGAAGGTGAGTAAATGCAAAATACGATTAACCCAAAGAAATTCGTGCCAAGATATATCATAGTCAAACTTCTGAAAACTAAAGACAAAAAATCTTGAAAGCAGTGGTGGAGAAACAATACCTTACTTAAAGGGGAAAAATAACTCACGTGACAGAGATTTCCCATTAGAAACCATGGAGGCCGCAAGGAAGTGGCACAATTTTCCAAGTGCTGAAAGAAAACTGTCAACCCAGAATTGTATATCCAGTGAAAACATTCTCCAGGAATGAAGGGGAAATCAAGAAATTTTCAGATGAAGGAAAACTAAGAACTTGTCACCAGCAGACCTACCTTAAAAGAATGGGTAAAGGAAGTTCTCTGAGCAAAAAGAAAATGCTAAAAGAAGGAATCTTAGAACATCAAGAAGGAAGAACAATGGAAAAGAACAAAAATATGAGTAAACACAATAGACTTTCTTTCTCCTCTTAAGTTTTCTAAGTTACATTTGATGGTTGAAGTGAAAATTATGCTACTGTCTGATGTGGGTCTCAATGAATGTAGAGGAAATATTAAGGCAATTATATAAATATGGAAGAGTAGAGGGAGGAATGCTTTCTACACTTCACTTGAACTGGTAAAATGTTGATACCAGTAGACTGTGATAGTGGTTGTGAGGTAACAGAAAAAAAAAATATATATATATATATTTATATTTATATATTGGTCTCTGCCCCTGGTTCCTTTCACAGAGCTCCTAAAATCCTTGTAATTTCCTAAGTGATAAGAGCACGAAGAGCATCTTGTGTTCTAATATTTGGTCTTTGACTTGGTTCCTGACACAAAGTTCCTAAACACTTTGGGATTTCCTGTTTGACAGCAGTGTCTTCTGTTCTAATGAGGTGACTCTTGGTAGGATCCTGGATGGCAGCTGATCACCAGAAAGACCAAGACATGATTAGAAGCTTGGGATTTTCACCTCCTACCCCGGCCATCCCATTCTCCAGAGAGGGAAGAGTGGCTGGAAATGGACATAATGATTGATCATGCCTACATGATGAAGCCTCTATAAAAATTCCAGAAGTACGGCACTGGGAGAGTGTCCGGATTGGTGAATCCTCCCCATACCGGGAGGTTGATGCATGCCTACTCTACGGGGACAGAAACTCCTGCACTCAGGACCCTCCCAGACCTTGCCCTCTATATCTCTTCATCTGGCTATTCATCTGTATCATTTATCATATCCTTTATTAGATAATAAACTGGTAAACGTGTTTCCCTGAGTTTTGTGAGCTGTTCTAGCAAATAATTGAATCCAAGGGAGAAGAGGTCATGGGAACCTCTGATTTGTAGCCAAGAGGGGAGCAGTCTCACGGAACTGAACCCTTACTTGTGGGATCTGACACTGTCTCCAGGTAGACCGTGTCAGAATTGAGTTAAATTGTAGGATACTGAGCTGGTGTCACAGAGAATAATCGTCCTTGGTGTGCGACCCGCACCACCCACCTCCACCCCCGCCAACATTTGGTGTCAGACGTGTTATAAGTGTGGTAGCAGGGTGAGAATAAAGGAGAAACACAGGAGAAGACTGAGTTTTTTTTAAAACAGTTTCATATATATAATGTAATACCTAGAGCAACCACTAAAAAAGCTACATAAAGAGGTATATCCACACTACATAGATAAGCCAAAACGGAACTCTAAACAAGATGAAATGTGTAATATTTACCTTTTTTATGCAAAGTAAATTATTTCTTGATCAGTTTCAAAACCTTGCAACACGCTTTTTAAGTTCTTTTTGTTGGCTTTTTAAAAACTGAAGTATAATTGGCAATATTTATCTTTTTAAAACCCTATTTATTTGGAATTTCTTTTCACTTAGATGGGCCTTTACTTTTACAAGTAAGTGGTCCTAAATTAAGAAGACCTACTCTCAGTTAACACAGTAGCAATAATCACTAATGCTATATCATAAAAAAAGTAAATAGAATAAAAACTATAGTATAAGACAGTATTTTTAGAAAAACTACTCAATCTATAAGTGTAGGTAAGTACTAAAAGAAAGCTCTATAGAAGGGTTTTAAGAATCCAGCATGAGCCATAAAAATAAAAAGTTAACTGAATTCTTTGGCTAGATTTTTTTTCTTACTATTCATAGACACTCAGTTTCCAAGAAAAATTTCAACAGTTGAAATAAGTACCCATTTTATCAAAAGTAGGTCAGATTAATCCTGTATATTGCCACCACAATGCTCAATGCATTCAAATATATTTCCTAGTTCTGTAGTCACAACTCTTTGGAAAGTGTATGCCCAGTTGTTCACCAAATCATTTTTCTTTCCCCACTGGGTATACTGATAGACCATGTTTCCTGGCCTCCTTTGAAGTTAGGTACAGCCATGTTTATGAGTTCTGGCCAGTGGAATGTGGGTTGAAGACTTGGCCTTAAAACCCTCCCATGCATGATCCTCCATGCTTGCCTCTCATCTGTTAGCCAGATGTAGAGGATCCAATGGAGGGGACCCTGAGGAGGCCCCAAGGGATTGTGAAGCCACTAAATGGAAGGAGCCTGGGTCTCTGAATCACCACTTGGCAGAAATGATGGGTCATCTGACCACAAGCACCTAAGTGGAACTGTAGACAGACAATAAACAAACATTTATTGTGTTATGCCACTGACAGTTTTTTAGTAGCAGTTAGCCTGCCTTGACAAATACAGAGTACATGTTTCTCATGCTTCCTTCCTCTGCTTCTCCACAACTGAATTCATGACGGAATTAGCTGTGAGACTCCTTTAATGACCCTGCAAAAAGATATTAAACCTCCTCGGAGAAACTTGCCAATTGCTAAGTCTAAGTTCTTTTCATCAGCCTGCCCTTCCTTGCTGTTACATTCCACCGAATTTTTGAGGCTTGTGAATACTTTGAAGTCCAACATTGAGAGATGAAAGAATCACTCCTTGCTGTGTTTACAGGGTCATGGGCATGAGAACTTTTTGCTTCATATCCCAGGCGGCATCTAAGTAAATAGCAAATACATAGATTTCAATTTCTACTGGGATGCCAAACTGCGTAATCGAGTTACGATGACACTGTGATCTGACAGAGCAAAGTGATTATAAAGACTTCAGAATTATATTACCACACTATTTATCCCTAGAATGTGGTATTTAATACAATAATTTAATATTCAAAAAATTAAGTACTTTAAATATATTTAAGTGTCTTTTTTTCTTTCTTTGACTCTAGAGTTGTGAAACTTCTGAGCCTGCACAGGTTCTTAACTTTTCTTGGTGCCACAGATCCTCTGTAAGTCTGGTAAACCTAATGGATCCCTTATCACAATAATGTTTTTAAATGAATAAAATACATAGGATTTCAAAGAAAACCAACTGAATTAAAATACTGTTATCAAAATATTTAAAAAATGTCTTACGGTAATAGGTGTCTCTATTGACACATTAAATAAGAAGATCTAGTAGTTGGTCGAATAATTACTGCAATTTTGAAGTAGTGATTAGTGGAAATGACATTTTGAGATAATTATTGTGAGATAAAGATATCTGTGGTTTCTGTCGGTGACAAAAATCACAAGTATTGCTAATACTAATTGGTTTGTTGCCTAATTCATAATCAAAAGAAATGTTAAATTTCAATTATAAGTTAATGAAACTAAAGATGAAATTCTGATTTTATCTGTGAAGTGCAAGTTAAGAACTCCAGGCCTGGTGGTTTCCCCAAAACATCGACCCTGTTTATCCCGGAGTAGTGGAAATACAGGTGGTTTAAAAATTTTCTTCTTTTCTGTATTTTTCAAATTTTCCACAATAAGCAAACATCACTTTTGCATGATATTTACAAAAACAAAAAGGGGTGTATTGCTTGGTAAGATTCAGGGTATAAAAATAAAATTGGAAAAACAAAACAATGCTTGAAGAAAATCCTTTAGGAAAAGTAAAAAAGGAAAACAAAATCCTGGATGAAGATGGAGAAACTAAACCTGACTTTCATCGGGACACAAAGTTGGTAAGGCCTTTATGCCATTTATCTTTACACACAAATTCTTTAATACACGATGCTGCCTCAGGGCTGAAGCAACATAACTCTTTTAACGGGCCACACAGGCACTCTTGGGCCACATCCCAAGTAAAAAAAAAAGGGGGAACCCACGGGTCACTATTAGTCATGAGTTTAGTAATTTTATTATCCATACCTTCTGCATCTTCCCCTCTTGCTAACCCTCCAGCCAGGACTTGTCTGCCTTCTCAGTGCTCCGCACAGTGGTCTGGGAGAGAAAACGAGACAGTGAAATCCAAACTCCCTACGGGCCCTACAAGACCCTCCTGGATCTGGCCCCTACCTACCTCCCCAACTTCCAACTGCATTCCCCATGCGTCAGCCTCTCTGACCTTTTGATTCCTCCAATAAGCCAACCTTGTTCCAGCCTCGGGGGCTTTGTCTTTCCTGGTCCTCCTTCCTGGCAATTTCCTCCTCCAGAGCATCCAGAGACCAGTCTTGGCTCCTTATCCTTGGAGCTCTGATGTCTTTCCCCAGAGACTTTCCTTACTTGCCCATTGAAAGTCCCCAAGCAGCCCCTGCAGGCCATATTATTGCCAACAGCACTCTCTGAAATTATTTCCATATTGCTTCTCTGAATAGGAAGGAAGCTGCTTGAAGGCAGGGACCTTGTCAATACTGTTCATCTGTGTACCTTCAGCACTTAAAACTACCTGGCACCGGAATGAATGAATAAATGAGTGAAATGAACGAATACCAGCGGACTGCCTCCTTGGGGCGTACTCTGGCCTGGAAATAAAACTCAGTTTGTCGGGCGAAAGCACGTTAATAGCGGTTTTAATCTGTCCGCTCAGACGTTGGCCCCTCCCGCCACGAATCTCTGGGGGTCCGGGCGTGGAAAACCCCGAGAGCCTTGGCTGCTGTCGGCGCGGAACTGCGGCTGCGCGCAGCCTGGGGCGGGGCGGGGCCAACCCCAGAGCCGGCGAGAGGACGCTGGAGGGCGCGCTAGAGCGGCGCGGCCCGGCCTGGTGTGGGCGAGGCGGCCATGGAGGACGAGCAGAGCTTCTCAGATATTTATGGCGGCCGCCTGGCCCTGCAGCGCCGCTGCTACTCCCCTTCCTGCCTGGAGTTCTGCCTCAGCTGCCCTCGGATCACCTTGCGCTCGCTCACCGCTGTCACCTGCACCGTGTGGCTAGCGGCCTACGGACTCTTCACCCTCTGCGAGGTAAGGCCGGCCGGCCCCTTCCCGCGTTCGGAGTTGGGGGCTCGGGTTTGGAAGGGTTATTGGGGCCTTAGGGTCGAGCCCAGACCTCTCGCCGGACCTTCCTGCGGTCGTAGGGCCTGGAGGGCGGAAACTCGCTGGTTCTGGGGACGCCATTCCGATGCTGGACAGCTCTCTTCCTTACGTTTAGTGAAGTTTGTGCTCCTGTACTTTATCCCCCTCCTGGGTCGCTGCTCTGCTCCGTGGTTCCACCCAGCATACATCTAGTCCTTGCAGGACAGCCTAAAACTTTAACTTCCATGTGCTCTCTGTAGTACATGCTCATAGTAATTCAGTTCCAAGAGTTCAGAGAACTAAGTATATCGTCCTCATCCATAACTTTCACCCTCAGAGGAATCATTGCTAACAATACCTTTTACAATCTTCTAGAAACTGTCTTTGCCTCCATAAATCACAAGAATTGTGTGCAAGTTAATTGTTTGATAGTTCTTCCCAATCTCTCTTTTTCAAGGCAATCTAAACCGCCCCCCCCCCCCGGCAAATCCCTTCCCCAACTTCAAGTATTTTCTAAAGAATTGTGAAATTACGGAGAGGAGTGGTTTCTGTGCTCAATTTCCAGACTCATTCCTATTTTCTGAGCCTCAGTTTTCACATCTCTAAAATGGAATTAATATTTGCCACACCAACTTCACAGCATTGTGAGGGTCTTATGTAGTAGCATTGTGACAGCCCTAAAATAAAAGGAATCATCCTAATTGCCCTTTTCAGGATGAATTTAGTTTCATATTTAGTGTCCTGAGTGGACTATATTATTTCAGGAGTGGTCTGACCAGAGCTGAAATACAGCAAGGCTATTTATTTCTATAATTTGGGTATTGTTTTCAATACTGCATCCATTTGCTCTTTTTGCCATCAGAGCATATTTCAGAGCATGGTAATTTAGTAGTATAGATATATGCAAAATATATGCCCTAATTTGTACCAAATTGTATCTAAACGTTTGTTCATAAGTCAATCAAAATGGTTAAGTTGCCAAGACAGTCCTTCCTCCTCCCCCCAGAAAGATTTAATATATAAAATAGTTGAATATCAATACTAGCCTGAGCTCTGGTCAGGTAGTCGTGTGAGGAGGAGGGAACAGGTATTTATTAAATGCCCACTGAGTGCCAACTGCTTTACTGAATGCCTCATTTCAACCTTAGAAGAAAACCAAGACTCAGAAAGAGTAATAACTTATCCGAAGTGATAAAGCTAGTAAATGGCATACCGGGGCTTCAAACCCAGGGCTGTCTGACTCTGAAACCATTTTTTTCCCACTATACTATGATGTCTCCTCATTGCGGGGGGCTTGCTTAGGCAAAATTTTTAAATAGAAGTTTGTGTTTACGCCAGCTCCCTTTTGTACTCACCTCTCTCATCCTGGTATATCCCACTTACCCTCAGCAAATGTCCAGGGCTTGGTAACCTTATCTTCCTTTAAACTCCACTGCAACACTTCTTAAGGGCTCTGTGTACCAAAATTTCTTATCTTTCCTCCTATTCAAAACTACTAATTACTGAATCTCAGCTAGGATGAGAAGAAATCTGATGAAGGAATTCATTAAAACATGTGGCTAAACTTCAACCCAAAACGAATATTGAACTGTTAGAATTTGAGAAAGAAAAATGAAGTATGAAAAATGCAGGGGTAATGAAGTTTTGGGCAGGGATTACTTTATAGAAAAGCTGATATGGATCAAATCCCCTAAGTGTATACTGTTCTTCATCCCTTCTTTCCTCCCAGTTTTTGAATTCACAGTTCTATTAGAATTCTAGGTTTTTACCTTACTTATTACAACCTGGAATGTCCTTCCCCCTTCCTTTTCTCAGCTAAGTATATTTGTCAATAACCACCACCTCCTCTGCACCAGTTAAATCCTGCTTCCTTGGAAGTCTTCATAGGATATTCCTGTGTGCTTTAATGTCTCTCTTTCTGGCTTTCTCTCTCTCTCTTTTAATCCTGTCTTAGTCACTTCTAGTCAGAATCATAGTATTCTCCAAAAGTATTTTATATATGTTAATCTTGCCTCTAATAAATCTGTAAGGGCCAGAACTGAATTTTATCTCTCTCTATTCTTCCATAATGCTTATTCAGTTCACACTATGTACAAGACACTGTACTAGATACTAGACATTTAATTAGCTCAAAGTAGATATTTCTGGGTCATCAGAGACCTAGCACATAGATTTCTCCATCCTTCATTTGTTAATCAACAAATAATTTCCTAGCACAGAGGTCAGCAAACTTTGTCTTTAAAAGGTTGAATAGTAAATATTTTAGGCTTTCAGGTCTCTATCTCAGATTCTTCTGTTTCTTTTTCTCTCTTTCTTTTTATCAACCCTTTAAAAAATGTAAAAAACATTCTTAGCTCAAGGTGGACCAGACAAACACATATCACAGGCCCAAATAGTTTTCAGACTCCTGATCTAACAGTTAACTATGTGTTATGTAGAAAGAAGTCGAAAGGTACCTTCAAGGAAAACCAGAGCTGGTCAGTAGTTAAAGCAGTAAACACAGATTTTATTCAGAAACTATTGCAGTGGGAGAAAAGAGACTTAAGTATTGAATTGGGCTCAATTCTAAATATAGCAGGGACCAGTGGAAATTTATAGCTAAGGAGCAGGGTCAGGGGTCAGTGGATGGAAAATTACTAAAAGGAAACATCAGGGGTAAAGGGGGATTCTGGGTAAATTGACTTGACAGGATTCTGGCTGAAGGCAGGCCACGGTGCTTAGATACCAAGGGTGAGGGTCTTCTTTAAACTCACTTAGCAAGATTCTTGCTACAACTTGTTGGACAATGCAGGCCCAACAAGAATGGACACCAAGGTCCAGCACTTAGAAGAGCTTGACTAGAGTTAGGTCAAAGAGGGTATCTTGTCAGTAACAAAAATTAATAAAACACTTCCTACGCTCAAGGAATGACAGTCGTAAATTAGTGAATCTCTTGATTCTAGATCATCGATGATTTTTTTCCTGTGTCATCCTTCTAAATAGCTTTTTGGAAAAAAAAGGGAAAACAGTGCCACATGAAAGAAACATACCTTGATAGAAAAACACATTTCAACTTCAGAAATGTTAAAAGGTTGTAGATGTGTCTTAGAATCAAAGAAGTAAATACCATTTTTGGGGCCCTTAACACATCAGTCATTTCATCTAGTCAGTCAGCCTTAAGGCTGAGTCAGTCACAACCCAAAACAACTAAAACAGCCCTAAATAGTAAGATCTTTATTATTTAACAAAACAAGAAGTCAGGACGAAGGAGGGCTCTAGAGGGCTTAAGAGGCTCTGTTGATTTTACTTTTTTCATCTTACTGCTCTTCTGCCCTTGATGTACTCTACCTGTCCTCAGCCTAGCTTTCCACATGGTTTGGCAGAGGCCATGTAGTTGGTTTTCAGGCATCAAAACCTCAGGGTGAAGGGGCCTTCTCTTCCTTAGATCTCTTTTTTTTTTTTTTTTTTAAAGGGATTTTTTTTTTTTTTTTTTTTGAAATTTGAGTCTCAGATTTTTTTTTTTTTAATTTTATTTTTATTTATTTATTTATTTATTTTTGGCTGTGCTGGGTCTTTGGTTCGTGCGAGGGCTTTCTCCAGTTGCGGCAAGTGGGGGCCACTCTTCATCGCGGTGCGGGGACCGCTCTTCATCGCGGTGCGCGGGCCTTTCACTATCGCGGCCCCTCCCGTCGCGGGGCACAGGCTCCAGAAGCGCAGGCTCAGCAGCCGTGGCTCACGGGCCCAGCCGCTCCGCGGCATGTGGGATCCTCCCAGACCAGGGCTCGAACCCGTGTCTCCTGCATTAGCAGGCAGATTCTCAACCACTGCGCCACCAAGGAAGCCCAGATCTCTTTTTTGAGATGGACTTAGTTTTCCAGAAACCCCTCCAGCCGACTTCCCCTCACATCTCATTGGCTAGAGTTGTGTCATAGGTCCATTTCTGAACCAATCATTGGCAGGAGTGGGAACCAATCATGATTCACTCCAACTTCTATTAGGAAGGAGGAGTGGCTGTTGAGTATTATCTGCTACACTGTGCTAAGCATTTTATTACTCTCCAGTCTGCGATTTTCCTACATATCTTACTGATGGAGCATGAGAAGAGAAGATCTGAGTCCTTAAGTTGCAATTTTGGAAGAAAAATCTCTGAAAGTGGTGTGATGGGTATTTTGCTGATGGATGTTCTCCTCCCGAGACCTATCCATTTGTTGTCTGGATGTATTTTATCATATGCTTTCATAGCACTACAGAGCCCAAGTAAAAGTAGTTTCCTCCTCCGTGCATGTTCTTCCCATCTGTTCACCTCACAACAGAACAAAGGCTTTTTTCCACATTGCCTAGAGTTGACTTATTAAATAGCAGAGCTATATGTGGAGGACCACTTGGTAATCTTACCGCCTGTGTCTGGCTCTCTCTTCAGAACAGCATGATCCTCTCTGCTGCCATCTTCATCACTCTCTTAGGCCTGCTTGGTTACCTCCATTTTGTGAAGATTGATCACGAGACTCTGTTAATCATTGATTCCCTTGGCATCCAGATGACCTCATCCTACGCCTCAGGCAAAGAAAGCACCACCTTCATTGAGATGGGGGAGGTGAAGGATGTTGTCATTAATGAGGCTATTTACATGGTAAGTATTTAAGTGGTAAATATTACAGGCCTCTCTGGATGAGGCAGCCCTCGGGGTATGCCTGGATCTAAACTGAGTCTTTTTTTTTTTTTTTTTTTTTAAATCTCATTTATTTATTTATTTATTTATTTATTTATTTATTTATTTATTTATTTATTTATTTATTTTTGGCTGTGTTGGGTCTTCGGTTCGTGCGAGGGCTTTCTCCAGTTGCGGCAAGCGGGGGCCACTCTTCATCGCGGTGCGGGGACCGCTCTTCATCGCGGTGCGCGGGCCTTTCTCTATCGCGGCCCCTCCCGTCGCGGGGCACAGGCTCCAGACGCGCAGGCTCAGCAATTGTGGCTCACGGGCCCAGCTGCTCCGTGGCATGTGGGATCTTCCCAGACCAGGGCTCGAACCCGTGTCCCCTGCATTAGCAGGCAGATTCTCAACCACTGCGCCACCAGGGAAGCCCCTAAACTGAGTCTTAATATGTAAAGTAACTGATGTCACAGAATTAAACTTGAGGGCTCTCTGTTCCAGTACTTGTAGTGTTTTCTTTTTGGCTGACATGTCTTTAAACCATAGAAGTGAAACTTGTACTGAAAACATATGTCCTTTATTTTTAAAGAGACACTATAGGTTTTTATGGATAGGGAGGCAGCATTTCATCTTTATTTTCTAGCCCTGCTTCAAAGTCATCTCTGGTTGTTGTTGTTTTGTCTTTTTTCATCTGAAGAATAAGAATATACTTCTCCCTCACTTCAAATGCATTCTTTTTCAAGTGTATGAAAAAGTTTTAAGCCTTCCCTTGAGAAAGAAAACTGAATTTTACTTAGATCTCTGCTATTTGGTTTATTTTCTTACAGCAGAAGGTGATTTACTACCTCTGCATTTTATTGAAGGATCCAGTGGAACCACATGGGATATCCCAAGTAGTACCTCTCTTCCAGGTGAGCACAGAATACTTAAGTTTCTTCTGCAAAGAAATCCTCTACCTTTCCCCTCCTCTCTGCGTATCCACAGCTTCTTATGTTCAGTAGTAATGTGAACTTCTGTTGTCAAGAGTATTTGAGGATACCTGAGTGGTATTTTTACTGAGAATTAGGATTTTAGTTATTTCAGAAATTCCTTTCTGAGGCAAATAAGGCTTTCAGAAATATTATGAATTTATACAAATTTTAGAGATAAAAACAAATATATAGCAACTTCTGCCTATAGGTCATCATTCATCTGCTTTGACTCCGTCAGTCTGCCAATACGCGATTTTACATAGATGTTATTGATCTATACAGACTGTTATACACTATTTTGTGTCTTGTTTTTGTATATATATAAATTTATTTATTTATCTGTCTATTAATTTATTTATTTATGGCTGTGTTGGGTCTTCGTTGCTGTGCGCGGGCTTTCTCTAGTTGCGGTGAACAGGGGCTACTCTTCATTGCGGTCCGTGGGCTTCTCATTGTCGTGGCTTCTCTTGTTGCGGAGCACGGGCTCTAGGCACACAGGCTTCAGTAGTTGTGGCATGTGGGCTCAGTAGTTGTGGCTTGCAGGCTCTAGAGCTCAGGCTCAGTAGCTGTGGCACACGGGCTTAGTTGCTCCGCAGCATGTGGGATCTTCCCGGGCCAGGGCTCAAACCCATGTCCCTTGCATTGGCAGGCAGATTCTTAACCACTGCGCCACCAGGGAAGCCCTTGCTTTTTTAATATACATATTTTCATGCATTTACAGAGTCCATTATACTTATTATTTTAAATAATTATATCATGTCAAATACCAGTTTATTTAGCTACCTCATTTGCTAGCTTTTGAAATCATGTTCAGATTGTTTTTTGTTTTGTTACAAAAAAACACTTATACAAAGACGCAGACTTACTCGAGAATGGACTTGAGGATACGGGGAGGGAGAAGGGTAAGCTGGGACAAAGTGAGAGAGTGGCATGGACATATATACACTATCAAACGTAAAATAGATAGCTAGTGGGAAGCAGCTGCATAGCACAGGGAGATCAGCTCGGTGCTTTGTGACCACCTAGAGGGGTGGGATAGGGAGGGTGGGAGGAAGGGAGACGCAAGAGGGAAGAGATATGGGGACATATGTATATGTATAACTGATTCACTTTGTTATAAAGCAGAAACTAACACACCATTGTAAAGCAATTATACTCCAATAAAGATGTTAAAAAATTAAAAAAAAAACAAAAAACTTACACAAACATGATTATAATCAATTATTTTATAGGTATATAAAGTATTTATGTATGCAGTTAACTCTGCCTCACTGCCCTTCCTTTTTCACAAAGGATTTAAGGTAGCTAAGCTAAAATTCCTTTGCATTATAATACAAAATTATTTTATTAAAGCTTATGAATAGTTTCATAGATTTTAATCATGTTTGAGATTTGGCTCCAGAGATTGGACAACTTTACCATACTTTTGGGAATTTGTACTTGTTTTTCTGTAGTCTTGGCTAACAGTGGGTTTAGCTATTTTTTAGTTTAGTATGTAGGTAAAGGAATTTAGAGATATTAAATTTGTGTCTCTTTAAATGACAGAGACTTTTCATATTTCCTTGTAAGTACACCTATCGGTATTTTCTGTTTTAAACTATCCATCTCCTCTATTAGTCAAGTAGATACTAGATAGTGATTATGCATTGTAACAATTTATATATTTTGGGTAGCAAACTGTTATTAGATATGCTTTCCCCATATATTTTTCCCATTCTGTGGCTTTTCTTTTCATTTGGTTGTACTATATTTCATTATACAAAATAATTTTCAATGTTTACATATTAAACTGCCCTTCTTGTCTCTGAGAACTGCTTCGCAGCTTGTGATTCTTCCCAAGAGGGTCTGTCCTTGTTACTCCTCTTGCTTGCTCTTAGGTGGAAGTCATGAAATTTAGACAGATTAAAAATTGTCTTTCGAGCTCCTGCTTCCACAGTTCACCGACTGGGATGTGGGCCTGGTTAGGGATTCCTCCCAGCAAAATGCTGTGAGGCCTGAACTTCTGAAGCCCACACCTGTACCATTTAGACCCCCTGGTCGTGGGTGAGAGACTGAGGTTGCACATGGACACAATACCACTAAGCACTTTACGTTCATCTTGTCTCTGCATGTCTCCCCTTTGGAATTCAGAGTGCCAAGCCCCGGCTGGACTGCTTGATTGAAGTGTACAGAAGCTGCCAGGACATCCTGGCACACCAAAGAGCCACATCAACGAGCCCATGAGTCCCAGCATTTAGGAGGCCAGTATTGTTTTCCAGAGGAGATGACTCCTAAGCCACAGTGGCTGGTTTATTTTCTGTATTTTAAACCATCAAGTGGGCACAGTCCTAGGAACCAGTATGGATGCGGTGGATCTCAGAGCCATAGAGCAGGTGCCTGGAAGCCTAACTTACTGTGTGATGTTGAGCAAAGTATTTATGTGTATTTTAGTGTTCCCCTTGTAAGGTTTTGTTTACCACCTGAGGGGAGACCTCGAAACAGTATGTCAGGAATAATGTTGACGAAGAGCACTTTGTGAAATTCCTAAGCATGTTGAAGTTTACTTTTTGTTGAAATTTGTAGAGCAAGACATTGGGAAACTGACATCAGATCTCTTGAGAAAGATAATTTTCAACTGCACAGTATCCCTGTATAAAAGTTAAGAAAAAAAGCAAGCCCTTCAGGGGCTGGTCAGTAGGAAGAAGTGTCCTACAAAGACTCGTCTCTGTCCACCTAGCTCCTGTGTTCTGTACAGGGTTAATTTATGATGATTCTCTTAATAAACAGATCTCCTTCCAAAACATACACAATTGCTTGGTTCAGACAGCCGCTTTTTATTGACAAACAAACACAATCACGGCATTTCAGCACGGGTGTCAAGCACATTAATACTCTTGTTACTCAGCATTGTCTATGGTTTCAAAAACTTCTTTTGCCAAGAGGGATGAGATAAAAGGCCAGACAGAAGTTTGACTTTGCTTTCCAGACATGTTAAGGATAAACATACATACTATAGAAGCCTTTGTTTATAAGGCAGTTTCTTCTATATAAAATTAATAAACTAAGGGAGGATTCCTGAAGGGTTGGGAAGAAGACAGGGCGGGGGAAATAGCTTGACCCCCAAATTCAGTATGAACACAGCTCCATTCTTGCTTACTTTTTCTTTGGGATTTTTTTTTTTTTTTTTAACTCCTGGCTAGATGATAATTCCTTATTTGCCTTAGAGACACTCGATATTACAAAACCAGAGCTGTAACTTCTGCCTTTTACACCAGCCCTGGAGGGGTTATTCAGGAACCTGCGGGACATGTGACATGTGACTTGTTCGAGGTAGAAATGTCTCAGCTAAATCCCAAATGCTGGGGGAAAGGCAGGAACAGAAATGGGAGGCAGCTATAAAATTGCCAGCCTGGCAAAGTCAATTTCATTTAAAAAAGGCAGACACTCTGCTGTGCTGCTTTTTTCATCATGCTTGTCAGTTTAATGGGTGAGAGAGGGGAAGCTTACAGCAGCTGAGGTGTTCAGATAAACTAGTTCCAGCCTTGCAGTTTTCACAGTGTGCAACACACACACACTTTGCTGGGGTTAAAGGCTTGGTTCTTGGATGCTATTGCTAAACCCATATAGTTTGTTCGGCACTTTATCGAAAAATGATAAGACTGCCTTAGAGCTATGAAATAAAACTCAGTTTCTTCAATGTTGGAAAATCAGAGTATAAATGAACGCTTTCGTCTTTTTTTTTTTTTTTTCCTGTTAAGGGAGGGCGGAGACAAGATCATCTCTGCATCCAACAGAAGGTCTCACTCGGGGATGGGGGGATATTGGCATCGTCAGGAAGGCAAAAGGTGAAAGATACTTTCAGTTTCTTTAACCTGATGTTCTCAGGCTAGGACAGATAACACATATGTGTGTCTGCCCTCAAACTAATTCCCAGCGTAAGTTCGCCAGAAGTCTTAAGGAGCAAATCCAGGCCCACGAGCCTGCAGGGGGTCTTCTGTTTCTGACTCATCTTTGGTGGCCTCACAGAGCAGCAAAAAGCAGAATGCATTTGCTTGGTCTTTCAAAGAGCAGGGGGACAAGCGACGACCACCTTCTCCTACAGTAGTAAGCACAGCCTTCACTGAGCCCTGTCCAGTTGTTAAAATGAGACAGGGAGTGGTCAGGTTGGACCTAGCCCCTGCCCTTGCCTGTACCCAGTTGGGCTGACGGTCCAGTATGAGGGAGAACAGCTTCAGTCTCGGGAATAGCGCTTTGTCCTGCAGAGACAGGTGCCGCTGCCCCAGAAGGGCACCGCCGATGCCTCCTTGTTCGAACCAGGGGAAGGGGAAAGGTGAGTCTCCTCCTTTTTCTCCAGCCCTGCCAACACCTTTCCCATATGGGAAAGGAAGTCCAGTCTTAGTGAGTTCTAAGCTTTTTTTGGAGTTCAGGTGACTTGGAAATTCTAGTCCTCTCCTGTTCAGGGATGTCGGGAAAACTTCAAGTATAAATCCCTGCATGAGGACCATACACAACATAAACATATTAGTCTCCCTGAGAGTAGCAGTGCAGGAAATTCTGACTTACAGCACTGATGCCCTCAGTAACAGTGGGCCATCCCTATCTGTGTCTAGAATCGGGCAGCATCCAGAGCTCAGTATTCTTGTGAAAAAAAAAGAATGGTTTTTATACTGGGTCTGAGTTTTTTAAAGGTTGGCCCTGAAACATTATAAGGCACCTAGAGAGTAAAGGCTTCATGGACACTGAAATACACATTTCACAGAACAACTGGGGCAGGCTGCAGGGGGCTGTTAGACCCATCACAGTAGTGTCGCACCCGAGGATACATCTCTCTAATCCCAGAGGCACCAGGTGGTGGTGGGGAAAGGGGTAGGAGAAATATTCACAGCAACGTTGGCCCCTTGGTAGCACATGGAACAGAAGCAAAGAACTGTCGTCCATCCAGTTCCCATGGCTGGCAGGCAGCAGGCGGGTTGGGGGGCGGGTTCACAGCTGTGGAGCAGTGGTTCATGTAGCTGGCCATGATGAAGGTCACCTCTGCAATCTAAGGAGAGAAGGAGAAACAAAGGAATTGAACACTGGCTTTGGCTTGAATCCTGGCTCTCTCACTCACTAGCTGTTGCACTGGTTATATAAGCTTCCTGGGCTTCAGTTTGTCCCTTAAATTAAAATACCCAGCCGGGAGGAAGTGTCCAAAGGGGATCGTTCCTGTGAGGCTCGGAGGCCTAGTGAAATAGGCGTCTGGAGGTCCTGAGGTGCCCAGTACCTCCTGAGGACAGGAGGACCAACATTCCGCCCTGGTTGTCTCCAAGGCAAGGCAAGGCAGCCTCCCTGGAGGAAAGGATCTGTATATCCTCTCCTTTGGCAGGGACAGTATTGAAAGGAGGAGGTGGTTAGGCAAACTCCAGCTTTAGGGTTAAAACAACAGGGTTTCCAGTTGCTCAGAAGGGAGCCAGGAACTATAAATCAGAACTTTGGTTTCAGAGTCTCTGCAGTTGTTATTTTTGCATCAACATTTCCTGTACTGAGTAGGAACAAGGCCCTTAAAGTGAACAGTTCCTAGGACCTCCTTCAAGACCCCAGGGAAGGGGGAGCATGTTCAGACTGTCCCACTTGTGACCAGTGCCGGGACAGCAGAGCCCAAGGCAAGGTGAGAACACTTGGGCCTGCTGCAAGGACGAGAGCAGCAAGAGGGCCCCCATTCAAGCCTGTCCGGTGCTGTGGCTGACAGAACAGAGGAGGGTAACGTGAGGAGCGCAGAGTAGCTGGACCAGAGTGAGTTCCCTCTCCCACCAGCCCCTCCACCTGCCACCTCAGCTGTGACCGCAGAGACGCCACCTGAACCCTCTGGGGTACTGATGATAGGGCCAAAAGTTTCATTTGGGGCAGGGCCCTTCTAGAGTACTGTCATAACCCCAGTTTCCTTTCTAAGCTCCGAGCCCATCTCATCAGACCACAGCAGGGTAAAATGTTTTAGCAGCTTCCAGACCCACCTTGGGAGCAGCCATCCGGAAGATCAACTTCTCAATGTGGCCTTTTCCAGAGCTCTGGTCTGAAATGGATCTAATCACAAGCATGAAGTCATCCCGGCAGCCACCAAAGGTCATCACTGAAGAGTAGGGATAAGTGACGTGCACTTGCTGTGGGGAAAGATCCAGTTAGTTCTGGAAAAACTTTCCACTTGCCTCCTGAGCTAGAAGCCAGCATGCCCAGTCTCTTCCAGACCAGGAAGGGAGAAGTCTGAAGTGGTCACACTTTGGAGATCTACATTTTGAATGGCTACAAGCTGTGTCTAGACTAGAGGACAGTGGTACTTGGGCAGGGGTTGGGGGAAGGAAAACCGTGGTCACTTAGCTCAGCCCTTTGAGTCCAGAGAGAAGAAGAAAAGACTGTTCAGGAGAAGGAGGGGTCAGGAAGCCAGCCCTCATCCTCCCATACCATAGTGTTGTGGTCCAGAATGCTGACACCATCCTCATTCACGGCAATCCACACCAGACTGTTCTCCTTGGAAGATAGCTGTGCAGGCTGGGGGAACAGGAAAATCTCATCAGACATCCACAGCTAGGGATTCTGAACCACTAGAGCTTTCTGAGGAAGAAGGCACATCCAGGGATCTGCTAGGCAGTGATTTCCAACTTTTTTCTTTTGGAAAACATAGAAGATGGTATTTGTACAGCATGCTGGAGTAAACAGGCTGCTCGTGGCAGGAGGCACCTGGCTTGGGGCTCTGGCCACCTACTAACAACCCCGAGTATCACTTTCTTGTAGTACCTATAGCCCATCCTGCCATGGTACAGAACACAGTACACTTTGTTCCTGTTCCAGAACAGAGGCCAGCCCTGGCTGTTTTGTCACAGGCATGGAGAACAGGCTGTTTTTTCCTGGCTTTCAGAAACTGACAGCATTCCACCCACAGGCCCTCCTAAGTGCAAGCTGCATCTTGCTTCAACCAATTTCCTAGGGACTATAAAATAATTAGGAAAACAATAATGCAAGGGCTTTAGGCCCTACCAGGGAGAAAAATGACTATTTGGTGGATAAGTCCTAGAATGACTAATTTTCACTGCCAGGGCTGCAGTAGGGCAATCTAGATTTCCTATCTCTCCTACCCTGGGGAGGCTAGGGAGAGAGATGGACATGTCCCTTTTTTCAGGAGCTTCTTCCAACCTTCCAGACTAAGTGGGTCCCCATGTTATATGCCTTTATAACACCCCTGTACTTTTCCTTCATGGCACTTGTGACAGCTTGTAAAAAAATTATATATATTTTATATGTACATATATTTAGAAAGAGAAAGTGTATGTGTGATTATTTGATTAGTGTGTACCTCCCCCACTAGATGGGAAGCTCCATGAAGGCGAGGACGTGTCTGATTTGCTCACCTCTTGTCACCTCAGACAACTAGCACAATGCCTGAAATATAGTAGGAGCTCAACAATTCTTTGTTGAATGAATGAGTGAATGTCTGTTGTCTAATCTGTATCCTCAGTGAACAGGATCATGATCCAACTTCGAGGATAGGACACTCTGTGTGATTACGTACGAAGTTTCATGCACACCAGATACCCAGTGAAGAAAAGTTCCAGCTGAAATTACTTTTGGCCACCTGGCCTTCACGCAGGAGAAATTAACTGGTGCCTGAGTAGTCAGATCCCTCTGTGGCTGCACCAGGTCAGCAGAGATGTATTTGTTTAGGTTACACGTTGTTCTTTCAAACTTCTTTTAAAATAAAAACATTCTCAAGAGGAACATCATATCAAGTCTGAACTGTGTTGTGAATTAGTTGACCCTATCTTTTTTTTCAAGGGTAGGATTGGGAAAGAAGTCAATAAAGGAAAGTTAAGGATCACCCAGAAATAACCCTGGCCCGAAAGCAATGAGTCACAACTGCTCTGGACCAGGGAAAGCTGGAGTAGGCAAGAAATGGGTGGAAAGATAGTGACCCCTAGTGGTTGCGGGTGGGCGCTGCAGACTGAACTGGCTCAAACCTGACCGAATCCAGGAGAAACTTAGGGAGCTCCTGAGGGTGTGGTAACCACTCCTTCTGCTGGAAACCGCCACACTTACCTGAGCAGCAAAGAGCTTAGCACCAAAGAGGGGCCATTTCCGGGCCACTGTCAGGTAGATGCGGATGCACTCAGGAGAGGAGCAGCCTTGCAGTGCTGCCCACTTTGTGGTCAGCTGATCTGCCAGGTGCCTGGGTTAGACGGATGGAGAGATACGGTGCCATGTTTCTGTGGCAGCTCTGAGGTTTCCCCCAACTCTGCAGCCCGTGCCTCCCTACGGTGACTCCCTGCAAGACCTTGCAGCCTACCTCAGCTGCTCCAGGGGGGCCCCGTGTCTGTAGCGCCTTGGGTAGAACCTGTCTAGGACCTGCTGGAGGTGATGCAGAGCCTTGGCAGGGGGTGTGCCCCCAGGTCCTGGCAGGATGGGCTTCTCCAAGTCCCCATACTCTACCTGTGGTAGAAGCACACGGAGGGACAAATCAGGAATTTGGACGTGAATGGGGTGGGGGCCTGCTGAGAGAGGTGAAATCATTATTTCATTCCTTTATTGGTGAGGTGTGAATGGATGTGAAAAAACACTTCTTGTGAACAGACAGACCCTTTATCTCAAGTTTCACAGACACTAGAGAAACAGCCTTAGGGTCCTAGAATATTAGAGATTGTCTAGATCAACTCTCCTTTTGCAGCTGAGGTCAAGTGCCTTATCCAAAGACACAGTTAATTAGTGGCAGACAAGGGAAAACACTATAGAAATTCTGGCTTCTAATCCAAAAATATGGGATACAGGATTGAAGATGCTACAGATCCTTCAGTAGAGCTGACTGTTCCAAATGTGGCCATTAGAGTCAGATACTTGGCTCAAATCCCAGCTCTGCCATTTACCAGCTCTGAAACCATGATCAGGTTAAACTCTGTGAGCTTCAGTTTACTCATCTATAAAGTGGGGGTGAGAACTAAATAGGGTACTACATATAAAATGTTTCACACAGGGCTCTCTACAGCATACTCAATACATGTTTATTGTATTAAAGGCCAACTGTTATTATTTCCCCCTCCTCTCCAGCATGTAGATCCAGACTCTTTCTTATGGGAACCATGAAGGTATCCCAGATTCCTTTGGCAAGACAGCCTCCTAAAGGTAATAGGGAGAAGAGTCAAAGTCTGAATGTGTGTTCCTTTTCCTAGTTCTCATTACAATGTTTGACAGCTGTAAGTACACACTTAACCACATACATTATATGACATACATTATCTAGGAATTATACTTAGTACAACCCTGTAGGGGCAGGCAGGGAGGTATTTTTGTTTTCGGTTTACGAAAAAGGGAACTACAGCATAGACAAGTGAAGTGACTTGGCCAAGATGTCATAGCGGGAAGGTGGCTAGGATTCAAACCCAGGCCCCTGGTTTCCACGCCCAGAGTTCTGCACGTAGCCTGGATCTGCAGTGAGGCACTCTGCTGGGTAAGGAGTCAGCAAGGCCGCCCTCTCTGGCACCTCAGGACTCGCAGAATCTCCTGTTTCCGCCTGTGTGGTGCATTCCACCTGTGAGTCCAAGACGTCTCCTGACCCTCCTGGGGTCTGGACAGAACCTTACCTGGGCCATCAGTGCAGCCATCTCCAGAGCCAGCTCCTTGTTGACAGGAAACCTCCCTGCCACTATCTCTGCGCTAGTTTGGGAGGCAAGCAGCAGGCGCTCTCGCTCTGTCTCCCCTTTGACTTGACTCCGAAAGTACAGCCTACAGGGGAGAGAGTGAGAAGCCAGGGCTCAGCTGGGATCCCAAAGGGATGAAGCTGTCTCTGCATCTGTTTATCTTGATTTCCAAAGAAAGAAGGAAACTACTCTTTTTATACCATTTGTGAGCCTGTTTTCCACTGCCTCCAGAAAAACTTAACCAAGCATGACACAGAGCAGATAGAGGGCCATCAGGTCCCACAGCAACAGTAGCACGTGGTCAGTTCTGAATTCACTGTTAAGACTTACTGGATTTGGTGGGGGGAATCTGGTACCTGGAATCATAGCTTATTAGGAAACTGAATGAGTTAAGATTCCAAGAGACTAATGGAAATCATCTGCCTGGAGACATACTGGGATGGAATTTTCTTAGTCAAATTGGTATTAAGTCAGGATTTCTCCTTCTGTATTTCCTGGAATTGGTATAGGAGCAGTTTATTCTTTAGTCTTAAATATCTAGTGCTCGGACAAAATCTTCCTCTCCTGATGTAACACATGCAGCCACCTGAGGAAGTTGGTCTGTTTCGGGGGCAGGGGTGTGTGTGTGGGTGTGTGTGTGGGTGTGTGTGTGCGTGCATGTGTGAGTGTGCAGACACAGTACAGGGACGCAGAGCCTGAGCTGTCCAGGGTCTCACAGAGGCCAGCAGAGCCAGCCTGGGCCTCCAGCTACTGACCAGCGGGCAGTGTTATATCTCTGGGCGCCCTGCCTGTGCAGGACAGGCCTCCAGCTGGGGGAGTGATGAGTTGCACCCCAGCGGCAGCCCTCATGCTTGGTCCCCCTTGGCGGTGCCCAGGACCTGTTCTTGTACATCAGCTTCACGACACGTGTGCCACCCTCAGACTTTCCAGAGTGCAGCTCCTTCAGGGCTTGTTCCCACTTGGAGATGGCATCGCAGATCTGCACGAGGCAAAAGAGGAAAGTCAGAAAAGCCCCTGATGAAGGGAACAAGGTCCAGTCAGGGCTGGACTCGGGCAGAGCAGCGGGGCAGAGTTGAACGACTGTCCTCCATCAGGAGGCTGACCCGCGGGGCCTCCTGCTCCCAGGACCCAGGGTGCCTGTGGCTTTCTCACAGACAGAGGTGTAGCTCTGAGCATGGCGTGGGCAGCAAACCATGGAATGCTGCCGCCATTGCCTGGACATCTGAGGCGGCCTCCCAGAGGCTAGGCAGGCCCCAGTTCAAAACCACGGCCCCTTATCACCGGCTCCACTTCCCTCCCACCAACCGCCATTCTCTTCAACAAACATAACCGGAGGCCTACTGTGTAACAAAGCCTTACAGATGCCTGGGCATAGTTTTTCCAGGCAATGGTAAAAGACAATAGGAGCCTTTGCCCTGTCACCATAAAGAAAGCAGAAACTGCAGCCAAAACCCTCATCCTCATCAAGTGCTCCAGCACATCCCACAAACACCCAGCATGCCCCGCGGCTCTAACCCCAGACCCTAATGCAACACAGGGCTCGAATCCCACTCAAGGGCCTTTACGCACAGAAGTACCACAAGGATCTACCTCTTTAAAGTTGGTGGAACCTGTAAGCACAGCACGGGCCCTGGCAGACTGGGTAAGAGTGAGCTGCCAGCGTACAACACGACATCTGCTGGGTCCAGGCGTACAGTTGTCCATCTACGCACGTGTGTACGAAACTGGCAGCAGGCCCTGCCCGGGGGGCACTGCTGCTGAGAAGTGCCTCCCTGTCCTTCCTACCCTGAGCTGGGAAGCGGCTTTTCTTCTGGAAGCTGAACAGCCTCTCAAGGGAGGGAGGGAGGGATGTGGAGATCTTCTCTCCAGAGACAAGGGCACAGATGACTTTTCTCTGCCTATATGGGCACATTTTAAGATGGCACAGAAATGCTGGCCTCGGGCTCAGCCCCAAACAGGCTGGGAACACAAAATCCTGAAGACCGAGGTCGCTCAGGAGGAAGCTCAGTTGGCTTACGGGGACCATCACCTTGACGCTCCCCTGCAGGCAGTGTTCCAGGTCCCTGCCAGAAGGGTCGTCCGTGAAGAGGGCGAAGCCAGAATGGGAGGACTTCCTCATGCCCGTCTCCTGGTTCAGCCGCTGGAGGAACTCGTCAACTGTGGAGGAGCCGTCAAAACCCACCACCTGCCGGGAGAGGGGACCTCCTGAGAGGGGCCCACGGGGGCTAGTGGAGGGGTCAGGGCCCGGGAGGTGGAAAGGCATGGCTGAAGGCATGAGCAAGGGTGATGGCAGACGCCAAAGAAAGCTGGTTTCCACGTGCAGAGGACGAGTGCTTAAGGGAGGAGCCCGCCCACTGTAAACTGAAGTCCCACATAAGCTCCGTTCCTCCTTTGCTGTCACTCTTTGGGAGGCCCTTTCCCATGCCACTTTCTTGGTCAGTGTGTCAGCTTCCCGGTTCACGTAGTGGGTTCAAAAGATCCTCTTCCCAGGCCCCAAAGAGTGAAGAACTTTTGTGATTCAAGCTCCGTGCTCCCTCCACACTGGCACGAATGGCCCCACTCGCCCCCTGCACCCCAGGCCCATCCTTTGGCTGGTCTGCCTGTTAAGATCTGCTGGGCCTAAGGAGGCTTAGCACCCACTGGCCCAAAGGTGTTCTCCTCTGGGATGGCAATATGAGAAGACTCAGCACAGGGAGCGCGGCAGCCTTGTCACCTGTAGGTCCCTCGTCACCTGGTAAGTCCCGTTGGCGAAGTGCACGGGGATGCTGAAGGGCAAGGAGTGGTGGAAGGGGTTCCGCAGCAGGATGGACACCACCTCCATGCGCGACGGCCTGGCCTCCCGCTCCCCAGTCTGCAGTGTCCGCTCCACTGCCCGCTGGCAGTACGTGGCGTACTGGCCCGTCTCATTTCTAAAACGACAGGCGAAGGAAGAAAGGAAAACCGGGAATCCACTCATCCCTACCACCTTGACACCCTGGTTCCCTAACTACATGTAACCTATAGGACCAAACCTGCAGCTGGAAGGCTGTGACACGAGCCCCAAAGACTGGTCTGGGGTGTTAATTTGTCATTCAGGGCCTATTTTGCTGCAGGTTGCTGGCACAGATATTTTCTGCAGAAGCCAGAAAACATGGCAACAGAGAATGCAAATCTGGGGATGATTTGGGAGCACCGTAGCTCCACATGAGAGCCCCCACTAAAAACCCACACACACGTGGATTGGTGTGCAGAGCGTGCCCATATCTCCATGTGCCCAGATCTCCACGTGCCCATCTGCATACATGGTGATGGGCAAAGTCTACATGACCACTGTGCAAATCCCAGAGGGCAGGGCGATCCGATCCATCCTAGTCTCCCCTGCGTCCCTCCGGATCATGCCAGTCAGTAATGCCAGATTGGCAGAGGAAACGACGTGCACTCACCGGGGATCTGCGTGGCGCTGGAGCTGCTGTTTGACGTACCAGAGGAAGTGGTGCTGAGGCAGGAAAAGTGGGGCACACAGAGCCAGGAGCTGCCAGCACTGCCGGGGGGAACAAGTAATGTGGGCTGAGCCCTGGGTCCGCCATGCCACCGCCTTCGCAGTCCTGAGCTACAGAGCCTTCACCACCCTCTCCGAACTGCAGCCCCCAGCCTTCTGCAGGCACCAGGATGGCCAGCTTGGTCGGGCTTTGTGCAGAACCGCAATCACACAATCTGACTGTGTGCAGACATCCAGAAGGGGCACAGAGAGGGCAGCGGGACCCGGGCAGCTTTGAGCACAGAAGCCGCCTGCTGGCTGCCAGGCTCGGTCACCTCCTTCCACCTTTCCCACGTCCTGGGCAGCCCTGGCCGACGGCTCCTGTCAGCCGTTCTACCCCAGGGACGCCCACCTGCATGAGGGAGCACTTCTGTGGCGGGCGGCAGCTGGTCTGCTTCATGAGCTGGCAGTACAGCTCGCTCTGCAGCTCGGGGTGAACCAGGCAGACCTGCAGCGCGGTCTGGGCCAGGGACACGTGGTAGTCCACCGAGGCTGCTTCCACGGGCACGTTGATGAAGAGTTGGCACGACTGCAGGGAAATGACAGTGGGCACAGGTAGACTGACAGCCCCCTGATTATCGTCCTCTGTGACAGGGGACAGACTGGGCCGTCCCCCCCCAGGGCTCAAGGAAGGCTCCGGTTCACTGCAGACTGCCTTTTCTAGGAGGGAGCATCGTTACTGCTCGAGAATGTCTACGCTTACCGAGAAGGCTACTTTGGGATAGGATCTTTCCTTTAAATGTTTCCATTACATAAGCAAGACATATTCATTTTTTAAAAAGATAGAATATCCAGAGGGGAACAAAGAATATTCTAAAATAGGCCAGAATCTCTCAGGCCCAGAAGCAACATCAACCTGCCCCCTCCCGCTGTTCACTGCAGGAGGAGGGCAGCTCTTCGCTAGTGCTCCCCAGGGGCCCGTGAATGAAGTCCCAGAGCTTCCAGCCTCCCTGCCAGAAAGGACATGATGGGAGCCCTGAGGGACTTTCTTTCCCTTCCTCTTCAGATCCCTCCGGGAGCTCCCCCCTAAACTGCACAGGTCTTCTCCACCCCGGCATCACCCTGGTGGGAAGCACTGCTCTGGGCAGAGCCTGGGCACAGGGCAAGGGCGCCGCCAACAGTCCGTGGGCCTGGGCTCAGCTCCCACTTTACCTTGAAGAGCTTGACAGCCTCCGTCTGCAGGGCCTCAGAGGGCAGGGTGGTGAGGGAGGTGTACAGCCCGTCTTTGCTGTAGCACAGCATGGGGTGCCTCCAGAGGGGGGAATCTGCCCGGAGCACAGCACCAGAGAGCAGCGGCCGTTACCACTGAGGAGGGAACTCGCCTCCCCCGCACCCCGACCCTGATCTCTGGGGAAGACAGTGCTTTCACAGTCGGGACACATGGGCTGTGCTGGATTTATATGCACAGAGTGTGGGCTGTGCACTGCATTTATTCAGCACACTCACAAGCATGGCTTACAGGAAGGCGGCTACTGCTTTGCCCATGGGGCTGCAATAGGGGTGAACGTCCAATGCAAGGCGTGGACATCGGAGTGCAAGCGTGCGTGTGCAGGGGAGGGCCTCTCCCTGCAGCGCTAGGTCTGGATAGAGGAGCGTATATCAGCCTGGAACAAACAAGCCTCGGAGCAGCAGTAAAGCAGTGTGTGTTCTGGGTGCCCTTGGATCCTCAGGGTCCTGAGAATCGGTAGCAAAATAAAGACCCCAAAATGCCCCAGGCTTAGTTAGCCTGGTCCTAACTTGGGCTTCATTTATTAACAAACTCTAACTATAGATTAACCAGGCACCTTCTTTCCTCAACCCTCTGCCCAGCCAGCAAGGTTGCAGTGAACAAAGTAAAACATTGACCAAGTCACCGGAAAGTCTGCTCCCCACACAACTCTCCCAGATACTGAGGGGTCTCCTCAGTATCCTCACCAGAAACAGGGGTCCTGGAGCTCGGGACGGGATGCCCTTCTGTGGCTTAGAAGGTTTCCAAACAGCTTCCGGGTACAGTAGTGCTTTCTTTGGGTTCCTGACCAACAGTTACCCAGCCGCCCCCCTCCAACCCAGCAGTGATGGCCACCCTCGCCTTACCTGGGTCTCCCTCACCGTCCATCAGCTTTCCAATGAGCTGCTCATAGGCAGTGCCCACCTTGGCACTGCTGCCACCTGCAGCCACTGTGAGGTGGTAAAGCCACGTATCCTGGAAGAGGATGGAAAGCCACCTGATGGGGCTGGGCTGGGGAAGAATGGAGGCAAGAGCTCCAAGGGAGCCTCCCCGAAGGGGCCAAGCCCAGGGTGAGGGTCAGCCTGTCTGGTTGGCACAAGTCAAGGCCACCGGTCCCTAAGAGGAAAGACTTGGGATCGGCTGAATGTGAACCCAAGTTCCTAAGCTTGGGGTTCCCTCCATCTCATGGCCCCAGTGAACAGAGATGTTGGTCACTGGGAATGGATTCAATACAAGGAATATTCAGGAAATACTAGTTGCCAAAATGTCCAGGAGGGAAATAGATTGGAATTTGGGGAAGCTCAGAAGAGAGAAGGAAGGTGAGAATCAAAGGTCCAAGCTTTGCTATGGAGGCCCAACCCCCTCCCTTACCTTTTCGTGCTTGGTGCCAATGAGGAGGTAGGTGGGGCTGTGCTCTGGGGGGTGGATCACAAGGGTGCAGTGGGAGGAAAGCAACCGCCGGGTTCCTCCAGCCTCATAGTCCTCGTCTGAGTCACAGGATCGATCTACTTCCTCTATGCGTGCGTCCCGCACCGGCAGACGGCCCAGGGGTCGCTGTGGACACGAGCCTTCCGTGAATGGGAGGGCCAGCGGGGAATGGAGCAGTCTCTTCTCTCTGAACCCTCAGGCCTTGTAGGGCTGGGAATCAAGGATGTGGGTGGATGACAAGATGGGGAGGGGGAGACTACAGCTCCCTGGCTGAGGCGGGCTTGGAGAAGCACAGACAGACCACACAGGCAGGATCTGCGGACCATGCACACTGGTCACACACTCTAGAGGGATCTGGCCAGCTAGCTCTGTACTTGTTGTGGGGTTGGGTTGGGTAGAGGGTAAAGCTGGGGCCTTCCATAAGGACACTGAGTCACAGGAATGTGGTTTGGGGGAAGCTGTCGGGAGGCCAGGCAGTACCTTGTCCTCGTGGCTTCGATAGTAGTAGAAGGTTCTCCCAACAAGAGCACACCAGACCAGTTTGGAATGGCCATGCTTGACCTGTAGGCCAGAAATGAACCAGCATTATTAGAACCAGACGAACCCAGAATTAGATCCGGGACTGGCAAAGAGAAGCCACAGGGAGACAGATCTCAAAACCCCCGGTCCAACTCAGATCCTTTGGTCAATCCCAGGTCAAACTCAGATGCCACCCAGATTCTCTACTAATGGAACCAGCCCTTTCACAGCGAGGGTCCATGGTACCACGTGACACCCCATCCGTCCTTGTGTGACCTGCCATTAAAAGACTGACCAGGCCAACCAGATATCCTGTCCCAGGAATATGATCACGAGAAGAACTTGCTAGTCAGCAGAGGCTAGAGTCTGAAGGGAAGGGCCACGGTGGGCTGAAGCCCTTGGGCAAGTGTAATCGTGAAGTGTAAAAAACACTGCACGTGGGCAGAGGAGATGGCTGTGAACACAGACTGAACGGGGAAGCAGAGGCAGAGGCAGAGCCCCAAGCACTGAACTTGCTCACACAATCATTCCTGACGGCATCCTGGCCTAGTTAACGCGCTTCCTTGTTAACTTCCCCTTTCTTGGGATTAACAAGTGCTTCTCAGCTCCCTGCAACCAGAAGAGCCCTAATTAAAACGTCTTTAGGGCAGCCTGAGATATTATAAGTCTTTGGCCACACCTGTCTCGCCGAGGTCACAGCTTCCCACTATTCACACTGAGCTGTGGTGGGTACGAGGCAGGGGTGGGGGCAGCTCCTAATGACCTCAGAATGGGTCCGAGACATTCCTTTCCCTCCTCTGTCTCGAGAATAGCTGCTGTTGTAACAACACTGACCCCTATTTTTCCAGACACTCATTCACGGTCACCTTGTGTGGTTCAGCCCACAGGTAATCAGTGTGAGGAGCCTCCTGGAGAAAGGAGCTGTGCGTCAGGAGGAGACCCACCACCCCCAGCACTCACTCCTGGCTCCCCTGACTCTCAAGAGGAGCCCACCACGTTCCTCCCCCACCAATCCCACCCATACCTTAGTCAGCCAGCCCTTCACAGCGGGCTTGGTGCCACCCTGAGCCAGAGCTGGAGGCCCAATGGCCTGGACCTTCAGCAGGCTCTGTAGGACACGGATCCACTCCTCCAGCAGGCTGGGCGAGTCCGCTGTCAGGTAATAGGTCTTCTTCTCAGAGATGAGCTGTGGAGAAGTGAGGGGTTGGGGATGGGGGCAGGGATGGGGAGCTAGGACGACGGAAGAACAGGAGCCTGGCTCTGAGGCGGCACAGATCTCTGACCCACCGGGTCTTCCTTCTTCCTGCCCTGGTACTCCCTCCCTCCCTTCTCCTCCTCCTCATCTTTGCCTCCATGTCTCTCCTACCTTCACTCCATCTCTCTCACATTCTGCCTCCTCTTCCTTCCTCAAACCCACAAATGAGGATCAGTGCAAACGGTGATGTAATGGCTTTCACACATGCTCATTCTGCCCCATCTTTGTTTCCATCCGAGCCATATCCAAACCCAGCACCTCTTCTATCTAAAGCACTAGCTGCTAGGAGCATGCTCACCTGGAATGTCTGTGCACCCTCCCCTCGAACAATTTGGCAACGGGAGTTCAGTTCCACTTGACCTTGAGGTTTCCGGATGACGTCACTCTGTAAAGAAAGGAATGGAGAGGAAAGAGGTTGGAGCCTTCCCAGAGCACGTCATTTCCCCTCAGATCTTATTCTAGGTCACAAAGGGGAAAGTGATTCCTAAGCTTTCCTGGGCTGTGGCATGATGGATAACTTGTTCTGGATCCTGGTTCTAACTAAATGGAGCAATGATTAGAGACATGGGTCCTCCTGATCCAGGCCTCAAAAAATATAGATTGAGCCTTTAAAAACTGGGTGAGAAACCACCAGGTTATTCCTGAGCTATAAAGCCCTTAAATTCTTTCTACTACATATTTTACAGTGTTGCAAACAGGTGGCCTATATATATCACCATTACCCTCTCCAGTGCCACTGCAGACATAACTAATCAATCAGAGCATGCCTACTCATTGAGTGATACGGGACCTGAATTCCTCACGTGATGCTCAAGGTAGCCACTAACAATCAACTGGAGTTGCACAAGAGTCAGGCCTTTTTGCCTTCTTTAAAACATTAACATTGGTTCTCTAGGGAGGGCCTGTCAAACTAGGTCCCAACATCCTAAGGCTCCCTAATTCCAAACAGTATAGGAAGGAGATGGAGGAGGTGACAAGCTCGCCTGTTAGAACAGTCCTGATGATGTGAGGGCAGCCTAGGAATAGTTCATTGACAGGACTTGGCTTCTGAAGGAAGAAGGAGTCACCAAGCCAATTCATCTAGAAGTGCCCTTGACTGCTCAGTGCCTGATTTCACTGTGAGAACCGGTGACCAGCCTCGTGGTCCCGTGTGGGGCTCAAAGCCTCAGGTGCGTGCCCAGGCTGCCTCTCCCTGCCTGCCAGACCTTCACCTTCTGCCCTGCTTCCAGCCCCCCTCATGCGGTTCTGGGGCTGGGGTGGGGTCCTTTTGCCTACTGTCCTGGGGAAGGAGGGTCTCACCGGAGACTTGTAGTACATGATCTGTCCCTGTCTCAGGACAAACCAGCGCCTCTTCCACGTCTTCACCTGGCTCCCCATTTTCAGGAGGTAGCCTGACTTCTCCAGTGACTCCTGCAAGAGTGGAAGGGTGTAGGGGGATGAGGGGTGGACAGAAGAGGGAAATCACTGGGGTTCCTGGACATCACTCAGGCCAAAATGGCCCAGCTGAGTCACTGCTTTGTCATCAATTAAAAAAAATTACTGAGTATCTACTATGTGTGTTTTCAGGGCACTGCCCTGCTAAGGATGCAGAGAGGACTTATAAAGCATGGGTGGTCCTGCTGGCAGGGGGAGAGAGCACCTGACCCTGAGGAGGTGGTAGATCAGGGGCTGCACAAGCAAGAGGCTGGCCAGGGAAGGCTTCTGGCAAGAGCCAGACCTGAACTGACCTTGGAAGGAAATCAGCCTTTCCCTTGAAGACGAGCCCAGAGGAGGAAGAAGGCCATTCCAGGCAGCAGGAAAGGGCAAGAGAGGTTTGGGGAACATCAGCCAAACTGGGGTGGAGGGTTCGTGGAGGGGGCGATGAAGATGGGGCAGCACAGTGCTGTGGAGCGAGGGCTGGGGAATGAGCCATCTGGATTTACCACTGGCTCTGGTGCATAACAGCATGCCTCTGAGCCTCAGGCTTCTCATCCACGAGATGGGGTAATAAGCCTCATTTGTGATGACAAATGAGACAGTGCATACAAAGCCATAAGCACGGTGCCCGGCACACTAAAAACTCAATAAATGTATTGTTAGCTCTCGGCATCCCAGGGTCAGTGTGGAGCTAAAACGAGGTAACATGTGTAAACTCCTCCTGGGCCCCGTGGGCCACAGTGATGGGGTCTGTGTGTGCCTGGCCCCCAACTGCACACCCCCAGCCCACTCCCCATGGCCTCACATCATCAGTGGCAGCCCCCAGACTCCCGCCCTCCCTTCGCCAATCCCAGGGACCCCTCGCCTCATGCAGCTGCTGCTTGGGTCTCGTGCTGGAGGTCCGCTCCCACCCGGCCCTGCCTCGGCCCCATCGGGGCGGAGGCCAAGCTCCCAGCTCACCCCGCCTGGGCCCAGCCCGTCGGTGGAGTAGGATGAGGTGCGCTGTAGTTTGTGCTCAGGCTCTGAGTAGTCGCTGTCTAGGGAGCAGGCGTCCGGGGGGATGGCGTAGTCGCCCTCGGAGCTCAGCGAGGACATGGAGACGCCTGTCCAAAGGGAGGAGGAATCAAGGCCCAGGTCCACAGCCTCCTGGCTCACACAGCCTGGGAGCTGCAGGGTCTTCCGCACCCACGTGGGACCGCCCATGGGAGGAGATAAAGGGCCCCTCATCGTTCCGCACCCCTCCCACCACCCTTCTCCATACCTCTCTTGATGGCCCGGGGGCTGCCCAGTCCACTGGTCTTCCTGGACTCAGAGCAGGGCACTGAAGTTCGGAAGCTCGCCTGGGAGCTGCAGTCATCATCAGACCCAGAGGACTCGTCCACAAAGGGCACTGTGCTGATCTGCGTGGCTTTCTGCAAGACAGGCCCCTCCCCACTGCAGCTAAGTCTGCAAGACAAGCCCCATCCCATCTGCACTTTCACTCCCGCTCCAAGTGCCTGGGGCGTGGCCAACACAGCCTGTCTAGAGCATGGGAAGCCATCACCCAGCTGGGGCACCCAGAAGACAACTGTCCCTTCCTGACTCGACGACCTTACCCCTGTGTCCTCACCTCCATGCTTCTCTCTCCCTCACACACCATCATCCTCTGTGGTCCCCAGTGAAGCTGCCCCACCAGGGCTGAACACCTGGCCACTGAGACCCTTGCTCCCTGCCACTAGGGGGCCAGAAAACCATGCCACGGGGCCCAGTGTGAGCTTTAAAAGTGGAGCTTTAAAAGTGGGTGGGGGATGACAAATCGAGAGATCATGGCAAAACTTTAAAAAGACCAATTACTTCAATACTGGGGAAACTGCAGAAAAGGGTACTCTATTTTATATAAAATCTTTTTAGAAGGTAATTTGGCACTACCTGTCAAAATTTAAAACATGCATATTATCTGCCCCAAAATTCCACCTCTAGAACTCTGTCCTACAGAAATATGTATATATAAGTGCACAGAGATGTATTTGCATGGTGATGTTCATTGCAACACTGATTTTACAGAAAAATAGAGACATGACCTACGTTGTGAATCAGGGGAGGACAAGTTAAGGTAGTTATGGGGCATCTATACCAAGGGGTACTGGAAAGTCCTAAAAGGGGAGGCAGAGCTGTGCTGTGTGTGGAGGTGGGGCAGGAAGACCCGACACATGGCTGGGTGGACAAGCAAGGGGTAGACTGACATGTATGACATCATCCTCTTTGCGTGTGCGTGTGCGTGTGTGTAAGAGAGAGTAAATTTGTAAATGCATTTGTAAATGCATCAGAGGGCATTACAGAATAAACACCAAACCATTAGTGAGAGTTGCCTCTGGGGTTAGGAATTAGGGAAAAGCAATGTAAGAGGAAATTTCACTTTTGGCTTTTTATCCCTCTACAATAAGTTTTACAAAATATTACTGTTATGATCTCAAAAAACATGTTGGGAATCTTGTTTTTTCCAGTTAATGTTGTAAAAACTCGCAGGCAATCTCAGATTGGTGGGGAATTTCAGTCTTTCCCTAAAGTTTTCCAAAAAATCTGGCTAGAATGGGACAGGAAACTGACAAATCTTTTCAGAGGTGCCCATCTGAATTACCATCGGTCCCTCATCTCTTGGGGCATAATTAATGCGACTTATGAGTTCTTGTTAAAGATTATATGAAAGAAATCAGTTAAGTGCCATTTATCAACTGAACAGACCGAAGAAGAATGCAGTTTGGTCTTGTTTCTAATTGGCCAAATACAAGTTGGTGTCATAAGTCCAGGGCACAGTGAATTATGGGCAAAGCTGTTTTCCTTAAGCACCAACAAATTCAGAATAAAAGGTTTCAGCAGGAAAAAAAAAAAAAAAGCAGACCAAAAAGTATACGAAAACATCATGTTGCAGCTATATCTGATTTTTGTTAAAAAATATGTAGAGATGTTACGGGAATACATATGGGAATATATGACATAATACATAAAAAGTTCTGGAAGGAGCCCCACTGGCCTCCGGGATAGACATGTGAAAAGATGAGGAGGAGACGCAGAGCAGGCATTGGTTTAACCTTTAACTTTTTACTTTGCCCATAATCATACTGATTCACATTTTTGTAAATGTAGAATTTTTCTAATAAAAACCTAATAAAGATATTGAATCACTGTGTTGTGCACCAGGAACTAACATAGCGTTGTAGGTCAATTATACTTCAAAAACAAAGAAACAAACTCAAAGAAAAAGAGATCAGATTTGTGGTTACTGAGGTGGGGGAGGAGGGGGAATTGGATAAAGGTGGTCAAAAGGTACAAGCTTCTAGTTATAAGATCAATAAGTACTAGGTATGTGATGCAGAATATGATAAATATAACTAACACTGCTGTATGTTAATATATGAAAGTTGTTACGAGTAAATCCTAAGAGTTCTCATCACAAGGAAAAGGTTTTTTTCTATTTCTTGAATTCTGTATCTATATTAGATGATGGATGTTCACTAAACTTATTGTGGTCATCGTTTCATGATGTGTGTAAGTCAAATCATTATACTGCACACCTTAAACTTATGCAGTGCTGTATGTGAATTATATCTCAATAAAATGGGAAGAAAAAATTTAAAAATAAAGAGTTTTTAAAAAAACCTAATAAAGATGAACAAAATAAATAGATATATGGGGGGCTGAGCTCCCTGCTCAGAGTTACGTGTGCGCAGACGCCTGCCCCTGGAGACCCACTCCAGCCACTGCCTGCCGACACGGTGGTGGGGCAGTGGGTGCTGGGCGGGGACACCCCCTCCTCGGACAGCAGCTTCTTACCCCCTTCAAGGCTGTGTAGACCGGCACGGTGACGTTCTTGCAGACCAGGCCAGAGAAAGGCCCAGGGGATGCAAGGGCCGGAGGGCTTGAAGCTGGAGGGGTGGGAAAGAGGGATGAGACTCACTCAGGTGGCAAAACCCAGGAAGCGGGGCAGGGGAGGCAGAGACCTGAGCAGAGCGAGGAGGAGAGAGATCCGTGCAGACAGCATTCCCTGAAACAGCACTCTGGAGACAGACCGGGGGACAGATCTCAGGACGAGGGCCAAGGTCTTTTTCAGCCCCACTCTTGCCAAGGTGAGTTACAAGCCGTGTGACTATGGGGCGCTCGCATCACCGTGGGGCCCGGGCGGCCGGCGACTCAGGAGCCGCACTCAGGTGGGGATGCGGCTCCTTCAGGGGCTTATCTAAATCAAGGCACCGGGGGCCCCTTCGGCCACAGCCCTGGCACTGCAGAAGGGAAGCCGGTGCAGGCGGGCAGCCGGGCTGGAGCGCCCCGCCTCCAAAGTCCCTTCCAGCTCTGTAACTGGCCACAACTCTGTTCCCGCCCACTCCCTCCCGGCAGGTGATGAGCTGAACCTGTGCAGCTTCCTTCTCTCTCCGAGGGAGCAGGGGCCACGTGCTTTCACCTGAACCCCACCTGCTGTGGGAGGGGATGGGCTGCAGGCAACCTGGCCCTGGGCGCTGCTCCGAGTCCTCTCCTCCCCGCATGCCCACCCTGCCTGCCACGGGCAGCTCACTTGGGACTTACCGCAGCAGGCGGCGTTACTTCTAGCAGACACTTCAGACAGCCGCACGCCTGACGCGGCCACGGCGTAGATCCGGCTCTCCTGGAACGGGAGGTCACAAGGGGTCAGGGCCCACCACCCCCGTGCCCACCCCGGCCTCTGGCTTTGGAGGCGGGCAGACCTGGGTCCACATCCACGCTTAGCCAGTGACCGGCCGGGGAATCTGGGACAAGTTAACATCATTTCTGGACCTAAGATGGGGGTAATAATACTCACCTTTCAGGCTGCTGACAATCAAATGAAATTATTAACGTAAACATCTAACACCTAGAGCATAGTCAGTGCCCTGCAGGCGGTATTTATTCCCTCTCTTGCTGCCACCCTTCCCTTGGGGCAAGGAAGTTCAGGAGGAGAGGGAACTGGGACCTGTTTTCTCTGAATCTTACCCATCTTACAGCCCTTGAAGTTGGGGGGTTGGTAATGAGGGCGTCAGAGCTGCATGGCAAGGATGTGCATGCCCTTTTGTTTGGAAGCCAGTTGTTTGGAAACTGGGACACATGTTTTTCCTACAGTAACAATGTCACATCATGGTTAGGCTTCAGGCTCAAAGTCCTGGTTCACCCAGACCCCTGAACCCCGACGTAGAAGACACATCGATGGGAACTCCCACCCTCAACTCTTCCCTCGCCCCTCGGGGTCCCCTGGGTCTGAAGCAGGCCCACAGGCCTGGGCAGCTTTTCTTAGGTTTGGATCACTCCCAAACAACCCAGAGGCCCCACCTACCCTCCTCCATATCTCTTTTTCACTCAAGGTAAAGGGAAAACAAAGGCCCCTTCAGGTGACAGGTGAGTCACAAGGACCGGGGAAGGCCTGCCCAGCTCGAGGAGGCAGCTGGGCTAGGCTGGGGCAGGAAGGAAGGTGGATGCTATCCGGGTCACCCCAGAGGGGAGCAGCAGTGCTGGGGCGCTTGGGGGAGAGACGGAGGGGCTGGCAAGGGCTGGGATGAGAGCCAGAGGTGACTGGAGGCAAGGGAAGGGAAGAGATGGGAGGCAGCAAGGAGCAATTTTGGGGGGGAGGGGCAGGCACTGGGCTGGGGCAGGGAATTCCGTGCTGATGTAGGGCAGATAAATTGGGTCCGTGTGGTAAAATTAGCCATAGGAACGATTATTCCTGCCAGTAGTGGTAGTGGAATTCAACCATGGACAGGCCTCTAACTTCACAGAGAGAATTAAAGTGTGAAGCTTGAGGGGTTTAGGTTCAACAAATGTAGGAGTGTTTTACAAAAGGTTATCTAATGCCTAACTCACACGGTTGTTTCAAGGATCAACAGACAAAGGAACTCTAAATCAGCAAGTTAAGTCCATCTGACTCCCTCAGATTGAGAAATGTCCTTCTCCCAATTCTCAGTCTCGATCTTCCCCACATGGCTACTGCCCAGCTGGTCCCACCTAAGAAGAGAGGTTGGGTTCTCGGGCCACTGTGGTTCCCTAAGGTAACAAGAGCGATCCTGTCTCGGGGACCGGAAGGACCTGAGCCCTCTTGCCACACCCCTTGCCGAATGCTCCCTCACTGCCTGCCTCTGCTTTAGGATTTCAGAGCATCTGGATTTACAAGACAACGAGGAACAAGAGGAGGGATGGCTCTGATGGTGTTCCACCCTGGCCTGGCCCTGGCCGTTTCCAGCAGCCTCTCCACTTATTGCGAACCACTGCTGCAACTACTCACCAAATACGTATTAACAAGCTTAATCCTCAGGGCAACCCTATAAAGCAGGTACTATTATCCCCATTTTACAGAGAGGGAAATTGAGGCACAGAGGTTTAGCAGCTTGCCCCGGCTCACATAGTTTGATCTTGGGACCTCCTGGTTTGATCCTGGGACCCGTGCTCTTAGCCACCACACTGCACCTCCACGGAGAGTCAGGAAGACTACACGAGAAAACGGGCACCAAGCACCCAGCTTGGCTGTGGCCCGCGGTGAGTGCCTGCTCAGGGAACAGCCGGCCGCCGTCCAATCGGAAATCCTGGCTCCACCCCTGTGGGCGGAGTAGTCTGGACAGGCCCGGGGGTACCCACCTCCCAGAGGTGGTGAGGGTGACAGCCTCGTCCCATGCTCAGCACACGGCTGTGCCCGACAGCGTTCGCACCATCAGCCCAGCCCCTCTGTCCTGTCCCCAGGGGGCCTCTTACCCAGGATGGAAACCGGTGCAGGGGGGGTGTAGGTGGTTTGTTCTCCAAATCCACTTCCTCCATCTTCCCCGCTGGGGGTTGCTCCTCCATCTCCATCTTCTCCGGTTCCTCCCGGAGCTCAGGTCCAGCCTCCACCTTGGGAAGGCTGGAGGAGGGGAGGGCTGAGAGTGTCCCAATCTCAATGCTCACCACGTGGTTGAAGTGCGCAGGGCCCGCCTGGGGCTGGCTGTGGTGCCGCTTGGCCAGCTGGATGCTGTCCCGGTGGGTGCTGGGAGCCCGCACCTTTGGCAGAGTCAGGCTGCAGCCGGGGCCACCCTCCCTGGCAGAGGTCTTCGTCCTAGGGAGCGTCCCTCCTTGAGCAGTGACCAGGCCTTCACCCCAGGAAGCCAAACCATGCCTGGGGGCACAAGGCTTCAGGCACAGCTGGCCAGGAGAGCCCTGTCCTCCCAGATGAAGTGGAAGGGTCTTGGCCCCTGATATTTCTCCAGGGTGGACCCTACTGGAACTAGAATCCTCCAAGGGGCTTCCTGCTTTAGGAACAGAGTCCTTGCTCTGCAGAGCAGCTGGAGAAGGTACAGGCATAGCTGCCTTCAGGGCACCCTGGGCCTGAGGACCACCGTCCTGCCCCACTGGCTGGGCTCCTGGTCCTGCAGGGACAGAATCGTGCTCTGTGGTTCCCTGGGGGGCCACCAGCAGCTTCCCCGAAGGTGCCATCTGAAGAGCTGTGGTTGGGACAAAAATAGGCCTGTTAAGAGCTCCCTCAATTCAGCCACACACACACACAAACACACACACACCCCACACACACACCCCACTCCCGCACGTGCTGGCCCGCTTACCTTCCAGTGCACGTTGAAGGGCTCCCACCTGCTCCACCAGGTGCTGATTACAGCTTTTCAGGTGCTGATTCTCCATCTCAAGCTAGACAAAGAGAAAAATGAAGATTGAGAATACTCAGCCTACACATTCAGATATGTAATTCAAAATAAGATTAAAATCCTTCTTAAACATCCAATCTACACAAAAGAACCCGTGGTGCCCCCCAATCCACTGCCAACTCTCCTGGGAGCCCTGACCTCCTCCTCCTCCTCCTCTCTGTGCTACCTGGTTGTAGATGGGAAAGAATTCCATTTGGCAGCCCCTGTGCTTTCTTTTCTAGGTTTTTGGTTTTTTGTTTTTTTTTCAGGAATGTAATTTTTTAAAATTATTTATTTATTTATGGCTGTGTTGGGTCTTCGTTTCTGTCCGAGGGCTTTCTCTAGTTGTGGCAAGCGGGGGCCACTCTTCATCGCGGTGCGCGGGCCTCTCACTATTGCGGCCTCTCTTGTTGCAGAGCACAGGCTCCAGACGCGCAGGCTCAGTAGTTGTGGCTCACGGGCTTAGTCGCTCTGCGGCATGTGGGATCTTCCCAGACCAGGGCTCGAACCCGTGTCCCCTGAATTGGCAGGCAGATTCTCAACCACTGCACCACCAGGGAAGCCCTGGTTTTTTTTTTAAAATAAATTTTATTTATTTATTTTTGGCTACGTTGGGTCTTTGTTGCTGCACACGGGCTTTCTCTAGCTGTGGCGAGCAGGGGCTACTCTTTGTTGCGGTGCATGGGCTTCTCATTGCAGTGGCTTCTCTTGTTGTGGAGCACGGGCTCTAGACACGCAGGCTTCAGTAGTTGTGGCATGCGGGCTCAGTAGTTGTGGCTCGCGAGCTCTAGAGTGCAGGCTCAGTAGTTGTGGCCCACAGCATTAGTTGCTCTGCGGCACGTGCGATCTTCCCGGATTAGGGCTCGAACCCGTGTGCCCTGCATTGGAAGGTGGATTCTTAACCACTGTGCCACCAGGGAAGTCCCTCTTTTCTAGGTATTTTTAACCTTTTAAAAAAATGGTGAAATATAATACATAAAAAACTGCATTCTACACCAATGAGCAGCTTAACAAAGGATTCTGAAATGAATACTCATGTGACCGCCACCCAGGTTAAGAAAGAGGAATTTGCCAACACTCCAGACATCCCGGACTTGTCCTTCCCCAATCACATGATCCGCCCTCCCCACTAAGGCGACAACTCTTCTGAGTCTATGAGATTCATTTCCTTGCTTTCTGTGTTTTACCATCTAAGTATGCACCCTACACACATTAGTGTAGTTGTGCCCATTAGAACTTTACATAAATGGAATTATTCAAGAGGTACTTCTGTGTCTGGCTTCTTCTACTCAACATACTATCCACGAGATCCAGCCTCAGCGTGGCTGCATTTTCTTTGAAATGAAAGCCAACACACTTTTTTTGTTGTTTATAACACAAAAATTTTATTTCCTTGCTTATATTTTATATCATATGTATTCTACTCAGTTTCACATGCTTTATTTATACTGGATCCAGGATGAAGGAGAAAACCCTATCTCCTGGAAAAAGGAAAAGGACAATAATAAATTCATGTGATTGTTCTTTTCTTTTTTTTAAACTTCTTTTTCCTTTTTTGGCTGCGTTGGGTCTTCGTTGCTGTGCACAGGCTTTCTCTAGTTGCAGTGAGCGAGAGCTACTCTTCGTTGCGGTGCGTAGGCTTCTCATCGTGGTGGCTTCTCTCGTTGCGGAGCACGGGCTCTAGGCGCGTGAGCTCAGTAGTTGTGGCACATGGGCTTAGTTGCTCTGTGGCATGTGGGATCTTCCCGGACTAGGGCTCAAACCCATGTCCCCTGCATTGGCAGGTGGAGTCTTAACTACAGCACCACCAGGGAAGTCCCCATGTGATTGTTCTTGAAGTTTCTAATTGAATATAGCTTACATATATGTCTAGAGCAAGTCATATAAACAAGCATAATGTCCATGATCTGCAGAAGCATATTCCTTCCTCAGGGAGGCATAGCAAATCTTATGGCAAGGGGCAGGTATATATTATCCTTCTACTGGAAAGGAGTCGGGAACAATATACAACCTACAAAAATTACTTTTATCACAGTAGCAACTTGCTTGTATTTTTTTTTTTGTCTCAGTTTACTACGATAAATTGAAGATGGCAGTAATCATTCCACAAAGTTGTCATTGAGAGTAAATCAGTATCTATGTTTAAAATGCCTGCCTTAGAACTTGATGCATTGCAAGCGTTTAACAAATATTGGTTAATTACATTCTTCTTTTCCAATTATTCTAATGATTTTTATCCTGAGCTCTAGGACCCAGATTTTTCATTGTTTGATGTTTTATTCTCACCATATCATTTCACTATGTCATAATCCACAGGCCCTAATTCCTCATTATCTTCCCTGACAAAACATACTTTTTCTTCTTGTTTCAACCTTTGATAAAAGTAACTTTGACCTCTTATTCACCTAGGAGCAACAAATAACGGTTCTTCCATTGTCTCCAGCCAATATGCCAGGTCCTGTTAATAGGCTGTCTAGTACCCATTCTAATTGGAAAGCCAACACACTTCCATTGAGCTCCTTTTAGCAAGAGATCAGGGCTGTGGAAGATGCAGGTTGTAGGCATCAGCTCTGTCCCCAAGGACCTGTAGTCTAGCAGGTGACCTGAGATGTGTGTCCACAGAAAGGACAGGAGGCAAAATGGGCCGCTACCCCCTGCAGGTGTGAGCCACTTGTGTCAGGAGTGAGTGTTCACCCTTCTCCAAACTTCAATTCCCCTTCCTTCTGTTTAGAAAGAGGTTGTTTTTTGGTTTTTTGCTAGCAGCGCTGTAGCTTCTAGTCCTGAGTTTCCTAAATAAAACTGTAGCAAGTGATGAGCTATGAAAACGGATGGACAGAGGTGGAAAGTAGAATAGAGGTTACCAGGGACTCGCGGGAGAGACAATGCGGAGTTAGTGTTTAATGGGTATGGAGTTTGTTTGGGGTGGGAAAAGTTTTGGAGGTAGTGGTGATGGGTACACAACACTGTGAATGTACTTAATGCCACTGCATTGTACACTTCAAAAACAGCTCAAATGGTATATTCTACATATATTTGACCACCAAAAAAAAAAAAAAGTTAAAAAGAATGGAGAGGACAGAGGGTGGATGGTAAGGACTGTGTGTGCTTCTCAGAAGGAAACTGATGGGACTCCTCAGAAGTGAGACTCCTTCCTTCTCCCCAGACACAGAGCAAACCAGGAGCTCTAGGGAAACCCAACTCTGACAACAGGAAGGGAAAAGTGAAGTGAAGTGTGTCAGTGTTTAAGCTGAACGAGAGACAAATGGTTAACAAAATGAAAAGCAGGCAAGGCCCCATAAACAGATAGAGGCAGAAAAATGCAGGGTGACAGGAGCAACCCCATGCGGGTCCCTCGCAGGCTTCCCAAGATAAGCTCTCACTCACCTCTGCTAACTTCAGTGTCACCCATTCCTTGATCTTTGCAGCTTTTTCTTGAACGATTTTTGTTTCCTCAGCTCTCATCTTCTTCTGCAAGATAGAGAGGGCCTTTAGTTCGTCATGATGGTCACCGTTTTAGTGAAAAATTGGAGGTGGGAGGCCCTGAGAAGAAATATTAAGGGACTGGATGGAGGTCGGCCGATAGGAAAAAATACATTCATTTATGAATTCTTAGAAAATATTCTTAAAGTGGGAAAGGCCTTCCTAAGCATAATACAAATCCCAAATAGCCATGAAAGAAAAGACTAATAAATCTATATCATCTCTATAAATTACTATATGACCAAAAAAAAAAAAAAAGATGCCCTTAAACAAAATGAAAAGACCAACTGGGGGATGATTTGCAACACAAATGACTTACATAAAAAAGGGATAATTTGAAATGAACAAACCAATAAATATATGCAAAAGATATAAATAGGAAATCAACAGCAAATAAAGGGAGAGAAACCCATGAAAAGCTGTGCAATCTTTATTATTATTTTAAAAATGCAAATAAAAGTGACACACCATTTTCCTCTACCAGAATAACACAATGTAAAAGTTTGATATAACCCTAAATTGTCAAGGGTGTTGTAAAACAGCCCACCTCATACAAATTGGCAAAGCCTTTTGGGGGAAAAACTTGATAATATTTTCAACACTTTAAATGTCCATACCATTGATCTAACAAACCCACTGCTTAGGAATCGTTAATTGCATTATTATTTGATAAAGTAACAAAAACAAAACACTCAAAACCGGACATAACCTAAGAGCCCACAAATAAGGGCTAAATAAACAAAATGAAACGGAGCACTGTGCCCTGATACACAGGAAACGGTCACAATGAACAGTGGTTAGCGGTGAGGAAGGAAAATGAAGGATGGGGACGGAGGAAAAATGTCATTTTATACCCTTTTGGTCTTTTTGTATTTTTTACTATAAGCATGTATTACCTTTACAGTTAACAAATAAAAAATAAAGGTAAATTAGCACATGAGTACAATTCCCTCAAAATAATCAACAGTATACAGTGATCCCTCGGTATCTACAGGGGTATTGGTTTCAGGACGCCCAGCAGATACCAAGATCTGCGGATGCTCAAGTTCATCATATTGATATAACAGGGTGAAGCACAGTCAGCCCTCCCTATTGGTGGGTTCGGCATCTGCAGATTCCACCAACCACGGACCTAATTCTGCGGATATGGAGGGCTGACTGTACTATGCCCTTTTATATAATGGACCTGAGCATCCACGGATCTTGGTATCTGCGGGGTGTCCTGGAACTAATCCCCTGTGGATACCGAGCGACCACTATAAAATGACTCAAAAGCGAGGTCTGTATCTAAAGAACAGCAGCCTAGGAGAGAACAAAATACAGGCCTTGGGGATTTGGCTCTGCCTCTGAGGCTTATTTGCTGTGGGGCACTGGGAAGGCCACATCAGCCTCTGGTGATGTCATCTCTAAAATGGGCGAAGATACATCTCCCTTCTGGACCATCTTGAGGATGAAGGGACAGAAAGTACACCGCACAGTGCCTGAGGCACAGGTAACCAACAAGTTCTAGAACAAGTACTAGTTCCCTGCTCTAAAAAGCATGGAGGGACTTCCCTGGTGGCACAGTGGTTAAGAATCCGCCTGCCAATGCAGGGGACATGGGTTCCAGCCCTGGTCCGGGAAGATCCCACATGCCGTGGAGCAACTAAGCCCATGCACCGCAACTACTGAGCCTGTGCTCTAGAGCCCGTGAGCCACAACTACTGAGCCTGCATGCCACAACTACTGAGCCCGCATGCCTAGAGCCCGTGCTCTGCAACAAGAGAAGCCACCACAATGAGAAGCCCGCACACCAAAACGAAGGGTAGCCCCCGCTCGCTGCAACTAGAGGAAGCCCACATGCAGCAACGAAGACCCAATGCAGCCAAAAATAAAAATAAATTAAATAAATACATTAAAAATAAAATAAAATAAAATCAATAGGAAATTGATGAGAGATTCCATGTGTCAACACTCTACTGATATTTTCCCATGATTTTTCAGGAACACATGGTGCCCCACACATTGTGGGACGCACGTCCCACAAAGGAAATGTTCAGTGACTGTTGACGAATGATTACGAATGTGCCCATGATAGTGGGAAGGCACCAGCAGGATTAGCTGGGACCTCCATGGACAGTACACATGTGGAAAATTGCAAGTTGTCTGGCCATGCTGTGAGGTTTTCAGTTGGAAACAATGGAGCTCTGGCACCAGGGAAAAGCTGGGTAGGTAAGACCAATGGCAGAGGGAAGGGACAGAATTAGGATGAAGTTAATGGGATCGTGAAGGGGAAGCTGGGCCTAGGGGACTGGCAGGGGGGTGTTCCAGATGTCCTCTCCAGAACAAAGATGCTGACTGTGGCTGGAATACTGGGCAGTGGCCTCTCCTGGGCTCCTATGTGCTTTTCAGAGGAGGTGGCAACTTTGGTCTCTGTCTACTCAGGTTCATTGAGAAACTTTGGCCGAGCAGTTGACCAAGGCTGACGGTCCAGCTCTGTGCTGCTCTGCTACTACGTGTCCCACAGGTTGGCAGGGTACAAGACCAGGGTGGAAAAGGAAAAGCTCTCCTTACCAAACACCGACCTCAGGTCTGATACTGTACCCAGATTCCCTGAGTTCATTCTGCCGACAGCCCTATGACGTACTACAACCCCTATTTTACAGATGCGTAAAACGAGAATCAGCGACTTAAGTAATTTGCTCACTGGTGCTAAAGGGGGGATTCAACCCAGATGAGTCAGCCTCCAAGGTCCCTTTCCCACCATATCCCCTGCCTGGCTCTTCACACACCTTCCAATACATCTCCGTGAGAAAGAACAGTCTCGTGAGGGAGACAGTCCCCACCACCAGCGGCCCAAGCAGAGGGGCTCTGCTCAAGGAGCCGTGGGCAGCTGGTGCAGGTGGTACAGGGGGGCACTGGCACTTACCTGCTTCTCCAACTGGGCCTCCAGCCGGCCGATGAGCTCGTCTTTGCCCTGCATGGCATTCAGCAATTCTTGGTACTTCCGGTGCAGGCTGCCTGCTGAGTCCACATTCTTCAGATTGGACAATTTCACCTTCTCTTCCATCACACCCACCTGAAAAGTACCAATCGTCTCATAGGGTTGGTGTGTGAAATGGTCTCCAACATGGGATGGGATGGGATGCTTCCTGATGCCGCAACCTGTGACTCTCAGGCAGAGCCCATACCCAGGGCAGTTGGGGCCAACTAATTCAATGACCACTTATTAAGCCTCATCTGGGCAAAAGAAGGAATTGACAAGGAAGGAATAGCAGGGTGTAGGGCCATCTAACTCTGGGGGCCCCAGTAAGGACAAGCTGGGCAAGACAAACAGCCCTGGAGAGGAAATGCTCCAGCTTCACTGTGGCAGAGACATATGCTGCTCACTGAATGTCCATGAACTTCCCGATACTTTCCAGCCCTCTTGGAGTTAGATGGCCATGGAATTCACTGCAGCCAATGGGCCTGAGTGGAATGACTCAGTCATTTCTGGGCTGAAGTATTTAAGAGCTGGCGCACAAGGACCCAGCTCTCTTTCCCTGCCATGGCAACCAAGGAGGCTGCATGTTCTAGCTGGTTCCGCTGGAAGATGGGGAGCTCCATTACCTTGGATCCCTGAATCACCGTGCGAAGCAGAATCCCTGGCTAACCCTCAATGGAGAGGTACCATGAGTGAGAACTAAATGTGATAAACTGCAGACACGTCTGACATCATTGGTTACTCAGCATAACCTAGCCTATTTGGACTAAGCCACTCACCTGCTCGCTGCACTGACCCTTACCCAAAGATTCCCTCATGCCCACAGAAAGCCCCAGGCACCTTCATTGGTTCAGAAGGTCTAACACATGACTGCTGGTTTTCCTCGTCCCTGTAAGAGGCTTATCGGTGTGACGTGTCCATGTGTGTCCACGGAAAGGGTCAGGAAAGGCCAGTGGTCATTTCCGCTGCACGCTCCTGCCATCCCCTCCCCGGTTACCTGGGTCTCCGCGTCCTCCGCTCTCTGCTCTGCCTCCAGCAACCTCTGCTCCAGCTCCTGCATCTGCTCAACCAGAGAGGAAGGGGAGATCTAGGTGCAGTGTCCCTACTGCGAACATGGCATCAAGGCAATGCATGTGAATTGTGCAGATGCTACACACAGGCCGGGCTTAAACTGCCCATCTCAAGTGGCTCAAGGATGTCAGGGTAAAGATTGCCATGGCAGCCCTCGGCTCCCTTATCCTGAATTTCCTGGGCAGGTGAAGAGCCTAGAGCTGCTGTCCTCTCTGCTGAGCGAGGAAAAGCCTAGGTCTCTCTCCCTGTCTAGGGCACCTGGGGAAAGGGGAGCAGTACCACCATCATTCTTCCTGAGGCATCCTCACCCTCACTCTTGTTTTCAGGCTTTTCTCCCAGACCTGTCTCCTCTCAGCACTGGGCTGCAGGCAGTGCCCTGCCACGTGCCTGGCATGGAACGTGCTCCCATGTGAGCCCCCATCATGTCGGATATTCCTTCCTACCCCAGAATGGCTCCCTGGCTGGGGACAAATACTTCCTCCCCTTCTTTCAAGGATGCCTCTGACTGCAAATGGCATTCACAGGTATCGCCTTATTTGATTTCTTTAATCTTAAGCACATTTAAAAAAAATTCTATCTAGCTACCAGTCTGGAATCTTATGTGAACTGGCCCAAGAAAAGGGACCAATGTCCTTATACCCGGTGCCTTATCAGGGACCAGATCTAAGGTGAAGCCTAAGGAGCAGCTCACCAGCCCACGGCCCACACGGCATCTCTGCAGCTTCGTGAGCTCACAGCCTGTTGAGTGGAGCGTGAGCTGGATTTCAGCTCCCACCCTCCCCCTGGTCAGGGCTCAGAGTGCACTGCCAAAACCTTACACCATCACACAAAAGTCCTGCGGAAGCAGAGCAGAGTCATACATTCCATTCTCCTACCAAATGCCATGGGCCACGGCCTAGTCAGGCAACTGCTTCCTTCCCCGCCCTGCCTTGCCCCAGGGCAACAGGTATGCAGGAAAAATACACTAGAGGCATAATCTCCCAGCCTTGTCCTCCGTGAGGCTGGACAGGCCTTGCTTCCCAAGCTCCAGTCCAGCCCTCGCCCACCTTATCTCTGCAGATTTGGCCTTTTCTCTGGCTACTCAACCTCTCCCTTTGGCCTGGACCCTGGCTTGATATCTACCAGTGAACTGAGCAATTAATTTTTTCTCTTTCCCAACCTCTCATCTGCTCAGCTGAAATGCTGCTTTCCCTCCTTGATTAAAAGATGGAAGAGACGGAGCCCTCCAGTCTGGTGCTGGACAGTGAAAGGAGGGTTGCCCGGGAGCAGTTCATGTTTGAGAACCTGGGGAAACTCTGTTCTCAGGGCCGCCTGCCCTCATCCGTTTTTTTCCTCCTTGGGGTTGGGGAGAGACAGATGTTTGCAGTACACAGTCCCTTTGAAAGGACTGAGGATCCCAAATAAAACTCAAGATTTACAACCCATGCGACAAAAATGCCCCCTGGGCTCCCAATAGACAGGACCATCTTTGACAGGCATTCCTGTGCTCAGGCCGAGGATGTTTGCATCTCTTCTTTCCTTCCTCTCCTGTGTTTAATAATCATGATGGAACCTCTTGACTCAAGCCTGAGAGAGTGGGTTGGTTCTGGCCAGACTCAGGCATCAATTACAGCCAGATGGCCCTTCCAAGATCACACAGTCCTTGGCCCTTTGTAGCTATGGGGGAGGTAACAGCATAGAACAAACCAATATTATGGTTATAGGGGTGGCTGCTTAGCACAAAAAAAAATTCTACTTGGTGGCGGGGCTGGGGGGAGTGGTTGACACATAACCCATGACCAGGTTAGTACTGTATAACCCTTCCCCCTTCGGCACCAGACCCGACTCTCTCCCCCCAGGAGCGAATCAGGTTCTCTCTCCCCAGGAATCTGAAATGTGGGATTAAGAGGCCAGAGATGAGAGCCAAGGGGCTGCACCAGAGAACGTGCACAAACTTTACCAAGTCATGATTATTAGGTAGGTTCTTCAGTTCTCTGAGATGTCCCAGGCTCCTCCTAATAAATTCCCTGTTTGCTTAAGCTGGCCAGAGCTGGTGTTTCTGCCCTCATCAGAAACACCCCTAACTAATACAATTACTGGGAGCATTTAATTTTTAAGAATACAATGAAATACTGAATGGGAAGGCTTTGGATTCTTGACAAGTTTCCTAGATTAACCTTCATTAATTTACTTATTTTTAACTTTTTATTTTATATTGGGGTAGAGCCGATTAACAATGTTGTGATAGTTGCAGGTGCACACCAAAGCAACTCAGCCGTACATACACATGTATCCGTTCTCCCCCAAACTCCCCTCCCATCCAGGCTGCCACATAACATTGCGCAGAGTTCCCTGTGCTATACAGTAGGTCCTTGTTAGAGAATAACCTTCATTTAGATCTGACATCTGCTCTGTAGCTCAGAACACATATGATTTCCATAGGAAACAATCATTCATATTTGTGACTTTATAGGTGGAGAAACCAAGGTAGAGGGATGAATAGTATTTGAGTCCTACCTCCCACTTGGGCATTTCCATTTGGGTCAAGAGTGGTCAATAACACTGGTCAGAGGCAGAAGTCACTCTGTCATTGACAGCATGGTGAGTATTTTACCTCCCCAAGATTTTAATAATAGACATATTTTAAGGTATGCTATCACCGAAGCAGATGGAAAGGAAGGCGCCCCTCGGAGCCTAGGGTCTCCTCCCAGTCTTGGCCCAACAGACACCTGGTCCTCCCTGCTGCCGACCCTCCAGCCGTTCTTATCTTCCGGGCAAGGACACTCGAGACTCAAAGCGTTCTGTATTCACCTTTATGCTGGAGTATTCTCTTTTCTCTAAAGCGAATTTCTGAACATTAAAACTATTTGGAACATCTGGAGATTTTTTAAAAGAGAAGAGTACAATGACCATCTATGTATCCATCACTGTGCTCCAACAATTACCAACATCCTGCCATCCTTGTTTGAAGAGAGTATCTTTAACATCATGTTTCCCTCTGTTTTTATGAAAACACATTTTCTTCATTGCCACTGGAACACTCTCAGGGGTGTCTATGCCGGAATATCATGTTTGGAGTTTTCAAACTCTTCTTTTAACCCCAGCACCAACACTTCTCATGATGGCAGATCATTCCTTATGCTCACTTAGAGGGCCACACCTGGACCTCTGAAAAGCTGAGCTACTCGTGGGCCCCCCTTATTTGGGTTCTGTTTCTCCTTTCAGAGGGTTCCCTAGGACCGTGTCCTCAGCTATCCTTTTAGTTTGTGGGTCTGGCTGACACACCAGCCAAGGCGGTGTCAGGTTTGGGCAGCTGACTTTTAGGCAGGATCTACTTTCACCAGTGCGACTTAACCCAAGACTCATAAGCCACCCTAGAACAGGCTGCAGCGACCTGATGAAATGCACTGGGCACCAACCTGGTATTTAATCCCCATGTCCACAGCTCCTTGTTACACTCGGTGACGCTGTGAAATACTGGCCCCAAAGGCAGCAGACACCCTCTTGCGCTCCCAGCACAGACCTGCGTGCTGAGTGGTGGTCTGAGCCCAGAGCCACGCCAGGCTGGGTCTCAGCTATCCCTCTGAAAAGGGTTCAACATTCTTACCACTGCTTTGCACCGGCTGGAGAGAATGGTACAGGTAAGCCTAAGGCTCTGGAACCCGACTGGCTCCACCACAGTGTGGCTTTAGATACATTCTTAACCTCTCTTTGCCTCAGTTTCCTCATCACCTCCTAGTATCCACCTCCTAGGACTGCTGTGAAGATCACAGGAGATGCCTCATGCCAAGCTCACGTGCACAACTTGGCACTTACTGAGCAGTTCGCAGCTATAAGTCACTTCTTGGATTTTCATATACAAAGATGGCGCTTAGGACCAGGGTCAGCTTGCCTGGGACAGTCCAGTGGTCATCTGTCATCCAGAATAATTAGTAATAGAGCCTTCTTTTCTCTCTCCAAAGTGTCCCGGTTTAGATGATAAATTACCCGACCACCCTACTTATGATCCATCTACAGAAAGAATGGCTTTAAGTCAGAGGTTGCCAACTATTAGCCTACAGAGCATCACGTAAGACCTACAGTGTTGCGGGCATTTAGCCGACACAGATATAACTAAACAAGGCCACTTGCTATGTGTCCAGCACTGGTTAAAGCACTTTACGCGTATCAACTCATTTAATCTTCATCCCAATCCTAGAAGGCAGGTCCTATTATTATCCCTGTTGTACAGATAAGGAAACTGACGCAGAGGGGTTAGGTAACTTGCCTAATGTCACACAGCTAGGAGGCGGAGCCAGGATTCAAACTCAGGAGGACTGGCTCCGGAGTCTGTTATACTCTTAGCCATCGTGCCCCTCACATCCAAATCTCACATCCCGTAGAAACCCAGATTCCACATGCAATCCCCGATTTCCAGCTTCTCCTGAAAACTCAGGAGATCTGGACACGCTAGGATTACCTTTTCTCATGGCAATACCTGGCTTCCTCCTCAAGCTGTAGCACACTGCCCCAAATCCTCACTCATGTAAGTTTAGTTACCTGCAAGCCTTTGAGACTGCAACCCCCAGTTTTAGCTGTTAAATGGTTCCAACTCTGTTGTAATCAAAGACAATGATTCTCAACATTTTGTTTTTTTAGTATCAAATCTTTTGTTCAATTGAAATCATATGCTCATTCCCAAGACAAAACTGGGGGGCCGCCCTGCTGTCTGAGTGCAGAAGAGGCAGGAAAGAAAGGACTCCAAGTCTTGTCTGTGGGTCCACTGCTCCCCACCCCCCGACCCAGAACCCCCTCTGAGGCTCAAAGGGCTCAAGGCGTCCACTAGAAGGACAGGTGAATGGGCCCAGGGACATGGCCAGGGCAAGAGTTCGTGGCAGTAGATTTCACACCCTCAGGGGCATAAGGATCCACATGGAGCTTGTTACAGATTCCTGGGCCTTGACTACAGAGGTTTTTATTTAGCAGGTCTGAGGCATGGACCCAGGAATGTGCTTGAAAAGAAAATCCCAGGTGATCCTGATGCAGGTGGTCTACAGACCACACTCTGAAAAGCACTAGATTGGCCGCCGAACACAAAGCAAGCATCCCGGGGCAGAGCCCCCATCGACACAGGACTCTTCTCGAATGGCTTTACAGAAGTACAAAGCTCTAGCAAGACTATGGTTCCTGAGAAATACTATAGAGGGACTTATTAAAAATGGGGGTTAGGAGAATAAAAAAATTTCTCTACACGCACGCACGTACGCACTTATACACAGTGAATAAAAGTTCTAGAAGGCATCTACTCCCAAAGCAAATCAGATCCGTCAGCAAGGAGGTCTGCTAAGGCTGATTCTGTGATGACTTTATGCATATTTTATTTCCAACTAGTCATGACAGCCCTAGTATTCTCCTTTTATAGTACCCGGCCTTTTCACAAATTCTGAGGTATTTAAGGATATGTTTTTCTGGGCCTTGTGTTCTATCAGCACGTTGTGAAGCTGGTGTCTAAACTGAATCACCGCCTCTGTATAATCCGTGGTCAGAGCGGGGAGGAGCAATAGTCATTGTTCCTTTGTTTAAGGGACTGAACTGAACCATTTATACACTCAAAAAAAAAAAAAAGTCCTGAAGTACAAATTTTTGGTATATAAATATAAAACTGAGTTACTGTATTTCAAAACATTGGTTGGAGAAACTAGTAAGGGATTCTAGAAAAAGAGGAAGTGCACACAGTCCCACCGGAACAGGCCCCGGGAAGAGGTGCCTCAGTGAAAAATATTCAAGCTCAAAAATGACGGATGTTTTATTACGTAATGTCTTCTCTTTAATAGATCCACTCAAATCCCTTTTGGAAGTAGGGAGGGAGTAAATAAATCAAAAAATTTTAACTTGTTTTAGTCCTAATATTGATGTCATGTATTCATCATGATACAAAGCTCTTTTGAGGATAGAGAGTATACTCCCACTTTTCTGATGGGAAAACTGAGGCACAAGTTTAGCAAGAATGAACAAAGTCTAAGGGACTTTTAATATCCAGCTCTTAGAACAGCATCAGTTTTTAGATTGATCTGACTACTTTTGTGACTTCTTCAACCAAGAAGAGCGCTGGGGAAACGGCTCCCAAGAGCAGACAAGATGTGAACTCTAAGACATGAGCCATTCCCTCAACTTCTGTGCTGGATGGAAAGTGACCCACAGCTCACCTGGCTTCGGAATGGGCAGCCCGGGCAAGGGCACGTCAGACCGTGAGAGGTGTCCCAGCGGAAGCAAGGTTTAGGGCTGCCTCCTCTCCTCACCCTTCCTGCCCTCTCTCACCCTTAGGTGAGGGATTATCCTGTCTCGAATGGCAATTCTGCAAGAGGGAGTCAGGTACAAGCAGACTGTGCGGTGGGGAAGGAGGAGGGCTTGCTACCAAGCCTTAGCGGCCAGTGCACGGTATCTGATCCCAGGCAGGGCCGGGCCCCTGGGAAACACACAGGCTTGGCCTGCCCTGTACGACCGCCTGCAGCGAGTGAGTGGCCGTCCGTCATCCAGGCAATGCCATCTCCACGGGCGGCCGGGCGGGCTGCGCGGAACAGCAGAGGTGGAGGGGGCAGGCGAGGGAGGGGGCTGGCCAGAGGGACCCAGCTGACCTGGCTCACCTGGGTGCAGATGGGTACTGATGATGACTAACAAGTAAGTTCTGGGAGCAGCAACAGAGATGGGGACCAGGGCCCGGCCCCGGCAGGAGCTCTCCTGAGACACCTGGGTCATCTCTTCCTGTGACCTGAAAGTTACCTTGACGTATTGGGGAAAACCTCTAATGAATTGTTGAACCTGGCCTATTGGTTTGGGGATGACAGCAGGTGACAGGCACAGCCCTGACATAGAGCAACATGGTGTTTACGGCCTTAAGGTTTCCTGCCAAGAGGTCCAGTGTCGGGCTAATGTCCCAGTCCTCTTCCCTACTTAAGTCTCCCAGCCCATGATTCCTAGTCAAGATTTCTTTCTCTCCCCTCCCACACCGCCAGGCTCTTTTGCCCTGTGTCTATACACTTCTCCTTTCTTTACCCAAGTCACACTCTGAGCCCCCAACATTGTTATGGGAGAGCATTCTGGTTACTTTGATGGTGAGCAAACACAGTCTGGAAGAAAAGAAGGGGCCGATATTATAGAAGTTCAACCTACCCAGACCCAAGGGGCTGTGGAGGAAGAAGGTGTTTGTTTATAATGTGTTTGAGGCCCCTGAGGAATAGAGGAGGAAGGCATTTAAAAACATTTTTCTATCATGAAATATTTCAGGCCAACAGAAACATTCAGAGAATAATTTTTTTAAAACATGTATCCACCATTCATCTTGGTCAAATCTTAATTTTTGTCATCTCTGCTTCTCCTGTTTCTAAGAAATGGACCACAACAGACAGTTGAAGCCTCCAGTGTACCTCTCTCCAATGTTACCCCTCTCCTTCCAAGTGTACTTACCCTATGCTTGGCTGTGTTTACATTTTTACCTCATTTGTATACACCCCTAAACAACAGAGAGTACTGTTTTGTGCAGGTTTTAAAACTTTATATAAACTGTATTGTTCTATATATATATCCTTCTGATCTGTTTTGTTCAATATTGGTTTTTGAGATTTATTGCTCTTATACATGTAGCTTTACTTGACTCATTTTTAACTGCAATGTAGTATTCCATTGTATAAATACACTCAACATGGTTATCCATCCCCCGTTGATAGACATTTAGAGTATTTCTAACTTTTCATGCATCATTGCTGCAAAGGACATTCTTGTATAGGTCTATTTATGACCAATACATTTGGATTCTTTCTTTTTTTTTTTTAAATTGAAGTATAGTTGGTTTAAAATGTTGTGTTTGGATTTATTGCTACCATTGCATTTTGTGCTTTGTATTTACTACTTTTTTTCTATACTCCTTTCTCTCTTCCTCACCTGGATTTAATAGACTTAATTCCACTTCCAGTAGCTGCTCTCCTGATTTGAAAGTTATATGCTCTATTTCTATTTGTTATTTCTATTATTCTAGACTTAAAATCTAGACTTAAAGACTGCTATTTGTTCCCCACGTTCTGTTCTCCACTTCTCTTTCATACGACCTCTGACTTTTAACAGAGCATATCGTTATCCAGAATAAAGACTACACTTTCCAAACTTTCCTGCAGCCTGGTATAATCACATGAATAAGTGGCCAATGGGATGTGAGTAGAAGGAATGAAGGCAACCTTTGGCCCATGCTATCAAAGGGAAGGAGTTGGAATGTGGACATGAGGGTGAACTACCTTCAAACATGTAGCAGACCTCCCCCTAGAGCTGGATTGCTTATGTCTGGAATGTTACATGAAAAGGAATGGATTTTTTTAAACATATATACTGCTTGGTCTTATCCTGCTTCCTAAATCTGAGGCTTTAAGTCTTTCACCAAGTTTGGAAACTTTAAAGCCATTATCTCTTTGAATCATGCCTCTCTTTCACTTTCTTCTCCACTTCTGGAATCTCCATAAGGATCCTGTCATTCTGGCAACCACATCTCAACCTGTGTCTTCATCTCTCTATGCTGCCCTCAGGTCTATCTTTCTGTTCGTGAAGTCTGTCTCACGTGGTGCCTGATCTGCTATTAATCTATCCACTGAACACTTAGTTTCATTGCAAACATTTTTCATTTCTGGCAGTTCTATTTGGTTCTTTGTCTCATTTTTTTGGATGGTGTCTTGTTCTTGTCTTATATTTTCAATTAGTTTATTATGTCTTCAATAGTTTTTTTTGGTGGGGTGGGGCATACCACTCGGCTTGCAGGATCTTAGTTCCCCGACAGGGATTGAACCCAGGCCCTCGGCAGTGAAAGCACAGAGTCCTAACCGCTGGATCTCCAGGGAATTCCTTTCAATAGTTCTGAACTCATTGATTTAGTGTGTTGCCAACAGTTCTATTATTAGAAGTTCTTGTGGTGATCGAGTTCAGTTGTTTGTTGCATACGCGGACTCTCACTCACTGTGGGTTATTCTCCCAAGTATTTAGTCATTGTGGATCATATATTCATCTTCACTAAGGACTTTTTTTTTTCCCTGTGGGGATCCTCTGTAATCAGGGCTGAGGTCTTGTTCTTCCAGGAGAGGTTCTGTGTCTGCTTCTACAAGGTCTCTGGGGGTATCACTGGCCCAGAACTTCAGGTTTCTAATCCACACAGATAGTGTAAATTCTACTGTTAAACCACTAACATCGTCAGGCTCTCAGGGAACAATTTTCATTTTCTTTATTTTTCTTTTTTCTGCCCAGAGCCTTGGCTAAGTATGAGAAGCTGTTCTGTCGTCTCCCTGTGCTGGTGGATGATTTTCTTCTCCTTGTCCACCTTTTTATTTTGTGTAAACTCCTTTGACAGTCCTGACTTTACCTGGAAGTTTCAGTTTCAGCTCCAGCCTCCAACTGGCCAGACCTCATCTCTGTCTCCACAGATGTTAAAACTCAACCTTGAAAGTTTCGTTACTAAAGGGAGGTCACACTCACCCGTCCCAACTCAGCTGCCAGTTGTGAGTTCCACTCTGGTTTTTCCTCTTCATTTTGCCCCCTGAGGATTCCTCTTATATTTTTAGTACACAGCTCTGCACTTAGAAGGATATTTTAAATATTTAATCTAGTATTAGTAGGTGTCTCATGGTGGTCATTTTTAGGTTTTTACTAGAAACAGAAGTCTCCTGGCTCTGAGATGTGCTTTAGACCAGCTGGCTGAATCAATCCCTTCTTATCCCTTTTTTCCCTTGCACACCTCCAATTCCATATACAAGACAAAGTTCTCAAATTTGATAGTGTACAAAAACAACTTCTGGGCGCTTCTGAAACAGACAGATAATTAGCAGCACAAGACTTGGATCAGGAGGACAGGGGTAGGGCCCAAGAATGTACATGGTTAACCAGCACTCCAGCTTTCTGGCATAGGGGGTCCCAGGACCACACCACTGTCTAAGGTTTATTTCCCTTTCCCCGAGGTGGCTGAATTCTACTAGCAGTACCTGAACCACACCCAAAGGAACCCTGCCGGTCTCCATTCTGCAAAGCCTGAACTAGGAGACAGTAATGCCAACACACCCAAGGTTCATGAATTCTAGTCCAAGCTAGTCCAGGGCCACTCCCCTCAGCAGTGGAAGGGCAGGGGTGACGTCAATGACTTGTCTTCCTGGACTCCAGGTTGTGGGGTTGTCAAGAAAACAGGTCATTTATGCAGGCTTTATTCATCAAGACTTTGACATTACTTAGAGGTGGACTGAATTTTACTTTTGTACTAGGAAAGAAGGGTTTACTAGAAGATGGGTACTGTAAACAAAACTATACGCAGAATGGTTGATTCAATTAAGATATATATATTTTAGCGTAGGTTGTCACTTTCTAGATGGGTTATGCTCCAAAATGCCTCAGAAAATAGCCGTTTAGAATGTATCTTCCCATGGAAACATTATGAATAATGGTCAGTTTCCCAGCCCAGCCCACCCAAACCTGTAAAGATAATAACTGTTCCCATTTAAGACCGATTCTATGCCAGAACCTTTATATATGTCATCTGATACAATTCTCAAAATAATTCCGAAAGGTAGACATTTGTGTACCTGCCTGAGAAGTGAAGGGACTTGCCCACTGTCACGTAGCTAGGAAGTGGCAGAGCCAAGCAGGTCTGGCTCCAAGGTCTGTATCATTGTCACCAGAAACCAGCCTGCCTTCCACAGCTCATAATCTTAATAGAGGGTGAGCAGCAAGGTGGGGATATCCATTCTTCTCTCCTAAAATATCTTCCTTCCCCACACTGAGGAAGAAATGTTAGGGGACTAATAGAACCTCCACTGTAGATACACGTGACTCAAGAGATGATGCACGACCATGAAGATCTGTATCATTTCTTTGGTGTGTCATACGGAGAAGCAGAGCAGGAGAGGATGCAAGATGACAGATTAGTCAACTGCTTAGAATTTGGTCTTTGAAAAAACAAACTACCTTGGGTTTCACCTTACAAGAATGGAAAGCACCTTATTAAAAGTTCACCTTCCTGCAACAGAGAATAAATAAGCCCTGGAGCTCTAATGCACAGTATAGTGAATACAGACAATATTGTACTATAATCATCAAACTTGCTAAGAGACTGGAACTTAATTATTCCAACCACTAAAAAGAAATGATAATTATGGAATATGATAGACGTGCTAATTACTGCTACAATGGCAATCATTGAAATATATAAATGGATCACATTAACATGTATGCCTTGAATTACACAATGTTATATGTCAAATATATTTCAATCTATCAACCAATCAATCAAACCGCTCAGGAAAAAAAACAGAAAGTTGGCTTTCCCCAACTCTCCCTCTCTGACAGTGACCTCTGCAGGGACGTTACAGGCTGCCTGCTCTCCAGGACTCACCTTGTCGGCCAACAGCTCCCTTATCTTGCTGGCCTGCAGGCGGAACCGGAAAAGCTGGCTTTCCAGGGCCAGGCAGCGCTTCTGCCAGTCTACACTGGTCCGGGTCTCCACCTTGAGTTCTGCCATGATGGAAGCAACTTCTGGAGATTCCAGGGAGCCCTGAGGGCCAGCACACAGAGAGGGGAAAAGATAAGTAAGTGTGTGAGGAAGAGTTCTCTGCGGAAAGGAGGAGGAGACCAAAGGAGGACAGAGGAAACAGGGCGGGGGAAGGGAAGTGAGCCTGGCTCTCCCTCTGTCCCATGGCCAGCTCTCTGAGCTCAGCATGTCCCGTTCCATCAGAAGGTAGCTGCGCAACCTCAGGAAATCACAAAACCCGAGAAACTGCAAGGAGAACCTAGTCTCGCTGTTACAGAAGTGAAAAGTAGGGCTCATTTGTTTTTCATTCAACTATCCATTTAACAAAAATTTATTCATTCAACAAACATCTAAGTGCCAGACACTGTTCTAGGCACTGGAGGTGCAAAGGGAAATGAGAGAGGTCCCCTTGTCTTTTTGAAGAACTCTTAGTAAAGTCTAATTGCAAAATTACAATGTAGTCACAATTGCTAATCAATATGCAGATAAATGGAAGCAGAGAAATGGAGTGGACTATGCTGGGGGGAGGGTGTTTAGGGAAGGCTTAAAGTGGGTTACAGATTCATCCATGATCACGTGGCTAACTGGAGGCGGAACCCTGGTTCCCAGTTGAGTACTGATTCTTTACAACTATATAGATTTTAGATGGGAAAAAATGGAACGAAAATGTAATGTTTCAAATTTCCTTGACAACTTTCTATTTAGTTGGGATTTCATATATTGTCATCAAATCATCCTGTTTTGGAACGGATTCTCACTCTTTCCTTTAAGTTATAAAATGCAAACCAGAAAATTGGTAGATATTTTGCTGTAGCCTCTGGAGAAAACCACAAGTCTTTGTAAAACACTTTAGACAAATTCAGAACAAGCCAAGGAGACACCTATAATATTTCCAGGCAGGGGAATTTACCCAGATGTCTCCTGAACATATTTTAGAGAAAAAAAACCTGGGTTGGGGATGAGAAAATGAAGAAGGATGTATGAGTGTGTATGAGAAGGGAGATACAGGCGCAGAGGGGGCACAAAGCAGAGAAGGGCTGGAAGACACATCCACCACCAGGACTTTTTAAATCTCCCTTCCAGGGTGCTATTAATAATTATGTTTGGCAACAAGTATAAATTTGGTCTGTCCCAAACCATGACATATGGTCTCCCTACTATCAGGTGATTTTAAAGAATGATTGTTAATTTTCTAGATTGATAATATATTTTGTATTTTTATTTATTTATTTATTTTTAATTTTTTTAAAATTTATTTATTAAAAAAAATTTTTTTTTGGCCACGCCATGGAGCATACAGAATCTTAGTTCCCCAACCAGGGATCGAACCCATGCCCCCTGCATTGGGAGCATGGAGTCTTAACCACTGGACTGCCAGGGAAGTCCCTATTATTTATTATTTTTAATTTTTTTAATTTTTATTTTTTTGGCTGCTCCGTGCAGTATGTGGGATCTTAGTTTCCCGACCAGGGATCAAACCCGTGCCCCCTGCAGTGGAAGCAGAGAGTCTTGATAGTATTTTTTAATGTCACCTGTTAGAGATACATATGGCTTACAGGTGAAATGATATAATGCCTCGGGTTTGCTTTAAAACACTTCACCATAGGAGGTGAGGAGCTGGGGTGGAGGGAGATACATGCAATAAGATTTGTCAAAATGTTGATAATTTTTGAAGCTGGGTGATGTGTATACTGGTCTCTCTACTTGAGTATATGCCTAGAATTTCCCATAATAAAAATTTGTCATTAGAGAACAGACTTGTGGTTGCCAGGGGGGAGGGAGGGAGGGATGGACTGGGAGTTTGGGGTTAGTAGAGGCAAACTATTACATTTAGAATGGATATACAACAAGGTCCTACTGTATAGCACAGGGAACTATATCCAATATCCTGGGATAAACCATAATGGAAAAGAATGTAAAAAAAAGAATGTATATGTATGTATAACTGAGTCACTTTGCTGTACAGAAGAAATCAGCACAACATCGTAAATCAACTATACTTGCATAAAAAAAAAAGAAAGGTTAAAAAAAATTGCCATTTAAAAAAAAAAATCTCCTTTCCCTTCTTCAGGAGCCACATGGCTTCAGAAAACCCAGCCACCTCCCGTGTGTCACTAAAATTACCCTGGAGCATCAGTGAGCCTGTCCTTGATAGGTTAACCACCAATATTGCTTCCCACCCCACATCTGACTTTTACAATATCATTCTCCCATTATACGCAACAAACAGCTATTATTTATTGAGTCCTTACTATATGCCAGGCACGTGTGGCCTCTTTCATTTTCATGAGAACCCATGAGACAAGGAGTGGGCACTAGTCCACACTCTCAGGAACAGAGAGTTCTGTAGCTGGTAAGTAGTAGGGCTGGGATTCTCATTCCAAAATGCCTGTTTTTAGCTACTGTGCTCCTTACCCATCCAAAAACTGCAAACAATGTTGACTTCACAATGAGTCGGGTGGACTCTTAAGAATGAAATATTTTATACGGTCTCTCAGGATCCTTGGCACTAAGGCGAACCTATACCCCAGATTTCCCAGGGTACCCTGGTCTCAAATATTCTGACGCTTTGACCTCCATAAGCAAGACATTTATCATGTGTCCTGACTTTTTGTTTAAAAAACAGGGTCAGTAGCCCCGTAGAGAAAGGCCCAACAATTAAAACACTGATGGGTCAGGTGATGGAGTCTTTCGGTTCTGGGCTGCTCAGAACACTGGACACATGACCTCAGTCAGCCCTGCTCTCCCGGAACTGTCATCCCAAACAATCCGACATTGTGACCTCCCAGCAATCCCCACCTCAAAAGACTGGGACCAACTGGAACGGGCAGGAAGACAAAAGACGAAAACAAAACATGACCTTCTCTGAGCTAAGATCACAGCTGAAAAGACACAACAGAACCTTGTGGGGCCTCCACAGAAGGCCCGCAGGCTTCATGTTTGGTTTTCTTTGTCCTTTAAGGGGATTTTACTTTCCCTGCATAATTAAAAAAAAAAAAAAAAAGTGGCAGATCTGAAGGTAGGACCTTGGAGTCTTGCAACCTAGCCCAGGGCTAAGAATTAGCAGTAAAAGCACCCAAGTAAAACCAAAGGGCAGGGGAAACTCAATCCTTTAGTGTTGTTAAAAAAAAGTTTGGTGAATGTTAATTCCCTCTTATTGATTGTCAAAACTGCAGCTCAGATTCCACTGGGAGAGCAGAAACCCAAATTATCAAAATCTCCAGGGACTTTGGAAATAAGATATGTCATTGGTCTCTGCCTTGCTGTGACACCTGAGATTATACCTAGTCTGTAGGGAGCACTTTCCCCAATCCAGCATCTTCATGACATGAAGGTTTTGAACCCATCAAGTGCTCTGCTTAATCCTCTCCCTGCCTTGGGGATGCTGGCGAGGGAGCTGGCACTCTTGTGAGGCTTGTCTCGGCACGCGAAGAGAGCTAAAAGGTTTCTAAATGGATCTGGAGCAAGGTGCCTGCTGCCAAGCCAAGGCCCAGAGGCTCTTCTGACAGAAGCAGGTGGCCAGAGCTGCGGCTATATAACACAGGATGTTAAGGGAAGGTACCAGTAAGATGAACCTCAACTGCTAAGTCACCTTGTACTTGTACCTCCCATAAAGATGCACAAGGATAAGCAGAAAGAACTTGCAGAATGGCCCTTGACTCTTCAAAGCATTGCTTTATCAGGTGTTATTTCTCTCGTTACCCTCTCGATATCCCTGAGATGGAGGACAAGTGATATAATTCACACTAAACAGATGAGAAAACTCATCACATCTGTGGCTTGCTTAGAGACACAGCCAAGTAGTATCAGAGCTGGGCCAAGAATCCTGATCTCCCAACACCTAAAACTGTCCTCTTTCCATGAAGATGCTTCCATAGTGGTGGTAGAGTCTTATGCTACAAGGCTAGCCTAATGCACATATAGCATTAATGTGTTGTGTTAGATGAGGAAATGATATAAGGGATGTGAACTGGGGACAAACCCCAGTTCAATGGTTTGTTTCACATTTTAGTCTGGAAAGCTTCAAACATACATAAGTAGGGAGAACAGTACAATAAATCCCCCTGTGCCCTCCAGCCAGCTAATGATCACCAACTCATAGCCACTCTTGTGAAAGCCAGTTCTCTTGATCCCCACTAGTGCCCAGCATGCTAAACTGCTTGGCAGGCAAGAGTCAAATGGTTGCCATGGCCTTGGCACCTACTTTGGAACTCCTTAAGCCCTCCAGCACCCTGGACTGACACGGCCACAGAAGTCAGCAGAGATATGCCTCAAGAGGCAGGGGCTGTGGGTAGGACTGTGGTGAAAAGAGGACACAGGACGTTGTTAGGTAACTTCAGACTCTAGCCTGTCTCGGAGAAAACGCAAACTTGAACTGGGATAGGTCTGGCAAGTTTAGGGATTTGACCAGAAATCGACAAAATGCTAAAATTAAATTTAATTTAACTGACTTTTGTTAAGCGATTCCTATGTGTGAGGTTGGGCACATGAAGATGAGCAAAGATCCTGTGGCTTGTGAGGCTCAGGTCTACAGTCTGAATATCCTGGGACTTTCCTGCAAAGAGGGCCAATCAGCACAAGTGCCTAAAAGAAAGAGGTCAGAGGTCGCTGCAGGAGGCATCAGAAGGTAACAGGGACTCTGTTCTGGGTACAGTTTCCACTAGGCTCTCCTCTGTCACCTCACCGTGGCTCACTCTCTGAGCGCGAGCACCTTTTATCATTCCCACTTGGAAAGTGCTCCGCAGATGAGGCTAACCACGTGCCCAACGGTGGGCAAGTAAGAGCTCCGCGCCCCCTTTCTGGGGTTGGAGCCGGTGGGAGGGTGAGTGGACACAGGGGCACAACTCCCTCCATCTCTCACTGTCATGTGATCAAGCCAACAACATGCATTTAACCTCTTTTGGGTGCTGAGTAAGCATCACATTTCACAATGTTGGGAGAGACAGGAAAAGGTGAACATGTTCAAGCCTTCTGGGATCTAAATACCAAAAGGGGCTAAGAGAACCACGAAGACAAAGCCAATGAAGAGAAACGGCAGAGTGCAGTACGTAAGATCCTGAGTTCTGGCACCAAAGAGACCTGGGTTTGAATACTGGCTCAAGCACGAATTAATCCTGTGACCTTCGTGATCTTCGACCATTTGCTTAACTTCTCTGAGCCTATTTGAAATTGAGGGCAATAATATTTGAAAAGGAGAGCCATGATATTAGGTGGAACCATATGAAACTGTCAGCATTTAACCATTTTTTGACCTTCGAAAATGGCAATTTCATAGACCACACTATGTCAGATTTTTTTAAGAATTAAAGGAGGTATTACAAAAGCCTGGCACACAGGAAGCACTCAATAAGTGACAGTTACTATCAACAAACAAAAGGCAAACCCGCAGTGCCCTGGGCATAGCAGGAGACGCAGCCCACAGATGTGCTCACCACCAGATCAGAGAGGAGGTCAGGGGATTTTTTTTTTTTTTAAATTAATTTTTTTGTTGCAAAAACAATAATGTAAACACAATCATTTCATTTAAAAAAAATCCATACAAAGCTAAAACCCCCCTTTAGTCATTGTTCTCCGTCCCCATTTCCTCTCCTTCTGCCTGTCCTGCGCACCTTCCCAGAGGTGCTAACATGTTGGCATGTGATCTTCAAGATCACACAGACACACACACACACACACATCCCATAAGAAAAATAGAGAATTGTTCTGTGCTGTTTTGATAGGTAGGATTATATTGTGTGTGTGTGTGTGTGTGTGTGTGTAACATCCTTATTTTTACTCACTAACAGGCCTTAGATATCTTTCCATGTTTACTACATACAGATCTACTACATTTTATATTCTATTCTCCAGTGTTTCTGTAGATAGAGTTAATTTATCCTATTGTAATCTCCTTAGGAAACCCTTCAACTAGTATTCTTTTTTTTTTTTTTTTTTTTTTTCCACACACACACACTGTATTTTATTTTTACAAGAGAGGTCAGGGGATTTTTAAAAATTATTTTATCTCTTTATTTTTGAATATTAAGCAAAAGAGTATATGGTGCAAGGTAAGGCTTCTTCCCACCCCTGTACTCCAGCCATAGTTCTCCCCAGAGGCAACTACTGTTACGGGGATTTGTGTCTTTCAGTGCAAATACAAGCTGCTCAGTGCATATACGAGTGTTCTTATATACGATGCACACACATACACACACACAAATGGTGGCACACTATACACACTGTACTTAATATAACTCAGAGAGTTTCCTACATCTATCTATCTATCTATCTACCCCATTCTCCCTCCACGCTTTTTAAAAAAAATTATTTATTTTATTTTTGGCTGCGTTGGGTCTTCATTGCTGCGCGTGGACTTTCTCTAGTTGCAGCGAGCGGGGGCTACACTTTGTTGCGGTGCGCGGGCTTCTCATTGCTGTGGCTTCTCTTGTTGCGGAGCACGGGCTCTAGGTGCGCAGCCTTCAGTAGTTGTGGCACGCGGGCTCAGTAGTTGTGGCGCGCGGGCTCTAGAGCGCAGGCTCAATAGTTGTGGCGCACAGGCTTAGTTGCTCTGTGGCATGTGGGATCTTCCCTGACCAGGGCTCGAACCTGTGTCCCCTGCACTGGCAGGCGGATTCTGAACCACTGTGCCACCAGGGAAGCCTCCCTTCATGCTTTTTAACAGCTTTATTGTATTCTACTGTACGGCTATTACATGATTTCATTTGAATCCCTAATTGACAGGCATTTGGGTTGTTTTAAACCTTTTGCTAAAATAAACAATGCTGCAATGAATGTTCAACGAATAGACATCATTTCATACACATCAGAGTTTATCTGAAGGATAAAGTTCCAGAAATGGAATTGTAGGATGAAGTAATGTACATTTGCAAATGGCCAAATAGTCCAAATTGCCCTCCCCTGAGGTTATTCTAATTCATACTCCAGCCAGCAACAAGTGCCAGTTTCCCCACAGAAGTGATCAGTTTTGAATTCGTTTTTGACAGAAGGGAGAGACGGTTCAGGTGGGCTGGCCAGAGAATGCAGGATGGTGGCTCAGCGGCCAGCCTGCCATGAAGTCACCTGGACCGGGAGTGAGGGAATCCTGACACCTCAGCGTCAGCATGTAGAAAGCACTCTTCAACCCATAGGGAGCACAGAGATCCACAGTTACACAGCCTCCCAGAGAGAAGGAGGGAACAGTAAAGAACACTCCTCCAGGAGCACAGTGGGAAGAACAATACCCCTTCCCTGCAGCTGTTGGAGGGGAGTCATATTTTCTCAGCTCACTTGTTAGTTTCAATGAGTTTGGGACCACCGGCTGTACTCCACTGTAACCCAGCTCTGGGCAGACCCCCTCAGAGGCCTATGGGAGAGGGAGGGGGCTGGACAGTGAAGCAAACCCCACATTTGGACTTTAGGAGGCGTCCGTTTGAGTCTTGCCTCTTCCACTTTTCTGCTATATGACCTTGGGCAAATCACAATTTTTCTGAGTCCTAGTTTCCTGCTTTATCAAATGGGGATAACAAGCAGAAAGACTAGAAGCTATGTTCTATAAAGTGTTAAGTGATGTTACCATACACACAGTGTCTGCGGCACAGAAGACAGTCCAAAAAGTTTAATGAAGGAACGAATGACTTTTCCATTGAAATTGCTATTAAAATGATCTTTCAAGCAGAAGTTTTAGCTGGAACTAAGGCTCTGTCCGGAAGAGGTTTATGAGGTGTATTCATAGTAAAAGCTTATGGAGGAGACGTCCCCTGGCGGGGCCAGATCCAACAGAGAGCGGATCTACTCCCAGATGAGGGTCTTCATTGCCTCTGCCACCTCGATTGAGGTCCCCCTGCGCCCCGGTAATCGATTCCTCTCTAAGGCTCCTAGGACGCAGAGCTCCTGGTGTCATTCGGCACCCAACTGGTTTTCTCTTCTGTTTGGCTGACCTGCCTCTAGGAGTCTAGCCTAGGACCCCTAAGAGAACCACGCAGAAATCACGGAAGAGACAACCCGAGATGAGACTTTAAGGAAAGCGGGAGGAGTGCGAGCGAGCGAGAGCTCAGGCAACGCGGTGGAAAGTCTGCAAGTTCGCTCCGAGGGCCCTTCCCGGAGCAACTGGATCGAGCCGGTCCCAAACTCCGGATCCTCTCCAGGAAGGCTACTCCTCGCCTCGCGGTGCGGGTTCCCAGAGCCTGACCCGCCGCTCCCAGCGCTCCTGGCTGCTGGGAGCTCGTTTCCAGGTAGGGAGGCACCTGCTCCGGAATCGCCCTCCGGCCAGAGGGAGCCGATCCTCTCCGCCCAACCAAACACCCTCCCGGGGCCGCGAACCAACCCTCCCCGCCCCCCCCCCCCCGCACCAACCCCACCTCTGCCCGCGGGGCCGCTCACCTCCAGCCCGCTCGCGGGCGTCCCTGCGGCGCACCGGGCACCCGGTCCTCCCCCGCGCGCGTCCGCCGCTGACCTTGCGTCGATCTCGTCCGAGTCCGCAGCGGCCGCCGGGTCTCCGCTCCCCGGCAGCAGGGGTCGGGGTGGGCGGGGCGGGCCGGGCTGGGCCGGGAGGGGTGCCCGCCGGCTGGCCGCACAAAGCCGAGCCGACCTCGCAGCGCCCCATTCAACGCTCCGCCGCGCCCCCTCCTCGTCCGCTCCCCGCCCGCTCCTTAAAGGCAGAGCGCCGGGCTCGGCTCCCGGGGCGGCTCGCGGAGAGGCACAGGAAATGACCTCAGCAGGCTCCAGCCTCCCACCTCTCCGCACCGCTGGGCTCGTCCCTGGGGCGGCGGGGACGGCGGCGGGGTCCCGTGGGCCGCGGGGAGGAGGGGGGGTGTCTCCCGGACTGCGGCCCCGAGCTCTCTGTGGAGGCCGAATCGGCTGCCGCCCGGGGCGGCCGGGGAGCACCGGCATCTGCTCAGCTCCCAACCAAACTGGGACCCTCGCGGGACGCGGCACAAGACCAGACCCTCCCCCCAAAAGGAGGTTCCAGCATTTGTCGGGCGACTTGCAGGAACCGTCACGCCCGGATATTTGGAGCAGAAGTCTGTCCCGCTGGCAGACCAAAGTTCTGATTTGTAATTTGAAACAAAACAAAACTCGCCACAGCCTAAAGGGTAATTTGCTTGCATCTGTACGACTGTATGTATGCATGCACTCATTTATTTTAAAGGAGCCGGCCTAGGAGCCAGAAAGGCCAACAGGCCACCGCCTGCGGGCAGCTAGCGGTGCACCCTTGCAGTCCCTCAGCTCACCAGTACAATCCTACACCCAGAGGAGAGTGGAGCACTCAATTTTTGGCTAGGTGGATATGGGGTAAAGAAGATGAATATGGAGAATATTGCAGGGAAGAATCCGCGTTTCAGAACAGAGCTTTCTTCCCCAATCCTGCGGGCTCTCATTATAAACCTGAACAGGGGCAGACGTCACCAGGGTCCGTTTCTCCAATGGGGCTTTAGAAGTCTCACTCCTGGCAGTGGTACAGGAGTCCCTGGTCGCACCCCAGGTTTGAATCAGAGTCTCTGGAGATGAGGCTGGGAATTTGCCCAGCTAATAAACTCTCCGGGTAATTCTCATGCACAATTTTGAGAGCCCAGACTCTATGGAAAGCTGACTCCAGTAGTTCAGGAGGCCAAGGGTGAAAATTCAACTGGGTCAGTGGGACTTCAGGGGCTGAGCTTGCAAATGGATTCATAGCTCCTGAGGATTGGAATCGAACAGCCCCAGACTGTGGGACACTGGCCTCTGCTGTCCCCTTCAACACTGGAAGTGGTTGCCTAAGGAAGCCCAAAAGCAAGTCCTGTGGAGTTTGTAAGGGAGACTCGTTTGTTCATTCATTCATTCACTCATTCATGCATGCATGCATGCACTCACTCATTTTGAACAGGTAATCATGCACATAGTATAAATTTCAAATAATACAGAAGGGCTAACAATGAATAGTAAGCCTTCCTCCTGCCCTGTCTCTTGTGCCCTAGATCACTCCCCCTCAAAAGCAGCTACTGTTGTAAATTTTTGTGTGTATTCCTTCAAGATATAAAACATACGTAAGTATTCATGTATTCATAAATGCATGTGTATTCATATATATATATTTTTTAATATATCCCTTTCAACACTGAGGAAGGCTTTTTTCTCTTGTCTTTACCATTCATGGACTCTAAGTGTGACACGTCAGCACACTTAGAGATGCCTTAATTTTTTCCCCCAGTTTTATTGAGATACAGTTGATATATGGCACTGTGTAAGTTTTAGGTGTGCAGCATTAGTTGACTTATGTACATCGTGAAATAAGTTTAGTGAACATCCCTCATCTCATACAGATACAAAATTAAAGAAATAGAAATAATATTTTTTTCCTTGTGATGAGAACTCTTAGGGGTTACTCTCTTAACAACTTTCATGAATAACACACAGCAGCGTTCATTCTATTTATCATGTTGTCCATTATACCCCTAGCACTTATTTATCTTATAAGTGGGAGTTTGTACCTTTTGACCACCTTCATCCAATCCCCCCCCCGCCCCACCCTGCCTCTGATAACCACAAATCTGACCTCTTTTTCTAGGAGTTTGTGAATTACTTTGTGTTTGAGGTATAATTGACCTACAACACTGTGTTAGTTCCTGTTATACAACATAGTGATTCGATATTTCTATATATTTCAAAATGATCACTATAATAAGTCTAGTTATGATAAATCACCATAAAAAGATATTACATGGTTATTGAGTATATTCCCCACACTGTGTATTTCATACTCGTGAGTCATTTATTTTGCAACTGGAAATTTGTACCTCTTAATCTCCCTCGCCTATTTCTTTCCTCCCCCGACCCTCCTCCCCTCTGGCAACCACCTGTTTGTTCTCTGTACCTATAACTCTGTTTCTGTTTTGTTATGTTTGTTCATTTGCCTTACTTTTAAAAATGGTTACCTAGCATTCCTAATGATGGATATTTAGGATGTTTCCAGTCCTTGGCTATTGTATACCTTGCTGCAATGAGTATCTCCTTACATATTTCTTGGTCCACATATATGACTATCTTTATGGTTTAACACTTAGAAGTGGAATTGTTGGGTGTAAACACAATGTGAATTTTACATTTCAATAGACGCTGCCCAACTGCACTCAAAGGAGACTGCACCAACCTGCACTTCTGTCAGTGTGTTTGGTGCCCCTTTGTTCCCTCCCAGCGGTGACGATGAAGTGATTTATCACAAAGCACAAAGCTTTTAGAGAGGGAGGATGAAATGAGTTAAACACACGGACGATTTTAAAACACTGCCGGCACACAGAAAGTCTCAATAAAGTGTTAGCCGACACTCCTCTGCATGACCTCCCCCTTGCTTTGGGCTCTGTTTCAATCCCTGCTCTGTAAACTTGGGCGAGTTCGTTAGCATCTCTGGGACTCGGTTTCCATATCTTTAATGTGAGAATCACAAAGTCTCCCTCTGGAGCTGGTTTGAGGATTAAATCAGATAATAGAGTTACATAAATATTGGGATCTGATCATTGTTCAATAAGTGATAGCTATTCTTCTTCCCTCAAATCTCCCCCCAACTTTTTATTTTGAAAACTTCAAACCTATAGAAGTTGCAAAAAACTGTGCATTAAACACCCATATACTCTTCACCTAGATTTACCAATTGTTAACACATTGCTACATTTACTTTCTCTCCCTGACTCTTTTTTTCTCTCCATGTATATATGTGTGTGTGTGTGTGTGTGAATATATATATATATTTTTTTTTTTTTTCCATTTGTGACTTTGTTGTACACATCATGACCTTTTGCCCATGGATACTTCAGCATGTTCCTCCTAAGAACAAGCATGTTTTCCTAATATCATCACACTTACAAAATTTAGCATCAACACAATACTATCACTGACTGTACAGGCCATAGTTAAATTTCCCCAGTTGTCCCAATAATGCCCTTAGAGCTCAGTTTTATAGCTCTTCTATTTACTATTATAAGTCCCTACCTAGTACTCCCCAGGGAGAATGGATGCCTGGAGGAGGATGGGCCTGCCCCCTCCTCCACTCCAGGGAGAAAGTGACTCCCACAGCCCTAGACCCTGGCATTCTTTGGGGGCTGCAGGTAATCAATAACCAGGCTGGCAAGGATGCACACAGGCAGAGCAGTTTCCTGTCTAATGCTAGGGATTGTCCCACCAGTCTTCTTTGCTACAGTTGCCTCCTCTGCCTGACCCCAGCCACCCCATGCTAGCAGCCCAGAAAGGTCCTGCCTGCCTCCCCCGAGCTCTGGTTGGGTTTCTGATGTCTCCTCCACCTGCCCTCTAATTGGTCTCCAATCATCAGAGGCAGCTGTTCAGGCTCCAGTGAGGCCTGGCTCCCCAGCGGTGCCCTCAACCACAGCTCCCATGCCACGCCTCCCCAAGGATGAATTCTTTTGGACCTTCAGGGTGACCTACCCCTAACTTAACTCTGGGATCAAGGGTTGGAATGTCTGAGACACTGTCTTTTTCCCACAATCTTTTTGTCTTAAAACACTTTCTTTTTTTAAAAAATTTTATTTATTTATTTATTTTTATTTTTGGCTGCGCTGGGTCTTCGTTGCTGTGCACAGGCTTTCTCTAGTTGTGGCGAGCGGGGGCTACTCTTCGTTACGGTGCATGGGCTTCTCATTGCAGTGCTTCTCTTGTTGCAGAGCACGGGCTCTAGGCACACGGGCTTCAGTAGTTGTGGCACGTGGGCTCAGTAGTTGTGGCTCGCGGGCTCTAGAGTGCAGGCTCAATTGTTGTGGCGCACGGGCTTAGTTACTCCACGGCATGTGGGATCTTCCTGGACCAGGGCTCGAACCCGTGTCCCCTGCATTGGCAGGCAGATTCTTAACCACTGCGCCACCAGGGAAGTCCTTAAAGCACTTTCTATGCAGCCCTCCATGGACTGAGACAGAGTCAAACCATGGCCGCTGCCGAATCAGATGATAGTATCTGCTGACGCCAATGCCCCTCTCTCCTTCCCTTCCTCCCACCATTTCATTCGTTCATTCATTCATTCATGGTAGCTGACTTTCAAGTTGTTCTAGGGATTCTATTAGCTGCCCAACTATAAGCTTGGATAAACCATCTCCTTGCTTTCTGCCTCAGTTTGTCCTGTTGTAAAGTGGGGAAATTATTTCCTCGGCACAGCTACCCTTCAGGTCATAATATCTGAGAGCTGGAGGAAAAGGCAGGATTATGAGGGAGTCACCACAGCAGAGGGGGAACTTTGCAAAACTGAGGTAAAGAAAAAAAAAGCCATGTTGGATGGGTGCTGTAGTGAGAGAGGGAGGGGAGCAGGCAGGGCTGGGTGGGAGCTGAGAGAAAGGCTCTGAGCCTCCAGACCCCTCTAAGGATTCATGGAGAGATGGTACCCACCACACCTAAAGCTCGTTTCTATTTGATGTTAGCTGATTATTACAAGTGCCCTGACAGCACCGAGAAGGGGAGAAAGTCATCATGTGCCCGGAGTCGAAGGCTCAGTTGGGCCACGGAAGCTGAGGACCTCCTCTTACTCTTCCGAGAAGAGCATCAGGCCTGGATAGGCACCTGTTGTGAACAGATCTGAACTCATTTGGCCCTTTGGCAATTGTCGGTTCTTATATTTCCAGCCACTGGAGATGAGAGGTGAGTGGAGGCCTCTTGTCCCCTTTCCATTACCTCCTACAGGTGGGGCATTAAACATGGCCAAGGCCAAAGGCTGCCAAATATACAAACATTTATCAGCAAGCAGGCACCAAAAGTCCCACAACCTGCTTCCAGGGAGGTGGGGAGTTGGCCTGGTCTGGTTCTCACACATCATTCATCATCATCTTTCTGGCTACTTCCATATTTTGAAAGCCACTCATTTCACCAGTGAAAGATTATTTCTAGCATCCTTCAAGCACGTCCAGCCCGCTAGTGTACATTTTGATGGCGTTTGAAGTGTTTATGTAACCACCCTCTAGAGTGCAGATTCCTGATTAGAGCACTTCAGGTGCTAACTAACCACTCTAGGAGTGAGAGGAGAGTCCATTTATATCCATACACCATACCGTTTAGACTGAAATAGTTAAAAAAGAAATTCCTCCAGAGTCAATATAACAGCATCCTAGTCTGTGCCTGGTTCCCCGGACAGCACTGTGGGAAGGAATGGGGACCTTGGAACCGGCCAGGCCGCAGTTCAAGTCTCAGCTTTCCCACATATGTGCTGATGTAACCTTGGGATGGTTGCTTAAGCTTTCTGAGTTAATTTTTCGTTTGTAAAATGGTGATAAAAATTCTCGCATCTTAGGCTTGTTGAGAGGGTTCAATGAGATAGTACGTGTCTGACACTTAGCAAGTGCTGTATAAATGGTAGCTTTTGTTATGCATTCTTTGAACAGATATTTGCTGGAGGTCTAATGTTTACCAGATACTCTCCTATGTCCCTCTCTCGGTATCTCCTCTACTAGGTCCAGAGGTGGTATCTGCTCCCAGAGAATTCTCTTTGTTGCAGGATTGCAATAGTTAAGCAAGATAGCTTGAGAGACAGCAATAACTCTAGGAGAGCTGGTGAAATGTTTGACGGTTCATCCTCCCCATGTCCTGGGCCTTCTAGAGACCTCACTTCCTAACCCCACTTGTTTTCTCTGAGCAGGGCTCTGGGCTCCAGAGATCCATCCTGCCTCATGGAAACCCTCCCAAATCAAAGCAACCCTTCTTCTGCCTTCAGGGCCTGGTTCTCAGTTGCTGTTGGAAGGAGAGCAAAGGGGAAGAAGGAAAGCAAAGAGGAGAGGGGGGAGGGGCCTCAGATTCTCAGGAGCCCTAGGGCCAGTCCTGGTCCAGCCTTCTGCCTCAGGAGCAGGGGCAGAGTTTGGTAGCTTTCGGGAGGCTATTTCTACTGCTGAATCTCTGGGAGCAGCCAGAGCAACCATGGGCTGGGTCACAGAGGCTCAGTCATCATCCAAGTGGGGCTGGGAGGGCAGTGATGGGACTTGCAGAGAGGTGCAGGGTAGGAAGGAAACGAGAAGGCCCAGAGGCAGAATTCTGTGTGTGTGTGTGTGTGTGTGTGTGTGTGTGTATTGGGTGGGTGTATCCTAACGTTGAGTGTGGATCCTTCTTTCGTTTATTCATTCAGCTACTCACTAACAAGTATTTATGGAGCACTTCCTATTTTCCAGGCACTGTGCGAGGAAACACACTGTGGCAAGTGTGATGGATGAACGCAGGGCACAGGCTTCAGAAGCAGACATACCTGCCGTTGAATCCAGTCTCTTCCCAGTGGGGAACACAGGGAAGAACCGATGCAGTTACCACCTGTATCCCCACAAATGATCTGTCCAGTGCAGCTGTGGGCTCTGGAGCCAAAGAGAGCCAGGCGGAGGATGGGGAGTGGAGGGGTTCTGCATTTGGAAAACAGGGAGCAGGATTCTTATCTGCCTTGAGGGGTGGAGATAAAGGTCTGCCCCTGTGCATGGCGTATGATAGGCACCTAGTAAGTGTTGTTAAATGAGGAGGGAACATGAAGGTATAAAGGGGTAAAGGACTAGGAAGATGTGCAAAGACTAGGGACCTGGAAACAAACTACTAAGAGGATTAGGTGGAAGGAGGGCCTGAAGGAGAAGGATTCCAGTGAGAAGGTAGGCAGTGATTCCCCATCACGAAATCCTGGGGACACTTATTAAAAACATGCATTCAGGCTCAGGGCTCTGTATTTCCCTGCTCCTTAGGACCCGTAGGGTGCCTGGTATTGACTGGTTTGTCATATATCATATTCCAACACTCCAGTGATCTTCTCAGAGAGCAGCAACAGCCCCAGAGGGGAACACAGGGTAGAGCTGATGTAATGACAACAGATATCAATGCAAAATGATCTGTGCAGTGCAGCTGTGGGCTCCCCAAGCAAGAGAGAGCCAGGCGGACGGGGGCTGGGTAGGACAGGGGCGGAGAGGGGGGAAAGGAGATGGCAGGGAGGGAGAAAGGGAAGCTGAGTTGGGAGCTGATGGAGCTCAGGGAATGAGAACCTGGTAAATCCAGTCATCTAACTGGGATTCTAGATCATTTTAGCACTTGCAACATCATGGTTTGAAACCAGCTGTCTTATTTCTCCATTAGCTTTCATCACAGATGAAAACAATGGCAGCTCACATCAGGGGGCAGGACGGGCTGGGCAGAGACCAGCTCCAAGTAGGTGGCAGGTGCTATAGCAGCCTGGGGAGCCCCTTGGCTTCCCCTCTAAGCAGCTGCTTCTCCTGACTGGAAGAGGCCTATGAACCGGGGTGGGGCAGGGCTTGGAGTTCCCTCTGCTTCAGGGATACCGCGCTCCCCTGCAGGGCGCCTTCCAGGGTGGCTGTAATACTGGGCCAGCAAGCACCCCAGCATTCACAGAGAAGGGAAGATGCGAAATACCTGAATGAGTGAGAAGGCATAGCCGCTGCAGCCCTTGCCCCACACCTGGGTGGTTTAGGATGAAACCAGTAGGTCTCCTTTGATCAATCAGACCTTTGCTTCCTTGTGCTTCTGATCGTTGTGCTCAGGCTCGGGGTTTTTACCAGCAGCGTCAGGGCTCATATCCTACTGGAAGCTCTTGTTGCCAAAGCCTGTTTGTGAAGGGGGTTTAGTCCAGATGACAAACCTGTCTGCCGTCTCAGAGTCCTGGGTGTGACCCAGGACCCGCCAGGACGTCGGAGGCTATTGCTCAGCGCCATCTAGTGGTCGGCATGGCTTATTTTCCTAAAGGACCCTGAGCCCCCGCATTCTTGCTCCCAGCCACACCTAGGGCTAGATCTGCTCCCTTCTCCTCGGACCGCTGCAGGCTTTGGTCACTTTGAAAAGTGGTGATTAACGAAGCTTTAAGCTCTGCCTAAAGTGGAGACTTTAAACTCTGTATCCTTTGTCCTTGTTCAATTTTACATAGTTTCAGGGAAGGGGATAGGAGGATTTAGTGGTATTAAAAGACTAAAGTGAAGTAGGGATAGATGGAAAGAACATTCTCCTTCTTCCCAGCCGCCTGGCTCCAGCATGCACAGACCATCAGCCTGGCACTTTTTCCAGGTCTCTCACCCAACTGTGCCATAAGAGGAGGGCACAGGAAGAGTCTCTTCTGCACAAAGTCCAAGCTGAGCGTTGAGAATCATCTTTACTCCGCCACAGATAAAGTGATGGGACATGGAGGTGGAACCAGACTGCTCGACTCAGAGCACTGAGGGAATCCACCTATTGGGAGCTTTCCTCATGTAAAAGTGAGCTTTGGAGTTTTCAGAGAGGTCCTATGGACAGTGCACCTTTCCAAAAAGGAATATCCACATTTCTAGGTTCTCAATTTCCTGGTTCAGGTCCAGAAGAGGGAACACTAGTCCTTTTCTTCCTACAGAGTTGGGTCCACCCAAAGGAATCATGTAGAGCCTAGAGACAGGTCTTGTACATAAGAAGGGAGGTAAGTGATGGAGCAGAACATACCGATTCCTAGGATAGGAAACCAACAGGCATTGCTCTGGGAGTGATACGTGACTGCTGCTTCTTCCAAACACTATGCATTGTCCCATTGGCCACTGGATAAACATTCAGATGGCATCTGGAATTGCCTGAACCTGCAAGCAGGAATTTCCCTGCAGGGCACAGGGGGTTGTGCCTAGTGGACCCAGGATCTCTGGAACAAAGACACTCTTGGGAAGAACATGATTCTTTTGGGAAGCAAAATCTTAGTGTTGAAATAAATTCATTGGTGGGGACTTCCCTGGTGGTGCAGTTGTAGAGACTCTGCGCTCCCAATGCAGGGGGCCCGGGTTCGATCCCTGGTCAGGGAAATAGATCCCACGTGCATGCCGCAACTAAGAGTTCGCATGCCCCAACTAAGGAGCCTGTCTGCCGCAACTAAGACCCAGTGCAACCAAATTAATTAATTAAATTTTAGAAAAAGAAATAAATCCATTGGAATATTCAGAATGAGAAATTTCCCTAAATATACTTGCCATTCAAGCCAGTGGAATAGTAATGCACATAAGATTGGAAACCATTTATGGAGGTAAAGGTCACTAAAAATTCTCTAGGACCTTTTCCTCCACTCCAAATTCCTGTTCTCACTGACAGAGTTTTATGATTCTTGTGTCCTTCCTTGAGCTACATCATTCAATATTTTTCTTGTTAGGAGAAGGATGCTTGAAAAGACCGTGTTGCCCCAAATATTTATGACAGCAATAATAACAAAGTAAAGAAAAAAAAGATATAATCTAAATGTCCATCAGTTGGAACCTAGTAAATAAGTTATTAAAATTCATCTAGAAAATAAAATACTATGCAGCCATTAAAATTTACGTTGAAGAATTATTTTTTGACATGGAAAAATATTCATTACTATGTCAAGTGAAACAATTTCTAGAAAAGTATGTATAATATAATTGACTTTATGTAAAACTATATGTATAAAATTATATGTATGTAAATATGGGTAGAAGACTTTTTCTGCCAAATAGTAACAATGATTATCTTTGGGTGTAGAAATTTGGTGTAATGTTTTTAGTTTTTGCTTTGTTCTTTTTATATTATGTGAATGTTTTATAAGGAGTATGAATCATTTTTCTAATAAAGCTATTAAAGTGTTTTTAAAATATTGATCTCATCAGTAAAGTAGAAAACTGAGATTCAGAGAAGTTGACAACTAACTCAATAAAGCCACAATCTGCCAGTCAGAGAACCAGAATTTGCCCTCATAACTTCCCATCTTTCAAGTTTAATGCCAACTCACTGTCTCCAACTGGTGAAGATCCTGGGCAGGGATTTGGCAAGGGGGCGAGCTGAGGACCAATGCTGAGATCAGAGGGGACTCACATGCTTTTGATATTGCCTGGATCCTGTTACCTCTTCAGAGCAATTAAGCTATGACCACGACAGCATTACTGGATTCCTATTATACACTATGTTCTTGTGGTCTGGAAGTTGTCCAGGTCTTGAAGGAACAGACACAAGTCTGGGGACAGAGTTAAGTTAGGCCTAGTTCTAATCCAAGCCCATTTTACATCTTGCAAGGGAAATGTCGTATTCAGCCGTGGTCTCCACTTGAGGAAAGAAGGAATGTGAAGCTAGTTGGGTGTAGTCCAGAGGCTTGACTTTGTGAGGTTCTGGGCGGGAGCAGCATGGTGGATGATTTCAGGGAGAAAGTCTGGAGCCCCTGTTCCTTCCTTCTACCCCTTCTCACTCCTCCACACTCACCCACGTTTATCCATACTCCTGGACTGCAGCACCAGAGACCCTCATAAACCTTCCTTTGACATTCTTAGAGTTTCGGGCCATCATCCAGCTCCATTCAGTTAGGACGGGGGTGGGAGCCACCGGGCCCAATGTCTTCCTACAACATGAATTTGGACTTAAATAGTAAAAGCTCCAGGATATGGTGTAGTGTTAATCTCCCATCATACAACTGCCCACAAGCACACTTACCAGGTCAAGATGAGGCCTCGAGCAACCAGTTCCCTTCTTAGCCTGTGCACTCTGAACAGACATGCAGGTCCAGAACAAAGCACTTATCCCCTCTGTGGTCTTCCTTTTTCCATCGGGAACCCGACTATTGTTCCTTCTCTGTCCCTGTACCCCTCTGCTGTATTCCCCGGGGAGATCACAGCTCTATACCTGACATTACTGCTCACAGATATGGAAAAATCCACTAAAGATGGCAATACCCCTTCCCAAGTCTGTACTTGCTGAAGGGCACAAGAGAAAGCAAACCCTTGACCTAAGCCGTGGACAAGAAAGAAGGGTAAAGAGTCTCTTGACAGAAAGAAGTGTATAAATTTGTAAATACTAGTCAATTTTGAGCCAGTGCCTGAGAGTTTACTTTACAAATCAAGTGTGGTAGAGATAAAGCTTGGCATGGAAACAGCTCCATCTGAGAACACAAATAATCACATGCCCTTCCACGGGAGGTACAAAACTTAACTCACTAGGAGCATCGGGTAGTACTGAGTTAGAGACTGTTGTGTATTGTTCCCATATCCATATGCTTAGGTCTCAATCCTTTCACCACTATGACCCTAATCCTTAGCACAGTGCATGGTACATTAAGGTTGTTAAATTGAATAACAATTTCCTTGAAGTCAGGATTCCAGTCCTCACAACAGCACAGTACTAGAGAAGAGAAGACATTATTTATTTATTTATTTATGGCTGTGTTGGGTCTTCGTTTCTGTGTAAGGGCTTTCTCTAGTTGTGGCAAGTGGGGGCCACTCTTCATCGCGGTGCGCAGGCCTCTCATTATCGCGGCCTCTCTTGTTGCGGAGCACAGGCTCCAGACGCGCAGGCTCAGTAATTGTGGCTCACGGGCCTAGTTGCTCCGCGGCATGTGGGATCTTCCCAGACCAGGGCTCGAACCCGTGTCCCCTGCATTGGCAGGCAGACTCTCAACCACTGCGCCACCAGGGAAGCCCCGAGAAGACATTAAATATATAACTTCTTAATCAGTTAGCATCTAAGACTAATAAGACACCTCACCTGAACTAATTCCCCAGGCAAGATGGAGTCCCTGAGATCATCAACCCCTCAGGCTTACACAACCTTTCCTGAAGGTGGCAGAGTTCTCCTAGAAGGGCTAGGACAAAGGGGGTAAAAAGAATTGAAACAGATTTTATCCTACCCTCGGTGATACAATCCCAATGCCACCGCCCCACCTACCCCCATTCCCCCCTCCCAAGCTGGGCTGCTTCTCAGCCAGCTCCTATGGGACAACTCTTTTGACTCAGATCTACAAAAAGCAAGATTCTCCCACTCTAATCCATCTCAGGACCTAGTGGGGCCAGGAATTGGGTCTTGGATGAGATGTTGTGATAGAATTTCTTAACCTATTAATGTTGCTGAGTCCTAAGATATCCTTCTGCAATCACTGCGTCAGTCTGAAATTTCTCTTTGAACTGATATAGTGAAGTTGGGACAGGCACACAGTGTCCCCCAGGCAGAAGGACTTAGATAGCAGCATAAAAGCTTTTAGTTGCAAAGCCTTCTCATAACCAGGCTCGCCTTAACAATACTCCTTTGTCCCCCTTCAGACGACTAAGCTCCTTGTATCCTGGCAAAGGGAGGCACGGAGGGGAGGTGACTAGCTTGGAGTTTGGTTTCTAATCTCCAGGGCAGAAATTCTTTCAAATTTGCCCAGCACCTGGGCTGACTGCTGGGTCGGAAATGAGAGCAGCTGGGGATGGGGATGGCTCTCCCCATGATTCCCAAGTTTCATAATCAACTCTAGCCCTCCCCAAATTTACAACCTTCACAGTTAAACTCACACTTACAACTGTGAAGTAGTGTAGTTCCAATGTACGTTCATATTTTCACTTTGATTTCTTTTAGCATGGGCCTCCCCCTCCCCCTTAATTTACTGCTAGTCTCATGAACCTGCACTCATTTTCCAGGCTACCTTACTGCACACATGTTAATGTCGTAATGCTTTATGGATGAATTCATATTATCACAGAATGGTGAGTTCCTCATTTTCAGGCTCGAGGTGTTCATGAATACTGCATAGTTCTTATCCACTGCGTTTTCTTTTTGATGACTGAAAAAAAGAGAGAGGACATGACTTTTAAATATCCCTAAAGTAGGAACATACATTATTTTGAGAGCTCTGTGAAAGTACACACCCCTTTCCCACATGGACATGTGGGAAGCAAACCTTCTGATAAACCTGCGGTCAGCTTGACCATTTCGCTGGGGCCTGATGCCTCGTCCCCCTCCACTGGTACCACTTTCCACCCCTCAGAGGCATTTAATAAACATTCAAGGACATCCTTAATAACCTATTGCACCTGCTTCCCTATCACTATTCATCCATTCCTGAGCACAGCTCACAGCTGTGCAAAGTCCCTAAAACGTTGGCCTGTCTCTAGCTCTATACCCACCCCAGCACGAGCAGTGATTTTCATCAGCAGTCTAGGCCTTCCTGTCCCAGTACTTTTCAGAGCTTCCTGCTACTTTCTGAAGGCTTCTGTGCTTCCCCCTTCACCTTTTCTCATAGCTGAGAACTTTACGGGGCCCCGAGTCAGGTGTACATTTCCTGTGCTACTTGCTTCCCCCATACCATGGACATTCCCTTTTCCGGAGATGCCTAGCAACCTCTCCTTTCCTTTGGGTAACAGCACTTTGATTTCTCTGTCTTACCTCTCAGTTGTGATGTGGGGTGCTGATAGAGCTTACATCCGGGTATCCTGCTGGCCCTTCCCTGGCCAAGAGGTGGATGCATGACTGAACTTAGGCAAATTTGATTCTTACACTTGAGCAGAAGTGATAAAAAGATTGAAGCCCCTATGTTCCAGCAGCAAAACCCTGAGGAGACTCTCAGTTACTTCCCATTCTCTGGACTCCCAAAGCTGTCCTGGTCCTAGCCTTTTCAAGTCTGTTCTGCCCGCGTTCCCTCCAAATCTGTGAGCCACCTGATCATAGCCTGCAAATAAATTCCTTTTAGACTTAAGATAGCTAAAGTCAGTTTCTGTTGCTTGCAACCAAAGAATCCTAAATGGTGCAGGTTCATACTCCTTAGCCTCTTTATGCCTCTTTCCTTCCTATTTCAAGAAAAGGTTTTTACAAAGAGATTCCTCCCCCCGCCCCCATTTTCAAACTCCAGCAGATTACCTTGACCTCCTCTCTTACTGCCAAGACCATGCCCATATCTTCTGGAAGACAAGAACTTTTCTGCCCTTCCACTAAGCACACCATCTATAAAGCAGAAGCTCTTATCTACCGTAATTTTCATGATGACTTTCATGGGAAAGTTTCTTTCCCTTCTTTTTCAAAGGGAACAGAAAGATTTCTGTATGCCTGTTATGGAGGACTGGTTCCCTGGGGGTTCCCCCAGTTCTTTCTCACCCAAATTATTTTCCTGTTAAGCTGGTCCAAATAATTCCAAGCTCAAGATTGCTTTTGACTTCAATGCTTCCTCGGCCCCTACCTCACTCCTCTCTTTCTTATCACAGCATCTGGGACAGACTATATATACATAGTTCTCTCTCAGCCTCCAACTTCCATGCTCCAGCTCCCTCCCAGGTCCTTCCTGCTCTGGCTGCTGGCCCCGTCCCTCCACTGAAATCACCCTCTGGAGCAACATCTCTCCTGACTTGTGTCAGAGGGCAACCCCCAAAGAACCAGTCCTCTCTAATGAGCATACAGAAGTGTTTTTCTGGTTCCCCTTGAAAGTCATTGAGAAAACTACTTATGGTGGACAAGAGCTACCGCTTTACGGATGGTTTGTTTTGTAGAAAGGCAGAAAAGTTCTTGTCTTTCAGAAAATATGGTTAAGAACCTAACATATTCAAGGCACTTTAGAAACACAAAGACACTTGAAAGACTGTCTTTTTCCCTGCCTAGTGGTAGAAGAGAAATGTGAAGAGAAAGACCATTAATTGCCTGTGGTGGCAGGGAATTCAAACTACGTATGTGTTCCTGGCACTATGCTATGGTCCCAACACGTATCATCTCACTTATGCTTGCAGCAGCCATGGGGTTTAGTTTTATTGCCATTTCCATTTTGCAGATGAGGAAATAGGCTCAGAAAGCTTAAATAAACTGCCTTAAGACATCTGGCTAAGATGTGCAGTCTGAACTCAGATCCAGGTTGCTCTGATAAGACAAGAAGTCAAAGGGCTGGCATCCTTTGGCGTGTGTTAGCGCAGTGGGGCTTGGTTTGCCCCATGGCCCTCCACCTTGAATCTATACTTGAATCACCGGAACCACTATCATGGTGCCTACCTTCACCCAGGGCTACCCCACCCCAACCCATTCCCAGAACACCGCATGCTCGTCTCAGCATTCTTTGGGTGAAAAGCCAGGGGACTCACTCGCTGCTACAGATGCTATTTTTAGGTCTGCTTCTGCAACAGACAGCTCTGTCCTGTACACACCTGATCTTATTTGAAATCTTCTAGGTGCAGATGGAAAGGACCTTGGATGGGGTGCCAGAAGACCTAAGTTGGAACTGCATTCTGCCTTTACTAGCAGTATAACCTTGACCAAACCATATAATCTCTCTGAGCCTTGATTTCCTCGTTTATAGAATGGGGATTAAAAATAGCTGCCTTACCCAAAGAGAGAAGATATGTCCACTGTAAGGCATTATATAAATTTTTATTAGGAAGAAATGATTCCTAATTTGGGAATGAGGAAGACCCAGATGATGGAGTTAAGTCCATAGGAGAGCTGCATACAGGAGAGAGTGACTGATGCCAAGTCTTGTGCCTTAGTTCCCAACTCTTCCTTCTTCAGATTCTGTAACTGGCACCTTGGCTTCTATATACTATGGCTTCTATACTAAAATTATATAGGAAAACATTTTCTTTGACCTCAAAGTTTATTTTTTTGCCTCTGATTTTAAAAGAAATTCAAACATTTTTGTTGGCCCCCAAAATACTGTGGGTGCTAGGCACTGCAAAGTACCTAATGGATAAGTCATCCCAAATTCAGATCTTCTGCCTTAACAGCCCACTGTGCTTTCCTCTGAGCAATGCTGCCTCCCCGAGCCAGAAGGGAGCAGGATCAGCTGCCAGCCACAGATTGAGAACCAGAGCAGAACTGGTCCTCCGAGGCAAGGGGGCACCAGGGAGGTCCCTCTTCAGCAGGTGGGCTTTGCTGCCAGACTTACTGAAGCCTCTTCTTGCCAAGGTGTTTCTGGGAGGGGGCTGTCTCCTGCCTCTCTGACAGTGTTCTAGGACAGCCCACATGCTTCACTGTAGCTCTGATCGCTTCTCCCCATCCCTGCTTTACCCCCAGCAGAAAACACTTTCCTGTTATTGAAGGTCTACCGTACTGAGGACTCTACATGCATTGTTATTGGGTCATCACAATAGACTTACAAAGTAGGCGATATTATCTCCGTCTTAGAGGAGGAAACTAACTCAGAGAAGCCAAGAGCTCTTGCCACTGGCACCACATGGCTGTGCACTTCCTCTGCGGGTTTGAGAAACCCAAGGCTTAGGATCAGATTAGGTTCGGACTGGAGGACAGCATCTCGGCTTCCCATCCAGAGTGGGGCAAGGCCAGCTGGATGGACCTCAGGTTCCTTTTCTTAGAAGACTCTGTGCTGCCTTGGACCTCTGAGAGCTCTTTGTCACTGTGGCATGTGACAAAAAGGGGGTGAGGGCTAGGAGGGAAGCAGCCATCAGACCTCACAGAGCAGGCCTTGGCACACATAGGGTCTGTGTGAGAATTAGAAAAGAGCACCCCCTTGGACGGATTATTTACAAAAAGATACCTTCAGGGGGCATTAGAAATTGTAAAAATGTCCTTCCCTCTTGGCTGCAGAGCCCAGTGCCAAACCCAGGCTTGGCGTAGGGATTGGGGTTGCATTGCCTTCCTACTCCCTGCGCAGCCTTTCTGCAGGAACCAGGACCCGCCTGAGGGGCCTGTCTCAAGGCAGGGTCCTCTATCACTGATTTCCCACAGTTCCACATACCAAAATCTCCAGGCTTTCTAGATGACATCCATTATTTTCCACCTTCCAACAGAAGAATCGAGATTGACTTCAGAAAGAACATCTTATGTTTAATCTTTGTGGTATAAACCAAACTGTGGGCCTTGGACGTTCAGGCTCTGCCTTAGGTAGATTCCTTAACTTCCACAGGGCTCAGGTTTTCCATCTTGAAAATGGGGATAAAAAAACCCATCTTGCAGGCCCGTTTCAATGAATGGACGGCACGGAGCATTATGCTGGCATATAGTGGGTCTGCAGTACCATGTTGACCGTGGCCCTCAGGTCGCTGGGACCTACAGCATATCCACAGTGGACGTTGTACACGCAGTCCACACAACTCCTACAAGCTGGGAGCTGAGAGGTCCCGGTTGGTCCTCTCCTTGGGGCTCCTGCAGACACCTCAAACGCAGGCGCGGTGGCAGGCGCTGGGAGGGCCGAGGAGCTCTGCACTGCAGCCACCTGCGCCGCGGCCCGGACCGAGGGCGCGCTTCCAGGCGCCCGGGGCGCGGCCGACTCACGGCGGCGCGAGGCGGTGAGGTCGGCCGGGCAGCGGACCCGGCGCGGGAGCCGGGGAGCGGGCGAGCAAGGAGTTAAGCGGGGCCGGAGGCAGAGCGCTTGTCAGACGCGAGCATGTGCAGTTTGCACCGCATCCGTACTATGGGTGAGTGCCGCCGCGGCCGCCGCCGCCGCCGCCGCCGCCGCCGCCGCCGCCGGGGGCTCCGTTCCGCTCGGGCAGCGGCGGCCGCAGCCCCCCGATTCCCGCACCGCCGCGGCGGCCGCCGACACACAATGCGGGACTAGGCGCGGCGCGGGAGGACCGGCCGCGTGGGGGAGGCACGGCCGGCAACTCGGCGCGGGGGGAGCCCGAGCGCCGGGCTTGGGGGCGGGGAGCAGGCGGCGCAGGAGAGCGCCCCGAGCACCGGCGCGGGAGGAGGAGCGGGAGCGAGCAGGGGAGACAGCGCTCCCGGCCGCACCTGCTCCCGGCAGGCGGCCGGCCCTGCCCTGCCCCTGCTCGCGGCCCCGGCCCCGGCCCCGCACCGGTAGGTGCCCCCGATGCCCGCAGAGAGGCCTTTCCGCCGCCGGGAGAGGTGGCCGCGCGGGGCGGGCAGCGCCGAGTGCGGGAGGGCGCGGGCGATGGTGCGGTGATGGGGAAGACCCGGCGACCGGGCGACCGGGCTGGGGGCGCTACCGGATCCCGCTTCCTCTTTGCTTTCGGTTTCGAAGCGGTGCCCCGGCTCGAGAGCGAGCCGCAAATTAGATGGTGCGCCCGGGCTTGGATTCCCTGAGGGGGATGGGCGCACAGGGGGGCGTGTTGGGGAAGGGGTGCACGCTGGCAACTTTCACCGCCTGAAACAAAGGGGGCATGGGGAGATGCGAGGGGAAAGGGTCAGCCGGGGATCTCCGGCAGCGGAAGGTTGACATCCCCTCTTCCTCCGGGGGGAGAGCATCCCCGAGGCCGCCTCGGGGGAGCGGAGGGGCGTCAGGCTGGGTGGAAGCTAGAGAGGCTTGGGAGTGGGAATCACGGACCCTCCTGAGTTTGAGGCTGAGGACTTTTCTGAAGGGGAGGGAACCGTGCCAAGATGAACCCTCTCTCCAGGGTGCATAGAAAAACTAGGTGATGGTGGACTGCACACCTAGGCGTCCTCCCCTTCCCAGCCCCCTGGCTGCCAGCTCTCCATCTGCCCACCGTGATCTCCGGTCCTCTGCGGGAGATGCGGGGCTGGGAAGGCGATATTGGCCTCTTTCCCAGGTGTCTTCCTTTCCCTCTTTCTATGCCCAGTCAGAAACTGATCCCCTTCCCTTCCTTCCCTGGACTGTGTCTCCCTCTTTCTCCACAGCTTTCTTGGGGGGTATGTTTGTTTGGTTGCCTCAGGTACAGAGCTTAGGGTGGCAGGTTGTTCTGATGCCACTTCGAGCCCTCCCAGGAGGACAAGAGCAGGCCCCTGGGGAGCTGTGCCAGCATAACCCTGGGGGCTCAGCTTACCGATTCTCCTGCGTTCTCAGCACCCAGTAGCAAAGGAGCTGTTATTCTGGCCTTCAGACTTGGGTCATCAGGGGGTTTTTCTCTTTGCTGTAACCAGGAAGAGGGGTCAAGGGGAGGGCTGAATAGCCTTCCCGGGGCAGGGATGGGGGATACAGTGTCTTTCTCTCTAGAAAACAAATGGGCCAGTTTCCAGGTCCCCAGTCCCCGACCTTGTGTCTCCAGGAACAAGGTGCCTCCAGCTCTGCATGTGACCACCGGCTCCCATCCTGTGGCAGGACTGCCCATTGCCTTTCTTCCTCTTAGAAAAGACAGCCCTTTGAGAGTCGGGTTTTCCCCCTGGTTGCAAGGTAGTGCTACATCTGCTTGCCTGTGGAGACAGAAGGCACTGGATTGGGGGGGGGGGGCCTGGACTGCTGGGTGACTCTCCTGTCTGCTCCTGTGACTGAACTAATGCTGTGAGTGGTTGGGCCAGGGGTGGGCCTCCCAGGACACCCTAGAGGCATGGAGGGGTGGGCTGAGATGAGGCTTGGCCTTTCTCCCCTAGGCTTTATATTTGGGGACAGAGTTGAGTAACTGGGGAGACAGTAGAGAGTGGGCCAACTTATTTATCTCGTCCTTGGAGGGAAATTACAAGCTGATTTAGTGTTGACTTTGGTCACTTAAAGGTACAGGAGGGAGGGAGCAGTAAAGGATAGCAGGAAAAAATGAAGTCCCCTGAGCTATAGCTCTATATGGCCCTGGACCTTGTGGCTGAAGTCAGATGCAGGTGCTAGACCAGAGGGCACCACCAGCCCCGCTTCTAGGACCCTTTCCCCTCTAAATGGGCAGGGTTGATTATGGCTCAGTTCTCCTTTGGGTTAATCCCCAAGCTATTCCGAGCTGAGGATAATGATATAGAGGGCTGACCTCCCCACCTCCAGTGGTGAGAGAGGGGCTTTTCCATGGACTGTTACTCAAATGTACTGACCATAGATGGGAAAATGATACTCCCTCCGACTCCCCCTTTTAAAGTGATGAGGCATGAATTTTTACATTTATAAAGTGACTTAAGTGCCTTGGGTTCTTGAATGAAAGATGTTAAATGAGTTAGGGAGCCTTATACTGGGTTTAATTTCACTTGTATCAGATTCACATACTGTTTCTAAAGGGAAAGGTGTCATTTTGCAGGAAAGGGCTACATTACAGCATTTGTGATAGGGAAGGCTCAGTGTTGGTTTTAAAAGTGTAGTTTTTAATCAGAAAGGCACTTGCGGGCAGCAAGTGCTTTTCTGTCTGCCTCTGCTCTCCGGATACCTTCAAGTTACTTCCTAGTAGGGTTTTTTTCTGGTAGATTGTGTCCAGCCTGGATGTCAGTGACAGTCACCCTCCAAGCTCTCTTAGAAGGGTCTCTGATGATGTTGGGGACGCTGATGTTATAAATTGAGACCGGGGTAAGGGCAGTAAAGTGAAGCCGCTTGGCCTTATCAGCAGCCGTATCAGATCTGGCTGTCCTTGAGGGAAGGGAAATCTAACCCTGGCACAGCCTGACTGTTTTCAAATTTGTATCTCTTTACTTTCCTCCGCACTCCTCCCCCACCCCCAATTTACAGACAAGGTGGTTTGGGTTATTTTTTTATTTTTATTTTTTGTTCCAGGAACATTCCTTTTAAGGTGTGGATAATTTCTGACTTGTCAAACTCTCAGCTCCCTTTGTGGCAACACCTGGCTAAGGAGGGAATGTCGGAAGGGGTGCTGATACTCGGAGCAAGAAGAAACTCAGCCTTACTGACCAGGTCCTCTGCTTCCTCCACCACCACCTCTCAGCAATCAGAGGCTTTGTATTTGAAAAGTAAAGTCTAAGCTGATTTCTGAGGAAGGGCTGGGAGGTGGTACTTTTGACTATGGCTTCCATGGAGGGAAACTGAGTCACACTAAGAGTTAGCACACTGGCTGTGGTGTGTGTGAATGTCTGTGTTGGGGAAGTTTTCCTTTCCTGGGATTGAAGAATGTTTACCGTTAAGTACCGGAGGAGATCCACTGGTTACACTTTCTCGTCATGAGATAAAGATGCACTGATAGAATTTAGGTACCTATATGTGTTGGGTTTCAAATATACATTTGCCTCAGACTTTGAGCTGGGGTTTGTGCCGTGCTGCTGTGATTCAAGGGAAAGGAAGGGGTTTTCACCGCTGCAACTCACAGCCATAGATAGAACTGAGGCTGAATAAGGAATCTATCCCATTCTCTATCCCATTCCCAGATGAAAAAGAGAATCTGCTCCCTTCCCTTTGCTCACATCCATCCTGCAGGTGTGAACTCCCACTCTCCTTCGCCCTAAGGCTGTCCTCAATGTTCATTTTTACATCAGTTCCTTTATGTACAGATTTGGTGGGGTCGAGGTCACAGAGTGAGTGATATTGGCCCCCTGGTCCCTTAGAGGATGGTTCTGAAAGGTAACTTTCTACCCTCCCCGGATGTTGGTGCTTCTGCCTTTGGGGTCGGCCACCATCAAGTCTGGCAACTTGAGGAGTAACCAAAGTCATTGCCAATTCCTGTTTCTGCACATCCAGCTTCCCATTGCTCTTTATTCTGCTTGCTCCCCAACAGGGAGTTTGATATCCTTTCAGGGCTCTTGGTTCTCAGTGTGGCTCGTATTATAGAAGGGACAGCATCCTTGGAATTAGGGCAGACAGTCTACATGGGCAGGACTTGGGTCCTCAGATTGCTCCTTTTTGCTGCTCCCTCTGGAAGCATGGCAGTTAAAACAAAGTAAGACTTGCATTGTCAAATCCTAACTTACCATAGGGAGATCTAATAAATCGGGGGCGTAATTGGAGAGGGCTCTTTCTGCCATTCCTTTCCACGTCAGAAGCCCTGCATTCAGGACACACTGGATTAGCCATTTCTGACTGCTTTTGTAATTGGACTTGAATGACGAAGGCCTTCTAGCTGGTTCATTCATTTGTTGTTTCCTTTCAGTTTTTAAGAGGCACTCCTGTCACGTGAGTTTCTGGAATGGTCCGTTTTCATCAGAAAGGTCACTTACCCTGAGTTTTCCTAAGACCTTGACACCAGCCCCGAGCTAGGGATGCCAGCCAAGAAGGAGACTGAAGGGCCACAAAGAGAGGATTCTTTTCTGGAGTTCTGGAGTTCTTTGGAGCAACGGTGGGGACCACTGCCAGCCCCCATCTTCTTTTTCATAGCTGTCCTTGGCCAGACCCCATTTAGTCTTCAGTCCCTAGGACTCCCACCCCCCCTTCATTCCCGATCGAAAAAGCCTTTCTAAAGCCAGGAATAAGGCAGCCAGGGTAGCGGTCTTACTTTCTTCTACCTTCTGAAAACAAATATGGACGAGAAATATTGTCACCAGTGGGCAACATAAGCCGCGGCTCCAGACTTTTGTTTTGTAATTGTGTTCTTGCCTGCCACAAACAAGGAGGTGACCTTCCTATGCTGATCTGTAGATGCCTTAAAGCTTTCATATAGCCTGCCCAGTTTCCAGCACATGGCGAGTACCTATTAAATCATCAGCTGTGGTACTTGGATATGATCAGATACCCAGATTTCTAGGTTGTTGGGCAATGATGTTGTTTGTGCAGGAGCTGATGGTTGGCGAAGGCTTCCGGAATTAGGAAATCTGGGATCCCTCCCTGACTCACTTATGTGACCTTGGACAGCCCATTTCAGCCCTCTGGGATTTAATTCCACACAGGGAGCTTCAGCTGGCTTCAGTGAACCTAGCAATAATAACGACGACAGCCACTGTTTATTGAATACTTACTATATGCCAGGCATTGGGCTAAGCACTTGATAAAGGATAAAGTCACTGCCCATGTTACACAGCTAGCAAGAGTCCAAATTGGGATTTAAACTGAGATCTGTCTGATGCTACCGTGTTCAGTAGCCTTGGATTGCATGGTGGAACAAATGCTGGGGAGGAAGTAAAGTGGAGGTGGTGTTAGTTAAAGCAGAGGAAGGAGAGCTGGTGTGGATTAAACACAGCTAGTTAAAAGGAGATGAAAATTGAGATTCTCCTTTGAAAAACAATATCCTGACGAATGTTTGGGAAGAGAGGGGTCGGTACCCTGCACCGGGGAAGCAGACCAGATGGCCTGGGATTTACTATAAGAGGACCAGACTTCTGCTTGGCATAGGGATGTATCATAAACCCCATTTCATTTGGATGCCAAATTTTTCTCTTGCTTGATAGGCTGTCTGGGCAGCATTTTGCCTTCCGTCACCCTCCTTCCACTAGTCATAGTAGTTTGTCTTAGCAGATTCTTGACTCCAGGCCTAATCCTCCAACCTAGTTTCTGGGCCTTCCCCTGCCCGTCATTATGGTCCAGCTGTGGAGACCCTGATTGTGACTCTGGGTCCCAGGTATACTCTGCAAAGTACAGTAAGCATTGGACTATCCTGTTCTTCTGAGAAAGTACTTGTGGCCGCTGATTACTCCATTCAAAGGTGACCGGCTAGTTCATCGGGATGGTCCTCATCTCTTTTATCCTTGTTTGTTCCAGGTAAGTTAACTCTGGGGCTTTCCTACCACTTTGAGGTGTTTGTGGAAGAGGAATGAAGATTGAGGTGGTGGCCTGCGGGAGGGGAGCTGACCTCCTTTGAGAGTTATCATGACGGTGTATAATGGAGCGTTGTGCTGGGGCCAGGGGACTTTGTTTGGTTCTTGTCTCAGCTCATGTGACATGAGTTCGTTTCCTTGTCTGTAAAATGAGAATGTTGGAAGAGATATTCTCTAACACCTCCTCCAGCAATCATGCTTGGGTCATCTAGTAGAATCTGGATAATTTGGTTTTTTCTCAAACGATAACTCAGCTGGTCTGGAGTTGTAGGAAGTCACAGCTGGGAGAGCAGAGGTGGGGTTGAAGGAGAAAGAAGCCAAATTGGAAGTTAGGGGACTAAGTCACAGTTGGAGCAAGTCCCTTCTTGGGAAGGGGGACTGGGTTGGATCGTTCCTCGTTCGTTTAAATGGGGCAGCCGAGAGGTGGCGTCTGTTCACCCTTACACATGCCATCTCCTAAATGATGAGGTGCACCCCTTGCATCTTGTCTTAAAACTTAAACTTCACCCCCACCCCCCCGTCCTTCTGCTTTCCCCAAGTGAAGGCAGCAGGGAAGTCGTGCATTGGTGTATGTCTTACAGTCTGCACATACATTTGGCAGACGCCAGGGCCTGGTTCAGTCCAGGATCCTCCAGGGCTCCAGGACCGGAGGACTTTGGCTGATGCTTTCCGAATGACTCAGAGTCAATGAGAACGTATCTCCCTCTGCTGCCCTAGCTCCACTTAAAAGAGCAAGATCATACTATGAGCTCAGCCTAGGAACTCAGGGAGTCACAGCTTTTCTGTTCGTGAAATTGGGCCGCCTCGATTTCCCTTTGCACAAGCCATTTGTCCAAGGATTCTGTTCTCCATTGGTACGTCTTCTGTTTTAATTTCATCATATTCAAGGTTGGGGAGCAAATGAGTTCCCATTGAACCCACCAAACCAATCTTTTCTGTCCCTACCTGCCTTGCTTTTTTCCTGAGTTCCTTATTGCCCTATAGCAGTGATTTCTAATGGTGGTTACCATACCACTGGGAATATTGAGAGATGATTTTAGTTGGTAAAGGGACAAACATTTCATTTTAATAGCTATGTTTCTAATGAGTGTAAAGAAACATGACTCATTGGGATGACTTAACTCATTAACGTGACTTAATTTTGTCTCCTGCTGGACCTTAATGTTGATTCAGTGGGATTAGTTGTTTCCCTGCCCTGGGAGGAAAACTCAATCAGGCTCCATAACTTTCCAGGTCATTCTTAGGCGGTAGAAGGTCCTGTGGTCACTTTAAGTCACAAATGGTCTCAATTCAGTACTTAATACATCCAGTCCTTTGTCACTGGGCTGAGAGGGACAGGAAAGGGCTTGCTTGGCCAGCACTGTTGTCTGCCAGCTCCCAGCTTTCTGGGCTTGGCAGGTACTTAATGCTGAGTCTCTTCTTGTGGCCACGTTCATGGGTTTCTCAGAGACTCTTCCCCCACATTTGCTGGGACCATTTACTTCTGGTTGTCTTGAAAAGAGCAAATTATCCTCTATTCTAGATCACTGTTCTCTCCTCGGCCCCTAAAATCCGCGATTCACCTCCAGCCTCTTCCGGCTAAGGTCCTTCTGTCTGTCCGAGTGGCCCTCTTGGACAAGACCTGCTCGGATCTCTTGCCAGCCCTCACCTGCATGTGGCTCACTTTAGCCCAAGGGGACAATCACACATCCTCTGGCGCAGTGAACCTGGGAATGCAGGCCCATCCCCCAGCTCAGCCGGCTCCCTTGGCTCCGCCCACAGCAGATGGCCAGCTTGTGTCTCACACCTTGTGTGTCTCAGGTACAGTCAGATGCCGGTCCACCCTGTCTTCTCAGTTGCAAGGTCAGATATCAGATTTCCTGCATGGTTCTTCTGGAGGCCCTCTTACCAGCTTGGGAGCGTTCTACCTGTTGTATTCAGTGCCTTAGTTAAGACTTTTGATGGAACCTCTTGTTATGTATCATCAAAACCATAGCTGTCACAAGAAGCCCAGGATTTCTTGGATATTATAGCTTAGGATAAGGCTACAGTACATATATAACTACAAATTTAACTTAAAAGGTTAACAACAACTAACATTTATTGAATACTTATAATGATTGCCAGGTACTGTTTTCAGGACAGTAAACACTCTTTCATGTAACTCTTACAAGGGAGGTACTTGTATTATTTCTGTTTTACAAATGAGTAAACTGAGGCAAAGAGAGGTTAAGCAGCTTGTCCAAGGTCACACAGTTGGCATCAGAGCCCGGATTCAGATGGAAAGAATCTGACCCCAGAGTGGCCTCATTTAAATAGCCATACTCTGCCTCTTCCTGCGAGGGTAGTGGGCAGCCATAAGTCATGAAGGTAGAACTCAAATGATTGGGAAATGCAGCTTTAGGACATAATTGTAAGTTCTTCACTCTGGCATTTAAGCGCTCTATGCATTGCCTTTACCTGCTTTTCTAACAGCTTGTTCTGTGCCCTTCACCAGAGCCTAATCCACATGCCCAACTCACCTGCCATGCACCCGCCCGCCCCGCCCCATACCTCATTATTTCCCTGCCAGGAGGTCCCTCCCCTGCTTTGCTGCCTCCCCAAATTACAGTCCTTGTAGAAGTCGGAACCCATCTTTGCTGCGAAGGTGTGTTTGACCAAAACCGCTTCAGCTGGGATCTTTTACAACTCTTTTCATTTCCTCACTAAATTGGCAATTATTATGTGCTTTTATGCAGAGAGCGGTGAAGAGCAGTTAGCACACCTGAGTCTGATCTCTCTGTGCCACTCACTTCCTGTTTCTAACTTGTGCAAGGCCTTCACCCTCTCTGAACTTCGGTTTCATCATTTTTAAAGTGTGGGTGTGGATTAGCTCCTTTCAGTTTCCAATAGTCAATGATTTATGGTCACCTTCCAGTCTCCTCTAACTTTTCAGCTCTTGAGGGCTGGACCCGTGTCTAGTATGTTTCAGTACAGCCCAGGACTCTGTACAGGCTTTTACACACAGACAGTATTTAACAATGTCAGTTGGTTGGTTGGCTGGTGGGAAGTGCTTTAAGTCTGCTCTGGGCTTGACTGACTTTTAGAAATTGCCTTCCCCTGGGTGATCACTGCTGAGGACCGTTGCAGTTCTCTTTTCTGTACAAGTTTATAACAAAAGTTTTGGGTCCAATCTGCCGCCTTTTTCCTTTAAGAGACGTAATGTAATGCTATTCAGGCCCACACTCTTTTATCTGCAGTTTCAAAATGCAAAACATTCTAAAACCAAAAGGCTTTTCTTTAACTCGTGTGATGGCAAAGCCTGACCTGGACGAACATGAGGCCACTGGCTGTCTCTTTACTCGGCAGAGTGTGAATATTCATAGATCTGGCTGCAGAAATGTTAATGTGTTTGGGGGTGCTGCCCCCAGACCCTGCTGTGGGGATTATGTAATCTACTGGATGTGCTCTACATTACCTTTTTAAAAAAATCTAAACAATTCTGAATGCCAAGGGTTTGGGACCAGAGATTGTGGTTCTGTGCGATATTTCTTCAGAGATGCTATTGGCAGTAAGGGGTGGATAGGTCCTTGGGATGCGGGACTGTGCTAACATCACAGACCCTCACATGACCTCGCCTCCTTGGCCTTGCCCTAATCTTGGCCCTGGTTCCAGTATGATAGCCCACGCTTTGGATTTCCAATTTGTTTTTTTTAAAAAATATTGCATTATGATATAATTTATCTTGATAAGTAAGTCTTTCTTGGCATCTCCTTAAGTTTTGTGCCGAGGCAAGTGTCACTCTTCTCTCACCCTAGTCCCAGCCCTGCTTGACTCCTAAACCAAGAAGACTTCCCCGTTGCTGCTGTGGCATCTCAGGGATGAACTGGTGTGTCCTCAGGGTGGGAGTGACTGCTGGGTGCATGTACTTCACTTTAATCCTGGGATTGGGGGTGGTGGGAAGGGCCCTGTTGGCCCCTTGGCTGAGTCAGCTCTGCAGAGAGACTTGTAAACTCGTTCCTAGATGCACGTCCTACATCTGGATGTTTCTTCAGAGCCCAAGTGAGCCAGGTTCCTCTACTTCCTTCTGGGAAGGGATGCAGTAACTCATTTGAGAGTCAATCTGCTTGTTAATCCCTACAGCTGCTTCGACCTGACATTTTAAAATTAAAAACAGAAAAAAAAAAAATACACACACACACACACACACACACACACACATACAAATGTTCCTGGAAGAACATGAAAACAACAGAAGAATGTACAGTGGTGGAATCTAAAGTGTTCTATTTTGTTGTCTTCATTTTTTTTTGATGAGGAAACCAAGAGGAGAGGTAATAGAGTTGTGAGGGTTAGTGGAAGAGCCAGGCTCAGAAAGCCCTGTTTCCAGGCCTCCCATTTCCAGGCCTCCCAAGCCAGCAGGCTGTGCCGTTCCTTTTTTCCCAGTCCCCAGGTGTCCTCAGATGGGGAGGACACATGAATCAGTTAGCTATCCCCTCTTGATTGAAGGACACTTTTTTTTTAACCCTTCATCCCTATTTGGCAGTGACGGGCATGCCTATGGGAATTTAGGCCACCTTTCCCCTCCCATTAAATAACCAGCCCCTCTCAGATTCGGAGCCCTAAGTATTTCTGGCCTGCCTTTTTAACCTATTACATACTGTTTTACTCATCTTCTCATGCATTAAGAAGATATTCCCCAGACAAAGCCTGGCACCTAGTTCTTTGACTTCTAAACACATCACTGCCTCCAGACATTCAGCCATTTGTCATTTCCCTGGGCCCTGCAGATGATGTGTGGTCTTCTACCTATTGTCATTACATGCTGGAAAATGCTGAGGTATAGTGTAATTTAAATTAATCGTGGAGATGAAATTTCCCAAAGGTCCCCAATTGAATAGTTGTCTTAAGCCCCATGGGTTGACCACGTCGTGTACCCATCATTCAGGAACTTCATGTCAATATCTGTAAAAGACCATTGAATTTACTCTGTGGGATTGATCATGTGAAGCCACCCTCATTCTACTCACCCCTCCACTTCCCTCAGCACTGCAGTTTCCCTTGCATCCCACAATCTGGGATGGTGCCCCTTTTTATTAGAACAATTATTTGTAATGCCTCCTAATTACCCCGATTAAAATTCATAGATAATATGACATACCTGTATATGTAAATTAAAAAAAATCAATATGCCTAAACTGTATTGTGAAAGAGAAATAAAGGAAAAGTTAATTATAATACAGTATCACATATTCCAGTATGTAATTGTTTGGGCACGACGACACAGAAGACAGAAGGAAAGAGTCAGATGCTTGAACCTGTACATAGAATCACTGAGAATGTAACAGCTACAAATACCCACAAGATACAGGTGTGTTGTGTGGGTGACTCGAATACCAGGAGAGGTGACGCTGAGGCTGACGTGGTTTTCCCAGCTGGTGGACCACTCTTGGTAAAGTTCCGAACATAAAGCACAGTATCCCCTCGACTTGCACTCCGGTGGCATTCCTGGACAATTCAGTATATGTTAAAACCATGCAAAAATCCTCTGTGTTTATTTCAGAAAGGGAGTTTGGTTCTAGATGCCGATAATTATAAATGGGCTTTTCACCTCTGCTAATGCCCAGTGGAATGTTCTAAAGTTATGTGGCGGGGGGGGGGTGGTTCTTTTGTGGGTTGTTGTGGGAACTGCAGGGCGTCTGGCATTCCAGGTCCCCACTAATAAGTACCTGTGGCACTCCCCACCCACCATGGTGCTGACAGAAGGCCCCTACCCCCGCCATCCCGGGGGTGGCCCCATTGAGAACTACTGGTCTGGAAGAAGGACCAGGACCAGGAACTGGGAGATCTGTGTTCTGGGTCTGGGCCACAGCACCTTAGTACATATATGACCTTAACTCTGGCTACCTGGGTCTCCTCTCTATAAAGGGATTATAATGACATACGTGTCCTTGGCCTCTGGGATTGTGGCTTGCTGTGCTCTCCCCATGACCTCAGGACAGCCCAGGGCATCCATATGTGCCCCACAATGTATGTCCCAGCCACAAGCTCTCCCTGGCTGTGTTTTTTTTTTTTTCTTGGCCTTTAAACATCCTTAGGTCTCTCTTATCTGGGAAAGAAGGAAGGAGAAAGGGAGAAGGGATGCCTCCCCCTGCCCCCATCTCTACATCTCCAACAGCTTTTCTCTCTCCTTTCCTTCACAAGCAAATTTCTCAAAAGAGTCATCTGTCCACACTGTCTCAGTCACCTCCCTCTGCAGTCACACCTCCTTCTTAAATGGTCCCCAGGGACCTCTTTTTGCTAAATCTCCTCCATCCCTGTCTGGCTTGCCTCTGCCGTTGACTGTGACCCCTGACACTCTCCTGCCCCCACTTCCCTGGCGGGGCCCCTTCCTGACGTCCTCCTCCCTCCCTGGCCTTTCCACAGGCCCCTTCACAGTACCTCCTCCTCCGCCAGCCCCGGATGTCACCCCTTGCATCTTCTCCCCAGAGGGTCCTCCTCTCTGCTGCTCCAACCAGCGGGGGTCCCAGACCTGCCTCCAGCCTAGAGTCCTGTGGGCATCTCACACTTAGAGCGTCTGAAATGCAGTTCATTGTGGGTCACCCCCGATGCACATCTTTGCCGGCATCCTCTTCTCTCAGGGAATGACCCCTCTATTGCCCAAGTCAGAAGTATGGATGCCATTCTCTCTCTGTCTCTCTGTCTGTCTCTCACCCTCTCTCTCCACCCCCCCGCCCTCTCTCTCTCCCTCTCCCCCCCCCCCCCCCCCCCCGCACAATAAATCTCTCCTGTCAGTCCTGCTTTCTTAATAGCTCTGGAGTCTTCGCTAATTTGAGTTGGCTGCTTGACCCTTGTTGGCATTTAGGATTGCGCCCTCTACTTACTGTTTGGCTGGATTAAGATCTTTAGAGGCTCTCAGCGCTGACAGGCTTCAGGTCCCCAAGGTAATTAAAAATAAATTAATAGAATTCTAAATTATAATATAAAATCATGTACTTAGAAACAACAAAATTTATTTGTGCGCTGAAGCCCCAGTAGCTTCTTTCTGATTCTCACTCATTTTCTCTTCTTTAGAATAATTTCCTCTGGTGTCCCATCGTGGCTGGTGCCCTCAGTGTGTGTCTAGTGGGCTCGCTGGGCAATCCAGGATCACTTAGAATGTCAGCCACCTGTGGCCCGAGCTTGGCTCTTTGCCTCTTGGGTCTTTGCGTGTACCTGGTGGCATGACATAGACACTGAGTAATTGTTTAAGGAACGTGTGAAGGAATGCATGAATAATGAGATAAACTTGAAGTAAGTTCATTTAAGTAAAAGGCACTGTCAGAATGGAGGTTATTATTTTTAGGCTTCTGGTATTTGACGCTACAGTAGAATTTCCACTGATGTGCTTCAGCTTTCATACTCCAACCCACTTAGCGTTGAGTAGTCTGTACATAAAAGATGCATATAAGGATTTCTGAATTAATAAATGAAGTTGTACAATGAGATGGCTTGCTCGATTCCCTTTCCTGCAGTGAGGCTGCTTAAAGAGACTCCATCAGCTGCCTCTTATTTAAAGAGGTGCATTATTTAAAGTGGCTACACCTCCTCATAGTACCTGGGGAGGGAGGCTGTGCTTGTGTGTGGGGAGGGGAGGGGAGGGGGGTTTACTTCGGAGTTAGGTGGTGGTGATGGTGGTGGGGTGTGGGAAACAGCATGTACCCTAGAAAGCCTGCATGAGATCTCAGAAGGGATGGACGTGGTCTAAAGGCCTAAAGTCAGGCAGAATGAATAGGACTAACCACAAATTTGGGGGGTGGAAATGAAATACCATGAAACACCTAGAAGGCTGTGGCTTAACAAATATAACCTGACTCGTTAGTATGGGCTTGTGGACAAAACAGGTGTCAGAACATCTCCAGAAAATATTAACTACATATAAGAATAGATCCAAAAGGTTAACCAATTCTGTCCTGTGGTACTGATAGGGCGGCCTCCTGGAAGATTGCTGATCTTGGGTAGAGGAAGGAGTAAGTCGGTGGAGAAGTAAGAAAAGGGGAGGGCCACATTGGAGAGGAAATGTGTCTATGAGGGACATTTTGACAGGGCTGGAATTTGGGGGCCAGTGTAGACATGTGATGACAAAGGTCCTCCCTGGATTCACCCTCCACGTCTGCTCCACCCCACCCCACCCCACCCCACCCCACCCCGTCAAATGGAAGGGACCCCTGTGTTGTTTTTTTTTCTCCAAACTTTTTGTTTTAAGTCCTTATTGAATTTGTTACAATATTGCTTCTGTTTTATGTTTTGTTTTTTTGGCCAGGAGGCATGTGAGATCTTAGCTCCCTGACCAGGGATCAAACCACACCCACTGCATTGGAAGACAAAGTCCCAACCACTGGACCGCCAGGGAAGTCCCTCTCCAAACTTTTTATTTGGAAGTAACTTCAAACTTACAGAAAAGTTGCCAGAATAGTACAGAACATGCATATACTCTTTATCCAGATTCAGTATTTTTTAACATTTTGCCTCATTTGCTTTATCGTTTATGTTCTCTCTCTCTCCCTCTTTCTCCCTTTTTCCTGAACCTTTTTTTTTTTTAATTAATTTATTTTTGACTGCGTTGGGTCGTCATTGCTGCGCATGGGCTTTCTCTAGTTGCAGCGAGCGGGGGCTACTCTTCGTTGCGGTGCGCAGGCTTCTCATTGTGGTGGCTTCTCTTGTTGTGGAGCACCAGCTCTAGGTGTGCGGGCTCAGTAGTTGTGGCACTCAGGCTCAGTAGTTGTGGCTCTCGGGCTCTAGAGCGCAGGCTCAGTAGTTGTGGCGCACGGGCTTAGCTGCTCCATGGCATGTGGGATCTTCCCAGACCAGGGCTCAAACCCATGTCCCCTGCATTGGCGGATTCTCAACCACTGCACCACCAGGGAGGTCCTTTCTTGAACCTTTTTAGAGTAAGTTGTCTACATCATGGCGCTTTCTCTCTGGATATTTCAGTGTGGATTCCTAAGAATAAGGATATTGTTTTACAGAAACTTCAGTAAATTGAACTTTGATATGATACTTTTATCTAATCTGCTGGTTGTCTTACACTTTTGTTGATTGACTTAATAACGTCCTTTACAGCATTTATTTCCTCTCCAGTCCAGGATCCAGCACTGCATTTAGTTGTTATGTCTCTTTAGTCTTTTCATCCAGAACAGTTCCTCAGCCTTTCTTTGTCTTTCATGACATTAACATTTTTAAGAATATAGCCTCCTCCTCCTCCCCCTTTAAAAAAAATAGGATGTTCTTCCTTTTGGATTTCTCTGCTGTTGCCTCACATTTAGACTGAGTTATACCCTCCTGGCTAGCATACACATGAGTGATGTTGTATCTTTTTCATTGTATTACATCCAGAGGCACCGGATGTCCATTCGCCCCTCACGTGTGATGTTAAGTTGGATCACTTCGTCAAGGCGTCCAATTTCTTCACTGTGCATTTACTGATTTTTCCTCGCTACTAATAAGCAATCTGTGGGGAGACAACCTAAGACCATATAAATGTTTTACTCCTTGTCCACATTTTGCCCCGAGATTTACCAATCATCCACCCTGGGTTTGCAGGTATTTCTGGATCCCAGGCAAGGCATGGGAGGTCAAGCTATCTGGGACCAGGTGACCCATTTTCGAGGGCATCGCCCACGTGGGAGGACCTTGCTGTGCTGTGCCCAGCCCTGTTGAGAAACCGCATTTCCACAATAGTTTTCCTCTTCCTACTCCCACCAGGAACAGAAGCTAATTCGTCATTCACTCAACTGACACATAAGAATGTTCTTGTGAAAGCTTCTCAGCTTTATTTGGGCACAGTGGGGTATGGAACGAAAGCTAGTTCCCTCTCGCTGTTTTTAAGAAGCCTACCATTGAGTTGGGGAGACAAGACTTGGTCATTGAAAGGTAAAGGACATGTAAGTTGTCAGTACTGTGACCCCACAGGACAGCTCAGTGAGAGCTGTCCTATGACCCTGGAGAATTAAGTGCCCTTAGGAGTTTGGGGGAGGAGGGATCAGAGTGGGTTAGGTACGATGCAGGGACATTTCATTAACAAGGGTAATCTTTGAGTGGGCCTTAAAGGACAGGCAAATCTGGGTAAACAGTGATAGATAAGGGCATTCCAGGAGGGGAACAGTGTGCACAGAGACCTGGAGACGGGAGCATGGATGGAGAAATTGGGGGAAAGCAAGTTATGTACCACTCTGGATGGGGCCAAGGGTTGGTGTAGGGGGCAGGATCTACCCCCTTACTGAGCACCTACCTCGTGCCAGGCATTTTAAAAAATAACTTTCCCGATTCTGAAAGTAACACATGTTTGATATAGGAAGTTTAGAAAAATAGTTTTTCTATATAAAGAAAAATTTTAATAAAGTCGTTCTATTCTTTCATCCAGAGGTAAGTGGTTAACCATGGTGTATTTCCTTCATTTCTGAGATCTTTAACATTCTTCTGGCAACAGTTTTGTTTGGGTTCATAGATTCAGAAGCCCCTCTTATCCCTCAGAGGATATTAATCATACTTTGAAAAACATTTCATTCTGGTGACTTTATTCATTTTGTTTTCCAGCTAGAACTTCCGTTCTCTAATTTGGTGCTTCTTTGGTGGTTTTGGTTTTTGTCAAATGTTTGGTAAGTCTTGGTCGTGTTTCTCCCTTTGTAGTTTGAGGTTTTTCAGTCACCTCTGTGTGAACCCTGATTCCGTGCTCTAGAGCCAGCTGCCCCTGGTTGTGGACAGGAGCGTGGGATGTGTCTGCTGGGGATGCAGGAGCCGTCTACGCGGCCCCTTGCCTCCCCACCCTGATGTCCCGGCACGAGCCTGGGTGGAGAGGTGGGGCAGGAGACCGCTTGCCTGGCTCCTCCAAATCCTATGACCAACCACTCAGGGCCTCTCCTGGGCCCCTAATCTCTCCAAACTTGGACCCTGCAGAGCCACTCCTCTGACTGAGTGTAGAATCCTCAGCCACACTGCTGGGGTTCAAATCTTAGCCCTGGCACTTACTAGCACTATGACCTTGGGAAAGCTGTGTAACTCTGGGTCTTATTTGTAAAGCAGGGAAAATAATAGTCTGTATTTCAAAGGATTTTTGTGAAGGTTAAATGAGATAATATGTGCTTAGAACAGTGTCTGGCACATATATGTGCTGTATGAGTGTCATTATTATTATTATTATTATTCCATGGTTTTATTTTGGGGGGTTGTGGTTTCTGTATCTGTTTATTCTCAGTTGCTTCCATCTTCGGGGAGCCCATATAATTCCCTCGTTGTCTGGTGCTGTAATGGATTTATTCTTCTTAGAAAATGTCTTTTCTGTTATTTTCTAGGGACTTGGGGGATTTAGGCATTTGCCCCTGGCCTGCCATCTTGATGTAGTCATACATTTCCTTCAAGTTCTTTTTCTGTGAGACTGTATGAGTGTATTATTGTTATCTGTAATACATACGTGAAGGCATCCGTTGCCATCTGTGTCCGCTCACCCAGGAGCCTGGCCCAGGGCAGGACCCGCCACCTGGTCTAGGTTCCCGGATGCTGACTCTGTCCTGTGCAGGCCTGGGAGGTGATGAGTTCTCTTCTCCGCCTTCCTCAGGCTGGTTTGAGGCGTCCTAATGAATGTAATGGGTCCTCTGCTTCCTTTGTCAAAAGGAATGTTAATTATTTTCAGCAGTCTAATTACGTGCCTAATGAGAGCCCGACTGAGATAACATTCCCTTTAATTACTCTTGCCTAAGTGCTGTTTGGAGCCATATTTGAGAGTGTTGCAAGGCTCGGTACTTTCACAGTAGATGGAGCTGTCTGGCGAGAGGCTGAGTGAGGGGCCAGGGTTGCTGGGCTTAAGGCCCACGGTGGAAGGGCCTGCTGCAGTCAGTGCCCAGCCCAGTGTATGCTGGCCTTTCCTCTGGGCCATTACTTAAAGGAAAGGGACAGTCAGATTGGGTCACGTATGGAGCAAACAGCACCCATCACGGCTCCCCCAGAACAACTCATTTCTCGGTCTTCCCCCCAGCCCACCTGCCCTTCAAGCTCCTCTTGGTCAGGCCCCTCGCTCTTGGAGGACCTGCCCCCGTGCCTTTCGCTCCATTCAACACTTGGATTTTGAGTCCCTACTGTATGTCAAGTTTTATCCAGGACATGAGGATGCAAAGGTAAGGAACTCATGGTCCAGATGGCTTTCTAAAACAAAAAATTTGATCATGCCCTTCTCCTCTTTGGCCAGGAGAAATGCAACATGTCTGACCCCTACCCCCTTCTAGGGTTTATCTTCTGTACTTCCTTTGGTGGCCTTCCTTTTGTTCTGATGTGGTGTCTTTCAATAACCGGGCCTTCATGGGCAGACCCTTGGAAGGCAGCTCTCCCAAGCCCCTGGATGGGCTTGAGTAGGCTGGAAGGGGCAGCTTACATGAGATTGTCTGCCATGAGAAAAAAGGGCAGCTCTAGGTGGCCCATTGCCATAGGTAAATTAAGTCCCCTAATTCCTGTCTGCATATCTGCACCTCCCATGAATGGTGTAGCAGGGGGAAAGTGCTGATGAAACCCTTGGCCCCCCCATTTTCTAGCTGTCATTTAACCTCTGAGCTTCCCTTGCCTCCTGTCAATCGGAGTTAATGCCTGCTTCATGGGCTCATGGAGGGGACTCATGAGATGATCTGTGTGACATCTGCCTGGCACATAGAGGGTACTCAATGAATGGTTTGGAGTTTTTAAAATACTCCAAGCAGCACCCCCTACACTGAGTTATAGCCAGAGACTCAGGGGCTGGCCTCATTTTACCAATGGCCAGAGCCCTCTCCTGGCCTCTTGGATAAAAGTCACTCTTCAGACAGTAGACAGTGACTTTCTTGGAACAAGGGTTCATCCTTCCCCATCTCACAATGGCAGCCTTGGTTAACTAGGCTGGAGGGAGAGAATGAGGGCCGTGGTGTCTGTTCAGAAACAAAAGAGGATTTCCAAGAGCAAGGAGGCTCAGCTCAGCTTTAGGTCTGCGTGTTTGGCAGCCTTCTCGTCACCCTTGGTAAGTTCTAGAGCAATGTCCAGTGGAACTTTCTGTGATGATGGAAATGCTCTACATCTGCACTGTCCAGTATGGTAGACACTTGCCACATGTAGCTATTGAGCACTTTAAATGTGGCTAGTGAGACTAAGGAACTGACTTTTTTTATTTTATTCATTTTTAAAGTTAAATTTTAAAGAGTCACATGTAGCTAGTGGCTATCAAACTGGGTAGTGCAGTTCTGCAGTTTTCAGAAAAATATCTCTTTGTGCACTTCTTGATCTTGGCTTGGGCCTCATCTCTAGGCTACTAGTTTTCACATGTCCTGTTTGCAGAAGTCAAGGTGTGCTAGTTGCTGGCAAGGACCAGGTAAGTCAAGGGGAACTGACAAAATCAGTGACCGGAAGGGTGATTTGGAGCCCCCAGAGCTATAGCCATCCTGCTGAGATTCACCCACCATGCCAGGCATCCGACTTTCTTATTTGAGATTCTGCCCCTTACTGTCTGCAAAGGGCAGAGTCACTGGTTTTCACAGCAGCAGAGATGGGTAGGTGGTGCTCAGATACATGACTCTCGTGCCAGCTAGGTGTGTTCCAGATGAGGAAAAATCACCTGTGCTAGTTAGAATTTTCTTGATTGTAAGTGACAGAAAATCCAACAAAGTACCTGGAGTGAAAAGAAATATTTACCTTCTTGTTAAGGTGAAACACCCAGGCTAGAGAGGACCTGGTAAAGTTACTTAAATTCTTTTGATCAGAAACAGATGGAGATTCCAGCCCATGAGTCAAAGGATTTCACCTTCCCTTCATTTGTTAATGAAATTGCCAAGCAACAGCTGATGAGGAATTCACAGTTTCCAGCCCCTGTCTGCAAGAAGAGTCTTCAGTTGACTGGCTACATTTATTTGGCAGTTGGGCACTTTGCCCTGACCTAGTTGGCCCCGTAGGGCTCACCCGATGACTCTTGCGATAAGGGGCAGGGAATGTCTGACCCCTAATTCCACAAACTTTAGCTTCTCTGGCCTGCCTATTTCTCAGACTTGTTTAGCTTGTTTCACTTACTGTTCCCCCTGCCTGGAATGCTTTTCCCAAAGCTCTTTGCAAAGCTTCTTTGTGTCTTTCTGATCTATGCCCTGATGCTAGATCCTTAGAGAAGTTTAAGACTCGCCCTCCAGCATCTAGTTTCTTTCTCTCCCCTACCAGGCCTTTGCCCTCCTTCGTGGCCTGACACCAGACATTACAGTACGTGCTGGCTGGCTTACTTATTGTCTGTCTCCCCACAGAACTGTGAGCACCAAGGGGGCAGGAAGCTTGTCTTGTTCACATGGAGTACAGTCCCTGGCCTTCAGCAGGTACTCAGTCAACATTGGCTGGAATACAACACCTCGTATAAACAAAGCAGCCTCCACAGGACTTCTGGGACCAGGTCCCCTGGCTGTTTAGAAATCTCTGGGGGTGGCTTGGCTGTAGCAAGCTGTGAAAAGTAGGGCATTGGGAGTCGTGCTGTTGAGATGCTCCAGATTTGTCCTCCGAAAGACCAACTGGGCTTCTTTCTGCCTCCACCGGGGAAGAAACGAAGGGGCAGGGTCCCCATTGCTCCAAAGGCATGGTGCGGTGGATTCACCTGTGGGACATCCGAAGGATGTGGGCAGTCACAGGGAGAAACCAGACACATAAATTCCTGGTCACTTTGTGGGTGAGGCTGTGAGTCCACCGCCTGTTCCTGTCCAGCTGACAGAAGGAGCCTTGCTGGTCTCACGTGATGAGGATTCCAGGGCCCCTCAGCTGCCGCCTGATGCGATCTGCATAGGGGATTATTGATGAAGGGGAGGTGAGGCAGCTCTTTACAGTAACACATGCCTTGCTCTGGGACGGCGGCCAGGCAGCTAATTAGGGAGCCCAGCAGCTGTCCAGCCTTTCAGGCAGTGAGCAGCAGCTACCCAGTGCCAGGGGGTGGGATGGGAGGGAAAGGAAAGGAGCACAGGGCCAGAGACCACCCTCTAAGGTGTAGGGGATGGGTGGTCAGAGTTGGTTCCAGGGGGGACATTGGGAGGGGTGTGTCAGGTAGAGTGGGCTGGATGGGGAGGAGGAAGGAAGAAGAGGAGGTTGTCGGGACAGGGTAGCCTGCAGGTGAGACAGAAGACGGGGTGGTGAGATGTCCAGCAGGCAGGGTAACCCAGATTCCAAGCCCAGGGTGAGGGGCATGGAATGGAAGGACATGGCCAAGTGGGGGGGGGGGGTCCATCCCCTATCTACACCCTTTCTTCCCCATGCCAGCCAGGCCCCAGGGCCTGGGTCTCCTTGCTCCCAATGGGGAGCTGACCAGACACAGCCTTTCCCCTGGGGGGCTTTGGCATTCCAATTGCATTTGTAGCTGAGCATGGTCACTCCTTGGTTTGGGAAGTTGCCAATCCACTTGTGTTCAGGGCTGGTCTTACTACAGGACAAGTAAAAGCAGTTGTTCTGGGTCAAAAGGGAAGAACTGGGGAGGATTTGAAAAACCAGAGGGCTCCCCAATGGGTCTCTGGGGCATCTTCTCCTTACTTTATGGGCACCTGGGTGGGGTGATTTTGGGAAGAGGAGAATAGGAGAGAAAAAGGGATAGTGTTTGCCTGCCACTTCCTGGCTTCACTCTTAGGTTCCAGCCCATAGAGAAGGGTGGTGGATGGGGGTAGATTTGATTTTGAGGTTCCGGTCAGAGAAGCAGAGATTCAGTCCTGCAAGCCCAGCTTACCTTAAATAGTTATAGGGGAGGAGAGAGAATGATGCAGAGGGAATTTCCTGCCAGCAGCTGCTGGTTAAACCTCTTTGGGAAATGAATCCTACACATATGAAAACTGGATGCTTCTTTTGAGAGTGCCAGCACATCGTAGAAATAACAGAATAGGCACTGTTATTCTCTGACCTGAACCTGAGCTTGGCTCCTTGCCCATGTGAAAGCCTGCGGTTGTCTCCCGGGATGCCTAGGACGCTCTGTTCCTGCCCCATCCCTCCTCATGTGACATGTCTTCTGTACTGTCCAGACCCAAGGCACTCACCCCATCTATCCTCACCTCTCAGCCTGGGTGATGGCTCTTGGAGGTGGGAGAAAGGATAGCGAGCACCCTCCTTTCTTCCCTGGTCTGCAGAGACAGCCCTGCCCATTGTAAACCAACGTTTATGGTGCTTTGTGGGAGAGAACCCTTCCATGATGGTGGCCTAAAAATTAGAGAAGAACACCAGACATCATTATGTTTGGTTAATAACACTGGATGTTGCAATCACCCAGTAATTTAGTTGGATCCTTCTCTACCTTGCTTGTCCCTCTATCCTACAGATGTTTTATGGTCTCAAGGAATTCATCATATGGAGGGGGAAACAGACACGTAATCATTTTAAGATGGGGCAGTATGTTTCAATAGGAGGCTGTTCAAAGTCCTGTGGGAACATCAGTGATGGAATAACTGGGGGGCTGTGGGAGCATGGCATCACAAAGGAATGAAGAGGGGGCAGGGTCTCAATGGAGGAGTGGGTATGGTGGGCTGCAGAGGAGGGCAGTTAGAGAGGGCTTGAAATTGCACGGTGGTCTCTGCTCCTTCAAGCTTCTGGGGCATCGGGACATGTTGAAGGAGAAGCTGGATGGACAGACTTGGCTGTACGTTTACAAATAAGCTGCTTACAGGATGGACTAAGTAGATTACACTGAATGAAGGATGAGTGCATGCAGATGTGTGCCTTGAGAATGAGATTGGGATGGAAAGCAGTTTGAAGGTATGCTATATGGCAAGAGGGGTGACTCTGGAGCCCGAGGACCAGGGTTTGAAACAAATGTATGGATTTAGCCTAATCTCTTAATATCCTGAGACTCAGTGTTTTCATCTTTAAAATGCAGCAGGGCTGGGGACAGGGTGGGGGTGGGGAGGTAGGATAATTCCTGCCTTCCCTGCAGGAGTCTGGGGAGAATTACGAGAGATGACACACTTGAAAAAGTACAAGTACTACCACATGTTAGTTGTATAAGGGCTCTTCACACATTCCTCTACTCCAAAAACTTCTGGATCAGGTCATGCTGTCCTCAAGGGAGCCTCATGCCCTCTACACGCTGGGACCCGGTCTAAGGGGCCAGAGGGTGTCAGAGAGGCCTGGGGACAGCTTGTGCACTTGGAGGCAGAGGTGGGACCCCATCACCTCCTTGTCCAGCACCCCCACCCCCACCCCGCCCAGCTCCCTGGGGGAAGAGCCTGCAGACCGGGAAGCAGGAGGTGTCCAGCATGAGGCTGGCCCCGGGAGGGAGCCTGTTCTGACTGCCGCGCTTCATCTGCCAGCACAGCACCCTAACCAGCCTCGGGCCCCCAGGGCTAACTGTGGCGACCAGCAGGCTGTGCTGCCAGGATGTGGGCTTTGGTTTCTGTTTGGTTTTGACTAGTACTGTTAATGCGGCCTGCTTAGGGCCCAGAGAAGGGGAAGTGCCCGTGGGGGGGGATCGAACTCCCCAGGCACAGGGTCATGGTGGTGCTGGGGGTGGAGGGCGCGCTGGACATGCCCCTGATAGGTGTGTTCCAGGGTGATCACGGCCCGGCAGGCTGGGAGAAGGGAGGGGGGTGGGCAGGTGGGGCAGGGTTGGGGGCTCCTGTTTGTGGAGGAGCTGGGGAGGGACAGATGCCAGGAGAGCACAGCGGCCCGCAGCACTTCACCCCCTCTGTCCTTCACTTCTCTCAGTGCAGAGGCCCAGGGGAGAGACCCGGGGGTGCATGCCCTCCCTGCCTGCAAGCACATGTGCACACAGTGAATTTCAGGTCCCCAACCCCTGCGCTTTCACTTCTCTTGGCTCCCCTGCTGCCTCGAAAGTTGTCACCTTCGGGAGCAAAGGCCCGAGTCAGCCCTGCTCAGAGAGCCTGGAGGGTTGGGGGAGGGAGGAGGGTGGCCATCAGCACAGGTGGTGCCTCTGTGGTCCACCCTGCTTGGCCGTCCACTGGGGGACGGGGGCAGTTCCCACCCCCGTCACACACTGTGCTCAGCTCCTGAGCAGCCGTCCTTCCCTCTGTAGGGCTGGGCTGGATCTGATCTCTGTCCCTGGGCTCGTGCAGAAGGTACAGTTTATCCAAGGGATTTTCGGGGAAGCTTCAGCACCTTCATATTAAAGCAAAAAAATGTCGAAGTCTCTATCAGATGGTCAAGTCTTAGGGCTCTATTAAAAATATGTATGTGGCAAGGGGCATTATAAAGTCAGCTTTATATCAGCTTGTAGTCAGTTACCGATGTTAATAGGAAGGGTCTCGACAATAATAATAAAATAATAAAATGAAACAAATATGAGGGTAGTGGGATTGCGGGTAGAGGGTTTTAGCACACGTTTTGTTGGCGTGCTTGTTTTTGCAGGTGTAGTTGTGCTTGGCTCCCCAAATGCTAAAACAAATGCTCTACATCGTCTGTCTTCCGTGAGGTTCTTGACTGCCCTTGAGAACAGATGTACCCACTACAGGGTGAAGGTGAGAGTGTAATTTGAAGCTAAATTGAGAATGGAGCTGGATTCTAAAATTATATCCCTGCTCAGATTCACTAGTGTGCACACATTCACTCATGGCACAAGAAGCACCGAGCCCTCGCCCCCATGTGAACCGCCTGGGATCCATTCCGGGCTCTCATCTGCGGATTAACCAGACCTGGGCAAGCAGGAGGGCAGAGAGGAGGTGGCAGGCTCCAGGAGAGGCCCCATGGCCTGGGTGTGATGCGTGTCTGGGGCTGAGCCTGGAGCCCGGAGTTGCGGTGTTTGCCTTGAGGCTGCCTCTCTGGCTGGCCTGGTGGCTCGGAGCTGGGGGCAGTTGAAGCTAATGAACTCCTCCTCTTTAATTCCAGGGACAAATGGAAGCCATCCATCCACTAGCCGAGGATCAGCTGAGCCCTGGGGCTGATGCGTGCCCACACTGTTGAGAATGGCACCGAGGCCCAGCCAGGCACCGGGACAAAGGTTAACCCGGGACGCTCCTGGACAGTGTTCCTGATGTCTGTTCGGAGCCGCGCGCTCAAGGGTGTGATAGGTGAGTATGTTACTGGCTCCCAGGGGATCACTGGCCCTTCCTGCCTCAGCAGCATGGGCGCAGGTCTGAAGGTTCCAGTTCTGAGCCTGCTTCCGGTCCAAGGGCCTGTCACAGGGCTATGGTCCTGGAATGGGAGGGGGTTTTCCAGCAGTTTCAGGCCATGTCACATGCTAGAGCCATCGTATGGCCACATGGCCTCTAAGAACTGGGTCAGACCCAGATGGGCTGACATGAGTGATGTGAGACACCCAGCACTTAGGAGATGGCATCTTCCCCAGTTCCCTTTATCTGTATGCTCACGGGTGCTTTGGGCCCTGGGCTTTACCTCTGTGCAGTGGGAACTGGATCTCACCTAGGCTTCCAGACTCTGCCCGGAAGCCATGAGTGGTTTGTGTGGCCTTGGGTTGAGCATCCAGGGCACTGGATGGTGAAGGCTTTGTGGTGCCTTAGCTGCCAGAAACGTGGCCACCAGGGGGTCAAGAGGAGCAAGTTCTCTGCTGCCTCTGCCATGTTTCAGCCATATCTCCTCCTCAGTCCAGAGGAGCGGCATGTAGGGCGAGGGGCCCCCTGGCTGGGGAGTCTCACCTGTCCTCACATAGCCTTTCTTTCCAGCCTCGGCCTCTGGCTTTTCCTTGATGATGCTTTAAAAAATGACAGTTGGCTGCTCTCCCAAGCCCCAGAGGCTGTCCAGCCTAAAGGCTGTTCTGTCTGAAGAGGGCAGACAGTTCCACTGTGGGACCGGGGGCCAGCAGGCAGAGAGCTCCCCCGGAAACCAGGGCAGGGAGTGCTGGTGGGTTTGCACTCTTGACTGGACAAGTTTTAGGAGCTGTTGGACTGGTCCATGGGAGCCCAGAGCCCTTAGCTTCTATGTAGGAGTTTGCAGAGAGGGAAAGGGTAACCAGGTGTTTCTCAGCTTTAGATAGATCTTGACTCCACTTCTAGTTGAGAGTTTAAAACTCAAGGCTAGAATCTATTTTTCAGTCAACCGAGGCTTGCAAAATCAGTTTGTGATTGGAGGGTCTTTCAGGAAGTGTGTTACCGAGTTGATTTATAGCCGGGGTGGTGTGAGAGAGCCTGGACTGTGGGAGTGGGGTGGGGGGGTGGAGAGATGGTCGTGGACGCCACTGTGGGAACGCGGTGACTCAGACGGAGACCTATTCCCCGCATTACACAGAATTCCCCAGGACAACCTACACCATCAGCCTTAAAACAGTTGTACCCTTTTGTTCAGTGACACCACTTGTAGAATTGTTCATTAAGAAATCTTTCATTAGGAAATAGTTCCAGCAAAGAAAAGGGCTGAATTCTCTTGTTACAGGCATAAAAAAGATGTTCTTGTGGTGTCATTGTCAGAGTAGAAATGGGAAACAGTTGTTCTCCCTTTGTTGAACAGCTAGGTTAAGTAAATTATAGATTTCCACTTGTTGGAATATTACACAGCCATTATAATAAGCAGAACATAGGAAATGTGACAACTTGGAAAAATGATGATGATGTAATGAGTGAAAGTGTGAGGTTACAGGATAAGTACATTATGGTAACTTGTAAAATAAACACATGAGAAAAGATCGCAAAGGGGAAAAGATAATGGCTGCTAGTTTGCTGGAATTATGAATGCCTTTTCTTTCTATGATGCATGGATTTGTTTCTTTTAAAACTAAATTAAATCTCAATAAGTACACAACATACCATTAAAAGTGATTTTCTCTAAGATGTGGGATGATGGGGGACTTTTGCTTTCTATGTCATTCCTTTCTGCAGTGTTTAAATTTCAACTGTGAGCAAATGTCATTTTTGTAATCAGGAAAAAGAAAGACATTTAAAAATGCTAGATATAAAAAAATTTTAAAGGCTATATTTCCCAAGAAAGAGGAGAAGAGAAAGGCTGAGCTCTTTAGTTCTTTATACCTGCTCTCATCAGTGTTTAAGGGCCTGTGCCTGTTTGGGCCCATTCATTCGTTCATCAATCCATTCGTTCACAGGTATCAGTGGGTCTTACTGCCAGGCACTGTTCTAGGCACTAGTTACCCAGCAGTGAACAAGGCAGAGCCCTGCCCTTGTGGAAATTTCACTCTAATTGGGGGTGACAGACAATGAACAAGTAGCAAAATATCAGAAAGTGAAAGCGCTATGACTAAAATGGGATGATGTGAGTGACGGGGAGGCTATTTTGGATCAGAGGTTCCTCTGAGGGGTGATGGTTGAGCTGAGATCTCAATGACAACAGAGAGGCAGCCATGTAAAGTCTGGGAAGGGTCCTGCAGGCAACGCACAGGAACCCCAGCCTGCAGACCCCACCCGCAGGCTGCCCTTTGCTGCCTGAGCCCTGGTAAGCCTCTGTGCCAGGCTGACTCCATTCCCCAAGCCCACTTGCCCCCCCTGCACCTGCCAGCTGGGATTTGCTCAGCATCTGAGGCCGTCTGAAATCCTCCCCGGCCTGCTGCCCTGCACGGATCGGTTGCTTCTGATACTCTGGCTGCTGTTGCTGCTGTAGGCACAGGGCTTCTCTGGGCAGCCTGCACGCTGGCCACTGCTCTTGGCTGGCATTTCCGTGGCAGGGCTGGGGCATCTGAGATTCCCGGCAGCATTGGGGCAGGCTGGCAGTCGGGGAGGCTCTGGGTAATGTGTGTCCTGGTGAGAGGTCTTTGAATGGCACGTGCCTTAAGGTCCGAAGGGGTGGCTGCTGCCATGATCCTGTGAGGGTCAGCCGTGACCGTGGAGGACGTTCGTGTGGACGCTGCCAGAACGTGGCTTCAGAACAGAACTTGGCCTCTCAGAATAGACCGAGAGCCTTCAGGAGCTCTGACACCAGTTCTGGGCTTCACTGATGATCTACCGAGAAGCTCACATCCTTCTTGCTTCCTGTTGTCTCTCCATATACCATCTCAGCCTTCCACAAGCAGAAACTCAGAAAACGGTAGTGCCCTCAAAGGAGCCTGTAGTCAGGCTCAAGAACAGTGCAATGTGCTGACTGCGAGTGAAGGCTCTGGAGCTGGGTTTGAATCCCAGTTCTGCCTTGTGGAGCTGTAAGAACTTAGGCTAATTTTCTAGGCTTTCTCTGCCTCAAATTCCCCATCTGTGAAATGGGCTCGAAGATTATCTGAGTTAATACATGGAAAGTGCTGAGAAGAGTGCCTGATTATTACTGTGACTTGGGAAGTGGCAGGAGGACCATCCCAGGGAGCTTTCCTGGGGGGGCGCCCACAGCAAGAGAGGGTGGAACTGTATGGCATTTGGGCAAGCCAGTGACCACAGGTATCTTCCCCCACTTGCTTCCCTTCTGGCCCTGAAGTAAGCCCATGTTTTCCTCCTCCTCAACCTGATGACCACAGGGGAAGCTCAGGACTGTTTCAGAACTTGCATCTGGCACCCAGAGGGAAGGGCGACCGCCCACCCCTCATTAATTCCACTACCCCACCAGGAGACTGCACTCAGGGTTGCTCAAGCTGTGCCCCCAATGCCTTGTCCTCAGAGACCCCTGGAAGGCCTGTGAATCTCTCCAGAGCAGTGGTATTAATTAACTGTAATGGTTTTGTTGCCTGGGGATGGCGAGTGAAATTTGGGAAGTAAATGAGGTGAAAGAGGAAGGCTTGCCCAGCCTGTCTGCATGGAAGGGGAATCCTGATTTTCTAGCAAGATGCTCCTCTGGACAAAAATTCCCAGAGTTGTCGTGTTGTTCCAGGAAGTTAAGATGCTACAAGATGGGGTTTTTTGGCAAAACCAAGAACAATCATCCCATCTGGTTTTGCCTCCAGCCTGTCTTGGACTTTTATGGCATTCTCTTCGCTCCTCTCAACTGCTCACCCTAAGGAATAGCTCAGCAGGTTCCAAGAGCAGCAGGTGAGATACTCCTAGGGAGCAGCGCTCTGAAAGCCAGCCCTCCCCCCTTCCCCACCTGTCTCCTTGCAGGGGCAGTGCCCTGTCCTGATGACTCTCCTTGGGCTCTGGCCTTTTGCTGGAACTCCGTGTGCCTGGCTCTTTCATCACCCATGAGGGCTCTTGTACTTGAGTGTTGTTCCCTAAAATCCCGCTTGTGAAACCATCCACTGCTCCGCAAATTCTTTTCTCTGCTTTCAGTCTTGCCCACGCTCTCCTCTCTACTCCACCCTGAGTTTTCATTCCTGGGCTGTCCCATCTTTGTGTCATGGTCCTCAGGATGGTTATGCCTGTCACCAGGAGAAAGAAGCAACATCCCGTGAACTGCTGCTTCCTCTTGATGCAGGTATACCCGGGGCTCCGATCCCAGGGCTGAACAAGGAGGTACTGGAAGGGTCTGGGGCAAAGAGCTCAGGTTGGGGGAGGCCAGGCAGGGATGGGGGCTGTTGGGCACAGCAGAGGGAGGGGAGCCTGTCCTAGCTCAAAGTTTAGGCACAGCTCCTGTGACTATTACAAGTGGGTTTGGGGAGTGGAGTTCTGAAAATCCACCCAGGCCAATGCCTGCCTTTAATTTTAGCATCTGTCCCATCACAGTGTGAGCTGCCATCCCACCTGACGACACTGCCTCACATCCCCGTCCCTGTCCTCACCCTGGCCTCCTGGCCCCCGCCACCTCTACCCCATTCATCTTCCGTGGACCAGTCCAGGTCTCCTCAGACATGCCCTGACCTCGCCTAGGTATGCTTCCCCTCCACCTACCCGTGTTCTTCCAGGCACGGAGATTCTAAAAACAGAATCCAGGCCTCAGGCTCGCCCTGTTCTCTCTCCCCACATCCTCTCCTCTGTTCGGCAGCTTGCCCTCTCTCCCTCTGACAGCTACTGCTTTAATCTTGCTTCTGTTCCATAGGGTTTGGGTGTCCAACTCTTCCAAGTCACCTGCTCTGGGGGGTGGGCGTGGCTGGAGCCTCTGATCTGTAACCGACTGGGAAACCATCCTTGGCCTCCTCAAAAGATCTGACCAAGAGGCAAGGAGAGTAGGGTTTTAAAATCAGCATCAAGGAGGGGACTGACCAGAGTGATGACTCCACCAGTTACATGAGGCTGCTGAAGAGCACGTCTGAAGAAGTCCCTTCTCCGGGTCCTGGGGGACAGAGGGGCCGGGGCTACGAGTGCCTGTCAGGTGGACAGACCTGCGTTCAGGGGACCCTGAGTCGGGCAGGAGGCAGAGGGGTCTCCAGGCCACCACTGTCCACCCACCTCGGACTGCGGATCCCTCCTCGCTCCTCTGTGAGTTTCCCTGGAGCCCAAGCTCTGTTCTGGGCAGAGCTTAGCAACCTGTTGGGAGTTCAGGATAAAACGAGAGCTTGAGAAACTGTGCCAGGAATGCTGGCCCTTTCACTCACACTTCTCTTAAAGCCAGGCCCTCACAGGGCTGGTTCTGAGACCCCTCCCCTTTCATCAAACCTCCTCAGCCACACGGGAGCTGGATGCTCACGTCGATTCTCCTCAGCTGGGTTTTTGTTCCATGGGCTGTATGTGTGATTACTGTTTTCATGGGTAGCTTGGCTGCCGGGTTAGTGCTCTGGGTGGAGGTGAAGACCTGACTTGTTTGGCACAGAAGGCTGCCCGGCTGCTAGTGAGGACAGGGGCAGAAAGACCCTGCCACAGGTGGGAGGGAGAAGCCGACCAGGAATCCTGGCTCCGTGCCAGAAATGAAAGCCGTCCTTTTTTGAGCATTTGCTGTATCCCTAGTAGTGGCTATCTCTTAGCTCATTCATCCTCACTGTAACCCTCAGAGGTAGTTTCTCTTCTTATTCTCACTTATAAGGAAACTGAGACAGAGAGGTCAGGTAATGTGCCCTAGATCCCACAGGTGGGGGGTATTATCGTCCACAACACAAACCCAGGCAGTCAGGATCTGGAGCCTCTGCACTTAACCCTACACACCATTCACACCTGTGAGTCATGGTTTGTTGTCGGGCATGGCTCAGGAGGGAAGAATGGGCATTAATTTTACACAATTTCGGGTTTCCTTAAGTTCATTTGTCTGGCGAATTTACTGAGCATCTTCTATATACGAGGCGCTAAGATGATTAACATATAGTCATTCGACAAATAGCTTTAAGGGACTTCCCTGGCGGTCCAGTGGTTGAGACCCCACGCTTCCACTGCAGGGGGTGCGGGTTCGATCCCTGGTCGGGGATCTAAGATCCCACGTGCTGCGTGGCCAAAAAAAGAAAATAAAACAAACAAACAAAAAAAATGTTTTTGAGATACCATTATTTTTATAAAAGTTATACATACTAGTTAGAAAAAAATTTTAGAGTCTACAGAAAAGTATAAAGATGGAAATAAAAATCACTTATGATGTCACCATCTGGAGACGATTGTGGCTAAATTTTTGATATTTACATGTATGTATGCCTTTGCAAAATCAGAATCATACTCAGCATTCCACTTTGAATCCTGCATTTTTCTCTTAATGTTGTATTAAACATTCATCAGGTGGCTACCAGTGCTGGCCTCCAGAGGAATCATGGCAAAGCCAAATGCTAACTGTTATCACAGAAGTGAATGGGGTGCAGAGGTGGACAGGGCAGTGGACAGCTCCAGAGTTGCAGGTGTTTAGGAAAGTCTTCACAGAAGAGGAGCTGGATCTTGAAGGAGGATTATGGCTTCGCAGGCCATGGGTGGGGGAAGGGCACCCCAAGTAGCAAAAACAGCAATGGAGAGATCTGGAGGACAGGCTCCGAAGCAGAAGTGGATCACGATGGGCTTTGCCAGTCATGCCTAGGTGTTGAGCCTTACTCTGTAGATGTTAAAGATCCACTAATGGGCTTTAAGTGGGGAGAAACGTTGGATGTGCACTTTAGAAAGACTGCTGTTTCTATACACTCTTTCACAGTAGTGATGAGTAAATTGAAAGGAGCAAGGCAAGGCTGGGAGACTGGCTAAGTAAGAGACCATTGGAGTCATCCAGGTGAGAGATGATGGGGCTTGAACTAGAGCAGGAATGAGAAAGAGGAATGACAAGGAGGAGATGGATTTCAAAGATGTTTAAGAGGTAGAAAGGATAGGAGTTAATGGCTGACTTGGTGGCTTTGCCATGTGACTTGCTTGGGCCAACAAGATGTTAGTGGGTGTGACTTAACAACTTAACCAGTATTGAAGAGCACCGGTGCAGTTGGGTTGCTCGCTCTTGGGCCTCCGCCCTTGCCATGAGAAGACCTTGCCAGGGCTAGTCCACTAGGCCCAGAAGAAAGACAAGAGGCAAGTGGAGCAGAGCCATCCCAGCCAAGCATAGGACAGAGCCCCCAGATGACTCACAGCCATGTGACTGAGGCCAGCCAAGATCTGCCAACCCACAGGCACGTGAGTTGTAATAATAAATGAGAGTTTATTTAAGCCATTGAGTTTGGGGATGATTTGTTATGTAGCAATTGCTGAGTGACAGAAATGTCTTCATTCTTTTTTTAAAAAATATTTATTTATTTATTGGCTGCGTCGGGTCTTAGTTGTGACACTCGCGGCATCTTGCGTTGTGGTGCACGGGCTCTTCGTTGCGCGTGTGGGCTTAGTTGCCTGACCAGGGATCGAACCAGCGTCCCCTGCACAGCAAGACTGACTCAACCACTGGACCACCAGGGAAGTCCCAAGAATGTCTTCACTCTTGAACTGAATGCTTACTGTGTGCGAGGCACTATTCTAGGCACCTGGGGATGCAGTGCTGAATCAAAGTCCTTACTTTCAGGGAGTTCAGGTTAAAGGGGGGAAGTGGCAGAGGAAGCAGGAATGACCTCTCTCTGCTAACTGGGTGCATGGTGGTACCATTAATCAAGATGGGGGGTCATACGATCCCTGAGATCAATCTGGGTGACCTGGCCTGAGGCGGCACCTCCAGCGGGAGGCCCTCCATACTCGCCTCGCAGCAAGGGAAGGTGACCAGCCCTTCTGCTGGACAGAGGACAAGCGGTCCCCTCCCGGCCACAGGTGTGGGACAAGACACGCTGACAGTCGGGCACCAGTAGGGACGGGAAAGCTGCTGGGGCTGGAACCGCCTTCCCCCTTCCCCCTTCCGGGCCCTGAGGGGCTGCAGTTCGGTGCCGTGGCCGGAGCAGCGAGGGCAGCTCGAGCCTGAGACCAGAGGCCTGGGCTCCTATCACCGGCCGGTCCTCCCACACTCTCTGTGTTGAGTTGTGTGCTGGGTGCTCCTTTAATTGCATAATTTAAAAAGAAAAAAGAAGCTAAGAGTGGACCAAAACGTTGCACAAAGTGTTCTAATTTCCAAAAAAAAAAGATGGGGGTCATAGGAGATATTGGGGGGGAAGATAATGAGTTTGATTTAGGAAAGGAATATGAGGTGCCTATGCGACACTTAGGTGGAGGTGTTCGGGAAGGAGTGGGGTAAATAGGTGTAGAACACAGGAAAGCTGTTTGGCTGGGGACTGAAAGTTATCAACATAGTCAAACAAAATCATCTGTACCAAAGAGAGACAGAGTACATGCTGTGGATATTCAGGGGAGGAAGAAAGGATTTGTGGTTGGGAGGATGAAAAAGATTTTGTTCTGAAGGTAACCTGTAAGCTGGGTTTGTACTTGTGGAGGCAAGAGGAGAAAGGCACATAAAACACAATAGATGGGATGGTGGTAAGACGCGGAGAGCTGGACTGTTAGAATTAGGCTGAAAAAGTAGATTGGAGTGAGATCAGGGAGAGTCTTGAATGCCAGGCCAAGGACACTGCAGCGTTTCATTAGAAAATGGGGAACCATTGAATGTTTTTGAGCAGGGGAGTGACATTAGGCACGCATGTCTAGGAGATGGCTAAAGTATGATGAGTTTTGAAGTCGAAATCAAAAGATACTGATTCTAGTCTCACCTCTTCCATTCAGTGGCCCTGGGATATGGGGCAAATGACTTCTCTCTGAGCTTCAACTACCTCTCTTAAAAAATGGAAGTCAAACTACCTGCCCTTCACACAAGTCTTAATTTAGTAAGAACCAATGACAAAATGTGAATGAAAGTGATTGGAAGACCACCAGGCAATGTGCATGGGTAGGCATTATTATGACTAGGTCTGCTTTACCTGAAACGTAAGACTGGGATTCCCAGACAGGTGGGCAGACTGCAAATGTCATCTTGTTAACCTCTGTCCCTTCTACCACCTCGGAGAGAGGACTGCCAGAGGTGTCAGCCTGGAGTCCACTGGCAGCTGGCAGAGCTGGGGTTCATGTTCTCCTGCTCTGCCTGCCTGTTCTTGGTATAACCCTGAACTCTCCCACCCCACCCTCCACATAAATGACGTGTCATTTAGAGAACGCCTGCTCAGGGGAGGACTGTACCAAGGCCGCAGAACAGAGGACCGGGAGACAGTTGCTGCCATCAAGGAGTACACAGGCTGGCTGGATAGTAACTAGGGGTGGCATTGAGTAAAGGGTCAAATGAGTGGTCCACACAGTCGCTGGTGGAGGGCCAGGCCAGTCTTCGGAGAAGCATGATGGGGCCTTGAACGCCAGTGGGGTTTAAAAGAGAGGATCGGAAGGGAATGAGAAGTAAAGGGGAGGACTCTCTCCTCTGTCAGCCCACTGGTTTCCTCTCAATATCGAAACTCAACACCAAAACCCCACTTAATGGAGCAGTTAAAAACAAATGCGACCACAATAAGCAACCACTTCACACCCATCAGAATGGCCATCATCACGAAACCAGAAAATAAGTGCTGGCAAGGATATGGAGAAATTGGAACCCTTGTGCATTGCTGGTGCAAATGTAATATGGTATAGCTGCTGTAGAAAACAGCAAGGCCACTCCTCAGAAAATAAAAGCAGAATTACCATATGATCCAGCAATTCCACTTCTGGGTAAATACCCAAAAGAACTGAAAGCAGACACTCTAACAGGTATTTGTACACCCATGTTCAGAGCAGCATTATTTACAATAGCCAAAAGGTGGAAACACCCATTAATGGATGAATTGATAAAATATACCTAGGTAGATCACAATAGAATATTATTTAGCCTTAAAAAGGGAAGAAAATTCTGACACATGCTACAACATGGATGAACCATGAAGACGTTAGGCTCAGTGACATAAGCCAGTCACAACAGGACAAATACTGCATGACTCCACTTAAATGAGATACCTAGAGTTGTCAAATTCATAGAGACAAAGTAGAATAGTGGTTGCCACGGGCTGGAGAGGGGATGGGGAGATAGTGTTTAATGAGTTCGGAGTTTCAGTTTGGGATGATGAAAACATTTTGGAGATGGATGGTGGTGATGGATGCACAACAATGAGAATGTACTTAATATCACTTCAGTGTATACTTTAAAACAGTTAAAATGGTAACTTTTATGTATATGTTCACATGCACACACATAAAAGACACATGTGACGGGCTGCTTAGAAAGAGCTCAGAAGTATGAGTGATGTGGAACTCACTTGAGTTTGAGAAGAAGTGGGGGAAGAGATGGGGACCCCAGTGGACGGGCCTAGTGAAAAATTAGCAAGTAGCCTGGAAATGGGGGTGACTGGTGGGCCAGGACAGCCAACTCTTCCACTGACTACCAATCATCCTAAGAAGTTATTATAGGGAGTGTAGTGGACACCTCTCTCCAAGTAGCATTTGAGTAGCGTTTCTCAGAGGAAGCCAGTGGGGCTGTTTGTTTTCTTCCTTTTATTTCTCATGCCTACCTGGCTCAGGTAAGGAATATGAAATAAAGTAATGAACATGGAATAGGGTTAGGAGTATGATGAGTAACTAAAGAGAAAGGTAGAGGCAGGTTTGAAATCCCCTCCAGCCTGTTCACTCCAGAGACTTGGGGCGGGCAAGTCTGTGGCCCTGCCCCCTCCCCTCCTCCCTCACTTGTGTCTCCTTTGCGTCCCTAACAGCCAGCCCCCCGAGTCAGCGCCATGGCTTCCGCCGAGCCCCTGACGGCGCTGTCCCGCTGGTACCTGTACGCCATCCATGGCTACTTCTGCGAGGTGATGTTCACGGCGGCCTGGGAATTCGTGGTGAACTTTAACTGGAAGTTCCCGGGGGTCACGAGCGTGTGGGCGCTCTTCATCTACGGCACGTCCATCCTCATCGTGGAGCGCATGTACCTGCGCCTGCGCGGCCGCTGCCCGCTGCTGGTGCGCTGCCTCATCTACACGCTCTGGACCTACCTGTGGGAGTTCACCACCGGCTTCATCCTGCGCCAGTTCAACGCCTGCCCCTGGGACTACTCCCAGTTCGACTTTGACTTCATGGGCCTCATCACCCTGGAGTACGCCGTGCCCTGGTTCTGCGGGGCCCTCATCATGGAGCAGTTCATCATCCGCAACACCCTCCGCCTCCGCTTTGACAAGAACGCCGAGCCCGGGGAGCCCAGCGGCCCCCTGGCCCTGGCCAACGGCCACGTCAAGACTGACTGAGCTGGGGGGGAAGCTGGGGGGCTCTCATGGATTCTGTGGACAAGGGTACCAAGCTGGTAGTGTTGCCCCCTCTGTACAGCACAAGCCCTGCCCCGTAGGGCACACGGAGCCCCCATGCCCCGCCCACTGTGGGCGGGCGTTGGGGGCGTGGTCAGGTCTTGGGGGCGGGGTGTGGAGGCGGCAGGGGCACTTCGGATAAGGTCCGTGGATGTCAGCCCAGCTCAGGGGCGGGGGGCCTGTGGCTACACCGGGACTGGACTACGTGGGTGACTTTGGAAGCAGGAGGCCCTGTCCTGGCTAAGGGACACAGAATGGAGCAGAAGGTGGGAGGCAAAGCCTGAGGAGGCTTTGGGCTGCTGCAGCGGCCACCTGCCTGCCTCTCACCTGGTTTAGTTGGACTTCGGCTGGTTCCATTAGGCAATATTCAGGTGCTTGCTTGCAACCAATACCTCCCCCAGGGGCCTGCTGAGCTGCAGCCTAAGAAGAGACTGGGCAGCCAGGAGGCTGCTGGGCAGGAGTGCTGGTCTGCAAGGGCTGGGAGGCCTTCCCTTGGCTCCTCTCCCCTCCCCCAGGGTCCCACGCTGATCCCTTGGCCTTCGGGGGCTCCCCCCCTGGTGCTGGATTCCCACCAACCTTGGGCTTTTGGAGGTTTCAATCCCTGTGTGTTCGGTGGCATTTTCCCCTTTTCTTATTTTCAAAGCCTTTACCACTAGCAGCCCCTTTATTCATGTAACCCCCCCCCCACCTGCCCCACCCACAACTCCCTAGGCAACACAGCAGCTGCCAGAGATAGAACCCTGAGCAGACCCCTCCAACCCTCTTGCAGCCTTCCCTCCACTATTGTCGATGGCCCGATTCCTGAGGAGTCCCCCCTTATGCCTCCCCACCCCCCTGGTCTGGGGGGTTGTGGCAGTGCCCCTGGTGCTCACCTCCTTGCAGTGGCTAAAAACTAATGATACCCCCAACGCACAGTCAGGCCATCTTGGGCCCCATGGATCCACAATGGGGACCTAGAGACAAATCAGTGTGAAGGGGGGAAGTTGGGCAGTAAAGGTACCTGACTGGTTTATTTTCAAACCAGCCAGGGCAGTCTAGCTTTCTAGGAGGTGGAGGAGCAGGTATCCAGTGTTGGAGAGTCATGGAGACTGAGTGAGGGAGAAAAAGAGGGCCTTTCAGCTTTGGGAGGGTCTTCGAAGCATCCTTAGTGGGAATGGGTCTGTTCTGGTTCTGCCATAGCCCCAGCCCTGCAGCAAAACCTCCTCAGGGCTACCCCCTCCTCACCCCTCCCAGAAAAGCTGACCCCCTGAGCTTGCTCCTTAAACAGTATTAACCCTGCCGAGCTCATGGGCATTGTCATCTTGGTTGCCCCGCCTTCCTCAGTGACAGGTCCATTGCTGGCAGTAGACAGGTGAAATCCTAACTCCAGCCCACTTCCAGCTCTGCCCACTCCCTGAGGGGAGGGGTCCATCAGAACGCAGCCTATCCCATGGTACATGGTCTCTTCTTGACCACACTATGACTCTTAGGTAGAAATTAGCCTTTCCCTTTTTATAGAACATTAAAAGTGATAATACGACCTGTGGAGAGAATCTCCTCTTCTTGCTGTACTGCTCCACCTAGACTGTGCAGACAGCACCAGCTAGGGCACAGGCCAGGGTGGGGATGCTGCGGGTGGGCAGGGGTGGTGTCCTGGATTGGGAGAAAGGCTGGGAGACTCTGCCTGTGGCAGGGTTGTGTTCTGCAGTGACCCTGTCCAGGACAGTTTGAAGGCGATCCCCAGCCTCTATGTCCTGGGCAGGCTCCTGCAGTCCAGGCACGACCTACATTCTGCAGGGGTTAACCCTACCTTTGATTTTACTGTGGCCCCAATTCCAGGGCTTTGGGGCTTCTAGGGGTTCAGCCTTCCAGTGGGGGTCAATTGCTTTCCATCTACAGGTGGAGGGGATTCCAGAGGAAGAATAGTGTCTGGTTCCCGGTTCTGTCTGAGTAATTGTTTCCTCGGTCTTTTCCCCTTGATCCACATTATCTCGGTCTCCTGGACCCCACTACCCCTCTAAGCCCCTTAGACCACACTACTCACCTTTGCTCTCCCCTCCACGACAGAATCTGGTGGTCAGCTTGTTGATGTCTCCCAGCCCAAGGCCTCCATGATTCTCTGCCAGAGCAAGCCCTTGGGTGGCCCGCTGGGTCTGGCCGCTCCAGAGGTTGCCCTGTCTGTTCCCTGGCACTATCTCTCTGGGCCCTATAAAATCTCCCAAGTGCGAGAGGTCCCCGAGTAAACCTGCCTGCCTGGCAACGTGCAGAGCACTGTGCTTCTGCTTCATCCAGGTGCCCTGAGGCTCCTATTCTCCCTCGTAGGGCACAGAGCCCCTAGCAAAGGGAGGTGATGACCGGGAGCTTGACCACAGGATCTGTGTGTCTTCAGGGCCCCAATCCCATAGTGCCCAAGGACTCAAAGTTTGGAGTAATCCCAGCCCTGCAAAGCAGAGAATCTGATCCCTTTTTATGAACCTCTTGTGTCCTGGGCCTCTCTCCACAGGACATGGCAGCATCTCTGAGTCACAGATCGCCATGTGCTGCCCTGCATGGTTGAATCGCTTCTGACATCTGCTAGGCATCCTGTCCCTTGTGCCGTGTCCCCTCCGATGCCAGTGAGTCACAATGGCCTATGCTTATTCACAGCAATAATACCTAGGGAGTGCCCATGAAGTCCTTTTGTCCTGGTCCCTCGCTTTCTGCATGGGTCTCCTGGGGAGGCAGCCACTGAGTGGGTCAGTTAGGAGAACCTGTATTTATAGAGCTCTGGGCTATGCAGACATCACCACAGGGGAGGCAGAAAAATGGGAGGCTCAGGCCTGGAGGACTTACGGCTAAGGCAGGGAAAGCACCTTCTACTCTGAGGCCACCCCAGGCCTGGAGGAGCTGCAGGTCCCTGCTCTACAAAAGGGCCTTTGAGGCAGATGGGACTGTCCCCCAGCTATGGCAGCTCTTCAGAAGGATACATGACTGGTTTGTGCACCCATTGCCTGCTCTGTCTCCATTGGTCTCTTTGTCTCTTTCTTTTCACATTCATGCACACAAAATATACTGGTGTTTGTGTTCCAGGACTGGCTCTGACCCATCTCTGTTTCTTCTGTTTTGGAGCCCCTTCCCTAGGAGCTGCTAGAGGCCAGGCCCTTCACACTCTGGCATCACACTGTCCTGAAGCATGCTGGATGGGGCCATGCTGTGGGGAGGGCAGGTGGCATTCTCCACCAGTCCTTTCCACGATCTCTGTGCTGACCATCTCTGGTAACCTGAATTCTCCACCCGACCCCCGACTCCCCATCATAATCTGGTCCAGTGCTGACTTTGGGACCAGGCTGCAGGGCAGATGGGGAGGCCCAGGCAGTATCCAGGTTGACTGTAGGTTACTGCATCTGCCCATGAGATGGGCTTCTCTTGAAAATGCCAGCCATGACCTGCAATGTCTCATGGGGCGGGAAGGCCCATGGAAGGAGTCTGAGGGTACCCCAAAGAGCTGGAAGGCTAGAACCCCTTACTTCCCATTACCTTGAAAGTCATGCTTTTTAGAAACAGAGAGTTCTGCTCTCCCCCTGGCAGTGCTGCTTTCCCCAAGAAGCACATTTGGAGGGAGTCATCCCTTCCTGCTCTGTGTACCTCTGCTCTGTCTAGCATCCTTTGTCCTCCTCTCCCCCCACCATGGTCCTGCCTACTTTCCTACTTCCAGGAAGAGGATGGAGGGTTCAGAATTTGCTCAGCCAGTTTAACCAAACCAAAATGGCCTGCCCCACCTGGCATAGCCAGACTATAGAATACCTGCCGGTTTTCTGGATGGAATAGGCATTGTGCTTTCTGAATCATTGAGAAGGCCCTCTGCCTCCCTGACTCACTCGATGGTGTTCATTTCAACTGAAAGCCCTTCCCCTTATACAAATGAGCAAAGCCCCAACAGTCATTTACATCTTAGTATAAACAAATCTGTAAGGCTAGTCCATTAGAGCAGGTGTTTATAAAAAGAAAGAGGCAAGCATAATGGAACAGGGTCTACCTGATGGAGCTTCAGAGAAGAGGCAAGAGGTAGGACCCAGAACAAGGAGGCCGAGGGGACTTGAGACCCTTCTTCAGTGGCCAGCTCCTTCCATACTCTACTCAATGGGTACCTTTCTTTCTTGATACTTTCCTTCCTCACCTCCTCTGCCCCACCCTCACCCAATTCAAGGAGACCTTCTGACTGCTCATAGCACAGGTTAGAAGAACAACTGTGGTTCGTGCCGCTGCTATTCCTGCGACTGCAGCCAGGCACTGCACTGAGCGCTCGCCCTCATTCTCAAATTTTCTCCCATCTGAGGTGAGCACCGTTATTCCCCTATTTTACAGAGGAGGTCTGGTGGCAACCAGTCTACAGTCCTGATTTACCACGTCCCTCTTTTGTTTCAACGTAAGCCGAAGACCCTTTGGGGAGAACTTGTGATGAGTCAGGTGCCCTTTTGTACTTTGATGAGACTCCGGACGTTGTTAGAGTCCAGTCCCTCCAAATGCTATTCACAAGGTGAAATTAATGTTCAGGAGGGGGAGGTTTTTGGGGGGAGAGATGGGGTTATAAAAAAGGAAGTATGGGATGCCATCTTGGCCAAGACTTAAACCAATTGGCACAAGGATCCCTCCTCACGGAGGGAGGGTTGTGAAATTTTGGCCTCTGGCAACCCTGGGTTTGGAGTTGACATCTTCTCTACTTCCCACATGCAGCTTTATTTATTCCCCGGGCCTTTTGCCTTTGATCCTATTTCCTTCTCTTGAGATTAAGCCTGGGCCCCTAGCTGTTGGTGCTCTCAGAGGGTTTGAAACTACCAGGTGAAATCGTTCTCCTTTTGAAAATTCAGATGGGCCTGAGAATTGATCTGGTTAGTTCTTCAACTACTTATTGGACACCTACAGTGAGCCAGGGACGAGGCTAGTTACTGGGGTGCTCACAGCTAGTCAGGAGAAAGGCGTGGAATGTTCTTTCATGAAGATAGTTATATCAGTACAGTACAATGTTGATCAGGCCTCCAAAAGAGAAACCTCAGTCTAACAGAGGAAACTGACTCATCTACAGGGATAGGTAGGCTTCTTACCTATATAGGCTTCCCCAGGGAAGAGACGCATAGTGCAAACCTGAAGGTCAAGTACTGATGCTTTCAGGGGTGGGCTGGCTTCTCACTGTCCGGAAATGTAGACATTGACTGTGCTCTGGGAGATACCTAGATGGGTAGAGTGCAGAACAAAGCCAGCATACAGTGGGTGCTTTAAGGAACTCTTGGTGAATGAAGTCTCACAGTATGTCAGCCCTAGTAAGCCCACCCTAAAAGCCAAGCTGAATGTTCCAGAGCACCACAGTCCCCTTTGGGAAACGGGAGTTAGGAATCCTGTTTGAACAACAATCATCCCTGCCATATCTGTGCCCACCACCGTAGAACAACTCACCGCCCTCCCCGCTCTTCCCAAACCATTAGTCCCCACAGAGCCCTGCCAGCATTCTAGCTTCACTCTCAGAGTCTTTGGACCTTGGCCAAAGACCCAGCTCCATTGATTTGTCCAATGCTTCATTCTGGTGATATGCTTTCTAGGTGTGGGCAAAGGTGTCCTTTCAACGCCAAGCAGTACAAAGAAGAAGGATCCACTGATAGTCTAGCCTGGCTTCTTGCCTCTGTTACAGTCACACCTTCTAAACAGAAAGGAAGTGTTCTGGTTCATAAGGGTCCACTGATGGTGAGGGGTCCTGAGGCTGAATCTTCCTAGTTACAGCATGGGGATGTATTAGTTTCCTATGGCTGCTGTAACAAATTACCACAAGCTAGCTGGCTTAAGACAACAGAAATTTATTCTCTCACAGTGCTGGAAGTCATAAGTCTGAAATCAAGGTGTCAGCAGGGCTTTCTTCTGGTGGTTCTAGGGGACAATCATTCTTCACTTCTTCCAGCTTCTGGTGGCTGTTGGCATGTCTTGGCTTCCTAGGCTTGTGGTGGTATCACCCCAGTTTTTGCCTCGATGGTCACATGGCCTCTTCCCCTTCTGTCTGTGTCTTCTCCTCTTTTGCCTCTTCTAGGGACATTTATCATTGGATTTGGGGCCCATCTAGATAATCCAGGATGATCTCATCTCAAGATCCTTGACTTAATTACATCTACAAAGACCCTTTTTCCAAATAAGGTCACATTCACATGTTCCAGGTATTCGGATGTGGCTGTCTCTTTTGGGGAGCCACTCAGGTGTTAAGGAGGGAGATTTCTTCTGAAGCCCTGCATCCTATACCCATTTAGGGATTCCATTAAGAGCGAGAGCTAGAAGTACAGTGTGGGGTAACCTGGGAGAGAACTCAAGGATTTAGGTTGGGGTTGGAGCTCTCCATCCCAAGACACGTCCTGTAGCTGCAATGGTTTTTCTGTTCAGATGCAGATCTGACCACTTCACTCCCTACTCCAGACTCTTTAATGATTTCCCATTAACTTTAAGATCAAGTTCACCACCTCGGCAAGGCTTACACAGCCCTTTGTGGTTTGGCCTCATTTCTCACCTCCCACTCAGTCCTGCACAATCCAGGGAGAATGACTTGTGGTTTCCCTGGCAGCTCCCTGCTCACTGCCTCTGGGCCTTTCCTCTTCCTGAAACACTCTTACTCCTTCTCTTAGCCCAACTAGAGACGGATGAGCTCAATTATAGCCAGCATCGTTGGTCTCTGTTTACTTCGAGCTCTCTCTGGACCCAGCTCTCGATTTAGTTCAGGCAAACTCAGGATGGAAGCTGTCTCCCTGGAAACTCTCAGTTTGACAGCTGCCAGCAGCAGTAGCTAAGTTCTTCCAGTGCCGTCCCTGCAGCAGACCTTTGTTCGTTCATTCATCCTACTAAGCACCAGGTCCTGTGCTGGGCCTGGGCACAACAGTGAACAAGGCAGACTCATCTTTGCCCTCCCTGCCTGATGGCTTCACCTGAATCATGGGGTGCAGACAACGCTGATGGGCTGATTTAGGGAAAAGGAATTAACTAGACTTAGGGGTCAGGAAATATGTCTGTGTCGGATAGCCAGGAGAAGGGGTGAAGTGCCGGACTCCAGGTGGAAAAGACAACACACGCAGAGACTGGGAACTCAGAGAAAGAGCAGGGGCCCCTGTGGTTCTGCAGTAGCTCCCAGGGTGAAGGATGGAGTCCACAGGAAACCAGGCTAGATCATGAAATGTCTTGTAAACCAAGTCAGGGAGAGACAGATATAAACAAACAAGAAAACAACAGGCTGTAATACATTAACAGAGTGGTGTGCAAATGAATAGGGAGCACCTTTAGATTGGGTGGCCCTAAAAGGCTTTTGGGAAAAGATGATATTTAGGTTGAAATCTGGATAATGAGGAGGACCAGCCATGCGAAGATGGGGAAAGAGTATTTCAAGCAGAAGAAACAGCTGGTACAAAGGCCAAAAAGTGAGAATGAGTCTGGATAGCTTGAGGAACGGATGAAAGGCTGGTGCGGCTGGAGCTTGTTGAGAAAGGGGGTGAGAAGGAGGACAGTGTGGAGGTGAGAGAGGCGGGCGAGCATCAGAGTGTGTGGGGGGCTCTGGAGGCCTGGGACGGGGGGAAGAGAAACGGAGGCGAGAGCTCTCAAGGAAGGAGACTCGTGGGGCCTGGCCCAGCCCCTGCCAGGGATCCCTTTCTGGGGGTGGGGTCCGGTAGGGGAGACTGTAGGTAGAGCCTGGGGTCCAGCATGCCCTAGCATCTGTCCTGCCCTCCTAGACGCCGGGTCATGGATTGGGGTCAGCATAACTGAGACGTGGGTGTGTTTGGTTTCTGCAAACCCTCCTCTCTACCTGTTGTATAAGCACTCCTGCCCTGGAGTAGATTGTTCCAGGCTGGGTCCTGCAGGGCTTAACAAACTAAACTTCTCTCTCTCTCTCTCTCTCACACACACACACATATGCACACCACACACACACACACACACACACACACCACATACACAACATACACATTCTCCTAATTCTGAGCAGCCTCTGAGGACCCATCCTTTGACTCACTCACCCTGACTCGAGCCTTCTCTCAGGATGCACAGGCCAGGGGTGTCTAATCCACCACACATCCAACCCATCTCACCTCACCTCACCCCACCTCTTACGCTTCAACCTTTGTGAGATGGGCCTGCAGAGCTGTCCTGAAGCTACCTGGGAGCCCAACCCCCGCCCCACCCACAGACCTCTGGAGTCTCAGGGCCCTGGCAGGATCGGGGCAGCCCAGAGCAGGGCAAGGGTGGGGAACAGCATAAGTACTGAATCAGACAGACTTTAGGCCTAACCCTGGCTCTGCCACTTACTCTCTGTATGACTTCTGATAAGACACTGAGCCCCTTTGAGATTTAGCTCAGTGGATTTAGTTCAAACTTAGTTTAGTTTAATTCACTGGGAGCATATCCTAGCCTTCCTGGCAAAGCTGAGTGTAAAAGTAACCACGCTGAAGGTTTGGAGCAACCAGAGGGGGCATTACAGTGCAGTTCAGCACAGCAAACATCTTACAGTGGACTATTTGCCACCCCTATTATTAAAAGTCTGTGGGCGTTGCCCTCAGGGATTTTTAACTGGCCAGCTCTGGCCCATCACCGGTTGTAGGGAGACCAGCCCTCCCAGTTTGCCTGGGACTCAGGGGTTTCCTGTGCCAAAACGGGAAAAGTCTTAGCAAACCAGAGCAAACTGGTGACCCTAGCTGGTGGGCGTTTACAATATCCTTACCAAATACAATACAATGTAGTTCCTGCTTTGCAGAATGACCCCTCTCCCCCTGGACATGATCTTGGCGGGTTCTCCTCTCCCAGGACAAGGAAGGACAATCAACCCTTTTTTCTTTCATTTGAGTATCAAAACAAAGCCTAAAGGGACTGTCCAATAAATCATTCCTGCCACCTGGATCCCCAGAGGACTTTGGGTTCCTGTTGTTTTCTCAGAGTGTTCTTTGGCCTTTCCTTAGACACCCTGAGGTGCCCCTCACAATTTTCCAATTAATTCCTTCTTAGTTTGTGTTAGTCAGTTGATTCTGTTGCTTGTAACCTAACCGACCCTTCTCCTACTCTCCGTGCAGCAGTGAGAACCTTCTGTGTGTTGACAATCCAGATCCCTGCTACATACCTGACTTCTTTTAAGCATCCAACCATCACTTGTGATCGTATCTTTAGCCCTCATGCTCCTCCTTCCTAATTCATGAGATGTTGCTCATGCCTTGAGCTAATACCCTCTATCCAGTCTGCACCCCACCTCTAGGAGACCTCACCCATTACAGTCTATGCTTGCCACTCCTGCACCTGTTCGGAGCCTTAGGTTGACAGTTGAAAGCTGAGGAAGCTCCAACATGGGAATGCCCCAAACTAGGCCCTTCTTTTATAAACTGTAAAGCACCCAGAAGTGCAAATCATAACCTTTCAAAATTTGTGTATAGGGACCTCCCTGGTGGTCCAGTGGTTAAGGCTCCGTGCTCCCAATGCAGGGGGCCCGGGTTTGATCCCTCGTCCGGGAACTAGATCCCGCATGCATGCCGCAACTAAAAGATCCCTCTTGCCGCAACTAAGATCTGGCACAGCCAAATAAATAAGTAAATATTTTTTTAAAAAATGCATACACATGTAAATGTGTATGTGGTACTATTTAAAAAAAAATTTGTGTATATTCCAGGATTCAGACCTGATCCAATTGGGAGTAATCTGATTTTTGTGTGTGTGTGTGTGCTGCATTTGGTCTTCCTTGCTGTGTGTGGGCTTTCTCTAGTTGCGGCAAGCAGGGGCTACTCTTCATTGCGGTGCATGGGCTCATTGCGGTGCATGGGCTCATTGCAGTGGCTTCTCTTGTTGCGGAGCACGGGCTCTAGGCACGTGGGCTTCAGTAGTTGTAGCATGAGGGCTCAGTAGTTGTGGTGCATGGGCTCTAGAGCACTGGCTCAGTAGTTGTGGCGCACAGGCTTAGTTGCTCCGTGGCATGTGGGATCTTCCCGGACCAGGGATCGAATCCATGTACCCTTCATTGGCAGGCGGATCCTTAACCACTGTGTCACCAGGGAAGTTCCCGAGTAATGTGATTTAGGAGCTGTCCTTTTCTGCAGTAGGGTCTCCAGGAAAACTTTAGAGCTCTGAACTAATATTAGCCCCGTTTTCAGATGGGGAAACTGAAGCTCTCTAAATCCTTTAGAAGCAGGCAGTCTGCTAACCACCTCTGGGTGGAGAGTGAAGGACAGCTAATGCCCACTGCCTACCTGGCTTGCCCACGGGCTGCTCCCTGGGACAGTCTGTCCTGCTGAGCCAAAGCCAAGGATCAAAGCAGGAGGCAGAACCTTGTCTAGACCTCTTCAACACCAGAGAACAAGTGTCTTCCTTGAATCACTTTAGAAATGAGAACAAAATGATGTTAGGTGTTATTTTGCTGACTTTCACTTAATCTGTTCCCCCAGGGCCTCAGGCCTGCTGACCAGCAGGACCAGATGGCACCTTTTGCGGGAATATCTCATCATTTTGGCCTGTGTGTAGGCCTTGAACATCCTAAGAAACGACTCACCTTCTCCTTCTGACTGACATATCCGTGCATTCCTTCTAGTTATCCATATACTTTTCCTTCCTATGACTCTGCCGAAGGCACTCGGGACCCAATTCTAGCTTATATTTCACGTCCTTGAGATGCCAGCTGACCTTGTTGTACACAAGGAGGCAGGATGAGGGTAAGGGAGGGGGAAGTGAAGGCACAGAACCAGGAAATGGAAGGACCAGATTGTTCCACATTTATAACGCTATTTGTAACCAGCCCCTTTCTCAGTCTTCCTAGAATGTGGCCATCTACACTCTGTGTTCCCCTGGCAAATTCCTGATTGTTCAACAGAAGATGCAACATTCCAGGCTTTGGAGTCATTAGACTTGAGTTTGAATCCCAGGTCCCTGACTCACTTGGGCATGTTATGGAAACTGTCTAAGCTTCAGTCTCCCAGCTGGACTTGGGGTTAATATTAGTCCACACCTCCCAGAGTTGAGGAGATCAGATGAGACAGTGCTTGTCAAGTGCTTGGCATGCAATCAATATCAGGTATTAGGAGAAATATTCTCCTCTGTTAGTCTCATAAGTCAAAATGCAAGCAGATGTCACTCCAGCAAGCATATCTGGACTCCTGCTGATGTGGTCATGGTGGCCAAAATCATGGGCTTTGAATGCTCCCAATCTGAACTGGGCCACTTATTATCAATAGGAAAGCAAATTAACCTCTGTACACACTAGTTTTCTCATTTGTAAAGTGAGAATGATCAAACCTACTCTATAGGATTATTGTGAAGGCTAAGTTAAATAAAATGATATGTCTAGATGCTTAGCACAGGTCCATGATTCCTTACCCCAAATCCATGGGATTTTGCAAGACTTTCTGGATTTCAGAAAAACAATAACATTTATATGATGTATATTTTGTGACTCCCGAACCAGGTATGAGTCAGCACCCCATAGTCAAACACATTATTATTTCTACAGGAAACCTATGAATATCATACTAAGTGGGGTAAATAAATTCTTACCTTGTGAGACTGGCAGGGCAAGTATTAACATTCTCACTTGACAGATAACAAACTAAGGTTCAGGATAGTGGGCTGTGCAAGAGCACATGGTCTATAATTGGCAGCACCAGGATCCCTGGGTCATCTGGTCAACTGGCCCAGGGACTCTTCCCATTACACCACACACTGTGAGAGACACCACTCTGCTACAATCATCCCCTTTGCTTAGTGAACTTAAAAAAAAAGCAGCTACTAAATAGTCAAGTTTTCTTCTCGTCTTTCTAAGTGGATGTGTGTATATTTCTACACTCTTCACATATTCTGCTTTTGCCATCTTGGTGCTTGGTACACATTTCTCTGTATGGTGTTGTGTTGTAGTGTCATTTTTAAAAACTATACAGTCTTCCAGGATCTTAATATAACTCAGTTAGTTTAGCTATCCCCCTATCACAGGGTATTTGCATGTTTCCAATTTTGCACTGTTCTAAAATAATGCTCCGTCACTCACTTTAAACTTTGCCTTGGGGATGAGCAAGCACATTGATCTGAAAACACCTGTGCCTTGAGCCCCTGGCTGGCTGGCAGCCTTTGGGAGATTGTATTTCCAGGCACTTCCACCGTATATTTGTTGTTCCCAATCAACTAATCAGTTAGGGTTTATTGAACGCCTACATGGGGAACAGGGAGCTCTTTGGTGCTGGGAGGGGGCACAGAAGCATAAGCTGTATCTCTGACCCTTAAGAGGCTGATGTGTAACCCAGGAGGCCTTTCAACTTCAAACCGAGATGGGTTTGAGTCCAGCCAGTGAGGCCTTCTAAGCAGGCCTGGTAAAGATGGGCACCAGGGTGTGATGTGAGTGATGAAAGCAAGAACTTTAAATAGGTCTCTGATGTATTCCCTCGCCCGTCAAGGGCTTTGGTTCCATTCAGGAGGAAGGTGCTAAAAATGAACCAGTGAATGAGGAAAACAAGGTCAGGTATTCCATGAAACCTTCCCTAATTTATCAGGCTTTACTTTCAGACTCTAACAGTCAGGACAAATCATTAAAAATCAATAGAAAGTACCACCTCCCTGAATCCCCTTGGTGGGGTGTCAGCGAAAGGATTAAGCAAGATCTGGTTGCTGGTTCTATCTAGCTTTCCCCTAAGCAAATTACTTAACCTCTCTCTGCCTCTGTTTGCCCATCCATCAAATGGGAATGACAGTAATGTTCTCATGGGACTCAGGATTGTAACGAGGACAACTTGAGATCCTGACAAATGTGTCAAAAAGAACAAAATGTTGCCCAAATGATCTGGGGGAGGCTGGGGACCACATCTCGCTCACTGCCGCATCCCAAGCACCTATACAGTGTGGGTCTGGCACATAGTAGGAGCTCAATAAACATTTGTTGAGTGAATGAGGGAATTGGCAGGTGTAATCACGAGTCCATAAAGGGCAGAGAACCGCACATCATTCCATCAACTCTGAGCCTGTGGAGGAGACTCACTCCACTCCAGCTTCAACCCCACATCCATCCTCCCCAGAGCAGTTCCCATCCTGATTCTGTCACCCCGTATCCACTATAAGGAGTCCCTCATTCAGGGCAGCAAAGATTCAAAGCCTTAAGTTCACCTGTGGTTGGGGAGCAGAGGCCAGCACTGACCTCAGCCCATCTCCTCGGGTTTCAGGCTGCAAGCACTCTGTCACAGGGACTGGCCAGCTCCGCCCTCATTTCCCGCTCCTGTCTGCTGAGGCAAGGGAATGTCGGACCACAGGAGTCAGCAGCCAACAGAGGCTCTCTGGCCAGCTGAGGACACCACCAGAGAGCAGCCATGCCTGATGCACCACCAGCCAGGGCCTCAGGTGTTCCATCATCTCCTAGCCCAGCCCGCCCACTGCTCCTGGGGCATTGGGTACCCACAACTCCTGGTTGGCCTGTGCTAAGGAGTTCAAAGAGGCTCAAGTCCGGACCACTGGTTGACTTTCCCAAGGAGGTTTCCTGTATTTCTTGAGTCAGTGTCATCTTTCTCATTGTGATATCTTCAAGGACAGGACAAGCTGTGAAGGTCTGCAGCTGTGGGGTTGTGACAACCAGTCACTTCCCGAAGTCTGGTTTCTTTGTGAGTTTGTCTCTTTATTCTCTGACTTCTCCATCCAAATGTAGGGTCCAGAGGGCAGGGCGCATGTTTAACCCTTTCACTGCTTTCTCGTCCCAATGTGAGAACCGTGCCTGACCCAAAGCAGGTGCTGAATTAATATTTGTGAATGAATGAATGAACAAACAAATGAACTCTTTTGCAATGTTTGTTATATGTGATAAGTGATAACTAGTATAAATAAGTAATTATTATAAATTACTTTAGAGCTTCCCTGGTGGCGCAGTGGTTAAGAATCTGCCTGCCAATGCAAGGGACACGGGTTCGAGCCCTGGTCCGGGAAGATCCCACATGCTGCAGAGCAACTAAGCCTGTGCACCACAACTACTGAGCCTGTGCTCTAGAGCCCATGAGCCACAACTACTGAGCCCACGTGCCACAACTACTGAGTGCAACAAGAGAAGCCATGACAATGAGAAGCCTGCGTACCGCAACGAAGAGTAGCCCCTGCTCGCCGCAACTAGAGAAAGCCCACGCACAGCAACCAAGACGCAACACAGCCAAAAATAAAAAAAATTAAAAATAAATTACTTTAAAGGAAGCAGTAACTTTCAGTCTCTCAAAATTAACATACACATTGTCCTGCCATATTCACTGATTATTCATTTTAATTGATTAATTAATTCAGTTATTCATTCAACCTTATATTGGGTTGGCCAAAAAGTTCGTTCGAATTTTCATTAACAGCTTACAGAAAAACCCCAACGAACTTTTTGGCCAACCCAATATTTGATCTGTAGGAGAGATTTGAATTATCTAGTCACATGATGTGTATTTCAGGGTACAAAGTATGGGTACAAACTTCTACAAGCATCTATGATGGGCCAGGGGTGGGGGATTTAACCTAGTTGGGGAGGTCAAGGGAAGATTTCTGGAGGAAGTTTCATATAAGCCAAGAGCTAAAAGAAGAAAGTCATTAACTGGGAGTCAGAGTGGGGACAGAAGGATACTGCAGGAAGAGGGGAGGACGTGTGAAAGGGCTGGGGGTGGGTGGGAGCATGCGAGAAGGGGAAACTGAGGACAGCCAGGGAGTGAGGAGGTCAGGATGAAACTGGGTCACCCCCTTGGCGAGGCCTGAGCAGAGCAGATGGCCAGCAGCATCCAGATGTGCTCAATAGGCACCCTGGGCCAGGGCAGGTGCCCTTTGTAGGAGATGTCACCTCCTCCAGGACACTGGTCCCAACCCGCCAGCCTAGGTTAGTCCTCTCCTTTGTGTTCCCAAGAGACCAGGGCATCCTCTCATCATTTAACTTATAAAAGTCTACTTTAATGATCTGTTTTCTTATTTTTGGTCTCTCGATTTGTGAGGTCCTTGAGGGCAGAGACTTTGGCTAATCATCCTGTGCCACCAGTGCCTAATACAGTGCCAGGGACGTGATAGATGACCCCTTAGCGTTTGATAAATGAATGAATGGAGGGCCCTCAGGTCATGGTGGTGCTGGACAGGTGTTTGGATTTCTATACACTCAGGAAGCCCCAGCTGAGCCCTGTGTTGCTAACAGAAGAGTGTGGATGGGGGTGTCTCTGCTGAGTGCTGGAGGAGAAGGGAGCCAGAAGGCTGGAGAAAAGAAAGGTCAGAAGATAACTGTGTGATTAGTACATCATGAAGGAGAAAAGGATATACAGTGCCATCCTTAAAAGGAAGGAGGGATGACAGTGTCAAGGAGGATTTTCTTACGAGATGCGAAAAAGGAATTTCGACAGGTAAAGTTGCATGGGTTTAAAAGGATGAACAAGAAAGTCAGCTGGGTATTTAGCAGACTCTCGTGTATTACATGCCAAGCACTGTCCTAACTTCTTTGCAGGTATTTAACATTTAAATCCTCATAACAATTGCATGAAGCACTTAACTGTGACTAGGTCTATTTTACAGATTCGGTACCTGAAGAGCAGAGATGTTAAATACATCTCTCAGGGCCAAGCAGCCAGGCTCTGAACCCAAGCACTTTGGCCCAGAAGCCAGGCTCTTATCCCCACGCTGTGCTACCCTCAAGCCAACCCTTGTTCTTTGATGGTATAACTGAGGAATTGGCTTTTTTTAAAAATAAATTTATTTATTTTATTATTTTGTTTTATTTATTTATTGTTTCTGGCTGCGTTGGGTCTTCCTTGCTGCGCACGGGCTTTTCTCTGGTTGCGGCAAGCGGGGGCTACTCTTCATTGCAGTGCGCAGGCTTCTCATTGTGGTGGCTTCTCTTGTTGTGGAGCATGGGCTCTAGGCCCGCGGGCTTCAGTAGTTGTGGCACGTGGGCTCAGTAGTTGTGGCTCGCAGGCTCTAGAGCACAGGCTCAGTAGTTGTGGCACGCAGGCTTAGTTGCTCCGCGGCATGCGGGATCTTCCTGGACCAGGGATCAAACCCATGTTCCCTGCACTGGCAGGCAGATTGTCAACCACTGCACCACCAGGGAAGCCCTGGCATCCTTTTTAAGATCCTCCTGAGAGGGAGGTATGATTCTTCCCCATTTTGCAGATCAGAAAACTCAGGCTCAGAGAGGTTAATTTGCAGAAGACCAGTCAGCTGGTAAGTGGCAGAGCCAGGATCTATGATTACAGCCACCTTTGCTGTCTCCCATGTCCCCCTGATGCTCTCAACCGATCTCTTAACCTGGGTCGCAGGCCACTCCCTCTGCAGCGTGCGAGCCCCAGCCAAGGCCTGGCAGATGCAGTGCCCCGTGTACGTATCTGACTCAGTAGCACCTTCTCTACTCCGCAGTTTCCCATCCCAGCTCTGAGCCTCTAACCCACCACTATGGAGACAGGAACACCATCTCGACCTGGCACGAGATTAGGAGCAGCTAAATCCATCAGCAACTTTTGGGGGAAAAAATAAAATCTATTTATACATCCTTGATGGGCAGGAAGGTAACAGCTCAATCTAGGAGAAGGTGGCTAAGGACTCAACTAGTCAGCATCCCAGGGACCTGCGTGGTCCCTGTGCAACATCCCACGCAGGGCTTGGAGCCTCTGGCAGATGCTCCAACTCACTTGGATGCCAGGATGCTTTCCCTGGTGCTGCCCCTCCCTGCTCTCCTGGTCCATCCATCAGGGGCTCCATTGGTGCAATGGCTGACAGGCTCACACACACCTGAAACCAGGGAAAGCGGCAACTGGACCCAACCCAGCCTCCTTGACATAGAGGCCCAGGGCCAAGTCGATAGCTCAGACCTGTCAGGGTCCTCTGACAGCTTCCCTCCAATACAGTCCTCCTGTGCTGAGCTAATTTTGTATTACTTTTGGTCGCTTACAGCTAAAGGAGACCTATCTGTCTAATACATTCCTTGTCTTAACATTATAACACTATTAATGCAGACTAAAGAATCACACACTAATTTTCTCTCTCTCTCTTTTTCATTTTCATTTGAGCTGTTATAAATTTGAATCTCCCCCTCTAGACTTTCTTGTCTAGTTCAGGAGTCAGACAGGTAGATAGCAAATGGTTTAGACTTTGTGGACCATACAATCCCGGTGCAACTACTCACCTCTGCCATCGTAGTATGAAAGCATGTGAACAAATGAATGTGACTGTGTTCCAATACAACCTAATTTTACAAAAACTGCTGCAGGCTGGACTTGACACACAGGCTGTAGTTTGCCAACCCCTGATGTAGTTGGTCTTTTTGGATCCGAGCCTGGTCTTCTCATTTCTCCTTATTAAACATAACCTCATTAGCTTCAACCCATCTTCCACGTCAGGGGGCATAGTTTTGAATCCTGATTCTACCACCCAGCATAGCAGCTCTCCCTCCCTGCTCTATGTCACGTGCATATTGAATGAGCTTTCAGGGTCTTCATGGTTCATCAGAGCAGCGGGCCCTTGAAAATGCGGTAAGTGGTGCCACGTTGCCCATCCTGGGAAAGGACACACGAGGGAGAAGCCAGGACCGCCAAGGGTAGCGTGCTTAACCGGATGGCCTTCTAATCACACAGCCTCTGTTGACCAGCACCCAGTCTCTCTCTGTTTCTCTGATTTCCTGGAGGGCGTCTGGCTCAGGGGCGTGCCAGGAGTCATTTGGAGGCTGTTTGCTTCTCTGAAAATTCCTTTACTCAACACTCACTGTTATTCAATGTGATAAACCCCCATGCCCGCTCTTTTACTGTGTCCTCCAGCAATCTCTGGGGCACCCTCCCTGGAATCCCACTCTTCGGGCTGGGTAAACCGAAGCATTCATCAAGCCCAGTATCCCTCATTTTATGGATGAGAAAACTGAAGCCCGAGATGGGAGCAACTTGCCCAAGGCATGCAGGGCATCTGTGGAAGAGCCAGACTGGAACCCTAGGTCCCTCTGCTTTTTTCCACATCCTTCCAGAAGGAACTGCCTCAGGTGAGCTTCCAGGTCATGAAGGCCCAGCAGCCCTCCTCTTATACCAGTTCAGGGACAGAGAGGACAGGGACCTGGGAACTTGTGTATTCCAGTGCTTCTATCTGGGCCTCCCATTTTGCCATTAAAATGAACAGAATATCTAGTTTTTTCCTGAGAAGCCCTGTTTTTGTGACCGTCTCTCACAAGCTTGGCTCTAAAGCCAAAAGGAATTTGCATTAGCCATAAGCAAACTGTGAAGTGCATGAGCGGCTTTGTAAATTGTCTCCTTTAAACCAGATTGGTGATGTTTCCTTGTGAATGACCATTTCTATATGCATGGGTTTCTTTTCTGATGCCAAATGGGGTTTTTTCCATATATTCCACGTATTTCCAACACCAAGTACGTGTTGTTTTTCCATATCAGTTCTCCAATTCTCTATCACCAACTAGGTTTCCAATAATTCAATTCAATTCTGATACTACCTACCTAGAGTTAGTGTCAGATCCCACCAGTTAAAGAACTCAGTCCCACAAGACTGCCCCCGCTTTAGATGCTAGCTGCAAGTAGAATCCCCAGATGACCTTCACTTCTACCTGACCAATTACAAATTTGGGGGTTTCCACAACTCCCCTCAAGTTCTATAATTCACTGGAATGACTCAGAACTCAGGAAAGTGCTCTACTTACAATGACCACTTTATTGTAAAAGATACAACTCAGGAAGAGCCAAATGGAGGAGATACACGGGGCAAAGTATGCAGGGGTGACGCTTCCATGCCCTCTCAGGGCACACCACCCACCAAGCACCTTGATGAGTTCACCAACCCGGACATTCTCCAAATCTTGTTGTTCCAGAGTTTTTATAACTCAATCTCCAGCCCCCCTCCCCTCCTCAGAGGTTGGGAGGTGGGGCTGAAAATTCCCATCCTCTTACCACGTTTGGTCTTTCGGGTGACCAGCCCCCATCCTGAAGCTATCTCTAGGGGTCCCATCCTGAGTCACCTCATTAGCATAAACTCTGATGTGTTCAAAAGGGCCTGCTATGAATAGCAAAAGACACTCCTATCAGGAATTTCCGAGGAAGCTCTGTGCCAGGAACCTAGGACAAAGACCAGTTTTTTTGTTGGTGTTATACTACACTATACTATGGAGTTCCTAAATCAGCTAGGATGTTTATAGCTAGAGCCCTAAAAACACACTCTGGACACGCACTTAATCATGCTCATCATTAAGAGGCCCCCCTCCTCCCATGAAAGAAAACGATGCTCCCTTTCTTAGTACCTGCTTCCCTATTTGGGGTAAGGGGATTGACTGGGGCCATGTCATTCTTATGCCCCCAATTCTGAGTGGACAGGACTTCCTGCCATTCCCAGGACACTGGCCCTCCTCCCCTTTGCCTGTGCCATGCCGTCTGCTTGGAATGAACTTCTTTCCCTTCTTTTCCTGTCAGATTGCAGGTGATCAAAAATGTAGGGCACAGAATGCTTTGTGATGTTGGTAGGTCTTCCATGACAGCGTACTTTTAATTTACGTTTGTTTTTTTGGCTAGAAGAAATCATTTTACACTGTCACGGAACAGAGATGTAATTTGGGGCTCACAACTGACAGCACTCAATTCACATAACTGCTGTTGGTTCTATCACATTTCTGATCATCACAAATTCTTCCCTATGTGCAGATGGAAGGGCACACGCCCACACCCCCCTTTTCCCTGAGGTTACATTTGTGGTCAAAATCACAGCCATCCTCCCAAGCCCTGTTCAAGCACTCCCTCCCGTACGAAGCCTTCGTGGTTCATCCAGGCAGAATTAAAACAGGTCTTCCCATAGCACTTTGTACTCTGCTCCATTAGCTTGTTAACAGGCTGTTTGCTTGCAAAGGCTGTGAGCATCAAGTTGTTGATCTCTGCCCTGAGCAGTATCTGACACATCATGAAGGCTCACTAAATATTGAGTCCGGGTCTATAGGAGAGAGAGGGTAACCTAATTAGACAAGATCCAGGACAGGACACAGAGGAAAACTGGTGGTGTGGGTAGCAAGGGCGCTCCCTGACAGCTATCCTCTTCCGAAGGAGAGGCTATTGCTCTCGAATGCCTGGCTCTGGTTTACTCTGCCTTCTGCACTGCTAGATCCACCCCCACTAGACACACACGTTTCTATTAATAGATACAACTCAAGACAGCAGCTTCAGAAATAACCTCTTCTTCAAGGTCAGTGCGAGGCCATAGAAACACCATCCTGGTCAACCCGCTGAACCAATGGGTGGACACTGGTTCTCAGATAAAAAGACCCCCAACCCTCAAGGATGGGGCATTGTGGAGGGTGAGCGGGACCACGTTATGGATTTCATGGGCCTTAGGCACTTGTGCCCTCATAGGCCCATTCCTCTATAAACATATATTTTAGGTTATACTTTATGACTACATTGGCATAAAGACAAATATAATTCAGCCTTGACTCATTTTTTATATATTCATTATTATTATATTCATCTTCTACTTTTGATTTTTTTTAAAATTATTTATTTATTTATTTATTTATTTATTTATTTATGGCTGTGTTGGGTCTTCGTTTCTGTGCGAGGGCTTTCTCTAGTTGCGGCAAGCGGGGGCCACTCTTCATCGCGATGCGCGGGCCTCTCACTATCGCGGCCTCTCTTGTTGCGGAGCACAGGCTCCAGACGCACAGGCTCAGTAATTGTGGCTCACGGGCCCAGTTGCTCCGCGGCATGTGGGATCTTCCCAGACCAGGGCTCGAACCCGTGTCCCCTGCATTGGCAGGCAGAGTCTCAACCACTGCGCCACCAGGGAAGCCCTACTTCTGATTTTTAAAAATTAAATTAAAACATTTTCATGGGCCCCTAAAAGTATTGTGGGCCTGTATTAGACTGGGTTCTCCAGAGAAAGAGAACCAGTAGGAGATATATAGATATAGATACATAGATATATAAATATAGAGAGATTTACTGTAAGGAATTGGCATATGTGGTGTCAGAAGCCAAGGAGTCCCACAGGCTGCAGTTGATAATCTGAAGACCCAGGAAAGCCAATGGGGTAAGTTCTTGTCTGAGTCTGAAGGCAGAAGATCAATGTCCCAGCTTGAAGACAGCCAGGCAAAGAGCTTGAAGGCTTCCTTGCTCTGTCTTTTTTTGTTCTATTTAGGCCTCTGACAGATTGGACGAGGCCTGCCCACATTGGGCAGGGAAACCTGCTCTATGGGTCCAGCGATTCAGATGTCACTCTCATGTGACACAAACACACCCAGGGTAATATTTAACCAGATTTCTAGGTATCTTACGGCCCAGTCAAGCTGACACATAAAGTTAACGAAGCCAGGACCTCAGGCGCCTTGTTTACTGGGCCTACTGGAGAAGTCGGCCCTGAGTGTTAGGGAGTAGGTTAGATATGGCCCTTTCCTTGGAGTTACCACTTTGTAAATGGGACCCACAGAAGAGATGGCTCTGCACACAGTGGTTACCTGGGCTCACTGCCAGGGGTCTTGGGCTTGGGGGCTGGGACCCAGGCATTTTAATCTCTGGTTGGGAGGAATGGGAAAGAAAGAGGGTCAAGGCCTTGGATGACTGGCTTTTCATGTTTCCTTCGTCACAAACCATCTCTATCCTTAGGACACTACAACAGTTAAGATCAATATTCTGCCATCATTCCCTGCCTTCTCTTCCATCTGCCCATTAGCTGCATGGCCTAGAGAAGGCCTAGAGAAGAGTACCCATTTGCTCAGTGTGTCAAGGCAGGCAGTGAAATAGAATCAGGGCAACACCAGGGCAAACTGGGAGATCCATGGAGTGTGTCTCCCGTGCCCTAGGCCTGACCAAGCAGTGGGGCAAGGCGAGAGAGACAGAGAGTTCACAGCTCAGATTTTCAGGGCAAATCCTCCCCGCCTGTATATTCAAATCCCAGACTGCAGTCCATGCACCTAAGGCCCATTTCATGTAGCTTTACATCCATATCAAGGAGGTTTGATCTTTGAGAAAATAAACACTGACCCAGCTTCAAACAAGTCAGACCTCCTGCTATTTATTTTTAGTTCTCTGGATGTGTGCAGATCATCACCAATGCAGTAAAGAAAATGCAGAAAAGAAAACTGCTTCCCATAATTACCCAGCTAATAAATCCTGGATGAAAGGCTCCTGGGGACAGCGTGTTCTGATGACCTTTGCTGGGGAGGTAGCTCTGTCCCTGAGGAAGAAATGAGGTGGGTTGGATGTGGGGCGGATTAGACACTCCTGGCTGGTGCATCCTGAGAGAAGGCTCGAGTCAGGGTGAGTGAGTCAAAGGATGGGTCCTCAGAGGCTGCTCAGAATGAGGGGCCTGTGTGTGTATGTACGGTGTGTGCGTGTGTCGGGGGGAAATGAACGTGTTGTATGAGTGTTTGTGTACGGGGTGTCTGTGTGTCTGTTGGAAAGGGTCGGGTGGAGGATGAGGAAGAGACTGGGGAAGTCTAGTCATGGGTTTTGAAGCAGAGATGGGGGTCTATTTCCAGGGGTTTCATGGGCACTCGAAGTTTTTTTCCTGCCAAGAATCTATTTCTCCTTTTTTCTAGTTGAAATTCTTCTTGAATTTCCCTTTTGCTTAAGCCAGTGGGTTTTACTCACTGGCAAGTGAAAGATCCCTAAATGAACAACGGAAGAGTCCAGTAAAAAGAGCACTGGACTGAAAGTCAGGAGACCCAGGTTCCAGCACTGGCTCTGTCACAAACCAGGCTTGTGACCTTGGGTAAGTAACTCCTTCCCCTGCTCTCAGTTTCCCCATTTGTAAAAAGACCAGTGGTTTTCAGATTTTGGGTTTCATGGACCAGTTTAAATCATCATAAATAGCCACATCACCAGCAACTATCACCAACATTTTATGGCAGAAAGACTATTTTAACCCCAAAAGTACAAAGGACAATATCTCAAAGTTGAAAAATGGGGTAAATTTAGATGTAAGAAAAATCCACTAGTTCGTATTTTTTCCCAATATTGCCCTAGACAGGAGAAAAGAGCACTGTAGATGTACTGCTCTGGGGCCTGGAGTTTGGTGACTATTGAATTTCACATACTCCCAGGTCCATCTTCAAGCTGTAATGTGGTAGGATGAATCTTTCAGCTCTGCACCTTTGTCCAAAATTATCAGTCTGTGAATGGTCAGTAGCCCAGCCCTTAGCTGTCCTTTCCTCCTTCTGCAGATGAGAGAATGGAAACGTCCACAACGGTAAAGAGACATTTCCCCCAAACCATGCTGATGAAAACCTACTGCTACTACTGCTCCTACTATTATTACTGCTACTGCCCCTGCTACTGCTATTACTACTGCTACTGCTACTACCATTACTGCTACTACTGCTACTGCTACTATTATTACTGCTGCTACTGCTGTTACTACTGCTGCTATTACTACCATTACTTCTATGAATACCATTACTGCTACTACCGCTACTAAAATATGAACAACAGCCTGTTCCTGACACTGTTCTAAGCACTGTACATATTTAGAGTTTAAAAAGCTAACTCAAGTTTCACAACAACCCCATGAGGTAGAAATGATTATTATTCGCATTTTGCAGACAAGGACATTAAGGCACAGACAAAATAATGAAGTCACAAAATAATATTCAGTTGACCTTGGACTCTCCTAACTCTGCAGAGGTCAGATTAAATGTATGCGTGTGTCTAAGCCTTGGGACATGTAGACCAAAGCTCATTGTCCCGGATCCTATGATTTCCCACCTGCCAGAGAGAAACTGGTGCCTGTCCCTGTGCCTGTGTGGATGGTCTCCTTCAGTCAGTGTCCAACAACAACACAATCACTCCAGCTACCATTTACCTTGATGCTCTGGATGAGGTCCTTGGCCTCCATAATCTCGCTTTATCCTCACAAGAGTCCCATAGGAAAGGGGTTTATTGTTTCTCGTTTGAAGGTGACATAACTGCAGCTTAGAGAGGTGACCTGCCAAGGTCACACAGCTGGCTGGGATTTGAACTGAGGTCTTCCTGACTCTAAAGCCCCTATTCCTAACCCTGTAAAGAAAGGGGGAGACTATGTCCCATTTTGCAGTCAGAAATATAAACTGCTCAGAGAAGGGAAGTAATGGTCCCAGACCAGGTTGGAGCTGAAACCAGCATCAGGTCCAAATCTCCATGCTTCCTAGGTTCCTGTCCCAGCCCACGAGCACCCCACCTTCTAGACGCTGACCAGGAGAGGGCACTGGACAGGCATTTTTAGAAAAGGAAGGAGACTCAAGGGGAGATTAGGGACAGGACAAAATATCTTGGGGCCAGAGCATCCTGTCTTCGGAGCTCTTGCCAACGTGGCTCAAAGTGGCCTTGGCGAGGTATTTGGGAGGGGGTTTCATAGCTGGGCTGGGAAAGAGGGCACCAGGCTGGGTGCAAAAGTTCCCAAATGGCAAACTGGCTCCTTGGTGTCATCTCTCAGCCCCGACTCTTGACCCGCTGGGCTCAACCTAGTTTTCTCAGCCTGGAAAGTGGGGTTCACAGGGCTTACTCAAGAGGCTGGGAAGGAACATGGGATAATGACTTCCTTGATTTTGGAGTCAGGACAAGCCTGAAGACCTTGTCCTGCTCCCGTCCCCCCTCCCTGTCCCCCTCTCTCCCACCAGTCCTCCCCAGCTTGGTAACCGGCACCATCCGTCATCAGGCTTCTCAAGCTGCAAGTCTGAGATTCAGCCTCGATTCCTCCCTGTCCCTCACTCCAGCCCATCAGCAATCCTCCAGGTCCTACCTCCCAAATATGCCTCAAGCTCCACCCCTTCCCCTCCACTCCACCAACGAGTCCAAGCAGCGTCCTCTCTCTCCTGGACACTGCAGGGGTTCCTGAATGCTCTCCTTTCCCCCACTCCTCCCCTAAAGCCTATTCCCAGACCTACAGCCACAGTGATGCATGAAAATTTAAACCAGATCGTGTCACTTGCTTAGAAGCCTTCAATGATCTCCCATTCTACATAGACACAAATCAAAATCCTTAGAATTGGTCTGACTGGTCTGGCCCCTGCCCATCCAACCATTTTAGGCCACAGGTCTCACCCTCACTCAATGAACCCCAACCCCGATGAACCTGCAGTTCCTAGAATCCACCTTCCTCCAAAGGGCTTTGGCACCTTCTGGTCCCTCAGCTGAATGCTGTTCCCGGTCAACAGCTTCCTATCACCCAGGCTCAGCTCAGAGAGGTTGTCCCTGACCGTCTTTTCTGAAGCAGAATTCTACTTTATATTCTAGCACAGTACCTGCTTATTTCCTTCTGAGCACTCACTACAATATAAACATGTCATTTCGTGACTTTGCTTACTTGTTTATTTTTTGCCTCCTCCATCAGACTGTAACTTCCCTGAAGGCAGGGGTCTGTCTGTTTATGGTCGTAGCTCCCTAGCACAGCATTGGCACTCAAATACTTTTGGATGAAAGATTAAAAGTCCATTCCAAAAGTCACAATACGATCCCAGCCCAGTGTCTCTCCTGCCCCTCCTGCTTCTACTCCTCTGCTCTCTTCCTCAACGGGGTGGCCCACTGCACAGGAGGCTGGGAAAGTGCGGAATCTGCTCTCTGGGCTGGTTTCTGACCCCATGGGAAAAACTTGCAAAAGGGCTGAAAGCGGCAGTGAGGTTATAGGGTGTTGATGGGGGCTGGGAGCAGAGTGACAACTCCCAATTGCCCACTCTGGAGTCCTCAGGAGATTCTTTCCCCAGCCTGGTCTCCCTCGTGGAAAAGAGGCCCCCTCTGCTGGACCACACAAGGATGCCGAAGACTGGGTACCACCTAGAGGGAGCAGCTGTGAGATAGCCAGGAGCGGGTGAGATCTGGTGTTTCAGGGCCAGGAAACAGATGTGGTAGTTTGAAAGGAAGCATTTGTACTCTCCCTCAGGGCTGCAGAACATCAAGATTCAAACCTTGGGTATGTCGCTGGGCAAGGTCTGGCTCCCCCACTAACCCCCAGCTGCTCCATGTAGAGAGCGGGCGGGCTCTCCCATCCCACACAGGCACCTGGAGTCCTGGGCATTTGCCCAACCTTCTTAAGGGAGGTTGGCCAACCTTGACAGGACAGTAGTTTCTTGTGACATCCCTAGATCCTGGCAAGAAGCCCCAAGGCTCTGGGCAAGAATGGATCTGTAGGTTCCAGGAAAGAGGCTTCTGTGGGAAGCAGAGCTATGGTGGCATTTCTGTGCCTCAGGGATCGGCTTGCAGGGAAGTAAGCCCTCTGGGAGCCACAGAAGCTCAGAACTGCATTAGCAACACACCCTATCAGACCTGTCTCCCCTCCTCATCCTGAAAAGGAAATATTCAGCAGTCTCCAGAAAGCTGCCTGCTAAGCTCTCCCTGCTCCCCAGTTTATTGCAAAAATGTGTGGGCAGTAAACTCTCCTAATGAGAGGACTACATCCCACACAGTGGCGCCAACGCTAGACACGGCCAAGGACACGGTGGGGTGACACGTAAAGGGATGCGAGGCCTTGGATCGAATCCAAGGCAGGAAGGGCCTGTTACTGCCTAGAGACTGGGGGTCCCATGGAGGGAAAGGGGAGGGGGTGACACCCAGGCAGGTCTGGCTCGAGGCAGGGATCCTGGAGATTATCTGTAAGTGTTCTGTTAACTTTTCCAGTGCCCCTCCTGGGATTTTGACAAATCAGTGAAAACTTGTATGACCATGAGGAATTTTTTAAACAGTCTCTAGAGCAAAATACAACATAACAAGCACCAAGGACTTCAGTGATTCTACCCTGTTGTGGCCACTGCTCTGTGGGCATCTCACATGGGGCGTTGGCTGCCCGTGGGCTTTGGTGTTCTCTGCAGTCCTCACTATTCCTTCTGTCCAGTTCTATGCAGGCACAGGGTCTGTCACCTGAAACACTGTCTAGTTCTCTAAATGTTCCCATGGTCTGCGGTTTGCTTAGAGGTTAGTGGTTCTTAAACTTCAGTGTTGTTATGGGTCAGCTGGCCTGCTTGATAAAATGAATATTCCCAGGCACCCTTCAGAGATTCTGATTGACTAGGTCTGAAGTGTGGCCCCAGAATCTGCATTTCTACAAGCATCCCAGGTGATTCTGATATAGGGGATCCTAAGACACCCCTTTGAGAAGTACTAAGAAATCACTGTGCAGTTGATTGCTTTCCAATTTTTTTCTATTTAAATAATACTGCCATGAAGACTTTGTAGAGATGATTTTTTTTCTTTTACCTTATTTTCTTAAGACATTTTCTTAAAAGAAAGATTACGGAATCAAAGGATCGGAATTGTTTTGTAGTTTTTGCCAAAGTAGTCTCAAGGGAATTTGAATAATTGAACATTAAGTTTTAGCATTTAAATTGATTTTTATAACAGTATAAAAGTTGTCCATATTGCAAGTTCAAGATTTATAATAGGGCTGGTCATTCTTCTATATAAAGCTTTGTGTGTAAACTATCAGCTCATTTCCTCTGATTACTTCTCAAAAAAGGAGCAGGATCCTGGCCTTTTATGGTTATATCAATTCCTTAGCTATTTTGGATAGAAAGCTTTATTTGCCACATATATTTCTCCCCTTCTGTGGCTTTCATTTTTGGATTGGCTTTATTACATTCTGTGGCACAAAAGGCTTTTAACAACACATTTGGATCCATCCATCCTGTCTCTGATATCTCTTTCAGCAGTAGTCAAAACGTTTTCTCCTCATCACAGTTGAAATGCATTTGTTTTTCCATTTCCTTCTCTAGCTTTTTATGACCCATTTGAAATGTATTGTAGCACACGGTGTGAAAAAATATGGATATAAGCTAATTCTGATCCATGCTGATGTCCCACAATTTTTTTGAAAGTTTATTTATTTATTAATTTATTTTCTTTTTTGGCCGTGCCGTGTGGCATGTGGGATCTTAGTTCGCTGACCAGGGATTGAAACTGTGCCCCCTGCAGTGGAAGCATGGAGTCTTAACCACTGGACCGCCAGGGAAGTCCCCATGATGTCCCACGATTTAGATGATATTTGCTAAATAGTGACTCTTTCTCATAGCCTTGTGTTGATGCTCATTCATCTTACATCAAGTCCTTAAATAACTTCAATCTCTTTCTGTAGAGTCTATTCTATTCCCCTGGGCAGTTTCTCTTGTCTTTACTCCAAGAAAATACAGTAATGGCTGTCTGGTTATTTTAAGTTCCCCCAAAACATTTTTTGACATTTTGCCCATTCATATTCCAGCTGAGTTTTAGAATTTATTTGTTAAATCTTGTGATGCATCTCATTGTGTTTTTAAGTTATATTCTTTTGTAATCTTAACTTTATTTAGACTTTATAATCAGGAGGAGAGTATAGTTCTTCATTCATTCATGTTTTCCTTTACTCTTCTCAATTTAAAATTTTCTTTGAAAAAATATGATTGAGGGGCTTCCCTGGTGGTGCAGTGGTTAAGAATCCGCCTGCCAGTGCAGGGAACACGGGTTCAAGATCCGGGAAGATCCCACATGCCGCGGGGCAACTAAGCCCATGCGCCACAACTACTGAGCCTGCGCTCTAGAGCCCCCGAGCCACAACTACTGAGCCCGTGTGCCACAACTACTGAAGCCCGCATGCCTAGAGCCCGTGCTCCGTAACAAGAGAAGCCACTGCAATGAGAAGCCCATGCACCGCAACGAAGAGTAGCCCCCGCTCACCGCAACTAGAGAAAGCCCGCGCGCAGCAACGAAGACCCACCACAGCCAAAAATAAATAAATAAAATAAATAAAAATTTATAAATATACATATATATATCATTTATTCCAAGTTAAATGAATTCGCAACTATTTTGGGGAGAGGGAGGATCATTTTTGTGACTAAGCCAGCTCTCCCTCTTCCTTTTTCCTTCCCTCTGCCCCACTCTTACTTTATCCTTATACTCACTAAAATACAAGCGTTTTGACCCAAAATCCATGCCGTAAAATGACACACTCCCCCACCCCCACCCCAGGCCCAGTGTATGTTGCTTCTTGGCTGCAGCCAGCAGCAGTACGTGAGCTGCTCTGAGGCCACCTCCGTCTGTCTTACTCCCTTTTCCTTCCCCTGCCTGTAAGATGGGCAGAATTGTCCTGGCACCACCTTCCTGGGTTAGGACGTAGCTGGTTAGGAAGACTTAGAGTATTCCAGAAGTGTCATCCCAATTTATTGAATAAAACAGGAAGATATAGTATAGTAAGTTGAATGAGTATCCCCTCATGTCCATATAGAACCTCAGAACGTGACCTTATTTGGAAAATAGGGTCTTTGCAAATGTAATTAGTTAAAATGAGGTCATACCTGGATTAGAGTTGGCCCTAAATCCAATGACTGTTGTCTTTATAAAAGAGAAAACAGAGACACAGACACACACGCATACAGACACACAGACGAAGAATGCCATTTGACAACAGAGGCAGAGATTGGAGTGATGATTCATCTATAGACTAAGGAAGGCCAAGGATTGCTGGCCACCACCAAAAGCTGGCAGAAAGGCCTGGAGCAGATTCTCCCTCAAAGCCTCCAGAAAGAACCAACCCTGCCAATACCTTGATTTCAGACTTCTGGACCCCGGAACTGTGAGAGATAAATTTCTGCTGACTTAAGCCACCCATTTTGTGGTACTGTGTTACGGCAGCCCTACGAAGCTAGTCTACACAGGATCCCTGGTGTCACCTGAAATCGTCCCCAGTGCTGACTTGTCATTGTAGGATTATCTAAAACACAGAGAAATGTCCTTGTAAGCCTGCCCCAAAGCAGAGAATGAACAGTCCACTCTGGAATGTAAATACTCAAGAAATGATGAGATTTTTCCTGTTTCCTGACCAACCACAAGTCTCTCTTTGTAGAAGGTGAACTATTTATGGCATATTCCAAGTTCTAAGAACCCAGGGCTCTCTTGCAAGGGAGGCAGTGTGATGTAATTCAAAAAGCTCGGAAACTGGGCTCAGACCACCAGGGCCTAAATCTCGACTCTCATTTACCAGAAGTGTCGCTCTGAGATGGTCACTTAATCTCTTTGAGCTGGACTCCCAATCTGTAAAAGGAGACAATAAAAATTTATGCCTAACATATTTTAGGGAGTCATTGCTGGGATCTGATGAGATAGTTTATCGGAAATCATTGTTTAAACTGTAAAGCATCAGGCAGATGTTACCAATCACTAGTGTTTGCCTGTGGGGTGCGCAGGACAGAGAGGAAGGGCAGGAGGGACACTTACTTCTTACTGTATCCTTTTTTTGTTCCATGCATATAGTGAAAATAATATGTTAAAAATATTTTAATGTGTAATGAAGGGGAAAATGTAAATAGAATTGTGTGCCCATTTCCATCGTCGCCCAGCGAAGACATCTAGAATGTGGGCACCAATGGCCCTCAGGTAGGAACCTCCGTCTCTCCTGAGCTTCCGGTGCAGGAGCTCCTGGGACACGACCCAGCTCATGTCTCCTGAACCATTTTTCCTTGCTTGTGTTAATCCACAGTTTGGAAACTAGAATTGGGTGTCCAGCCCTGCCATGGATTTCACATTGTCTGATTTACCTTTTTGAAATCTAGAGAGAATAGGGACCCCTCTTGCCAAGTGACTGGGGCAACTTATAGAATTGTGTGTAAAGACAAAGGCATATTTGGGAAGGCATTTTCCCAGAGCATTTTGAGGTCTTGTGCTCATCCCAAAGGCACGGCAAGAAGTAAACGCTTTATACCCAGACAAAACTATAATTCTAAAAATACATGCACCCCTATGTTCATAGCCAAGAAATGGAAACAACCTAAATGTCCATCGACAGATGACCGGAGAAAGAAGATGTGGTATATATACATACAATGGAGTATTACTCTGCCATTAAAAAGAATAAAATAATGCCATTTGCAGCAACATGGATGGACCTAGAGATTATCACACTAAGTGAAGTCAGAATGAGAAAGACAAATGCCACATGATATCACTTATATGTGGAATCTAAAATATGACACAAATGAACATATCTATGAAACAGAAACAGACTCACAGACATAGAGAACAGACTTGCGGTTGCCAGTGGGGAAGTTGGGGTGGGGGGAGGAAAGGACTGGGAGTTTGGGATTAGCAGATGCAAACTATTATATATAGGATGTGTAAACAACAAGGTCCTACTGTATAACACAGGGAACTATATTCAATATCCTGTGATAAACGATAATGGAAAAGAGTATGAAGAAGAGTATATGTATGTATATGTATAACTGAGTCACTTTGCTGTACAGCAGAAATTAACACAACATTGTAAATCAACTATACTTCAATAAAATTAAAAAAAAAAAAAAAGGAGGTGCTTTAATCAGAGTCCCCAAGGGATCAGAACGGGAAGCTGAACCTTGCCTGCACTTAATGAAGCTCTCTGCCCACCCCCTGCCAGGTGATGAGCAGGTCCTCCAAGGTCCTGAGGGCTCATCTGGGTCCTTCCCCCTGATTCTATGTCCCAGGGCTGTGCCTGACACTCGCACCAGTCCACTCCCTGCCAAGACTCCACTCCTCCAGTCACCACTGGCCTCTTCGAAAGCTCTATCCCCTCGACACCACCAGCACTAGCTGGCCAATGTGACACTCCACTTGGGTCAGCCTTCCGCCTATAAAGGCCCCCTCTTCATCCTGTTTTGGGGGTATAAGGCTTAGAGCAAAGTCCCTTGAGCCCCCAGTGGGAAGGCTCCTTCAGCTCTGCCACACAGCCCTCTCCTTCGGAGCACTGACATTTCAGTCCCGCACCAGCTGTGGGGCCAGCGCAGCCTTTCTCCAGAACCAGAGGCATTTTGGCCTTGGTTTTGAGTTGGAGTCACCAGGCGAGGATCCTTCCCCACTTTAGCAGTGCCCTGACGTTATTCCCCACAGCCTATCTTTCCCAAGCCCCGACTGTATATAAGTGAGCTCAGACTGTATACAGGATTCAGGTTCTGTCCCAGGCGGCCCTGGGTCCTTGTCATCCAGGGTGTGGGGTTGTCGAGCATAAGAGGGGGCTGGCATGTATGACTGTGGCCTGTCTCCATGGGCCTCAGCTCTAACCAAGACATAGCCAGGCTTGCCCTCCTCTTGTAAGAGTTTAACAAGGATGCTTGTGATTCCCTTATACACTACAATAGTTCAGAGCAACAACTTTGGAGTCAAAGACAAACCTGGGTTCAATCCCAGCTCCACAGTTCGCAAGCCATGCAATCTTGAGCAAGTTACTTAATCTCCTGTAATCTCAGTTTCTTCATTTGTAAAATGAAGATCAAATAGAGCCAGGTTACAGGGATGTCAAAAGAAAGAAATGAGATAATGCATATAAAGGGCTAAGTGTTGGTACCTGGCATGTAGTAAGCACTTAATAAATATTATTTTGTTGTTGTTATTAATGAAATGATTTAGTTTCTAGTGATAGCTTAAGCTTGAGCTTGGTGAACTTGAGCAAGTTATTTCACCTCTGTGGGCTCTTATTTTATATAAAATGAGAGGATGGGTCTTGAGCCTTGCATTCCTTCCTACTCCGTGATCCTACGATTCCTTTGACCCTAATGGGTTAATTCCACCTGCCACGGGGACCAACGTTAGGATGATCAGATGAGGTGACTGCCTACAGGGCAAGATGAGAGAGGCTGCCAGAAGTCTACCAGGCTTCTTCAAACCAAAGCCTGTCTGTCTCCTGGCCTAGATCCCAGGGCAGCGGCAGGAAGGGCTGTGGGGAGTTTGCCTGTAGGAGTAGCCTGGTAGATAACCAATATTAAAGGAAGGAATGCCAGGCCCTGAAGTCTACCTGAAAAACAGAGCCTGAGGTCCAAAGGAACAGGCATCGCTGAATAGGGTAAATGTCTGTCCCTGACTGAGTCCTAGTAAGAAAAGTTGGGAGGCGACTCTGGGCTGAAAACGCAGTTTCTTGAGCTCTCTGAAGAGGCATTGTGGGCATTGGTTAAAGACTTGGCTGAAGAGCCAGATTGCTTGGCACTTTCCTAATGACTTACACACACTTAGTCTTCACAACAACCCAGAATCTTGGTTCTTCCACTTAGCAGCTCTGTGACCTTGGTCAAAGTACTTAACCTCTCTGGGCTTCACATTCCTCATTTGTGTAGCAGGGGTAATAACAGTAGCTCCGCCTACTGAGTTGTTGTGAAAACTAAGTGTATATGAGTCCTTAGGAAAGTGCCAGGCATATAAGTGTTATGTAAGTGCTGGCTGCAAATTTTTTTTTTAATTAATTTATTTATTATTTATTTATTTTTGGCTGTGTTGGGTCTTCATTTCTGTGCGAGGGCTTTCTCCAGTTGCGGCAAGCGGGGGCCACTCTTCATCGCGGTGCGCGGGCCTCTCACTATTGCAGTGTCTCTTGTTGCAGAGCACAGGCTCCAGACGCGCAGGCTCAGTAGTTGTGGCTCACGGGCTTAGTTGCTCCGTGGCATGTGGGATCTTCCCAGACCAGGGCTCGAACCCGTGTCCCCTGCATTGGCAGGCAGATTCTCAACCACTGCGCCACGAGGGAAGCCCCTGCAAATATTTTTATGATATTGCTTTGGGCTTGGTATGCTGAGGACACCTTTGTAGGGGGGAAGGCAGGTGGTCCCTCTAACGTTGCAGTAGAAACAGTCAGGAGCTTCCCCCTGGAGGTCTGGGGCATAGGTGGAGCTCCTATAAGACACTCTCTGGAGAGTCTCAGAAATGTGTGCAAAAGGCTTTTTGGATGGTCCCATAACAGTGGCAGAGTATACCAGAAAAATATAGTGTCTCGGGGCTTCCCTGGTGGCGCAGTGGTTGAGAATCTGCCTGCCAATGCAGGGGACACGGGTTCGAGCCCTGGTCTGGGAAGATCCCACATGCCGCGGAGCAACTGCGCCCGTGAGCCACAACTACTGAGCCTGCGCGTCTGGAGCCTGTGCTCCGCAACAAGAGAGGCCGCGATAGTGAGAGGCCCGCGCACCGCGATTAAGAGTGGCCCCCGCTTGCCGCAACTAGAGAAAGCCCTCGCACAGAAACGAAGAGCCAACACAGCCGTAAATAATAAATAAAAAAAAAAAAAAAAAAAAAAATATAGTGTCTCACAAGTTACTATAACCTTTCCATGCAGGGGCCTGAGGAAACTAAGTTTACCCCATCATTATTAGGGATCAAATCCCCTCAAGTCGGATACCCCTGGATGGGCTAAACAGTAAATTGTCATCTGCCATTCAGCGCAAATGAGTTTCTCAGATGAGCCAGTGTTTTAGCAGAACCCGAGGAAATAAGAACTAAAATTGGATGGGGCAGGCCAGTCCTAGCACGGGCTCTGTGTGGGACAGCAGGTGGGTGGGCCCTGGGTGGCAGACAGGAAGCTCTGAGTGTGTTTTGGGCATACGTGGGGATTGCAGAGAGCAAGGAGGCAAGCACCCGACAAAGGTGGCCTGCTTCAACCTCGGGTTGAAGCCCCTGGGTCCACCATTGACAGAATCTCCGTGGGCCACAGCCCACCAGGGCTGCCCCTCGTGCCCTCGCCTGGCCGACCAAGGTAGACCTTCCCCGCGGAAGCCATCTCAACCGTGTGGGACTTGGCTGCCCCCTAACGGCCACTAGGCAGAAGTCCTTCTCTTATAATTGGAGAAAACGCGAAGATTTTACAACAGCATTTGGATACCGCTTTTCAGTTACAAGGCACTGTCACAAATATGAGTGTAGCCTTTCTGCTTGAGTATGCCCTCTATCTCCCATAGTCTTCAGCCACTTGGAGCATATTTCCCCCCACCCGTCCCCAGCCACTTCCAACACTCCACCTTTCCGATTCCCTTGACTCATCTAGTTTTTCCTTATGGGTGGAGGAAAGGGTCCTGGAGCCTGGGGAGGACTGGGTGAGTTCTGACTCCTCCAGGGCCTTGGGTTCTTGCTCCAGCCAGAGCACTGGAGAGCACAGCTGGAAAACGGCAGCCCCTCCGCTCAGCTTGCCCACGCTCTCCCTTCTTCACACAGTGGTCCTGACCCCCTGGACACACCTCAGGCCTAGAATTGCTCTGAGTTGTCTTTGCTTCTGAGCTGCAACCCCCAGGAGTCTGCAACTTTCAGCTCCTCTTTAAAGTGGATTCCATCCACACTATGCCCCCCAAACCAGCACACATCCTGTCCTTTCTCTGCTGCTGTTTGAGGGGCTTACTGATTGTCCCCAGAGTGAAGGGGGTAGCAGATAATGAAACCTCCAACAGGGCAAATTACAGAGGTTCCCATACTTTCAAAGGTCTCACAGCCATGGTCCCTCGTCTTTGGCTTCTAACTCTGCTGAGATCATTGAAAACCCCAAAGGTGAGGTTCAGATCCTCTTCCCTCCTCAGGAGCTCAGCCGAGATGCTCTCAGACCCAACGGTATTCTCCCTTGTGTGGAGTGTCCTAGAGACCACTGCTGATTATCTTTCCGCAGGAAAAGGTAATCTGAGAGTCATACTGAATATTTTAAATGTTTGACGTGGAATGTGTTTTGGTTTTGGATGTGTTATTTTGAGAAACCACTTAGAGATGTCTTGTTTGGGGCAGCATAAGCCAGCCATTAAAATGGTTTCATTCTGAGTGTTAAACTTTGTTTCCCCAGGCAAGGCAAAGCAGTTGAGCCAGTTGGGATGATGTCCTTCCTTTCAACGTGAGACCTGGGAAGAATTAAGGCAATGAGAGGGGAGGATGCAATGGAAGGGAGCTGGGCCTGCTCTGATGGACAAGAGCTGGGCTAGGACCACGGGGGGGACTGACTCCCAGGCACATGATGGGATCACAGCAGTGGGCGTGGCTTTCCTGATCCGATGGCACCCTGAGAGCCAGCCTGACCCCGTGAGCTTTGACCCCCATGGAAGCCTCAGCAGGCTGGGGCCCAAGACTGGGGAGGATGCAGGATGCTGAGAATGGACGTGAGAGGGAAGATGGGGGTGGAGGGGTTGGTTCTACTTCCTTCTCTCTTAACGACCCCTAATATTTTAGCTTCTCTCCCCTGCCTGGTGTTGAGCATTCAGTTCCATTGGACCATAATAGGTGAGAAGAAAGAGAGGGATTTGAAATCCTTGAATTCCTCCAACTATCGCAGGAGCCATCAGAAACACCCACCAAGGGCTCACTTGCACTTGGATGCTTCCGAGTAGGGTGACAGCCACACGCTTGCCCTCTCTGGGGGGAAACAACACCCCGTGAGATGGAAGAAACACTTGGGACCTAAAGGTAGCTGCATCGGCACAAGCTCGTTATCCACACCCTTCCCTTTTTTGCAGCTCCCTCTGACTGTGCCAATATTGCCACAACTCTCTCCAGTCTTGTCTCAGACTTACCGCTTCCTCTTTCCTGTGCTATCCCACTTTCTCTGAGTTCCCCAGTCTGGCAATGGGCACAGCCCCTCCCCGCTCTGTGGCCCCTCCCCACCTCTCAGTCTTGGCCCCCTTAAGGGCTCCCCATTCTGTGAGCACCAAGGGTGCCCGGACTGTGCTAGGGGCTGGTAGAGGAAATTCCTATAGTACAATCTCTCTTACGAAGAAGCTGGTTGGGGAGGAGACTGGGGAGGGGTGGTCATAGGTCAGGAAGGAACTACAGGGACTTCCCTGGTGGTGCAGTGGTTAAGAATCCACCTGCCAATGCAGGGGACATGGGTTCGAGCCCTGGTCTGGGAAGATCCCACGTGCTGCAGAGCAACTAAGCCCATGCGCCACAACTGCTGAGCCTGTGCTCTAGAGCCCGTGAGCCACATCTACTGAGCCCGGGTACCACAACTACTGAAGCCCGCACACGTAGAGTCCATGCTCTGCAACAAAGAGAAGCCACCGCAATGAGAAGCCTGCGCACCGCATCGAAGAGTAGACCCTGCTCGCCGCAAGTAGAGAAAGCCTGCACGCAGCAACGAAGATCCAAGGCAGCCAAAAATAAATAAAAATTTTAAAAATTAAAAAAAAGAAAGAGGGCTTCCCTGGTGGCGCAGTGGTTGAGAATCTGCCTGCCAATGCAGGGGACACGGGTTCGAGCCCTGGTCTGGGAAGATCCCACATGCCGCGGAGCAACTGGGCCCGTGAGCCACAATTACTGAGCCTGCGCGTCTGGAGCCTGTGCTCCGCAACAAGAGAGGCCGCGATAATGAGAGGCCCGCGCACCGCGATGAAGAGTGGCCCCCACTTGCCGCAACTAGAGAAAGCCCTCGCACAGAAACGAAGACCCAACACAGCCATAAATAAATAAATAAATAAAACCCAAAAGTTAAAAAAAAAAACAACAACAAAAAAACCAATTTAAAAAAAAAAAAAAAAAAAAAGAAAGAACTACAAAGCCTTGTCCTAAGTACTATCCTAGAGGTTTATACAGATGGTCGTTTAATTTTTTAAATTCAGTCTTGGAAACAATATGCTCCCAGTCCCTTTTTGTCCCTTTCCTTCCAGCTTGGGACACTTTTGAGAGAATGTGATGTTTGTTGCTACAAACACACTGAAGATGACAGGGCAGAAAAATGGGAAAAGCCTGGTTTTTGATGGCAGCATTAAGCCATTGAAGCAAGTCTGAAACCATCTGTCTCCAGACTTTTTGTTAAGTAAATAAAAACATCTCCCTAGGGTTTAAGCTACTGTTAGTTGACTTTTTGGTTGCTTGTAGCCCAAAGCATTATAACCAATATACATTTTCTTCCCTGAATGAGAGAAGAAAGTTAAGGGGGAGTTGGGGATGGACAAATCACAGTTCTAGTGACCAGTCTGGGCAAACCCAAGTTCTTTGTGGAAAGGGGCAGAAAATCCTGTGGTAGATGGGCCAACTTCACCTTTGTTTAACTTTTTCAGCCAATATTTATAGAGTGGCACCTATGTCCCGGGCATCATGATTAAGTTGCTGAGGCTAAAATCAAGAGCAAAACCACACACAGTCCCAGTTCTCATGAGGCTTAGAATCCAATGAGGGAGTAAGACATTAACCAAATAGTAATCCTAACAAGTAAATAATTAGAAGCTGAGCTAAGCACATGGAGGAAAGACACAGATGCTGTGAGAACCTACAATACAATACATACAACAAAGCCTGGAAGCTGGAAAGACCTCCCTGAGAAAGCAATCTATCTATAAGCTAGGAGCTGAAGGAGGAAGGGGAGGGGTGAACCAGGCAGAAGCTAGTGAGGGCTGGGGATACTGGGAGCAGTGCATGCAAAGGCCCTGGGGCAGGAGGGAACCAGGCTGGTTTGAGAGCTCTGAGAGGAGCAGACTAGAGTTTAAGTGGATTGAAAAGTTTGCCTTCAGTGTCTCCCCAAATCTGGCCTACCAGTGTTCCCCACGATCCCCCCCTGCTTCTTTGCTCATCCCACACTGCCCTTCAGGAACCCTGTGTCCTCAAGGCTCTTTGACTAAAGTATGCACATTCTGGAACTCCACCCAGACCTGCCTTTCCCTCTAACCCCACCCTTCAAATGACCCTCCTCCCTATCAAAACCCCCTTTGCTTCCCCATAAACCAATCTATCAAAGAATTTCTCCTACATTTTCTTCTCAAAAAAGAGTGAGAGAGCAAGTGAATGAGATATTGAGAGAGAAAACCAGCCTGTCACTGTTGGAATTCAGACAGCAAGCAAAGAATTTTAGGCAGGAGGCAGGCCCTGGACACGGCACCTCCCACACACCCTCCTCCATAAGACACCAGTGGGCTCTGCATGGGAGATGCGTGGGGTGCAGGTCGGGCTTTCAGGGTGGGCCGGCTGCTCCTTTCCTTTCCTGGATACACCGGTAACTTCTCCTCAGCTGCGGAACTCAGAGGTCTCTGTACCCAGGTTTCTCACCGCAACTGTGCCCGGGGCTTTGGGGGAGCGCTGGGCCACCCTCTGAAGAACTGACTTCAAAAGGCCTAAAGAGCTGCAGTGTGGCCCAGTGGGAGGAGGCTGGCTTTGGAACTAGACAGCTGTGGGGCGTGACCTGGGCCATCACTAAGCTTTCTGAGCCTCAGTTGCCTCATCTGCAAAAAGGGAGTAAGATTATCTTCTTTACAGAGTTTCTGTGAGGATTAGAAATAAAAATGTATAAAAGAAGGAGAAAGAGGAGATTTTTAAACCTAAGCTAGGGCTCAAGCACAAATCTAGTGTCCAGGAACTAGCATTCAGTCTCAATTTCAAATATTTTGCCCTACATGTCCACTCCCATGTATTGGGCCCTGGGTCCTGAGTTTTTATTTGGAAAGCAAGATGATCCCTGTAAGTCAAGATCTGCATGGTCCGATTTGCTAGCCACTGGTTACATGCGGCTATATAAATTCTAACTGAAATAAAATTTAAACTTCAGTTCCACACCCTAGCCACATTTTAAGTGCTCAATAGCCATTAGTGGTATTGGACAGGGCAGATATAAAACATTTCCATCAGAAAAGAAAGTTCTATTGGATAACGCTGGCTTAGAGAAAAGGGCCATGTGTAAACAGGAGGTCTGTTTATTTTACATGTCATCCCACTCCTGGACCAAGACACAGACTGGGACCAGCTGGTGGTTAGAGAAGCACTACATGAGTGCGATTGTGTCTGTGTGTGTGTGTGTGTGTGCACATGCATGTGTGTATGGGTGGTGGACAGGCCAGGTGTTCGAGCCCTGGTCTGGGAAGATCCCATATGCCGCGGAGCAGCTGGGCCCGTGAGCCACAATTACTGAGCCTGCGCGCCTGGAGCCTGTGCTCCGCTACAGGGGGGGCCGCGATAGTGAGAGGCCCGCGCACCGTGATGAGGAGTGGCCCCCGCTTGCCACAATTAGGGAAAGCCCTCGCACAGAAACGAAGACCCAACGCAGCCATAAATAAAATAAATAAAAAATAAACATAGAATAATCATTTAAAAGAAAAAATTGTAACAGTGGCAGTAATTTTTAAAACCTGCAGTTTTTCTGGTATCAATTTCCTTATTGCTATGTTGATATCTCATTCATCCAGAATTCAATATCTGGCAACCTCACTCATGTGCAAAACAAAGCACAGAATCAGAAATCAGGTGAAGAAGGAAAAGCCTGGAGAAACTGAAATAGATATCACATGATGACAGCACTAATGCTTTTGGACGCCATTTATCCCTTTTTTTAAGCGCCATCTAATAACCCGGGTTAGTTGTCTGAGTCTAATCAGATTGTAGGCAATTTATAGAGTAGCCGCTGGAGATGGGCACCCTGACAGCAAGAGAAGTGGCAGCCGGTAATAAGGGAGGAGAGAGAGAAACTATGAAAAGCAGACCACAAGCCCATAAAGCACAGCAGCCTGGATCTGTCTCAGAGGGCGTGTTTGACAGCATCTCTGCAGTTCCTGCATAATTCCATGCTCTTACCAACGGGCTCAGAAGATACATCTCTAGAAGTCCAACAGGTGAGTGATGCAACGGTTAACATTGTGTTCATATAGGGCCAACCCTCACCCATCCAGTCTCAAGCTCTCCCCAGCATTTCTGAGAGCTGCAATGTTACCTACTTCTTGTTACCACTTTTTTTTCCCCACTGAGGAGACAATCCAGAAGGAAGATCCCTAGCCTGGTGTCTGGAGACCCGAGTCACCCATCCACCCAACCGTTATTCTTTGAGCTCCTGCTATGGGGCTCCATTTCCTCCCCTGTATAATGAAGGTCGGTCTACGTAAGCTCTCAGACTGACAGTCCATGTTTTCAGGACGAGGCTGTTTGGGGCTGGGCAATAATGATCACTAACATTATCAAGGATTTACCAGGCACAGGTGGTTTCTAAGTGCTTTACATAGCTAAGCTTTAATCCTCCAAACAACCCTATGAGGCTCAGGTTAAGTGGCAAAGGGCCCAGCAATTGTTTTAATCCCTAGCTGTCAATGTCTTGAAATTCTTAATTTTTGAACCAGGAGCCCACCTTTTCATTTGGTATTGGGCCCTGCAAATTATGTTGCCGGTCTCCCCTCTAGAGTAGCTGAGTAACTGACAGTTGTGGTCCCTGACCAACGGCAATAGCTAGCATCATCTGAGAGCTGGTTAGAAATGCAGAGTCCCAGGCCCAGCACAGCCCTCCTGAGTCAGATCTGCGCTTTATCAAGATCAGATCCAGAGCCTGCAATCTCAGTCGCTGTCGTCTGCTATTTCCTTCCATGTCCGCATTTACTGGAAACAGGAAAGACCCCAATTTCTGATCTTCAAGTGAGAGGAGATTCACCTTGCTTCTGAGAAGTGGGCTTCTAAGGGCCCCAGATCCTAGAACAGCGTGGGCAGGCCCCCGCACAGACTGTCAGCAGCGTCGGCTAATTCAGACGTTACACTGTCCCCAGGACCGGACTGGGGTCGGGACTAGGACGGCGGCGCCAAGGAACGGAGGGCGCAAAATTTAAGGAGGCACGCGCTCCCAGGTACTGATTCCGCAGCCGCACGGCTCTGATATGCGTGCCTCGGGTGAAAAAGTGAAAAGGGAAAGTGAGGGGAAAGTGAGAAGTCTCGGTTAGCTGGCGCTTCCCCCACCGGTGCGGTGCCCGTCCGCGCTGTTCCGCAGGCGCGCGTGGGGGCGCTTAGAAAAGCCAGGCTCCAGTCCTGGGGATTTCTGGTTAGAGCAGCTCCGGTACAGGGTACTCCAAAAAAGAGCCTGATTGCTCAGAATCAGAATACAATCCTTTCACCATCTCTTATCATTTTTAACCCTAGGAAGCTGGCAGCAACCCTCTACCCCTCTGGTACCTTTAAGCTCACAGCTCTGCGTTGGAGATGGTTGGGGCTGCCTTCACCCTGCATCAGAGAGCCCCTCCCGGGGGGCGGAGCTGGGTGCGTGGGGCCTGCGGCTTTTGTGCCCGCATGAGTGCAGGTGGGAGGCTAGGCTGGAGATGGCTCACCTGAATTCAGCTCGAGCCATTCACAGCACCCGGTAGAGGCCAGAGACTCCTTGGGGCAGCGTCTAGTTGGGGTTCTGCATCAGCAAAGGCGCTGATCTTCAGCCGGCTGCCGGAGTGGAGAGGGTCCTGCTGATGGGAGGGTTGAGAAACTTAGTGATTTTCCAGGGCCGAGGTTCCCAGAGCCGACTTACCTTCAGAGCTTTTCCTCACCTGCAGAGATTTCTAAAATTAGGATTCTCCAATCCACACAAATCAGAATCTCCTGGAGATGGAGATGGCCCCCGCTACTTTTGTATGAAGTAGAAAAAAGGTGCCCACTTTGAGCAGATGTGCCCTGCTGGGATGTGGCTTGGCAAGTGGGTGGAGCCTTTAGGCGAAGAAACCCCCTCCCCTTAGGAATGCAGCCCTGGGGGCTCGGAGATCTTGGACTGAGGGACATACATTGCCCTTAGGCCCCCATTTGCCCGCTTTATGCAGAACAAAACCTGCACTGCTGTGAGCCATGGACCTGGGTGGGGTTGGTAAAAGCCTTGCAGGTATTTCTGATGACTTGCCAATGGGAGCCTCTGAGGCCTGGAGAGTGGATGTGATACGTCTTGGCCAAACATGGCGTCATGGCCACTCACCTCCTGTGAGGTTCCTCAGACATTCCCAGGCCAAGGTTCTGCCCCTTTCTTTATTACCCACACAGAATAAACAAAAAGAAAGCCTAACCTCCAGGAATAACATTTAGGGAAGGGAGTGAAGGAGGGAAGAGGAAGGAAGGGGGAAGAGAAGGAGGGGAGGGCCCTTATCTACATTAAACAGGTCCAGCTCTGCCTGTGAGCACAGCTGAGTCATGCTAGGTGTCCTGCTCCACCCCCCACCTCCTGGAAGTGAGACAGCTGCCAATGGGCATTTCTCCTTCAGGACTGCGTTCTGGGGGGCTACACAGGCTTGCTGGTACTGGTGGCAGGGAGTCTGGGCTCTCCTCCACCAAAGGCTGGCTGAGCACCCTGGAGGGAGTGACACCCCTCTCAAGGTGTTCCAGCCTTTCCAATGCAAAAGGGAGGTGGGTTCCAGGGTGTTAATGAGAGGGCTCTCCACTCCTTCATGTCTGGGAGAGGTTCCGAGTCATGTAGTTCTTTTGGCATTGCCCTGTAGCATCCATTATGGTGAGAGTGGGCAGCTGGGATAGAGAGGTGGGTGTATCAGTCAGTTTTCACTAAGTTACACCATGGTAACAAACAACCCCTCCCTTCAAACCTCAGTAATTACAACAACAAAGGCTTACTTCTCACTCAGTCTGGCTGCAGCTCCCTTCCCAAGTTGTCTTCATTAACGGACCCAAGCTGTAGGAACAGCCCCTCTCTGGGCCATGCTGGACTGTGGCACAGGGAAAGAGCAATGGTGGAACCAAGTGATGGTGCTTAAAGCGTCTGCTGGGATATGCAGCTGACGTTTCATTGGTCAAAGCGAGTCACGTGACCCATCCCAAGTCACTTGCGTGTGACTTGCAGCAGGGACGTATAATTCTATCACAAGGATAGGGCAGTGAATAATTGGGAACAGTAATGCAATCTCCCACAGTGGGCCCCTGACTTAGGCCAAGGGGATTCCTTCTAAGGAAGAGAGAACATCCTTTGGCCAAAGGAGACAGTATGAAGTGGTGAAAAGAAAAAGGCTTGGAATCAGACAGGTCTAGATTTTAACCTGGACTCAGCCACATACTAGCTGTGTGATCTTGTCCAAGTTATTTACCTTCTCTGAATCTTCTTTTCCATCTACAGAAAGGGTATAATACTTAGTTCACAGGGAAACTTTGAGGCTTAAATGAGATAGTAAATATTAAGTCTTTGGCACATAGTAGGAATACAGTAAATAAAAACTCCCTACTCTACTCCGTTCCCATCTTTTGTATTTTATCCATAACTCTGGAGATATTTATCATCAAGACTCCATCTACTAACCTCACAGGGTTGGGATCAAGTGGAACAGAGAGAATTTATTGTGTCCTTACTACGTGCCAGGCACTGAACCACACAGTTTACCTTCATGATCTCACTTGTTTTGTCCAATAACCCTGTGAGGTTGGTACGATCATTACCCCATTTTATAGATGAGGAAAATAAGGATCAGAGAAGATAGGTAACTTGCTAAAGGTCATGCAGTGACAGAAGTAGGATTTAAAGCCATGCTTTAGATTCCAGGACCCATGCTCTAGAGCAATGATTTTTGAGAGTGATTTGTTTGGTAGATAAGTAAAGAAACTGAGAGTAAGTTTGGAAACTTATGGCAGCTGGACATTGCCATGACATTCAAGTGAAAGCGAAATGCCCTTATTTCGCTGAACAGAATACAGAGTAGTTTAGGTGATGTAGAAGTCTCTGGTAAGTTGCATGTGGTGGAGGCCATTCTAGTCATGCAAGTAGGACCACACAATTGTCTATGACTCAGAGGAAATGAAAATCGCTGGTCGTCACCACAGACGGCGTGAGGGGCAGTGCTCTGGAACACTGCATTCACTATGTGCTGGTGGGCCTGCCGGGTCAGCTGCGGCAGACCAGGGAAATATCTGTGGTTAATCAAAATGATACCTCGTTTACACTGATGGGTGAGGTCTGGGAGCAGGGTTTGTGTATTGCCCATGGCAACTGGTTTGTGCCTTGCACACAGGATACACTCAATATGAGTATCCTGCTCCAGTGAGTGAATGAATGAATTGATGGATGAATGAATGAATATGTTTCTCACTGTAAGAGGGCAATTTGATGACCTTGGGCAAAGCCAAGATTTGGGCAAAATTTCTTTTCCAACTTTTCCTGCTGCCTGCACTCCTAGCTCCTCTCTCCTCCCCCTTTTTGTCTCTGCCTAAGCTTTTACATGCCTTCAGGACCCCACAAGCCCTCCTTTTCCTGTGAGTGGTGCCCTATTCTGGGCCTCTCACTGCCCCTTTCCCCAGCAACTTCCCAGTTCTGAGTCTCTTCCAGGGGGACCCCCTCCAGCTGACTGCCCCTGGGGAGTAGGGGTCCACTCCCAACAGAGATAATACAGAGCATAGGCAACTGGGGATGGTCTGTGTTGGGTCTGATAGACACAGGAGACCGGCAATAGTATATGCTGCTGGTGAGGGCATCTAGAAATGTGGTACATTTCTAGAAAGCAGTTTGGCAACATGTATCAAGAATTTAAAAAATATATACGCTTTAACGTAAAATTAAGCCCTAGATATTTATCTGAAATAATCAGGGATGTAGCAAAATCTTTATGTATAGAGATATATCATAGCATCATTTACACAGTGAAACAGGAAATTCAACCTAAATGGAAATGATTAAATAAATACATTATGAAATAGGCATGATGAAATATTATGCAGCCATTAAAGTAATGTTTCTGAATTGTTTTTAATGATTTGATGAGATGCTTATTAGCTATGACAAATGGAAAAGGAAGGGTTTAAATTTTTAAAATAAAATTTAATAAAAATATATGTGTATGTAAAAATACTCATCATCTGTCTAGGTGATGGGATTTGAGTGGTTTTATCCTTTTTGGTATTTTCTAAATTTTCTATAATGAGCACAGATTATTTTTATGATCAGAAAAAATATAGAAAACATTGTTTAAAGTCTTTTCTGGTTTTGCAGACAGTCACTCCCTCACTGCAGTCCTGCTCTGATGCAGGACACTGCTGGGGGAAGTGCCCCTGCATTTGCCAGGAGCAAGCCTTACATGGTTAGCTTGTATTCTGGTCCTGGCTTTGCCACTAACTGGCTGTGGGACCGTAGACAAGTCATTTTATTTATCTGGGCTTTGGGGGGTCCTCATTTATAGAATGAGATTACTGGATTAGATGATTTAAGAATTAAATTCTGATTCTGTGATTCTAACAAACTCACTGGGTCAAGGTATTCATTGTGAATAAGGCTTCATGATTTATCCTTTTTTAGTGTAAGTATAGTAAATGGGATTCTTAGCCATAGCTAAAGAAGTGACTCTCTAATGGTAAAATTTCACATCAGACTGTGAATCACCTACACCCAAATACTGACCTGATAGTTCTCTACAGCTTACACGTTCTGACATCAGCTGGCCCTTTTGAGAGAGTCAGAATCCCTTCCACATCAGCCTCTGGCCCTGAAAGGGAGATGGGAGGTGTCTCTCTGGAAGAACAAGACAAGTTCCTTGGTCCTGAGTTTCCTTCCCTTCCCTGCTTCCTTCCCCCAGTCTCAAGCTGTTCCCCACTGTCTGTCTGCTTCCTCTGTCTCCATCCTCTTCACTGTGGTTGAGTCTGGTTGATGTTAGTGTATTTCCCTGGTAGACTGGTGGCTCAGCCACCACAGCCAGGGGAAGAGGGAGTGTGACTCATGCCCTGTGTCCAGTGAGTCAGACTCGGGGTGGGCTGGACCAGGGGCTTCCCTAGGACAGGAAGCAGGTTCTAAGTAGGCAGAGGCCTTAGCTCCCTCCTAATAGGGATGCTGCCAGGATAGAGGACCAATCTTTCTCCCTTTCACATTTCTGTGAACTCATTCAGGAACCCCTCTTGCCAAAGAAAATGCCATCTCTTCTAAGCCTCAGAAGGTTGTGTCTGGGTAAGGCCAAACTGCCTCTGTGCCAACTGGCTGCCCCCCAGCATCCGAGAGGAAGAAGGAGAATAACAGACCATAGTTAGAACCAAAGAGGATAAGAATTTCCCATTCCAGTCTCTCATGTCCTGGGTTTGAGCCTAGCAAGTTTTCACAGCTCCGATTATCCTTTCCTCCTCTTCCCAGCTCTTGACATGAGAAACAAATGTGTTCACGCTGCCCTGGGGTTAAAATCCAAGTTTGTGTGACCTTGGGCAAGTTATTTAACTGCTTCAAGTTTCAGTTTCCTTAGCTGGAAAGAATGGGATAATAAACTCACCTCATGGCATGTTGTGCATTAAATAGAACCCAGCACCCAATACAGGCCTGGCTTTAGAAGGTGCTGAGTCGATGTTCAGTCTGCAATGGAGTGGAAGCCCCATTGCTTTTGGACTCCTCTGAGATCCGAAGGTCGGTTTGTGCAGAAGGCTGAAATGGGCCATTTCCAGGGCACAGGAGCCCGTTGTGGTTTGGGAGTGGGCTCCAGGCTGGTTCTGAAAGGCAGCCAGGGGCACCATCTCCCAATCTAGAGCTTTCTCTTCCTTTTTAGGCATCTGGGGCCTTTCCCCTTCTTGGTGAACAGTCCTAACAGGGCCCTTCACACTGCGGGGCAAACAATGAATAAACTGACCTTCTCCTAAGGACTACCAGACAGGATCAGTTTTACTGATGCTTCCTTTTGTTTCGGGCGCCAATATGGCTTGTTGTCCATCCATCCAGCCCTCACTTAAATTTGTGACATTTTGTTCATCATGGATTTTTTTTTTTTGCATTAATTTTTACTAAAATTTTTAAAAATATTTAACATATTTTAAAACATTGCATTAAAATATTATTTATCTTGTTACTGAGTTCCTTGGCACTCCCTTAACTTTTGCCCCTAATGATGGAAACTTCAGCTCTAACCTTTTGAGGGGAGAGGTGTATTTTGGGGACAGACTGTGCCTGCTTCCTTAAACCTGTGACCTTGCTAATGGGAACTTCCCTCTGCCCCCACCAGAGACCAGGATAAAGTTCCCAGCCTGGTTCCAACTCATCCACTCTCCCACCCCCATTTCCATGGAGCTCAGGAATGACCCCAAATCTTTGAAATCCTTTCGGTTCAGCTTAATTCCGTTAAGTATTAGTCAACGGCAATATACTAAGTGCCAGGCAAGTACCTGGTTAAGGCTGGGAGTGGAGGAAGATGGGCAAAGACGGGAAGAGTCAGAGGGGCAGAGCGCACTGGGGGAACCTGGATGGAGAAAGCCCGGGCGGGGGAGGCTCCGGGAGGCGACACGGGGGCGGGACTCCCCTGAGGACTAACCACGGACCCTAGGACACCTTCTGCGGGGAGACCACGTCAGGAATCCCGTCCAGGACTGACTTCCTGCCCGGGAGGCCCCGCGGCCTCGGGCTCTGGGCGCGGGCCAGCGGGGCGGCGCCGGCGCCGGATCAGAGGCGCTTCCTGGGCGCAGCGCGCGCCGAGCTGCGCGCGGAGGAGCGGGAGGCGCGGGACGGCGCACCGAGGAGGGCGCGTCGGCGGCGACATGGAGGACGGCGTGCTCAAGGAGGGCTTCCTCGTCAAGAGGGTGAGCGCAACGGAGCCTCTCCGGACACGGCCCGGGGCGGGCCCGCGGCGGGCGCCGGCTCACCTGAGCCACGATCGGGCGGCCTGGGGCCACGCTGGGAGGAGGCGCGTGTAGTGGGGAGAGCCGAGTGGACGGTGGTTGGGGGTGAGCTTTAGATAGAAAAGAGGGGCCAGGGCACAGGCGAGGAGGAGAATCCCGCTTGGCTAGGGCGTGTGGGGTGCAGGGGGCGGCTACTCGTAGTGGACAGCTTAGTTAAAACAACTTACTAAAATACGAAGCGTATAGGATTTAAATATGATGTATTAAAACAACGAAAGTGTGTTCGGTAGTCCCCAGCTCCCGTCCAGTTAATGCATCGTCTCCTATATTCTTCACAATAACCCGTGAGCGAGGAGGAAGCTTATGTTTCTTAAGCCCCTACAGTGCACCAGTCCTGGACGTTGTCTCCTTTCATCCTCCCAACAGTCCGACAGGTTGGTGGTCCCACATTACCCGCCCCCCCGCTTTCTTCAAGGGGAAAACGAAGCTCAAAGAGGTTAAGTAGCTCAGGATCTGGGCTAGTGGGTGATGAAACAGGATCAAACCCACTCAGGCTGACTCCAAACCGTTTTCTGCCCCACTGCAGGGTGGGTATTGTTATTCCTGTATTACAGATGAGGAAACAGGGGTAGAAAGATGAGATCGCTTGCCCAGAGCCCCAGGGCTAATAACAGCCGGGACTGGCACCTCCATCCTCGTTTCTTCCACATCACCCCGTGTGGCCTTTCCCACAGCAAGCAAGAGTCCACACAAAAACTCAACATATAGGATCAAGGTAGAACATGAATGAAAATGCAGCTGCAAGAGGAAATTAGATTTTTAAAAGTTCTTTTAACATTGATGTTCACACTAAACATTTATGCTAACCCTAACAGCAGAGCATAAAATCTGGGGATGAGCCTTTTGGCTCTTCTGAGTTTACAGCTTTGGGAGGGGGATGGATGAAGAGGGGTGAAGGGATTCGGCCTCCCCTGGCCACCAGATCAACCCTGAGGTCTCAAAGTCACTTTCTGTTCAATAGGAAATGCAGCCATGTTATTTTACACATTATTTGACATAGGAGGGCGGGTGTGTTGTTTGCTCAAAACTGTAAGCAGGAGGAGGTGTAGGAGGCTGTGCCGGATCAAGGGTCAGAGTGGATACAAGCAGGTACAAAATTCCACGCCTGTTTCATGCCACTGGGATTAAAGTGATAGGTTGGTCGCTCACAGTTTGTGGAGGCAGCTGCACCTTAGAGACACCACCTATGGGGAACTTTTCCTGCAGCTTATAAGGTGAGAGGGAGAGGGGTTTGGGCAGGGGGTTTTGGTGGGCATTGTTGATTGCTGGGATAGCCGAGCCCTGGTAGGGGCCTGTTGAGGACAAGCCCGTGCAGAGGGGCCCTTTGGGGCGTCCCCTTGTTCCTGGGGGTTACCTTATATGATTCCCCACCAACACCACCACCACGCAGAGTCAGGGGAGGGCTGGAGGGAAGGGAGGATGTGAGTTCTCTTCCGGATGGGCCACCCATTCCAGGGTGGCAGCTAAGGGAGTACAGGGTACAGGGAAGTGAGGACAGTCAACCAGGTCTGGCCCCAAAAGCCCACCGAGGGCCTTGGCTGAAATACCTAAAGCACATTCCAGCCAAACCCAAAGACAAGAGTTTGGAGCTGGAGCCTGACCCTGAGGCAAGCGGAAGCCACACCCTTTCCTACAAGGCAGGGATGGGGCCCCTGCCCCTGCTAACAGCCCCTGCCTACTGATCAGTCGGGCTTTCCCTCTCCCTCATTTCCCCTCTCCTCCTGGATGGCAGCAGCAGCCCCCGTGGCCACTGGAGGAGGTGCAGGGCTGTGACGGTGGGATTCCACAGATTCAGGGGGGGGTTTACGGTCCAGAAGTGGGGCAGGGCCCAAGCTGGAAACCCAGAGTACAGAACAGTCATCACCAGTGAGGGCAAAGCAGGAGACGGGCAGGGGCATGATGGATTTGGCTCTTAATCCAGCCCAGACAAGAAAGAAGCAAAGCTCCCGACAGAAATGCAGAGTGCTCACTTGGCCTGGCTTTACAAGGAGGGTGAGGGGGAAGGAAGGCGGATCTGTGTGGGTAGGACTGCTTGTGCTTTAAGAAGCAGCTGAAGCACTGAATCAGGCATTGCTGCCTGGCTCGTACCTCAGAAACAACACTCAGAAAATGACATGGCAGTGTCAACACGCTTTGGCCTAGAAATTTCATTTGTAGGACTCTATCCCCAGGAAATGCCATACAAGCTTTAGGAGCAAAGTGTTATTTCTGTAGTGAAAAAACTGGAAACTACCTATATGTCCCCCCAAATAAACAAATGATTACAAGTGAATTACAGTTATGCAGATGTTAAAAATGTTTATAATATTATAATCCAAAGAGTAAAAATATAAATGGTATGAGTAAGGAAAAAATTTGCTTGGAAGAAAAAAGCAAGAAGGCTAGAAGAAGTTTCGAAAGCTAAAGGTCTCAAATCAAGGTGTTCGCAGGGCCATACTCCCTCTGAAACCTGCAGGGGAGAATCCTTCCTTGTCGCTTTTGTTTCTTGTATTCGCAGGCTGTAAAGGAAACACGCAGATTTTTCCTTCCTGTGTAGGAAAAACCTAGCTCTTCCCCACTCTGTGTTTCTCTATCCTGTGGGGTTCCTTTACTTTTACACAGAACACTTCACTTCTGACTCTTCTGGTCACCAAATGTGTGGAGGTTTTTCCCTACACCAAGCAATTCTCTGCAACACCCGGTGTGTGTCCTACAATTTAACTCAGTGCTGACGCCATCTACTCAGAGACAGCGTTAGATCCCACAGCATAAGAGCTCAGTCCTACAAGACTGCTTCCCCAGCCCTCCCCCATGCCCCAACACACACACACACTTCAGACACCAGTCAAAAGCCCCGGTTGTCACCTGTGCTCTGACCAACTGGCTACAGATCAGAGGTTCCAGGGAAACACTTAACTTATGTTTATCAGCTTATTAAAGAATGTGATAAAGGAAAGAAATGAGCATCCAGATGGCAGAGATGTGTAGGGCAAGGTATGTGGGAAGGGGCCCAGAGCTTCTGTGCCCTCTCCGAGTGTACCACTCTCCCAGCACCCCTGTGTGTCCCCCAACCTGGAAACTCTCCAAATCCCATATTTCTGGGATCTTACGGAGGCGTCATCACGTAAGCATGATAGATTGTTAACTCCATTTTCAGCCCTTCTCTTTTCTCAAGAGAATGGGAGGGGGGCGCTGAATATTCCAAGCTTCTAATCATGGTGTGGTCTTTCCAGTGACCAGCCCTCACTCAGGAGCCCACCCAGAGTTGCTTCATTAGCACAAAAGATACTCCTGTCACCCAGGAAATTACAGGGGGTTCAGGAGATCTGTACCAAGAACCGGGGGCAGAGAGCAATATATTGCATTTTCTGTTATCTCACACAGGCACTCCTTGCTGTTCCTTGACTTGTAGATGCATCATTCTATCTCTGCCTCCATCATCACATGACTATCTTCTCCCTGTGTGTCTTTCAGTGTCCAAATTTTCCTCTTCATATAAGGACACCAATCATATTAGTGTTCTTAGGGCCACCCTAATGTAGTATGACTTCATCTTAACCTGATTACATCTGCAAAGACCCTATTTCCAAATAAGATCACATTCACAGTTCCCTGGGGTTAAGACTTCAATGTATCTTTTGGGGGGACATAATTCAACCCACAACAAATACTATCTCTGCTTCTTTGGGGTTATAGGGTCTTGGGCAAGACCTTTCTGGGCCTCAGTTTCCTCATCATTAAAGTTAGGGAGTATAGTATAGGCTTTTTCAAAGGGTCCTCCAGCTGTAACATTCTGTGCTTCTTTTTTTTAAATTAATTTATTTATTTTATTTTTATTTTTGGCTGCGTTGGGTCTTTGTTGCTGTGCGCCGGCTTTCTCTAGTTGCAGAGAGCAGCTAGTGGGGGCTACTCTTCATTGCGGTGCGCGGGCTTCTTATTGTGGTGGCTTCTCTTTGTTGCGGAGCACGGGCTCTAGGTACGCGGGCTTCAGTAGTTGTGGCACGTGGGCTCAGCAGTTGTGGCTCGTGGGCTCTAGAGCACAGGCTCAGTAGTTGTGGCGCACGGGCTTAGTTGCTCCGCGGCATGTGGGATCTTCCCAGACCAGGGCTCGAACCTGTGTCTCCTGCATTGGCAGGCGGATTCTTAACTACTGCACCACCAGGGAATTCCCATTCTGTGCTTCTTAAGCCCAGTCCTAGGGTTACATCCCAGCTTATGGACTCTCCTCCTTCCCCCTAAGGGGGCTCTAAGCCATTCATGGTCCAGCTGGCCTCTGGTCCCAGTCAGCCACTTACAGACAAGGAGCCTGGAGAGGGAGGAAGATTCCCAGGTGAAGGGAAGCCTGGGTTCTTTTTCAGTTTATACTACTGTATTTTTGGCCTCTGACACCATTTGCCTGCTGATTTTGGATGAGTCCCTTACGCCCTCTGATTATGGCGAAGCTTATTTGAGAAGCAGGGATAATGGGGCTTTCCTTCCCATTTTGTGGATTATTACAGTAACCTCCAGCTGAGCTGGCCGCTCCGGTCTGGCCGACCTTACTCAGCTGTTCTGCCCCGGTGTGGTCGGTTGATCTTTTTAACATGAACACCTACGCTTGTCATCCTTCTGCTTAAATGTCTTCAGGGACTCCCCTCTGGCCACAGTGAAGTCACCAGCTGCTCTGAGTTTTCTACCTACATAGTAGATTGTATCTCATCAGCCTTTCTTGGATTGCTCTCCTTTGCTGTCAGTCTGGATTCTTAGCTGCTCATAACATGGTCCACTCTAGCAAGTTTCAACAGAAGGGATTTCAGAGAGAATAATAAATATCAAATAACTCAGGAATATTTGGGAGGGCCAGGTACCATACAGCCAGAGATGATGCAGCCAGACAAAAATATCCAACAGCACCACCAGACGTTTCTTGTGGAAACGTCACTGCCGACACTGTTTGCCACTTGTCCCTGGTAACTCTGGGGACTGGGTGTCAGAAGAACCTGTCCTTCCACCACTATCCTGCCACCTTGGTGGCTGCCAAACATGCATCAGTGCCCCATGCACAGGGCTGGCAGCAACCCGGCCACCTCCCTGTTCCTTCCTGCCATCGATTCTGCGAAGTGTAGCATTTTGTCCAGGAAACGTAGCCCTATCTCTATTGGTTTGTTCTGCTCAACTTCTGTTGGTTACACTTCTCTCCCTAACATCTCCAGGCCCCTTTCTCCTTTCCGGTTGTTTTAGTTTATTAGGGCTGCTATAACTACCACAGACAGGACCACCTAAACAACAGAGATTTATTGTCTCACAGTTCTGGAGGTCGGAGTCTAAGGTCAAGCTGTTGGCAGGTTTGGTTTCCTCTGAGACCTCTCTCCTCGGCTTGTACGTGGCATCTCTTGCTGTGTGCTCACATGGCCTTTCCTCTGTGTGCATACCCCCCTGACATCTGCGTGTCCAAATTTCCTCTCCTCATGAAGACCCCAGTCAGATTGGATTAAGGCCCATCTAATGGCCTTATTTAACCTAATCACCCCTTTAAAGGCCCTGTCTCCAAATACAGTCACATTCTAAGGTAGTAGGGGGTTAGGGCTTCGACATATGAATGGGGAGGGGGGGATAATTCAGCTCAGAACACCTATGTTTTAAGGTTTAAGACTATTTTGCCCCCTCCCCTCCTCCGCCTCACACCGGCCCCCATGCCAGAGCCACACCTGTGTGCCAGCAACTGCCTTTACTGCTAATGCTGCGCCAGGACCCCCTCTGCAGGGATTGTTGGGCGAGGGGACTTGAGTCTGGGCTGTGTGGTCAGGTGTAGACCAGTGCTCACACAGTCAACTCCTTCGACAATTTTCGGTTCCCTAACACAGTCAGTACACGCACGCTGAGCGTGGAACAGAATTGCAGCACCACAGATGTGAGAACTGAAGGGGCCTTTGAAATTAATAAATGCTGGGTCAGGAAACCAGTGAATCGGGGACAGTCTCTGATTCAGATAAAGTGCATCTCTCTTGGTTAGAATCCAGCCCTAATTGGGCTCTGCTCTGGGAAACATGCCAAGAAAGTCACTTTCATGAGCGTGTACACAATCATTTCATTCTGATTCTTCAGCAGACATTCTCCCATCCGCTGTTCTGTTCTAGAAACGGACTCTCTGCCTTCACCTGACTGTCCTGTCCACTGGCTCCATGACCCACCTGAGAGCCCCCCAAACTCCCCTGCCTTTTAGGCCTGTCACAGCAGGCTAGGTAAAAATGTTAGGGTCCTTAACAATTTGTGGCTTCAACTTTACAAATTGCCCACATCCTTCAAGTAGCAATATTCTTTTTTTGGAATATATCCTAAGGAAAAAAAATTAAGAGATGCAGATCAAAATTTATGTGCAAGGATATTCATTGCAGAGTTGTTTATAATAGTGAAGAAAAGAAACAACCTCAGTTTCAAACAACAGGAGATGGACAAGGAAATGATGCATCCACCTAGTGGTCATTAAAAGACATGTTTTAAAGAAATTTAATGGTGTGAGAAGATGCTTGGCAAAGTCAGCAAAAGAAAAACTAGAAAATAAAACTCATATATGTAATATCCTGATTTTTAAAAAAACTAGAAAGTAAAAACTAAAAGGGAAAAAGACTGGAAGGAAATACAAAATGTTAACAATGGCTGTCTCCTAGTAGCAGGATCTTTTCTTCTGTTGACTTTGCAGTTTCTTTCAAGGCTTATAACCAAAAAAAAAGAACAGATGGGAACTAGAAAGTCAATGCCAAAGGTCTTTGTTACATACTCAAAAGAGATGACAAAGAGATCCAAAGCTCATGCTTTCTTCATGAAAATGAAAATAAAACATATGATTCTGAACTGGATCCTTTGGCTATTAAGGACATTATTGGGGTAATTGGTGAAACTTGAATGGAGTTTGTGGAACAGATGAAAATAATATAGTCATGTAAATTTCCTAACGTTGATGATTGTATTGTGGTTATGTTGGAAATACCCTTTTTATTTTTTGGTAGGAGTTACACCATAAAATACTGAGAAGTGATTGGAGCTTCATCACGTTAAAAACTAACTCTTAAACGCTTTTGTAAAAACGTTTATAATTTTCTTCGGCTTTTCTCTGAATTGAAACTATTTCAAAGTAAAAAAATAACATTAAGCTAAAAAAGAGAGATAATGCCGTCCCCTTATTGGAGAGTTGATCCCATGGCACAGTCTGGTCACCTGGGCCATGGGCCACCTCTCCCTGGACACCACGTTGTCCCCTCGGCCACCTCACCTCAGGGTTCTCCTGTCTGTCCTCAGGGTCACGTTGTCCACAACTGGAAGGTGCGATGGTTCATCCTTCGGCAGAACACGCTGCTGTACTACAAGCTCGAGGGGGGTCGGAAAGTGATCCCTCCCAAGGGCTGCATCCTTCTGGATGGCTGCACCATTACCTGCCCCTGCCTGGAGTATGAAAACCGACCAGTAAGTGAAGGCCCCCGCTTCCCAGCTCCTCCCTCCCACTCCCCGGACCCTCCCGTCTCTGGCCTCTTTGGTGAAGGTGGTGTGGGTCATGGGAAGAGCTGAGTTACTGAAAAACCTAGACTCAAATCCTGGCTGCATCACGTACCAGGCATGTGACCTTGGGCAAGTAACTGCATCTCTTCGAGCCTTAGTCCCTCATCTATAAAATGGGATAAAATAATGACACCTGACTCTGTCTCACGGCTGTGATGAGGATCATGAAGGTAATGGTGGGTCAAAACACCTTGTAGGCTAGGAGACACCACATACATGTGAATAATTACTGCTACTTGGGGTTCAATAGGATGACTTTCATCCCCCGAGGGGTACGTGTTCCAAAAGACCGGGGCAGCTTCAACTCTACCATCAAAAAAGAATCTGAATTAATCATTTACTGAGGGCCCGTTAAGTGCCAAGAAATTTGCTGGGCTTGGAGGTGTCAGGGAAGAAAATGGTAAGATTGCTTCTTTCAGTTAATGATCTTATTATGAAAGCAAGTGATTAACAGAAAAACATTCAGAGTTCCAAATGTTGGTACAAACATTATTAGCCGCAGAGAACACTGTATTGCTGAAGGGGAGGAAAACGCCATCATAGGCTGTCTGCTCAGGTACAGCTGTGAGAGGGATAGAGGTTTGGGCAAAGATCTGAAAGAGGAAAGAGGCAGAGGTTCCAGGCAGGTAGAAGGTCTTGGGTAAAAGTGAAGGGACAGTTAGGGATAAATTCGGAGATGAGGGTGGCCACTGTGGCCAAAGGGTATGTTCACTGAAGGAGTGGTGGGAGATTGGCTGGGGCCAGGTACAGGCAATAGGGAGCCATTGAAGGTCTTGACTGAGAGAAGGGGCTGGTGAAAACTCTCTTAGGAAGACCAAAATGAGGACCTAAGCTCAGTTCCTAATAAGATAACTAGTTCCATAAAGAAGAGATCTTACCATTTTCTTCTTTCTTATCATGTTTTTCTTCTTTGGCTCTTCTAGACAAATTGATGAATCTTCTAAGTATAAGAAAATATTAATGACAGTGAGTTCTGGGTAATGGGTTTACTGGTGTTTGTTTTGTACTCTTTTATAGTTTAAAATTTTTCTCAAATAGAAAACAAAAGGAGCTGTTAAAATAATCAGGCATGAAATGAGGCAGAAAGAAGGGATGAACATGAGGAAACATTATGAAGGAAACATTGACAGGACATCGTTGACTGGATGTTGAGGGCAAGGGAGAGGGAGGCATAGAATATCATTCCAGCCTAAGAGGCTGCAAAAGTGAAATGTCATTCTGTAATTTCCACTGCAAACCTGGAAATGCCACTGATTAAAAGAGACAGCATAGCTCTCCGTGGGGGTGGGATGGGACTGCTGGGGAGCGCTGAGCCTGGTGAAAGACCTGGGTCTGCATCTTCTTCCTTGTAGGATCATCAGACCAGACACAATGTCTGGGCACATAGCAGATGCTTAGTAAATGTTTGTTGAATAAATGCTTAATAAAAAAGAAAGATTTACAGATAAGTGAGACAGTTTTAAGAAGACAACCTAGTTTTCTAGGTGCATTTAAGACTCTGGGTCTCAATAAATTAAACCTTGGAACTTGTAGGTTAACTTTTTCTTGGGGGGTGGTAATTTTTAAAAATTGGAGTATAGTTGCTTTACAGTGTTGTGTTAGTTTCTGCTGTATGACGAAGTGAATCAGCTATATGTGTACATATATCCCCTCCCTCTTGGACCTCTCTCCCACCCACCCCCCATCCCACCCATCTAGGTTGTCACAGAACACCGAGCTGAGCTTGCTGTGCTTTATAGTATGTTCCCAATAGCTATCTATTTTACACATGGTGGTGCATACATGTCAATCCTAATCTCCCAGTTCATCTCACTCTCCCCTTCCCGCCCTGTGTCCACATGTCTGATCTCTACGTCTGTGTCTTTATTCTAGATTCCACATATATGCGTTAATATATGATATTTGTTTTTCTCTTTCTGACTTATTTCACTCTGTATGACAGACTCTAGGTCTATCCACATCTCTACAAATGACCCAATTTTGTTCCTTTTTATGGCTGAGTAATATTCCATTGTATGTATGTACCACATCTTCTTTATCCATTCATCTGTTGATGGACATTTAGGTTGCTTGCATGTCCTGGCTATTATAAATAGTGCTGTAAGGGCTTCCCTGGTGGCGCAGTGGTTGAGAATCTGCCTGCTAGTGCAGGGGACACGGGTTCGAGCCCTGGTCTGGGAGGATCCCGCGTGCCGCGGAGCGGCTGGGCCCGTGAGCCACAACTACTGAGCCTGCGCGTCTGGAGCCTGTGCCCCGCAACGGGAGGGGCCGCGATAGTGAAAGGCCCGCGCACCGCGATGAAGAGCGGTCCCCGCACCGCGATGAAGAGTGGCCCCCACTTGCCGTAACTAGAGAAACCCTCACACGAACTGAAGACCCAACACAGCCAATAAATAAATAAATAAATAAATAAATAAATAAATAAATAAATAAAAAAGAGGAAATATTTAAAAAAAAAAATAGTGCTGTAATACACATTGGGGTACATGTGTCTTTTTGAATTATGGTTTTCTTGGGGTATAAGCCCAGCAGTGGGATTGCTGAGTCATGTGGTAGTTCTATTTTTAGTTTTTTAAGGAACCTCCATACTGTTCTCCATAGTGGCTGTATCAATTTACATTCCCACCAACAGTGCAAGAGGGTTCCCTTTTCTCCACACCCTCTCCAACATTTACTGTTTGTAGATTTTCTGATGATGGCCATTCTGACCAGTGTGAGGTGATACCTCATTGCAGTTTTGATTTGCATTTCTCTAATAATTAGTGATGTTGAGCATTTTTCATTTGCCTCTTGGCCATCTGTATGTCTTCTTTGGAGAAATCTCTGTTTAGGTCTTCTGCCCATTTTTGGATTGGGTTCTTTGTTTTTTTGATATTGAGCTGCATGAGCTGTTTGTATATTTTGGAGATTAATCCTTTGTCAGTTGCTTCATTTGCAAATATTTTCTCCCATTCTGAGGGTTGTCTTTTCATCTTATTTATGGTTTCCTTTGCTGTGCAAAAGCTTTTAAGTTTAATTAGGTCCCATTTGTTTATTTTTGTTTTTATTTTCATTACTCTAGGAACTGGGTCAAAAAAGGTCTTGCTGTGATTTATGTCAAAGAGTGTTTTTCCTATGTTTTCCTCTAAGAGTTTTATAGTGCCCAGCCTTACATTTAGGTCTTTAATCCATTTTGAGTTTATTTTTGTGTATGGTGTTAGGTAGGGTTCTAATTTCATTCTTTTTCATGTAGCTGTCCAGTTTTCCCAGCAAAGAGACTGTCTTTTCTCCATTGTATTTTCTTGCCTCCTTTTCATAGATTAGTTGACCTTAGGTGCGTGGGTTTATCTCTGGGCTTTCTATCCTGTACCATTGATCTATATTTCTGTTTTTGTGCCAGTACCACACTGTCTTGATTACTGTAGCTTTGTAGTATAGTCTGAAGTTGGGGAGCCTGATTCCTCCAGCTCTGTTTTTCTTTCTCAAGATTGCTTTGGCTATTCGAGTTCTTTTGTGTTTCCAAACAAACTGTAAAATTTTTTGTTCTAATTCTGTGAAAAATGTCACTGGTAATTTGATAGGGATCACATTGAATCTGTAGATTGCTTTAGGTAGTATTGTCATTTTCACAATATTGATTCTTCCAATCCAAGAACACAGTATGTCTTTGCATCTGTTTGTGTCATCTTTGATTTCTTTCATCAGTGTTTTATAGTTTTCTGAGTACAAGTCTTTTGAGTTGTTAGGTAGGTTTATTCCTAGGTATTTTATTCTTTTTGTTGCAATGGTAAATGGGATTGTTTCCTTAATTTCTCTTTCTGATCTTTCATTGTTAGTGTTTAGGAATGCAAGAGATTTCTGTGCATTAATTTTGTATCCTGCTACTCTACCAAATTCATTGATTAGCTCTAGTCGTTTTCTGGTGGCATCATTAGGATTTTCTATGTATAGTATCATGTCATCTGCAAACAGTGATGGTTTTACTTCTTCTTTTCCAATTTGTATTCCTTTTATTTCTTTTTCTTCTCTGATTGCCATGGCTGGGACTTCCAAAACTATGTTGAATAAGAGTGGCGAGAGTGGACAGCCTTGTCTTGTTCCTGATCCTAGGGGAAATGCTTTCAGTTTTTCTCCATTGAGAATGATGTTTGCTGTGGGTTTGTCATATATGGCCTTTATTATGTTGAGGTAGGTTCCCTCTATGCCCACTTTCTGGAGAGTTTATCATAAATGGTTGTTGAATTTTGTCAAAAGCTTTTTCTGCATCTATTGAGATGATCCTATGGTTTTTATTCTTTAATTTGTTAATATGGTGTATCACATTGATTGATTTGCATATATTGAAGAATCCTTGCATCCCTGGGATAAATCCCTCTTGATCATGGTGTATGATCCTTTTAATGTGTTGTTGGTTTCTGTTTGCTAGAATTTTGTTGAGGATTTTTGCATCTATATTCATCAGTGATATTGGTCTGTAATTTTCTTTTTTGTGTATGGTATCTTTATCTCTTTTCGGTATCAGGGTGATGGTGGCCTCGTAGAACAAGTTTGGGAGTGTTCCTCCCTCTACAATTTTTTGGAAGAGTTTGAGAAGTAGAGGTGTTAGCTGTTCTCTAAATGTTTGATAGAATTAGTCTGTGAAGCCATCTGGTCCTGGACTTTTATTTGCTGGGCGATTTTTTAATTACAGTTTCAGTTTCATTACTTGTGATTGGTCTGTTTATATTTTCTAATTCTTCCTGGTTCAATCTTGTAAAGTTGTACCTTTCCAAGAATTTCTCCATGTCTTCCAGGTTGTCTATATTATTGGCATATAGTTGCTTGTAGTAGTCTTTTATGATCCTTTGTATTTCTGTGGTGTCAGTTGTAATTTCTCCTTTTTCATTTCTAATTTTGTTGATTTGAAACCTCTCACTTTTTTTTCTTGATGAGTCTGGCTAAAGGTTTATCTATTTTGTTTATCTTCTCAAAGAACCAACTTTTTTGATCTTTGCTATAGTTTTCTTCGTTTCTATTTCATTTACTTCTGCTCTGATCTTTATGATTTCTTTCCTTCTACTACGTTGGGGTTTTTTTTGTTCTTCTCTCTCTAGTTGCTTTAGGTGTAAGGTTAGATTGTTTAGATTGTTATATTGTTATATTGTTAAATTGTTAGATTGTTTATTTGAGATTTTTCTTATTTCCTGAGGTGAGATTGAATTGCTATAAACTTCCCTCTTAGAACTGCTTTTGCTGCATCCCATAGGTTTTGGGTTGTTGTGTTTTCATTGTCATTTGTTTCTATGTATTTTTTTATTTCCTCTTTGACTTCTTCAGTGATCTCTTGGTTATTTAGTAGTGTATTGTTTAGCCTCCATGTGTTTGTGTTTTTTGCAGTATTTTTCCTGTAATTGACTTCTAATCTCATAGCGTTGTGGTCAGAAAAGATGCTTGATATGATTTCAGTTTTCTTAAATTTTCCGAGGCTTGATTTGTGACCCAGGATGTGATCTATCTTGGAGAATGTTCCATGTGTACTTGAGAAGAAAGTGTATTTTGCCACTTTTGAGTGGAATGTCCTATAAATATCAATTAAATCTATCTGGTCTATTGTGTCATTTAAAGCTTGTGTTTCCTTATTTATTTTCTGTCTGGATGATCTGTCCATTGGTGTAAGTGAAGTGTTAAAGTCCCCCACTATTATTGTGCTACTGTTGATTTCCCCTTTTATGGCTGTTAGCATTTGCCCTATGTATTGAGGTGCTCCTATGTTGGGTGCATAAATATTTACAGTTGTGATATCTTCTTGGATTGATCCCTTGATCATCATGTAGTGTCCTTCCTTATCTCTTGTAACAGTCTTTATTTTAAAGTCTATTTTATCTGATATGAGTATTGCTACTCCAGCTTTCTTTTGATTTCCATTTGCATGGTATATCTTTTTCCATCCCCTCACTTTCAGTCTGTATGTGTCCGTAGGTCTGAAGTGGGTCTCTTGTAGACAGCCTATGTATGGGTCTTGTTTTTGTATCCATTCAGCCAGTCTGTGTCTTTTGGTTGGAGCATTTAATCCATTTACATTCAAGGTAATTATTGATACGTATGTTCCTATTACCATTTTCTTAATTGCTTTGGGTTTGTTTTTGTGGGTCTCTTTCTTCTCTTGTGTTTCCCTCCTAGAGAAGTTCCTTTGCTGTAAAGCTGGATTGGTGGTGCTGAATTCTCTTTGCTTTTGCTTGTCTGTAAAGCTTTTGATTTTTCTGTCGAATCTGAATAAGATCCTTGCTGGGTAGAGTAATCTTGGTTGTAGGTTTTTCCCTTTCATCACTTTAAATATATCCTGCCACTCCCTTCTGGCCTGCAGAGTTTCTGCTGAAAAATCCAATGATAACCTTATGGGGATTCCCTTGTATGTTATTTGTTGCTTTTCCCTTGCTGCTTTTAATATTTTTTCTTTGAATTTAATTTTTGTTAGTTTGAGTAATATGTGTCTTGGTGTGTTTCTCCTTGGGTTTATCCTGTATGGGACTGTCTGCACTTCCTGAACTTGGGTGGCTATTTCCTTTCCCATGTTAAGGAAGTTTTTGACTATAATCTCTTCAAATATTTTCTCAGACCCTTTCTCTTTCTCTTCTTCTGGTACCCCTATAATTTGTATGTTGGTGCGTTTAATGTTGTCCCAGAGGTCTCTGAGACTGTCCTCACTTCTTTTCATTCGTTTTTCTGTATTCTGCTCCTCAGCAGTTATTTTTGCCATTTTATCTTCCAGTTCATTTATTCATTCTGCTTCAGTTATTCTTCTATTGATTCCTTCTAGTGTATTTTTCATTTCAGTTATTGTGTTGTTCATCACTGTTTGTTTGGTCTTTAGTTCTTTTAGGTCCTTGTTAAACATTTCTTGTATTTTCTCAATCTGTGGCTCCATTGGATTTCCGAGATTTCAGATCATCTTTACTATCATTACTCTGAATTCTTTTTCACGTAAGTTGCCTATTTCCTCTTCATTTATTTGGTCTTGTAGGTTTTTACCTTGCTCCTTCGTCTGTAACATATTTTTTTGTTGTCTCATTTTTTTTTTTGATGGGTGGGGCTGTGTTCCTGTCTTACTGTTTGTTTGGCCTGAGGCATCCAGTACTGGAGTTTGCAGGCAGTTGGATAGAGCTGGGTCTTGGTGCCAAGATGAGGACCTACAGGAGATCTCACAACGATTAATATTCCCTGGAGTCTTAGGTTCTCTGTTAGTCCAGCGGTTTGGGCTTAGTGCTTCCACCACAGGAGCTCAGGCCCAACCCCTCACCTGGGAATCAAGATCCCTCAAGCCGCGCAGTGCAGGCAAAAAAAAAAAAAAAAAAAAAAAAAAAACAGTAATAAAAAATAAAATAAAATTAGAAAAATTAAAAATGTATTAGGAAAAATAAAAATATAAATGAAACAACCACAAGGCAAAAACAGAACCACAACAACAGCCAAAAAAAAAAGAAGCCTGGAAAAGGCCTTGGTGGGGGGCGGAGCTTAGGTGCAGCATGGCTGGAGGGGGTCCCAGAGGACTGAGGTTTAGGTCCAGGGCCCCAGCAGGCTCTCTGGGGCTTGAGCAGGCAGGGGAGACACTAGCCTCATTCCCCTCCGATCCCCCAATACCCCAAAGGTCTCTCCCCATCCCTGCTAATCCCTGCTCCATGGGTGGGCTCCTCCAATCTTGGGAACCCCTCCCTTCCCCCAGCCACCCCTCAGGGGTGCCAGTCCCATCCCGCCTCCACTTTTCCTCCCCTTCCCCTTCCCCCCAACATCCTACCCGGTTGCTCGGGGATTCCTCCCGTCCCTTTAGGTTTCCAAGGTCCCTGACCAGTTCCTGGTAGGGGCCCTAGTTGTGAGGAGACGCGAACTCCACCTCTTCCTACTCCATCTTGACTCCTCCTCCCCTATAGGTTAACTTGTTGACCTGATACCACTTCATAGTCTTTAAGGAACAGTGGAGAGCAGAAGTGCTGGTAGAACAGGCTGGTGATAGGAAAACTTTGTTCTGTGTTTCAAAAAAGGAGACAAGTTGCTAGCTGGAGCTGTGAACTTCTTGCTAATTCTACGTAAAATTCTCAAACAGAGAAAGTTGTCATCTGCCAGTTCATGACTACTTGAGGGGGAATAAGCCAAGAGGAGTCAGTAGGTTCACTAAGAACAAGTTATAAAGTGTATCATCTGTGTGTGTGTGTGTGTGTGTGTGTGGTTAATTTATTTTTAATTAGGGAAGCTATAAAAAAGTGTGTCTGGATTTCATGTGGAACTTTATAATCTCTCCTGTGATCTTTTCATTAAAATGGCAAACTACAGACTGACAGGGTGCTGGTTGAACTCATCCTTCCACGATGTTGATGAGTGAATCCATGTTAACTTGGAGGAACGGCTTCATGGTACTCTTTGGGACCGTGAGCCCACCTTGTCTTATCCATTTTTGCTGTTTAGGTGAAGGAATTGATGAAGTTTGCAAGCAAAGCAAGGTGGGAGCTAATACATTGGAAAACAGAACCTGAATGAGACGGAATCCCTCTGTTTTCCAACAGAAGTTGTGAGCCCAGTCTACTCAGATGACATTTAGTAGGATCAAAATGCAAAATCTCACAATGTCTGAAAAAAACCCCTAAATGCCCATTTAAAAGATGGAGGAGATGTGGCCCACCTGAAAAAGACTCTCAGCTGACTGTACAGAGCATCAAGCCCTGAAGATGCCACTGCTAATGAGACCTCAAGCCCGTGCTGCCTTATACCCCCAGACCTTCCCTGGAGCAGTTTGTTCCATTCCGAGGGTCATATTTTATGAGAATGTTGAACCAACTGCAGAACATTTAGCAGGGCATAAACTGGTTGAGAAAGTTTAAACAGTATCATATGAGGAACGTGTGAAAGACTTGGGATGATTAGACCCGATTAGAAAGAGGATGAAAAGGAGCAGAACTAACAGTTCCTTCAAGGTAGGCATTAATAGCCTCATATGACAGGTGAAGGAACTGAGAGTCAGTGGGTCCTTTAACGTGCCCAAACGTCCATAGCTAAGTATCCATATCAGTCTGACCTGGAAGCCTGTGCATTTCCCACTTCAGCACAGGGGCTGTCATAGGAGGTGAGCTCAATCTATGTGGTTCTAGAAGGCAGAATCAGGAGCAGAGAGACCAAGTGCCCAGGAAGCAGACCCTATGCTAATGAGTCTGTCCAAAGGGGAAAGGTGGTGAGCTCCCCGTCACTGGAGGTGTACAAGCAAATCTTTTAAAGACCACCAGCTGGGGTGTGGTTGAGTGGTTGGGCACTTGGCAGTCACTGGACCACGTGGCCTCCCAGATTCGCCTCGGTTCTGTCATTTTAGCTGCCCAGCCAGCATTCTCTTGCCTGCTTGGTCTGACTGGCTGTCTTCCCACAGCTCCTCATTAAGCTGAAGACTCAAACATCCACGGAGTACTTCCTGGAGGCCTGTTCTCGAGAGGAGAGGGACGCCTGGGCCTTTGAGATAACAGGAGCTATTCATGCGGGGCAGCCGGGGAAGGTCCAACAGCTCCACATATTGAAGAACTCCTTCAAGCTGCCCCCTCACATCAGCCTGCAGTGAGTGCCTGGGCCCTGCCCTTGCCCTACCTGGCTTGGCTGCAGACTCTTCTGTCTGTGTGCAGCGGGGATGCAGGGTTGGGGTGGGGTTTGGCGGGGGGAGCGGCCTGTGGCTGTTACCCTGGCCTGACTGGTACCACCATTGTGCTTCAGGGCCTTTCGCTGTCACTGTCCTGTTTACATTGTTTTCTCTGCCTGGGAGTGGCCCTACCTACCTGCCCTGGGAACCTCTTGGGGCCTCTGCTGCTCCTGCCCCCCTCAGTGTCTTGACACCCTCTCTTCAGTTTCAGCCAGGGTGCTCAGGGCTATGTGACAGCTCCCCAGGAATCTCTGCTCACCCAAGTCATTAGTCTTGTTTGCAGCCTGGGGGCAAGAACGATGTGTTCTGGTAGCGGTTGCATTCTCGCTCTGTGGGATTCTTTATCCATTCACCCATTCATTCATTTATTCATTCATTCAAGAAACAGTTATTGAGTGCCTACTGCATGCCATACATTGCTCTAGGTGCTCAGGAGATGCAAATGAGAATAAACAAAGTCTCATCTCAGGGGCTTTCCAGCCCAAGTACATAAACAGAGAATGAGAAAAGATCTTCCATTGGTGACAGGAATCATCCCACAGAACAGAAGGAAAACAGTAGTGGAGGTGATACTATAAAGTAGGGACGGATGAAAGGAGTTCCCATCATGGAATCTCTTACATCAGCCCATCTGCAGGAAATACCCCCTAACCTTCCAGGCAGCAAAACTACCAAAAAGCTTCATACCAGGCTCTGGGATCTTGATTGTGCATCTAGGGTGCGGCTGAACCATGGTGAGTGCAAGGAGGACCAGTGGCAGATGGGTGTGGGTTCAAGTGATGGGTGACTTTGAGAAGTAGCTGGAGGAGTTTGAACTTTATGCAGTAGATCATAGAGAATCATTACTGAACATTCTTTTGTTTCTAAATTAAAAGCCACAGCTCATTAGTTCTACTACAAAAGTAATACCTGTCTAGTCTAGAAATATTAGAACATTTAGATGAGCAAGAAGAAAAAGAAACGTCCCCAAATCCTACCTCTCAAATTCTGATGCATAATGGAATACCCCTTTTTTTGCGATGTGTATCATTCCATGTGCCATGTGCTTTATACCCTTAGCAACGACTCTTGGACCCTCCCTCATACCTGTTAGTGTGACAAGGGTCCCTCTCCTTTGCCTTCCTTCCGTGTAGTCGCATTGTGGACAAGATGCACGACAGCAGCAGCGGAATCCGGCCAAGCCCCAACATGGAGCAGGGAAGTACCTACAAAAAGACCTTCATAGGTGAGCCTCCCCTCTCGGGGGCTGGGCCAGGCACTGGAAACCTGGGGCTTGGTGATCCGGGACTCAGTGTGCTTGACCGGCTTGTGTTGAGGCCAGAGCTGCCTGCCAGCCAAGGGGCTGGCCTGAGATGGCCACATGTGAGTGCGGCCACAGCTCTGAGCAGCAGGTGGGGCCTTCGGTCTGCTCTAGGGCAGAGCCCCAAGGCTATACCAGGCTGCCCAAGAGGTCAGCGTCAATGAGGTCACAGCCAAGCACCCTGAGGAAGCTGGCCTGGAGCCTGTCGTCTGACGGGCGCTGCCCTTGCCCTGATGCAGGCTCCTCCCTGGTGGACTGGCTCATCTCCAACAACTTTGCAGCCAGCCGTCTGGAGGCTGTGACCCTGGCCTCCATGCTCATGGAGGAGAACTTCCTTAGGCCGGTAGGCACCCGAAGCACGGGAGCCATTCGCTCTGGGGATCTGGCTGAGCAGTTCCTGGATGACTCCATGGCCCTGTACACTTTTGTAAGTTAAGGAGTGGGTTCCTGTTGCCACAGGGGCAGAGAGAGGAAGAGGCAACGGGGGGTGGCGGGGGTCCACAGTCACGGGTGAGAGGCCAAGGCTGGGGGAACAGCTTCACCCCAGGTGGAGTGGGTTTTCTGTATGGAGGCTTTTCTTTTCCCCCGCGGTAGCCTCCACAGCCTAGAACTAGGACCTTTCGGTGACAGAGTTCTTGCTCTCTCCTTCCCGCTAGGCTGAGAGCTCCAAGAGGAAGATAAGCTCCAAGGAAGAAATCAGTCTCAGCACCGTGGAGTTAAGTGGCACAGTGGTAAAGCAAGGCTATCTGACCAAACAGGTATGGCCGCCTTGGAGGGGGGAGCAGATGGGCAGTTCTCAAGCTCGGGGGAGGCAGGAATCCCCACAAAGGGCAGGAAGGGCTGAGACTGCCAGGGGCACTAATTATCAGCAGAACCTGCTAAAGTCAGGGTCCAGTGGTAGCCACCGGGAGCAAATCAAGGGGCATGCACGTGTCCACTCGCACATACACGAGCCCCAGACAAGGGGGCGTTCCAGGAAAAGTGCACACAAGTAGTTATCACAGCATTAGAAAACAATGCCTCTGTCACTGCCCAGTTCACTTATTTGTCTGGAAGGGCATTGCCTACTGGTTGGCATTTTGCCTTTGCTGGCTTTCGGCTCCCTGAGGCTTCCTGGGGTCTCTGCCTGCTTTTGTGGGACTCTGCCTGCCCCCTTGAGAAGTATTTTCTCCACCTACTTCGGTAGGTTGAAGGTGAAATTCTACAGTGTAATCTCCGTGTTTAAAAACTGACCATGGCCACTGCTCCTACCATGTTGGGAGAGCGGCCACGTTAAGCGGGGACAGCCGGGTCACAGTCACACCTGCGGCATGTCCACCTGTGTCTGCAAACCAAGCTGCCGCGTCCCGGCACCTGAGGTGTAAGCCAATCTCCTACACACCTCTTGTGTCTGTGCGCTCCTGACACGCCACGTGAATGTGTGCGTCTGTACAACGCTGCTCAGCACCGTTCGCATCTTCTTGGAGCACTCGTTGTCATTGTCACCTGCTTCTTGTGTATCAGGATCCCCTTCTGCTCTTAGATTGCTTACCGTCCACGTAACTGCCTGTTTATTCCAAGGGCTCTGCTTCTGCTGGGCCTGAAGGGAGTCTGGTGAGGGGAGGTAGTGAGGTCCTGGGAGAGGAGGAGGCTGTGGGAGGGACTTGGGGTGCTCCAGGCTAGAGGGCTAAGGAAGCTTTGTGATCTAGGGGTGAAGCCACAATCACACGCACGGCAGTATCTTCCACGCTTAGATTTAAACATATAATTGATTGTTTCTTACTCTTTTTTTTTTTTTTTTGCAGTAGAGTTGATTTACAAGATTGTGTTAGTTTTTGGTGTCCAGAAAAGTGATTCAGTTATAAATATATATATATACATATTCTTTTTCCTATTCTTTTCCATTGTGGTTTATTACAGGATATTGAATATAGTTCCCTGTGCTATACAGTAGGACCTTGTTGTTTATCTGTTTTATATATAATAGTTTGTATCTGCTAATCCCCAACTCCTAATTTATCCCTCCCCCACCCCCTTTCCCCTTTGGTAACCATAAGTTTGTTTACTACGCCTTACTCTTTTTCTGATGCAGAATGCCAAAGTGGTTTTCACTGTATATAAGTGCACATATATATACCTGTAGGTGTAGGTTTGTTTTCGGACTAAGTTGACGCTTAAAATTTGGTACCCTTGGGTTCAAGTTTGCCTGTGAGTTCTTGGTCCAGTTGAAACCTGTGACCTCCCTGTCCTCCGTGTGCCCTGAGTGGTGTCCAGGCAGTGCTCCCCCTTTCTTTCAGTGCTGACCCTCTTTGGCTGTGTCAACTAGGCTAAAGGTGACAGTGCTGTTGGTGAAGTGTCACTGAGCCGTGAAGCCCATGACACGTCACTGCAATCCCCAGGTCTCCAGGCTCTTTTGAGAAAGTTGTTCGTTGGAGCAGGCTGGCTGGGAGGTTCGAGGTTCCGCACTGGAGGCACGGAGGTGGGAGGAAGTGACTGAGAGCTGTCACCGATGAGCCTTGCACCCTCTCTTTGCCTCAGGGGCACAAGAGGAAAAACTGGAAGGTGCGGCGCTTTGTTCTGAGGAAGGACCCGGCTTTTCTGCATTACTACGACCCTTCCAAAGTGAGTGCCTTGTCATGCTCCCAGACACGTCTCTCCAGAGCAGAGCAGGCAGCTGGCTTCACCTCCGCCCTTCCTCCCAGCATCCCTACCATAACTCCCACCCACTATGCCTTTCCTTCCACAGTGCTAGCTAACCCCTCGCAGTCTGATCACTCCTTTCTTTCATCACATTGTTGCCTGCTCAGTGGATCCTGCTCAGTGGATCTACATTGTTTTGAGAGGAAAAGCGTCTTTCAGTTTCTCCAAAGCTGGCTGTGTGCCTAGGGAAGGTGAGGTGGGCTGATAAAGAGACTCCTAACTGGTGCTTTCTAGTCTCTTTTCACCCCTTTCCACCCAAAGAGTCCATGCATTCTGCCCCCTCAACCTCATGTCCCCACCAACGTTTTGAAAGGTTTCTTTTCCCATTTAATATTTAAGCCATAATTCTTGAGTTTCAGATAATAAGTATTACTGCATGCTGGGTTTGATCTAATTCCAATCAGAAGAAAATAAAAATGTCCTTTTAGTCAGCCTGTTCAGCCTTGTCTTGGTAGATGTATTCATCTGTTTTTTGAAATAAGAATGGATGTTCCTCCCTTGCTGAGCTTCAGTCAGGAACCCCACCCTAAGCTGAGAAACTGAAGGAGGTTGAAAGAGCCCCCCACCCCGGGACCCTGCTAGACCACAGGGAGGGCCGAGGGACAGGGAGGAGAGGGGCACTATGCAGCTGGCTGTGGAATGAAGAAGCCCAGACTTCCTCGCTGGTGCAGACAACTTGCCATGTGATGTCCAAGTTCAGCCTCAACTGCTGTTACAAATGACTCTCACAGACTACTTTAGCAGGCTAACTGCGGGTGGTTATAGATGAGAGGGTGACTCTTCTTTTTTGTGCCTTCACACAGTTCCTAATCAGGTCTCCTTTCCTTTGCAGGAAGAGAACCGGCCAGTGGGTGGGTTTTCTCTTCGTGGTTCACTCGTATCTGCTCTGGAGGATAATGGCGTTCCCACTGGTAAGGGGCAACTTTGGCCCTGGCCTGATCTCGGGGGCCTCCCTCCTGTGCTCTCAGTTAACACTCTGCTGATGAAGGGCTAAGCTGTGAGGGCTGATGGGCTTTCTCAGCGAGACGATGAATAGTGTGAGCTTTGAAGCCAATTAGAGAAAGGGCAAGTGGGGTGTTCTTAGTGTGTTAACAACACAACTAAATGACCCTTGTCTTTAATATTCTTTCCCATCCTTTTCTGTGCTTACTGGCCCATAGGCTTCCACCTAAGAACAGTAGCTTACAGTAGTGCTTAAGGATTGACAACACACTATTAGCACACTAATTTCACAATAGACAGTTGAGGTAAGAGGATAGTATTCTTCTTAACTTACGGATGTAGAGATTGAGGTTCAAAGAAGTTAAACAATTCAAGTCAAATCCCACATCTGTGTCTGGTTTTAACATAAACATACTGGACTCTTTGATGTGAGTTAGACTGTAGACCTGTGGTTTGCATAGGGGGCAGGCCAAGAGGGCTTCCAAGAACGTCCAGACATAGCACTGGCAGGCCTTAAGGCACAGGTGAGGGAGAGGGGATGGACCGGAGGAATAGAGGAAAGCACACATCTGGTGGGATTTCCTAACCGTACACATTTGTACTAAGAAATACTTCATGATATGTGTTTTTGTCTGTGTCTCAGTTGACTTTCAGCTACTCCCAGCTGAAAGCAGACATGGATGTTCACTCGCTGATGTTTTTTTTCTTCCTGCCTAGGGGTTAAAGGGAATGTCCAGGGAAATCTCTTCAAAGTGATTACTAAGGATGACACACACTATTATATCCAGGCCAGCAGCAAGGCTGAGCGTTCAGAGTGGATTGAAGCTATCAAAAAGCTAACGTGACAAGGACCTGAGGGAACGGGAGCAGGATTCCTCCCTCTTAATAGATGACACAGGATTTCCTGGAAAATGGGAATGTGTTAGGACTTTTAGCTTTTTCTATTTTGTACTGCTTTGGAGTGAGATTGGTGAACAGTTCCTTAGATTACAGTCGGCAGTGGTGCTATTTCCTTCCCCACCTTCAAAGTTAACATGGAAATGCTAGAATAGACATTAGGCATCAGCATCTTGACTTCCACCCATCATCACAACCAGCCATTCCTTGGGTACCAAAGTAGGTTTCCCTTGTCACACTAACTGGCCACGTTGTAATACTAAATAAAACACTATAGTCTCATGGTGGTGCTCTCTGAAATGCTGTCAGCAACTCATTCTTTGGAATGAATAAAAATTGATATTTGTTCCTGGCTATTAGAATTCCTATACCGTTTTAGTTTTCAAAGGTTTTGCATGCTTAAGGCTATACGAATTATTAGACAAGCTGATTATAAAAACATCTCAAGTGATCTGTCACTAAAACGTGCCTCATCTTAAAGTGGGGATGGGGGCAAAATTTTGAAAATATCGTTTTGCTTTGAAAAATAAGCCTTCGTATTATACGTTGCAGAAAAGAAATCATGGACTCGGACAGATTAGTCACACATACAAAAAAAGTAAAATTACAGCTTTTCTGTGGGGAAAAAATGTCATTTAGATAGACACAGAGCAGGAGCTTGCTGAAGGACAGGAACAGGAGCTCTCTAAAGGACACAGAAAGATGTCAATGGGAAAAGAATTAAATCAAGGCATGAAATTTTGGGTTTTAGAATGAAGATTAATGGAGACAAATAGGTACCAAGAAGCTTCACCAGTTAGGAGGTTAATCTGAAGTAGTGAAAAGTCTGCATCATACAGTATCTTTAAAAACATTTTTATTACTTTCAAGTTTAATACAGTAATCTGCCAAGTACAAGTGCTTCGGCTTCCTTTAATGAATAGATACGTAACTTACATTTAAGGGGAGTGGATACTTCCAAAGTGCTTAAGTAAAAATTCATTCTCTTCAATAGTTTGAACTGTCTCCTCTTGTCTAGAATACCTGATCTGAGGTTTTACTTTATTCCTTACATTCTAAGAGACTGCCTTTTAAAGCACCATTTTCCATTTGGCATTTCACCAAGGTCTATGTCCTTGGAATTAGTTTCTTTATTGCTTCTTGTTATCAACAGGTGTTTACCTGAATTAAACTGCATTTGGTTTGATGGCTTCTTGACTCTAAATTGGCACAATTACACCCCACTCTGTATGGTATCAGTATCATGTGTTGAAAAGTAGTTGACTATCACCATGAGGCAAATCAGGGGTCAACTCTTGCCAAGAGTACTAGCACTTGAATTTTTTAAAATCCTGAACCATTTACACTGTTCTTGATGTAAAAGTAGCTAGGTCAAGTACGGCAGCTGAGTAGTAACTGTACTGCTTAGCACGTCTCTGTAGGTTTCCACTAAGTGAGCATTATCCACGTAAGTAATGGCTTGTCTTGTTTTACTAGAAAACATGAAAAATGGTTTGCATTCATATTTTTCCCGGCCATTTAAAATTTTCAACTAATTATGCCTAATGGAGACTCAAACTATTTTCAGTTATGAGTCGATAACCACTTGACCTCAAAGGCAGCATGGGGAGTAGATGAAATTGTCAATTTTTAATGAAGAGTCTTTGTGGGGAGAGATCCATTTGGATAAACTGGTCAATTGTCTTTGTCAATCTGTTCAAGTTATTTGGAGCTGGGTGTGATCTTGTTCTCATATTTGAAAGTGATACTTTTAGGTCACCAGGGTAAGTTTAGTTAGTTCTCTCCTTCATGATCAGTGAGGTATTGATCTTTTTTCTCATAAGGGTCATAAATTTGCAAAACTGTTGTGAAACTGAGCAAAAGGCCTGCATGGGATAAAATCACTCACCACTGATGCCACCGGTATTTCTCGACAGTTATGGCTTTTGAAGTATTAAAAAAAAAATTCAGTAAACAAAGTCAAAATTCAATTCCTCTGCTTACAGCAAACATTTAAGGAGCACCTGTTACAGTTTGATAACATTCTTGATGCTGTGAGCTTTATAGACTTTTTTTTGACTCCTCAGAAAGACTGAAGTGAAAATTATGTGCCAGATTCTCCTGTAAATATTCCCAGTATGCAAGCCAGCAATCATGGCTCCCTCGTGGAAACGGTTATATGAAATTAGACTTCTGGATTTAAAGAGCTCGTAGAGGCTGCTAAATTAAACAAAGGGACAAACCTTCAAAAATGGCTCAAATGGCTCACCAACACACTCTTCTATTTTCCATTCCCTTTAACACTGAGGTAAGTCTAGTCCTGGATTGACTAAGGTGGGTTAGGTTTAATCTAAGTATTTAAAAAGCTATTCTTGGAAATGATTAGTAAAATTAATTTATCTAGTGCCTCAAGTATCCTAAGAGATTAAATTTATGAAGCAGACCAAAGTTAACTTAAGACTTTCTACACCCTGGCTACTGTAGCTGTAACTGCAAACCATACGTTATCTATGAAATTTATTTACCTTTGTATATATTATTTATTTACCTTTAAAACAATCAGCTCTTAAAGAAAAAAATGATGGAAACATATAAAAACCATTGTAATTGTGTTCAAACAGATCCCTACTCTGTTATGAAGAGAACTGAAGCTTCTAGGTGGCACCTAGCAAATATTTTACTAGAAAAAAAAAAATCAAAAGTTGGGCAATGAGACTCAAATAACTTAATTTAAAAAGCAGCATCTTTTTCTTAAAAAACAAAAAAAACACCCCCAAAACCTTTACCACCCTGAATTACAAACTCAAGGCAAGCAGCTTAGTACACCAACAAGGACCAGTGTGATAAATTCTCCTTCATACCACATGTTGTCATCAGTCTCAAATAGGTAAAAGGCACACAACCAATGTAATTCTTTAGTTGCATTTTAAGGCTTTTTCCCCCTAGGAGTAAACTTTCACTAATTAAAATTATGTTCTCTAAACCCTCCCTTTGAAAGGATCTGCTATATTGATCCTTTAGGTCACCTGCCTTTATATTACTACATTTCAAATAAAATGAAGATAATAGAATTAGGGTCTTAGTAATCATAATGCTTTTAACTGGTGACAATAAGGAAGAAACCTATGGTTAAATATCCCAGAAATTTATTTAATGTTTGCTTGATACATTTTATATAGAAAGGTTAGGACTATTTGCTTTGGGTGCCCCTGGTAAATCTCATGGAGGCACTGAACTACAAAGGGGTGCCAATCTGGAGACATCAGAAATGGAAATCACACGCCCCATTTTATGACTGTTCTTAAAGATTTGTCTCTAGTGAAATCAGGCCACTCCCTTAAAAAATGCTCAAGGTGTCAGAGCTACTGTGTGAAAACAGCTGACATTTAGGAGGGCATTTCACGTTTTGGTCTGTTGGAACATTTAAATACTTCGAAATAAAAAATATTCAGCTTTGAAGTTTTCAATACTGGAAAACTTTCAAGTCTAGGGTTAACAGCCAGGAAGGCTGCTTTGTGTTCCTTAAACTGGACTCTGTTGCCCACAAAGTTAATCTTCGGCTTTGGCTTCCATTTCTTCCGCATCATCATCTCCATCCACTTCAGCATTTTCTCTCTCAAGCCTCTCCAGCTGCCTTGCAAGTTCAGTCTCATCTGTATCTGTGACCACTTTGGGCTGTGAAAGCAGAGGCACAATTTCAAAGTGAAGGAGTTAAACAGTACACAAATTCAATTTCAATACTATTACTGCCTGGTATTTTAACTCTTAAAAAAACACTTTGCTAACAACTCTGCCCTATCTGTTCACTTTTGAGTGCTGAAATAACACCAATAAATTCCATGAGATAAATAATGAAAGAAATTTATGAGAGTAAGACAATACAGGAAAAGAAAACATATATATTCAAACCTAATATATTTTCTGTAATTTCTAACAAGCTAGAATGGAAAATATATGAAAATAATTGCAGTGGCTGTATCTTTCAAATACACAAAAAGATGTCCTGTAAAAATGCATCTTCTGGCTTCAAAATAAATTACTTACTATTCCTTTCCACAGAAGAAATTGTTTTGAAAATTATATATGAAAATTAGTTTTTGTTCTTGTTGAGATGAGGAAAGTATGAGACTATTCTTGTTTTTAATTCTGAAATCAAATTTTAAGCATTCTACATTAAATTCTGGCAATAACCAATCACTTATTTTCATTGTCTATATTTTTTTCCTTTTGAGGGATCAGTGACCACAGTCCTGAATAACCATCCCATGATAGTTCTTATTTACTTATAAAAACCCTTTTAGGAACTCTCTGAGTCAATGATTATTTTATGCTTAGGGGAGTTGTAATCTTAAACGTATCTCATGTTTTAAAATGTCTCCGATTAGATATTTTAGAATGCAAATCACTTAGATCATTTAAATTTCTTAAGAACTTTAAGAACAAGGCAAAAAACCCCAGTATTGACCTCACCTCCATTTGAACATTGAAGACGCCCCTCTTTTCCTCAATCTTTTCTTTTATAACAGCCATAGCTTGGTTGAGGACAGAGAGGCCTTCTGTTCTCTCCAGGGTGGTTGTAGTCATTACATACCGAGGAGGAGCTATTAGATTAATCTAAGGAAGATAAAATTAAATTATGAATGTACCTATACAACACACAACAGTGAGGATGTTTGAGAATCGTTTTGCTTATCTGCTGCTTTAACAACAAATCACCCCAAAACTTACTCCCAATTCTGCAGCACAGCAATTTGGAGTAGTTTGTTAAAGTAGCCGAAGCTGATACTATGATCTAATCCAGTAGTATAAACAGGCTACTGCAATACCAAATATGAAGGATTATGACTTCTGGGTCTTTGGTGGCTAAACTAACTATAGCTATCATTGGCACAATGGATAATTTGTCTCTAAAATTCCTGTTTGGTTCCGAACTAAATTGGTAAAAGAAATTCTTCTATGAGATTCTGAATAACAACCATCCAGTTAATTTTATTGCTAATGAAAGATTCAACCAAACCTCCTGAAAGCTCTGTGTGAATATGAGAGAATAAGTTGCTCTTTTCAAGATTCTATGAGCATTATGGGCACAGTGACTCTTTACTGTAAAGGAGGTTTAGCATAGCTGGCCCCTTGATACCAACAGGAATCTCCATCCACTGTGACAGTAGCAGTAGCTACAACAAAAAGCCTACACATAATTGTAAACATCTCCTAGAAATATCATATCAAGAACCACTTTTCATAACATTTGTTATGAAACATGATCATTAAAAAAATCTGGTTTGATTTGGTTTAGGTGATTTTGGTTTATCAGGGAGGGAAAAAACTGACTACTCACCTTGATGGGCATGGTTTCTGTAGAACAATTCAAACCTGCTCTCAGGGCTTCTTTTACAGCATCGATGCCTTCATAACCATAACAAGCCACTTCAATATCTAAAATTATAAAAATTCAAAAGCTTATACCAAAAAAATGCAAATTTTTTTAGAGGTTTAAAAGAAATCAGAGACATGACAAATACGCTAGTATTCAAATACGTATGAAAGCTTTCATCATCCTTTCAATTAGAAATCAATCCCAGCCATTAATTTTCATAATTAAAAATATCTGAATATGCACTGAAATTGTATCTTCTCATTCACATCAAGCCCCTGAATGATGAAACTGTAAAAAAAACAGAGAAATTTAACAAACACCTTGAATTGTGGCTATGTCTGGGTTAAAAGTCATGATTTCAACCCCTCTGTGCTTCAGTTCAGTTTCAACCCCTCTGTGCTTCAGTTCCTTATTTGTAAAATGGAGGTAAGGAGGAGTGTGATGAAGACTGAATGAAATAATAACCACAAATTGTTTAGAACAGTTTAAAAACTTCATACCCTCTGACCCAGCAATTCTACTTTTAAGAATCTGCCTTACTGAACACTTGTATAAATGGGTAAGTGTATGTGTATAAGGGTGTTAATTTGCAGTGTTTTTTGTAATACAGTTGACCCTTGAACAATACAGACTTGAACTGCATGGTCTGCTTACAAGTACAATTTTTCAACAGTAAACACTACAACACTAAATGAACCACGGTAGCTGAATCTTGGACTCGAAACCACAGACACGGAGGGCTAAGTTATATGTGGATTTTTGACTGTGCAGAGGGTGGGCGACCCTAACTCCCCCACGTCGCTCAAGGGTCAACTGCTGTAAAAAGACTGGCACAACCTAAACACTCATCAAGAGGAGACTGGCTTATATCAAGGCTTATCGTTCTATGGAATATTACTTAGCTATTCAAAATGAGAAAGATCTCCGTGTTCTACATGGAAGGGCAGCCATGATACACCAAGTGGAAAAAGCTAGTTGAAGAAAATTTTGCATAGTATGACCCCATCCTTATAAAAACATAAAAATTTACATCTGAATATAAACAGCATACATTCCTAGACACCATATGTGTATAGGAAAAATCTCTGCTGAAAGAATATATTGCAAACTAACATAACAGTGGTTAATCCAGAGGCCTAGGAGGGTATTACTGGACTGTTGGAATTTTAAAGCATGCACTAAACAAAATAATCACCGCCCCCCCACACCCCAGAAAGCGGGCTAACTTAAAGTTAGCTGAACTCATTTACTTATGTCAATATATATGTATTTTATAATTCAGTAAAAGCAAAGATAGCTTAATTTCTTTAACTTTTCTTGTTATGAAAAAAGTTTAGAAAAAGGCAGATGTTGATGTAGCAACATATTCTTTGGTGAGGCTCATTATGTAACAGCTTTTTTGGTACATGCAAAATATTTTAAACATCATTTAAAAAATCATTTACCTGCTCGAATTTTGACAGCCTGTGGGGTCAAACGCCTATTAATATTGTTAATGAGTACTTCCCGTTCATCTTCATTCAAATCTAAGCCATCCAAAATAGATGGGTCTCTGATAATTAAAAAAAAACAACACACACATACACAAAACAAAATGTCAAGGTTACTTTACTGATAATTAGGACAACAAACATAATACCACAGAATAATGTTTAAGAACACAGCCTTCAGTGTCAGAATTAGAGTTCAAATCCTAGCTTCACAATTTAATCACTATGTGTTTTGGGGCCTTTCTAGACCTCAATTTCCAATTATGTAAAATGTGAATGAAAACAGTGTATCTCACTGGATTGTAATATTAAATGAGATAATGCAAGTAAAGCGCTTAGGCCTGTATGACAAATAGAAAACATCCAATTGATTATTATTAAAAGAAAAATTTTAGAGATCTGGCTAAAGCAAGCAATTTAAAATGTCTCCTATACAGGCATACTTCGAAGATACTGCGGGTTCAGTTCCAGAATGCCACAATAAAGCATGTATAGAAATAAAGTGAGTCACACATTTGGTTTCTCAGTGCATACACAAGTTATGTTTACACTATACTGTAGTCTATTAAGTGTCCAATAGCATTATGTCTAAAAAAATGTATATAACTTAATTTAAAAATACTTTATTGCTAAAAAATGGTAACTATCATCTGAGTCTTCAGGGAGATGTGATGTTTTTGCAATAGTAACATCAAAGATCACAGATCACGGTAACAAAATAATGAAAAATTTTGAAATATTACAAGAACTACCAAAGTGTGACACAGAGACATGGAGTGAGCAAACGCTGTTGGAAAGCTGGTGCCAACAGACCTGCTTGATGAAGCATTGCCACAAACCTTCAATTTGTAAAAAAAAACCACAGTATATGCGAAGTGCAATAAAATGAGTTATGCCTATACGTCACACATCCCACTATAATTAAGCATTTCCATGTAATTAGCAGTCCCTGCTTCAAGGAGCTTAAAAAGAAAAACATGGAAAAAATTTTTGAAAAAAACAAAAGTGTATCCCTGGGGGTGAGGAGAGGAAGATATTAGTGGGGTCAGGAAGGGCTTCATGGGTGAAGTGGCATTTCATCTGACCCTCGTAAGTGCCACAAACAGGGACCAAGGTCTTAGTCACTGGCATGTTTGCTGAACGAATGAACAAATGGAAAAAATGAAATGACGACTAAAAGAATGGTAGGATTTTAACGAGCTAAGGTAGAACTTAAAGTTTTAAGAAAGTTATGGTATAACTGAAAGACAAACCAACAGAAAATGAGGAAATGAGATAAACAGATGTTTCACAGAAGAAATACAAATGGTCAATAAACATATGAAACGCTGTTAACTTTACCAACAACCAGCAAAATGCAAATCAAAACAAGACACTATTGTACATCAATCAGTTTGGCAAAAAAAAAAAAAAAAAAAAATCTGAGATATATACCAAATGTTGATGAAGAGGGAATATAAATTGTAGAACCAATTTGGAGAGTACTTTGGCAAAACTAAGTAAATTTAAAGGTGCATATAATCAATCCTATGACCCAACAATTCTATTCCTAGGTATCTATCTTAGAAATTCCCAAACGTTGTACAGAGACATGTACATGGACATTCATCATAGTAGTTTTGAAAAGTAGGGGGATAAAAGGGCGGAGGGGATTATGTAAAAATCTCTTTATAGAGGAACAAATAAAGCATATTCTCACAACAAAATACTATATAGAAATTAATATGAAGTAGGCATACATCTATCAATTTGGAGAAATTCTGGTCAATAATAGCATTACGAGTAAAAATGTAAAGTACAGAAAAGTTTGTTACAATGGTAAAATAAATTTATTTTTTTGTTTAAACAAATTAAATATTTAAACATAAAAAAGATTCTATACATACTTTTCATAACCTACCCACACATGTATATGTATATAAATGACAATGATACATACTAATTTCAGAATAGTGGTTACTACTGATAAGTGACCGGAATGGCTTGGGAGGAGTAAAATATTGTTTCCAACAATCTCAGAAATTCTATTTAATTATTTAATTAAGAGGAAAAAAAATGAAGCACATGTGGCACAGAATTATCATGAGTTAAATCTGGACAGTTGGAACATGTCTGATGAAGCAAGAAAAGAATGTGAACGGTGATGAGTGAATGTTAATTCGTTAAGGTGAATGTTAATTTGTTAAGAATGTAACCTGTTATTTGTTAAGAATGCAGAGTGGTAACGGAGAAGGGGTGGAGGCAGAAGCTAGAGAGGTAAGTGGGGCTGATAATGACAGTAAACCAAGGTAAGACATGTACTGAGGAGTCCAGGATTGAAGTCAGGGAGGACAGAAATATAAAGCAGTGCTTGATGGTTAATAGCATAAGCTCTGTAGCATAACTACAATGCCTGTGTTTGAGGCTCTACCATTTGGTAGCTGTGTGAACTTGGACAATTTACTCTCTGTCTCAATTTCCTCATCTATAAGATAGGAATAATAATAACACTTATACCACAGGTTGTTGTGAGAATTATATAAATGTTAACTGTTATTATTATTCTCACCTTTCCCACAAGGCGATATTAAAAAAAAAAAAAAGTCACATGAGAGGAGAGGGTAAACTAGAAGGTATTTGGAGCCTCTGATGAGTAGGCCTGATGGAGGTTCTAACAGTTCTAAGCCCCACTTGGCCATTCTGAGGGCTGAGGAGACCAATAACCCTTGGCAGCACAAGGGCTGGGAAAGTAACAATGCAGTGGTGAGGCTGCTTGTGAGGTATTAACATCTAGGAAGGACTGGGAGGTGCAGAAGTAGAGCAGTAAGTACAGAGAACTTAAGAAATCTGGTTGTTAAAAAGAGAGGACACAGTGCTTGCGACAGGAGAAAGTAGAGGGGACGTTGAAAAGTTTGTTTTTAGTATAAATGGGAGAAATCTGAGCATATTTTTATGCTGATGGAGCAAAACCAATAAAGAAAAAGGCTGAAGACCCAAGAGAGGGAATAGGAGATGGAAAGACATCCCTTAGGAATAGCTGGGCACAGGTGGTAAGATTACTTTGAGAGCAGGAAGGATCCGAATTCCAGTATGACAGGAGCACAGGAGGTAGTGACAGGTGGGATGGAGATAAGTTGGCTGAGAAAGTGGAAGGAAGTAGAGGTGATCCTGTTCAATGGCTTCTGTTTTCTTTTTTAGGTAGTGAGTGCACCAGGTGAGAGTGAGAGGAGAGGGACAGAGTGGGTATCTGAGGAAGAGTGTGGAGAAGTTCTAAAATAGCCAATCTAAGAATGAGAGGAAGAAGTGACCAGGAGCAAACAGAATGTGGGGCAGCAGTTAAGGCCCAGCTGAGGTTGGAGACCATGAATATGCAGTGGCACCAACCTGCAAGACTGTGGTTTTTCCTAGCAGCACCCAGCAGTCTACAAGTGCAGAGAAGGCAGGAACATCGCTCCAAGGCTGGATGTAACAGAAGGAAAAACAGGGCAAAACTCATGACACTGGCAAGAAAGTTGTTGAAATGATGGACCATGGTGTGTCTATGCTGAATAAGGAAGAGAAGGCAGGAAAGGGTGAAAAAGGGAGAAAAAAAAAAAGGTTTGGAATCAGAGCCTGATAATAATAAGAATTAAAACGACACAGAGTAGGACTAACTGTGGGAGCTGGAAGGACAGGAGGCTGTGGTGAAAGAACAGAATGTGTGAATTAAAGGTTTCAGAGACAGAGCAAATCCTGGTGACAGTAAGACCCAGGGTGAGGCCATATGGAAGACTAGCTAATGTGGCATGGGCTGAAGGTCTAAGGAACTGAGGTAAAGAAAACAAGTTTTAAACAAAACATCTATGTTGGCCCTGAAGTCACCTAGGACAATAACAAAATTAAAACTAGGAGAGGAAAGTATGTAAGACAGTAGTGTGAGATGAAACCATATGGGTTACAAAACTACATAACTATGGTACATCAAATCATATAGGCTCGGCTTTATAGGATTGGTCCATATCATGGGCCTATTATACTAAAATAGTTTTATCTAAATTTGGCAAGGACTTAATACATGAATGTTGTGCTATTAAATGTCAGGCTCTCAACTTGTGTGCTAGACCCAGCAGCTGTAGTATCAATGGAGAAGCAGAGCTAAGAAGGTGTTCTTACGAGACTGCGTGCTTAAATGCATCATAGGCACCGTATCCGGGTCTCTTGTATTTGTCATCAAAGACCCAAGCGGTCCTCTGGAACAGGCTTTCCAGCTGCTCGTCCTTGGTATATTCTAAGACCTCAGCAACATGACGAAGAATGCTGTAAACCTAGAAACAAAATGAAGAGCTCAACAATTCAAAGGTAAGAGATCTATATTAAAAAAAAAAGATATGTTTACATTTTAGTAGATAGCATATAAAAACAAACGTTTGGTTAATTTGACTACACTAATTCCTTAATAACAAAAGATCACACAACAAATTCTTTCTCCATAGAGAAATATTCGCTTTTCCATAATAATGAACTCAAGTGGGTATAACAAGTACAACTAGTATAGCATTTACAACCTAAGACCCAGATCAAGTCAATTCTGGGACAAACAAACCTCTCTGAATATATTTCCTCATCTGGAAAAGGGAGATCCTAGTATCTTTCCTTTTTACTGTAGCGAGTTCTTACACAGATCAAAATGTAAGATATTATTATTACTACTCCATGAGAGCATGGAACCTGGATGGAGATTTTATTATTGCTTTTGCTCTGTTATCATTTAACAGTTATCCTTCAATCCTACCCACCTCCTACCCACTGCTGCCAAACTCTTTTCCTAATCTCCTAAACATAAAAGGGCTTAAAGAAGAGAAAGAGTATAAAGAGGGCTTCATGTTAATTACACACAAAATCTGAGTGAGGAAAAGTACTAACATTGGCTATTTCATTTTATCGTCTTATTATCCTAATAAGATCTATTATGCTCATTTTACAATATCTTAGGGGAACAAAACAAAATGGAAGTTTCCTAGAGCAGTGCTTCTCAAATCTGGACTTGGTGGGACTTGAAAGATTTGGGTAATGGTCTGATGGCTTTTAGATTTATACTTTCTTTTACTGGGGTTAAGCAAGATTTTAAAAATCTTTTCTTCATGTAAACACTGTTTTCTTGGCATTTTATCTTGAGGACAGAAACACACATGGCAGAGGAACAAAAGACACAAGAGAAGGGTAGAGAAAACAGAACCAATGGAAACTGCCAATAAGCACTGAGGATCTAGGGAATAAAAGAAAATCTAAATAGGACCAGAGAACAGAAAAATACAGAAAGATGAGAATGAAGAAATGACTGTCCTTGCTTTATCAGTGCTTACTGAGGAAATTACAGCAAAATTAATAAGAAAAGGAAAAAAACCAAGGCAGGTGAGGGGTGGGGTGGAGAACCACACTAAGTAACAGGCCCTGCATTGCTTTCCTGGATTCAAAGACATTTTACAAACCTTTGCTCATTCTTAACAAACAATAGCTGGTTGTCTCTGTGATCCTTATCCCAGAACAGAGCTGAAAGTCAAAAACCACATGCTGCAACAAGCCCAATCAGCTGAAATCACCCATAGTTAATTTAACCTAAAATAGCTTAAAAACACTAATGGTCCAGTACTGATTTGAGAATATTACACATCAAGCAATGCTTTAAGGTAGTGACATCATGAGACAAGAACACTGAAGCCATACTCTTTTGAAATAAAGTCTTCAAATGGTTTTTCTATGTAACACAGAATGAGAAATGGAAATACTGTTACAGAAAATGTAGGTTTTGTTTCTGCCAGGAACACACCATGCACATTATTTATTAAACACATCAAATAGTGGACTAATTTGATTAAAAAATCAACTTACAGTTTTGGATTTGGTAAATTTATCTTCACATTTGATTGCTTCCTCTGGAGAAACTCTTCTTTTTGACAAATCAATATATCCTATATGAGAAAAATTTGAAAAAATTATCTCTGTCCAGGTGCCAAAGAATCACTGTGACAATTTTCACCACCAGACTGTTGGGTTGGCATACCTACACTTATTCCACACTAAAATCGTATCAATAAAATACTGCATAAAAAGTACAAGATAAGAGATTTTTGTTTTCAGAAATGAATTTTTATCATCATGTAACTGTATATTCTATTACCTTAGTGGAGGGAATAATTTTCAATTATCCAAATGAGAGCTAAAGCCAAAAGACACTGTATTTGTCTATTTGGCATCCATTCATCACAGGGTCAACTGCATTAACTATATTTTCTGTATTCTTGATGCTCTGACATTTGTGGCCTGGCTGACTGGGGAAGAGACTTCCCTGCCTGGCACTAGGCAATTCTTAGAGTTGGCAAAGGCCTCAATGGGAGCAGCCTTTTACATGCAAATCAACCAATCTAGAGCCCATACCCCCAATCATCTCATCAAAGTTACACACAGCAGGTCAATATTATCCCATGCCCTAAACCAGCATAGAGCCAGGTACCACACAACTAGTGACAGCCCCAATGTACCAAGCCCTGCCCAAACTATTCAAATGAGCCAACCCTAAACTGTTTACGCTGACCTGCCTTGCCTCTGTCATGGAAACCTCAATAAAAGCTCTGGCCTAGGCTTTCCCCTTGCTCCTTCTACCTCCTGATCAAAACCGGTGCTTCCTCATGTGGCTTTGCATGGCATGCTGGGTCCCCATCTCTTGGGAAACTTTAATAATAAAAATGTTCTTTCAATGGCATTGGCCTCTCCATGTCACCAGTCACCTCTATAAATAAAAGTCCCATGGGTACACAATGAGACAAGTAGTTAAATGTATTTTAAAGAATTAAGAGGGAGCTCCCCAATGCTCACTGCAGCACTATTTACAATAGCCAGGACATGGAAGCAACCTAAATGTCCATCAACAGAGGAACAGATAAAGAAGATGTGGTACATACATACAATGGAATATTACTCAGCCATAAAAAAGAACAAAATAACGCCATTTGCAGCAACGTGGATGGATGGAGAGATTGTCATACTGAGTGATGTAAGTCAGACAGAGAAAGACAAATACCATGACATCGCTTATATGTGGAATCTAAAAAAAGGGTACAAATTAACTTATCTACAAAACAGAAACAGAGTTACAGATGTAGAAACAAACTTATGTTTACCAGGGGATGGTGGGGGGAGGGATAAATTGGAAGATTGGGATTGACATATACACACTACTATATATATAAAATGGATCACTAACAAGGACCTACTGTATAGCACAGGGAACTCTACTCAATACTCTGTAATGGCCTACATGGGAAAAGAATCTAAAAAAAGAGTGGATACATGTATATAACTGATTCACTTTGCTGTACACTGGAAACTAACACGACATTGTAAATCAACTACACCCCCATTAAAAAAAAAGAAGAAGAATAAAGAGGGAGAAAATGGTTTTTTACGTTTACCCACATATTTTCCATTTCAGGCATCACAGCTCTTCAGCCTGAACAACTTCCTTTACCATCTCTTATAATGTAGGTCTTATCTGGTAATAAATCCCTCTAGTTTCTATTTACCTGAAAATGTTTTCATTTGATTTTTGTTGTTGAATATTTTCTTCAAATACAGAATTCTGGTTTGACAGTGTTCTTTCAGTTTTACAGATATCATTCAATGCTCTGACCTTCATTATTTCCAATAAGAATGCCACAGTAATTTGTATTACTGTTCCCCTATAAATAACATCATTTTCCTCTGGCTACGCTGAAGATTTTCTCTGTTTTTCAATAGTTTGATATGCCTAAATGTGGTCTTAGTATTTATCCTGCTTCAGGTTTGCTGAGCTTCTCTAATATATAAACATTTTTTTCCCCCAGCAAATATGGGAAACTTTTGGCCATGGTTTCTTCAAATATATTTTCTGTTGTTTCTTTTTCTCCCCTTCTTTTGGAATAGAGCTTTTGATGGTTGACAGGTTGTTTTTTTTTTTTTTTTCTCAGTTCTTCAGATTGGTTCTTTTTAAATGAACTACCTTCAAATTTCAAGGAGCCTTCTGTCATCTTTTATCTGCTGTTAGCCCATCCAGTGAATTTTTTAGATACTATATTTTTCATTTCTAGAATTTATATTTAGTTCTTTATGAGAGTTTCTAATTTCTCTACTGAGATTTCATTTCGTTCATTCACTATAAGCATATTTTCCTAATATCTCTGAGCAGTTATAACATTTCCTTTAAAATGCTTATCTGCTAATTCCAACATTAGGGTGATCTCTAGGTCAGTCTCCATTGATTACCTTTTTTGTATGGGTCATATTTTCCTGTTTCTTCAACTATTTAGCAATTTGAGTTGCATCCTTGACATTAGGAAAGATATGTGGCACACTGTGAATTCCTTTAGGTTCCTCTTAAGGACACTGAATTTTTTCTTTTTTCTTTTTCTGGCTGCTCCGCACGGCTTGCGTTTCCCGACCAGGGATTGAACCCACGCCCTCAGCAGTGAAAGCGAGGCGTCCCAACCACTGGGCGGCCAGGGAATTCCCAAGAATACTGAATTTTTGTTTTAGCAGTTAGCTTGTCTGAATTCAAAACTATAAGCTCTGTCTCCCCAGATGGAAAGCAAACAAAATTTGTTTAGATTTTTACCCTATTGGGCTGCAGTCTACCCTGTGTATTACTAGTTTCACGGGTTAGCCAGAGATTTCAGCAGAATTTATATATAAACTTGGGGGCTCTCCCTCTGTGTCTCTCCTTTCTCTAATCCCTATCACCACTTTCCAACTGTTGTGGTTGTCCAGAACTCTCATCTCTGGCTCTCAAGCCATTAAGACTGTAGGTTTTCCCCTAGAATTTTAGATGCCCTGCTTGGAAGTTGTCTGTAACATGCACTCAGTCAAAAAGCTGTAAAATTTATCCAGTGCAGTTCCTTTCTTCCAAGTGTCAATCTGCCTTCAGTTTCAGCCTGCTTTTGGTTGCTCCCACTGTCCTTGAGTAATTTTTACCACCCGTTCAGATACTTGTTTAGGGTTTATAGCAGTTATGATGAACGGTTTATCCAATAGGACTTAATCTTCTAGTAACAGAAATGGATCCCCTCTATAGATCTTCTGCACTTTGCTTTTTTTCTTATCTTACCCTGGAGATCTTTTCATATCAGAATATTCAGATCCCATTCTGTATAAAATTGCCTTGCTTCTGTTGTGTTGTGTCATGATTTATATAACCACAATTTAGATTGTTGTTTCTCTTTAATTAACATTGTAAAAACAATGCTATTATGAAAATAAATTTTTACATGTAACTACTGTACTTATACAAGTTTACCCTTTCACTTTTTCTGATGGCAGTTGAAAATGTATTTGATTCCTTTTTGTGTATATATTTCATATAATAGGAAAGCAATATAAGATAAGACACCATTCGAGGTCCTACTGGAGCAACAATGAAACACAAGTTTAAGGAATAATCTCAGTCTTCAAGCAGTTTAATAAATGGAAGCTGGGGAGGGTGCCACAAGTAAGTCATATCAAAGCATTTAGAATAATCAATGTGCTAAGTGGTAGCACCACCTAAGGGGTAATATAAGCTGCCTCGAAAGTTTATTGTCTAAGATTATAATCCGAAAAGAAGTCAGTTATGTATAAAATTATTCATTTGCAGAAGTATCAATTAACTAGGTGGCTGAGGAGATTCAGAAAGCCAAGCTCAGTCAGGGTGACTGACTGGTCTTTTAAGCATGACGGTAACCACTTGCCTGAAACTAAAACCTAACAAACTATAGTAAGATGACTGAAACCAATTATCTTAACTATATTAAGCCAGTTGAAGACAAAACCTACTCAATGGTATTATACAATATATTTAGAAAAAAATGTGTTCACCAAGGTGAAGATTTACATGGGATCCAAAAAAGGGGCACCCAAAGAGTAAATAAATGAATACCTATTCAACTCTGTCAGAAAGATCCCATAGGATCTGGGGGTCACAAACATTCTGATTACCAGAGACATACAATATTGGGTTTTGGGTGTGTGTCTGCAGTATATTGCTTTTTTAAAGACATAAAAATATTCCTAAAATCCATTTACCTTTGCCCAATTTCCATCACTTATTCAATAACCTGATTACTAATCTAACTCTAAATCAATAAAAAGGCATCTGACAAATATGAATGAACTAGTACTCTGGTTTGCTTATTTGTCTCTCTGAGTTTGGTGAGTTTGGGAATGAGTCAATTATAAAGATTCCGATAACCTCTGGGAATAAAATTCAAGTTACTTGGCTCACAAAAACTAGTCCTGGAATGTACTAATTAAACCACTACTGGGCTTCCCTGGTGGCATGGTGGTTAAGAATCTGCCTGCCAATGCAGGGGACACAGGTTCGAGCCGTGGTCCGGGAAGATCCCACATGCCGCGGAGCAACTAAGCCCATGCGCCAGAACTGAGCCTGCGCTCTAGAGCCCACAAGCCACAACTACTAAAGCCCGCATGCCTAGAGCCCATGCTCTGCAACAAGAAAAGCCACCGCAATGAGAAGTCCATGCACCGCAATGAAGAGTAGCCCCTGCTCGCCGCAACTAGAGACAGCCCGCGCACAGCAACAAAGACCCAACTCAGCCAAAATAAATAAATAAATAAAATTAATTAATTAAAAAACAACCACCACCAAAAAAAAGAAAAACACTACTAACTTAAAAGACCTTGTTTAGATGGTTAACTGGCATCCTTCTCTAACAACTTTGTATGTAAAAGAGTTTAAGGACAAAAGGAGGTGTTTTTTTTTCTTTTTTTTTTAACCGCAGTAGGCAATTTACAAAAAATATATTTTAAAATAAATCATTTTAACTCAAAAATTTCCAGATAAATTTAATATATGACTATTTATATATTAAATATAAATTTATATTTAATAAGTAAATATAAATTTTTAAAATATAAATTATTTTAAATCTTTTTCTCATTTACCTTTTTCTTTGTCCACTCTGATAACAACCACACATTCATTCCTGCCAATTCGGATGAGTTTGTTTATAGAACGGATACGCCTTCTGGACAACTCACTCAGAAGAATCATGCCTTCGATGTTGTTGTATTCCAGCAAGCTGACATAAGCTCCCATTTCAGCAATGGACCTTACATTCACCATCACTACGTCTTCCACCTCAGGAAATTTGTGCTGATAAAATCTACAACTTAGACCCGGCATTCTGCAATCTGAACAAAAGAATCAAGTTAAGTGTTCAGTTAAGGTCAAAATTTTAAAATGTCAATTTTCCACATCTTGCCACTGGAAGAAGTTATTGGTTTTCTCCCCTCTTTAAACTTCTTAAATGGTACCAGAAAACAGAGGAATGTTCAGGAACCAAGCTTTAATTTTTATTTTGCTCCACATTTTTGTAAGGCTTGCGTGATTCTCTACCATCAGTTTCAGAGGAATCATAAAAAATAATGACCATTTACAAAGTCCTGACGCTGAAGGATTAAAGGTACACCTTAAGAATAAAATATTATTTTAATATTTTAAGAAATAACAAATGATAGGAAGCATCACTACTATTATAAACCTGTCAGAAAAACTAAGGCTACTCTTCCTCTAAGTCAGCTAAGACTGGATATGCTACCGCCTACTATATAAAGGGAAGACTCTTCCAACAAATTAAATCCTAACCCTAACCATATATCAAATGATATACTCTATTATTTATTATAGCCAAAATTATAGTATCACATGTCAAGACAAAACCAAAAAATTTATTAATCACAAAAGACACTAAATTTAACTAAAATGTATCCTTCTCTCTGAATTTTTTTCCTCTTAAAACAAACTTGAATTTAATTCACAACTACCATAATTTTTAGCTTCCACTTTTCCCATTACTCCCAAATATTCTTCTCTTTTGTTGAATAGTTATACCCAAGCTCGAGAACAGCTTTATAGATTCCTACTACTATAAAGTTCAAGTTTCTCTTAACCTCCACACATTAAATATATTTAAAACTATTCCCTTTGATCCACCAAACCTACTTTCAACACCACTCCTTTTATGACCCACAGGCCTAAAATCATACCATATGTAGAAATACGTTTTTAAAAGGAAGCTCTCAAATTAATCGTAGTTGATAATTTTCATGTTTTTCTGCTAACCTTAATTAATTTACCATTGTCAAAGCTCAGAAGACAGGCAATAATAAGACCTAAGGTCCTATGAAAAATTTGTGAAACTTCACCTACTAACTTATTTTTTTTCTTATAAATTAGGAAATAAGACTGTCATTACTTATCTTAAAGACGGAACACCTACATCCAGCTCATAGAACACCAGAGTTCTGCTTCAGAGCAGTTTGAGAACTGCCACCTGCACCCACATGTTTCTTCCTAGTGGCTTACCCACTGATTTATACATTTTTCCACTACCTACAGCGTCCTATATTATCTGGCCACTGACTATCTCCCTGAGGTATCACTTTCCCCCTAGTCTTCCCCATTTTATAGATGAAAAACATGAAGCATGGGTTAAGCATCTTGTTTTGTCATATACTGCTAACAAGTGACAGTCAAAATTTGAACCTATGAAGTTTGAATCCATAGTTTGTGTCTTATTCATCAGGCTATATTTTCTCTCAATATCACTGATAAATACATGACAATCAGTAAAACATCTTAAACAAAAAGGACTATCAATGTACCTATTCAGTGCTGGAACATAAACTATAAATTAGTGCAAACTTTTAGTATTAACCTATCCTGTATAACAAAAAATAAAGCTGCATATTAATAATAGTGGCAGAGATATATTTCTCTTTGAAGCTTGACAAAACAGGGATTTAGCAAATAAAGGGAAGCAGACATTCAATTACCCACCAAGAAACAGCTGAGCTGGTTGTTTCATTTTTAAACAGGGCTTTTTTTTTTTTCTTGGACAACTGTTGTCAAATATCTGCATGTAAAGTACTAAAATTTGAGAGCTGAAAAAGTTTCAAACTGGATATAAAAATAAACGTTATGGAAATGTGTGAAACAGTTTTAAGAGATTTAACAGGTGCTAACCACTTTTACTCACCAAGTTTCTTCAAATAGTAAAGCCAATAATTTTGGAGAAGCAAGACTTAATTTGATTGTAAAAGAACATAGGCAATCGTGTAAAAGAATCCTGAAGGGAGATATGGATGCTAATGCTTCAGGAGGTACAAGTCTCTTTGCAATAGACCGTGTAAACAAAGGAATACTGCTAATGGTATGTCATTCACAGTAAAAGAAAGTAGTGGAGTACAAAAAAAATCTGCTTTGCAAAGAACCTGCAAAATGGTTGACAGATTTTGAACCTATCTCCTTATTTATGGAGATATTATGCTAATAACACTAACTTTGAAAAAAATCAGTCAGGAAAATAGGAGTCACACACCAAGTATCTATCAGCCCTTTTACATAATTTTCAAAGCACTTCGACTTATTTTATTTCGCCCTCAATAGGGTCCTCAAGTCAGGCAAGTAGCAGAGCCTGACTTTGGGAATAGCTCTAGACATGGGTTCCAGACTTCGCTCTCCTACTTACTAGCTGTGGCTGCTTGGGAAATGCATTCCCATTAACTGTAGTTTCTAGTGTGTACCATGTACTTCACCGGTTTGTGGAGAGTATCAAATGAAATAATATACATGTGATAAAATTTGGAAAGTGTAATGTGCTATACAAATATAAGCTATTAAAAGGCAAAGGAGGTATCATTTCCATTTTGTAACTTAATTCATTAAACAATTATTTTATTATTAAAATAAAGTATTAAATGACTTCCTCAAAGACAAATGCTTACTAAGTACAACAGGAGCTAAATCCAGGTCATCTGACATTGACTCCAGAGTTTAACCCACAAAGCCTCAATATGTCGGAGTACTACAATACAGTATGTGTTCTCCAGTAAAGAACACCCATCTTTCAAAATACATGACCTGAACTCCAAGATAATTTCAAATACCCTGCAATGTCAGTAATTTTGCCTGGTCAAACGGTAGGCAGGACTTCTTAAACCACTGCATGGTCAAGTCGCCATAATGGATACAGAAGTCCACATTCTTTTCCAAAGTAAAGTACGATGTGATAGAGGCAACTCCCGTGATCATTCTAATTCGGCTCTAACAGTTATGTTCTGAATGCTCGTTTTTACTACAGAAGTGCTACACAAATAAAGCTTTTAAACTAGTTCACTGTCATTGAAATAGGAAGCACCCATCTCTAAAAACATTACTGTGCATCTTTTTGAGATGTTTTGAGAATCGCTAACTGTCATCTGGCATCCAATGAACTGAGAAGAGGCAGTAAAGCTCTATGTAAGTAATTCCGAACTGTTGAAAGACACAGAGTTACAAGGTTTTTTCCCCTTGGATAACAGCTTAAATCGGTAGAAAAGACAAGACTTCTTTGCTACACCCTCTCCCCAAGAAACAATGTTTCTTGTTAATGAACGTTAAAGTAGCCTCAGTTTGGGGCGCTGACAAAAGGGACCTAAAATTCCCGTATCTTACGTGTTTTAGTTCTGCCTAACCGTAAGATCACAGCGCGTAATTCTACAAGTCTATTCTTATCGGTGCTGAAACATGGCAAACCGATACGAAGAGTAATAAACTCTTCAGTAGGATCTTTTAGTTTCATCTTAAGGAGCGACTCATTCTCCAGAAACGCACCACTCCAGCAACACAGGGCGATAGGAGCTTCGATTTTTTTAATATCACTTATCAGATGAACAAACCTGGATCTTTTTTTTAACCCAACTCTTGTCAATATCGTGGCCCAATCAACGGGTTCCTTGAAGTACCGGGTCTGGTTACAATTGAGAGTATTTGCTGGGGCGGACGGAAAAAAAAAAAAAAAAAAAGGATGGAACTCTCTGGCCCGGAGAGGGCAAAGTGTTCCGCGTCCCGGGACGGGGGCGTCACGGCATTCTCCCAAGGCCGCCCCACCTCACGGCGTCCCCACTTGAAGCACACTGAAAGGGCTGTTCAGTCACTCGGCCCACCTCCCTTCACGAGAGGCCTCCGTTCGCACCATGACACCTCTGCTACACGGGGAGACCGACACGGAGCCGGCGGGCGGTGGCAGCTGTGTGCAGACACTTCCCGCGCAGGGACAGGAGAAGGAGGGGGTGTTAGCCCGGGGCCTACCCTCTATCGACCACCCATGTCACTGGACACAACCAAAGTGAATTCCTGGAGAAACCGATCGGGGCGACTAGTCACCTGAGGTATGTGTGTGAATCCCGCACTGGTGTCCGGCGCCACGCTCTTCAATCGGAGAGACCAGACTTGATCCACCCGCAGCAACCGCCGACTCTCCTCAGCGTGCGCTTCGCTCGACCCCACCGCGCATGCGGAACCACCTCGCAGCACGCAAGCGCCAACAGGATGGAGGCCCCCCTCTTCGTCACTGACCATAGAGTCCAGGTCCTCCGAGAACAAAGAAGAATGTGGACCTTAGGAGGACCTGAAAAGTACGTTTTCTCGCTGTCTTTAGCTTTCGCTAAGTAACCTTCAAGGTGCAGGTAAGAGGGAGGACTCTGATTCCTTGTCCCTGAAAAATAAATCCTCTCTGAAAGCTTTAGTCAACCATGGGTGGCGCTGTGACCAAAGATGAAAAGTGGAGGACGAGAAGGAGTATACTCTTCCCTGTTCTTGCGCCTCGACCTGCGCAGCCGCCTGGGAGCTGGAGACCGGGTGGGTGGGGGTGGGGGGTGGGGGGCTAGAAGATGAACCGGAAATGAGGGGCGGTTCCGGGGTGCGCGCGCCTCAACATCCGGGCATCGCCTTCTTCCTGTCGCCTTCCCCACACCCCTACCCCCCCACCCTTACCGACAGGAAGCGGAAGTGAAGAAGGCGTATCCTGGCTGCCTCTTAGCAACGCCAGGGGGTCACGTGACACAACCAGCTGACTCAGGTGGCGCAAGACTCAGTGGCTGGGCTCGTTGCAGCACGATTGCCCGGCCAGGGACCCGGGCCGAACAGTCATCGTCAGAATGTCGGGCAAAGACCGAATTGAAATCTTTCCCTCGCGAATGTAAGTAAAAGAATGGAACGAACAGGTGTTCAGGAAGACCTGCCCGAGCCGCTGTCCCTCCATACCCTGGACCAGCAGCGGGGCTCCTTGTTTCCTGGGCCGACCCTGAGCTCTGTCCAGTCTCTTCTAGTGAGTCCAAGGCGAGGCTCCCTCAGGGGCCCCTTACACATTCCTCTGAGTGAACCCGACTGGACAGAGCAAGTCCAGCCCGTGAGAACAGGCGCCCGGCCTGCTGGCTTTTGTAGAGATCCGCTGACTTTAATCATTAATCGAGCCATTCATTCCATATTCCCTTATTGATCCGGACACTGGATTTATATAACTGTGAATCGTCGCCACTCTTGCCCTAACAGAGCTCACAGTTTAGTGGAGGGATAGACAAGCGGACGAAGTTTGATAAATGCTTTGAGAAGGAAAGTCTACTGCGGTGGGAAGCAGGCTTCTAAGCCAATTTGGGGGTTGAATCGAATCGCCCTAAAGTGGGCGTCAGGTTCGATCTTGGATACCCATACTCATTTTCCAAGATCCCCTGAAATGTCACATGCGGTGGGAAGCTATACCTGAATTTCCGAGGCACTCCTTTTGTTCTGTCACCATTGCATCTCATTCAGACTTCTGTTAATATCACCCGTCACATTGTAAAGCGCGTATTTGTTTATGTATATTTACCACTGAACTGTGAGCTCTCTCCAGGATGAGAAGTGTCTTGATTATTAATCCACAGAAGGTCCACAAAAAATGTTACTTGAATGAACCCATGCCGTGGAATCTGTTCAGTTGTGGCCTCCTTTCTCTTTGGGCCTGAATTCTTTGTTAGGAGAAAAATTTTAAGTTTTCTCAAATGTGCCTAACAACGTGTGGAAGGTAAAGATTGTTCTTATTTGCCCTCTCCCCCTCCCCCTGCCCCTCTTCCTTTTCCTCTTTTTTTCACTGAGGAGCAGAAAATCAGTTTTGGTTTTGACACTTAGATCTTTTGATTGTGGTCCTATCTCTTTGGGGGTGTTCTGTTGTTTTTCTTTTTTTCTTTTTTTTCTTTTTTTTAAAGTAAATGTATGTATGTATTTATTTATTTATTTATTTATTTATTTATGGCTGTGTTGGGTCTTCGTTTCTGTGCGAGGGCTTTCTCTAGTTGTGGCAAGTGGGGACCACTCTTCATCGCAGTGCGCGGGCCTCTCACTATCGCGGCCTCTCTTGCTGCGGAGCACAGGCTCCAGACGCGCAGGCTCAGCAATTGTGGCTCACGGGCCCAGCCGCTACGCGGCATGTGGGATCTTCCCAGACCAGGGCTCGAACCCGTCCCCTGCATTGGCAGGCAGATTCTCAACCACTGCGCCACCAGGGAAGCCCTGTTGTTTTTCTTTATTCTGACTTTTTCTCAGAGAATCTGAGGATGCTTAAAATATGAGTTATATTTAAACCCCAAACCTAGATTTCTGTACCTACCTGGGTGGCTACAGCTTTTAATGAAATCAAGGAGTTTTTGTTTGTTTGGTTTCTACCTTCGCCTGTTGACTTTCTAATAGCTGTTAGTCCTAGGTGGGAAGTAAGTCAGTTGTGGAGAAAAGCAGTGCCTGTGAAATAGATAAGGATCAGGACTACCCTGGGGTAGTGAGGACTATAGAACTCCCAGCACTTAAAGACTCTGACTCCATCCAAACCTCTGCCCTAAGAGACACCAGACTCTAGCATGGCTTCTGGTAGCCTAAGGCTAAGTTCCTAGAATGACTCCAGCCCCTAGTAAAATGCCTGCTTGAGAAAACTCATCCAGCCAGGAGAATTTACTCTTTGTTCTATGCAACACCTGAGACTATGCCCCTGACCTCCCTTCCTTAATTGCCTGCTAGCAGACACAGCTGGCCTGATGGCATTTCCAGTGCCCAACCTTTTGGAAGTTTTCTCTGACTGGCATCCACTCTCACTCTCCTCACTCATTTTAAAATGCCTAATCACCTGTGCACAATCGGAAAGGAGCTCAGCTCTTTCCCCTGCTGTCAGTGGTTACTGAATAGTATGTTTTCACAGCTTTAACTAATGTCTGGCTGTGTTTATCTTTGATAGTAGTCAGAATGTTAACATTTTGTTTTTTGTTTTTACTTTGAGACTAAGAGGTGAAAATACACTCTTTGGGCTTAGACAAGAATGATAGGTTTGTGAAGGTGAAACTTGCTATTTGAGAGTACTCAGCTTGCCAATTGAGAGGAAAATCAGGTGCAGGAAGTAACTGCTTCTCTAAATATTTTCCCCAAGGCTTATCAGCAGGTACTTTGTCATGTAGTCAGATGTTTTTGATTCAACTGGAAGCAAAGTCATCATCCTAGCTGAAGGTCAAACATTTTTTGTAGGGTCAAGCAGCTCTGTAACTTGTAAAAGAACAAGTGTTTAAAGAGCGAGGCTAGAAAATACACTAGTGACTTCTGTTTCAGACACTGCTACCTTACAGTGCTATCCTGTGAAATGGGGCTGTCACCCACTTAGGCACCAGAGAGAGCAAAACAAGTTTAGAGTGGAAGCAAAAGAGGCATGAAGGATTTGGAGTCAACAGAAGTCAGTCACATCCAGGTTCTCCTACATACTGGCTATAAGCCCTTGGGCAAGTCACTCTTTGAGTCTCAAGAATTAAAATTTGTCTATTTCATGAGAAAAGAAGTTAAATATAGGAGGAAATTAAAATTAGCGTGGTGAATTCAGTTTTATGAACCAGTTCACCTTTTTACTGTAAACTTGCTGCCATTTGCAGTACTAGGATTTGACTTAAATATGGTTCAACTCTTTGAGCCCAAAGTCTGGTGGTTAGTGTCAACAACACGGTATGTTAAATGTACACATTGGGGTGCATAGCTCTTGCTCAGGCTGGAAGCTGAACCAGCTTCACTTGGTTAGACCTCCAGTGAGGCTAGTCAGTGCAAATTCAGCCACTGATAGCTAGTTTTTCAAAGACAGAACTGTTCACCTGAATTATGTCCCCTTAATCTATAGGTGAGGCAGTATGGCACATGGTTGGGGTACAGTGGACCTAGGTTTGAACCTTGGTTAAATCCCTGGAGTCAGAAATCTGTTTCAGGTCTTGCTCTGTGTTTTCTTCACCGAGGGACTGTGGGAAAGTCATTTCACTTTTCTGAGCTTTGTTTTCCCATCTTTCAAGATAATGTCTAAAGCCCCTTCCAGCTATAGAATTGTTTTAGTAACCTTTGGCCTATGGTAGAAGATTCAGTATAATCTAAGAATTTAGTCAGAAGTTTAGCAAAAACTATTTTGCAGTTGGTCATAACACCAGTCATATGAAATTATGTCCCCTTAAACAAATCACTTTAAGTATGTTATACAATTGATTATTGAATCTTATTATCCACTTTGTTTTTCTCATTATTAAAGTTTATCTGGCATATGGTAGCAAGAATGGAAATGTCAGTTTCTGCTGTTGCTTTCTTGACTTTGGTTTTGGGGTTTCTGATGGGAAAAGATTGAAATAGGGAGGTAAGGAGATATCAATGGCTTGTCACTTCTCAGAAATGTTTACTGGGCTTCCCTGGTGGCGCAGTGGTTGAGAATCTGCCTGCCAATGCAGGGGACATGGGTTCGAGCCCTGGTCTGGGAAGATCCCACATGCCGCGGAGCAACTGGGCCCATGAGCCACAATTACTGAGCCTGCGCGTCTGGAGCCTGTGCTCCGCAACAAGAGAGGCCGCGATAGTGAGAGGCCCGTGCACCGCGATGAAGAGTGGCCCCCGCTTGCCACAATTGGAGGAAGCCCTCGCACAGAAACGAAGACCCAACACAGCCATAAATAAATAAATTAAAAAAAAAAAAAAAAAGCCTTTAAAAAAAAAATAAAAAAAAAAAAGAAATGTTTACTTATATGTGTCATTTGTTACCTGGAGTCATTTACAAATTAGTAAAGTGATTGGTAGTAGAGTCTTAATTGATGATATCAAAACACTTCAATGCAACACTTTTAATGGAAAAAGTGATAAATGACTGTGGTATGAAATACAGAAGGTAAAACAGAATATAGTAGTAAAAAGTAAATCCATTCTTTTCACTCAACCTAATTTTCCAAAGGAAACTGTTACCACTTTCTGTGAACCTCTCTAGAACTATTCTCTTTATCTATATAAGCACATTCATCCCTTACTGTGCATAACTGAGACAATGTAATATGAGGAGCATATGCAGATCTACCTTCCTCTTTTTTTTTTTTCCTTCCTCTTTTTTTTTAATGGCTTCATATCATTCTGTTGTATGATGAACCATGATTTGTGGAACATTTAACTTGTTCCCACCCTTTTGCTATTACAAATAAGGCTGGACTACTCATCCTTGACCTTGTACATGTTTTTGTGTACATGTGGGAGTAAATCAGGAGGATAAATCCCTTAAAGTAGAATTGTTGGTCCTGAAGGTAAATGCATTTCAAATTTTGATATATATCATTGGACAGATTTTTTTTTTTAATTCTTAGTGCATCCCTAATGGAAACATATACTGTTTTAACTCACAAATCAAGTAAGTATTTAAACTATGCTGGCATCATAAAATAGTTCTAATAAATATTTATTAAATCATAATAAAATTTATTAAATTATTAACCAATTATTAAGTAATATATTTATTATAATAATTATTTATTAAATTATTAGTGTTAGTAACTTATTTATCAAATTATTAAATACTTATTTATTAAAGGATTGTTTCTGTTTTAAATAAAAAAGACTTCTTATTTATGGAACACTGAGGGTGGAAATCCACAGTATTGAGAAACCAATTAAGCCTGTCAGTTACAAATGGTACATATTCTCGCTCTCATGACATCAAGGAATTAGCATAATTTTAACACCATATTGGGGAAGTATTTTTATTTTAAATGTCTTTAACTTTATTTACATAGGGCACAGACCATCATGAGGGCTCGGTTAAAAGGAGCACAGACGGGTCGAAACCTCCTAAAGAAAAAATCTGACGCCTTAACTCTTCGATTTCGACAGATCCTTAAGAAGATAATAGAGGTAGAATGAAGTTTGCTTAGAATTGTATTTATTTTAGAAGTATCTATGGAAAATCCAGCACAGCCGTTGGCATTTTAATTAAACTTTTTTCTTTCAAAAGTAAAAATGCCATTATAAATGTAACAAGTTTCAGAAAGTACATTTAATAAGATTCAAACTCTTTACTCTTGCCCCCAAACCCCACTTGATCTACTCTGGCCCCTGCCTGCCCCTCTGATCTCATCTGGAGCTTTTTTCTAACATCCTCCTCTAGGACCTTTGCATTAGCTGTTTCTAATGCCCGAAATGCTCTTTCCCCAGTATTGATTATAACTGTCCTCTGGCCTGTCTGGTAACTTTCTACCCACCTGTCCCAGTTTTTCTTCTCTTTCAAAAAAATTACTGGGTATTCTCAAACATTAAATATTCCAGATTTTAGAATCACTGTGCCATTAGGATTTTGAGAGCAGTATAGTGAATTTAAAAGATTAATTTGAGCAAATCAGCATGGACTCATTCAGGAATAAGGTAGGCCCTTCAGTAAAGATTCGGTTTCCTATTTCTTAGTGCCTTTATTCCAGTATTTTAATTATAAAACTCATGGTTTTGCAACATTGTTAGTAACCATAACCAAAACTGTTCAAGCAAAATTGGATATATATTTTTTTTTCTTTTTTTTTTAATTTTTAAATTTTATTTATTTTTGGCTATGTTGGGTCTTCGTTGCTGTGCGCGGGGTTTCTCTAGTTGCGGTGAGCAGGGGCTACTCTTCGTTTTGGCGCACGGGCTTCTCATTGCGGTGGCTTCTCTGGTTGCAGAGCACGGGCTCTAGGTGCGTGGGCTTCAGTAGTTGTGGCTTGCGGGCTCTAGAGTGCAGGCTCAGTAGTTGTGGCACACGGGCCCAGTTGCTCCGCAGCATGTGGGATCCTCCCGGACCAGGGCTCAAACCCATGTCCCCTGCACTGGCAGGCGGATTCTTAACCACTGTGCCACCAGGGAAGCCCGAAATTGGATATATTTATTTTATTGTTACCAAATCAATATTTACATGTACACCTGGTGTAAAATACTGATGGTTGTTAAAGGAACATGATTATGATATGATTTTTCCCTGTAAAAAACTTGGTTGAATTGGCTGTTGGTTTTTGCTTTTCCAGACTAAAATGTTGATGGGTGAAGTGATGAGAGAAGCTGCCTTTTCACTTGCTGAAGCCAAGTTCACAGCAGGGGACTTCAGGTAAGAAGACTTAAGTGGGGTGTTTTGAAAAACAAAGTGCTATCATGTTCATAATTTCATTTAAAAGCCTCTTTTAATTTAAAAAAATACATAAGCATTAAAGACAAATGATATAGTAATAATAAGAACATTTTTAACCCCATCACCTTAACACTTTTGTGTTTATTACCACCCATGTGTATCTGTTACATAGTTGCAGGCACAGAATACTTAATATTTTACAGTCCATTTTCAGTTAGTATTGTATCATAAACATTCTTCCCTATTTTCACATAGCTGCATAATCTTTAGATGTATGATAATGTATTAACGTTTTCCTGTAATGGTGGGCCTTTGGGTTGATTTTCAGATTTTTGGATTATTAGAAAAGGTGCCATGAACATCTTTATGTATATGTTTTTTTATTTCTGTTGAATTATTTCCTTAGGAAAATTTTTGAGAATGGAATTGGTTGTTTAAAGGGCATGGACTTTATGGCATATGTCAATATGTGCTTTACAAAGTGTACAAAATGGCTTAGTTATTGCTTTACATATGTTTAGTTATGTCATTTGATTCTCCACATAAGCCTGTGAGGTGGACCAGGCGAGCATTGTTGTTCTCAGTTTAAGTTCAGTGCCTTCCTAAAGTCAAATGACTACTCAGGGGCAGAAATGGAAGTTTTCAGGGTTTTTGATTTTAGTCTTCTTTACCAATAACACAGTGCCTCCATTCTTAGTTTGTGTTATCTGGGAACATTACCTGTGGACAGTCTTACAGCTTGAGGGGCATAAGACCTTTTGAAGTAGTAGACTTTTAATTTTTGCCAGTGTTGGTAGGATAACAATTTGCATTGACTTTTCCATGAGAGGGTGGGAATAAAGAGTGTGTATGTGGTATGTGAAAGTGTTTTAGGGTGGTTATGGGGAAGACACTTTATTTTGTGATAGTAACAGGTGGGGAGTCAGACAAAGCCAGATGGAAATTAGATAGATTCCAAGGTAAAGGAATTGAACTCCTGCTTAGACACACCTAGAGGTTTGAACAGCAAACCCAGAAGGAAGGAATGTTTTCTCCAAATTACATTAGTGGAATGAAAATCCCTAAAGTCACATCCATGCACCACATGTCTGATTGAAAACTTAAGCAGTCCATGTACATTAAAATCATTCTTTGTATTCTTATGGCTAATGTTTGAATATTGTTCATACTTTGCTCTCTGAGGCCCTCCTCTGGTAGCAGTGATTGTTCTTTTCTGAAAGAAGACAATCATCAAAGCATAATCGTGACATCTTACTTTTGTTGAAGTCACCTGATGGGTCCCTGATGGTTTATTTCTCACTCTAAAAACTCAGCTAAATCAAGGCCTTTTCTTTTTCTGCAGCACCACAGTAATCCAAAATGTAAATAAAGCCCAAGTGAAGATTAGAGCAAAGAAAGATAATGTAGCAGGTAACTTTTCAACCCTTTGGAACTCTTAGTGAAGAAAAGATAACATTTTAAAATTAACCCGTTTATACAGCAAGATCTTGATGGCCCAATTAATCTTTTCTCCTTAGACAAAGTTGATTGGCTTTACATGTTAAAACTATTGTTTACTGGTGGTTGCCAGGGGACGGGGGTGGGGAAAGCTATTGTTCAGTGGATGTGAAGTTACAGTTATACAAGATAAATACATTTTAGAGAACTGCTGTACAGTAGTATAGTTACAGTTAATACGGTGCTGTGTACTTAAAAACTTAAGAAAGTAGATCTCATGTTGAGTGTTCTTAACACATACACACAGGAAAAGGGGCACAAATCTTTTGGAGGTGATGGATATGTTTATTACCTTAATTGTGATGATGGTATGGGTGTATGCATATTTCTATACTCATCAAAATGTATACATTAAATATGTGCAATTATTTGTATATTATGTATACCTCAAAGATGAAAGAAAAAAACCAAACATTGTAACAACCAGATCCCTTACTAAGGATAATCTGACTTTTGAATAGGAATGAACACTTAAGAAGGAAGGTTTCTAAATTCATTCATTGAAACGAGTTACAGTTCCAGGCAATCTCTTGACTTTTGAGTATTTGCTGAAAAATAAACACAGGAAACAGTGGTTAAGAAACAGTATTTCAAGGACATGTTTGTGAATCCATATATGTTTCTGTGTTTAACAGGTGTTACTTTGCCAGTATTTGAACATTACCATGAAGGAACTGACAGTAAGTGTGAAACTTCTTATGTGTGTGTCTCTGGGTTCTTCTAGTTCCTCTTTAAATGAACCTTATTCTGGAAAATGATGATAGATAGACCTGCTTAGAGTTCAGTGGTTCCAGTGTTGGAAACCTTCATTTTTTTTTTTTTTTTTTTTTTTTTTTTGGCCTCCCCGGGCAGCATGTGGGATCTTAGTTCCCCGACCAGGGATCAAACCTGTGCCCCCCTGCACTGGGAGTGTGGAGTCTTAACCACTGGACCGCCAGGGAAGTCCAGAAGCCTTCTTATCAGATACATTTTGGACAATAGTTTGTCAGTTAATCAAAAAAGTGTTATTGCAGGGAGTCACAAAACATTGTACATTGCTTAAAATATTTTATTTCAACCTAGAAATTTATAGAGTCATTTGCAATTTTAAAAATATAAGGCCATGGCCTTTCTTTGAGTATGAGTCCACTGATTAGACTTCCATGTTGTCTTTCTGCATAAACCACACCCATAATGCATTGTTTATAATTTCCAGTTTGGGTCTTTTTAAAGTAGAGTAAGATCTCAGACACTGTGATACAATCTGAATGCTGAATCTTCCTAGACTTTTATAGCCAGCCTGCCCAATTTTTTTATAATTGTCTCACCTTTTCCTAATTTGACAGTATGTTTCAGGTAGTAATGCATCGTTGTTGAGTCTTTCCAAAGTAATCAGTTTTCTTTCATAGAAACAACAATATTCTTTCTTTGGCCCTCATATTAAATTGGTTCACATCAAATATTTAGTACTGCTTGAATAAAGAAGTAGAATATTCTAAAGAGTCACCTGTTAACAGAGAGTGTCAACCGTACTGGGGCATCAGGCAGTATAATCTACAAAGGAAAGGGGTGCATTGGTTAATCCAGCAAGCTAACTTCTCCTATAGTTAGATTTAGAATAGTATCCTTGTGCAAAACTATTCAGCAACATGTCCTACAGTTTTGGGGGAGTGAAATGGGCACTTAGTGTTTGGGTTAGTGAATTTGTTTTTCCATGTTTGGTATTATTCTGACTTATCTTCTTTTGGGAAGTTTATGGGGAAGATTACACCCTAAATACAAATGTTGTCTGACTGGTTCTTTCAGGTTACGAACTGACTGGTTTAGCCAGAGGTGGCGAACAGTTGGCTAAACTGAAGAGGAATTATGCCAAAGCAGTGGAACTACTGGTGGAACTAGCTTCGCTGCAGGTAAGTTTCTGAAATGGTGGCTTCTGCACCATTGTCCCTACTTTTTACTACTAGCAAAATGTTTGTGCAATGGTGTAGTTTCACTCTTGGCTAGGTGAGAACAGCAATAGTCAATATAGATTTAAATGCAAATATAATATGGTTTATGCATGAAAGCCTTCCCCCCCCCCCTTTGTGGCCAGTTAATATATATCTAGGTCATTAGTGTATGATTCTCTTCTCTTGCCATTTTTATAACTTCAGGTGAGTCTGAAGGAAACAAATTCTAATAGAATGGAAATCATGTTAGCTCTATGGAAATCTCATAAGAATTTTCTGTTCTTTAAGTATGTTGAAAAGAAGTAGTCTTGGTTTCCAAATGTTTTCTACAAGTGCTGAGTGAAGGCAAGTGGTGGACAGGGCATGATTAGGAAGACTTTGTGCTTACATTATTAATTTATCCTCTTATTTTAGACTTCCTTTGTTACTTTGGATGAAGCTATTAAGATAACCAACAGGCGTGTAAATGCCATTGAACATGGTGAGTGTGAGCTGCTGTGAGGCTCTTTGTCCATCCTCTTGTCCGCACCTCCACATTTGTCACGGACCTACTAGGAATCAGGCACTGATCGCCCGGTGAATAAGATGTTGCCCCTGCCCACAGTGGGAAGGGCAGTGAGTCAGTAATACAGATAACTGTTAGTAAATCCTTTGATAGAAGTGTGTGTATGATTTAGGGGGTAGTTAGAGGAGAGTGGTGAGTTAGAAAGTACGGAATGTTTTACTCATTTCTGATTATTCATGAATAAAAGGTGAAACTATTTCTCAAGAGCCCTAATGTTTTTGTAAGTTCTTTCCAATGACTGAGTGATAAATGTTTTTGAACACATGAAGTATTAAACTTTAAATCTCTCTTTCTTAGGCCTTATGTCCTGTTCTCTTGCTGTTCTCCTTGATTTCTAAAAATAAATTTTCCCATTGGATGCATTTATTTTCCATCTCTCATTTCATTATTTTAAAACTATGACTGCTGAATGTTGCCACAGTACTTTTTGCTTAAGAAACTCAGTTTTCATTAAAGAAACACTTATTCAATTTTAAAGTAAGAAAGGAGCAAAATTTGAGCAGCAAGGAAATTATTTTGCTTGGGCTCTATTAGTGTTAAAGAGGAAGTTATCTCATTTTTAAAAAACTCAAAACACATTTCCTGACTGCTTGCTTGTGCCAGCCTCTTTTTTTTTTTTTTGTGCCAGCCTCTTGCATGGAATTGCAAGCAAAACAAAATGGATAAGGTAACAGTTCCAATTCACAAGGAGTTCACATTCTAGAAGCAGAATAGGCAAATTCTGTGTAAAGTAGAACCTTACGATTAACACAAAATTCAACTTACTGTATTCTCTCTGCTCAATGCTCCAGTTTTTAACAGTGGATTGCTGTTGTATTTAAAATAACATCTGTGGTTCAATGTTACATATTCATATAAATTCAGTATATTCAGTGTTGTATATATCATGGTCCGGTGTTACCTGTCCATAGAAAAGACAGTATGAGGGCATATTCCAAAATATTTATAATAGCTAACTGTAGAGTGGTTGGATTATACTTCATTTTATTTCTTTGTGTTTTTGTTTTTTGCATTAAATGTACATTTATTTTACAGTTAGAAAAAATAAGTTAGTTATACAAATGAGCACTGGCAATTTGAAAAAAGGTTTGAAGTTCTCACTATATATATATTTTTTAAACCCTAGTCATCATTCCCCGGATTGAACGTACCCTTGCTTATATCATCACAGAACTGGATGAGAGAGAGAGAGAAGAGTTCTATAGGTTTGTTGGAATTTGCAGTTATTGATCATTTTTTGTTTTTCCATATTCCAAAAGCTCGATTTTCTGAGACATGTTGGCTTATGTTCTTTAGAATTAGCACAGCTTGGGACTTCCCTGGCTGTCCAGTGGTTAAGACTCCATGCTTCCATTGCAGGGGGCATGGGTTTGATCCCTGGTCAGGGAACTAAGATCCCACATGCAGTGCAGCGCGGGCAAAAAAAGGAAAAAAAAGAAAGAAAGAATTAGTACAACTTGTATTTTATTCTGATAAGAAACAAGAAATAATATTGCCAAAGGCTGTGGAGACAGATCTGTGCCAAGTTTTGCACACACCTAAAATATGGCATCTCTGAAAACTTAGGCCCTTCGGAGAAACTATAAATAGCCTTGATAATTCTTTAAAATGAGACAATGATTTAGATGGGGTGTCTCCCACATAAGAAGAAACTGGAATTAATCAGTCAATCAACAAATATGTACTGCATGTTGAAAATGTTCCAGGAGAAAGTATAAAGTACTTGGGGGCATTACATAATAATATAAATCATACCATTAGAGAGAGTACTTGGAGAGAAATGATACCTGTACAGGAATTAGCTCTGAACATTTAGAGCTAGTAGGGACAATAAATACTAAATAGGTGGTGTGCAGGGGTCAGTGTGTCAGTTTCAGAGAAGTGGGAGATAGGTGAAGGCAGGCGTATTCAGGAAAGACATAACTGTCTTGGACCTTGAGTAGCATCTGAGTATGATTTATAATCGTAATTAGCAAAATTTAGTTTGTCCTTCAGTTGATGTGCAGGGTTGTGGTAATCCAGATTGAATGATCCAAAATTTTAATGTCTGAATGCTGAAAACCTGTTCCGTTATCAGGGAATGGACATCAAAGTTTATTCACCCTGAGACAGGAGCTTTTGAAAGCAGTTATTAGCTTAAAATGTGTGTGTATTCTACCTCAAATCTTTTTTTTTTAAATGGGTTATAAATATGTTACTGAAATTGAAATAAAGGTAGAATTTTGTTCTACTTTGTAGGTGTTTATTATCCTTGTTACAGAACTAGAAGAAATCAATTCTACTTAGTACCAAAACAGCATTCAGAAAATTCCCTCCTTTATTTTGTAGGTTAAAGAAAATACAGGAGAAGAAAAAGATTCTCAAGGAAAAATCTGAGAAGGACTTGGAACAACGGAGGGCAGCTGGAGAGGTGATGGAGCCTGCTAATCTTCTGGCTGAAGAGAAGGATGAGGATCTTCTCTTTGAATAATCTTTTCTGCTGATTCTTTCAGAAGGCCTAACATGGCATCATTTTAATTCACGGTGTGTAGGTTTGGTATGTGTGGCTATTTAATTTTTGGCCTAAGAATTTCACCAGTTGTAAAATTCCCTGATGTCCGTTTATGGGATTACCTTTGCAGAATCATAGTTCAGCAACCATTTATCACCAATGAGATTTGTAGAACCTGCCCAGAAACTTATAGAATTTATTCTGCGAAGTGTCACCCTACTGCACTTACATGTCTGTTGCAAGTGATCTGCTTACCAACATATTAAGAAATTCCCCTTAGGAAACAGCAGTGGTCTCAGGCCAACACACGTAGGACAGCTACTGCTGGAACACCCTTTGTTCCTACTTACTTGCACACCATTGTCTGAGATTGCTGCAGCCATCCTTGTGTTAGTTACTGTGGGACTTCCCTCCTCAAGCTTTATGAAAACCTTCACTTATTCTTCCTTGAATGACAGGTCTGTCTTGTCTGTCATGGGAACAGTTCTGCCAATTCAAATGTGACTATGGTAATAAACAGTAAAATGATTTAAAAATGAGTTGTTCCTTTTTAATGAATTTACTGCTAAGTTGTGTTCTTATGCTCAGATCACCACATGGGATTGGCATCCAAAAAGAGCTTTCTCTGCAGACATGTATGAAGTGGGTAGCTTCCCTTTTTCCCCCCTTCATATTTCAGTGTTTTACTAAGAAACTTACTGAGGTGAGTGATTGATTGTTGAATTCTGGGATACTACTAAATATGATTGATTGCCAATGAGTTAAGAGGGCTTATTATTACTGCTGTTTTTTCTAAGAAAAAATACTAATTAATTCCCATTTGAGAGTAATAAGGTAACTGTACTATTTTATAAGCAGTTAACAACTTGAGGCATTTGAATGGCCATATCAGGTGACTGACTGAGGTTTTTAGTAGTTTGATCTGGTGTGAGCCATCCATGATTACTCAGGCTTTCCTGCACTCAGTTATAGGCATTGTTTGACGTGATTGGCCATGGAACAGTTTTTAATTAGTGAAATTGTGACACTAGCCTTAACCGTATTGTGTTTAAATCAACTTATATCACAGCCTAGGCTAATTTTAAAGTAGGTAATTTTAAAGTAATTATTTTGCATAAATTTAACAAAGACCTACTATAAAATAGCTTAGTGGTATTAGACATTTGTGTTATATCTATATTATCTCATCACAACAACCATTAAGAGGTACGGATTGTTTTAATCCTGCATTTCACAGAAGAAAATTTTGAGGCACAAGGAGCTTGAAGTGGTGAATCCCAGATTTAAATCCAGGCAGTCTACCTTCCTTCAGAATTTTTACATCCTTAACTTCTATCCTTTTTGCCTCCCCTATGTTAAAAACTTTGGGTAAAGGTAAAGACATAAGGCCTGTCCTGGAGGAGCTGGTTTTTAGGAAATCCTGTTGCTGCTCACAATAAAATCTCAGATTAAATGTAAATTCATAGTGATTGATTGATTGGAAAACCAACAAACAAACGAGTTCATAAGTCTTGAAAATAAATAATCGGTAACAACCGCTTAATATTTAATCCTCCCAACACTCCTCTAGTGAGTTAGTTGTTTGTTTGTTATAAATGCCATCATCATCTCCATTTTGCAGGTGGAAGGAAGGCCAAATGTACCCTGATTTCAGAGCCTTGGTTCTTAAATGATATGTACGGCTCTGTAGGAGGCAAAAATTAGCTGGAAAGTAGATGCAGAGAGCCAGGTTTCATGGGTTTTCATTTAGATAAATTTATGTTCACCTTAAGGAACTAAGCCAGAGAGGTACCCTAGATTTTTTCCTGTGGCACCATAAACCTCTGGTACTTACTGGCTTTGGCTACCCTCCCTACAAAAGTGCAGAAGATTTTACAGTTTAGCATATTGTTAAAAAGAAAGACAAGAGGAGTGGACAGAAAATTTGTTGCGTAGGGTTGGGGTGATCTGAGCTGTATGGGAAGGGAGTAGATCAGGAATAGGAATAGAAAGCTGGACTGGGGTAGCAGGTGTGTGTATAACAAACACTTTTTGGTACATGATTTGGCCTCCTTTGCGAGATACAGAGTAGGTATTATAGAAAAAGGGGAGGGATGAAGAATGGAGAATGAAAGTATGTTATATATTTGTCAACAACTCATCCTATCCTCGGTGTTCTCAAATCGGTGGTTGCATATAGTGGAATTCGCCTGAGTATTACATACCTTCTTCCCCAGAAAACTAGTTCTAGAGTACACAGCTTTAAGTTGTCTATCTTTAATACAGTTTAAACAAACAATTAAGGAAACAGAATCTACATTTGTGCCAGTAGGGGGCACTCCCCCACTGTGAAGAATAAATTAAAATGTATTTGTGTTTCATCCAGAGGTTCCAATGGACTTGATTCTGGCAAAACTTGAAGACAAGGGTGGGTCATTTTAGATGTGTTGAAACCTTGAATGGCAGAGGATATAAACACAGCAAGAGAAAGTATTCAGTGACTTTTTAAATTTGAAATATAATTTTACTTTTTATTTTTACATTACAATGTGCAGTGTTACATCTCAAAACAACAGAGTGCAGATACAGGCAGGGTAAGAGTACAAAGGAGGATTAACAATAGATGTCAGAAAGGTTACCTTTATTAAGGCTAAATCCCTGGTTTAAATTTTCCACACACATTCACAGAATTACATTCAAATTATTCCTTAGGCCATGAGAAAAGGAAAAAAAAAATCCAGACATTAGATTTTCATAGAAAGCAAATCTGGATTAATCTAAACACTATTCTCCTTTCTGTTTGTTCTGACTTAAGGAAATTTAGTAAAGGAAGATTATTTCCTTATTTGAACTAATGTGCATTTCATTAGCGATTGGTATCATTCCTATAAGTGGTTAAGACCTCCCCCAACACTGGGGTCTCCAATCAGAACCACAGAGGGACAGGAAATGGAATTGGCCAGAGCGGTGTAGAGCACAACTAGGTGGAGAGCAAGTCTTTTTTCTATTTTCTTTCAAGGAAGTCAGCAACAACTCAGTTTTCACTTTGTAGGGACTATGTTGAATATCAGCACATCCATATCACCAGGATTGAGGAAAGTTGGGATATAAACATTTCTATCCCTCTACCACTGCTGATGAGGAAGGAGAAAATTATATAGGACTTAACTGATCCCCAAAATACCTCATCAGCTTAGATTTTTAAGAAGTATACTACGGCATAGCATGTGCCTCGGTAGGGGACTTGGACTTGCTTGTTAAAGCCATGCCTGAGTCTGCATAGCACATGGCCCTAGTGTTGGCCCTGTGGTCTACAGGTAACTCAGGGACTAGCACAGCAGCCACTTACTGACACCACCTGAAATCTCATTCTAACTTGACTCAAACTGCAAACATTTTAGATCTTAGGGTTGAAAATAGTTGTCAGTTATGATAAGCAGCTCACAAAACTCCACTGTCTACCACAGACTACCTTTCATTCCTAAAGAGAAAGTAAATTGGAAAACTGAAAAGATTAAGTACTTACAGTGCCTTGTTTTCAGTGCTGAAAATCACTGTGACCTTTGCATTTTCCTGCCATAAACTGGAGTGTTTCAGACCTGAAGAGACAGTATGTATGGCATTCCTTCCCTCAACCTAGGAATGTTACTTTCTTCCTAAGGAACATTACCTTGAAAGTATTTCCACACAAGATATATTCCACAGCCAACTTTGAGGCCATGTGAATTTCAACAGAAAAAGGCAGCATATAAACTGTCTACAATTTGTTCAAATAATATTATGCAAAGGAGAAAAACTCAAGTATGTACATGACACTGAGACAAACTACTCATTAAAAACAGTTGCTTATGTTAAATTAAGTGACAATTCAGTATTATTCCAGTGTTTAGCTTTGGGAACAGGAATTGTTGTAGCTAAAGTCACCATATAAATAAAATCAAGACATTCACATTTGAGGTTGTTCGTCACACATCACACCATCCCTTAAGCCTTGAAAATACTGCAAATTAACTTCCATGCCAATTACAGAAGTTGAATTTTAAAGCTACAAGCTATAGAGACAGTATGAAAGTTTCATTAGCTTAAACGTTTTATGATTTAGCTTGTTGCATTCTGATCATAAGAGGCAGACCTTATCAGGATAAAAACCTATTTCTATATGCTTAACATTTTCCCTGCAATGTTCTTTTCCTAAAATGTTCAAATGACTTTCAGGTCATCCTTTCCTTCTGATCTCAAAGTCAATTGTCATATCATTTCCCTCATATAATTTTATTCCAATGCTGAACAAGTGTAATCAATGACCATTTGTCAATCTATTAAATATTAATATACAGTACAGCAACTATATTGATCACAGAATTCCAGTTTATTACCTACATATATAGCACAGTCATCAAATTATATGTGCTCATATATAAAAATGAAAAAACTCAAATGTGCTATGTCCTTTTATGCATGTAAAAAACTATTTGCATCATGAGGAAGAAACTTAACAGTCAACACAGTTTATATGAATATCTGCCATTCATAAAAATGTAACTTATACATTCTATTGTACTACGCAGATCAGGAAAAGGAAGCAAAAGTTACCCAATCAGTTGCAACGATTAAAGAAAAAAATTCAGAAAATCATTATACCTTTAAAAAGATCAGCATATGTTGTATATGTTTTAGATCAGAGTCTAAACAGGTGTGGCCTTTGCATAAACCTTTCACGTGTGCAGTGAAGTCTGATCCACAAGTTTGAGCTAAAAAAATTGGTGCTTCTAACAGAATGTTTTTAAGAATTAAAAGACATACAAATGAATTCAAGCCTAACAGAGTAGCTCCAGACCAAAGTGGCACCATTTTTTTAAAAAGTAGTTCTGACGACTAACCAAATACTGTTGTCTTGCCCAGTGCACAGAAGCACAGTTTCCCTTCACCCACAAATTCCCATGCAGTCATTTAAGTTAACTGTTAAATAACATCAATATTTATTACTATGTGAGACATGGACCATTGTGTATACACACACAAGTTTTTCATGGAAATATGACTAGGCAGAAAAGATTTGGTTAGGTGAAAACAGAATTAAAAGGTTTTTATGTGGATAAAATGGAACTGCTCTGTTGAAAACTTCCATTTAAAATCCCCAAATGAGGCAAGAACCTCTAAAGCCATGTACAGAGAATAAAGAATGCTGTTAATGAATTGCCTAAGGGGATTTTCTTCTCACTAGTTCAAGATCTAAGAACAGGTCTACAATTTATACTGCCTGCCACCTTCTCAGAGACTTGCTCAAGTATCAGGGCTATCTTCCTATTGGCAGTTTGCCAGATCAAGTCCAATCATGCCACAGAATGGATGTTTCCTTCACCTCAGCCAAGTGGACGGCACCCACTGAGGTTCAGTATCGAGTTTGTTAATCAACCTAAGCAATTCCTGATAGGCTTTATCAAGATCCGAGTTCACAATTGCTGTGTCAAAGTAGTGGCCATTGTTCTGCTCCATCTCTCTAGTCTTCTCAATGATTTCTCTCAACTCTTCAGGCTGCAAAGAGAAGATAAAAATTATGAGGTAATCCATTCCTTACCAAAATATACAATGAGTCAGAGATGGCTGAAGAACAAGAAATGGCCTTAACGCTGCTTTCCTTCTGTCTCTCAAAATACTCAGCCTCCAGTGTTCAACCCAACCCTGTCATGGCCACAGGGATTTCCTTTGCTCCGGCATCTTCAGCACTCACACTGCGAACCATTTGCAACTCAATATAACCTGTTTATACTGCTATTTAGGTTTTTATATACTTCTGTCTTATCCACAAGACTAGTGGCTTCAAGAGCACAGACTGTTGCTTTGAATTCCCTACAGATGTTCGTTTTCAAACATTTTAGGGCACCATAACCTCTTCCAAAAAATAACATCTTCTGTAACAGAGTGAACCTTTCTGGCAGGACCTTAAGTGCCACCTGCTCTTGGCTCTTATAAAGAACCCCTGCCCTCTATATCTGTTGCAGAGTTAAAAAGAGTAAACATCATGAGCAAAGGATCAACAGAATGGGTATCTTTTTCTATGAAAACACTGCTGGGAAATCCAAGATTTTAATAATCTAATATATTTTTTGGGGGAAATAGCTTTTAAAATTGCTTCTCTACTTTCAATACACAAAGGAGGTCTTCCAGATGCAAAAACAAGTATCCTAAGAAGAGTTTGGGAAGCCATATAGGGCAGGCTACTTTAAAATAATGCGTAAAGGAAACAGCTGTTTCACAGATAAGCAGATGGCAAGGTTATATGCAAAACTTATCGAGAACCTTCTGATAATCAGGCACATGTGTCCAAGAAAGTGAAACTGCCCCCAAATCACCCCTGTCAATGAAGAGAACTAATTAAATGTCCATATGTCTCAGACATAAAGGCCATACATCAATACTATATTGGACCCACAATACCAAACAATTTGTATCGTTCAACTGGTTGAACTTTTTTAACAGAAGGAAAACATATTAAAAATATGACAGCTCTGGCTTGTCCTGAGTCAGTTTCTTGTGTGGCCCTCTAATTTTCTTTCTGGAATGTTGTGCATCTGGCTCTGGTACACAGAATCCTTTGTTTCCCAGCAGGGACTCTACTACACCACTGTAACTGAATATACTGTGACATTCTGGTTAAAACTTATGTCTACTCAAAGCTCAAGATTATTGAAAGAACATTCTAGAACTCAAAGTAGAATCTAAACCTTGTGTTACTAGATTTGAAATACAAATGTTAAGCCCCACATCTTACATAGATTCACATGAATATCTAATCCACCTAGTTTTTCTGTATCAAATTTAAGTATTCATCTTTTGCCAAAATGACTTACTTGGTAGTTTATGTTTTAATTTTTCAAATTACAATTCATGACGAAATTGAAACAAAATGTTTTTGCTCATATATCTTTGGCCTGAAAAAATTATCTATAGGCAAAACTGACCATAACAGTTCATACTATTAGTTTACCACTCTCAAGCCCCCATTACAGCAGCAAAGATTCACAATACAATGAAATAACTGATTATTTAAATTTTGCATTTGGTGAGGAACACCATCACTTTCTTAGTTAGCACTATCTCATAGAGTTAAAATTGAGAATTTGTTTTTACTCAACACTTCTATTGTGTGATAAAACACTATTAAATACCAAAGGATATAAAACATAAAAGGCAATCATATACACCACCCTTTACCCAACAGCTGCAAAATATACATTCTTACTGGTGTGCAGGAACATGCACCAAGATAGAACAGATACTGGGTCATAAAATAAGACTCAACAAGATTTGAAAGACTGACATCTTACAGAGTATGTTCTCTTACCACAATGGAATTGTAAATCAATAAAATATTTTATAAATCTCCAATAGATGGAAATTAGATATTTCTAAATAACCCATGGGTTAAAGAAAATGACAGAGGAAACTAGAAAGTATTTCTAACAAAATGGTAATGAAAAATATAACCTTAATTTGTAGAATGCAACTAAAGTACTTAGAAGGAAATTTATAACTTTACATTAGAAAAGAAGAAAGGTTTAAAAATCATCTAAATTTTCTTCAGACACTACAGCAAGTGCAAATTAAAGCCAAAGTAAGTATAAGGAAAGAATAAAAACAAGTCAATTAAATGGAAAACAGTCAAACAATAAAGAAAATTAAGAAAAAAGTCTCCCAACTTATTTCTTTTTCTAAAGTGTTTTGGTTATTCTTTAAAATTTCCATACAAATTTTAAAATAATCTTTTCAATTTCCAGAGAAAAGCCACTGGGACTTATTTTGCCCAGATAACAGGTTTCTTGAGATATAATTCATTTACAATTCACCCATTTAATGGTGAACTGGAAGCAATTCAATGGGGGATTCATACAATTTACCCACTTAAAATGTACAATTCAATAGTTTTTAGTATAGTCACAGAGGAGTTGTGCAATCAACACCACAATCAATTTCAAAACATTTTCATCACCCTCCATTCCCCCTCGCCCCCCTCCCTCCAAAACCCCACAGTCATTAGCAGCCACTCCCCATTTTCTCCCAACCCCCAGCCCTAGGAAACCACTAATCTACTTCAGGTCTCTATAGATTTGCTTATTCTGGACATTCCAAATAATGGAATCATACAAAATATGGTCTTTTGTGACTGGGTTCTTTTACTTATGTTATCAAGGTTCATCCATGTTGTACCACGTATCAGTACTTCATTCCTTTTAATGACCATTTTTCGAGAAAAGATAAAGCTACAGTAATCAAGACACTGTGATTTAGCATAAATACAGAATAGAGTCCAGAAATAACCCCTCCCCGCTACGTATTTGGTCAAGTCATTTTTGACAAAGATGCCAATGTAATTCAATGGGAAAAAAGGATAGCCTTTTTCAAGAAATGATACTAAAGCAATTGGATAGCCATGTGTGATTAAAAAAAACCAAACCCTTACCTCACACTAAAATAAAGATTAATTTGAGATAGATTATAGACCTTAAAGGGAAAACTAATATAAGAAAGCTTTTAGAAGAAAATACAGAATAAATCTTTATAATCTTGGAGTAGGCAAATTTTTTCGGACAATACACAAAAATCATTAACCATAAGAAAAATGAAAAAAATTATGCAGTTGACCCTTGAACAACACAGGTTTGAACTGTGTATACAGAGATGTTTTTCAATAAATACAGTTCTGCATGATCCGTGGTTGGTTGAATCTGAAGACATGAAACTGTGGATATGGAAGGCCAAGTATGGGACTTAAGCATCCTCCATTTTGGTATCGCAGCAGGTCCTGGAACCAATCTCCCATGGATACCAAGGGACAGAGGTACTTCATTAAAAACAATTCTGATCTTCAAAAAAAATGTTTTTAAATTACAAAGACTTTGAAAAAATATTTATATCCAGAATATATAAAGAATTTTTACAACTCAACAAGAAAACAACTCAATTAAAAAAAATAAAACTTGAGACATTTCACAAAAGAATTTGTCCAAATGACTACATGAAAAGATGCTATCATTAGTCAACAGGAAAATGCAAATGAAAACCACAATGGCAACACTTCACACCTATTAGAATGACTAAAAAGTTGTTACAAAACAACAACAGGAAAAGTTGGTAAGGATGTAGAGCAAATGGAACCAAAGTGAGAGTGTAAAAAGGAAAACTGTTTATAAAATAGTTTTGAACTTTTTATACACTTAAAACATACACTTATCATTTGATCCAGCAATTCAAGAAAAATGAAAACATACGTCCACCAAAAAACTATGAACGTTTAGAGCTGCTTTAGTCACTAGCTCAAAATTGGAAACAACCCTAATGGTTTTTAACTGGTGAATGGACAAATTGTGATATATTTAGATCATGGTACACAACTCAGCAATAAGATATGAACTACTGTTAGATGCAACATAGATGAATCTTAAAAACATTATGCTTATCAAAAGCTAGATACAGGACTTCCTTGGTGGCGCAGTGGTTAAGAATCCGCCTGCCAATGCAGGGGACACGGGTTCGAGCCCTGGTCCGGGAAGATCCCACATGCCACAGAGCAACTAAGCCCATGCGCCACAACTGCTGAGCCTGCGCTCTAGAGCCCGCGAGCCACAGCTACTGAGCCCACGTGCCACAGCTGCTGAAGCCCTCGCGCCTAGAGCCCGTGCTCCGCAACAAGAGAAGCCACCGCAATGAGAAGCCCACACACCTCAACAAAGAGTGGCCCCCGCTCACTGCAACTAGAGAAAGCCCGCGTGCAGCAACGAAGACCCAACACAGCCAAAAATAAATAATAAATAAATAAATTTATTTTTTAAAAAAGCTAGATACAAACTTAAACTTACTTATAAATAGTTATAAACTTAAACTTATAAATGGTTTCCATTTATATGAACTTCCAGAACAGACAAATCTATAGTGACAGAAGGTAGGTAAGTGGTTACGTAGGAAAGAGTGGAGGGGTATTAACTTCAAAGGGGCATGAGAGAACTTTTCTAGAGTGATGAAAATGTTCTAAATGTTGATTGGCATGGTGGTTTCACAGGTATACATTTTGCCAAAACTCACTAAATTATACAATTAAAATGCATGCATGTAAAGTAATCTCAATAAAGTTAATTTTTTAAAATTAGAAAACTATAATTTGAAAATCAAGCACATTGTATACTGCTAAAACATTGTGGTAACTGATTAAGTTCCCGCTTTAAAAACATGTATATATTTGACCCTTGAACAACACAGGTTTGAAATGCACAGTCCACTTGTACACAGATTTTTTTCAATAGTTAATACTACAGTACTACACTATCTGCAGTTGGTTAAATCTGAGGATGTGGAACTGCAGATATGGAGGGCCAACTATAAGTTACACACAGATTTTCAACTGTGTGGAGGTTTTGGTGCCCAAACCCCACATTGTTCAAGGGTCAACTGCTAATAGGTATTCTTTCTAGAACTCACTCAATCTGAATTAAAAATAAAGTAGGTAAAAATATTAAAAATATTAAATATTACAATTAAATATTAAAATATCAAAAATAAAATAGGTAAAAAAATTCCATGAGAGCACTGGCAGAGATCACCAACCAAAAGAAAGTTGCTTAACATGTTTTGGAATGGCATGTGGCCCTTGGCATGGTACCAAATTCTTGCTGGAGAAGAATAACCTAACAAAAAATAAGTGTGCATGTCAGAAAATAGAAAATTAGGTTGAACAAGTAAAATGGATCCATTTTGGTCCTTTATGTGCATCCCTCTCCTGGAACCACTACAGTATTTCTGGTCTACCAAAGTAGGTAACTGGGCACCAAGTTTCATAGACTATCGATCTAGTTTTCCTTATTATATGTGATCCTCCTCAAGAACAGCCAGCAACCATGTCTCATGTTTCTTTTTTTTTTTTGAATTTTATTTTAGTTTTTTAATACAGCAGGTTCTTATTAGTTATCTATTTTATACATATTAGTGTCTATATGTCAATCCCAATCTCCCAGTTCATCCCACCACCACCACCTCCCCCGCTTTATGTCTCAGATTTCTTTTGTATCATCTCAAGTGCCTAGGACAGCAGATACTCTGACCCTACTTATTTATGAACTTGCACTTGTGTTACAAAAATGAAAAATGAGTGAAACACTACTTTAACCAGCTGGCCTACTTAGCCTAAACAAAGCAACCAGAATTATGCTCAACACAAAGGAGAGGAAAGTCCCTGATGTCGAAGACACTGAAAAATACCACCTTCACATATAGACTGAATAACAAATGTTAGGTAGACCCAGAACAGAAAAAGATACCTTGGGGAGGAAGAAGGAGGGCTGGTGGGTGAGGTGAACAGTCAAGAATCAAAGACTTTTGAGGAGATTTTAGGGAGGAGTATTATTATGTGCTTTTATGGCTTTTAAGGAGATTTAAAGGCATAACAAATGAAACGGGATCTAAGTGATTCCTTTGTAAAATAGAAAATTTTAGGAAATTGGCAAAAAACAAGGAAGGGTATTTGTTACTTTGATATAGCATGTCACTTGACGGTTTTCATTCCATACATTTAAATAAAATGTCAATGCTTTCTGATTCATATATCAATATATTATCATTTAATTTTTAGTACTGTTTGGTATAATATGGACTAACTCAACCATATCCAGCATCTAAAATAATTAGCCGCCTGGGGCCTAGAGTCCTGGGCGGCCGCTGAGAGGGCCTTCCTGGCCTGTTGGTGCCTGCGGGCTGCTGCAGGCTTCTCCTGGGCGTCCAGTCCTGGTTGGCTGCGTGTGGTGGCCTGCAGGGCTCTGAGTGGGCAGGGGCCTACACCAGCGATAGCCTTAAAGGGAGGAGAACTCGTCAGGGACGACACTGTGCGGGTTAATTTGGGAAGTGATGGTTAAAGCTTCTGGCTTTAGACTCCTTATTTATGTTGTTAATTTTGATGGGGGTAGAGATGGAAGCTGGTCCCGTTAACAATGAGTTCTCAGTCTGGAGAGGAAAACAAATCAGGGTGAACTGAAGAAAATGAGTCTTTCCCTAAAGGAGATAGAAGATGGGGAAGATGAGATGTCAGAAGATAATGACAACGGCAGCAGAGATGAGGCTGTCGTCCCTAAGAATGGTAGGAAGGTTGCTACTGCTCCAGGAAATAAAATCGAAAAAAAAATTTCTGGCTCCCATGTTTGCTGAGAAATTAATATCACCACACAGGAAGGGAGCCACAGGGGCCAATTTGCCAAAAGACAGGAGGAGTGCCAAGCTCAAGGACCATGAGCAGAGACATGAGAACTCTGAGGAGGAGGAAGAGTCTATGAAGAAAACACCTGATAAACAGAAGAAGGAAATGACCAAACAGAAGGCTTCCACTGAAACCAAAACACAGAAAGTAGAAGGAGATTTGGTTAGTGAATTTTAAATCTGCTGATGACCAGGAAAAAGCCCCGGAACTTAGTGAAACAAAGCTCCTTGGATATGAAATTAAACTGAAGAAACAAAAGGGAAAGGAAACAAAGAAAGATCAAAATGCCAAAACACTTTTGATCAAGAACCTGCCTGACAAAGTCACTCAGCATGAATTAATAGAAGTGTTTTAGGATGCTTTTCAAATCAGATTGGTGAGCAAGGATAGGATGAGTGAAAGGATCGCCTATATTGACTTCAAGTCACAGGCCGATGCACAGCGAGCCTTGGAAGAGAAGCAAGGAACAGAGATCGGTGGGCTTGCTGTAGTTCTGGACCTTGTCGGAGAAAAAAGCCAAGGCCAAGATGAAAGAGATGGAAAAAAGAGCACTTGGAGAACGGGAAAACGAAAGAACAAGAAAGCCATGCATTTCAAGAAAAATGTGAGAGAGCTTATTTCTTTGTGGAGGTAAAAAATGTTCCTACATGTTTAATATGCAAACAAAGTCTGTCTGTGTCGAGAGAATGTAACCTAAAACACCATTATGAAAGCAACCATCATAGGAACCACGATGGATTTACAGAAAAGATGTGTGATAGAAAATTCAACGAACTGAAAAAAAAGACTGAAATTTCAACATGATTTGCTTTTGAACGTGAATAAAATAAGTGATGCTGCCATGAAATGTGGTTATGTATTAAGCGAGAAAATTGCCTGGTCAGCAAAACCTCTTGCAGATGGCGAGTTTATCAAAGACTGTCTGTTGAGTGCAGCAGAAATCATGTGCCCTGAACAGAGACAAGCATTTGCCAACATAAGACTAACTGGTAATGTTGTTGCCCAGCATGTTAACAATACGACTGAGAACTTGCAGGACAAGTTGCAAGAAAAAGCTGAATCATTTGTGGCTTCTTTCCATTGTAGCTCAGGAAGGCGTGGATGGAAATAACGCCCCCCACGTAGCTGTATTTATTCATGGTGTCAATGAAACTTTTGATGTGACCGAAGAACTTCTGGGCGTGGTTCCCATAACAGGCCCAACATCAGGAAATAGTTTTACGTGATGAGAAAAGTCTTAAAAAATTTAACGTGGACTGGTCAAAGTTGGTAAGTATTAGCACAGATGGTGACTCTGTGATGGTTAGTGTTAAAGAACTAGTTACAAAACTGAAATCTAAAGTGTCAGGGTTTTGCCAAGACAAGGAACTTACGTCTCTGCATGGTCTCATTCTCCAGGAGTTACTTTGTGCTAAAAGATTAAAAATGGATCACGTCATGGACATAGTTTATACCATAACCTGGATACACTCCCATGGCTCGGGCCACAGAAATCGGTGCTTTGTTTAATCAGTTAGACGCACAATATGGAAACATGTTCTGCTCTATGGAACTTAAGTGGCTGAATTGTGGTGTGGTCCTAAGGCAGCTTTTTGAACAGTTGGAGGAAATTGACTTTTTCATGTCTTCTAGAGGAAAATCTGTGCCTCAGCTTACGAGCAAAGATTGGGTCAGAGACTTAACCTTTTTGGTTGACATTATTATAACATATCTAAACATGTTGGATATTTCTCTGCAAAGGCGTTCACAAGTGGTGACACAAATGTATGATTCAGTTGGCTCATTCCTAGTGAAACTGTGTCTTCGGGAGACTCATTTGGGAAGGAACAATCTGGCCCACTTTCCTACGATGAAATTAGTTTTAGAAAATGAAAATGACAGCCTGAACTACATTCCCCAAATTAAAGAGTTGAAGACTCAATTCCAAAAAAGGTTCTCTGACTTTTCCAACTTTATGAGAATGAACTAATATTGTTCAGTTCTCCTTTCTCAATTAGTATTAATAATGCGAATAAAGAGCTACAAATGGAAGTTACTGAATTGCAGGTCAACACTATACTGAAAGCCAAATATGATGATGTTGGAATCCCAGAATTCTACAGATATCTTGGGAGTGGTTACCCTAAATATAAAAACCATTATGCAAAGATTCTGTCCATGTTTGGAAGTACTTATGTTTGTGAGTAGCTATTTTCTGCTATGAAACTAAAGAAAACTAAGTGTTGCTCAAAGTTAAAGGATTCAAAGATGAATTCTCTGCTGCATGTTGCAACACAAGATTCACAACCTCATGCTGATTGATATCTTGGGGCATACGAAAGGAATGCCAGATTTTGAATTTCAAATCTGAGGAGTAATACATTATGGAACTTTGAATAATTATTTCTATTTCCAAATTATATTTTTTCAATGCCAAATTTAAAGTACAGTCTCTGGCATCATATGTTTGTACCTTATAACATATAAAATAAAATTTGACTATATTCTGGCAAAAAAAATAATAATGACTAAAAACATTTTTCCATTTCAGATCATACAAAAAGATCAAAGGCAGAAGACAAACAGAACATAAAATTTCAATGAGAAAAAAGAAGAGAAAAGCAAGAGGACTCAAGTTTGGCTCCTTGCATATGTGGACTATCTGCAGATAAAAGTGGGTAATCCCTAAGAATCTGCTGAAAATATTTGGTGTGGGGGGAGGGTGTTACCTAATCCTTGTTAGAAATAACATAGATCTGTGTGAAGAAGTTTAAGGAAGTTTTAAGAAATGCCAAAGATGTATCTATTACTGTATGTATATTATGGTAGTAATACATAAAAATGTGTGTATTACTACCATACATTTGGAGTGATAATAGGGAATGTATGCGGAACAACAAGAGAAGCCCCCTGCTTTGGAGAGCTGCTGAAGTCCAACCAAAGGCAACTGTGGCAGTTTTGGGGAAAGTGATATGGCAGAAAGAATAATCAGTTTGAAAGCCTAAGCTGATGTAGTTTTTAAGCACTTTGACATATTAAGCCATGACTGTTTCATGTTACTTTCAATGGAATAGTATGACAGTATAATAACTTTACCTTTGGATTCTTGCCCTCTTTGGCCAATAATGCCCGAAGTCTTTCTTGTGAAGGGGGTGCAATGAAGATAATATATGGTTTCAAGTCTGAGTTCCGGAGAGTCTTCAATGACTGTAAAGAAAAGATAGATTTTAACCATTCAGTATAAGAATATATTGTGTACCTATAACACACACAGAATATTGGCTTACTCTTTTTATGTAATGAAATAAAATTAATGAAGAATTACAACTATGTGATGATAAAATACCCTGCTAATAAGATCACACACAGATGAAAATAACCATATTAAAAATCCATTTTGAAGGAATTACAAATGAGCAGTCACCTTACCATGTGCCAGGGTCTAAATGCAAAAAGAATCAGAGAAAAACTTCACATACACATACAAAAGAAAATTCTGGAAAAGCACATCCAAGAAGAAAAAGCATACTGTCTGAAATAAGAGACTGTGGTTTTCACCTTGCCTTTGCATCAATGTATATCCCTAAATTGAAGCACTCTACAAAAATGGGGATTATAGGGACATGTCCTTTTCTATCTTAAAAACAGTAATTAAGACAATATGCTTAACTACTCTAAGTTCTTTGGTAAATCTGTTAGCCAAAATAATATAAAGAATTCTGAAGGAATTTAGTAAAAACATCAATGCTTCTCTTAAGTCTGATATTTATAATTGAAACAGCAGAGACTAATAAGTTCTTTTGTTCACTAAAAAATAAAGAAAACCTAATTACTATTTCAGGAAAGCCATTTTGGAGTCAATTCTCTCTCTCTCTCTTTTTTTTTTTTTAATAAATTTATTTATCTTTGGCTGCGTTGGGTCTTCGTTGCTGCGCACGGGCTTTCTCTCTAGTTGTGGCGAGCGGCAGGGGGCTACTCTTCGTTGTGGTGTGTGGGCTTCTCATTGTGGTGGCTTCTCTTGTTGTGGAGCACGGGCTCTAGGCACATGGGCTTCAGTAGTTGTGGCACATAGGCTCAGCAGTTGTGGTTCACAGGCTCTAGAGCGCAGGCTCAGTAGTTGTGGTGCACGGGCTTAGTTGCTCCGCGGCATGTGGGATCTTCCCAAACCAGGGCTTGAACCCGTGTCCCCTGTACTGGCAGGCGGATTCTTAACCCCTGCGCCACCAGGGAAGTCCCTCAATTCTCTTTCATATACATCTCTTTAATGACCACTGCCTATGTCTTGTGAGTTGACATACACAGTAGGTTCCACCACATTAAGGAAAGTTTTATGCTAAAGTTGTACAATGTAGAAAAAGAAAAAAAAAATTTCACAACAAACACAATTTAAAAATCCCAAATTTCTAAAATTATTTTATTTTTAATGGAAATCTAAAAAGCAATTGTTAGTAATTTTTGAAGGTTTTCTTTTGTATGACAGATAATAGAACAGTGGACATTTCGTTAGATACAACCCAGCACTCATTATGATACTTGCTAATACTTGAACTATGTCATTTAAAACCATAAAAATGACCTCTAATTATTCTAATTTTTCTCATATAAGAATCAGGGGGCTTCCCTGGTGGCGCAGTGGTTGAGAATCTGTCTGCCAATGCAGGGGACACGGGTTCGAGCCCTGGTCTGGGAAGATCCCACATGCCGCGGAGCAACTGGGCCCGTGAGCCACAACTACTGAGCCTGCGCGTCTGGAGCCTGTGTTCCACAACAAGAGAGGCCACGACAGTGAGAGGCCCGCGCACCGCGATGAAGAGTGGCCCCCACTTGCCGCAACTAGAGAAAGTCCTCGCACAGAAATGAAGACCCAACACAGCCAAAAATAAATAATAAAAAAAAAAAAAAAAAAAGAATCAGGAAAGGGAAATTCTTTTATAACCTTTAAAATACTAAAGTACTATACCAGCACTACAGTTACTGTATTTTAAGTTTCAGAAAACATGTACATGTACATATATGTAAGTATGGAATATATGTATTTTCCCCTCAGAGGAAACTGAAAGAGATTTAGCAACTTAAATTCGTAGGGAATCAGTGTGAAAAAACTGTGTGAGAACTTAATTAGGTCCTGTGGTTCTTGGACCAAAATACAGTTTCCACTAAAAATTACTCTGTGAAAAATGTCCTCAAGTTCAACACCCTAAACCAAAACAGTTTTACCTGTGTACGAAGACTTAAAAGACATATTTTGCCCGAGTTGATCACTTGTCGTACAGAATCTATGCTGGTTCCATACAAATTCTTCTCAAATTCACCATGCTCAATGAACTTTCCAGCTGCTACGTCTGCCTCAAATGCCTGCCGTGAAACAAAGTGGTAATCTCTACCGGCTACTTCATGGTCTCGCCGACTCCGAGTTGTATCTAGGCAAACAAAATCAGGTAAAAATCATGGACGTGGATCAGAGTAAGGATGAGGGATAATTCTGCTAGTCAGAAAAAATGTTTATTTTGTAATACAAACTAAAAAATAATGAATTAAGGAAATGTTAGACCCCCATGTGTTTAATTTAACACTGACTGGTTTTATTTCTAGATTGAGAAATGCACAAAACTGTGTTTTTAGTATCTTAATAACCATTACATTTAATATGTTTTATGCTTACACTCCAAATTACTTCATCTTGCATTTCATTTAAAATACTATCACTCTGGGGACTTCCCTGGTGGCACAGTGGTTAAGAATCTGCTTGCCAATGCAGGGGACACGGATTTGAGCCCTGGTCTGGGAAGATCCCACGTGCTGTGGAGCAACTAAGCCCATGCGCCACAACCTACTGAGCCTGCACTCTAGAGCCCGCAAGCCACAACTACTGAGCCCGTGTGCCACAACTACTGAAGCCCATGTGCCTAGAGACCGTGTTCTGCAACAAGAGAAGCCACCGCAATGAGAAGCCCACGCACTGCAACAAAGAGTAGTCCCTACTTGCTGCAACTAGAGAAAGCCCACGCGCAGCAACGAAGACCCAATGCAGCCAAAAATAAATATAAATAAATAAATTTTAAAAGTAAAATAAAATACTATCACTCAGTTTTTCCATAAGATTAGGTACTATACAATCTTTAAACAGAACTTCTGTATTCAGAAATTAGGTCTAAATTTCTATCTTCTGCATCAGTTAAAAAAACCAGGAGCTGATTCCATACTGAGCAGGGCATTGTAAGATGCCCAAATTGAAATTCATTTAGAAAGTAATTAGTACCATACTCTTAGGAAAAATGTATATTTATCAAGAGTGACTATCTTTAATAGCAAACTCTCAAAAGATTTGGTTAAAACAAAGTTCCTCTTTCTTGGACAACACTCTTTTGATGAAATGGGTGAAAAACTTCCCTACACAGTTAGGTTCTAAGGTGGTAAGCTGAAAAGCACAGGAAAATGGGAATGCATCCAAACTTACGAGGAACTGCAGATGCAAAGCGGTCTTTCTCTTTGTTCATGAGCCTCTGACGCAATTCATTCTGGCCACAGTTCTGTGGACCAATCAAAATGATAGGTCTTTTCCTATTTGCTGGCTGATGATAAAGTGACATTTCCTCATAAGTTAAGATCTCTTCATTGTCATAATCTTTGAAAAAGAAAAAGTTAAGCCCTTCAGACGGAATTATTGCCATGTAATAAAGATATACTCATAGATCTTTCAAAAAATTGAAAAAAAGCTCAAGTTATTATCATTAAAAATGCTTAACTTTTGGGATCAAGATAGTAATAACCAGGTAGCATTATATCATCAGTATTTTCCCATGTCATTATATCCTTGCCAGGATTATGAAAATAAATCAAATAATATATTAATCCTTCTAGAAATGTTTATTGCTTCTCGTTTCATACTGTGTTTGAATGTTTAATACAATATAACTATACTGATTCATATAAAATAGCTAGTTTGCAGCCAATACTTTGACAGAGGGTGAGGCACCAAGGGATAAACTAATGAGAATAATATCTGTCATTTTTGTAAAATGGGGATACTAATACTTTAATTAGAGGGTTGGTTTAAGGAGAAGACAATGTATATGCTGAAAACAATACCTGGCATAGACAAACATTTACAAATAGTGCTGCAACTAGTGTTATCAGAGAAAGCTGGAATACTTTTCTGTGATCATATAACTTGAAAACACAGCATATCTATGCTATCCAACTTTCTACACTTATGTTTACTTTATTCTGGAATACTAATACTAACCTGAGATCATGATTCAAGAAGAGGTATAAATTATAACAGGTGGGGTAACATTCCTAAAGCCCATAATCCAGATGAAATCAGAGCTATCAAGTGGTAAGAACAAAGGCAGACAACTAGCGACCTGCTATCTTCTCAATCATATTACTTCACCTAACTGGGTGATGTGTAGTCAGACAGTCAGCTATAAGTTCCATGGGGGCAGGGGACCATCTTAATCTTGTCAGTGCTTAGCACAGAGCACAGAGCAGGAACTCAAACTCTAGTTGTTTAAACTCCAACTCAACCATGTATTAGCTGTAAGAACTTAAGCAGGCCACTTTCATATCTGAACTTGAATTCATTAATCTGTAATCTCAAGGAATTTATTTTGAGAACTAAATGGATGAAGGTTACTGCCCCTGGAATAGAAGTTATTATAAATGATAGTTATTAATAAAAATGTTAATTATGATAACAGCACTATGAACAGAAATGTAATTCCTTCCCTTCTCAAAATGCTTTTCCCTCTGAAAAATCTAAGTTCCTTCTTCTAACATGTACAATCAGACTGTGGAAGCATTTTGACTCACAGACGTAGATATATTATAACAGCTATTAGACCTGAACCAGTTAATTTTAGTGTATTTCAAAAGATAAAGAAACAGATATTAATCACTTACCCAAGTATAGAGGAAAAGATTAAAATTCCAATAAATCTTCTTAGCTACATAATCTATCAATTAGCATTAAGAATGTTTATTTTGGGAAAAAAATTTTATTATAGTAGATGGAATCTCAGGTTTAGTTTTGTATCAAATTTTCCAATAATCTATAACATTTTATTTTCACTAGTTTAATTTATGCCACTTAAGAAATTTTCAAGGTATTGAGAGAATAAAAATAAGCCTTATAAATTGTGTAAGAAGTTAAAGACTTCCTTTGCTTTATTATTTGGCTTGTTTCTAACGTGAAGTAAAAGAAGGGGTAGCAAATTCTAAAGCCCATAAGGACCAACCAAGAAGGTAATGAAAGCACTAAATCAGGCTGGGTTTATAAAAAATTGGATGTGGCGGAGACTGCTGAACTAAGTAGGTGCCCAGTATAAAGGCAAAAGCCATCATTCAGGTCCAGCAGACCAGTGTCATGTGGGAATATGAGCCCAGTGTTACTAGAGCTTTTGATTTTAAGAGAAGCTACAACTTAAAAATTTTTTAATCTTAACAATAAATTAAAATAGAACAAAAAACTCTCCTGTGTGCCTGACTCAGTAAGCAGGCTCTATGGAATGGGTTGCCTTGGTGACATGAGTTACTGTAGACAAAATGTTCATTTTTTACTTAAAATACAGCTATATTGTTAGAATTTGTTAGAAACATGTATTAATTTTGCAAATAAAGAGTTTAAGTAGGAAAAAATTTATGAGGAAACTATCAATATAACACTGTACATGCTAAATTGTACTATAATTTTTATACCAGTTTTTCTCAGAATTTAAAACTGTGCATTCCTCATAGGATTCCAAAAGAAAATAATTTCTGCTAAATGGCTTTATTAAGCACACATGTTACATTAAGAGGCCAGGACCAGAAATAAAATTCCTTGAAAATATCAATTTAATTTCTTTCAAGTGTTAGATATGGACCTCTTTTGGATATAAATACAACTATATCTGAGAGTGGAACTTACCATCATTTTTATTGGCATTATATAAAACCTTTTTCCTCTTCTTTTTATTCTTCTTTGCACACCATAGTTTTCCTGTTGAGAATCAAAAACATAAGTATAAATGTGGTATTTGTTTCCTTGAATAAAGCTACATATTTCAAATAGAAGAACTCAAATAGTTTTAAATTTAAATTTATAGACACGTGTTACATTGTTCATAGAAGAACTATTTTTCAGAGAAGTAGTTATAATTTTCCATTAATCTCACATCAGAGACAGATAATCTTTAATACTTAAATCCTCTCCTTCCTTTACAGTCCTAAGGTAATCAGTTTTGCTTCTCACATCACTCTTGCCATGAATACATCTTTCTTGACAGTTCTGATACGTAAATCTAAACCTGATTCCAGAGGAAGACCCAAGAAACCTCAATGTCAAATATAAGAGTCCAACCTGATTTTTCTGGCTCCTTATCTTCTTCTATGGTTTGCTTCATGGCTTCCCTTTGCTGCTGAAAGCTTTTCCCTAATAAACAGAAAGGAAAAAGAGTAAAATAGTTAAGTCAAAAGGATAGAAGTATTTTTTTTTAAATCAAGGGACAACACCAGAAGTAACTCTTCATTTATATTCCCTTCTAAATCCTCCTGCCACCACATGAGAGTATGTCAACTATGATTATAAGCTCCAAACAGTTAAAGTATTAAGTCTCAACCTTGCTCTCAATCAATCCTAGAACATGTATTACTGGACTATATATCATCTATTAAAAAAGATAAATAACAAACCAGTGCTAGAAAATTTAATAGTTCAATTTTTACAAAGTTTTCATTTAGCATCTACTATGTGGAAAGCACTGTGCTGGATGTTACAATGGTTCTGATCATTTGAATTATTGCAAATCAAGCAAATTAATTCTAGGAGTTAACTTTCCAAAATAATATGTAAACATTCACCAGTTTTTGATTCCAAGACACCATTCAACATATTCCCTTGCATTTATCATTTTCAATCCCTCTTTTTCTTTGTATGTATGTATAAGCTTTAAAGATTTTTCATTTTTACCTTAAGCTACCCATGATACAAATAAATGAAAAACCTATTATGTTTTTCCTCTCCGGATTAAGATTTTAATACAGGAGGCTTTCAAGGTTTCTGATTTTCATGTTCTTTTCAGACATCTACCTTAGAATCAAATGTATTTTTTTTCTGAAGGATAAAAGTGGTTTTAGTTAGAAAATTCTGAATTAGAGTTCTACTTTTATATTTAATTTTTATATTTAATTCTTTCCATTTCAGGCCAGAGATTCTTAAAAATCAATAAGCAAATTCCATCTATGTTGGGATAATCTGTTGAACTTAGTGCATTTTATAAGAGCACAAGCAAAAATGGTATTGAGTTTGATATATATAAAAAGCATTAAAAGAAATCAAGTTATCTCCAGAGGCTGTACAGATTGTGTTTCTAGGTAAAACAAGAAGCTACGACTATAGGGAAATTTTTAAGAGCATTAAATTTTTTAAAAAGTATTTGACTTCAACAGATTTAGAAAAAAAGAACAAAATAATTTAAATAATTTACATATTAAAATGTTTAAAAACATTACAGTAATGTACTGCTATGGCACATTTTTATAGTACACACATATGTAGACTGTTTTTGAAATAGAAGCAGACATTAGTGGGAGATGGACATTATAACCTCTTAGAAATCCTTCTGACAGAAAACTGTCAAACTCAAACTAATGTGGGTCTATTTATTTGTCCTATAAAAAGACTTACAAATGATATCATTAAAATTTCCTTGATTTATCTATATATTTTCAGAAACTCAATGTAATCAATCAGTCAATAGATATTAGTTCTAAGTATTTATGGGCTAAAGCTGACACGGTGAAAGATATCAAATTGATATCTGGCACAAGCACTATGAACCATGATGGCTGCCCACTACCCCAGGATTCTAGAGGAATGCTCCTGTAACTGTTATTGTGAAGAATCAAGGGTATAGTATCATCCTCTGAACTTAATATAAGAAGCCCAGTGCTGAATTGGGCGATTGGGATTGACATGTATACACTGATGTGTATAAAATTGATGCCTAATAAGAACCTGAAGTATAAAAAAACAAACAAAACAACTAATACTAAAAAAAAAAAAAAAAAAAAAAAAGAAGCCCATTCCTCCTTCCTTGATATATGAGCCAGTATACACAGAATCTCCAGCTTTGGGGTTTTAAAGCAGATGATTTGTGGCTGTGACTTTATTATACACATAATGTATTACTTGTAGTCACATTCATTGTAAGCCAAATTCTATTGCCAAATCTGTTATGCTTAAAATCTTAAGGTTTAATAGGAGGTATAATCCCTAAAAAATGTTATAGGCAAAAGACAAAGTTTGGAAGAGTTTTTAAAAAAAAAAAAAAAAGAGCCTTAGAAGGTCTAATTCAGAAGCACCAGTTCTGGCAGAACTATTTTTAAAAACCACCTATTTATTAATTTAGCAGATACTGCCGAAATTTAAAAGAATAAGTAAGATGTAGTCACTGGCCTAGAAGTTTACAAACTGAGAATATACGGTACAAAGTACTGTAATAGACAATTCCATGTAAGTATTATAAAGTAGGGCACACACACACACAAAAATACATATTGTTTTAATGTATAATTAAAGTATTAACAGATATGCTTTAAAGTCAAATATGAAAGAGAAGCTTATCTCAGTGCCTTATACAGTGCTGATATAACAGTATTTTTTGAGTGAATAAGCTGATGAATTATCACTTTATTCCCATTTCATCATACTGTAAGTATTCCTTTGCCTTCACTAATATCTTATTATACTTTCCTTGGTTCTGTTTCCCTCATTCCACCATACCCACATCCTGGGAACTGCAGGAACAATCTGTAGGAAAAATTACATCTATACACTTCATTCCATTAAGCATCATCTTCACTCTTTAGAAGAAATATGTTCCCTTAATAATCTTAATGTCCAATGTGAGCTAAAGTTTTATTTTAGTATAGTCTAAATTAGAGAGTTTTCTTCAATGAAAAGTTGGGGGCATCCTATTTCCACCCTATGATATCTTAGGAGAGATAAATTCAGTAGTCTTACTCTCCTGATTCCTTATAAAGTGATGCATCTTAACAAATTCCTATTTAGATATCAAGTTTGATGCCCCAGTTGATGATAATCTCTTGTTAACAGTATAAGTTTTGTTGCCTTGATGCTTTCGTTGTTCAATACAAGTTTTGTTGCCTTGAAAACAGGGTAGTCTCAATGTACCTACAGTGAATGTAGCACAACATGGGATTGGCTGACGAGATTATATCGTAATTCCATTCTGAAGCCCAACAAATTGGTTAATTTATATTCAAGATACTTATGTTACAGACACAACATAAAAATCAATGACGTGAAAAAGTAATTACATCATTTTTTAAAAGGCATGAAAAAGTGAGTTTTCCTCTTTGAAGATTTGTATTTTAAATGTTTTTTTAAACTTTGTACTTTCTACTATACTGTCTCTTACCTGGAACAAGCCCAGCTAGAGGCTGATTATCTTCATCCCCTTCCCTGTAGGCTTGCCACCAATTTGGATCTTCTTGACTGATTACATGAAGTATATCCCCTTTTTGAAAAGACAGACCTAACTCTCGACATGGAACATAAGGGTCATCTGAGGGGTCATAGTCAAAATGAGCCTTTACATGGATCTAAAAGATAAAAAGGGTAAAAGTAAAAACAACAATAATGAAATGGCAACACACAATATTCAGCATAAATATAATTAAAATGTTACATTTTTCGTTAGTGCAAAGATATTATGAATTGAAAGAAGGGAGGTTAGTTTAGTAACTATTTTGGGAGCAGAATTTTCCCAGACTCATCTGTTTTCTTCAGTTAAGACAGTCCTGTTGATTGCAAACATGTACAAGAGTATGCAAAACACTGCACTGTTAGCTGCTAACAAGCAGAGGTGCTAAGGGGCCTCAAAGGTTTGATAGAAGCAGAAGGAATGTAATACAGACTCCCTCCCCTTCCATTCCTGACCTGTGAAAACAAAGACTCTGCAGTAAGGTATGTAATTTCTAAACCACTACTACCAGGAAAGGTAGACTGTAAACCTCACCACATCTGTCATCTAAGCAGGTGAGTGTCAGTTTCCCTGGAGCCATCATCCCTTTTTGACCACACTGTCAGTGCGACTGTGCCTTAATCTCTTTCAGAGTTTCTTCTAAAGGGATATGTTCAGGTTCATAAATAATGACACCCTAAACTGCTAAAATTATCTAAATCAAGTTTATAATCATTCCTATTGTGTTCTATACATAGGCTTTATTACTAGTGGTACAAGTTAAAATTTTTGTTAACTGTGTTTTTGCATATCTAAAAACTGTTACGCTCTTAGCACTAAAGGTAAGAATTCACATGAACCTTACTGAAAGCTAAGTTATTTCCGATGCTGTTTTCTTCAATATACTTCTATAAGATAAACAAAGTATTCTTACTTCTTAGAAGGTATAAAGGAATTAATATTCTCTTTAACCCCTCTATCTGTACTTTTTATACAAGCTGGTCAAATGGCATGTGGCATTTCCAAAATCTGTAAAAAGCCCATTTTCATCTAACAAAATCCTACACCTATTTTCAATGAGTTTTTCTGCCCCACATAGGTTATATTTCAGGTTTGGGTTCAGTGAGCCAGGCACTTGATTGACAGCCTAAGAATTTTATAATTCTGAGTCCTTTTCTATCCAATTGTTATTTGACTTTCCTTAAGCCTTTTACCCTAACCATAATTGAGGCCACCAATCATAAAGATAATACTGGTCTGCTTCAAAAACTATTTTATGAGAAAACACTATCTTTTTTCAGTTCCTGAAACACTTAAAAAATTGACTATTCTCAATCAATAATGAGACTATATGAAATTTGATAAAATACATTTTAAGTGATATATATATATATAATACATATCCCTCCATTATAATAACCAAGAATCCTCATGAAAGCAACAGCCTCTTTCAGAAATTTTGTTTGAAGGTATCTTTAGATAAAGAATACTGTATTTTTTAATTTCAGAAAAATATTTTACTGCTATAAATAGGAAACGAGGAAATCTAAGTCTCAATATACAAAGAGCAACACTGAAGTAACGCAAGTGATTCAGTTAAAAATATAGAACTTAAATGCTAGTCTGCTTTTTGGGGGGTAGCTTTTCATTGATGTACTACGTAAGTTCAAATAGTACACAAAATCCTAAATGTATAGCTCAATTTTCATAAACAAAACAAACCTGTGTAACCACACCCAAATCAAGAACCAGAATATCACCAGCACCTCAGAAGCTCTGCCTCACGTTCCCTTCAGTCACTAGCCATGCTATGTCCTCCAAGGATAAACATCATCCTGATTTCTAGCATAGATTAGTTTTGTCCTCCAAGGGTAAACATCACCCTGATTTCTAGCATAGATTAGTTTCCCTGTATTTTACTTCATATAAATGGAATCACATAGTACACACTCTTGGATTAAATATGTTTAAGATACCTCACTCAATTTAACAGTGTTCTGCTGCACTCCAACTGGAATGTGCCCTAAACAGCCTTATTCTTGATATGAAAAACAGACTTTTTAATAAAATCTTGAAAACTTTGTCAGTTAAAACCAAAAATGAATTTTAGAGAGTTATACAGGGTAGTAGTGAGTCAAAACAGTTGAGAGACTGGGTAAAAAGACTATACATACAATTTTGTAATCCTGGCATGAGAAGTCTCGAATCTATAGGATGATTAAAAAAAAAAAATCTCTGCTTGAGTACCATCCCTGTTAATCAATAATGCTTCTACATCTGTTTAAATTGTTGCTTTTTAGTCAAACAATCTTAGCAATCTGAACATGAAATTATAGGCATCATTTATGGTGGTGGAGAGATCATTTTATTATCAGGCTTTTCAAAGATCCATGAAATCAGACTACTTGTCAGTCTGATTGATGATTTTATCAAATCACTTTCTGAAATCAATACCCAGCATGTTGTTTTCAAACTGTTTTGCTCAGAACACCTGCTAGGATGTTTATTAAAATACTGATTTCTTATGCCACGTCTCAAACTTTCAGACTCTGTATTTTAATTAGGTTCCTTGGATAATTGTTACATACATGCTGTTTAAGATGTACCCTAAAATCTCAGGGAACTACTACCCTGAGGGAAACTAAATAGACCAGTGAGGACGCTGTACCTAAGTCTATGACCTTTGCCAGAGGCCAAACAAAATCACCCAGAGATGCTTTTCTCCCTACTCTGCTTAGGTTTTACCTCTTGACTATTCAGATTTAGTTGGTTTGGAATGAGGCCCCTCTTTGTGCAGGCTGGGAAGAGGAGTAAAATTGAGAGCAAAGTTTATTTCATATCAGGGAAATTAACCATTTGACTGAGTAAAAGTCTGAGTATTGACTTGACATGTACTATGTGACTTCTATCTATATATAGGCATACCTTGTTTTATTGTGTTTCACTTTACTGCATTTTGCAGATACAGTGTGACTCACTTTATTGCAGTGGTCTGGAACAGAACCTGCAATATCTCTGAAGTATGCCTGTATTCCACTGCAATTCTGATCAGCTCTAGAAGGTATCTCCAGCAATCTTTCCTCTTCAGCTCTGTTAGTGGCTAATTTATTTCCTTGCCCAGTGTGACTCACTTTATTGCAGTGGTCTGGAACAGAACCTGCAGTATCTCTGAAGTATGCCTGTATTCCACTGCAATTCTTATCAGCTCTAGAAGTTATCTCCAGCAATCTTTCCTCTTCAGCTCTGTTAGTGGCTAATTTATTTCCTTTCCCATACAAAAGAAAACAGAGTCCTTTTTAAATGAAGGAGAGATGCCGACCCCTATAGGAAAGCTCCAGAGTTTAACAATGCTGTAGTATCAGTATGATGTATCTGACCAAAACAATGTTTGATTTCTAATCCAAACAAAATCATCTGTTTAAATTTTAAATTACAGGGCTGTTTAGACACAATTATCTTCCAGTCCAACATTTTTCTCCTTGCCCCCTTTTTTTAAGCACATGTAAACTATTCACATTTGAAGTCCTAATGATGGGAACACAGTAAAGAAATAATAATTCATTAATTTATTTACATCTTTCCTAAGGGATTCAATGCTCAAAAATAACTTTTCCTTGTAATTTTTATTTCTGTATTTCTTATTATACTAGATTTATCTCTAACTTTTAAAATTACTTATGGAAGAGAAAATAGTGAAAGTGTGTCTTATTTTGTCTTTGGCCTAAACTTTACCATAAGGCAGATTATAAAACTAAGGGCAGCATCAAGAAAAGCCTTTGCAGTGTCAAGCAACAGTTTTCAAATTCCTTCTCCTCACCCTGAGATTCCTCCTCTCCGATGCCCATTCAAGAAGGAATATCTTTATTATTTGTTCTCTTCCATTTTTAACAGGAGAAATTTGGGATATCTGTGGGGCATCCAGTTAATGGTTAGTAGTAGTAGGCAGACAAAAATATGAGCCTTAGGGTAACAGCAAACTTAATAGAGCAACTGCCCTAACCTGAAAGGGAATGTCCATCTAACATACTGTACACTGAAATTTTCAATATTTTTTCATCTTCTGATAAAATATTTATAAAAATTTTATTGCATTATAAAATTCCAGATCTTCTTCCAAATGAGAAAAAATTAAGATGAAAATTATATTATACATTTTATACCTCTAAGAGAAAAGTAAGTATACTGGATGGCAGTGGTTTTCAACCTTTCCTTTCAACCCAGTTATCTTCATAGGCTATGAACAATCCTTAACCTATTATTGTTTAAAATCTGTAGAATTTTTTGCAAACAAATAAAGTACATATAAACAGACTGCTCCCCTGACCTGATTTCCCCACAATAAATACAACTATGGCCCAGATCTCTCCTTAGAATTCCAAAATGATATATTCTATTCTATGCATTCGATATCTCTACCTGAATGCCTCTCAGGTATCTCAAATCTATAAAATAAACCTTTGGATTTTTCTCCCCAAACCAGTTTTTCCTCCACATTTCCTGTTAGTAAGCACCACCACTATCCACCCAGTTGTTCGAGCATCCTTGCTTCTTCCCTATCCTTTACTTTCCACATTCATTACAAGGTCCTGTCATTTCTACTTCAGAACATAGCCTGATTCATATTCTCCACTGCCACTGCTATCATCGAAATTTAAAAGTCAACATCATACTTTATAATGGCTTCAGCAAAAGTTTCCTAAATCTCCTTGCTTCCATTATTGGCTCTACTAATCCAATTTCCACCCAGCAGCCACATGTGTTTTGTTTTTAAATACAAATCAGACCATGTTACTGTATTTGAAATGCAAACTCCCTGCCATGGCCAAGAAGACTTACTTGACCTGGCCCTATCTACCTCTCAAGCCTCATCTCTTAGAATTCCCTCCCCACCTTTCTACTCCCCTACTTTGCTCCATTCCTACAGGCTTTCCAAACACAAAGTTCTTTAGAAATTATACCTGAAAGCCCTTCTGGTAATTAACAGGCCTGGCTTCATCTCATTCTACAGGTCTCAGCTTCATGTTGCCTCCTCCAGGAGGCCTTTCCTGCCAACCTTATATAATCAATCCACCTCCTTTTATTCTCAGTGTTCATATTCTATTGATTTCCATCTTATCACTTACTGCAAACTATAATTAATGTCATGTTCATTATTATAAAGCTAACACTTATTAGCACAGTGCCCTAGTACACAAAAGGGATCAAGTAGATATTCATTGTGAGGAAAAAAATTATTTGGGGCCCATAATATTTCAATTATTAATACCACTGGCCTAGTGGTTAATTCTATGGTTTGTATCCCTGAACTGTGATTTTAGTATCCTCCTAAGTCTTTAAATTCCCCTAAAACTACATCTTTCTCCCATACTCCCAGCCCAGACCCCCAAAATCAAGAGACTTCAGTCATGCTCCCAGCATTATTAGAGTTATCAAGTCTCCTACAGACAGAAGAGATCCTACCTCAATTTCAAATACTAAAGTCTCATAATATGCTTTTATTGTACTCATAATCCAGACTATCATATCATATAGCTACTAACAGGTTAATTCACCCATAGTTACAATTTTCTATCATGGTATTGTAATTATTTTCTTTGGACTGATAATAAACAGTAATACAGAAACCTTCTAACATTTAGTAGCTTTGTGGGACAGTACCTGTTATATTACACAGCAGTTAAGAGCAAAAGTTCTGGAATAGGCATGGGTTCTAGTCCTGGCTCAGTCACTCACCAATAGTGGGCTTGGGCAATTAACTTGACCTTTCTAATTCTAGTTGCAATGCTTGTTAAATGGGAATAATAAAGATAGCTATACTTACAAGGGATACTATAAGGATTAAATGAGATAACACATGTAAAACAATTAGTATTGTGCCTGGCACAAAGTAAGTAATCATAATAACAGCTAACACTTATTGGACAACCAATAATCTCTGAATTTTCTAGTGCATATTCCATCACTAATAACTAGTGTGATCCCCTACATTTCAATTTACTCCTGTTTATATTTGGGCATTAGACTAGACGAAAAAAGTGCCTTCGGCTCAAATATTCTATTTCCTCCCTTCAATATTATTTCAATTATATTGTGAAATAATCTAAAGTTTTACACACTTCTCTGGGAACTCCAACTTTTCTTTTAGTCAATGCGGGGAGAAGGTAACTGCAGTTTAAACAATGCATATGTTTCCTCGGACAAATGTGCCAGTAACCTAGGAAGCTAAACTACAAAGGTGTCAAGACTTTTGTCCACTGCAATCAATGGAGCAACCCCTGGCTGCCATGTGTGATACAAAAGAAACTTACCAAATAAGGGAGTACTTCTCCTGACACAGCTTAGTCTTGCCATTTGTAATGTTATAATTCAGCAAGTGATTATGATGGAGTTTCAGATAACACCTATTTTGTTATCTTAAACGCATGTTTCTTTCTAACATCACAAAACATACATCAGAAAGATAACCTTTTGTTGCTCTTACTAGATCCTGACCTGTACCATAATTATGCTTAATAAATTGGTTCTAATTAAACTCTAATATGAAAAAAGATATATGCACCCCAGTGTTCATAGCAGCACTATTTACAATAGCCAGGTCATGGAAGCAACCTAAATGTCCATCAACAGATGAATGGATAAAGAAGATGTGGTACATATACAATGGAATACTACTCAGCCATAAAAAAGAATGAAATAATGCCATTTGCAGCAACATGGATGGACCTAGAGATTATCATACTAAGTGAAGTCAGAAAGAGAAAGACAAGTGCCATATGGTATCACTTATATGTGAAATCTAAAATATGATACAAATGAACTTATTTACAAAACAGAAACAGACCCACAGAGGTAGAAAACAAACTTACGGTTACCAAAACAGAAAGGGGGTGGGGGAGGGATAAATTAGGAGTTTGGGATTAGCAGATACAAACTACTATATATAAAATAGTTAAACAACAAGTTCTTACTGAATAGCACAGGGAAAGATAATCAATATCCTGTAATAAACCATAATGAAAAACAATATGAAAAAGAATAGACAGATATCTGAATCACTTTGCTGTACACCAGAAACTAACATAATATTGTAAATCAACTATACTTCAATTTTAAAAAATGGTTATTTCTTAAAATCACTAATCCCATATAAAATTATTCTGCATATGCCAAATAAAATTATGATATACTATCACTGTTGTCCTTGCAGAAATCTTCAATGCGAGCATTAATAATAGTAGTTCATTTCAAACCTGTTTAAGTTTGATAAAAACTTTACAAGAGATATTGCAATTGAGAGTTCTTCTCAATGAAAGGAGGAAATGAAGGGAAAAAAAATATTGCACACCATTTCTATTTTTAAAACACCTCTACCCATCAAATGCTGTATTCTAAAAGGGATAAGCCTAGCATCTTTTCTTTTCCTTTCTCTCCCTTTCTTGTTAAAGTCATATAAGTAAGCAAATATTCCAACCTTCTTCTGTTGTGTCTCCTCACACTGCATAGCTACTTTTGAAGTTCAGGACTTGTTCATAGGAGAGATATGTGGAAAAGAATAGTGCACTGAGAATAAGGCTGTTGAAATCCAAAGACAAACTATTTCCTCATTTCTCTTCCTACAAAGAACTTTAAACAGAAGGAAGGTTGCAAATGCAACATTGACTTCAATATGTTCCAATAAAGGGAAAAGATGGAACAACAGCCAAAATATAAAGCATAACTGTGATGAAATATTAAGAAAAAAATTAAACTGTGTTCCCTTTCAAACTGTTATGCTTGTACAAAAATTAAGAATAGTAACAGATGCAATACATCAGGCTACCATGTTAATCCAGAACACTGAAGTCTACGACTTTTTAACAGCTTTATTGAGATATAATTCATATGCTATACAAGTCACCCATGTGTACAGTTGGGTGGTTTTTAGTAAATTTAGAGTCGTGCAACCACAAACAATTTTAGAACATTTTTATCAAAGCCCTACTGATTGGGAATCACTCTTATTCCCTCCTAAATCCCCACCCTTTCACCTAAGTAACTACTAATTTACTTTCTGTCTCTATGGACTTACCCATTCTGGACATTTTATATAAATGAACCCAATACACAGCCTTTTGTGAATGGCTTCTTTCACTTAGCATAACTTTTTCAAGGTTCATCCATGTTGTAGCATATATCAGTACTTTATTCCTTTTAACTGCCAAATAATATCCCATTCTATGGATATACCATATTTTGTTTTCCATTCATCAGCTGGCAAACATCTGAGTTGTTTCTACCTTCTGGCTGCTATGAAAAATGCTGTTTTGAACATTCATGTACAAGTTTTTGAAAAGAGGTATGTCTTCAGTTCTCTTAGAATCTATACCTCGGAGTGGAATTGCTGGATCATATGGTAATGAAGTCTTTATGGTAATGAATTTTTTACTATAGCTAGAGTATTTAACATAAAGAGCAATATACATTCTAAATTAAGAGTTGTGCATACTTTGTAAAAAGCACTTTTTCCCACTACACTAAGCATATTTAAGTTAAATAAACCCACCTATTCTGACAGAAAAAGACAAAGTTGAACATTATAAGTCATAAAAATTCTGAAAAAGAAGTATTTTCTATTTTTTTTACTTTTCAGAGTTCACTAACTTTGAGATATTAATATGTCATATTTATTTAAATAAAATCTACTGAATTTACATGTTTTTACCTGAGTGCAAGAAATATTTAGAGTGACATTTCTGATGCTCAAATGATAAACATCACTGTGCATGTTTTTGTTTGAGGTTTTCAATTCCTTGGTATTAATGAGCTGAAAACTTATATCCACAAAAAAACCTCCACAGGGGTGTTTGTTCATAACTACCAAAACCTGGAGGCAACCAAAATGTCCTTCAGTAGGTGTGTGGGTAAACTGTTGTATATCCAGACAATGGAGTATTATTCAGTGCTAAGAAGAAAAGAGCTATCAAGCTATGAAAAGACACGGAGGACTTAAATGCTTACCCCTAGTGAAAAAAAGCCAATTTGAAAAGACTACATACTGTAAGATTCCAACTATATGACATTCTGGAAAAGGTAAACCATCACAGTCAAGACAGTGTGGTTGCCATGGGTTGGGGGGAGGAAGTGATGAATCAGCAGAGCATAGAGGATTTTTAGGGCAGTGAAACTATTCTGTACGTTATGATGGTAGATATATGTAATTATACATTTGTCAAAACTCATAGGATGTACAACACCGAAATTGAATCCTAAAGTAAACTATGAACTTTGGGTAATAATGAAACCATCAATTCACCAATGTAACAGATACACCACTCTGGTGTAGAATGTTGATAGCAGGGGAGATTGTGCATGTGTGAGAGTGGGAATTATGTGGGAACTCTGTACTTTCTGCTCAATTTTGCTGTGAACCTAAAACTACTCTTTTTCTTTTTAAATTTTTTTTTTTCCGGCTGCATTGGGTCTTTGTTGCTGCACGCAGCCTTTCTCTAGTTATGGCAAGTGGGGGCTACTCTTCGTTGTAGTGCACAGGCTTCTCATTGCAGTGGCTTCTCTTCTTGCGAAGCACGGGCTCTAGGCGTGTGGGTTTCAGTAGTTGCAGCACACGGGGTCAGCAGTTGCAGCAGGCGGGCCCTAGAGCATGTGGGCTTTAGTAGTTGTGGTGCACAGGCTCAGTAGTTGTGGCTCGCGGGCTCTAGAGTTCAGGCTCAGTAGTTGTGGCACACGGGCTTAATTGCTCCGTGGCATGTGGGATCTTCCCAGACCAGGGATTGAACCCGTGTCTCCTGCATTGGCAGGCAGATTCTTAACCACTGTGCCACCAGGGAAGTCCCCTAAAAATACTCTTAAAAAATCAAGTTTGTTAATTAAGAAAAAAGTAAACAGTAGCCATCAGAAAATAAATAATGAACATTAAAAAAATCACTTACTACTGTTTCCTTAGCAGGAGGAGGCTTGATCTGTTGACTGGGAATCAGAACAAATGTCAAAGTACCATGCATATCAGACTGTAACAGAAAAAGTACATTATTTTAAAAAGCTGTATTTATGAAAATCATTCCATGATCTTATGATCAATAGTCCCTAAACTGGACTATTCTGGAACCCCAAGGAGACTTAAAAAAAAAAATTGGAAAAGATGAATCCCATTTTATCAGGAAGCACAAATTATGCCTTTCACGGACTCCATTATAGAGCTACCCAGGAATATGACATTCTGCAATTTTGGTCCTCTCGTCCACTGGGAAAAGCCACTTAGCCCATAAGTCTTGGGTTTTTGTCTTCCATTAAGTTTAAGTTTAGGAAGATTCCACAGTAAAGGACTGGAAGATACTGCAGCACTTCTGGGTTATCTACTCTGACATACATCGATTTTAATACAGTAGAATTTAAAATAGTAATTTTACTAGGATTAGAAAAGCGATGCAAGTACACAAATATTCTTACTTCCCAGATGCTTTGTCTCTGTCATTCAATTTTATAACTGTATAGCGTCTTACTGCTAGGTTCTCTATTATTTTCCAGTACAGTCGGCCCTCCGTATTCATGGGTTCCATATCTGTGAATTCAACCAACCGTGGATGGAAAAAAATTCCAGAAAGTTCCAAAATGCAAAACTTGATTTTGCCACCTGCAAACAGCTATTTACTTAGCATTACATTGTATTAGGTATTATAAATAATCTAGAGATTATTTAAAGTATACTGGGGGATGTACGTAGTTTATATGCAAAAACTATGCCACTTTATGTAAGGGACTTGAGCATCCATGGATTTTGGTATCCATGGGGGCCCTGGAACCAATCCCCCATGGATACCAAGGGACAACTGTACACCACTGCCCGCCTTGCTCAGCTACCTCCAGCCTAGACAGTAATCACACTTCTGGTCCTGAGATAGCAGGGAGCAGTACTCAATCTAGAGACAGCAGCCAGTAAAACAAGGGCTAAGAACAATGACCACTGGCACTTTGTGCTATCAAAGCAATGAACGGGACTGGGTGACAATAAGGATGTGAGGATGTTTTCTAGATTCTTCAGTAGACGTCAGCAGATAGGAGAGATTCTAATGTAACAACTCATATTAAGTAAATAAGAATATAAATCTGATTGATGGGGTATATAAGAAGTGATCATAAATTGCCCTCAAAAGTTGGCTCTAAATGGCCTCCTGATTATACCACCACTGTCTAACAGAACTTTCTATGATGACAGAATTCTGATCAGTGGACTGGAATTGCAGAATGTCATATTCCTATATCTACACCTTCAGATGATAGCCATTAGTAACATACTGCTTCTTGAGCATCTGAAATGCAGCTAGTAAGAATGAGGAACTGAATTTTAAGTTTTACTTAATTTAAATAGAAATAACTAGCACATGTAGCTAATGGTTATTATATTGAACAATGTAGATCTATACCACTGTTATTATCTAATATTGTTAAGGAAACAACAATCAATTGTAGGTAATGAAAAACCAAAATGAACATAAAAATCATGAGGGTGTGAACTTTGTTTTGTTACTGTTTCCCTAGCAACTAGCACACAGTAGGCATTTAATACATATATTTTTGAATGAGTTATTATTAGTGATTTCAGAGGCAAATAAAATATACCTGGTAGTAATAAAGAAAAAAAATCAGTAGCACCTCCACCCCCACAAGAATAAAATTCTACTAATAAATATTGTGGAAACAATTATATCATCAGAAAATTATGCTAGAAATTGTATAGAGATCTTAACAGTTATTTTTAAAATGCTTTTTAAATATTTTATTCTGAAGTCCAATAACCAAGGACGCTTTTGAGAGTCTATCAATTATTCTTCTACCCGGGGCAACTTACCAACAAGTCAAAAACCTCATTGACATCTTTCCCCCGAATTTCAATGCCATTGATCTCCAGAACTTCATCCCCTTCATGTAAGAGACCACTTTTTTCTGCAGCACCTCCTTTTACTATCCGACTAATGATGACAGAATCCATTTCATTACGAACTGTAGCACCCTTAAAAAAATTCAATAGCCAATATTTAAATAAAAATGCAATTTTTTGGTTCAACATTTCCTCATTTTTTAATTTTTATTTTTCTATTCAACAATTCTAGCTTTCAGTTATCTTGAGAAAAAATTTATTTACACAGCTAGAGTAATCATGGCAATTAGGTTTGAAAGCTGATCATTTCCCCCACATTTTTTGCTTCAGAAGCATTCCATTCGTTAAAATTCTAAAATCAGACTTTTGAAGCATACAACAGCATAAAAATGCACTTGCTCAAAAACAATATGAAAGCCTATAATCAAATTTGTTCTCTGTATGCTGGATGCTATTCAAATGGTTATATTATATTTAGGTATAATTAGTGAACATGACTTGTAACTAAAAGTCTTTTTAAATTCAAAATATCATTAAGAGATGGATACTAATCTGGTTAATTATCAAAATGTTAAATATTACAGCTGCATCCAATTCACATTAAAATATATTAAACATTAATACTTATTACACAAATTGGAAGTACTACTGAAATATATACACTCAAAAACTGGAAATATGAAATACAGAATAAAGCTTTAAAGTAGACAGTTTGTAACACTTTTCTCCTGAACTTTTATTTTAAAATTTTGTCATAACGTTCCCAATTTCTTTTTTTCTGGTGGGGAAACACCTAGTTACATAAAATGCCCTTTAATAAAATACAGTCCCTATTTCATGTACCACTGTGCAAGACAATTTGAGAACTCAGGATTCAAAAACATTTCTCTGAAAATAAAGAAAATTAAGTCAATGATAGCAGACTAACAGAAAAACGTTCTACATATAAAAACTACAAAATATTAACATTAAACAATGCATACTTCTAAGTATATGTGAAGTATGTAAGTAATTACATTGAATGAAAAGATCAGACTTCCAATGTTTTTTTAAAAAGCTGGCAGATTAATGAAGCAGATTACTTGTCCCTTCTTTGTTCAACAATTACTTCACAAGCTATTATTTTCATCAAATTATGGGTGAGAAAAGATGAACAAATTTTTTCTCAGATGAATAAGGAGTATGAGGAAGAACATAAAAGAATTCCAAAAAATTAGCCTCCAAAGAGAAAAACTACCAGAAATGTAAAGGGTCTTCAACTATCTGCCATACAGAAGACCCCTGTGTAGAAAGGATCATATATCAGACATGTGGGACACTTACCAATGGAATATCTCGAGCCTTTTCTATACGAACTATTTTTACAGTTTCTCCTCCATATTGGCCAATGCTTTCATAAACTCTCTCATCTGTAATGGGCTCCAGCTGCATTTCCTGCTCAGCAACCTTATCATGGGCCAGTAAAAGTGCCTGTTTCAAAGAAACCCATAGCATTTAAAGTAACAGCATGATTTATTTCTGTCGAGAGATTTTAACCTAATCATGTACATAGATAGTATCCTGATCATTAAACCTTTAAAAGAAGTGCTGTAATTAATTATATATTCAGATCTCTTTCCAAACTTTCCAAATGAAGTACAGATGCAACCCTGTATCTTTTACAGCTAATAATAACTAAAGATTTGTTAGGTATAAAAGGGAATACTCTGGGATGAGTTATGAAAGTCTAAAATGCTTATTAAACTTCATAAAAAACAAAATTACCTCAAGGGTCCAACATCATAGATAATTAAAATTTATGGAAAAATATGACCAAAAAAGGGAGGAATTTGTAAAGAATAAGAAGTTGTTTCAAAGATAATGTGGTTAACTTTAACTACAAAAATATATAATCCAACAATAATTATTCTGTAGTGGGAGTTGTAAGCAATCAAAACAGGCTACATTAATATTTGAGGTCTCTTTTACCCCAAGAGACTCTGATTCAAAGTGATTTTGGATGCTGGAAAACCACATATATGATGCTCTCTCCATTTTCTACCTGAATATGTGGAGCATTCAGCAAAGCAGTTAATTCTTGTCCTTCCTTCTGGTGGATTGCCTTCAAAACAGATTGTACCTAAGAAACAAAGAATATTCTTCCTAGGTTATAGAAAATATCACCAGCATTTATAAAGATTCTTTTTTTTAAAAAAAGGTATGATTTAAAATTGTAAAAACTGGAAAACGGGTTCAAGATGGCGGAGTAGAAGGATGTGTGCCCGCTCCCTCTTCCGAGAGCACCAGAATCACAACTAACTGCTGAACAATCATTGACAGGAAGACACTGGAACTCACCAAAAAAGATACCCCACATCCAAGGACAAAGGAGAAGCCACAATGAGACGGCAGGAGGGGCGCAATCACAATAAAATCAAATCCCATAACTGCTAGGTGGGTGACTCACAAACTGGAGAACACTTATACCACACAAGTCCATCCACTGGAGTGAAGGTTCTGAGCCCCACGTCAGGCTTCCCAACCTGGGGGTACGGCAAAGGGAGGAGGAATTCCTAGAGAATCAGACGTTGAAGGCTAGTGGGATTTGATTGCAGGACTTCAACAGGACTGGGGGAAAGAGAGACTCCACTCTTGGAGGGCACACACAAAGTACTGTGCCCATTGGGACCCAGGGGAAGGAGCAGTGACCCCATAAGAGACTGAACCAGACCCACCTGATAGTGTTGGAGGGTATCCTGCAGAGGCGGGGGGTGGCTGTGGCTCACTGTGAGGACAAGGACACTGGCAGCAGAAGTTCTGGGAAGTACTCCTTGGCGTGAGCCCTCCCAGAGTCCGCCATTAGCCTGACCAAAGAGCCAGGCAGGCTCCAGTGCTGGGTCGCCTCAGGCCAAACAACCAACAGGGAGGGAACCCAGCCCCACCCATCAGCAGACAAGCAGATTAAAATTTTACTGAGCTCTGCACACCAGAGCAACACCCAGCTCTACCCACCACCAGTCCCTCCCATCAGGAAACTTGCACAAGCCTCTTAGATAGCCTCATCCACCAGAGGGCAGACAGCAGAAGCAAGAAGAACTACAATCCTGCAGCCTGTGGAACAAAAACCACATTCACAGAAAGACAAGATGAAAAGGCAGAGGGCTATGTACCAGATGAAGGAACAAGATAAAACCCCAGAAAAACGACTAAATGAAGTGGAGATAGGCAAACTTCTGGAAAAAGAATTCAGAATAATGATAGTGAATATGATCCAGGACCTCAGAAGAAGAATGGAGGCAAAGATCTAAAAGATGCAAGAAATGTTTAACAAAGACCTAGAAGAACTAAAGAACAAACAGAGATGAACAATACAATAAGTGAAATGAAAACTACACTAGAAGGAATCAATAGCAGAATAACTGAGGCAGAAGAACGGACAAATGACCTGGAAGACAGAATGGTGGAATTCACTGCTGCAGAACAGAATAAAGAAAAAAGATTGAAAAGAAATGAAGACAGCCTAAGAGACCTCTGGGACAACATTAAACGCAATAACATTCGCATTATAGGGGTCCCAGAAGGAGAAGAGAGAGAGAAAGGACCCGAAAAAATATTTGAAGAGATGATAGTCGAAAACTTCCCTAACATGGGAAAGGAAATAGCCACTCTCTGGAAGCGCAGAGAGTCCCAGGCAGGATAAACCCAAGGAGAAACATGCCAAGACACACAGTAATCAAATTGACAAAAATTAAAGACAAAGAAAAATTATTGAAAGCAACAAGGGAAAAACGACAAGTAACATACAAGGGAACTCCCATAAGGTTAACAGCTGATTTCTCACCAGAAACTCTGCAAGCCAGAACGGAGTAGGATGATATATTTAAAGTGATGAAAGGGAAGAACCTACAACGAAGATTACTCTACCCAGCAAGGATCTCATTCAGATTTGATGGAGAAATCAAAAGTTTTACAGACAAGCAAAAGCTAAGAGAATTCAGCATCACCAAACCAGCTCTATAACAAATGCTAAAGGAACTTCTCTAAGTGGGAAACACAAGAGAAGAAAAGGACCTACAAAAACAAACCCATAACAATTAAGACAATGGTAATAGGAACATACATATTCATAATTACCTTAAATGTGAACGGATTAAATGCTCCAACCAAAAGACACAGCCTTGCTGAATGGATACCAAAATAAGACCCATCTACATGCTGTCTACAAGAGACCCACTTCAGACCTAGGGACAAATACGGACTGAAAGTGAGGGGATGGAAAAAGATATTCCATGCAAATGGAAATCAAAAGAAAGCTGGAGTAGCAATACTCATATCAGATAAAATAGACTTTAAAATAAAGAATGTTACAAGAGACAAGGAAGGACACTACATAATGATCAAGAGATCAATCCAAGAAGAAGATATAACAATTATAAATATATATGCATCCAATATAGGAGCACCTCAATACATAAGGCAACTGCTAACAGCTGTAAAAGAGGAAATAGACAGTAACACAATAATAGTGGGGGACGTTAACACCTCACTTACACCAATGGATAGATCATCCAAATAGAAAATTAATAAGGAAACAAGCTTTAAATGACACAATAGACCAGATAGATTTCATTGACATTTATAGGACATTCCATCCAAAAACAGCAGATTACACTTTCTTCTCAACTGCACACAGAACATTCTCCAGGATAGATCACATCTTGGGTCACAAATCAAGCCTCAGTAAATTTAAGAAAACTGAAATCATATCAAGCATCTTTTCTGACCACAATGCTTTGAGATTAGAAATCAATTACAGGGAAAAAACCATAAAAAAAACACAAACACATGGAGACTAAACAATACGTTAGTAAATAACCAAGAGATCACTGAAGAAATCAAAGAGGAAATCAAAAAATACCTAGAGACAAATGACAACAAAAACATGATGAACCAAAACCTATGGGATGCAGCAAAAGCAGTTCTAAGAGGGAAGTTTATAGCAATACAATCCCACCTCAAGAAAAAGAAAAATCTAAAGTAAACAATCTAACCTTACACCTACAGGAACTAGAGAAAGAAGAACAAACAAAACCCAAAGTTAGTAGAAGGAAAGAAGTCATAAAGATCACAGCAGAAATAAATGAAATAGAAACAAAGAAAATAATAGCAAGATCAATAAAACTAAAAGCTGGTTCTCTGAGAAGATAAACAAAATTGATAAACCATTAGCCAGACTCATCAAGAAAAAGAGGGAGAGGACTCAAATCAATAAAATTAGAAATGAAAAAGGAGAAGTTACAACAGACACCGCAGAAATACAAAGCATCCTAAGAGACTACTACAAGCAACTCTATGCCAATAAAATGGACAACCTGGAAGAAATGGACAAATTTTTAGAAAGGTATAATCTTCCAAGACTGAACCAGGAAGAAATAGAAAATACAAACAGACCAATCACAAGTAATGAAATTGAAACTGTGATTAAAAATCTTCCAACAAACAAAAGTCCAGGACCAGATGGCTTCACAGGTGAATTCTATTAAACATTTAGAGAAGAGCTAACACCCATCCTTCTCAAACTCTTCCAAAAAATGCAGAGGAAGGAACACTTCCAAACTCATTCTATGAGGCCACCATCACCCTGATACCAAAACCAAAGATACTACAAAAAAAGAAAATCACAGACCAATATCACTGATGAATACAGATGCAAAAATCCTCAGAAAAATACTAGCAAACAGAATGCAACAACACATTAAAAGGATCATACACCATGATCAAGTGGGATTTATCCCAGGGATGCAAGGATTCTTCAATATACACAAATCAATCAATGTGATACACCAGATTAACAAATTGAAGAAGAAAAACTATATGGTCATCTCAACAGATGCAGAAAAAGCTTTTGACAAAATTCAACACCCATTTATGATACAAACTCTCCAGAAAGTGTCCATAGAGGGAACCTACTTCAACATAATAAAGGCCATATACGACAAACCCGCAGCAAACATCATTCTCAATGGTGAAAACTGAAAGCATTTCCTCTAAGATCAGGAACAAGACAAGGATGTCCACTCTCGCCACTATTATTCAACATAGTTTTGGAAGTCCCAGCCACGGCAATCAGAGAAGAAAAAGAAATAAAAGGAATACAAATCGGAAAAGAAGAAGTAAAACTGTCACTGTTTGCAGATGACATGATACTATACATAGAGAATCCTAAAGATGCCACCAGAAAACTTCTACAGCTACAAACAAGACGAAAAGACAACCCTCAGAATGGGAAAAAATATTTGCAAACCAATCAACAAAGGATTAATCTCCAAAATATATAAACAGCTCATGCAGCTCAATATTAAAAAAACCCAATCCAAAAATGGGCAGAAGAGCTAAATAGACATTTCTCCAAAGAAGACATACAGATGGCCAAGAGGCACATGAAAAGCTGCTCAACATCACTAATTATTAGAGAAATGCAAATCAAAACTACAATGAGCTATCAGCTCACACCAGTTAGAATGGGCATCATCAGAAAATCTACTAACAACAAATGCTGGAGAGGGTGTGGAGAAAAGGGAACCCTCCTGCACTGTTGGTGGGAATGTAAATTGATAAAGCCACTAAGGAGAACAGTATGGAGGTTCCTTAAAAAACTAAAAATAGAACTACCATATGACCCAGCAATCCCCTACTGGGCATATACCCAGAGAAAACCATAATTCAAAAAGACACATGCACCCCAATGTTCACTGCAGCAGTATTTACAATAGCCAGGTCATGGAAGCAACCTAAATGCCCATCGACAGATGAATGGATAAAGAAGATGTGGTACATATATAAAATGGATTACTCAGCCATAAAAAGGAACAAAATATGGTCATTTTTAGAGACGTGGATGGATCTAGAGACTGTCATACAGAGTGAAGTCAGAAAGAGAAAAACAAATATTGTATATAAACGCATATACGTGGAACCTAGAAAAATGGTACAGATGAACCAGTTTGCAGGGCAGAAATTGAGACACAAATGTAGAGAACAAACATATGGACACCAAGGGGGGAAAGTGGTGGTGGGGGGGGGTGTGATGAATTGGGAGATTGGGATTGACATATATACACTAATATGTATAAAATGGATAACTAGTAAGAACCTGCTGTTTAAAAAAATAAATAAAATAAAAATTCAAAAAAAATTGTAAAAACTACTTGTAAGAAAGAAAAGCATTAAAGAGAATTATAACTTTAAAAAAGTATTTTTTTCTCACAGAGTTTTCAATCTTGTTACCTGATGGACAATAGCATTTTTATTTATGCCTATGAATGAGGTACTTCCTTCTTGAAAATTTCTGCAAACATACTATATAAAAGAGACTAATAATGATTATATAAGGGAAGAACTGTTCTAACAGTTATGTTGCTATTTTCTAGTGTTTTAATCATATGTTTATGTAACTACATTTTAAATCAGAGATGACATTTTAAAGAGTTACAGACTAACAGATAAATTTATATGAGAGTAATGAAACAACCACCATACTACAGTGAATCACATTAAAGAATTTCCCCAAGCCAAGCAATTCTTGCACTCCTAGGATAAACTCCACATGAGTATGAAGAATTTTTTTTGGTCTTTGTTTCCTCACCTGTAGATTGGCACCTACAATGTAAGGTTCTTAAAAGATTGAGATAATCCACATAAACTGCTTAGCACACTACCTAGCACATAGTAAATTATTACCTTAATATATTTCTATGTGAGTTACTCACATTTTAAGATTTCTATATTAATGTTCATAAATTGGGTTAGAGACTTGGTGAGCATAGTCATATACACTGGTTTACAGAACTACTGTTTTTAGTATCTATACTAATTCTACCACAATGAGTTGGGAAATAGTCAACATTTATACATGAAAACAGTTTATTTAACGTAAGACTTATATGTTCCTTAATGTTTTGATAGAGCTTGTAAAATTATCTGGGCCTGGTAGTTTATTTTAGGGGTGGATTTCCAACTTTCAATTTTATCTATAGTTACTACTTTTTTTGGTTATCTTTTCTTAAGTCACTTTTGGCAATTTACATTTTCTTACAAAAACCACCCACTTGACAGCACTTTCACATTTAGTGACATAAAGCTGCAATTATAATTTTTTACTCTCCTGCGTTTGCATCTATGCTTTTTTCTTTCCTAATGTTATTAGTATTTTTTCTTCATCTAACTTGTCAAAGGTTTCTCTATTTTCTTGTACTTGTCAAAAAACCAGCTTTTGATGTTAAATCTATTGTTCTTTCCATTTAAATAATTTAATTCCTTTTTTCTGCTTTAGTTTATTTCCCTTTTCAATTTCTAATCACTTGAGCTGTATGTTCTGTCGAATTATTTTCCATCTTTTTTTCTACCATAAATATTTAAAGGTACAAATTTGCTCTGTGGACTAGTTTTCCTCAAAGATTATACTATATATGCTCTCATTATTAATACTTCTGATTTTCTTCCTTTCTCTACTTCCTAACTCGAGTACCAAAAAGCACTTTGCAGCAATGCAGATTAACAAAGCCAAAATTATCATCATCAATGAAAACATATAGAAGTAAATTAATAAATAGTATAATTTTTTAATAAAACTAACTCATGATTGGGACTTCCCTGGTGGCTCAGCAGTTAAGAATCTGCCTGCCGGTGTGGGGAACACGGGTTTGATCCCTGGTCTGGGAAGATCCCACATGCCGTGAAGCAACTAAGCCTGTGCACCACAACTACTGAGCTTGCACTCTAGAGTCTGCGAGCCACAACTGCTGAGCCCAGTGCTAAAACTACTGAAACTCGCGCGCCTAAAGCCCGTGCTCCACAACAAGAGAAGCCACCTCAGTGAGAAGTCCGCGCACCACAACAAAGAGTAGCCCCCTCTTGCCACATCTAGAGAAAGCCTGTGCACAGCAGCAAAGACCCAACGCAGTCAAAAATAAATAAATAAATAAATAAATTTTAAAAAAAGTAACTCATGATTAGAACAGGAATCTAGTAATTCTCTAATACCTCTTATGGTTATTTTAAGTAATTTTTAAAGTAATTCCCCTATCAAACCTAAGAGATGATAATTTTGGGATTAACTAATTTGACCACAAGTAGATCATAGCAATGATAGCATCAAAATTAGCCTGTCCTCTGGTTTTGGCACCTAGAAAAACATGTTTCTAAATGTAGAGTTCTATATGTATAAACAGGGGGGCATAGCAATTATTATCTTTTGCAAGAATTTGATTAAAGTCTTACTAATGGTCAAGTGCAGTAATCCAAAACTGAATAATTAAATGCTGATTTTTAAAATAGGGTGTTTTTCTTTTTTAAATATATCAAATCCCAGTTAATTTAAAATGAAATTTATAGTCCCTAAGAAAGTGATCCTGAGGGAGAAAGAAAATTTTGGATTAGAAATGCACCAAGGGTGAACAAAATGTACAAAGTCAACTCAATAATTTTGTGTATAGACACTTTTTTCCTATCTTTACCTTTTTTATTTATTTACTTATTTTGGCTGCACTGCACGGCTTGTAGGGTCTTAGTTCCCCGACCAGGGATTGAACCTGGGGCCATGGCAGTGAAAGTGCCAAGTCCTAACCACTGGACTGCAGGGGAATTCCCTCCTATTTTTACTTTTAAATCAGTTCCTAGCACCTCTGAGATAGTCCTTCTAAAGAAATTTCAACTCCTATTAAGTGTTTATTTCCTTCCCCTATTAATCCAGTTGTTGCCTATTTTAGTGTCAACATACAACATGAGGTACTTCTACAAAGGCCTAAGGAATTAAAAGGCTATTCTTACATCATACTGGCTCCTTTCCATTAGGCTATAAAAATGCTCTAATCTCTTATCTTTTAAAAAAAAAAGTTCTCTCTTGATCTTGTACTCCTCTCTAGCTAAAATACCTTCTCTATTTTCCTTCAGAGCATTTTAAACTAATTTTTTTAAATTACAGAAATGGTATATGTTAAATGTGAAAAATCAGAAAATAGATAATCCAAAAGAAGGAAATAAAACTCACCATAATCCCCAAACCTAGGGAGAATCATTTGGTATATATCCTCCTATATTCTTATACTTGTTTTTACCAAAATATTCACCAAGAGATATATATCTGACAGGAGGACTTGTAACTAGAATACATTAAGAACTCTTACAACTCAATAAAATTTACAATATGATTTTTAAAATGGGAAAAAGATCAAAATATTTTCCAAAAGAAGTTAGGGAAACAGCTTATGAAAAAATGCTCAACATATGGAAATGCAAACTAAAACAAGATACTGTTACACATCTGCTAGAATAATAAAATGGAAACAACCTAAATATCCACCAATAGGAGAGTGGTTAAACAAATTGTAGGATATGCATACAATGGAATACTACTCAACAAGAAGTTCAAGCTACTGATACATGCAACACACTGATGAATTTGAAAAACATTATACTAAACAAAACAAGTCAGATATAAAAGACTACATATTATTTTATTCCACTTATATGAAATTTCCAGAAAAGGCAAATCTGTAAAAACAAAAAACAGATCACTGGCTGCCTAGGGCCTGGGGAGTGGGAAGTGGTTACTGTCTGCAAGGGAAATTAAGGGAGCTTTATGGATTCACGGATGTTTCTATAACTAGATTGTGGTGGTAGATTACACAGGTGTATACATGTGCCAAAAATATTGAACTATATAATGAAGCATACCAATTTTAAGTGTATGTAAATTATATCTCAGTAAAGTTGGTTATCAGAAACAGTACATCCATAACCTCAAAACTATGAGAAAATCTTTGTGTATATCCGTTACTTCTTACTTTTACCAGAATGAGATCATGCTAGTCATACTGTTTTATAACAATATAACTATTTCAATTTGATAGTGATTATTTTTTTTAATTAATTAATTTATTTGTTTATTTTTTGCTGCATTGGGTTTTCACTGCTGCGTGCAGGCTTTCTCTAGTTGCAGTGAGCGGGGGCTACTCTTCATTGCGGTGAGCAGGCTTCTCATTGCGGTGGCTTCTCTTGTTGCAGAGCACAGGCTCCAGGCACATGGTCTCCAGCAGTTGTGGCACACGGGCTCCAGAGTGCAGGCTCAGTAGTTGTGTCACACGGGCTCAGTTGCTCTGCGGCATGTGGATCCCCGACCAGGGCTCGAACACATGTCCCCTGCATTGGCAGGCAGGTTCCCAACCACTGCGCCACCGGGGAAATCCCCCTGATACTAATTATTAAAATACTTTATTTTTCTATGTCCTTAAATATCCTTTTAAACTTTAAAATACAAATATAACCATTCTAGCTCTTGCTGGCTCTGTCACTTAAAGGATCGAGTCCAAGCTCCTTGTAAGATTATCCTTAGCACATCTGATTCCTGCCTCTTTTCCAGCTCTATCTCCTGGCATTCCTCATGCCTTAACTTTTTCTGGTCCAGCCATAAACTGCTTGTTGTTCCCTACATACACTATGCTGTCTCCCCAGGATGGCTGTGATTATGCTAGCTGTCCCATCTACCTAAACTGCCTTAGTCAACTTGCCTAGATAACATGTACTCATCTTATAAGTCTAAGTACATTTGATTTAAAATTGTTGATGTGACTGTATCCCCAATAGATTGAGCTCGTTGAAAATAGAACTGTATCTTATTCAGCTTTGTATCTGGCTATTGGCAGAATGCCTGGCAAACAGCACTCAATGTTTGATGAATTCAATACAAAGAAGAGCAGGCAGGAAGTCACCCTTGATGCCTCCTTTACCTTTATTCTCCACATGGGGACAATCTGTTCTATTAATTTTCTTTTTTTAAATTTATTTCTTTTATTTTATTTATTTTTGGCTGTATTGGGTCTTCGTTGCTGCGTGTGGGCTTTCTCTAGCTCCGGCGAGCAGGGGCTACTCTTCGTTGTGGTGCGCGGGCTCTAGGCGCACAGGCTTCAGTAGTTGTGGCTCACGGGCTCTAGAGTGCAGGCTCAGTAGTTGTGGCGCACGGGCTTAGCTGCTCCACGGCATCTGCGATCTTCCCAGACCAGGGCTCAAACCCGTGTCGCCTGCATTGGCAGGTGGATTCTCAGTCACTACTATCTTTGTACCCTTTGCCAGTGCAAAGGCTTTTCCTCTTTCTTGGGCTTTCAGGTATATTCCCAACTGTCCTTCAATACTTAGCATATTAAATTTTCTGTTTCTTCCTTCCTCCCAAATCTCCTCCTCTGCCATGTCTGCCTCTCCCCTACCCTTACTGAAGTAGGCACATCTCATTACGCTCTTGGTACCTTTTTCATACTGCCATCGTAGTACTTCTCAATAGATTGTAAGTGTTAACTCATTTTTCTTCCACAGTGAGAGTCTAACTCAATTTTCACTGGTTGATGGGCATCTGGGTTCTTTCCAGCTTCTAATGATTATCTGGCTGCTTTGAACGTTTATGCTTAAGCCTTTGTGTGGATATGTTTTCATTTCTCTCAGGTACATACCCAGACATAAAAATGTTGGGTCACAGATATAGGTACTTTAGCTTTAGCAGACATTTCCAAACATTTTCCAAAGTGGCAGTACCAATTTATACTCCATCAATCACATTATCAGAGTTTCAGTTCCTCCATAAGTTCATTAAGATTTAACATTGCCAGTCTTTTAAAAAATTTTTTAGTCATTTTGGTGTGTACGCAGTAGTCTCATTTTGTTTTAATTTGCATTTCTCTATTAGCTAATGATGCTGAACTTTTCATACTTACTGGCTGTTGGGGTTTCCTCTTTTTGTGAAGTGTCTGTCCAAGTCCTTTGCCCATTAAAAAAAAACTGAGTAGACTCTTTCTTGTTAATTTGCGACAGTTCTTTTGGATGCAAGTTTTTGTTATATATACACTTATACATGTATATACCTCAATATCTCAAAATCAAATAATCAAATACCATTTTCTAGTCTGTTGGCTTGCATTTTTACTGGATAAGCAAAAGTTCATTTAACGAAACCCAGGTTCTCAACCTTTTCTTGATAAAAGCACTTTAATGATCAAAAAACTTGTTTTACATTTATTAATGAGTATCCTAGATTGTCAAAGATATAATCTAGATCTCAGTCTCTGAAGTCTTCAGAAGTTGTATTATCTATTATATGACATTTAATGTTTAACTGATTTTTTAAAAATATATTTATTTATTTATTTTTGGTTGTGTTGGGTCTTCGTTTCTGTGCGAGGGCTTTCTCTAGTTGCAGCGAGTGGGAGCCACTCTTCATCGCGGTGCGTGGACCTCTCACTCTTCATCGCGGTGCACGGGCCTCCCACTATCGTGGCCTCTCTTGTTGCAGAGCACAAGCTCCAGACGTGCAGGCTCAGTAGTTGTGCCACACGGGCCTAGTTGCTCCGCGGCATGTGGGATCTTCCCAGACCAGGGCTCGAACCCGTGTCCCCTGCATTGGCAGGCAGATTCTCATCCACTGCGCCACCAGGGAAGCCCTTAACTGATATTTTAAGCTATAAAAACAAAGAACACTTCCTAATGTGTTAAGACATTCTTTCATCAAGTTCCTTGAGTTTTTTTTACTTACTTGGATTAAATTTCCATTTAAAAATCATATACTAACTGAAACATGAGGTAATTTCTTCCTTTAAATACTGTATATGAAAAAAGCTGGAATTATGAATGCTAAAAAGCAAAAAATTAGGCAATGGGCATATGAGTAGCCTAGTTAGTCTCATCCCAGTCACAAAACCTCACCTGGCCTCCATATTCAGAAACATAAAACAGAAGGGTTGAATAAGGTGATTGTTAAGCTTTTCCAGCTGTAAAATAAAAGCAATGAGTCCATTTAACCCTCAGAATTTTGTTATCAGATTTAACACTCTTCTTTGATGAGTTCCAAGAACATCCTTTTCTCACGTGTTATGCACTGTCAATTCAGGGCTACCACACAGTTGTGCACGCACAACTCCAGGGGAAATCATTCACTTTGTAGCACAACCGTATGCTGCTGCCCCAACTAGGTTAGTCATTTTGCACTCATTTTAAGACCAGTCTCAGCCCAATGTCACTAATCACCTACTATCCCACCACCACCAAAGCAATACAATTCTCAAGTATTACTGAAGGCTGTGAAAGCAAACTTTGAGAAAATCTCCTTGATATGGAATCAATACTTTTACAATTGTGAACCATGTACATGTTAACTATGCTAAATCTAATACTCAAAATAGAGTTTTTAAAGTCCTTTTTAACCATTTCTTTCTCTCTCAAAGCATTACTCTTTAAGCCACTTCTAGTTCTTTGCCTCTCAACTCCTAAAACCCTTTAAAGCTACGTTGCCTCCTTTTTTTCCTTTCTTTCCACCCTTTCTGTTGTGTCACTTTCTTCCAATGGAGCAATTTAAATCTCTCTTGCTTGCATCATTCTCTTTTCTACCTACTGTTCTTAACAAAACAAAGCCCCAGTACCTAGCTGGACAAACATTCGTCCTAAATGGGATGAGAAGGATTACAATGATCTATTATGTATTCCTCCCAACCCTACACAATAAAAGTTACACTATACTTGTGAATAAATAAGATCAAAGTACTGTCAGCTATTTCAATCTCTATAAGGAATTTTCAAGAAACCCATTTAAACTATAAGTAAAACTACAGGGATAATTTATTAATGAAAAATTCTGCATATTTAATTTCAATAATAAAAAATGAGCACAAAGAATAGGTCTCAACTAGGTCTTTTAACTAGCAGATGGGAAATTTCCCCTCTAGGAATAGGTCCCCAGGTCACACTCCTAGCCTGAGCAACATGAGACTTCCCTCTGCCACTCTTGCACATAGGACCTTCGCTCACTGTAAGCATCTAAATGAAGAAAATACATTCTGTGCTAATTCAAAAAGTGCCTCCTAACCTATTTTACGTGTCTGTAGCTCTGGAAGTCCTACCCTTCCCTCAGCCCATTTTCTGTTTTGTGTCTGGGTTCAGTGAAATAGATTTACCTGATGGGCTTCCAGAATTATTCATTTTTATATCAAAATAACTTAAAATCCTGTAATAATGACAGAATGTCCAGCCCCCCAAAATAGGAGATGGCTTACTTACATCCTTTAAAAACCTTCAATTTAAAATATGTTTGCAGGGCTTCCCTGGTGGCGCAGTGGTTGGGAGTCTGCCTGCCAATGCAGGGGACAGGGGTTCGAGCCCTGGTCTGGGAGGATCCCGCGTGCCGCAAAGCGGCTGGGCCCGTGAGCCACAATTGCTGAGCTTGCGCGTCTGGAGCCTGTGCTCCGCAATAGGAGCGGCCGCGATGGTGAGAGGCCCGCGCACCGCGATGAAAGAGTGGCCCCAGCTTGCCGCGGCTGGGGAAGGCCCTCGCACAGAAATGAAGACCCAACACAGCCAAAAATAAATAAATAAATAAATAAATAAAATAAATAAAATATGTTTGCAGAGGGACTTCCTGGTGGTCCAGTGGTTAAGACTCTGCGCTCCCAATGCAGGGGGCCCAGGTTCGATCCCCAGTCAGGGAACTAGATCCTGCATGCCGCAACTAAAGATCCCACACGCCACAACTAAAGATGCCGCGTGCTGCAACTAAGACCCGGCGCAGCCAAATAAATACTTTTTAAAATAAATAAATAAAATAAAATGTTTGCAAAACACATTAAACACTAAACATCAACAAGCAGCAGACACCAGAACTTAAATATCAGCATGTTAACATGAGACACTCTCACTGTACATTAAAATTTAATTATTTTGGACTTTCTATACAGTATCTATAGAGGAAAAACTTCAAAATATCTACAAGTAACAAATCTTAGAAGTTACATATTTATGATACCTGATTATCGAATATAATTTAATCTCATCAGTATTCATTTATCTCAGTTTATAATGTATAATGCTTAAAATAAAACTATACTACAAGCATTAAAATTTTTCCCCTTTAGTAATTTAGACAAATATTTCTCTTACTATGCAAATATGTAGTTGTATATACAAACCTAATGCTATTCTCTTCATGAAACAGAGCCCTGACTGTGAACTAAGCATATATTTTTTCAGGATAAAATACACATAAGCAAATTTTTCCTAACACAATAAATTATTAACATGTGAGCAGCAGTAATTAATTCTAACAAACCTTATAATCACACCAGCATTTTCCAAGAACGCCGCCTTACTATCACTAACAATTACTTTGTATATGTCAATGAGATGTTCAGAATACATACCTCTTGTGCAAGATCTTGCGCATTGGAGATAAGAGGAAATGGAGGACTGGCCTTGTTCATGTGTACTGTGACAGCGTTGTGTATCTTAAATGCATTCTGGAAATCTTTATTTTGTACAAGTTGTAAAAGCAGTGAAATATCCTCCTGGCTCTGAGAATCTACCAAAGTATGTTGGATATGTTTAAGTGAAGAAAACAGGTCTTCCACTTCTAGTAGGAGAAGGAAAAGGTATCCAAAAATTAATTTTCTGTCTTAATTCCACATGTATTTTAAGATAAAATTTCTTGAACCAATAACAATTAAAGTTTTCAAGAAAAACAAAACTTGCAAATATTTTTGAGTGTCAAATCATTGTCATTTTACTGATTTTTAAGTAAGACTTTAAAAATTATACAACAGAATAAAATAACATTTTTTTCAAGAGTGTTTTAATTATGTAACTAATACATATCACTATAAAAATAAATGAGGGATAGAATACATAAATGAATAAAAAATTTAAAACCACCAATAGTCCCATCACTTAGAAACAACTTTAAAAAAAATCATACGGCATTTCCTTTTTTCATTTAACAGGACATTTTAATTGTTTTCCCACATCACCAAACAGTCTTTAAAAAACTTATATAATGGCTCCATGATGTTCTATTATATGTCTAAACTAAAACTTATAATAACCATTACACTAAGTTGAGCATTCAGGGTGCTTCCAATTTTTGCTAGTATAAGTAATGAGCATTTCTGTACATAATGATCACTGCTATGTACAGTAAAAATGTCTGAGATTCTGATGTTTCTTAAAATAATTCCAAGAAACAGAATTTTTAAATAAGATTCTGACATTTTAAAAGCCAAAAAGTTTTCTAGGGAGGTTTTACTAATTTATATTCCATTACCAATATTTTTACCAATATTCAAAATTACCATTTTTAAAAACCTTCCATTTCTTTAACAGGGAGGTTGAGGTTTACTCAGGCACTTCTTTTGTGGTTCATAGAACTCCTATGAACATGTGAGTCTCCTAAAATTGTACTGAAAATTTGGGGCATGTGTACGTACGCACGTTCCCATTAGTGTGCGTGTGCAGCACACACATTTTTCTGGAAGAGGGTTATCCCAAAATGGTTAAGAACCACAGTTTATCTCTTCTCTGACCCCCAAGAGGTAGATATGTGCACATGTATACACTTTGTCACATTTGCTGGAAATAGTTTTCTAATTTTTCCATCTGTTAATTGCATTTGTGGTACCTTTATTGTAGAAGTTTTCGGCTGTTATGTGTTAAGAATGATCCACCTTTCCCTGTGTGATTTCTTTCACTGTCTATGCCTATAAACTCCTTCCCCTATGTTATTAAATGTTTACCTACATTTAAATTTTCGAATGGCTTCTATTTTGTAGTTAACTTCAATCTAACTGGAATTTTGTTATAGATTTGAGGGGAAATTTTAACTTCATTTCTTTTCTTCCAAATGGTTAACCAATTATTCTAATACCATTTATTGAATAATCCCTCCTTTTCCACTGATTTATGATATCACCAAATTCTTACATACATCAGGGTCTGTTTCTAGTCCACTGGTCTATCAGAACCACAATCTTCTTATAATAGTATTATAGTCTTTGCTCATATTGATATGACAAATACTTGCTCATTACTTTTTCAAAAATGTCTTGACTTCAAATGAGCTACAGAATCATTTTTAAGATACCACCTCACTCTCTATTTCCTATTCATCCAGAAAGAAAAACCTATTGAGATGCTGACTAAAATTAAAACTGTAAACGATTCTGGGAAAAACTTTCAGTAGATAGTATCTGTGTATATCTGTGTCTTATACAGTCACATTAAAAAAAAAAAAAAAAGCAAAAAACCTCTTGGTTTAAGTCTTTCTGTTAGTTTTCTTCACACAGGGCCTGCAGAAAAGTTACTGATTCTTATTTATCTTGTATCCTACTAGTTAACAGTTGTTAAATATTTTATAGGTTAGAATAGCTCTTCTGTTGATTCTGAAGTTCCCTATCTTTTCCCCCCCAAATCAAAACAGCTTTAGTTCTCCTTATAAAAATTATATATGCTCTTTAGTAATTTAAAATGTACCAAAAAACTGGAAAAAAATTTGAAAGTCAAAACTGTCATTTGAATGACCTAAGAAGTTGTCATCCAGAGCTAAATAAAACTTGAGAAATAGCCAGAATTTAACCATAAGTTAATGTTATCTATAAGAGTAGACAGAATACAGACAGGGGAAATTTAAAGATGTTGGTCAGAGTACAAACTGTCAGTTTTAAGGTGAATAAGTTCTGAGGATCTAATGGACAGCAATGGTGACTACAGTCAATAATACTGTATTGTATACTTGAAATTTGCTGAGAGTACATCTTAAGCATTCTCACCACACACACAAAAGGTAACTCCGTGAGGTGATGGATGTGTTAATCAACTTAATTGTGGTAAATATTTCACAATATCACATTGTACACTTTAGATATATAAAATTTTTTTGCCAACTATACTTCAATAAAGCTGGGGTGGGGGAAGAATATGGAGTGTCAGATTTCATTAAATTCGAAGAAGTTACCACAGAATTACCTAAGTGTATAAAGAATTCGCTGAGTATAAAGAATTCAATAGCCTTAAAGTATCTTTAGAGCAAAACAGGAAAACATTTAAATATCTTAAAAGGAAAAAGAATTACAAAACCAACAAAGTAGTTAAGGTAATTGACTACAATCTTAAGGAGACTATAGACTTTCTGAGTGGATAAAGAGACTTCTGTATAAAATTTCAGTAATTGTTTAAAGGGGCTCAGCCTGGTTGTCAGGGCAATGAGAAAATCAGGAGCTTCAGGATCTCACTGCTGAATGAAATCAATAAGCAACTTTAGACAGCCCAGAAGGTAACAAACTCCCTACTATGTCTCTTCAAGCCCAGGGGGATTTAAAATTTTAGAGACAAAGGAACTCCTACATAATCTCTGTGTACCAAAGCCATCCACAGACACTAAAATACTGACATTAAAAAAAATTTTTTTTATCTGTAGTCATACCTCTCAGCTATAACTACTGGTATTATTTTGTTATACTCTCTATATATAGCCTTTCAGACTTGTAAAAAATGCTGATCTTAACCACAGAGGTCACATTGTAAATGTTGTTTTGTAATCTGATATTTTCCAATGTCTTTAGAATAAATTCTTAGGATAAAATTACTTATCAAATAATAAAAACATTTAAAACTTTGATACATATTGCCAAACTGTCCTACAGATTTGTACTAACTCATACTCCTACCACCAAAGAACTTGAGTGCTTGTTTCTACAAACAGCCCAAAATTTTCACTTTTGGTGATCTGGTTAGGAAAACATGTATTTCTTTGTCTAGTAGTGACGTTTAATGTATTTTCACAAGGTTAACAGTCATTTATATTTCTTCTTTCATTGATTTTCTCCTTATCTTTTGACCATTTTTCTACTAGATTTTTTTTCCTTAATGACTAGAATTAGAGATTATATAAATATCCCTGCAGTCTTAAGCAGAATGTACTAAATAAATTTTCTTGCTATATCAGAACAATGTTTTTTAATCAAGGATATTTATGAGAATCACTAAGGAAATTTACAAAGATATTTATGTCCTGAGTTCTACCTCAAACACAATCAGAATCTCCTGTGTCTTCTTTAATTTTATATATATATATTTTAAAGTTGACTATGTACCCTTCTGGTTAAGAACCAATGACTTACAGGCCATATTAACAGCAGTTATTGTAATATTTTAAGACATAATATACTTGGGAATAACTAAAGCACTCACACCTATTTTCTTCTATACTAAATAACCCTGATTGCTATGTTGAATTTTTGTGTCTGCTTTATAGTTATTGTAGTTCCTCCTTTGCAACTATTCAGTATTTCCTTTTGTTGCCCTCTCTTACTTCCGTAGTAAACACAACATATAATTTTCATTTTTAGAATATTTTACGCACAAATAAAATACTGTAGTCATAAGCCAGCAAGGAAATAGGAAAAGTAAGGTAGGGTAATCTAAACTAGGGATGGCTTAATGAGAGATAAAACTGGAGAATGGCCTTATTTCAGGAGATCAGTTAACAGCTGAGATGCAGCACAGACAGGCAACAGGAAATTTTGTGGTTAATCCAAAAGGGATGATTGCTTTAAAGTTCTAAGAGGGGCTTCCCAGGTGGCACAGTGGTTAAGAATCCACCTGCCAATGCTGGGGGCACGGGTTCGAGCCCTGGTCCGGGAAGATCCCACATGCCGCGGAGCAACTAAGCCCCTGCGCCACAACTACTGAGCCTGCGCTCCAGAGCCCACGAGCCACAGCTACTGAGCCCACGTGCCACAACTACTGAAGCCTGCGTGCCTAGAGCCCGTGCTCCGCATCAAGAGAAGCCACCCAATGAGAAGCCCGCGCACCACAAGGAAGAGTAGGCCTCGCTCGCCGCAACTAGTAAACGCCCACGTGCAGCAATGAAGACCCAATGCAGCCAAAAAAAAAAAGAAAAAAAAAATTCTAAGAAATCAGTAGGCTTCTTGTGTTGATAGGAAGTTAGGTAAGGAATACAGGTTCCAGAGAAAGAGTAAATCTGGTCAATTTGTTCATATTGTGTTCATACTGAGGAATTCTAAAGACATAAAGACCATCCGGGACAGTTTAAAATCCAGAAAAGAAAAAAAAATCTCAGGGTCAAACTGGAAATGTCTTTCTCTCAGGAGATCAGGGACCAAGATAAGATCTATAGGAATAGGAAGGCTGAAAGCAGAAGAGCAATACAACTGAGTCCCAAAGAGGCTGTTGACTTAGTACCTATCTACTTAAGTAAAGGCTATCCAGAGAACTTAAGGACCATGACAAGTGCCAGAAATAACTTTAACTGGGCTTAAGGTTCAAATTTTGTAGGTTAGCATCAAGACCAATTTAAACTTGTTAATTATCATCCTTTACAAATTCACTAACCTCTATGAAGTCCTATTCACGTTCTGTTGTTTTAATTAGTAAAAACTGTTTTCACTGAAATTATCTTTTTTTAGGAGTTGTCTCCAGACTTATTGCATTAATCAATGTTGCCAGACTAAATTGAGATCATTTGCACTTAAGCTCAGCTTTCACAATGAAATATCACCAACCCGTTATTTGTAGTTGAAAAACTACAAATATGTATTTGGCCTGAATTACACACTGGTCACTGCCAATATTGAATAGAAAGACATAGAACAGTATCTGTATTACAGGCATATATACATATATACTATTTTATTTAATCCTCATAAAATCTGAGAAACTTTTCCCAATTTAAAAAAACCCACCAAAACCTGAGACATACATAGTTCAGAGCAAATCTCTACAGATGGAGAGAATGAAGTCATACAGAAAAATGGCACCTGGGTGAAGAATCTTTTTGAACTTCTAAGGCAGTGCTTTTTCTGCCATACCAAGGGCTTAAAAAAAGATTTTTGTTTTCTTTTTTAGATTTTAGGGCTTGATTGTGACATGTCATTTATCTGCTTTAGAAAAGCTGTCCTGAAGTGTCTTTCTGCCCAATATAGTAGCATGCAATGTACACTGACTAGTATTTAGAGGAGCTTACACATTCTATTTTACCATGTACATGGAGGAAGAATTTCCTCTAGTTAACTGTGTTTGTACATGTTCACACATATAATACACCCTCCAAATGCTACTTTTATAATACTGTTGCATTTTATTTCTGCTATTTTAACCAAGTGTCTTATGCTTCAAATATTTTCTCAGAGTATTTTATTTCAACTCTAACATCACAATAGTATGCTAGGCAGTACACTGTGAAAGTTCAGCAAAAGAAACCAAAACTGCAATTCTTGTGAATGTAGAGCCTATGTATCTTGTTGAGAAATATTGTAAAAACATCTTTGATAGTGTAGCACTAGCCTGGGTAACTAAGTAGTTCAGCAAAATTAATAACTTATGATTTAAATGGGCAGTTTTCAGATAAATTCCATATCTGCTTTCATGGCCAATTTAGCTGGGAAATTTTCCAGATAGTATTCTTAGGCAGGAAAGCTCCCCACGTACTCTCATGCTTCAGGTTCAAGTATGTTTCCATGACAAATGTTTAATGAACAAAGAGAACAGATTAAGTTACCAGACACTCAGAGTTTTTAAGACTTCATTAAATATAAATATATAGCTTGACAAGAAGATATGGATTAAACCATATATAGCTGAAACAAATAAATATGTAAAAGAAAATATGAAACACTAAATGATATAAACTTATTTATAAAGACATGAATTTCATCAGAGGGTTTATCAATTTAATGGAAATTTAAAATGATGCCGCCTCTGCCCAATAAAGTTTTAAGGTCACATAGAAAGCAAAAAATACCTATCGCATTAGTCTTAAAATACTGATTATGATAAATTTTATTGGAAAATTCTGAATGGAATTCTGACAAAAGGTCTTTTCTTTGATATTAAGTATGATGTCATAGTGAAAAATAATTGTTGGCAATATCAACTCTGGGATTCTCATTCTGACACACGTTCATTTTAGTTTCATATAAAAATTCTTAATTTCAAAAGGTATTTTGCTGTAGGTTTAAAAAACTTTGTTTCTATATGGTATATCTTTAAAAGCATTTTACAAATACATTTTATGCAAAACAGCAAATTTTCTACACATAAGAAATGTTCCATCGTATGATGTAGTAATTAGATTACGTGCCACTTAAACGAAAACCACCTAAGTTCTTCGAAATTCTGTGCAATTCCAGAGGAAATCTTAAAAATCTAATCAGATGCAGCTAAATCCATCCTGTCAAATATGTACCCTCTTCTCTAATAATGATGAAGATAGACAACAAAGAGAGGACAGACTATAGAGAGAACAGAGACTCCCCATATACAGAGATCAGAGCCTCCCTTCCCCATTCCCATACACAGAGACACAACAGGCACAAGGAAAAAGAACCACATGGACAGAGAAGTAGAGAGATAAATAAGGAACACAGGGCTACCGAGAAAGAATGACACAGGTGTAGAGTGGGGAGTGAACAAAGAAGGGGGTACTGAGGAAGAGCAGTACCCAGAACAAGGGAGGATGGAGGGAAGAGAGAAATGCGGACAGACACTGTGCTGAGGGGAAGGCAAAGGCAGGCATGGCAAATCTGGCTTTGGTGATAAACTCTAGTCTGTAGCAACTTCCCTAGAAGCAAGTTCTTTATATCTAGTTCAAATGCCGTGTCCTGCAGTTTGATCTATTTCCTCTTATTTGATGTTCAGTAGACATTGTTTTAAGTTTCCCATCTCCTCTAACGTTTCATACAACAGTTAAATCTTGATTATTTATGTTAAAAGAGAGGACATATTATCTAAAAGCAAGAAAAATCACTTACATTTGGTTTGGGGATACAATTAATCAGATAAATACAAACACACACATCAGCCTACAAATCCACCCCCTGAACACTCTCCTCTCCCTTTGCCCTCTCCTGGCTGCCTAAAATATAAAAGAATGAAGACTCTAAAATGGGCAACAGAAAGCAATCACCAAGAGTTGCTCTATCTGAAAATTCTATCTTCAAACACCCAAGGGGCTTCCCTGGTGGCGCAGTGGTTGAGAATCTGCCTGCTAATGCAGGGGACACGGGTTCGAGCCCTGGTCTGGGAAGATCCCACATGCCGCGGAGCAACTAGGCCCGTGAGCCACAGCTACTGAGCCTGCGCGTCTGGAGCCTGTGCCGCGCAACGGGAGGGGCCGCGATAGTGAAAGGCCCGCGCACCGCGATGAAGAGCGGTCCCCGCACCGCGATGAAGAGTGGCCCCCACTTGCCGCAACTAGAGAAAGCCCTCGCACGAACCGAAGACCCAACACAGTCAAAAAAATAAAATAAATAAATAAATAAAGTAGCTATAAAAAAAAAAATTGGAGTCATCAAAATATTCTTTAAAAAAAAAAAAAAAAACACCCAAGACCCTGGAGAATTGTTTGGCAGTAAGGGTAAACAATAAAATTACTCAAGGAAGCTAAGGAATCTCCGTTTCTGGAGATCTTTCAAAGCAATGGAGATAACCATCTACCTTGGATTAGCTTTGTTATTTTCACTTACTGCTATCATTTACCCCACATGAAAACAGTTTCTACATATCTATTCTAGCATTAATATTCTTCCATTTCATTGCTTAAATAATACCAATTCTTTTAACCTATCCTCAGAAATTTCTATATTTCAACCAACTTCATGACTTTTTCCTGAAAACTTTTAAAGATTTCTTCTTTTCCCCTAAACTGTACAGTCAAATTGACTATTCAGATGAGGAACTTAATAGTATTGAGTATGAGGAGATTATACCAGTTTCCAGTACATCTATCCACTGAATCGAAATTCGAATGTTCATTTAGGAAATCTTTGCTAAAGTAGGGATGGGTTGTCTTTTCTTTTTCTTTTTTTCTTTTTAAATTTAAGGACATAAAATTCAGATCTCGGAGCTTTGGTTTTCAGTGGACTAGGTTAAAGTGCATTTATTAAAAATAACAAGAAGCTCATGAAACACCCTGAACAGTAATTAATCATTAAAAAATTGGGTTACAAATTAAAAAGAAATTCTAGACAAGCATATAAGCAAAGATAGTTGAGAGAGATGGCAGATCAAAAACCTTAGCCCTAAATATAAGACAATGGAAAAATATCATTGAAATGACTACTATTCAATCAAGTACAAAAGCTTCATGATTTTTCTCTGGACAAAACTTAAATGAGTTTGGTGAGCAAGAAAAAGACCCAAATTTGAAGGCAGAATACCTGGGTCCTAGTTATGGCTTGGATCACTTATTAGCTGCAATATATATCACTGGAAAATCCATCTCAAGTCTCTGGGCCTTTCTATAAAATGAGTGGGTTTGACTTGGATATTATTTCTCAAACTTTCGTTAGTGATCCATTAAAAATGTATATTTTTAAATTTCTCAACCCAGTATATACATCCCTATTTGAAATAAAAATTTATAAATACTTATGTGCAATATAATATACCTTAATATCTTCTATTTTTTTCTAGTTCTTAAAAAAATTACTGGTTGATAGGATGGCTAAAATTAAAAAGACATATTGATATAATAACAAATAGAAGCAAGAATGTACAGAAACTAGAACCCTCTCATGCTGCTGATGAAAAGGTAAAATAGTGCAGGTACTGGGGAAAATATGGCAGTTCCTCAATAAGTTAAAACACAATTACCATTTGATCCAGCAATTCCACTCCTAGGTATATACTCCAAAGAATTGAAAACAGATATTTAAACAAAAAATTATTATGTGAATATTTGTAACAGCACTATTCACAATAGCTAAAAGGTAGAAACAACCCAAACATTCCACCAACAGATGAATGGATAAACAAAACATGGTATTTCCATACAGTGGAATATTATTCAGCCATAAAAAGGAATGAAGTAATGGTTCATACTACAACACAGATGAACCCTGAAGACATTATGCTATGTGAAAAGAAACCAGTCACAAAAAGTCACATACTGTATGATTCAGTTAGATGAAATGTCCCAAATAAACAAATACACAGAAAGTAGATTAGGGTGGTCAGGAGTTAGGGGGAGGAGAGAATAGAGAGTGAATGCTTATGGGTCCAGAGTTTCTTTCTGAGGTAATGGAAACACTCTATATAATGGTGATGGCTGCACAATCTTGTGAATGTACTAAAAACTCATGCATTGTACACTTCAAAAGAGTGAATTTTATGGTATAGTAAAGCTGTTATTTTAAAAAATGAAATAAAAAATTACTGGTTAAGATCCACAAACTAATTTCATGGACTAAAAGTTTAGATGATCTCTGGTAGCTTCTGGTCCTTACAAAAGTTAAATTTTAGTCAAACTTACAATGTGCAACATGTTTATATATGTGTTTTCACTTGGTCCTCAAGAAAATACAGAAACTGAGCCTCAGGAAACTTAAGTAACTTGTCAAAGGTCAATAGCAAGTGAAGGTAAAAAGTATTTAAACTCTACATTTGACTCCAGGCATCCCTGTACCAATATGCAATGATATCATGCATTTCTGAACATATAATGATGCAAGTCTTTGCAAGGGGAAAAAGTTAAAACCTATTAATACTTAATAGGTGGAATGAAGTTTTGACACAGTGTGTCAAAGACTAAATGGTATAGCAGTTAATTATTTTTCAGTAGCATTATGCATATTTAATAACCAAACATTACATGACTATACACATATTCTAATGAATTTTTTAATCTTCATTTTAGGTTAGTTCTAATTTTAGCAATCTGAACAAATCAAAAAATCATCAAATGTCCCAACATTTTAAACATTAAACATAATACCAATAGGTCTAATCATTTCACTTCCAGAAAAAAAAAAATTTCTCAAAGAATGGCTAATAAAGTTTGGAAATATCTATAGCAGTTGAGGAAAAATTTAATAGCAAGAATAATTAACTTCTCAGAAACGTATGAACTCAAGGTTTACTGGCACTGGAATTTTGTTTGTTGTCTTTAAATAAACTTTATTTTAAAAGCCAATCTTAAAAAAAGTTTATCACAATCCAGCAAAATTCCAGCATTTCCCATGGTCAATCAAAAGTCAAATAACATCAGAAACAAATGTGGAAGAAATATTTTATTTTATAACATCAAACACAAGAATACTCTTGACTTAAAAGTTTGAATATTCAGAGACACCTGGCAAAAACTATGTAGATACTAATGAAGACTGAAACATGGTATTATTAATATTATGAAAATATTTTATTCATCCTAGTTTTCTTCCCATTGGTGTATCTTTTTTATTTTTTCTTAACACTAGTAGCATCTGGTGTAAATCAGAAAGCCCCTAATCACAAATTTCAAGAATCTCCTTATAGCCACAAAACAGATAGCTCACCATGGTTGTGTGATGGGTGGGTGTGTGTGCCCTTCCTAAGGTCTCCTCAAAAGTGTGATAATCATACAGTGACATCTATGATAGATAGCAATGTTTCCTAGTTTATTCCCTTTAAATGTTCTGTCTACTATATTTACTTGTCCACAATCCTGGCCCAAAATTACTTATCTTTGACTATAAAAATCAATCAAACAGTGAAATCTATAATCTAAAGACATCTGAAGATGATCCTACTCTACCTCATCCTACCTGCATTCTGCTCTTTTCTCAGAATTTTTCTCACAAGGTAGCTTGCTTTACTTATGAAAGAGAACAAGACAATGATATTTTATTTGTAGCAAAGCAAGTTTGAATAACTCCTGCAAATTTTAAGGAAAGCCTCCCTAATATATCAAAATTCTTATAATTTATACTACTAATATTAATTATTCATTTGAAATTTCCACATCACTATTTTCTAATTTTCAATAAGATTCTAACTGCTTTTAAACAAGAATATTCAGTTTATCCTTTCTGAATATTTTCTATTAATTCCATCCCTGCATTTTTATTATTATACAGTGCCGAATTTATAAATACGTTCATTAAAAACCACCACCCAGATAAATAAAGTATCTAACCTTTCCAATCACATTTTCAATTCTTTAAGGAGAATTTCCTCTACTCACAGATAAATGATGATGTATCATTTGGAAACTGAAGGCTCCCTCTCAAAGAAATAAATCAGTTGCCCCATCCTTCCCTCATTTAAAACAAGGTTGCTGTTTCTGGCTGTGAAAAAGGCTGAGAAGTTGTCTCCTGGCATGTGTGTATTAATCAAAACACTGGCAGGGAGACTCATACAACTTTAAGGGAGTACTGTTGTAGTCTGATGTGTTAGCAAATTATAAACAGGAAAAAAAAATGTCTGATACAAAGCTAATATACTTCATTTTAAAATGAACACTTAAAACTGAGTATATCCAAAAACTGAAGATTTGACTGACAATAACAACCTTATAACTTACGATAACTTTTCATGTTTCCTACCTACACTTAACACATTTGTGTTGTGTATTAAAATTAAATCTATCACTTATTTCTCAAAATATGAAATATTCTCCTATCCAAGAAATGACTTACAGATACCTGGTAATACATTTCAAATTACTTTACAATAAAATATGTAAAACAGCCTTACGTTCAAAGATTGCACAAAGATAATTTTTAAAACCACACTGGACTGCAAGTTGGAAGAAAATATATCTGTGCTTTAATCTATAGTTGTAGAAAGTTTAACCAAGCAGCATACAAAAAGAAATAGGAAAAAGCAAAAAATTTAAGAGAAATGGTCTCCAATTTTCTGTGGTTAGGTAAAAAAATAAATAAAAATTCCCTAAGTGAATCTGGCTTAAGCTGTATTTGTTTCCTCATGGAGATTACACGAATATTGTCTATTAGATGGACTTTTATGCCTGATTCAATTAAAGCAAATGGACAAATACATTAATCTTTAAAGAAATTTAAACAGAAACCCAGAAGACTCAATCCAGGCTTGGGTTGGATATGTTACAATGTAAGCTTTCTCCAAGTCACAGAGAATATTTACAGAATATTTTAATAAAAAATAATGGAGTGGTAGGAGATGAAGGCCAATAAGAGGCAATTGGGAATGAAATAATTTTACTCTAACAAAATTCTTAGGAAAAAAGAGCATAAAATTCCTTCACATAAATGTATTTTAAAAAATATGTAATCTTTCTGTTTTCACTATAATGCCTTTCATCTGAAGGCATTTAGCAGACTTCACTATGACTGAACACACCTGTGATTTCTTAAATCACAGAGAAGTATGCACACTGCTTTCTGTCAAGAAATGTGGATCCTTAGTAAATGTATAGCAAAGAAAAGAAGCAGATGTGATAAAGTAGAAACTGTTCTAGACTAGATTTAGTATATATGGTGTATATACCATATACAGTATATATGGTACCTTTATATATATAGATTTAATATATATGGTATACTATATACAGAGAGATAGTACATATGGTACCTTTGAGTAAATCAGAAAAAGGTGTTCCACTCTTGGTAGCCAAAGCACTGGTCTACTGAGTGAAGAGCAGGCTGGATATCAGTCTCCACTCAAACCCTCTGTTCTTTGCAGTACATCAACTGCATATCCAGATTAGGCAAATTGAAACTTGGCCCTACCACTTAGCATGGAGTCTTACACAAGTGATTTAACTGAGGTTCAATTTCTTCTTCTGTAATGGATATTACAGAGCCCTGTTAACAGGACTACTGTGGGTACTAAACAGAAAGCTGTTTGCTACAGCATCTAGTACAGGATTCAATAGACACTTAAATAAATGGCAAAACAACAACAACAAAAACCCTCTCCTTCCATAGAAAAGTGAAGTGTCTCTCTTTTCACATCTATAAATAATAAACCACTAAGAAATAAAATACTTTCTTTTAGTTAGCCTGGTTTTAAGGGAACACAAGTTAATGTATACCACTGACACTAGTTCAGGAATCTCTCCTGTGTGTGTGTAAGAAGAGAGGGCAGTAAGTTCAGTTATGAAATATTTTAAGTTTGGAAACACATTTGACATCAATTTCTCTTATAGATTCATAATGCCTATTAGATTCTAAAGCTACAAGAAGTACTGTAATAAGAAGCTGTTTAACTTATTTAACCCAGTGTTCTCAAAATTTATTTGATCACAGAATTCTTTTTTATTTATATCTATTAATATCTCATGGCACTAGTTTTTTTGTTTTCTTCACAAAATGAAATTTGGGAATAGTTAGTATAGGGACTTTTAAGCCATGTTTTATGTGTATTATGCCATAGGAATAGCACCAGTTCTTCTCATTAACAGCCATTAATTAAAGAAAATCAAATCAATGTTAAGCTACATATATTAATTTTATTACTATTTTACAAACCTTAAGGAAATCAGAAATTCAAAATCTGAAAACTACTTTTCAGTAATTTTGATATAAAAGTTTGAGTTTGAAATAAAACGTGAATTTCAAGGCTTTAAAAGTTAGGCCTCATACAGAAATATTTAATTCAAAGATTAGATACAAAAATTATGTTGTAGTGACTGAACATTTAGGATATGTGCTTTAGCTCTACATGGCTAACAGAAAACAATGGTCATCTGGCCTTTCCGAGAAAGGAACTGATCTTGGTCTGAATTCAAATTGCTATTACTTACATTCTCTTATATCCCTCCTCCTTCCTATACACATTTGTGTTAAGGCAAGAGAAACAAAAGCAAAACATTTTCTATTATTCTACTGTTTTTACTTACCTAATATTTTCACAGCATAATGAGGACTTTCTAAGATAATTCCTTCCTCTGTATCAAATATAGGGTTATCTATTCCAGTTTTTGGAGGAATTTGGGCTAGTTTCTTAAGTCTCATGGAAGAATTAAGGTCAAGTTCTTGTTTTTTCCCTTCTTCCTCTCGCCTACGCCTCATGTCCTCCTGTTGTTGCCGAATACGTTCCAACTGTGCACTTCGACGTACTGGCATCATCCTGGTGCCCAAATCTCCAGGGCAGTCAACAGCCATCTCTCGGTGCTTCTGATGTTCCTCTGGTGATGCAAGATCAACATTTTTTACTTCGTTGTCTGATTCCTCAGTAACATGCCCATTCATATGGGATGTTGTCATGGTTATCTATAAAAACCCGTACCACTTTTTATAATTCAATTTTTCCTATAAAGCCAATCTCTTGATTCTGTAGTATAAAATCCATGTTACTTCAAAAAAAAAAAAAAAAAAAACTTCTCACATCACATAATAATGCTATGAAAATGTATCCATGAAGGAAATCTAAGGGGAAAGATGGGGAAAAAAAGTATAAGAATTACAATATAAAAGTAGATTTTTTTACATAGTCCACTTCCAATCTCTATCTCTACACAATATAGAAAATATCTCATAAGTATATAATATTATCTTGCTATATAGATTAAATATTTTCCTTTCATTTTATAGATCTGAGGAAAACAAGTTGTTTCAAGAAAAAAAAGTACCCTCTCAAGTATACTGTTTAATTTTACAGCTAAGAAAAATGATGTATTAGAAAGTTTAGCACAGCAAGAAAATAAGAAGGTTCTGGGTACTAGTTTAGTAGAAAATGAGATATTTAAGGCGTAAAGGTATTTTAATCATCTTTACAGTTGTCTCAACACAATCCTTTATGCTCAATTAATATACATGAGATTGAAATCCCTTCCTAGTTAACTGCTAAAGAACCTGGCATACAGCAAGCCATGTTGTTGACTCGACATAAAGGCAGCACTGTGGGAGACAATTCACCTTTAGGAGTTTATGAGATGAAGAAGATACCCAATGAAAAAGAAATTTTAATTAGCAGCTAAGGCATCTACAGGATAAAACTACCTTAAGTGAGAAAAAGACTATGTCAGTTATCAGTCTTTATAACTGCTGGCAGTAAAAAAAGAATTAGGGTTAATTCTTTACGAGGATTCATTTAGAGAAAACGGTAGTATCTGTTACCACTCAAAAATGTTTTAAAGTCACACTATACAGCAAACAAGAACATATTGGACTTGGAGACCAGAAGACTGAATTTTAATTCTGGCTCTGCTACTTCCTCTAGCTTTATGATTTAAGCCTAGTTTCTCTCTCTGAACCTTAGATTCCTTTGGAAAATTTATTCATAGAATTGTTCTGAGTTTTTTTTTTTAAAGATTTTTTTGATGTGGACCATTTTTAAAGTCTTTTATTGTATTTGTTACAATATTGCTTGTTTTATGGTTTGGTTTTTTGGCCGCGAGGCATGTGGGATCTTAGCTCCCCAACCAGGGATTGAACCCGCACCCCCTTCACTGGAAGGCGAAGTCTTAACGACCAGACCACCAGGGAAGTCCCCTGTTCTGAGTTTTAAATGAGATAAAGTTTTAGAACTAAAAACTACTTATATTAATTCTTAGTATTAATTTGATTCTCCTATTTTAAAAATCCTTCAACATATTTTAGACAAGAAAAATATTTTACTGGATGACAATGGCTTTTCATCAAGCTATTTCTTGGGCATAAATAGGCAGATTGTTTATATATGTGCAAACCCACACATTAAATCTAATTAGTCTTCTTTTGCTCAAGACTTTAAAAATATTTACAATAATAAACCTACTACCTCCTTGAGTTGAGTAGCACTCCAGTTAATAGGTTGGTTAGAGAACATGCCAACTAAGCAAAAGCTGAGTTTTCAGACAATATTCCTAATGCCAGCCAATCTTCTCTCAAGCAAACATCTTGTCACAGACTGCTTAACACAAACCCACCTAGACTACCAGGAAAACCACTAGACCAATAATCAGGAAAACAGATGCAAGCTACGTGAGCCACTAGAATTACATTTTCACAAGAATTCTGGTAGATTTTTCTGTCTTCCATCCAAATTATAGCTCTCTGTTTTTTTATAATTATGCGATCTACATAGAAATACCTTATTTACCATTAAATTGCCTTCTTTTTCATTAAAACGAGAGCTATTAGAATTATGTTAGATAGGGGCTTCCCTGGTGGCGCAGTGGTTAAGAATCCGCCTGCCAACACAGGGGACACGGGTTCGAGCCCTGGTCCCTGGTCTGGGAAGATCCCACATGCCCACGGAGCAACTAAGCCAGTGTACCACAACTACTGAGTCTGCGCTCTAGAGCCCATGACACAACTACGGAGCCTGCGTGCTGCAACTACTGAAGCTCGTGAGCCTAGAGCCCATGCTCCGCAACAAGAGAAGCCACGCAGTGAGAAGCCCGTGCACCGCAACAAAGAGTAGCCCCCGCTCGCTGCAACCAGAGAAAGCCCGTGCGCAACAACAAAGACCCAACGCAGCCAAAAATAAAACAAATAAATGAATTTAAATATTAAAAAAATTATGTTAGATAATTCTTGTTTTATAATATTGATTATATGCAAATGCAAATTTATCTTATTTAATATTTTCCTTACAAGTAAGCAGAAATTTATGTAGGAGTTACTGTAGTGCTATGTTTAATTTTAATTTTAAAAATTTAGGAGTATACGTACTTCCAGAAAATTAAAACTCTCAACTTTCTCTATTTACAACATTTATGGGATATTAAAAATCAAATTTAATGAGTATTTTTTATTTATATATATGCTAGTCTACAAAAATTATGATCTGAAATGAAAACTTAGCTTAAAAATGATAAGATTGTGTCCATAGTCACTGTACTAAATCATGGGGGTGGAAATTACAATCATGCAAGAGAAACTAGGCCAGGTGATCTCAGTCACAGTTCTCATGCTTGGACTATAATCATGCTTGTCTATCTGGATCTAGGCTTTTACCCTCAGAAAAATTTCTGCAACCTGATATTAATTCACTTAAATCTCCATTTTGGTCATCTCCCTTAGAGTGTTCATAGTCCACTGGGAGAGACAGCAAAGAAAATGAATGATTACTCTTCCCAGTTGATTTCTCCTCATTAGATTCTAAATTTGTTAAAAACGGGTCATTTATGTCTTATTTTTATACCTTCCCTGTACTTAACACAATACATGTCATATAGGAAATGTCCATTAAGTATTTGTTCAACTGAACTTAGAAACGTTATAAATTCAGAAGATGGGCTCTAAAATTTAGCCTGTGATAAAGTCATAGCAAACCCTCAAAACATAAGGACGCATTTCTTCCAGCAGTATTTCACAAAACAACTAAAAATTAGCCAGATAGAACAGTCTGTTCCAGGCAGAGGGAAACACAAGACCAAAAGGAAGGAAGAGCATGAGAATATGGCACTTGCAGAAGGTAGAATGGAATGCAAAATGGCTGGATGGGACAATGGGAGCATGTCATACATGAATAATGATAAAACTAGAAAGGCAAGCAGGGGGCCAGATGGAGAAGAGTAACAGATGAAAACTTTGACCTTTATCCTGAAAGTAGTAAGAATCATCATAGGATTTAAAGCAGGGACTAACATGATCACACTCACTTTAAGAGAAATATCACTCTGGTAGAAGACTAGAGGATAGACTGAAGGGTGGCAATGAGACCAGTTTGAGGGCAACTGTAAGAAATGGGGTCCTGGGCTTCCCTGGTGGCGCAGTGGTTGAGAATCCGCCTGCCAATGCAGGGGACACGGGTTCGAGCCCTGGTCTGGGAAGATCCCACAGGCCGCGGAGCAACTAAGCACGTGCACCACACTACTGAGCCTGCGCTCTAGAGCCCACGAGCCACAACTACTGAGCCCACGTGCCACAACTACTGAAGCCCATGTGCCTAGAGCCCGTGCTCCACAAGGAAGAGTAGCCCCCGCTCGCCGCAACTAGAGAAAACCAGCACGCAGCAACGAAGATCCAATGCAGCCAGAAAAAAAAAAAAAAAGAAAGAAAGAATTGGGGTCCTGAACTAATTTTAGATAGTGAGAATGAAGAAAAGTTATATTAAAGAAGCATGTAGGTTACAGAATTCCTAAAACTTGGTGTCCATATTTCATACAGCAAGGCAAAAAGAAGAGAAGGAAGTAGTAACAGTAGAAGAAGTAGTAGTAGTAGTGGTAACAACAACTACAACATTTACTGAGCACATAATTCTATGCCAGACACTACTGCAAGCACTTCACACAGTATTCACTCATTTAATCCTCACTAAAACTCTAAAAGTAGGTCCAAATATGCCTGTTTTATAAATGAGGAATGGGGATTGAAGTAGGCCTTGAAGACAGGATGAAGGAAAAAGAAAGAGGCCATATGAACTAAAGACAGAAAAATAAAAGGTATGGGAAAAGTACAAACAAGGCTAGTTGAACTATAGCAGTCACTTTGTATAAGAGAATACTGGCTAGAAAATTTGACTGGGTCCAACTTATGACAGGTCTTAAATATAAGTCCTTAATCTCAAGGCAGTAAGAAAGCCGTCAAAGATTTAGAAAAAAGGGGTGATCTGAACATAAATTTAGTTGAGCACTTACCCCTGGCTAGGTACTAGGGCTACAGAGACAGGATCCCTGCCCATTAGTTTATCTACCAAAATGTCTCACAGAGATCTAGAAATTAATGTGTCCATAATTAAATTCATATTTCCCTTTAATCCCCTCTATTCTCCTTGATCCTTTTCCTCCATTCTCAATTCTAATCAATGCCACTATATCTACCCAGTTACCCAAGACCGCACAATGTTTAAGAGTACAGGCTCCAGAGAATCAGACTGCCTAGGATCTAATCCTTGCCTATTTTCCTTTTAAGTCTCAGCTCAAATACACCCTCCTCTGGATTTCCATAATTTCCCAAACTGGATATGTGCCTCCTCTGAAATCCCACAATCCCTATCACATCTCTGATCAAACTCGACTACAGCTATTTGTATCTCTGTCTGTCTGCCCCACCAGACTAGAAACGCTTGGAAGTCAGGAACCATGCCGACCCATCTCTGCATCCGTGACACTGCCTAGTAGAAGACCAAGCAAACTGGAGGCTTCAGAATATGAACCCAGGCAGTGTGACTTCATGGCCACTATCTTTGGGTCACTAGGTGGACAGCAATGTCATTAACTAAGATGGAGAATTCAAGAGAAGGAGAATTAGATAGAAGGGGAGATAAATTAAAGGGTATTATGGGTTTAGTTTTAGACACAATTTCAAGGTGATTATACGTCATACAGGTAAATGATCTAATCAGCAGGGATCTGTCTTATTGATCTCTATAGCCCTGATAACTAGTTAAGGGATAAACGCCTAATTAACCATATGAGCAAATTACTCCTGTGTTCAGAACATCTGATGGCTTTCATATTGCCTAGAGAATAGAGTCCAAACTCACAAGGTAAATCCAAACTTTCTAACTGTATCTTTTACTACTTTCCTGTACAAGCCTTCTAAGTTAGCTTCCTCATTTGTGCCTGCCTATCCCATATCTTTCTCTTCCTGCCCAAATGTCTTACGAACTAAGAAATAAGAACTGCTTCTCCTTTCATCTTCTGCTTTCAAGATCTACCACAAATCACTATTCCTTCAAGAAATTTTTCCAGATCACCCCAGTTAAATAATGATCTCACCATACCAACACTCCGAAAGACTTCATAATGCTCACAAGTTAATTCATGAGGTCCATGACAGATTCCTCCAGAATCAAAGAAACATTATGCGGTGTCCCACAGTTTTAGCATTAAAGATCATTATAATTTTTAAACAGGCAAACCATGAATATTCTAGCTCATTTATGTAGTCATCACATAACAATAAACAATGAAAGAGAACCAGTCCAAAGGAATTACTCTGTCACTCTCGGAAAAAAACCCTACAGTCCTTTGTTCGACAATTTGGAGGCTGGTAAATGACTGAACTAGAGAATTACCTCCTTATATGTAAATAAAAGACTGACTTATGCAGATAATATAGTTACAAGCCGCTGGTCCTAAGAGTATTCCTCTCATCTCAATCCTCTAATTATAAATAAATTGTTTTAAAAATGCCTCAAAGGCCCACATTTCCAATCCTAATCAAAGTCCCAGCTTATACCCACCACCCCCAAGGAAAAAAAAAGGAAAGAAAAATTTTAAAAACAAAGCAAAACTCTTTACACATTCCACAAAAGAAGAAAATGAATTTTCAGGCTTGCAGGCCAAAGCTATTTCAATGCTAACTTTGAACTAGTCGGAGAGAAAGGACTCTGCTTATGTGAACTGAATATAGAAGAAGGGGGTAAAAAGAAGCTAAATAAGCTTCAATAAGTACAAATGATTGAGATTGGGGGGCCTGAAATAGCCTGAGGGATATAGGCCCACTGAAAACTCCACACCAAGAAACAAAACCATTTGTGTGAGAGCTGGGAAACATGAACTGTTAGCAGGAAGACCAGTTTCTATATAATCAGTATCCTAACTTTTAGGCAAAGGGAAATGTAAAACATATACTTCATATGCATAAACACAGTCGGTCTACACTAGCATTTAGAGCTCTAGATTTTTTTTTCAATTCATCCTTCCTCCCCTTCTCCCAGGAGTAATGCCCTTTGACCAGCAGCTGGTAAGTCTCATTTTAAGTGATCAGCATTCCTCTGACATTCTAAGAAGTTGCACTATTTGTTTCCATAGAAACAGCTTTGTCAGCTAACACAAAATTCAGGCCAAGAATAGTGAAAAGAACTTACATTATGCAAATTGGAAAGTCCTGGTCTACTATCCTTAGTTCTCTGATTTTTCACAGAACTCAGACTAACTTTCTTACTCTGTAAAACAGAAAAGAGACAATTAATCAAGTGTAAAAGTCTGTAGTGTCTTTTAGAGGGAGGGAATGGGAGAGAAAAGTTAATTCAATATGATATCCAATTCTGTTTGCAGATGACTAGGATTTCTCAGTATAAAGCAATAAAAATGTACACACACCCATCTCTAATGAACATCAATTAAAATCAGTATAAATTACCTGAAGTCAATGATGAGAAAGAGGTAAACATAACTGGTTTAAAAGCTTTTAAAAAAAAGCACAAGACCCTTTTGTAGATTATTTTTAATGACTTTTTTTTTTATCTCTAGGTTAGGCTCAAACAAAAATGCAGTTTTTGGTTTTTTTCTTTGTTTTAACTACAACTTCTGGATCCATTTTAAACCTTATAGTTTCATAAAGCCAAGAAAATGAGAAGTTTAGGATCCAAAAAGATTCAAAAAGAATCTGACAGACAAGAACCACAGTTAATTTAGAGGGGGGAAAGTTGATGCTACATTGAAGACCAAGATAGAAGAGGATCCTGTCCTAATGGGAGATTACATTCTGATAGGGTAAAAGATAATAAAAAGCAAATACACAGTAAGATGAATTCAGAGAAAGAATTATAAAGAAAGCAAAACAGGGTTATACAATAGACAGTGATGTTTGGAAGGGGCAACATTAGATAAGATGGTCAGGGAAGGCCTATTTTAGGAGATGATATTTAAGCTGAGACTTGAATGATAAAAAAAAAAAAAAAGTCAGTTGTGGGAAGATCCAGAAATAAAGGGTTCCGGATTGAGGGAACAGAAAGTACATTTTTACATGGATGTCACCAGAATCTCAATTTCAATATATCCCAAACTGACCTCAACTTCTTCCCTACTATTGTTAATTATAGCACTATTTCCAAGATCTTCCCCAAGCCTTATTATCCAATCAGTTGCAAAAAGATCTGTTGATACCACAAGGTTTTTAGGATCCACTGAAAAAGTGGCAGAATAGCCACCCCAGAATATGCCACTAAAAGATACTGTTAAGAAAATGAAAAGGCAAGCTATAAAAAGGGAGAAATATTTGCAAAATACTTATATTCACTATAAATACTCTTACAACTCAATAAGTCAAATAATACAATTGTTAAAAAGAGGCAAGAAATTTGGCCACCAAAGATATACAAATGGCAAAAAATAAACATTTGGAAAGATATTCAACACCATTAATCATTAGGAAAGATGCTAATTAAAACCACAATGAGATACCAGCATAAGGATAGACAGAAATCTATGGAATAGAATTAAGAGACCAGAAATAAACTCTAACATTTACAGGCAATTGATTATCAACAAGGGTGCCAAGACAATTAAATGGGAAAAAAAGTCTCTTAAATGGTGCCAGGACAACTAGATATCCAGACATCCACATGCAAAAGAATTAAGTTGCACTCTTACCGCACACCATATACAAAAATTAACTCAAAATGAATCAAAAACACACATGTAAGAATTCTATAAAACTCTTAGAAGAAAACATAGGCATAAATCTTCATGACCTTTGATTACGCAATGGTTTCTTAAGACAGGACATCAAAAGCACAAGCAACAAAAGGAAAACAGATAAATTAGACATGATCAAAACTTAAAACCTTGTGCTTCAAAGGACACCATCAAGAAAGTGAAGAGGCAATGCACACAATGGGAGAAAATGTTTGCAAATCATTTATCTGATGGGGGACTTGTGTGTAGAATATGTAACAAACGCTTACAACTCTATAATAAAAAGACAAATAGTCTGATTTTAAAGTGGGAAGAGGACCTGAATAGACAGTTCTCCAAAGAAAATAAACAAATGGCTTTATTAAATAGGTGCATAAAAAGATATTCAACATTATTAGCCATCAGAGAAAAACAAATCAAAACCATGAGACACCACAACACCCACTAGGATGGCTAGAATCAAAAAGACAAGTGCTGATAAGGATACGGAGAAACTGAAACTCTCATACACTTCTGTTGGGAATGTCAAATGGTGCAGCCACACTGGAAAATAGTCTGGCAATTCCTCAAAAGGCTAAACACAGAGCAATTCCACTCCTAGGTATACAACCAAGAGAAATGAAATATATGTCCAAACAAAAACCTTGTACAAAAATGTTTACAGCAGCATTATTAATACCAAAAGTGGGGAAAAAAAATCCAAATGTCCATCAACCGATAAATAAAATGTTGTATATCCAAAATGAAATATTATTGGGCAATAAAAAGAAAATACCGATACATGCTACAACATTGACGAACTTTAAAAACAGAATTGAAAGAAGCCAGTCACAAAGGACCACACACTGTATAATTCCAGTTATGAAATATCCAGAATAGGCAAATCTAGAGAGACAGAAAGTAAATTAGTGATTGCCTAGAGCTGGTGGGGTGGGGGGATTATTGCTAAGGGGGGTACACGTTTCTTTTGAGGGGTGATGAAAAGACTCTAAAATTGATTGTGGTAATGGTCGCACAGTTCTGAATATACTAAAAGTTACTGAATTGTACACTTGAAATGGATGAATTGTACATGGTATGTGAATTATAACTCAATAAGGCTGTTAAAAAACACAATGAAGGGCTTCCTTGGTGGCGCAGTGGTTGAGAATCTGCCTGCCAATGCAGGGGACACGGGTTCGAGCCCTGGTCTAGGAAGATCCCACATGCCGCGGAGCAACTAGGCCCGTGAGCCACAGCTACTGAGCCTGCGCGTCTGGAGCCTGTGCTCCGCAACAAGAGAGGCCGCAATAGTGAGAGGCCCACGCACCGCGATGAAGAGCGGCCTCCGCTTGCCGCAACTAGAGAAAGCCCTGGCACAGAAACGGAGACCCAACACAGCCAAAAATAAATAAATAAATAAATAAAAATAAAGGAATTCTTTTAAAAAAACAAAAAAACAAAAAAAAACCACAATGAAATACCATTACAAACACAGTAAAATGGCTAAAATTTAAAAGACTGACAATACTAAGCTTTGGAGAGGATGTGGAGAAACTGAAACCCTAATACGGGTGAGAACATGAAATGGTAGTCAGTTTGACAGTTTCTTAAAAAGTTAAACATACACTTATGATATAACCCACTGATTCCATATGAGAAATAAATACATATTTTTATTTGTAAAAAAACACAAAGATTTATATGGAATATTCATAGAAGCATTATTAATAATGATAGCTTAAAATTGGACACTATCCAAATGTCCTTCAGCTGGTGAATGGATAAATAAAAAAACGGAATACTATTCAGTAATAAAAAAAAACGAACTACTGATATATGCAACAACATGGGTGGCCTCAAAAACATAATGCCAGACACAGGAGTACATACTGTATGATTTCCATTTGTATGAAATTTCTAGGAAAGGCAAAATTAGTGCTGTTAGAGAAAGCAGTTTGGTGGTTTCCTGGAGCTGGGGATGGGAGCAGAAACTAGCTACAAAAGGAGACAAGGGAATTTTTTTACAGTATGGAAGTGTAATGAAACTAGATTTCAGTGATATCTACACGATATAAATTTAATGAAACTCAAACTGTACCTGTAAAACATGTGAATTTTATGGAATGTAAATTATACCTCGAGAAAGTTGTTTTCAAAATTCATCAAATTGAACACTTAAAATCACTGAATTTTAATGTAAGTTACACCTATTGAGCTGATTTTAAATTACACATTTAAAATTGCATCTTATTACATGTAAATTATATCTCAACAAAACCAATTTTAAAAAAAGACCAAGTCGTATACTGACATCACATACAAAAAAGACCTATTTACTCAATAAACGTTTAACTCAAAGCAAAAACTTTAGTTTCCAACAATGAACGCCCCACACATCATCTTCACAGAGAAGAAATTTAGCTATATCTAAAACTAAGTAAATACAAGTCAAAACTCAAATAGAGGGCTTCCCTGGTGGCGCAGTGGTTAAGAATCTGCCTGCCAATGCAGGGGACACGGGTTCGAGCCCTGGTCTGGGAAGATCCCACATGCCGCGGAGCAACTAAGCCAGTGAGCCACAATTACTGAGCGAGCCTGCGCGTCTGGAGCCTGTGCTACGCAACGGGAGAGGCCGCGACAGCGAGAGGCCCGCGCACCGCGATGAAGAGTGGCCCCACTCACCACAGTTGGAGAAAGCCCTCGCACAGAAACGAAGACCCAACACAGCCATAAATAAATAAATAAATTTATAAAAAAAACTCAAATAGAGTTGACCCTTGAACGACACGGGTATAGGGACGCCAACCCTCTGTGCAGTGGAAAATGTATAACCTACAGGCAGTTCTCCGTATAGGTGATTCCTGCATATCCACAGTTCTGCATTCATGGATTCAACCAACCATGAATCCAACCAACCATGAATCCTGTAATACTATAGTATTTACTACTGAAAAAAATCCACCTGTATGTGGACCTGCACAGTTCAAACCCATGTTGTTCAAGCGTCAACTGTATTTGGGCTAGTCATGAAAAGTACTAGCTCAGAAATTACTAGTGACAACAATTTAAGCAAAAACATATAAACTCACCAAAGATTTAATTGAAAATGTAGTTTTTTCAATTATTCCTTATGGCGAACTAAACATTTTTAAAATAAAAAATAATATATTTGAAGTAAACTGAATTCAATAGGTAACAATGTAAATTTTTTTAAGCTGCAAAACAGATTTATACAACTGACAAACCAAGCCCCTTAACTTAAGAAAAAGACCAAATGCAAATGTCCTGGGTTTATTTTTTAATGGAACATTCTGACAAGTCCTATAATAATGGCATTTCTAAAATTCTACTTAGTTTATGGTTTAGGTTTCAGATAAACGTACCTTTATTTATCATCCAGATAACTGCATTCCAAAGAAGCCACTGCTGTCCTCACAGCTTTAAAACTATTGATATATTTAGAACGTACTATTGTCAGATAAATTTGTATAGAATGGAAGCAAAATTCCTTCATTTGAAAAAATCCTCAAAGTAGAAATCAAATGAGTAAATATTTCAAAGGGAAGTAGGGGTAACATATAACTTAAAGCCACATAAGTCATCTGCTCTCACAGACAAAAAAAAAGAATGGTATGATTCCTGCTCAATGTAACTGGATATCAATAAGGCAATGTCAATAGCTTAGAAGACACATCTTTCTCAGAGGAAAACTTTCAGAGACTTAGCAGCTTTGAACATAACTGGCAAAAGTTGTATATAAAACATATCTGCAACAGAAAGATTTAATTTTCAAGTTCCTATTCTCACCCTGTAATTTTAGGCTATACGATTGCCTTGAGACAAAAATAAAAATAAGACAACATGGAAAAAATGGCTGGAAAAATAATGCTGCATTTATCATTTGTTAAACATCTATATCCTAAAATATTCATTTACTAAAGTTTATCAAACATTTATTTATAAATATCACCTTGACTCTTTTTAAAACATTTTTGAATTACAGTGGCTCTCCATCAAGGGTGATTTTGCCTTCCACCTGTCCCCACCAGGAGAATTTTGACAATGTCTAGACATATTTTTTATTGTCAGGACTGGGTTGAGGGGTGCTACTGGCATCTACTTAGCAGAGGCCAGAAATGTTGCTAAACATGCACAGGATAGTGTCCCCACCCCCAAAGAATTATCCAGTCCAAAATATGTCAGTAATGCCAAAGTTGAGAGACCCTGAGTTAAACCAAGCAATCACTAACCCAAAATTGAGGCATTCACTCATTCAGTAATTTTCAATAAGCTTCTCACACTTCCAAGACAAAACTTTAAACAGTCAAACTCCCTTGCTAATAACCACTTAGATTATTTTCACTGATTGTTAGATTATTTTCACTGATTGTGTTTCAACTCTTTTTCAAGTACAGTACTGTTGGTTTCCAAATAAACTGAGGCTGAGAGATGCTTAAATATCATCTAGTGTTTTTCAAAATGTTCAGGAAAGGATTTATTTCAAGAGTCATCTTGGCAGTGGATGGAAAGAGCAGAAGCTCATTTTTGTCATTCTTTTTAAGGTTCAAGGAATAAAAGTTCTGCTAACTTAAATGTTTAAATAATAAAACCTTTAATCTCATGAATTACTCTTACTTTACAAATCATAAAGTAAGGTCCAGAAAAATTTAAGTCACTTGACAAAGTGGCAGAGCTCAATAAATCTAGAAATTCAACAAGGTAACGATCGCCAACAGAATAGCAACAGAGTAAATGGAATAAAAATGGAATAAAAACTATTGCCAAATAAATTGCCCTGTATTGCATACCAGAACCTGAGTGGGAAAGCAAATACAATTTCAATAACATATTCCAGCATATGATACACTCCCCCCGACCCCACACCGGCATCAAATGATTACCATCTGGCCAGAGACTAAACATGCATATAAAATGATATTTACATTAAGAGTGGCGCAAACAAGACTAAAAAACTGTTTAGACAAAACATTTAATGGTCAAGCTAGTATTATTTACTGATTCTCTCTGTGTCCTGAACATTGGGTTACCAAACTTTATACAGTTAATCCTCAAACAGTTCTACAAGTTTAAGTACTACTGTTATCCCCAATGACAAAAGGGAAGACAGATTTAAAGAAGCAAAGTATTTTGCCCAAAGAGCACCTCAACATAAATATTCAACAGCTGTAACGTGCACTTTTATGTATATGGTTTCAAGTCCTTTGTATCATATAATCCTTACAACATCCTTATGTGGTATTTTACAGAGGACAAAAGTAGAACGATTATTTAAATGGTTTTGAGTAGCAGTGATGGTGATAGCGGTTAGTATTAATGGAAGTAAAAGCAGTAGCACTTCTTGCCAGGCAGGGTGCCAAAACTTTCACATATATTATTCACATTCAATCCTTCCAACTCCTCAAAGTTATCCTCAAGTTTACAGATGTGGAAAACTAGTATGAAGAGGTTAAGTTGCTTCCCAAGGTCATAAATCTAAATGACAGAGCCAAGACTCATACCAAGTCTGTATGACTTCAGAATAGAAGCTCTTCACTCCTGCTATTACTTTTATCTAGTCTTATCCAATACGAAGAGGAAAGAAAGAAAACTTCTATTGATTATTCTCAGTTTAGCGTTTTGAACCTTCCTTCACTTTGTTCATAGAGAGTCTCTCTTTTAACCAATGAACTTCTATGAAAAACATACTTGCAGATCCAAATACCTAATAGCCCCCTCTTGCTTTTTTATGCCTAAAACTTAGCTTTGGCCATAATTATTCCCAGGGACCGATGGGACTACATAATGAACAATCATGCACCATTTTCCTTTACAAATCTGTATAGTATCCTGTTACAGTAGTACCTTGCAATATTAAGAACTGTTGGAGAGGACTTCCCTGGTGGCGCAGTGGCTAAGAATCCGCCTGCCAATGCAGGGGACACAGATTCGATCCCTGGTCTGGGAAGATCGCACATGCCGCGGAGCAACTAAGCCAGTGCGCCACAACTACTGAAGCCCGCGCACCTAGAGCCCGTGCTCCGCAACAAGAGAAGCCACAGCAACGAGAAGCCCATGCACTGCAATGAATAGTAGCTCCCACTCCCCGCAACTAGAGAGAGCCCGTGCGCAGCAATGAAGACCCAACGCAGCCAAAAATAAATATAAATAAAATAAATAAATTAAAAAAAAAACTGTTGGAGGAACAAGAAACCATTTTGTTAACCAGATAATAAGCTCCCTATATATTATGTAATATTCTGCAGTGAAAAGTATTGTTTGTTTTTTTTTTTTCAATTCAGTGGGAAAATTCTCCATTTGCTTATATCAAACACAAAATTGAAGATATGGTGGTCTTTGGAGATATTCAAGACCACACACTCATAGTAGGAATTGGTTAAAAGCCAAACAGTATCAAAGATATCAAATGGTTGGTTACTTGAACCGCCCCATTATCACCTTCAACAACTTGGTAATGAAAGATTAAATGTATCCAAAAGGTTAAGCAAAGCTTCTGAAAAAGGCACTAAGACAAAAGGTAATTTACAACATTTTCAAACTGACTAGAAACGGATTTTTAAACTTGTGGGATAAAATTACTTGCAATATGGCTTTTCAGTAATATTGCTACCAATCAAGGATATATATGGCCTAGTTGGAGAACAAGAACAGTCTCTGATAAGGAACAGAGCCAGTGTAAGAGATAGAAGATAAAGCCAGAACTGACTCTAAATGCAAGCTAAATTGTCTGAATTTTCTCCTGCAAGCAATGGGAGACTATGGGTTTCTGAGTTTTAAAAGAATCAAAAAAAGTTTTTTAGAAAGTTAAATCTTCTCTACACTGTAACCAGAGTTGACTAGGGAAAATGTAAGTAGAGAAGCCAATAGAGACAATGCTTTAATACTTATGCATGGGAGGATAAAGGAAATAGGAGAAGAAAGGAAAAGGGATAATTTCAAACAATGCTGATAACAAAGGATGATTTGACAGGCTTCGGAGACCAGGAACCAAATACAATTCTAAAATACTGAGCATGACAATTGAACCTGGCAGAAATTATGGGACCTTAAAATAGGAAAATTCAGAGAATAAAGTTTCTCTCCCTGGAAGGGAGAGAGCAAGGAGGGGGAGGATTAGAAAGACGATAAATTCCATTTTAGAAGTATTGCATTTCAAGTGGGAATTCTGTCAGGCTGTTAACTGTTAGACAGAGAACCAAAGGCTAGAAATGAAAATTTGTAAGTGATTTCATATTCACATCTTGCATTTGTAAAGCTTTTCAGTTTCCACAGTAATCCAAGCACATTATCTCATTTGATCTCCACAGGTGCCCTGAAAGGTAAGCAGGTCAGATATCCCCATTTTCCAGAAGATATGCAAGGACTACACGTTAAGTCAGAGCTAGAAGTACTAGAATAGGAACTAAAATCCAGATGAGTGAAACTTTATGTGGATCCATAGTGCTAAATTAGCTATATTTCTGTAAGACAATACCATACTGACTATAGGCTTCCTTTCAAAAATCACATAATTACATCATTCTTTTACCTTTACAATATGATTATAGAAAATTCATCTTTTCTCCTCAACTGAGTGCTTCATAAAATGAAGTTTAATCTGGTAATTAATTTCACTGTTACATGTGTTAAGAGACTACAAAGTTACTATAGTGCCAGATTGCGGCAGCATAACATCTATTGCTCAGTTTCTAAATACTCAGTCAAGCAGAAGTAGGCAAGTGGAGAAATAGTAGAAAATGCAAGTGAATTTTCCAACCTATTTGAAAAGTGAAACTAAGCTACCAACATCCCAACTTCTCAGTAACATTTTAAAAATGTTATTCTCTACTCTGGATTGTTCCAATTTCAGTATGTCCTGCCACAGTGAGCCAAATGTCCTGTCTTGACAACTGTTTTGATAATAAAAGATTAATGTATAGCTTGAAAAATGAATACCATAAAAATACAATAGACCAGATCCTGTTAGATAAATTAGCTATCCCCTTGGGGTCAAATTTAAGTACTGAATATTATAACCTTAATACACCTAAATATGTTAATAACTAATTATACCAACTCCCATCAATTCTCCTTCCATAATATCTCACATATACCTCCTTCAGCTTCTCTCTTCTCATACTACTACCTTAAATCATATACACATTCTTTCTTTCATGGGTTTTTCTATGAATTTCTTGATAGTCACCCCCAACTCAGTGTCTCTAGCTGACAATCATTTTACATTTTACAGAGTACTGCCAGATTAACTTTCCTGAAGCACACGTACAATCATGACAGTATCCCTTTTCAAAAGTTCCTGTTGCCTTTCCCCTGTCTTAAGCTACTGTTTACCAAGGGTTTACTAGGTACCATTCATTCACTGAGCTAAGCACCTCGTATGAAATATCGCATTTAACCCTCACAACCATCTCCTTGCTCAATTTTGTAATTAGCAAAGATAAGTAACTTGTCCATTGTCAAAAGCTAAATGGCATAGCTGGGCATGAAACTGAAGTCTGTTTGACTCTGGCACTTAACAACTACTCTGTAGACACATTTCAAATTTCTTAGCCTGGAATATGGCTCCCCTTGACTTTGTCCAGAATACTTTTCCCACTTTATTTCTCCCTCCTCTATTTTCCATATCAAACTAAAGGTGACCCTTGAACAACACGGCTTTGAATTGCACAGATCCACTTATATGCAGATTTTTTTCAGCAGTAAATGCTACAGTATAACACGATCTGAGGTTGGTTGAAGCCACAGATATGGAGGGCAGACTATAAATTATACTCAGATTTTTGACTGGGCAGAGGGGTTACCCCTAAGCCCTGAGTTGTTCAAGGGTCAGCTGTACTTGCCATTTCCAGTACAAGCCCTGTAATTTCTTTCCTCCGCAACTTTGACTTATTCTTCCTCATACCTGGGGAAAAAGTCCTTTATGTTCAATTCTTTATCTGTTAAAATTTTCCTCTTCCATTAAATGTCTTATGAAATCTTCCTTAATTCTGCCTGTTCCCATCCACAACCAACCCTACCCTTCTAGGGTACTTAATCTATGCCTCTGCTGTAGCATTTATTTATACATTTCCCTCTGCCCATAAGTTATATTTCACTTTTTAGTTAAGTCACTAATATATCCCCATACTCTCTGGTAGATGATTCAATTTACTTTTTAATGTACATACTCAAGCAAATCAGGTACCCTATTGGTTTCTTTCTTTTTTTTTCTTTCTTTTTTTTTTAGACATCCTTTCTGGAGCCCTCCATTCTCCAGTTCTAAACTGGCTATTTTCTTTCTGCCCAGATCCACTCACCATCCTTCTCCATCAGCTCCACATCCAAAAAGGCTGACCTCTACAGACTGTATTACCCATGTTCTCTTGTCCTCTGGCTTCCCATGGGTTCAGCCAGGGAGAAGTACCCATTGGAAAGGAGGAGAGAGTGGTTGGGTTCTTCAGCCCCCTCACTTCCTCCTGTAGTTTGGTAGGCAGTATGTTCTTCTAAGGCCACAGTTCTCATCCAGTGGCCCCTCTCCTACAGCAGGAGCTCTTGTAAATGCCAATAACTACTTCCACCTTTGCCCTTTTAGGCCCAGGCTTAGCTGGCTGCTTGCTATTGCTAACCCTGGGTGCTTCACCATCCTTGTTAGCTCCCTTAACCCAACCCACACCTTTGTGAACGGTCCATTGATTAAACTGTCTTCCATTACTCAGGCTGATTTTGCCATCTGTTTTCTGCATGGAATCTGACAAAAACATGCTCCAGTCTGAATTTATTCTCTAAGTCATCTTCATTTGTTCATCCTTACCCTGATAAATTCTCCTCACCTCTTTCCTCTTTATTGACACCCTTCTTTTTGAGAGACCTTCAATAGTTTCCTCAGAAAGGGTACACAAGGTAAATTTGTTAAGACCATGATTTACTTGGTACTAGAGCAGATCACATCCTCTTTGAGTTATTCTTTTGCATCCTTGCCCCCTACCTTAATTCCTCACAGCTGCTCATGACTTCTGGCTCTGCCTTTTTGTTGTTCTCTGCAAGGAAACATTTATAGTGAGAATGGCCCTTTTCTTCCAATTAAGGTAGGAAGAAAAAAAAAGTAGCATAAATATGTAAAAATATTCACTTTGGTATACGGTTTTTGTGTGTCTGTGTGAGTGACCAATCATGTCCAGTGTTGGAAACAATATAGGAAAACAGACATTATGTACTGTTGACTCTTACATAAATCAGTACAATGTTATACAGGACAATTTTGCAACTATATGCCAAAAATTTTAAATAAACCTTCACTATCAATTCCTTTTCTAGAAATTTATCCTATAAAGTATGTTTGGAAAAATTGGGGTATGTTACTCTACTTTTTCAACTGTAAATTTTAAAAACTCTAAATACAGATCAAGTATTTCCAATGAAAGTTTATCATTCTAATTGAGATGTGCCATCAGTATAAAATACACACTAGATTTTGAAGACTCAGTGTGGGGAAAAGAATGTAAAACATCTCATTATTTTTTGTATTTAATACATGTAGAGATGGTAATTTTTTTAGACATTGTGTTAAATAGAATATACTATTAAGGGAGTCCCCTGGTGGTCTAATGGTTAGGATTTCAGGCTTTCACTGCTATGGCCTGGGCTCAATCCCTGGTCAGGAAACTGAAATCCTGCAAGCCACGCAGCGCAGCTTAAAAAAAAAAAAAAAAAGAAAAGGAATGTCACCCGTTTCTTTCAAAATTTTTTAATGTGGTTACTAGAGCATGAAGCCCTATATCAACTAACATGGAACAAAGGCAAGTGAATAAATTAGGTTTCCAAATGGTGCTTATATATCATCCCATTTTTATAAATGACATAAAAATACATTTATAAAGTTATTAACAAAAAATCTGGAAGAATATATGCAATACTGTTTTCACTTACTATCTCTGAAAAGTAAGGATAACAGACCTCTCAGGTCTGTCTTCTGTACAATTTGGATATCTTACAAAATATTGACAAAAAAAAGTGTTACTTTCATAATTTGGGAGAAAAAACACACAGATAATACTTTTTTGAAAGAAAAAAAAGTAGAAACTTTTAAAATTACAACTACCTTCTTAAAGTACATAAAAATTAGCAGAAGCAACAAAGTCCTTTCAAGAGTTCTAGAACCATCAGGCAAAGAAAAGGAATCAAAATATTATCCCCAAGGCCCTAAACAATTTTATAAACAATGCAACAATAAGTAAGAATTTCTAAATAAGGCACTTAAGCAATCCTTAGGATCATGACTCTTTGGAAGTCAGGATTTCCTCTGCCACACAAAAATGCATACATTACATCTTTAATTTAAAAATGAGAGGAAACCAACTTACCAATGGAATAAGGACATTAGTTTTAAGAAAAATTCTAAAAGGGACCACTAATACTTTACAATATAGTAAGTCAAGTTCATCTTTCATCATATTAATAATGCATAATCACAAACTCAAAGAATCCTAATTACCAAACACATGGCTATTGTTTTGCCTTCTAGATGCCTATTTCTATGCCTATTTTATATAGATTTTCTCCTTCCCCTTTAATCTTAGGTGTCAATCCTTTAGTCAATTACTTTCCCTGAAACACATGTGTCACAAGTTGCAGGTCTCTAAAAATACATTGTAAGAGATACTAAATTTTGACCTCAAGTGATGTATAGCTTACTAGAGAACAAAAAATATACTCCAAACATCAGCAAATTAGTAGATGATAACCTCTACCTAGATGGCTTATTGGTATACAATTCAACAACTGGCCATTAAAAAAAAAAAAAAAAAGAATTTGCCTTGTCATTGAAGAAATACCATTTCAGAATTATTAGAACAAGAACATTAAGCAAAATTAATAATCAACAGAGAATATTTTCAGAACCAGAAGTAGAGTCGTATCATCAAAACAGGAAAGGAGAATTTGAGAATGAAGAAGACTGATGAGGATAAAAATGTCACCAAGTTTAGAATCCACTGAGCTTTCAGTACTATAGAATTGTTGACTGATGTCTGGGTATGAGTAATGATCTGATTTTGACCAGTCTTAGAAGGCAGGAAAACATAAAGGGGATATTATGCAACAAGAAATAAGAACAAAAGGTCAATCTTAAAGATTACTGTACAGAAATACTATAGTCATGAAGGGTTACTAAACTACACATTCGTGCAACAATGTAAGTACCCATTTGGTACAAAAACATGGGATAGTCATTGGCAAAAAAAGACCGCTAAGGCAGTCTTTATCCTTAAGGAACTTAAATTCTAGTATGGAAAACAGGTAAGTATACAAGCAAACAAACAAAACCCCTATAGAACTGCAATGGTATTTGATAAGTGCTATACTACAACTGCAAAAATGCTATAGGAATTACCTGTAGAGGAAGAGCATTCTAAGAAAACTTGTATAAATGGGAAAGAATATAAGACCCAAGACAAATATGAAAGGCTTCCATTACACAAAAAGAAAAAAAATAAAAAAAAACACTAATGCAAGCACACTGACATGAGTAAAATTAAACAAATGCTTTCTAAACATAAAATTTTAAATCTCCCTAATGAAACTCAAACTCTACAAACTTTTACTTTTTAAGCCTATTTTAAACATGTGTAGTAAAAATGACCTAGTAAAAATTACCCTAGAGTAATGCTTGAGAGTCAATAAGAGAAACTGATAAAGCTGAGTAGAACTTGATCTCACTACATACATAAGCTGTTTATAAATAAAGCAACAAATTGTTTTCCCCCATTGACTTTCACTATTATTTCAGAGATGAAAAAAGCTCTACCTCAAGACAATTATAATTATTCATCACTGACTCAGTCTATGACAACCAATTCACACAATTCCTATAAAACTGCTTAATCAAATTATTGATAATCATACAATCTATTCAAAATATATTTATTAAAACATAATGCAGTTCATTGTTCTTCCATGTAAACATCATAAACCAGTTTTGTATTCTTCCTATCTCTTATCTATGGATAAGCATTTATGAAGTGCTTAATATACACCAAGTAGTATGCTAATCATTCTTTTTCTTAACTTTTATTTTTTTATACAGCAGGTTCTTATTAGTTACCCATCTTATACATATTAGTGTATATATGTCAATCCCAATCTCCCAATTCATCACACCACCACCACGCTCCCACGCCACTTTCCCCCCTTGGTGTCCATACATTTGTTCTCTACATCTCTGTCTCTATTTCTGCCCTGCAAACCAGTTCATCTGTGCCATTTTTCTAGGTTCCATATATATGCGTTAATATACGATATTTGTTTTTCTCTGACTTACTTCACTCTGTATGACAGTCTCTAGATCCATCCACATCTCTACAAATGACCCAATTTTGTTCATTTTTATGGCTGAGTAATATTCCATTGTATATATGTACCACATCTTCTTTATCCATTCATCTGTCGATGGGCATTTAGGTTGCTTCCATGACCTGGCTATTGTAAATACTGCTGCAGTGAACATTGGGGTGCATGTGTCTTCTTGAATTATGGTTTTCTCTGGGTATATGCCCAGTAGTGGGATTGCTGGGTCATATGGTAATTCTATTTTTAGTTTTTTAAGGAACCTCCATACTGTTCTCCATAGTGGATGTATCAATTCACATTCCCACCAACACTGCAAGAGGGTTCCCTTTTCTCCACACCCTCTCCAGCATTTGTTGTTTGTAGATTTTCTGATGATGCCCATTCTAACTGGTGTGAGGTGATATCTCATTGTAGTTTTGATTTGCATTTCTCTAATAATTAGTGATGTTGAGCAGCTTTTCATGTGCTTCTTGGCCATCTGTATGTCTTCTTTGGAGAAATGTCTATTTAGGTCTTCTGCCCATTTTTGGATTGGGTTGTTTGTTTTTTTAATATTGAGCTGCATGAGCTGTTTATATATTTTGGAGATTAATCCTTTGTCTGTTGATTGGTTTGCAAATATTTTCTCCTATTCTGAGGGTTGTCTTTTTGTTTTGTTTATGGTTTCCTTTGCTGTGCAAAAGCTTTTAAGTTTCATAAGGTCCCATTACTTTATTTTTGTTTTTATTTCCATCACTCTAGGAAGTGGATCAAAAAAGATCTTGCTGTGATTTACGTCACAGTGTTCTTCCTATGTTTTCCTCTAAGAGTTTTATAGGGTCCACTCTTACATTAAGATTTCTAATCCATTTTGAGTTTATTTTTGTGTATGCTGTTAGGGAGTGTTCTAACTCCATTCTTTTACATGTAGCTGTCCAGTTTTCCCAGCACCACTTATTGAAGAGACTGTCTTTTCTCCACTGAACATCCTTGCCTCCTTTATCATAGATTAGTTGACCATAGGTGCATGGATTTGTCTCTGGCTTTCTATTCTGTTCCATTGATCAATATTTCTGTTTTTGTGCCAGTACCATACTGTCTTGATTACTGTAGCTTTGTAGTATAGTCTGAAGTCCGGGACCCTGATTCGTCCAGTTCCATTTTCTTCCCTCAAGACTGCTTTGGCTATTCAGGGTCTTTTGTGTATGCATACAAATTTTAAGATTTTTTTGCTCTAGTTCTGTAAAAAAATGCCATTGGTAATTTGATAGGGATTGCATTGAATCTGTAGATTGCTTTGGGTAGTATAGTCATTTTCACAAAATTGATTCTTCCAATCCAAGAACATGGTTTATCTCTCCATCTGTTTGTATCATCTTTAACTTCTTTCATCAGTGTCTTATAGTTTTCCGCATACAGGTCTTTTGTCTTCCTAGGTAGGTTTATTCCTAGGTATTTTATTCTTTCTGTTGCAGTGGTAAATGGGAGTGTTTCCTTAATTTCTCTTTCAGATTTTTCATCATTCGTGTATAGGAATGCAAGAGATTTCTGCACATTAATTTTGTATCCTGCAACTTTACCAAATTCATTGATTAGCTCTAGTAGTTTTCTGGCGGCATCTTTAGTATTCTCTATGTATAGTATCATGTCATCTGCAAACAGTGACAGTTTTACTTCTTCTTTTCCGATTTGTATTCCTTTTCTTTTTCTTCTCTGATGGCCGTGGCTAGGACTTCCAAAACTATGTTGAATAATAGTGGCGAGAGTAGACATCCTTGTCTTGTTCCTGATCTTAGAGGAAATGCTTTCAGTTTTTCACCATTGAGAATGATGTTTGCTGTGGGTTTGTTGTATATGGCCTTTATTAAGTTGAGGTAGGATCCCTCTATGCCAACTTTCTGGAGAGTCTGTATCATAAATGGGTGTTGAATTTTGTCAAAAGCTTTTTCTGCATCCATTGAGATGATCATACAGATTTTTTTCTTCAATTTAATACAGTGTTATCACATTGATTGATTTGCATATACTGAAGAATCCTTGCATCCCTGGGATAAATCCCACTTGATCGTGGTGTATGATCCTTTTAATGTGTTGTTGGATTCTGTTTGCTAGTATTTTATTAAGGATTTCTGCATCTGTATTCATCAGTGATATTGGTCTGTAATTTTGTTTTTTTGTAGTATCTTTGTCTGGTTTTGGTATCAGGGTGATGGTGGCCTCATAGGATTAGTTTGGGAGTGTTCCTTCCTCTGCAATTTTTTGGAAGAGTTTGAGAAGGATGGGTGTTAGCTCCTCTCTAAATGTTTGATAGAATTCACCTGTGAAGCCATCTGGTCCTGGACTTTTGTTTGTTGGAAGGTTTTTAATCACAGTTTCAATTTCATTACTTGTGATTGGTCTGTTCATATTTTCTATTTCTTCCTGGTTCAGTCTTGGAAGTTTACACTTTTCTAAGAATCTGTCCATTTTTTCCAGATTGTCCATTTTATTGGCATAAAGTTGCTTGCAGTAGTCTCCTAGGATGCTTTGTATTACTGTGGTGTGTGTTGTAACGTCTCCTTTTTCATTTCTAATTTTACTGATTTGAGTTCTCTCCTTCTTTTTCTTGATGAGTCTGGCTAAATATTTATGAATTTTGTTTATCTTCTCAAAGAACCAGCTTTTAGTTTTACTGATCTTTGCTACCGATTAGTTTCTAATTCATTTACTTATGCTCTGATCTTTATGATTTCTTTCCTTCTACTAACTTTGGGTTTTGTTTGTTCTTCTTTCTCTAGTTCCTTTAGGTGTAAGGTTAGATTGTTTATTTGACATTTTTCTTGTTAACTTGAGGTAGGCTTGTATTGCTATAAACTTCCCTCTTAGTACTGCTTTTGCTGCATCCCATAGGTTTTGGATCGTTGTGTTTTCATTGTCATTTGTCTCTAGGTATTTTTTGATATCCTCTTTGATTTCTTCAGTGTTCTCTTGGTTATTTAGTAACGTATTGTTTAGCCTCCATGTGTTTGTATTTTTTTTCTTTTTACAGAATTTTTCTGTAATTGATATCTAGTCTCATAGTGTTGTGGTCGGAAAAGATACTTGATATGATTTCAATTTTCTTAAATTTACCAAGGCTTGATTTGTGACCCAAGATATGATCTACCCTGGAAAATGTTCCATAAGCACTTGAGAAGAAAGTGTAATCTGCTGTGTTTGGATGGAATGTCCTATAAATGTCAATGAAATCTATCTGGTCTATTGTGTCATTTAAAGCTTGTGTTTCCTTATTAATTTTCTGTTTCGATGATCTGTCCATTGGTGTAAGTGAGGTGTTAAACTCCCCCACTACTACTGTGTTACTATCGATTTCCTCTTTTATAGCTGTTAGCAGTTACCTTATGTATTGAGGTGCTCCTATGTTGGGTGCACATATATTTATAATTGTTATATCTTCTTCTTGGATTGATCCCTTGATCATTATGTAGTGTCCTTCCTTGTCTCTTGTAACATTCTTTATTTTAAAGTCTATTTTATCTGATACGAGTTGCTACTCCAGCTTTCTTTTGATTTCCATTTGCATGGAATATCTTTTTCCATCCCCTCACTTTCAGTCTATATGTGTCCGTAGGTCTGAAGTGGGTCTCTTGTAGACAGCATATAGATGGGTCTTATTTTGGTATCCATTCAGCGAGCCTGTGTCTTTTGGTTGGAGCATTTAATCCATTCATGTTTAAGGTAATTATTGATATGTATGTTCCTATTACCATTTTCTTAATTGTTATGGGTTTGTTTTTGTGGGTCTTTTTCTCCTCTTGTGTTTCCTGCTTAGAGAAGTTCCTTTAGCATTTGTTGTAGAGCTGGTTTGGTGGTGCTGAATTCTCTTAGCTTTTGCTTGTCTGTAAAGCTTTTGATTTCTCCATCGAATCTGAATGAGATCCTTGCTGGGTAGAGTAATCTTGGTTGTAGGTTCTTCCCTTTCATCACTTTAAATATATCGTGCCACTCTCTTCTGGCTTGTAGAGTTTCTGGTGAGAAATCAGCTGTTAACCTTATGGGAGTTCCCTTGTATGTTACTTGTCGTTTTTCCCTTGTTGCTTTCAATAATTTTTCTTTGTCTTTAATTTTTGTCAATTTAATTACTATGTGTCTTGGCATGTTTCTCCTTGGATTTATCCTGCCTGGGACTCTCTGCGCTTCCTGGACTTGGGTGGCTATTTCCTTTCCCATGTTAGGGAAGTTTTCAACTATAATCTCTTCACATATTTTCTTGGGTCCTTTCTCTCTCTCTTCTCCTTCTGGGAGCCCTATAATGCAAATGTTGTTACATTTAATGTTGTCCCAGAGGTCTCTTAGGCTGTCTTCTTTCTTTTCATTCCTTTTTCTTTATTCTGTTCCGTGGCAGTGAATTCCACCATTCTGTCTTCCAGGTCACTTATCCGTTCTTCTGCCTCAGTTATTCTGCTATTGATACCTTCTAGTGTAGTTTTCATTTCAGTTATTGTATTGTTCATCTCTGTTTGTCTGTTCTTTAATTCTTCTAGGTGTTTGTTCTTTAATTCTTCTAGGTCTTTGCTAAACATTTCATGCATCTTCTCGATCTTTGCCTCCATTCTTTTTCCGAGGTCCTGGATCATCTTCACTATCATTATTCTGAATTCTTTTTCTGGAAGGTTGCCTATCTCCACTTCATTTAGTTGTTTTTCTGGGGTTTTATCTTGTTCCTTCATCTGGTACATAGCCTTCTGCTTTTCATCTTTTCTATCTCTCTGTGAATGTGGTTTTTGTTCCACAGGCTGCAGGATTGTAGCTCTTCTTGCTTCTGCTGTCTGCCCTCTCACTAATCATTCTTGATACATCATCTCAATTAATCCTCAAAATAAAGACTCTGAAGGGGATCAGAATATTCCACCCCAAAATGTGACACTTTGGCATAAGGATTATTTTGAGCTAAAGGCAATTAAGAAACAGACACAGGAAAAAAAAACTGTCCTCCCCTATCAGGCTTAAAAAGCACAGCATGAATTTCCCTTTTTAAAGCTAGCATGAATTTCCGTTTGTAAAGGTACCATAAAGAGGACTGGGAGTTGACTCTTATCAAAGCAGATGACACCAACTTAAATCTGCATAACAAACCTTACTAAAATAAGCTTTATATTCTGTTAGTTCCCCCCACATAATTACCTTCCCACAATTTACAGCCCTTAAAAGCCTCTTTTCCTTTGTCTTGTCTCGATTCCACAATTTATCATTCAGTCTCTCTGCTTCTTTGGTCTTCAATTCTTTTCTCTGAAGGTCTCCATATGTATAAGTAATAAACCATTTCTCCTGTTAATCTGTCTTTTGTCAGTTTAATTTACAGGGCCCCGGACAATGAACCTAGGAGGAAAGAGAAAAAGTTCTTTCCTCCCCTACAGCCTTCTGAATCAGGTACAAGTACAACCCCCCACAAGTACAACATTCCTTATTCTGCAGATAACTAATCAGATTTTCACAGGTAAAACTGCCCAGAGTCACACACAAGTCAAGAAGGCATTTCAGCACTAGTCTGAGTACTTAATCGGCACAAGGTTTGTAACTATAATGTCTATCAGTAAGAGCCCACAAAAAAGCAAGTCAAAGCCATGAGCAAATTCATCTGTTCATGCTTATATCTTTGTAAATAAAGTGAATCAAGAACCCTCCACCTATCATTAAACACACTTACAGCCAACAGAGGATAAATGGAATTGTTTTGAATCTCAAATTCTCTCAGGTTACAGGAGGTAACTAGATTAGAACAGTCTCTGGGATGAAACTCACAAGTAAGGCTAAGGTTTAACAAGTAAATGATTAAAAAGTGCAAATTGATAACCTGCACCTACCTTGTGTCATATTAAGCAGTGAGATACTAAAATAAAAAGGCATAGCCCCTACCCTTAAGGAGCTTACAATTTACAGGTTCAAAGTTCTTCACTTTAATTCAAGTACAATTTAAACACTAAATTAAAGATGGTTTTCCTAACAAAAGATTTTAATCTTACCAAAAAGACAGTGTTAAACAAGGTAAGTCTTAAGGCAGGCTAAAATACAAAGCAGAAAAATCCAAGGGCTTTGGAGTCAAACTGAATTCAAATACCTGCTATCAGTTACAATAAGACTCTGGATAAAATAATCTCTCTGCGCCTCTGTTCAGTCACAAAGTTGTTAATGTTTAAAACTATATACAGGACTTCCCCGGTGGTACAGTGGTTAAGAATCCACCTGCCAATGCAGGGGACACGGATTCGAGCCCTGGTCCAGGAAGATCCCACATGCCGCGGAGCAACTAAGCCCGCGCGCCTAGAGCCCTTGCTCCACAACAAGAGAAGCCACCGCCATGAGAAGCCCACGCACCACAACGAAGAGTAGCCCCTGTTCGCCACAACTAGAGAAAGCCCGCGTGCAGCAATGAAGACCCAATGCAGCCAAAAATAAATAAATAAAATAAATTTATTTTAAAAAAAAACTATATACAAAGGATATAGCATACTGCATGACACATTAAGAGATGGGGCAAGGGATACAGTTCTGGGTAGGAGTTAGGGGAAAGCAAAAAGTACTTAATTTAGCCAAATGCACTACTACTCTCACTATAAAATTTAAGTATAAAATTAAGTATAAAAGTATAAAAGGATAAGACATAAAAGGAACACTATCCCTTTAAGATGCATACAAAGAACCATCAAATTTCCTTTCATAAACTCTTAGGTATCTACTGATTACTCTTAAGTGAATCATTATTTTGAAAAACACCTGCAGCTTATTTGTATAGTTCTCAGACAAATCACTTGGGTCAGAGGTTTAACTCTGGGGTTCATGATCTAATTTCCATGAATTCCCTGATATGCACAACAGTGTGTGTGTTTTGGGGGACAGGGCCAAACCACCATAAGATTCACAAAAGATTAATAGACAGTTAAGTTTACATGTCCAGTATTTATAAAGTAGAATTTACAGTTTTCAATGTGAGGCAATTTGAAGAAACTCAACAGTTTATGCTAAAAGAGTATGGCATTATCTAGTAAGTTGACCATTCCCCTATGCTATCATCCAGCAATTTCATTCCTAATTATATACTTTGAACAGTGATGTCCAATAGAACTTTCTGCAATAATGGAAATATTCTATATCTGCATTGTGCAATAATAACATAGCCACTGGCCATATATGGTTATGAAGCACTTGAAATGTGGCTAGTGTAACTGAAGAGCTGAATTTTTAATTTTAGTTAATTTAAATTTAGATAGTCATGATCGGGATTGACATATATACACTAATATGTAGAAAATAGATAACTAATAAGAACCTGCTGTATAAAAAAATAAATGAAACTCAAAGATAAATAAATAAATAAATAAATAGTCATATGTGGCTAATGGCTACCATATTAGAGAGCACAGCCCTAGAGAAACACATGTACGTATTAACCTTGATAGACTAAACATGCAAAGACATTCATGGTAACATTACTCATAATAACCAAAAGCTAGAAACAACTCACCAACAGTAATACAGTTAAATAAATTGTGATACATTATTTTTTTTAAATAAACTTATAATTCTGTAACATTACAAGTACAATCCTACAATTTATTTGCATATTATTTGAGCAATTCTGTGACTCTGCCCGTTTCAAACAACTATTAAATTCTCTTAATCCAACCTATCTCTAAGGGACTGTCCATACTTATTTCAAAGCCAGACCTTTGAGGGCAGTGACTTTATCTAATACTTCTCTATATCCTGCCCAAAGTCTTCACATTGTAAGTATTCAGTATTTACCTATAATTTTCTGAATAAACTAGTTAGGAAATCTGAGGCAGACAAAAGTGTGCAAAAGTGAATGATGATTACTTGTAGAACAAAGGAAAACCAACTCCTTATACATAAATATCATACAGATAATATAACCAACGTAAAGAATTTTTAAAATCTGCTTAAAAACAGCAAACTTTTCTTTCATATTAAGTATAATACAATTATATTCTAAGCTATAACTGTATTTAAATAATAATATAATGTTTTCGTAGTAAAATTTGATAAGACTTTGCAACAGCTTCTGTTTAAGCTTTAGGAGGAAAATGGAGAACGTGGGACAAGAAAACTAGATTTCTGGGAGTCCAGATGCAGGTGGTAACAGAGCTAATAAACCAGGCAATGGTGCAATGAAAAGAGTACTAAAAAGATTATGAATCTGGTATGTGAGATCCAACCCTAGTCCTGCCACCAACTACTGGCGCAAAATTATTTCAACATCCACCTATGTGGCATCTCGGCCTCTGATCTGTGAAGGAGCACAAAACTTTTTTTTGGAGGGGAGTTAAAAATCTCGAATCCAGCTTTATCTTGACAGAAATTCAGAAAGAAAGAAAAACAACTTTCTGACGCTTCCCTTATGTCCCAAACATTACGCAAAAATGAGTACCTAAATATGGGTACTTTTTAAGTACAACCAAATCCTAGCAGAGCACCTAGTTCAGTGCACTCACAGAAGGCAGTCAATTAACTTAAATGAATGCAGTCTTAAAGGCACTTCTGAAGCACACAAAATACAGAAAACCTACTTCTTAGGTCAAATCAAAGTAATGCATTTTAAGTGACATTATCAAACATTTTTTGTGACAATGTAAAATCCTCAAAACATGAAATTATATTTCAACACAAATTCTCAATTTTTTTCATGTGACGTTTCTGATACTATTGTGAAACCAAACAGTTAAAACTTATATGGCCAAAAAGCATAATTCAAAAGGCAATTTAGCTATAAATATAAACACAACTATAATTTCTAATATTTGGAATAACTAATTAGATATACTACACACTGTAAAATAATATAAAATGGTGGGGTGGTGGGAGAAAATATTTATTGAGTATCTACTATGTGACAGAATATTTTGCTCAGTGCCTTCCATATACCCTATTTTTAACCTTTTAAATCATCTTCCGAGGTGGCCACATGTTATAGATAAGGAAAGTGAGGGCTTGGCTGGGAATTACAGCATGGAATAACCTCCCAACTCAGCTGACCCTAAGGGTCTTTCTGCTACATTACTATAATTATTTTCATTTCTCCTGCTAACTTTTTGCCCAAAACCAAAGTAGGCAAACTAAGCCCACAGGCCAAATCAGGCATACATTGTTTTGAATAAACAAAGTTTTACTGGAACACAGTCACATTCGTTTGGCCATCTTTGCACTGTAACAGCAGAGTTGAGGACCTGCAACAGAAATTATATGATCTACAAAGCTTAAAATATTCACTATCTTGCCCTTTAAAGAAATTTGTCAACCCCTGCCTTAAAGGATCAATAATGCCAAGAACCTCAGAGGCCTCAAAACTTCGATGTTTAGGGTCTTTGAGACAAGTAATAACTTAAGGAACTTTAAAATTATCTGAGAGAAATTGCTTGAATTTTTATAGTGGTTAAATCATATAAGCCCAAATTTATAAAAATAATAAAATTAAACAGCTTGATTATGAAGTTACTGAAACCTTATTCTTTTTTTTTTTTTTTTTAGCCACGCTGCACAGCATGTGGGATCTCAGTTCCCCGACCAGGGATCAAACCTGTGCCCCCTGCAGTGGAAGCACAGAGTCCTAACCACTGGACCACCAGGGAACTCCCCATGAAACCTTATTCTTAATAATTAAACTGTCTTCTGTAGCCTGAACTGATGGAGGAAAAACTTCACAATTCAACATAATAAAGTATATTTAATAAGCATGCATCTTTTTACTATGTACCCACATTTTTCACGAAAGAATATCTTCAGTATAGCAAAACAGAGCCTGGCTTTTTAAGTACTTTATTTTATATTTCACTTCACACTTTTTAATACATTCACTTAATTCATTATACTTGGACCAAGCCAAACATTTATGTGATCACTCAAGGGTCTATAATTGACCTTCCGGTGTTGAGGAAGGAGCTTGTTTTTTTCCTGGGGTTGTTTTCATTCCAAGTAAAAAAATCTCCTAATTAAATCATTTTATCTTCATTCAAAATATACTTACTATCCAAATACATTTAAACAACTTGCCTAAATTAAGCCAGCATGAGGAATGCTTGAGTACAGTGCCACAAATAGTATTTTCTTTCTCCATTTAGTAATTTTAAAGAAGAGTCCTCCAGTGGTACAGTCTATAAACTCCAGTATAGACAGATCAAGAAAACTTAAGTCCTACCAACATGTAAAATTTACACAACTGTTAATGAATACCTTGATTTATCTGACTTTATAAACACTTTGGTTCACAAAATCTTATGTTCAGTTTCCTTGTTTATTTTTAAGAAAAATGTTAATGTCAAAGAAAAATAATCCAAAATGATTTAGTTTGCAACAACGCTGGAGTTATTCCCAGAAACATGCAAGGCTGCATCAACATTTAAAAATTAATCAGTGTAATTCACCATATTAACAGATTAAAGAAAAAAAATTCAAATGGTCACCTCAATAGATGCAGAAAAGCATCTGACAAAATTCAACATCCATTCATGATTTAAAAAAAAAAACAAAAAAAACCCCAAACCCTCAGCAACCTCAGAAGGAAACTTCCTTAATCTGATTTAGAGAATCTACAAAATGACCTACATCTAACATTATATTTTAAAGGTGAAAGACTGAATGCTTTAAGATTGTGAACAAGGCAAGGATGTTCCCTTTCAACATTCCTAATCAATATCTCACTGGAACTCCTAGACTGCAAAAAGTCAAGAAAAAGAAAAGACATACATATTAGAAAGAAAGAAACATTTCTCTATTCATAGATGACATGACTATCTCCTTAGACAAATCCCAAGAAATCTACAGGAAAAAGCTCCTAAAAGTTATAAATGAGTTTAGCAAAAACGCAGGATACAAAGTCAACATACAAAAATCAATTGTATTTCTACATACTAGCAATGATCAACTGGAAACCCAAGTTTTTCAAAATGATCATTTACAATAGGACTAAAAAACTGAAATGCTTAGGTATACATCTAATATTTGCAGGATCTACATGTTGAAAACTACAAAACATTCATGAAAGAAATCAAAGACTTAAACAAATGGAGAGAAATACCATGTTCATAGATTGGAAAACTCTATCTTGTTAAGATGTCAATTATCAAGTTAATCTATAGATTTAATAAGTCTCAATCAAAATCCTAGCAGAATTTTTTTTGATATATCAACAAGTTGATTCTAAAATTTAAGCAAAAGAACTAAAACAGCTAAAACAGTTTTGGAGGAAAAACAAGTTGGAGAACTCACATTACCTGATTTCAAGCCTTAATTTTAAAGCTATATTAATCAAGACACTACGATATTGGCAAAAAAAATAGATCAATGGAACACAGGAGTCTAGAAATAGACCCACACAAATGTAGTCAAATGGTTTTTGACCAAGAGACAAAGGCAATTCCATGGAGAAGAACAGTCTTTTCAACAAATGGTCATGGAACAACTGAATAAATGAAACTCAACCTAAACCTTTCTTTATACAAAAATTAACTCAGGACTTCCCTGGTGGCACAGTGGTTAAGAATCCGCCTGCCAATGCAGGGAACACGGGTTTGAGCCCTGGTCCAGGAAGATCCCACATGCCGCGGAGCAACTAAGCCTGTGGGCCACAACTACTGAGCCTACACTCTAGAGTCCACGAGCCACAAATACTGAGCCCGCATGCCTAGAGCCCGTGCTCCTCAACAAGAGAAGCCACTGCAATGAGAAGCCCACGCACCGCAACCAAGAGTAGCCCCTGCTCGCCGCAACTAGAGAAAGCCTGCGCACAGCAACGAAGACCCAACGCAGCCAGAAAATAAAAGAAAATTCAATTTAAAAATGGGAAAAGATTTGGAATTTGGACACTTCACCAAAGACATACAGATGGCAAATAAGCACATAAGAGATGATCATCATCATTATTCATGAGAAAAATGCAAATAAAAACCCCAATGAAATACTGCTATATACCTATTAGAGTGACTAAAATTAAAAAGGTTGATCATACCAAGTGTTGATGAGGATGTAAAGTAACTGGAACACTCATACATTGCCAGTGGGACTACAATTCAGCCTCTTTGGAAAACCAGTTTTACAGTGTATAGTTTCCTATGCTGCTTTAAAAAATTACCACAAATTTAGTGGCTTAAAACAACGTAAATTTATTATTCTCAGGTTCTGTAGGTTAAACATCTGACACAGGTCTCTCTGGGCTAAAATCAAGTTGCTGGCAGAGCTACAGTCTTTTCTGGGAGTTCTAAAGGTTAATCCATTTCCTGGCCTTTTCCTGCTTTTAGAGACCACCACATTCCTTAACTTATGCCCCAAATTCTCAAACCTCAAAACCAAGAACTCTGCATTTCTCTGTCCCTGCTTTCATTGTTACATCTTTCTGACTCTATCTTCTCTTTCCCCTTTAAGGACCTTCAGGATACACCAGCACAGCACCTGGATAATCCCAGGATAAACTCCCTAAAGTCAGTTGATTAATTCCATCTGCAACTTTCATTCACCTTTGCCATGTAACCTAATTTATTCACAGGTTCTAGGGATTAGAACATCTTTGTGGGCCATTATTCGGCGCACCACAGTTTTTTGTTTCTGCTTTTTTTTTTTTAATAAACATACACTTCCCAGAAATTTCACTTGGAGGTGCTTATCCAAGAGAAATGAAAGGTGTGGTATAGATACACAATGGAATAGTACTCAGCCATAAAAAAGAAGGAAATTTTGCCATTTGCAGCAACATGGATGAATTGCATGTATTCACTTATATGTGGAATCTAAAAAACACAACAAACTAGTGGATAAAACAAAAAAGAAGCAGACTCACAGATATAGAGAACAAACTAGTGGTTACCAGCGGGGAGAGGGAAGCATGGAGGGGCAAGATAGCAGTAGGGGGAAGAAAAGGGTTACTATGTGATTGTATAAAATCATGTGTGTGAAACTTTTGAAAATTGTAAAGCACTATAGAACTGAAAGAATCCCTTATTCAATTAAAAAATGCAAAACAAAAAAAAAAAAAAGAGAAATGAAGACTTATGTTCACGTAAAAACCTGTTGGCAAAGATTTATAGCAGCTTTACTCATAGTCCAAACAAACAAACAAAAAACTCAAATGTCTTTCAACTGGTGGATGGATAAATAAATTGTGATACATCCATACAATGGAATACTACATTCAGCAATACAACAGAAGGAACTGCTGATACACTCAACAACATGGACGGACACTCAGATGTATTGCGCTAAATGAAAGAAGCCAGACTCAAAAGGCTAAACACTGTATGATTCCATTACCTGATATTCTAGAAAAGACAAACTACAGGGAAAGACAACATCAGATGCCAGGGGTGAAGGGTGGGGGAAGAGCTGACTACAAAAGAGCAGCTCAAGGGAATTTCAGGTGCTGGAACTGTTGTGTATCTTGATTTTGGTAGTTGCACAGCTCTATGCATTTGTCAAGACAACTGTACAACAAAAAGTTAATTTCACTTCATGTAAATTAAAAATAAAGTTAAAACCTCTGTGAAAGAAGGAAAATAATTATATCATTTGTCACCCATCAGATTGGCACAAATTTAAAAATCTGACAATGCCAATCTGACAATTCCAAGTTTGGACAAGGATGACTCATATACTGTTGTCAGGTATGTAAATTGTTACAACTTTAGAGGATAATTTGGCTGCAGCTAGTAAAGGTGAAAATGCACATCAACCTATGGCCCAGCAATTCATTCTAGGGAAAACTTCACAAATGTGTTCAAGGGGATATGCACAAGGATGTTCATTAAACATTGTTTGAAATATTGAAAAACTGAAAACAACCCTTCAGTCAGGGAATGAATTAATTGTGGTTAGTGGTTATTTAAAAAAGAAAAGGAAAGAAAATGCATGATGGAAAAAAAAATCAAAGAAGGGTAACTTATTGGTTTGTTTATTTAACAACAGTATATAGTGAAAAGAACACTGTACTTGGAATCTGAAGGCAAGCATGTTAGCACTTAGTTCCAACTCTGCCACTAACTAGTCTGTCTATAAATCTCACCTTCCTTTTCCTGGAAAAGGAAGAGGTTAGACTATACAAAGACTAAGATTATTTCCAACTCAACAAGAACACTGATACAAAAAAATGGACCAAATTTCTTGGCATGTCTGTGATGAGCTTTTTAATCATATAATAATAATTTAGAAAGACCATACAAACTCCTAAACTCACCCTACTGACTTGGGTAACCCTCATATCCCTTCGCATTTTAACATTCTAAACAAGTTAATATTAATGAGTCCATCTTGTCAAGTTCAGAGCAGTCTGGCCAAAAGTCATTGAAGTACATGGTAAGATTTACTTGATTTTGTTTTAACAAAGATAAAACGACAAATTGCTTTCCGTATTTTTTGCCTGTGTCACCTACAGAGTTCTTACATTATAATTTAATAGCTTTCACCTGCTACAATAGTATAAAAAGCCTTTTAAAACTTATAGGGACTTCCCTAGTGGCACAGCGGTTAAGAATCCGCCTGCCAACGCAGGGGACAAAGGTTCGAGCCCTGGTCCGGGAAGATCCCAAGTGCCGCGGGGCAACTAAGCCCGTGCGCCACAACTACTGAGCCTGCGCTCTAGAGCCCGCGCGCCACAACTACTGAGCCCGCGCGCCACAACTACTGAAGCCTGCACGCCTAGAGCCCGTGCTCCGCAACATGAGAAGCCACTGCAATGAGAAGCCCGCACACCACAACGAAGAGTAGCCCCCGCTCGCTGCGACTAGAGAAAGCCTGCTCTCAGCAACGAAGACCCAACGCAGCCATAAAAAAAAAAAAAAAAAAAAAAAAAAAAAATTGTAATATGCCAAGTCCACAGGAATCTAGTAAAAAATCAGTAGTTCATAATCCAAAAAGCTTATTTGACAATTTCATTATCCCACTACTAATACTTCAAAGACACCAATAACCGACATGCCATTTGTTCCTATTGCAGAATTTATTACGTTATTAACTTCCGGTATAATCCAAAGACATAATTAGAATACTATCATTAACATACACACTTTAAAAAAAAACAGAAATATTAACTCCTTTCATCTTGTCATTAAAATCAAAATTTCAAAATTGTTGTGCTACAGGCTTTCCAAATCTAAATTCTCACAATCCTAAACGAGTATGGAGACAAAACACACACTATGTACTACTTCTAGAAACCTTCTAGCTATCAGATTTTAATTTCAGCGCCAAATGCCAAGAAAAACCTTTCGACCGAAACCTAAATTCCGAACACCTTACCATATGTCCATCAACTAAACAGAGGTGAGTTATTATCATTAGGAAGTTACATAATTTGCACCAAAGATTGTTTAAAGCATCTCATTAAAAGCAGCTTACAACAATTTACAGGCTTCAAAGTTCACCTTGCAAACTTACAGTAAATTATCAGAAACCATGAAGAAGATTAGGCTCTTCTTGAAAATGGTTACGAAGAAGCAAGTTGTTTGTTTATTTGTTTAAAGAATGCAGCGAGCAGCCGAATACCAGCAGCTGAGTCGGGCAAAGAAACGCCGACTACATTCCGTCTTCTAAAGGAAAGTGTTCTTCGCCCCGCCGATCTCCCGGACCCTGCCTGGAGGGAGTCAGGAGAGTCGCGAACTCGGGAGCGCGGGCGCAGAGAGAAGGCGCCTCCCTGCACCTCGGGCCGGCCGGGCAGGAACCCCCGCCGAGGTGAGTCGTTCGCCAAGCCAGAGGGAGCGGGCACAGCCAGACAGCGTTCCTCCGAGGGACAAAGGTTGGGCTCACGCCCTCCGCTGCCGGCCCGGCGCCGGCTGCCTGCAGCAGCCCAGGGTCCCGCCCGGGCCCGGCGCGTGGGGGAGGGGTTGAGCCCGGCCGCCCCTCCCCCGGCCGCTCGCTGGGACCTGTTGATTAAGACCTCCACACCGAGCCGCTGCCGGTCCGCCTCTTACCTCCGCGCCACGGCGGCCTCCGCTTCTCCTGCCCCGGCCTCTCGCAAACACTGCAGAAACGACAGTTCCCCCGCGGCACTTAAAATACCGGATAAAGAATCCAGAAACTCGCGATTCCCCACCTCACAATCCTTAGTCCCCGCCCCCGCCCCACCGCCAGTCGCCGCCGTCGCCGCCGCCGCCCCCAGCGACTCCACCTCGAGACCGCGCGAGACCGCGCACGCGCTCCCGACGCTGTTAGGCAGAGAGGCTGGCGCGGTTCGCCCAATCCCGAGCCGGCGCGGAGAAAGGGCCCGCTCATTGGTCCGCTCCGCAGCTCCGGGGGCCGGATCGCGCGCGCACTCGCGCGCCTCAAGTGGAAAAAGCGAAGTTTGCGCTCAGTCGCTGTGGAACAGCTTTCGGCTTGAGTCCGCGGGCCAGGTTATGGGAGGACGTGAGGTTTCCTTAAGACGCAATGGGCGGGTTAACGGTCTTACAGACTTTTCTTCTCTCCCTGAATGTCTGTCAGCTCCTGAAGAAAATCTGATTCCTCTTGAGGCGACTCCTCGTGTCCTGTGACACACATCACACAATATAACATTTGTGTAAAAAAGAACCACGACATACCTGAACACCTGGATGTGTGTAGTGTCCCACAAAAGAATTATCTGCTACCACGGAAGACGCCACAAACCTAGTACTAGGACCGAGTTCTGAAAACCAGACAGGAAGGTGCCAAGGGCCACAGCTGTTTCACAAAACTCAAGTCCCTGGCTCAACCCACATCCAACGCAAGGAAATCCAGATAAACAGTCTTCAGGATTCCCTGGAAACAGCCATATCCAAAAAGGAAAGGAAAAAAAAAAAAAGGTTTGTGTGTGCGTGTGAAGAGAGACCTAGTTCATTTTCTAAGTTCTTAAATGCATAAAATAAGTAATAATTCAAGAAATTTCCTTTGGTTCCTCAATGAATTTTTTTCCCCTTTAGCTCGGGGTTTCTCAACCCCAGCGCTATTGGCATTTGGACCAAATAATTCTTTCTTTGGGGGCTGTCCTGTGCAATTTAGGATGTGTAGCCGCACCCCTGCTCTCTTACCCACTAGATACCAACAGCACCACTACCCCCATTTGTGACCATCAAAAATGCCTCTAAACGTTGTCAAAGATCTTCTGGGAGACAAACTCACCTCCATTTGAGAACCACTGATCTAGCTGTTCAAAGAAACGGCCTCCTTAGAAGTAGTCTCTCTACCCATCCCTTCCAACTGCCTGGCCTCAAGCAGTTTTGCAAAAGACCCCACCCAAATGAACCCTCCAACTGCCTAGCCTTGCTTCCCCAGCTGCTTGGACTCCTCTGTCACAGAACCCCATCCTAATAAAATGCTGACAACTCTCTGTGAGATAGCAGCTACTGACCTCAAAATATGTGGAAATTTCTTTGTGAAATGCTATACAAATGTTAATTATTATTTTTACTTTCTAAAGGTATTTTCATCTTAAAAAAGGGTAGAACCTATGGCAAATAAAAACTTTATTCTCTGGTAAATAGAGCCATTCCTGGAATCCCAAAATCACTCAAATTACTGGTCTCGTGTGCAAAAAAATGAAGGATAGCTGGAAGAACGGAAGGTATAGAAACTGGAGGCAAGGTGATTGGATTTGAGTTTTAGCTTTGAAATTAACTAGTTCCGTGATTTGGGTGCGTGACAAGTTTCCTGGGCCTAAATTTTCTCATGTGTAAATTAACAAGTTAACTACTTTTACTTTTTTCTAGTTTTAAGATTCTGGAAGCCTCTGCATATGTAATCTAACATGGATAGCATAGGGAGTTAAGAAAATATAACATTCATCCCCAGATAGAATGAAATGAGCAATCTGTGGTTTAAACCCCCCTGTCAGACGGCACTTTACCCACTGAATCACCCTGGCAAATTTATAACTAAGAACTTTGGATGAATAATGAAAGCCAAACTGTAAAATCAAGTGAACGGTGCAGAGTAACCATAGTAAATACCCTTCCTCCTTCCTCATCTTGGCATCTGCTCAGTCCATCATCTGACAACAACTTCTATTACATGTTGATGTAATAAAATGTTGTGCTGTTTATTTCATTAAAGGCTTGGGGGAAATATATTATTGCATTTCAGATATTTGCAACAGGTCTGAAATCTCAGTTTTCAAGATTCATTAACCGTTATATGTGAAATTCGTAACTAAGGCTATTATATCCCTTTGGTCTTATCACCTCTGTGTACTAGTGAAATCTGAGTTTTCGTAACTGAATTAATAGCCTAATCAGCTTATAATTGTATGAACCAGATGATCAGAAATAATGTAAATTAAAAGAAGAATACTCACTGATTCAGATATGAGAAGTTATGAAACAACAAATTAGTAGGTACATTAATTATTAAACAAATATCTAAAATTTTTATCAATGCAAAAAAACCCAGAAAGCAAACGAACAAACCATGAACTTTTCTAATTTAATTGGGTTTAGTTATTATTATTTTGATATTTTATAGTACTTCTTAACCTTTCATAAACCTATCTAAAAATATTATGTCCCTAAGCTAAGAACACTATGCAGTTGTTGCCATGTGGAATGGGAGGTCCCACTGTCTGAGTTAGCACCAGTATCATTCAGTATAGGTCAGTATCATTCAACTCAACTGACTTTAATAAATATTCACTCATTATTTTAAAAAATGTATACTGAGTACTTCCTATGTGCTAAGAACTGGGCTGTAGGGAATCAAAACATGTGACAGCTCCTGTCCTGGACTATAAAAAGGTGAGGAAAGCGAAAAGTAAGGCAAGTTCATATAGGTAAGATACAAGGGAAAATATGGTAAATGAAAATAAGGTGCTCTATGGACTTAGAGAAAGGTAGTCTTATACTAAGAGAAGCTTTACTAACTTCTAATGACCGGGGGGTAGAGAGAGGGACAGAGAGTAAACTACAATGAAAATACCCACAGTAATAGGAAAACCGAGATCTTACACATGGCTTTAGAAAGATAGATATAAAATTTTTAATCAATTTGAATGACTTGAGTACAGTCCACAGAGACAAACATGGGCTTATATGGGAACAGCAAGTAGTCTGCAATAACTTCAGGGTAGGATATTAGTCATTTATCACACTTTTATTTGTACCCTTCTTTTTTTTTTAATTTTTTTAAATTAATTAATTAATTTATTTATTTATTTTTGGCTGTGTTGGGTCTTCGTTTCTGTGCGAGGGCTTTCTCCAGTTGTGGCGAGCGGGGGCCACTCTTCATCGCGGTGCGCTGGCCTCTCACTGTCGCGGCCTCTCCCGTTGCGGCCTCTCCCGTTGCGGAGCACAGGCTCCAGACACACAGGCTCAGTAGTTGTGGCTCACGGGCCTAGTTGCTCCGCGGCATGTGGGATCCTCCCAGACCAGGGCTCGAACCCGTGTCCCCTGCACCGGCAGGCAGACTCCCAACCGCTGCGCCACCAGGGAAGCCCTGTACCCTTCTTAGTTGGTCCTTTGCTAGGCTGAAGATGTATAGATAAATAAAACATGACCCAGGAGAATTTTTATTTTGCAGAGAGGTAGTAGGCAAATTTGGAGCTTGGAAATTTTTCTAATGAAGGGAAGTCCAAGACTGAATGCCAAGAGAAAGGAAATCAAATTTGTTCTCCTTGAACAGGGCTATAAAGTGACCCACATCTTTTCCTCACCAAGCTCCCGATCAAATCTCTATTTTGTTAGTGTGTTAATCTCACCTGTCACTTTGATTCATATCCATATGTGAATACCTGTCTGTGACTGAGTCTGGAGTGGTACCTGTGCTGAACTCCAAAGAGCTGAACTCTAATGCCTCTTCTAGCCTCTCTTGCACTCACTCTGATTGAGATTTAACTCCACCACTGAGTCAAAACAGCCTTTCTCAAGAGCCACTTTCCTAAATGCAAAGGTCAATGCTCAGTCCTCATCTTCCTTGACCTGCCAGCAGCGTTTGACACCGTTGAGCATTTTCTCCATTTTGTCCTCTGGGCTCCTGCAATACCACTCTAGCTTCTTGTCCTACCCACTGGATCCTCCTGTTCAGTCTCCTTCGCTGGTTCTTTTTTATATCCCCCTGAATGCTAAAAGTTGGAGTGTTCCAGGGCTCTCACATGCAATATTTTACTTCTCTCTCTGCCTGAGTTTGAACAAACAGCCCTAACATTTACTTGATGTTTAATCAGAAGAAAGTTACTTAATTTCTCTAAGACTCAATTTCCTCATCTATAAATTGAGGATAATAAAATTAGCTACCTCCAGTGGTTATAGGGACTAAATGAAACATATGTAAAGTGCTTAGAACAGTGCCCGACACTGTATGCATTAACTACTTGTCCTTATTCTTTTTTTTTTTCATTCAGTCACCAAAATCATTTATTATAATGATATATTTAATCAGTTGGCTTAATTTTGTTAAATTTTTTCTTAATTTAATTTAATTAATTTACTTTTTATACAAGTTCTTATTAGTTATCTATTTTATACATATTAGTGTATATATGTCAATCCCAATCTCCCAATTCATCCCACAACCACCACTATCCCCACCACACTCCCCCCTTGGCGTCCATACGTTTGTTCTCTATATCTCTGTCTCTATTTCTGCCTTGCAAACTGGTGCATCTGTACCATTTTTCTAGGTTCCACATATATGCGTTAATATATGATATTTGTTTTTCTCTTTCTGACTAACTTCACTCTGTATGACAGTCTCTAGATCCATCCACATCTCTAAAAATGACCAAATTTCGTTCCTTTTTATGGCTGAGTAATATTCCATTGTATGTATATATACGTATATATATATATATATATATATATATATACACATATATATATATATACGTATATATATATATATCACATCTGCTTTAACCATTCATCTGTCGATGGGCATTTAGGTTGCATCCATGACCTGGCTATTGTAAATAGCGCTGCAATGAACATTGGGGGTGCATGTGTCTTTTTGAATTATGGTTTTCTCTGGGTGTATGCTCAGTAGTGGGATTGTTGGGTCATATGGTAGTTCTATTTTTAGTTTTTTAAGGAACCTCCATACTGTTCTCCATAGTGGATGTATCAATTTACATTCCCACCAACAGTGCAGGAGGGTTCCCTTTTCTACACACCCTCTCCAGCATTTGTTGTTAGTAGATTTTCTGATGATGCCCATTCTAACTGGTGTGAGGTGATACCTCATTGTAGTTTTGATTTGCATTTCTCTAATAATTAGTGATGTTGAGCAGCTTTTCATGTGCTTCTTGGCCATCTGTATGTCTTCTTTGGAGAAATGTCTATTTAGGTCTTCTGCCCATTTTTGGATTGGGTTGTTTGTTTTTTTAATATCGAGCTGCATGAGCTGTTTATATGTTTTGAAGATTAATCCTTTGTCTGTTGATTAGTTTGCAAATATTTTCTCCCATTCTGAGGGTTGTCTTTTCGTCTTGTTTATGGTTTCCTTTGCTGTGCAAAAGCTTTTAAGTTTCATTAGGCCCCACTTGTTTATTTTTGTTTTTATTTCCATTACTCTAGGAGGTGGGTCAAAAAAGATCTTGCTGTGATTTATGTCAAAGAGTGTTCTTCCTATGTTTTCCTCTAAGAGTTTTATAGTGTCCGGTCTTACATTTAGGTCTCTCTAATCCATTTTGAGTTTATTGTTGTGTATGGTGTTAGGGAGTGTTCTAATTTCATTCTTTTACATGCAGCTGTCCAGTTTTCCCAGCACCACTTATTGAAGAGACTGTCTTTTCTCCATTGTATATCCTTGCCTCCTTTGTCATAGATTAGTTGACCATAGGTGCGTGAGTTTATCTCTGGGCTTTCTATCCTGTTCCATTGATCTATATTTCTGTTTTTGCACCAGTACCATATTGTCTTGATTACTGTAGCTTTGTAGTATAGTCTGAAGTCAGGGAGTCTGATTCCTCCAGCTCCGTTTTTTTCCCTCAAGACTGCTTTGGCTATTTGGGGTCTTTTGTGTATCCATACAAATTTTAAGATTTTTTTGTTCTAGTTTTGTAAAAAATGCCACTGGTTATTTGATAGGGATTGCATTGAATCTGTAGATTGCTTTGGGTAGTAGAGTCATTTTCACAATGTTGATTCTTCCAATCCAAGAACATGGTATATCTCTCCATCTGTTTGTGTCAGCTTTGATTTCTTTCAGCAGTGTCTTATAGTTTTCTGAGTACAGGTCTTTTAGCTCCTTAGGTAGGTTTATTCCTAGGTATTTTATTCTTTTTGTTGCAATGGTGAATGGGATTGTTTCCTTAATTTCTCTCTCTGATCTTTCGTTGTTAGTGTATAGGAATGCAAGACATTTCTGTGCATTAATTTTGTATCCTGCAACTTTACCAAATTCATTGATTGGCTCTAGTAGTTTTCTGGTGGCATCTTTAGGATTCTCTATGTATAGTATCATGTCATCTGCAAACAGTGACAGTTTTACTTCTTCTTTTCCAATTTGGATTCCTTTTATTTCTTTTTCTTCTCTGATGGCCGTGGCTAGGACTTCCAAAATTATGTTGAATAATAGTGGCGAGAGTAGACATCCTTGTCTTGTTCCTGATCTTAGAGGAAATGCTTTCAGTTTTTCACCATTGAGAATGATGTTTGCTGTGGGTTTGTTGTATCTGGCCTTTATTATGTTGGGGTAGGTTCCCTCTATGCCCACTTTCTGGAGAGTTTCTTTCATAAATGGGTGTTGAATTTTGTCAAAAGCTTTTTCTGCATCTATTGAGATGATCATATGGTTTTTATTCTTCAATTCGTTGATGTGGTGTATCACATTGATTGATTTGCATATATTGAAGAATCCTTGCATCCCTGGGATAAATCCCACTTGATCATGGTGTATGATCCTTTTAATGTGTTGTTGGATTCTGTTTAGTAGTATTTTGTTGAGGATTTTTGCATCTATGCTCATCAGTGATATTGGTCTGTAATTTTGTTTTTTTGTAGTATCTTTATTTGGTTTTGGTATCAGGGTGATGGTGGCCTCATAGAATGAGTTTGGAAGTATTTCTTCCTCTGCTATATTTTGGAAGAGTTTGAAAAGGATGGGTGTTAGTTTGATAGAATTCACCTGTGAAGCCATCTGGTCCTGGACTTTTGTTAGAAGATTTTTTTTTAACATCTTTATTGGAGTATAATTGCTTTACAATGGTGTGTTAGTTTCTGCTTTATAACAAAGTGAATCAGTTGTACATATACATATGTTCCCATATCTCTTCCCTCTTGCGTGTTAGAAGATTTTTAATCACAGTTTCAATTTCATTACTTGTGATTGGTCTGTTCATATTTTCTGTTTCTTCCTGGTTCAGTCTTGGAAGTTTATACCTTTCTAAGAATTTGTCCATTTCTTCCAGGTTGTCCATTTTATTGGCATAGAGTTGCTTGTAGTAGTCTCTTCGGATGTGTTGTATTACTGTGGTGTCTGTTGTAACTTCGCCTTTTTCATTTCTAATTTTATTGATTTGAGTCCTCTCCCTCTTTTTCTTGATGAGTCTGGCCAAAGATTTATCAATTTCATTTATCTTCTCAAAGAACCATCTTTTAGTTTTATTGATCTTTGCTATTGCTTTATTTGTTTCTATTTCATTTATTTCTGCTCTGATCTTTATGATTTCCTTCTACTAACTTAGGATTTTGTTCTTCTTTCTCTAGTTCCTATAAGGTGTAAGGTTAGATTGTTTATTTTAGATTTTTCTTGTTTCTTGAGGTAGGATTGTATTGCTATAAACTTCCCTCTTAGTACTGCTTTTGCTGCATCCCATAGGTTTTGGATCATAATGTTTTCGTTGTCATTTGTCTCTAGGTATTTTTTGATTTCCTCTTTGATTTCTTCGGTGATCTCTTGGTTATTTAGTAACGTATTGTTTAGCCTCCATGTTTTTGTGTTTTTTACGTTTTTTTTTCCCTGTAATTGATTTCCAATCTCATAGCGTTGTAGTCAGAAAAGATGCTTGATGTGATTTCAGTTTTCTTAAAGTTACCGAGGCTTCATTTGATCTATCCTGGAGAATGTTCTGTGTGCACTTGAGAAGAAAGTATAATCTGCTGTTTTCGGATGCAATGTCCTATAAATATCCATGAACTCTATCTGGTCTATTGTATCATTTAAAGCTTGTGTTTCTTTATTAGTTTTCTGTCTGGATGATCTGTCCATTGGTGTAAGTGAAGTGTTAAAGTCCCCCACTATTATTGTGTTACTGTCGATTTCCTCTTTTATAGCTGTTAGTAGTTGTTTTATGTATTGAGGTGCTCCTGTGTTGGGTGCATTTATATTTATAATTGTTATATCTTCTTCTTGGATTGATCCCTTGATCATTATGTAGTGTCCTTCCTTGTCTCTTGTAACATTCTTTATCTTAAAGTCTATTTTATCGATATGAGTATTGCTACTCCTCTTTCCTTTGATGTCCATTTGTATGGAATATCTTTTTCCATCCCCTCACTTTCAGTCTATATGTGTCCGTAGGTCTGAAGTGGGTCTCTTGTAGACTGCATATACACGGCTCTTGTTTTTGTATCCATTCAGGGAGCCTGTGTCTTTTGGTTGGAGCATTTAATCCATTCACATTTAAGGTAATTATTGATATATATGTTCCTATTACCATTTTCTTAATTGTTATGGGTTTGTTTTTGTGGGTCTTTTTCTTCTCTTGTGTCTCCCACTTAGAGAAGTTCCTTTAGCATTTGTTGTAGAGCTGGTTTGGTGGTGCTGAATTCTCTTAGCTTTTGCTTGTCTGTAAAGCTTTTGATTTCTCCATCGAATCTGAATGAGATCCTTGCTGGGTAGAGTAATCTTGGTTGTAGGTTCTTCCCTTTCATCACTTTAAATATATCGTGCCACTCTCTTCTGGCTTGTAGAGTTTCTGGTTAGAAATCAGCTGTCAACCTTATGGGAGTTCCCTTGTATGTTATTTTTCATTTTTCCCCTGTTGCTTTCAATAATTTTTCTTTGTCTTTAATTTTTGTCAGTTTAATTACTATGTGTCTTGGCGTGTTTCTCCTTGGATTTATCCTGCCTGGGACTCTCTGTGCTTCCTGGACTTGGATGGCTATTTCCTTTCCCGTGCTAGGGAAGTTTTCAACTATAACCTCTTCCAATATTTTCTCAGGTCCTTTCTCTCTCTCTTCTTCTTCTGGGACCCCTATAATGAGAATGTTGTTGCGTTTAATGTTGTCCCAGAGGTCTCTTAGGCTGTCTTCTTTCTTTTCATTCCTTTTTCTTTATTCTGTTCCGTGGCAGTGAATTCCACCATTCTGTCTTCCAGGTCACTTATCCGTTCTTTTGCCTCAGTTATTCTGTTATTGATTCCTTCTAGTGTATTTTTCATTTCACTTATTGTATTGTTCATCTCTGTTTGTTTGTTCTTTAATTCTTCTAGGTCTTTGTTAAACGTTTCTTGCATCTTCCCGTTCTTTACCTCCATTCTTTTTCTGAGGTCCTGGATCATCTTCACTATCATTATTCTGAATTCTTTTTCTGGAAGGTTTCCTATCTCCACTTCATTTAGTTGTTTTTGTGGGGTTTTATCTTGTTCCTTCATCTGGTACATAGTCCTCTGCCTTTTCATTTTGTCTGTCTCTCTGTAAATGTGGTTTTTGTTTCACAAGCTGCAGGATTGTAGTTCTTCTTGCTTCTGCTGTCTGCCCTCTGGTGGATGAGGCTATCTAAGATGCTTGTGCAAGCTTCCTGATGGGAGGGACTGGTGGTGGGTAGAGCTGGGTGTTGCTGTGGTGGGCAGAGCTCAGTAAAACTTTAATCCACTTGTCTGCTGATGGGTGGGGCTCGTTCCCTCCCTGTTGGTTATTTGGCCTGATGTGACCCAGCACTGGAGCCTACCTGGCTCTTTGGTCAGGCTAATGGTGGACTCTGGGAGGGCTCATGCCAAGGAGTACTTCCCAGAACTTCTGCTGCCAGTGTCCTTGACCCCACGGTGAGCCACAGTCACTCCCCACCTCTGCAGGAGACCCTCCAACACTAGCACGTAGGTCTGGTTCAGTCTTCCATGGGGTCACTGCACCTTCCCCTGGGTCCTCATGTGCACACTACTTTGTGTGTGCCCTCGAAGAGTGGAGTCTCTGTTTCCCCCATTCCTTTTGAAGTCCTGCAATCAAATCCCACTAACCTTCAAAGTCTGATTCTCTAGGAATTCCTCCTCCCATTGCCGATCCCCAGGTTGGGAAGTCTGACATGGGTTTCAGAACCTTCACTCCCGTGGGTGGACTTTGGTGGTATAAGTGTTCTCCAGTTTGTGAGTCACCCACCTAGGAGTTATGGGATTTGATTATATTGTGATTGCGCCCCTCCTACTGTCTTGTTGTGGCTTCTCCTTTGTCTTTGGATGTGGGGTATCTTTTTTTGGTGAGTTCCAGTGTCTTCCTGTCAATGATTGTTCAGCAGTTATTTGTGATTCCGGTGCTCTCACAAGAGGGAGTGAGCACACGTCCTTCTACTCTGCCATCTCTACTACTCTGCCAGATTTTCCTAAATCTCAGAGTGAAGAAAGTCCAGCCCAGCCACGCTGTTGTCCAGACTGCCTTTGGACTCTGTCTGTAACATCAGCCCTTCCCTTAGTCTCCAGCCTGCCCACCTGCCCACCCACCCTGCATCTCTGGACTCACCAGACCCCCAGGCTCATGAGCCAAGGTTTAAAATAAATCTCTTTCTCTCTGTCTCTCTCTCTCTTTCTCTCTCTCTCTCACACACACACACACACACACACACACACACACTCCTGGTTCTGTTTCTCTGAAGCACCCTGTCTAACAGAGGACTCTTAGAGGCACTAAGAGAGATCTACAAGGAAAAAAAACTACTTGTCCTTATTCTTACTATCATGTTCTTTATCACTCATTCCCTACATGATTTTGTCTAGTCTCAGTGGCTTTCAATTCCATCTTTACACTATAAACTCTAAGTTTATCTCTAGCCTGAACTTCTGCCCTAAACTCCAGAATCACCTATTCAACTGTTGGCTCAACATCTCCATTTGAATTTCTAATGAGCATTACAAATTTAACACATCAAACTTTCATTTTCATCCAGTTTTCTTCATTTCAGTATATGGTAATGCCACTATTCCAGTTGTTCAGCCTTTCTTTACCACTGAACTTCTGATCCATCAGGAAATCGTTTTATTTCTACCTTCCAAATGTTTCCAGACTCTAACCACTTTTTTTTAAATTAATTTATTTATTTTGGCTGTGTTGGGCTTCGTTGCTGTGCACGGGCTTTCTCTAATTGCAGTGAGCGGGGGCTACTCTTCATTGCAGTGCACGGCTCCTCATTGTGGTGGCTTCTCTTATTGCAGAGCACGGGCTCTAGGCTCATGGGCTTCAGTAGTTGTGGCACATGGGCTCAGTAGTTGTGGCTCGCAGGCTCTAGAGCGCAGGCTCAGTAGTGTAGCACATGGGCTTTGTTGCTCTGAGGCATGTGGGATCTTCCCAGACCAGGGCTCGAACACATGTCCCCTGCATTGACAGGCGGATTCTTAACCACTGCGCCACCAGGGAAGTCCCCAGAGTGATAGTATTTTAAATGAAATGCAAGATGAAGTAATTTGGAGTGTAAGCATAAAACATACTAAATGTAACGGTTATTAAGATACTAAAAACACAGTTTTGTTCATTTCTCAATCTAGAAATAAAACCAGTCAATGTTAAATTAAACACATGGGGGTCTAACATTTCCTTAATTCATTATTTTTTAGTTTGTATTACAAAATAAACATTTTTTCTGACTAGCAGAATTATCCCTCATCCTTACTCTGATCCACATCCATGATTTTTACCTGATTTTGTTTGCCTAGATACAACTCGGAGCCAGCGAGACCATGAAGTAGCCGGTAGAGATTACCACTTTGTTTCACGGCAGGCATTTGAGGCAGACGTAGCAGCTGGAAAGTTCATTGAGCATGGTGAATTTGAGAAGAATTTGTATGGAACCAGCATAGATTCTGTACGACAAGCGATCAACTCGGGCAAAATATGTCTTTTAAGTCTTCGTACACAGGTAAAACTATTTTGGTTTAGGGTGTTGTACTTGAGGACATTTTTCACAGAGTAATTTTTAGTGGAAACTGTATTTTGGTCCAAGAACCACAGGACCTAATTAAGTTCTCACACAGTTTTTTCACACTGATTCCCTATGAATTTAGGTTGCTAAATCTCTTTCAGTTTCCTCTGAGGGGAAAATATATATATTCCATACTTACATATATACACATGTACATGTTTTCTGAAACTTAAAATACAGTAACTGTAGTGCTGGTATAGTACTTTAGTATTTTAAAGGTTATAAAAGAATTTCCCTTTCCTGATTCTTATATGAGAAAAATTAGAATAATTAGAGTTCATTTTTATGGTTTTAAATGACATTGTTCAGGTATTAGCAAGTATCATAATGAGTGCTGGGTTGTATCTAACGAAATGTCCACTGTTCTATTATCTGTCATACAAAAGAAAACCTTCAAAAATTACTAACAATTGCTTTTTAGATTTCCATTAAAAATAAAATAATTTTAGAAATTTGGGATTTTTAAGATTGCGTTTGTTGTGAATTTTTTTTTTCTTTTTCTACATTGTACAGCTTTAGCATAAAACTTTCCTTAATGTGGTGGAATCTACTGTGTATGTCAACTCACAAGACATAGGCAGTGGTCATTAAAGAGATGTATATGAAAGAGAATTGAGGGACTTCCCTGGTGGCGCAGGGGTTAAGAATCCGCCTGCCAGTACAGGGGACACGGGTTCAAGCCCTGGTTTGGGAAGATCCCACATGCCGCGGAGCAACTAAGCCCGTGCACCACAACTACCGAGCCAGCGCTCTAGAGCCTGTGAACTACAACTGCTGAGTCCATGTGCCACAACTACTGAAGCCCATGTGCCTAGAGCCCGTGCTCCGCAACAAGAGAAGCCACCGCAATGAGAAGCCTGCGCACCACAATGAAGAGTAGCCCCCCCCCCGCTTGCCGCAACTAGAGAAAGCCCGCACGCAGCAACAAAGACCCAATGCAGCCAAAGATAAATAAATTTATTTTTAAAAAAAGAGAGAGAGAGAATTGACTCCAAAATGGCTTTCCTGAAATAGTAATTAGGTTTTCTTTATTTTTTAGTGAACAAAAGAGCTTATTAGTCTCTGTTTCATTGCTGTGCACGGGCTTTCTCTAATTGCAGTGAGTGGGGGCTACTCTTCATTGCGGTGCACGGGCTTCTCATTGTGGTGGCTTCTCTTGTTGCAGAGCACGGGCTCTAGGCCCATGGGCTTCAGTAGTTGTGGCACGTGGGCTCAGTAGTTGTGGCTCGCAGGCTCTAGAGCACAGGCTCAGTAGTGTAGCACACGGGCTTTGTTGCTCCGAGGCATGTGGGATCTTCCTGGACCAGGGCTCGAACACATGTCCCCTGCATTGACAGGCGGATTCTTAACACTGCGCCACCAGGGAAGTCCCCAGACTCTAACCACTTCTCACCAACCCCACTGCTACCACCCTACTCCAAGACATCATCATCTTTTGCCTAGATTACTGTGATATGCTCTTCCCACCCGTATTTTCTCTTCTCAATACTACAGCCACAGTGAACCTGCTAAAATAAAAGTGAGATCAAGTCACTGCTCTGCTTAGTCGCCTATAGCCTGGCATGATCTTCCTGACCTCAACTCTTACTACACTTTTCCTTCTCGTTTTATACCAGCCACACTGGCATCTTTGCTGCTCCTCCATATTCCAACAGCTTCTGCCTCAGAGCCTTTGCATTTGCTATCTCTTATGCCTGAAACATCCAATCTCCATATGCTTACTCTCCCTCACTTCCTTTAGGTCTCATTTCAAACATTATCTTATCAGTGAGACCTGTCTTATTCTAGATAAAATCTAGAACATCTCTCATGCCCCATCTCCCAGCACTCCTTATCCCTTCTCCCCAACTTTATTTTTCATTGTATTTATTCGCCATCTGACATATTGCATATTTGTTATCTGTCTCCCCAAACTAGAATGTAATGGCAAAGACTTTGTCTATTTTACTCACCGGTACTTATTTTTAGATTCCCCAGTATCTAAAATAGTTCCTAACATAGTTAGGAGATAGTTCTAACTAGTACTCAATAAATATTTGATGAATGAATGAATGATTGAAATAGAGCTGAGTATGTGGAATAAGGATGATGATGAAAGGGTCAAAGAAAAACTTCAGCTTTGTCAAATGTTTGGCCTATGACTAGCCTTAGAAATAATTTCTGCCTAAAGATGATTGTTTTTGCTCTTAGGTAGTACTCTGTGTTGAGGGAGGGAGACAGTATAACAAATAAAAAAAGGAAGAGAAAACTATTTGTTCTTCACCACCTCCTTCCTGTGCTTCATGGGTCATTCCATTTGCTATAATAAGTCCTCATCTATCTGATAAAGCTGAGAATTAGAAAGCAAAAATCTCCTTCAAAAGTAGTAATAGATATAACTAATTCGTTGCACTTAGCTTTTACTTCTGAACTCGCACAAGTCTCTGACAAGCTTAGATATCTTGTTTCTAACATCCGACAGATTATAAGGGCTTATTATGTGTGTGACCCTTTAATGGACGTGTCAGTTCAGAGCGTACATACCCCTGCCATGAGACAGGGTAGGGGAAGTCTTAACCTGAGGAAGGGAGTTTCTGATGGAAATTACAGGTCACATAGAGGAGATAGTTCTAACCAGGAATTTGCAAAAACTCAGTGGAAACATATATCTGGGACTTTACAAACTTCTTTCTCATGGACAAGTCCTAACTTTGATATGTGATAGACTCCAGGAGAAACAGAATATGCATTTGCCGTCAACTAAGTTTTAAAAAATGTGTTGGGTTGAATGAGAGATCTGGAGTACCACAGTGGACACTTTAGGGCCACTGAGAAAAAAAAAAGGTATCTTTTTTTCCCTTTTTCCAGAGTATTTTTTAGAAGAATTTTTCAAACCATATTTGAGAATATAAACTGTTTTAAATCAAGTAAAAGTAAATAGTGTGAAGCTGGTGCCAGGGCCTGACTAACCAAGTACTTAGACTGAAAGCTTTCAGGCCTCATAGCACCTGGATAACACCTGAATCAAATGCTAGAGGGTGGAGTAGCAAACAGGAGTACCCCAAGCGTTGTGATCTCGGTTCAAGGCACAGAAGAGCTGAGAATAGTTTGGCAACAAGAATAAAAATGCACTGACTTTTTTTCTTTGAAGTCTAGAATAGGAAATGAATATACCTAGGATCATGGTTAAATGTATGAACTAACTGTTGGGGTTTTTTTTTTCTAACTTTAAAAATATATAATTTGTAAACATCTATTACATAAACCACATGTTTAAAGGCTCTTGAAAGTATGCAGAAACTCTGAGAGTTTCCTGTTTCTTCTCATCTGGTAACCTAGAAGTCAAAGACATTATTCAAAATCACAGTTTAATAATTATTCCTTGAAAACTATCTTTTAGCACAATTATGTTTAGCAGTGAAAAGAGCTGACCCCTTGTAAAGCATTAAAGATTAATAGTTACCTTTGCTTTATGCTGTTATTTTTTCTCTTACATTTGAATTATTAGCTTTAATGAGAAAATTGAGCTCTTTCAAAGGGTGTCCAAAACATGTTAACATATTTCACAAAACATCTACAAGTTCTCGTATAAAATATACCCAGAAAGACAAGCTCTTCTAATAGAAAAATTAAGGCTGAGATTTTGTGATGCAAAATTACATGCAAATATAATCTGTTTCTGAGGGTTAGGAGACCGGGAGCTTAGTTCAGCTGGGAGCTTAGTTCAGCTGGGTGGCTCTGGCTCAAGATCTCTCCTAAGGTTACAGTTAAGATGTCAGCTGGGCCTGCAGTCATCTGAAGGCATGACTAGGACTGGAGGAAGTGCTTCCAGGAATTTTCTTCACATAGCTGTTAGCTAGGGGCCTTAGTTTCTTGCCATGTGGACCTTTCCTTAGGATATGACAGCTGACTTCTCCCAGAATAAGCAGTCCAAGGGAGAAACAACCAAGATGGAAACTGCAGGGCCTTTATATGACCTAGCCTCCAAAACCACACTCCATCACTGCCACTTTATCCTCTTGAAGCAAGCCTCTAAATCCAGCCCACACCCAAGGCAAAGGCAACAGATTCCAACTCTTGAAGGGAGGAGTACCAAGCATCTGTGGACATATTTTTAAAACCACCAGGTAATCTAACATTTTATAAGTACTTTAGGCATCAATAAATTACATGTGAACATATTTAGGGCTGAGGAATATTTTATCTGTGAACTTTGAGCTTTTTACTCTCCTCTGAGCAATGACCACGAGGATCAGGTAGATAAAATCAAATAATGTTCAAAGCATTATCACAGTCTATTGTCTGTGTCCACATTCCCTCTAACAATAGCTGTGTTACTTGCCTCTCTCCCAAACCCACCCAGGACCTACTCCAGTTCTTGCAGAAGATCCTTATTTCCTTTCTTATGAGCATAGGAAATGTCATACTCCCACAGCAGGGCTACTTTCCACACATAGCAAAACACTTTTGATATGGCACTTTGTCAAAAGGTGTGAACAGTTCAAATAAATTCATACTCTAAAATTCTATAAAGTTGCCCTTGTTTTCACACAGACTTAGCTCTAGTGAACTTTGATAGATTCCTGTGGCATGAGTCTCCCTTTCAGAAGTCATGCCGCTTTTCCCCTAGTAAGAAGGCTTTATTTATGTGTTCAGTGAGCCACAGAGACTTTCTGCCCTGCAAAATCTAGATCTGCTTGATATATTTAAAGATACAAGGATCTCTCAGATAACAGACAAGTTATGATGGTGAGGTTTTTATATCAGTTCCAAAACCAAAACACCTTATTTGATCTATAATATTGCTCCTACAGAACTTCACCAATGCATCAGAAAATGTGTTCCAAGTTAAAACTTATTACTGTGGGAATTGATTGCTTCCTGTAGTACTCACGCTAGTTCTCTAGCCAGAAAATCCGGGACACCCCTACTTTGTCCTGGTCCCATGCAGTGGTGCCAGTAGCAGGGAAGGTAAGAGCTGTCTCTGTGGCTCGGAGTCCTGTAGCAGTAGCAGTGACAGAGGACAAATCTGCACTTCTGATGTCTCAGCCTGTTTATATCTAAAGGCTCTTCTAACAAGTATTATACATTCAAGGACTGACTTTATGTCTAAATCATGGAGATCATCTGCTTCCTAGAAAGGTAACACTGCACTCACTTGCATCAGCCATGTATTAATAATTAGCTTATTGGTCTTTAGTTGAATTTTCCTTAAATATTGACATTAACAGACCTTTGACAGTTGACAGCCAGTTATGCTCAAGATTAATATCTGGTATTTATAGGTAAGACTTATTTATCCATCCACAGGGAATATCACCCTCATTTTATTGAAAGATTTCCAAAGTATAGTTTAAAATATTTTTGTTTTAAAGTAGAATGAATCATGAACATATTTTTCCTTATAATAGGCATTGTCTTAAGAATTGTGTTCTAAGGCTATGCTGATCATATTGGATAGCACAGATATTGAGCTTTTCATAATCACAGAAATTCTACTGGACAGTGCTGTACTAAGGAATCAATGTGCTATCCCATGAGCTATTTTTACAGCAGGACAATATGGAAAATAATATAAAGGAGTACTGGTGCGAAATTCTAAAAGCTTAGGTAAATGTTATAAACCTGTCTTACGTGTTATATAACAAAGAATAATGAATATTGCAGAAAGTTGAAACAACCCAATTATGGAATATTTATGAATTTTCTTTGACCAAAAACCTATTTTTAAGAAAAAAATTCAGTACATTATTAAGAGCAAGCAAGTTTGTGTGTGTGTGTGTGTGTGTGTGTGTGTGTATGTTTAAACCTAATAAAAATTTGCAACTTCAGGCTGAACTTCCTTGAGTTTCTTTTTTTCTATAAAAATATGGTACTACCTTAAAAAAATCGTTTTATTGAGGTATAATTTATATTCAATAAAATGCACCCACTTTAAAGTGTTAAGTTAGATAAATGCATACACCAGTGTACTACCACCCCAGTCAAGATATAGAACTTTCCTTCACCTCAAAGAGTGTCCTTTACCACCTTGCAGTCAATACCTTCCAGCCCACCCTGATCCCATGCAACCACTGATCTAATTTGTCTTTAAAAATTGGTTTTACCTTCTCAATGTTCATATAAATGGAATCATATAGTATGTATTCTTTTTGTATCTGACTTCATTGTTGTTGTTGTTGCATCTCTTTTCGTTGCTGTCATTTAGTATCACTGTATGAATACACAGTACCACAGTTTGTTGAACTGTTTCTCTGTTGGCGGGTATTTGGGTTGTTTTCAGATTTTGGTTATTATGAACAAAACTCCTATGGGAGTTTGTATATAAGTCTTGTTTTGAACATATGTCTTGTTGTGAACATGTTTTTATTTTTCTTGAGTAAATACCTGGAGTAGGATTGTTTGGTCATATGATACGAATGTCTTGGGACTTCCCTGGTGGTCCAGTGGTTAAGAATCTGCCTTCCAATGCGAGGGACACGGGTTCGATCCCTGGTTGGGGAACTAAGATCTCACATGCTGCGGGGCAACTAAGCACGTGTGCTGCAACTAAAGAGAAGCCTGTGTGCTGTGACGAAGAGCCCACGTGCCACAACTGAGACCCAACTAAGCCAAAAATAAATAAATTTAAACAAAAAAGAATATCTTAACTTTGTAAGACATTTCCTGTTTTCCAAAGTGGTTGTACAAGGGCCATGATGTATGAAAGATCTAGTTGTTCCACATAGTCACCTGCAGTTGGTGTGGTCTGGTACTGCCTTTTGAAGGACTCTGTTACTAGGTAATAGTACTCAGTCTTAGTTGTGACTTCCCTGCAGAATCAATTTGCTCCAGATAATCACTCTCAAGGAAGCATTTCCTGTAATGAGACAGCCATCTCCAAATTAGAAACTGTTAGTTTATATATATTCATAACTTAAAAATGACCCCGATAGTAATCTTATCTTGGTTGCCCCCTATTTTATTTCTGATTGTAGAAGTGGGAAAGAAATCCCTTTCATCTTTGGAACAGCAAGGAAAAAACAAGGAAGAATCCCCTGGGCTGTGGGCCAAGGGGGATGAGTAGAGGATTTTCCTCTACAGCAACATTAATAGAAATCTAATGTGAGCCACATACGTAATTTTGTGACATACTATTTAGTAGTAAAAAGAAACAGATGAAATTAATTTATAAATTTTTAACCCAATACAGCTAAAATATTATAATTTAAACACACAATCAATATAATAATTATTGAGATATTTTACATTCTTTTTTTCATACTAAGACTTAAAAATTTGATGTGTACGTTACACTTTATCACAGTACAGATGCTAAATTTTCAACAGTTGAAGTGAAAAAATGTAGCCTTACCAAAACAATATTTATGTTTAATGAAGAAAACTTCTACACTGCTTCAGTTTTTTTACATTTAAATTTAATTAAAATTAAAAGAAATTTAAAATTCACTTTCTCAGTTGCACTAGTCACATTTCAAGTGCTCAGTAGAGCCATACATATGAGTTGCTACCATATTGGACCACGTAGTTCTAGACAGCTGTCTGTGGGACAGGAAGAGGAAGATGGAGGTGAGACATATTTGTTATTGCAACTCAGGTCACTGTAGAAATACCAGTACTATTTGTGTGAAATTCGAAAAAAAAAAATTTTTTAGCTGTATGATTTTTTTTTTTTTTTTTTTTTTTAGCTGTATGATTTTGAATAGATAACTTAATCTCCCTAAGCTTCACTATCACCATCTGTCTGTAAAACAGGACAGTAATCATACCCCTCAGATCAAAGTGAAGATTGAGAATGCATGCAAAGCACATTGTAGAATGACTGGCAGCTTTTTGAAAATGAGTAAGTGGTAGCTTTTAAAAATCCAAATGATTCTTTGGATGGAGGCTGTCTGTACTTTCTTTTTCATTTTTAAAAGCATCGAGAGTTTAAAAAAACCTGTTTGAAAATGGCATTCATTGATTCCCTAAGTATTGCCTCTTAGGCCAGCTGCTCACTGGAACACAAAGACAGAAAGAACATGGTCCCACCTTCAAGGACCCCAGAGTACCCAATGTTAGAAACAACACAGTGGTGGGCTAATGTCCAAATGAGAAAAAGTAAAACCAAAGAGAATAACATATTTATCCAACAACCCCAAAGAAAAGAAGCTCTGCAGATAAAAGTGAGTTTATGAATTGAAAATCTTACAGTTTGTATAGTTCTATACTTACTTTAAAATCAGTATCCACAATTACAATAATTAAGATTTAAGAAATTAGATTGACATGGATTAAATGCTTAATGATCAGTAGTAGCCTTTATTTCTGCCACATGGAAGACGCTGCTTTGTTTTCCCTTCCTTCAATTGTTATTTCCTGAGCGGTGCTTTTTTTTTAGTTTAGTAGTTTGTATTTATCTGGCAGAGAAAAAAAGATGGAGTCAGTTCAATTAATTCAAAAGTCTGAAATACAGAATCTTTTAAAGTTATTACTGTTAAGTATAAAACTTAAAATAACTAAACATGAGTAAAATAAGTGATTGAAATAAGTAAAATTACATTTATAATACAATACAGCATTTCTTCTTAGTATAACAATAAATATCCTTCGGACAGGTAAGATCTCATTTTTTAAATCTAGAAGTTGATGCAATATTAAAGGAACTTCTTAAAATATTTGTTTTTAAAAGTTATTTCTGTATAACTGATTCACTTTGTTATAAAGCAGAAACTAACACACCATTGTAAAGCAATTATATTCTAATAAAGATGTTAAAAAAAAAGTTATTTCTACCATGTAATAATCTAAAAAATCAAAAAGTCAAGATTAAAATTATGGGCTTTTATTCTTTAAGACTTATAGATATTGTCATTGAATTATTTGCAAGTTCTTGATCTGTGCTAAACTGAGTCCTGAAATAAGTCATATATATGTGAGATTTACATACACATAATTTATGCTCATTGTAAATAAGGGGCCAAGTAACTTTCACATTATTTCAGTTGTAATAATGCGAAGTCTTTATTAGTAGCAAACTTTTTTCACCATATAAAAAAATCATCTACCTTTTCCCATATATTAGCGATTCACAATTTAAATATTTGGGAGCCACTTTTTAAATTTCTGAAGTCAAGATTTAAATATGTTATGTATATCTCATTTTTGCCCTTCTTTGCATTTGCAGATCTCTCTTAATGAGACCACAGTATTTGAAATTTCATGTTATAGAATATATCAATCAAAGGATGAAATCACTGTAGAATATTGGGTTAGCTTTTTAAAGGAACTTCTCTCTCTAAATGCTATAATATATTGAGAAATAGCTGGGCTTGGGACTCTCCCTAGGTGGGTGTAGGAATCAGCATATCACCTTGAGTGCCATCCCTTCACTGTCCACCACCACAGAACACTGTTAAGAGCATACTTAATAGTGTATGCTCTTAATACACTATTAAGAAAAGAAGTGACAAAAGAACAGCACAGACTAAGGAGAGTATGTGAAGGCCAGGGGATTATGGTGTGTGAACATTTGTTATTTTTTGGCCACATTGTTTTTCTCTGGTGCATTACCTCTGGCCCATGGTGTGCATCTGGGTGGGGCCCTGTTAATAAACTCAGTGCTCAAATGCTAAACTGACTTTGGTGGCAGAGTGACAGAAAGGCGGAAAAGAGGGTGGGCACCTCAATTCCATCATCAGAGCCCTGATAAGATGGGCATGTGCTTCCTGCTGAAGCCACCCCTGTTTCACCAAACTTCCCTTCAATTGTGTGAATTCAGCCTTAAACGCATGTGTGTGCATATGCACACACACACACATGCACAGTCTCTCTCTCTCACACACACACACACACACAGCATTAGCTATACTGGGAGAGGCAACTGAGAGAAGTTTCATTCATAAGTAACTCACTGTAAAGCTAGTGTCTCAAAGAAATTCAGAATACTGTATGCCACCACATACAGCTGTGCAATTTATTCATTGCGCAGAGACTACAATGTGAATGGGACCCCCAACTCTGTGCAGTGTACAATCTGCACAATTGTACATGGCAGCCCTGCAGGGACTCTGTGAATATTTGTATAATTTCGGTATGAAAGTAAGAGGCTTTGGCTGTGTTGGTTAATCTGAGAAAGCAGGTTGGGAAAGAGTATGATAAGGGAGCAAAGAGGAAGGTAGCGATGAGAATGAAAGGAATCACTGTAAAAGCAGTAGCAAGTAATTCCCTGCCAGTGCCTCACCTGAAGTGCCTTCTTGCCCTGTGCTGATGTTACATTTTGACCCCTGGTGGATTCTAGAGCAGAAACCACAACATCTCAATATTCCATTCCACCTCTATTGTTACTACAGTAGAAGTAATAAGATTCAATGTTAAAAGATTCAGTTTATTGACAGCTTTTTGTGAAAAAGTCATGTCTGTCATTTATATCTATAGACTTATAATTGTAAAAATTACCTTTAGGTTGTCTTACTTGTTTTTTCCATTGGCCTTTTCTTGTTTTACTTTTCTTTCCTCACATGTATTCCCCTGAGAAAGGGAGGACAGATGAGGCACAAGATTGAGGAAATTAGAAGAGGATTTGACAGGAGAAGAGAGAGCCAGAACATAGTGGGGCAAAGTGGAAGAGAGATCACTACAGAGAGAGAGGAAGTGAGGAGGAAAGAAAAAAGCCAAAAACAGGAGAGAAAAAGTCACAGAAGGAGAGAGAACTTAAATTTGAGTCTTAAATCCAAATGATGTTCCAACCTCCTCCAAAAATGTCTTTATCCTTTCCGATGGAGCCCATTGTTAAATTTCACAGTTTCCCCCACTCTTTCTCTTTTTAGCCCTGGTTTCATAAACAGAGAATGAACCTGGCTGCTTAGTATTCCAAGGGTTTGATTTTCGGTAGTTAAGAGGAAAGTGGAAAAGAAAGATGGGTGGGGAAGGGGAGGACACTCCCAGTATTTCTTAAATGATTTCCCTCTTATTTCTTGAATCTCTATCCTTTGTCTCATTTCTTTCCATCTTGGAAAAATACCACGGGATCATAGATAAGCCTATTGTTTGGGCTCACTGTAAAGAAATCAGCAAAGTTAAGGAGAATAAAGCTTAGAAAGGTAAGAAATTGAAAGTCAATAAAGGAGAAAGATGGACCCAGATCCAGAGAAGATGGGTTTAGCCTGGGCCCTGCCTTGTAGCCTTTTCATAAAAACAGTACATTTGCAGTGCCACTTTACCCAAAACCTTACTCAAAAAGGGGAAAAAGTGTCATTCTTTCAAACTGCTGAGAGGTTGGAGAGATGAATTGGAGACCATGGTCCCCAACTAGCCCTGCCCAGGAGTTGTGTGAATGTGAATCTGATGGGGTTAATAGAAACAGTGATTTGTTTTACTGCCGTGGGAGCAGTTATTATTCTGGCTCCTGCCTAGAATAGAAATCAGATTTACAAACTCACTTTCCGTCTACATTCAGTCTAAATTCAATGGGGCAAGGGATTAAAATTCTACTAATCTTTGCTTTTCTTGGGGTGAAGAGTGTTGAGTGTGAAAGGGGAAAAAAGAAGTGATTCAGAGGAGTGTGATAAGGGGGAAAGAAATGCTAATCAGAGGGAAAATTGAAAAACTGTACAATCCTAAGTAAGGAAAAGTGAGAGGATATAGGAAAGGAAAGCAGGAAGAATGAGAAAGTACATGAAAGAAAACAAACAGGGAAAATAATTAATACTTCGTGAAAACTGCATCCCAAATGTGTATATTGTACCATCTTCGTGATTTAACAAGCTCAAGAGTGGAATTTTGCTGCACGTTTGCTGTATCTTTCCTCAGCTCCTGATTTCCAGAGCCCCATTTCAAGCTGCCTGGTAAATTTACATAGATGGGCCACCAGGACCACAAATATGAGCTAAGAAAATCATAGCAGCAGAAAGGGCCTTGAGACAGCCAGTCATGCCCTCCTCATTCCCCCACCCATATGCACACACATTTGATAGCTGAGGAAACTGAGGCCCAGAGAGATTAAATGATGTGTTCATGAAACAGAGGAAGTGCAGTTAGAACTCAAACCTACGGCTTTTGATTCTAAGTTCAGTGTTTCATAGCTGATTTCTTCACCTTTTCCTTCCAGATTTTCTTCCTTTTCCCAGTTTGCTTCATGGACTCACTACCTTCTAGTCATGTTGCCTTCCAAACTGTGTCCTCCTCAGTCCTTTTTTTCTCGTGTCCACACAGGTAGTCAGTCATTAAAGCTTGTTGACTGTGTGTTCATGTCCTTGTTCTCATCTCATTGCTTCTTGCCTGGCCAAGACTTTTGGTACCCTTCACCTAGACTATTATAATGACATTCTGCCTCTAGCCTCTTCCAGCTTCTCTTAGAGACTGCAGTCAGAGTATTCATCCTAAAATGTAATACTAATTTTGTCATTTCCTTGGCTTTCAGTGACTCCTCCTTACCTACCAAGTAGTACTTTCCAAACTCCTTAGTGTGGATTAAAACCCCCATGAACTGGCTCCTGCCTTGCTTTCCAGCTGCTTCTCTTGCTACTCCTAAATTAAACATGCCCAGCACTGTCTCATCCCTTTGATTTTGCCCACACTGTTCCTTATATCCAGGATATTCTTGTTTCCCCTTTCCTAACTCAAAGACTGCCTCCTTCATAGAATCTTTCATGATTTTCTCTCTTGAGCTAAAACTAAGTTCTCCACTTTTCTCATATAGGGCCTATAACATTCCTATTTATGTTATTTGTGCACATGTCTTGAGGCCAGGCAATAGGTCCTGTTATTTATTTTTAATCTCTCCCAGAGCCTGTCACAGTGCCTCATATATAATAGATAGGCAATGAACGCTTGTTCAGTTGAACAAAATTGAGTTTGTGCCAGAAGACAGGTAAAAGAATCAGTCATATATAAGATGAAAATAAAAGTATCAATGTCCTACATTAATTTCAAATTTCCATGGCTAAAATAAGGAGTGCTTCAGAATGTACGAAGAATGTACTAATTATATGCTCCTGTACTAATTATGTATTTGTGGTAAGGCTGTTGCTAGATTTATCCTTGTCTTTAGAAAATAAGAGGAAAATGTTTGCCTGTGTAGGATATCTCTGGAAGTTTTACAGATTTGATTTCTTTTTGAAATAAAATTTGGGATAGAAATTGATAGATGAAAATTCTATATATTGCGAAGAAAATTTTGTATTTTTCTTATAAACCATGATAGCATTTTCCTACATTGTTTTCAGGTTTAATACTGTAGATTGGAATATAGGTAAAACCACATTACAATGAAGTTCACCTGGTATTTTGGACACTAAATTCCAGTGGGAAGGCCCAAAGACAAATCCCACTTGTATAAATAGGTTTCCTATAATCATTTGCTTTTTAAAAATTTTATTGAGCTAACATTTATTTATAACATTATATGAATTTCATGTGTACAACTTTATATTTCTACTTCTGTATATCTTACAATGTGCTCCCCACCAAAAATTTATTTTCCTTCTGTCACCATACACTTGATCCCCTTTACCCATTTAGCCCTCCCCAACAATCATTTGCTTTTTTTTTTTTTTTTTTTGGTAGGACTTTTGCAAAAGTGACTAAAAATGTCTTCAAGTGTTTTTGGTATTTTTTTCCTCTCCATTTACATTCAGTGAAGTGTGCTTCTGTGTTCCTTCCATGATGTTCTTTTATGTGCATGACTGGAGCTGAGGCCTATTCAACCCCCCAGAAGTTAGACAGTAACTTAGAAGTGGGTCAGCAGCAAGTAAGGGCAGAAATCTCCACCGGTGCCTACACGACAGCCTCTACTTCAAACACTTGTTACAAGTTAAAGATCCCGAGATATGGAAATATGTAAGGAAAAAACTGCCAGAAAAAAACATTAAATGGTATCACCTGACAGCAAAGCAGAAGCCAAAGACGTAAGCAGGAAGAAAAGAGGGGCTAGGTGGTTTTAGATTTACCAAGAAATTGAGTTGTGGATCAATTCCCTTCCAAATCAGCAGGAATAAGAGGCCGTATCATGTTCAGGTTCTGCCCGCAGAGCTACCTTGGGAGTGGTTCACGCCCAGTGAGTTAGACATTCAGGGAACTAGGGAACTCTATCAGCACAGAAAAAAGCAAAGTGATGCCTACCACTTGAAAGATAGCATGAATATAGTCTTTGAGACAGTTTCTGCAGGATAGGACTCTCACAATGGAGCAAAGGCAGGAAAGGGAATGCATCAAAACATCTAGCTGGATTCCTTTGTTCTTAACTACTCTGTTCTAGGACCCAGAGGTGACTGCTTGATACCAGGGATCACAAAGAAATGTAGTGGAATTTGTTTCATACCTGAAGTGTCTGAATCAGTTCTCCTGCTCCTGTAAAAATAAATAGCACATTTCAAAGTTTTGCCAGTATAACCACAAATACTTAGAAAAGAATTACTAGGTATGAGATAATCATTCTCTAAGTACTTTGTAGGTAGTAATGAAACATATTTAGCAAGCCAAGGGTATTATTCATTATAATACATCTTAGAGTAAAATTACCTAAATTTTTGTAACGTGTAAGCTATCCAACATGTAAAAGCTGTAAAAGTGAGTTGTATGTAATTACGTATAACCTATTTTTATTGTAACTATCACCTGTCACTCAGTGAGGCTGTGACCATCCCTATCCTGCTACCTCTCGAGCCCCTGAAAATTCATTTGAGGTTGAGACTCAAACAAGCTAACTGCTGCTGCTCTGGGGCTTCCGTAAACAGAGTCAGTTGTGTTGGGAATATAGGCTCTCATAGACACGTGGGGTACATTCTGGAATGGATGGGTGACTGGGGTTACAGTGCCTACTCTACTAGCTCTTCATCATAGTCTCTATGGCCCTGATGGGAATCTTGTAGGTGAATAACATACCCAAGTATTTGTCCAAGTTAATATACTTCTTATGGTTTAGTGGATAAAATAGGAGACTAGCTGTCAGTTTTTCAGGCTATTTCACTTTCAGAAATGTCTTTGGATAAAGAAGTTTGTTTTCTGCATGCCTGATTTTAAAAATTAATATCAAAAAATACTTATTTTCGTAACCTCATTGACATGCTAAAATATAAACTTAAGTCAGTTAATTTTCACCAAATCTCTGTTCCTTGGCTACATTTCAGTAACTCTTTTGGAAGTATTGCTGTTTGAGTAAAAGGGTTTGGGAAGAATAATTATCCTTAGATAATATCTTCCCAGATAAATGTGCAAAGACATTATTCTGATCCATTTAAGAGGTCTGGCAAATCCATGCAGTTCAGGTTCTACAATGGATCTTAAAGTTAATTAGGAATTTTCTGAGAAGTTTGCAAATAACTACTCATGTACCAAGTAGGTCTGGTGATTTAAATAAGGTTGAGTTTAATGATAAAAGTTTTCAAGAGACTGAGAAATATCAAGTAAGTGTACTTTAAAAAAAAATAGGTGCAAATTAAAATAAAGCCTGCCAGTATCCTCTTTAAAACAAAGGGAAGAGTCACAGTAGCACTATTGCCAAGGTATGAGAAGGAATATAAATGCTTTATAAAGTAAATCCTTCACTTCTAAAGCACCTAAAATGACATTACACAAGTCTCCATCGTCTTTCACTCATCTAGATTTAAGTTGCTCAATTTACATTTGAAAGACCAATGAATCTGAGGGCAAAATATTCAACGACGTCATTGTTTAATTTCTTTTTTCCATTGTTCCAAAGTATACTGTTAGAAAGTGTCACTGAAATCCATGGTCTTGGAGAAGAAAAATGAATATATACTAGAATTTATTTATCACTCTCACGGTGTCCTGACTTAATCCTGCAATTGTCCCAGGATTAAGCATCAGTGAATCCCATTCTGTTCTTTGATCTTATCACATCTTTCATTTATAATGAACATTCTCAAATTAGGCTCTAGCTAGTAATTAAGTTCCTGATGTAAATAGGCAATAAAATATAATTTATGCTTGATTAAATTGGACTTAAAAGGATTAGTTAGAACCAAAATTTGTTTTTTGCTTTGTTTTTATCTATTTCTTTCTTTCTCTACAGTAGAGTCAGCAGATAGATCACATAGGAAGCTGAGAGACTGAAGGGCAGGGCCTGGAAGAGTTTGGGATTTGCTAACCACGATCTTTTTCAACCTTTAAAATTCTAAGATTTTTGCTATTTATATAGGCATTCATTTTCTTTTCATTTCTAATAGTGATCATAATAGTGAGACTAACAAAATTTTGCACCTGCAGATCATTTTTCAACCTAAAAACTTAAGTTCTCTCTACAATTTTTAATATTTAAAAAAACTGCTAAGAGCTTATCTAATACTCAGAGGATTTTTAGGGCAGCGAGACTGTTCTTTATGTGGATACGTGTCAGTATGCATGTGTCAAAACCCACAAAACTGTGCAACACAGAGAGTGAACCTTAAACTAGGGACTATAGTTAATAATAATGTATCAATATTGTTCATTAATTGTAACAAATGTACCACACTAATGCAGGTGTTAATAATAGGGGAAACTGGGGATGCGAGGAGGGTGAGGAGGTGGCAGTGGGGTGGGTATATGGGGCTGTATGTACTATCTGCTCAATTATTCTGTAACTCTAAAACTGTACTTAAAAAAAGTTTATTAATTATTTTTTTTAAGTTTTTTTTTCTTTTAAAGGCATTAAAAGTTAATCCAGTGCTTCAGGGCTTCTATTATTTGCAAAAGGGCAAGGAAAGAAGTTGAAATGATTTAAACAGTTAACCTTGTTAGATTTTGAATCGTGTGTTTCTGAAGCCTTAGACAAGGGCAGGACAGAATTTGAGACATAATGAATGAAATAAATCAGAAGGAAGATGTCAGAATGATCAGACCTGATTAATCATTATTTAGGACAAATTGCTAGATTGGATGGATTCATTTGTATCTCATTTGTTTTTTAGAAATCTTACGCTTTTCTACGAAAGTCATACTCATACATAGCAAAAGATATATTTTCTATTGAGTGGCACCTGCTTCTATACCTTTGCCTCTTACATTCTTTGTTTTTTTCTCACTACTTCTGACAGATGATTGATTACTTTTTAAATCTCCCTTCCTTCTTTCTCCTCTAACACATCAGACTTCCAGTAGTCCTCCTGGGCATTATTTAGTTCCACTGAAAGAACTCAGTGGTTACCATCAAGAAATAATAGATCAGTGTTCTGAGGGAAATTTCTCTATTTCAGCTACTTCTCCACCCTCAATCTGAAGCGGGAAAGTTTCTTCCATCTGGAAAATAAATAAATAAATACAAGCATTCCATCCGAAAGCAGCAGAATACACATTCTTTTTAAGTGCATATGGAACATTCTCCAGGATAGATCACATGATGGGCCACAAAACAAGCCTCAGTGAACTTAAGAAAATTGAAATCATATCAAGCATCTTTTCCTACTACAATGCTATGAGCTTAAGAAATCAACTACAAGAAAAAAACTGCAAAAAACCACAAATACATGGAGGCTAAACAATATGCTACTAAACAACCAATGGATCACTGAAGAAATCAAACAGGAAATAAAAAAAAATACCTAGAAACAAATGAAAATGAAAATACGATGATCCAAAACTTATGGGACACAGCAAATGCAGTTCTAAGAGAGAAGTTTATATCAATACAATCTTACTTCAGGAAACAAGAAAAATCTCAAATAAACAACCTAACTTTACACCTAAAGCAACTAGAGAAAGAACAAACAAAATCCAAAGTTAGTAGAAGGAAAGAAATCATAAAGACCAGAGCAGAAACAAATGAAATAGAGATGAAGAAAACAATAGAAAAGATCAATGAACTAAAAGCTGGTTCTTTGAAAGGATAAACAAAATTGATAAACCTTTAGCCAGGCTCATCCAGAAAAAAAGGGAGAGGGCTCAAATCAATAAAATTAGAAATGAAAAAGAAGTTACAGCTGACACCACAGAAATACAAAGGATCATAAGAGACTACAACAAGCAACTCTATGCCAAAAAAATGGACAACCTAGAAGAAATGGACAAATTCTTAGAGAGGTACAATCTCCCAAGACTGAACCAGGAAGAAATAGAAAATATGAACAGACCAAACACAAGTACTGAAATTGAATCTGTGATTTAAAAACTCCCAACAAACAAAAGTCCAGGACCAGATGGCTTCACAGGTGAATTCTATCAAACATTTAGAGAAGAGTTAACACCTATCCTCTGAAGCTATTCCAAAAAATTGCAGAGGAAGGAACACCTGCAAACTCAGTCTATGAGGCCACCATCACCCTGATACCAAAACCAGACAAAGATACCACAAAAAAAGAAAATTACAGGCCAATATCACTGATGAACTTAGATGAAAATATACTCAACAAAATACCAGCTAACCAAATCCAGCAATACATTAAAAGGATCATACACCATGATCAAGTGGGATTTATCCCAGGGATGCAAGGATTTTTCAACATTTGCAAATCAATCAGTGTGATACACCACATCAACGAATTGAAGAATAAAAGCCATATGATCATCTCAATAGATGCAGAAAAAGCTTTTGACAAAATTCAACACCTATTTATGATAGAAACTCTCCAGAAAGTGGGCATAGAGGGAACCTACCTCAACATAATAAAGGCCATGTATGACAAACCCACAGCTGATATCATCTCAATGGTGAAAAACTGAAAGCATTTCCTCTAAGATCAGGAATAAGACAAGGATGTCCACTCTCACCACTTTTATTCAACATAGTTTTGGAAGTCCTAGCTATGGCAATCAGAGAAGAAAAAGACATGAATTGATTTTTTTTTTATTGGGGTATAGTTGATTTACAATGTTATGTTAGTTTCTGCTGTACAACGAAGTGAATCAGCTATATGTATACATATATCCCCTCTTTTTTGGATTTCCTTCTCATTTAGGTCCACCACAGAGCATTGAGTAGAGTTCCCTGTGCTATACAGCAGGTTCTCATTAGTTATCTGTATGAATTGATTTTTAATGTATTTTTTAATCCAAACTTAAAAGCTCTTGGTCATATAGGAAAAATTTCTGAAGAAGCCCCCCTTGAGTTTGAGCTGATTGTTCTTCCTATGGCTATGAAGGGGAATCCTCATTTTGGCTCTGGGGCCTCAGGAGAAGCCCTCACAAGCCTTGCTCAGCCCTGCTTTGTACCTAGGACTGGCTTCTCATAAGGCAACAGTTCTCAAACCTGATTGTACATTTGAACCACTTGGAGGCCTATTACAACAGAAAATGCTGAGATCATCCCAGAGTTTATGATTCAGCAGGGTGGGGGTAGGCCTGAGAATTTACATCATTAACTGGCTCCCAGGTGATGCTGCTGACCAGCCACACATTAAGAACCACTGGTATAGAAACCCTACATAGGACACGATGCTTTGCTTAAGCACACAACCAAAAGTATTGAAGTTATAATCAAGATCCACCAACACCTTGAATGTATTGGCACTTGCATCTAGAGGCCCTAGAAATGTGAGAAATGTGGCTGCCCAGGAGCAAAAGCAAATGTTACTCTGACTTCAAGGCTTAGGAATCCTCTAAGGATCATCCATATTCCTTTGCTTCCCTGGACCCCTTCTTAGCTGGGGAAGAAGGTTAAAGAGAAAGCCAGTTTTGAACACTTAACCCTCAGTCAATTAAGATATTTTGTTTTCCGTTTTTGTTTTTGTTTTGACAGAATAGCCAACTTTCTTTCATCTACGCTGTTGGAGATGAAGTAATAGTGACAATAATGATAATTTACTGACCACCTAACGTGTCCCATTTATAATTGTTATGCAGTCAGTCAGCTGGGAACTCTATTCCCTCAGAGCTCCACCCTTCCTTCAGATCTCTGCCATTCCTCAGAGAAGCAGTTCCTTTCCACTTACATAAACTATCCCTACTCCCTCCTCAAATCCTTCTGTTACTTTTTGTTTTCTCTCAGCACATTCCAGCTGGCATAATATACTTTGATTATTATCTATACCCTTCACTAGAATGAAACACTCCATGACTTGTTTTCACTGCTGTATTTCCAGTCTCTAGCACGTAGAAGGTGCTCAGTAAATATTACTGAATGAATGAATCAAACTTTTAAAAAGTTTGTTTCCCTGTTTTCCCCTGTTCCTTTTTATATTTAAAAAGAACTTAGACATAATTCATTACATTCCTCATTTTCATTCTTGCTAATACAGCATTTAGATATCTATATTTTTCTCTGGTTTCTTATTAGCTGTTATTCCAGAATGATCATATTAATTTTTATCTTTATAATACCACAGTGTCTCTCACATTCATCTTGCAGTTGGGTGTTACAATTATAAAAATAGTTTTTCAGATTATTAAGTTATTCATTGGAAATGTAGAAAAGGGTAAGGGATATGTAGAGAAGAAAATACAGAGGAGTGTAAAGATAAAAATACCCGTAATTACTCTAGCCTCTAACTCCAAAATGTGGACATCGTGATTCTGTTCTGTTTCCTTCAGCACACACCACTGACACCAGGCAGATAGACCAGAATGCCAATTGAATGGTGTGAGAAGTTGGTGTGAAAATAAAAATTAGACAAGGTTGAACCAAATGTGGATAATTGAGTTGATTATGTTATCATCCAATTACATTGTATGTATGTCTGAGAATGTTCAGCAAACAATGCCCTAGTTGCAGGGACTTGAAAGCATGCACTTATTTACATACTTCACGTCTTAGCATCACTTGGCATTTCCCTGCCTCACATACCTGGATTCTTCAGCCTTGAGAGCCGTGCTTTTAGAGTCTGTTGTCCTTATTTCAGAGGGTCTATCACTCATCTCTTTGGATTTATTTGTCTCACCTTCTTCTGGAGTCAAGGTAGTCTGAAAACATCTTTCACCTTCGAAAGTCAGCATTAGGTTTGAGATGGTGACATGTTTTGAGGATTCTCTAAACTCATTCTTAAGTTTTGTATCTCGTAGACAGCCAGGCTTCAGAATATTTTCCATTTTTTCCTTTGAAAATAACAAGCAGCAGCAAATCAGGGAGCAGAAGAGCATCATACAGAAGCAGATTATTTAAGGAGCAGTAATCATTTCATCTATATTTACTGAGTGGCCTCAAGTGCACAGGCGCAATAATGAGGCGGGTGAGGCTTGGTATTGCACAGCCATTGAGAAGAGCCCAGGCGGGCACTGGAGGCTGGCAGCATGGGGACCTGACACAGCACATGCTAAAACTCATGTGGTCAGGTACACCAATGTCACCTCACACAAGAAAATTAGGACTCAATTGCAGGACTTCCTCTCCCTGAATTGGCAGGGAAAGGAAGGTTTTCTAGAAATGCCTTGACACCTGCTCCCCAATCCAAGGTTGCTCTTGATTTAAGAGCATCTAATAGGTGACAGGAGTTGGAGGTTCCTAGTAATACTAGAGAGTTTGTTTTTCAAAAGACTTAGAATCTAAAACTTAGTACCCTAAAATATCTCCCATTCTAATGTCCTGGTTTCTGTTAATACACCACCTCTGTCGCTCCCTGCCTTCCTTGGAATCTCTCTCAGGCCTCAGAGCAATAGGTCAGCCGGTCTTAAGGACTCTGTCTCTCTGGGACTTCCCTGGTGGTCCAGTGGTAAAGAATCTGCCTTCTAATGCAGGGGACGCGGGTTCGATCCCTGGTCAGGGAACTGAGATCCCACATGCCGTGGGACAACTAAGCCTGCGCGTCGCAACAAGAGAGCCCATGTGCCGCAAACTACAGAGCCCATGAGCTCTGAAGCCCGCGCACCACAACCAGAGAGAAGCCCATGTTCCGCAACGAAAGATCCCGCGTGCCGCAACGAAAGATCCCACACAGCCAAAAATTAAAATAAATAAATAATAAATCTTTAAAAAAAGACTCTGTCTCTCTGATGTCCTTCACATCTGCATCTTCTTCCTCCCTTTGTCATTACGTAGTCCATCACCTCTACGGCTGTTCCTTGAAAATAATGCAATAATCTTCTTTAAAGCTAAAACATTTTTTTCTGACAATGAAAGTAATGTATATTTATCATAGAATATTTAGAAAATCCTAAGAGATATAAAGTTAGAGGGAGAAAATTATTGCTTGCTTGATGCCACAGGCCAGAAATAACTACTATGACACATTTCATTCTGATCTTTCTGTCCATTTATTTATTTTGAATGTGTCTGCTTTGTGGTCATATCCCACATTTTTCACTTAATGATTTATTATAAAAATTTCCCCATGTTATTAAAAACTGTGTAAAGCTACTTGAATTTTTCTAATTAAAAATTATTTTTATTGTAGGAAACAGAAAATTCAGAAATATATAAAGAAGAAAACATCAATTGCTTATAAACTTGCAATCTAGAAATAAACTACTATTAACAATATGTCTTTTCCCCCTCCTACTGTCTGTTGTGTGTACTTGCATTTTTATGTAATAAGGATCATATTCTTTACTTCGTTTTTCACTCAGGTTTACATCATAAACATTTTTCCAAGTAAAGAAAAATTCTCCAACAATTTTAACAGCTACAGAGTAGTCATTCGTCTGACAAATATTTCCTGAGTGACTATGATCTTGCCAGTCACTGTGGTTGCTCCTGAATGAGATAAACATGGCACCTGACCTTTGTGGATTTAAATTCATTTAGCCATTTCTCTGTGGTGGATGTTTAGTTTACTTCCGTATTTTCATTATTTCATTTTTATAAACATGGTATAGATGTGGTATGATTAACATCTTTATAGCTAAATCCTCATTCCTACTGATGATTAACTCCTTAAGAAAGATTCTTAAAAGTGGAATCACTGAGTCAAAGGGTGTCAACATTTCTAGGTTCTTGACTCATAATGATTTCAAGAAAGTTTGTTCCAATTCTCACCCTACCATGAATCTTTACAAATTCCAAGGTGACCCCACCTTTACTAACACTGACTATTTTTATTCTTTTAATTAGCAGTTTTATAGGTGAAATTTTTTTCAAGTTTGCATTTCTTTGATTACTAGTGAGGTAAAACTTTTCTACTAAATTCATTAGCTAGCATTTTCTTCTTCTGAAAATGTCCATCTTTGCCCTCTGCCATTTTTCTATTGTGGGCCCCACGGAGGTTTCTCAGCAGCAGTCTACACACTGATCTTTTTATCTGCAATCCATCCTTCCATCAGACTAATCTTGTAAAAACACAGCTCCTTCACTCCCTTACACAGAGATTTTGTGGCTAAGGTTTGCCCAAGGACTGAGTCTACACTTCTTATTTTGGCATTCAAGGTTTGCAAGCAACTTTCCAATCCTATATTCTAATATTTTCCACATATATTAGGCTCCAGCCAAACTGATTTATTCTCAGATGTGTCTCTGTGTTTTCCCACTTTCTGGCCCTTTCTAAAGATGCTCACTTTGGGTATTTTATTTTCTTATTTCCACCTTCACTTCTTATTGAAATTTCACCCCATCCTTCAGTATACTTCATACTTTTGTGTACATTTAAACCTTAATATAGCCCTTGCATGATATTAATATCCTCATTTGAGAGATGAGGAAACAGACTCATGCAGGTTCAGTGACTTGGCCAAACTAATATGCAGCAGGGCAAGATTCCAACCCAGGGCTTCTGACTCTGATACCAAAGTTCCTTCTGTCCCACCATAGCTTTCTGATACTGGGTTAAGTTGTACGGTATGGATGTTCACTGCCTCTTTCAGGGAACATCTTACAACTCTTTTGCACCAGGCTTCAGGTATCGGAACTCATTATTAATATTAGGTTACTCAGAGTAAGTTCCATAGCATTTTGATAATCTATGTCAGGTAGCTTACCAAAGAAGGTGAAAGAGAGTGATTATTAGAGAATGAAAGTCTTCCATGTCACATACCTTTTCCTCCCACTTGGCCCTGAGTATGTCATCATTCTCAAACACCACTGTGACCCCTGAGTCCACTGTGACATTGCAGATGTCCGTGACTTCTGTGACTTCTGTGACAATTCTTATATCTGGGGCCTCGGTGACCTCATTTTCTGGAATATCCGTGACATCGGTGACATCCGTTATGTCCGTGAATTCTGAGAAATCAATGCTTTCTATGTCCTTGATGGGGTCTGAACATGTGTACAGGTGTGGGGTCTGTACAGCTGTGAAGGCTGCAATATCCATGATGTCCATTGACCCTGTGATGTCTGTGCTGTTTGTGATTTCTGAGAGGCTGGAGACTTCCGACACTTTGGAAGCTTTGGCTTTCTCCTCATTCAAGAAGGAGATGAGTTCCACCCACTGACAGAATAGGGTGTCTTGTTTGCATGCAGGGGCACAGAGCTGTAGGTAGTAGGCTCGGCCACTCACCAGCTTTACTTTGATGCGCATATTCTCAGCATCATGCACAGAAAGAGTCACAAACTGCAGAGGGAGAAACCTGCAGACAAATGCAAATATCATCTGGAGGCCTGATTGGAAACTCTCATGAGGACTTTCCTTTTATAGCAGTTTGTGGCGTGAGACTTAGAACAACAGGCGTGTCTCTCTGACAGGCCTGGGGAGGGGCAGGCATGCGATGGGGCAGGACCTTCTTGTGGCCATATGTTCCCAGGTCTGGTTCTTAGCTTTTGAGGGTCAAAAGTTTGATTTTTAGTACGTGTAATCAGGCTCCTGAGGGCCATTTTGCCTGAATCATACTAAGACTCTAATGAACTAAAATATCAACTATTATTTATTTAGGAGAAGTTGTCCCATTTAGTTAATCCTGCAAGGTTGAGGCTGAGAGAAGTTAGTGATTTGCTGTGGGTCCTACGGCAAGTTGGTGGCTTGAGACAAGACCAGAGCTAATTTTGATGGAAGTTGGGATAGGGTGGGGGGAATGTTCTAGAGAGGCATTTTATTATGAGCCTTCAGTTCCTGTTACTTAGGTTTAATTTTTGAAAAGTGAATGGCCTGTTTGACTTCCAGGTTGTCAAACTATCTCCCCAGACTTTAAGGATGTGACTCTCTCATCTGCAGCAGGGAGCACAAATGAGACGCTCCCTTGGACCACTTGTCATCTGTGTTTCTATTCTCAGCTCCTCAGGTGTAAAGCATGTTTTCTGAGAGGTCTTTAACCTCTTCCCTTTGTAACTCACCTGGTGAGCACCAGATTCTCTGGAGAAGGAGATGTCAGAAGACTTTTAAAAAGGGGTTCTGAATCTTTCTGTGTGGCGGGTGTCAGATGTGCCAACAGCATCACGTTGGGGGTCTTGAGGGTGGGACTGGAAGAGCAGATGCCTGCAGTCACCCAGTTGGCTCGGTTATGAAGGTAAATGGATTCACCTCTCCTGTTGACCTGAGGCAGAGAACAGGAAGAGGAGTTTTCTGTTAAAGTGTGTGGCCCTGACAACCTCGTTTACCCAAGCAGTATAGGAATAAAGGAGAAATGAACCATGATGCCTTTGTTCGTGTAAATTCTTGGAGATATCACAGAGAACAGACAGACACAGTCTCTGACCTGTGGGGTCCACTGGGGAAGGCGAACATTAAACAAGTATGTCACTAAGTGTTGTTGTAAGTGTTACTGAGTATAAGTTCAGGGTGCTGTGCTGTGGAGCACATCACAGAAAACTTGACTTGGGAGGAAGAAGGCAGTGGTGTGCTGATAAGTGTGTAACCACTGTCTCTCGGAAGATACTCATAAGTTTATTATCAATTTCACTGGTACAAAAGATGAGTAGCACACAATTTACAGACAATGATATACCATACTCTTTATGTTAAATCCATACAACCAATTGATTCTCCCAGAAGTCAAACTCTTGTATCCATAACCACAAGATAATAGTAAAATGTAGTAATATAATAGGAATGATGAGTTTTGAGTATTTGTTGCCTTTGGTTTTTTTTGGGGGGGGTACTTTTAAAAAACATTTACTTATTTATTTCCGCTGCACTGGGTCTTAGTTGTGGCATGTGGGCTCTTAGTCGCAGCATGTGGACTTCTTAGTTGCAGCATGCAGACTCTTAGTTGTGGCATGCATGTGGGATCTAGTTCCCTGACCAGGGATCAAACCCAGGCCCCCTGAATTGGGAGTGCAGAGTCTTACCCACTGGACCACCAGGGAAATCCCTTGTTGCCTTTGTTTTGAATAGTTTTATTTATAAGTTTATACAATTTAATTCTTAATGATGGCTGTGTTTAACAACTGACTTGTAAACTTCCTGAACACTTACCAATCGGCCAGTTCCAGCACACCCTCACCATAGGGTCAGAAAATCCTCCCATGAGGAAGGGACCTCTAGCTGAGACCTGAACAATGTGGGACATAGACTGGCTGAGAATCTCTGCCAGTTTTAAGAGGAGGAGACTGGAAAGTGGGTAGACAGGGATGTGAAGGAAGCCAGAGAGGGGAAACACTTGGTTTCTCAGCTGTACGTTAACTGCTTCAAAAAAAAAAAATGACTTAAAAGCAAATATATTTAGAAAGAGATTGTAGCCTACACTGTTGATTACCTACCCAAAGCCATGCTCCTATTCTTCCGGATTAATGGAATTCTGGTTTTGTCCAGTATCTACCCCACAGGGACGCTGCCCCAGCTGAGGAGCTAAATCCTGACCCACCTCAACTGGTCATGGTGATCCATTCCATCCCCTGGCCAGTGATTGCTCTCAGCAGGCCCTGGCCAATGAGACACTACCGGGGGCCTCCTGGAGGCTCTGGGAAAGGGTTCTCAGCCCTCACAGACAGTTCAAGGAAGAGACACATCCCTTCCATTGCTGGCAGCTGTCATGTCCTGTTTGCATGTGATATCCCAAAGGGAGTGAATTTGAGGGTGACAGAACAAGAAGAGACAACCTGGGTCCCTGATGACTCCCATGTGTGAGTTGATGTCCTGTGGTTCTTTCACTCTACTTGAGATAATTGTTGTTCTTTTTCGCTCACAGTTGAGTCAGGAACCTTGGTAACTTGGTGCCAAAGACATACCGACCACAAGAGGTTGTGTGTGTTAAAGGGAATAACATATACAGTTATGACATGGGGCCATGTCTGATTTATAGAATGCTGACTGCCTCTCCCAGTGTTCATTAGAGCTTGAAAATGGTTATTTGAAAAAGGTGCAGAAGTGTGAAAAATAAAATAAAAAGATTATTAGTAGGAAAGAGGCACACAGAAGGTAAAGAACATCAAATCACGGCATCACATGCATTCTGGGGCATGACTTAAACATTAGTGTTCTTCGAGGCATCACCTCCCTCCTATGGTGTCTGGAAGTGAGGAGGTCTCCCATCAGTGCAGAGAACGTGTGTATGCTGTCGTTCCTATCACTCCTTTGTAGAATCAGCCGAGGAGCTGCTTAAGTGGGCGTGTTTCACATTAGACTTAGTTGTGACATTTCCATGAAGTTTAAGGGTATGGCCCACACCATTTAACTCATTTCCCTGTTTCTTTGTCTGAATTTTTTTTTCCCCCCTTTGGCCATACCTCACAGCATGCGGAACTTCCCCAACCAGTGATCGAACCTGCACCCCCCCTGCAGCGGAAGCACAGAGTCTTAACCACTGGACTGCCAGGGAAGCCCCTGTCTGAATAATTTAATGTTGAATGTTTAGAGGAAAGTTAGAACTGCTCTCAAATGCATTGAAATGTAGTTTCATTCATAATATAATTTTTAGGAGAAGGAAACTTTTCTCCCTGACACAATTTGACAATTATATTTTACCTTCAGAACTAAGAACCAAAATGCATTTTAATCCCTAGTTGTGTCATAGATATTATTCTTTAAAATGTCTCCTAAGTTAAGACGTTATCTGAGTGCTTTCCTGTGGCAGAATATTCTAAAAATGACTATAATCTCTTTGTGTGGTTTTGGGGAGATGATGATAGAATGAAAATTTCAGTAGACTTGGGACAGAATTTCTAGGTAAGAGTTTGTTGGGAAAATTTGAAATGAATTTTCCTTTTACATTATAATTATTTTAGGTTGTTTGAAGTTCCCAAACTGTTCCCTTTAATTGTATCACATATTCCCTTGCCACATTAAAACAATTTTTCCAACCTTTTCTGTTGTCTTTGAGAAAATTAATTACCAAAGTTATTGGAACTCAATTCAGGGCTCAATTATTATTTACCTGGATAAAATTGCTCTCTAATATCGGAGGAGATACAAAAGGGGCATACTCTCCTTCATCCAACATATTTTGAAGCTCTCCTGGATCCTTGGAGTCTGGGACACAGATGTCATCTTGCTCGTCGATCCTCGTAGTAGACTTCCTGTTATTCTTCTTCATTGTGCTTATGTATAAACCTCAGAAAGTTGAAGAAATGGAAATACAATGAACAGAGACAGAGAAAATCTAATATAATAATTAAGTCGCCTCAATTATCCACTAATTCAACAAATTTTATCAACATCTACGACATTCCAGGGACTGTAATGGGCACTGGAGATCCATGTGAATAAGACCAATAAGATGCCTGCCCTCATGCAGGTTACAGTCTCTGGCGAAACAGCGAGTAAGCGAGTAAGCAAGAAGATGTTGGATGATAAGGGCTACAAAGACTCTGGATCAGATCCATGTGATAAAAAGTGTCTGGGGTGTGGGGCTGGCAACAGAAATTAGTTAGGGTGGTTAGGGGAGGCTTCTCAGCATACATCCCCCCTCCCCAAACCATTATTTTCCATCTTCCTAATTAATGGTACCTCTATCCTTCCCAGCATGCATGGGTCTAAAGTCCTTTTTTGTAAGTAGGGTATACCATACTAACCATACTATCCTGAGACCATCTCTTCCTGACCATTCACCCATGATGGAGGCTTAGTGAACAGTGGGTATCTATCTAGTCACTGACAGCTGTACATCTCCTGCTCTCGCTCTGGCTCTCTCTCCAGAAACTGCTTCAGTAGACACCAATGGCTCTACATCATTGGATTTCACCTTTCATCTACCAGAAATCACAGAATTCCAAGAAGGGAACAGGTCCTAGAATGCGATTCTGTTCAAACCTTCAAAAGATCACTCTTCCTTCTTCACAAACTCCATGCCAGTTAGAGGAAGGGTCCTTAACTGGCAAGCAGTAAGTCCTGAATACTTATTTACACCTCAGTCCTTTCTCAGAGATCCTTTTTTTCCTTTCCCTAGCCAAGCTAGAGGGTAGAAGTGAACATGCCCCATCTCTGTCCCAGCCAGGGCCTGGGACACAGAGACCACCGCTGCCTGCTATCCCATGAGTGCGTGACTCTGGGAATTCTCATCAGACCTTCTGCTGGTGACAACGCAATGCCCCCCTTCAGCGCATCTTACACGTGAACATAAGGAAAGTGAAGTGACTCAAGAGAAAGTGAAATAGTCCAGAGGAGCCAAAATGTAAAAAGAATGAGACAAAAGAGATCATTCAGGAAAAAAAAAGAGAAAGAGATAAAACAACAACAATCAGCTGAAACAGAGAGGATGGAAAATAATAATCAACAAAATATATTTAGTTCTTGCTTTGTGGCAGGCAATAATAGCTTTACATGCACTGTCTCATTTGATTCTAAAAGCACCATGAAGTAGCATTTTTAAGATGCTCATTTTATACACCATGAGGCTTGGAGAGGGAAAGTAACTTACCCGAGGTCACACAGCTTATAAGTCCCCACACCAGGAATCAGAACCTCATAGTCTGACTAGAGGAGCTTATGCCATGGCCTAAGGTTCAGTCCTGCCCTGAGTGCTTGGAAAGATGGATGTGAGAATTGGCAAGGGTGAGAGGGGTCAGGATAGGTCAGGACGTATGGGAAAAAGGAAAAGGAGGGTGAACCAGAGACAACAGAAGGTGCCTTCCCCTTCTTCCTATTCTCTTCCCTTCCTGAATAATTTAGTCCTAAATCCATTAGCTGGGACAAAGGGAGGCAGGACTCTGTAATGGGGGGAGTGAGGAGCCACAGCTCAGGACACAAGGGAGGCAAGAGGGCATCTATTACCAGGAGAAGGGGTGCAGCCCAGTGTAAGAAATCAGGGCCAAGCAGCATGAGGAGGGGGTCCGAGAGGGAGAGAGGACGGTGGCAGAGATGGGTAATTGGTTCATGCAGGGGAATTGATCTAATAAAATAGGAGACCATGAGACTCTATGTAAATTAAAATTTTGATGAGGAACAGAATATTTAGTTCAAAGTACCTCTCACCAACATATTTATCAGTGTCAAGGGGAGAAAAGTAACTTTACAGTGAAGAAGCGGGGCGGACACCATCTCAATGAAGTGATGACTGAACACTATCAGTAATGGGAAAAATCAAAATGATGTACCACCTTACAGGATGCAACGAGGTGCACACATCTTTCTGTGATATTCCTCCCAAAGATGAATGACCTGAATCCAATTATTAGGAAACATCAGACAGATCCAAATTGAGGGACATTCTACAAAATAACTGGCCTGTGATCTTAAAAAATGTCAAACTAATGAAAGTCAAAGAAAGAGTATAGAGCTGTTCCAGACTGAAGGGGGCTAAAGAGACATGACAGTGATTCTGAACTGGATCCTTTGGCCATGCAGGCCATTACTGGGACAACTGGCAAACGCTGAGCGGGGTCTCGGGATTAGGTGGTGGTAATAGGCAATGCTCCTGTCCTGGTTTTGGTGGTTGTATTTTGGCTGTGTAGGAGAATGCCCTTGTTTGTATTTGGGGATAATAGGGCAACAACTTGGCAAATTACTCTCGAAAGCTTCAGGAAAAAAAAAGTCTTTGTATTGTACTTGCAATATTTCTGTTTGTGATTGTTTAAAATTTTTAATGGGAATAATAATACAAGGAAAGAGGAAGGAAAAGAAGGTATAGACCAGGGGTCCCCAACTCCCGGGCCATGGACTGGTACCAGTCTGTGGCCTGTTAGGAACCAGGCCGCGCAGCAGGAGGTGAGTGGCTGGCGAGCAAGCGAAGCTTCATCTGTATTTACAGACGTTCCCCGTTACCCGCATTACTGCCTGAGCTCCACCTCCTGTCAGATCAGTGGCAGCGGTGAGTTGTATAATTATTTCATTATATATTACAATGTAAGAATAATAGAAATAAAGTGCACAATAAATGTAATATGCTTGAATCATCCTGAAAACGTCCCCCACCCCCAGTCCATGGAAAAATTGTCTTCCATGAAACCGGTCCCTGGTGCCAAAAAGGTTGGGGACTGCTGGTACAGACGAGAGGATGGAGGAGGGGAGATGGGAGATGGATGAGTTCTGAGCGTTTGGCCATCAGTGCAAAAAGCTGTATTTAGCCACTTCAGGATTCCGAGGAGAGAGCTTTGCAATAGCAATGAGAGAATCCTCACAGTGATAGGATGGTAGGAAAAAGGCACATAATGGCCCATTGCCATCTAGGTTTTCTCTCCTCCATGACATCCAGCAGGACAAGGCATTTATTTTATCATCGCTGAGTGGTTGAGAAACAGTGAAGCTGCCTTAGAGAATCAGAGGACACAGCAAGTGCTGAAAACATCAACTGGATTCTTTGGGGCCTAAATATATGGGGATCTCCTAGAATCTGACAAGAAATCACAAGAAAGGTGCATTTTTAGATGAGAGCAAGGTATGATGGCAGAAGGAAAGCAAAGGTCAGCAGCCTTTTGGTTCAGGGTTACCAGCAATATCACAGCAACTATTCACCCTTCACTTCCCAGAACAGCTGTGATTGCTTACACTTTTGTCCCTATCAGCCCAGACTCTCTACTATCAGTTCACGTGTACCTGCTTGAGGTCTAGAAAAGCTGATCCCTGTAAGCAGTGTCTTTGGTACAGCGTCATTCCCAGAAGAGGAAAGGAGAAAGAGAAAGCCTGGAAAGTGGAGTAAGTAGAAAGGGAAGAGAGAGAGAGACCAAGGGTGAGGGTGCATGTGACAGTGTAGCTCTGCGTGGTCCCCCCCCCACCCCATACGCACCATCACCTCTTACCTCAACTCAGGCCAAGCCACAATCCTCTCAGAGACAAAGTTTTTAACTCACTTCATTTTGGGCTTCCTCCTTTTCATGATGAAGTCTTCTGTGAAGGAGACAAGAAATGGAAAATAAAGTGTACAAAGGAAGAAAATTTCAATACTAATCCTTACTTTCATTTACTACATGAGGACCATGCCTTAAAAGGAGTTCCTCTAGGGACTTCCCCGGCAGTCCAGTGGTTATGACTCCGTGCTTCCGCTGCAGGGGGCACGGGTTCGATCCCTGGTCAGGGAACTAGGGTTCCTCATGCTGCGCTGAGCGGCCAAAAAAAATTAAATAAATAAATAAAGAAAGAAAGAAAGAAAGAAAGAAAGGCTTTTGCCCATGCTGAAATTAAAAAAGAAAAAAAAGAGTTCCTCTAATTACACTAGTGGTCAGAAGGTTGCTGTCTATATTTGAGCTGAGCTGTTGGCGATGGTGCCAATCACGGTTTTTGGTGAGTGGAATCAGACAGTCATGAGTCCGTAGCCCATAGCTGGCCTGAAACTGCCAAATAAGAGAAATCCTGGGCTCCTATAGTCATGAGGATATTTGATAATGTGACAAAGCTAGTACTATAGACTCAAATAACCGTTGTGCAGTGGAGGGTCGTAAGAAGCCTGGGTTATTGTCTTCCTATAAAGAGCCAGAGCACCCTATTCAACTCTCTACCACCCCAACTGGTAGTTGTGTATATGTATACACTTACATATGCTCATACTATTTTGTCACTAGTATGTAGTCCTCACACCGTATTGTGGTTGCAGACACTATAGACAATCCTTTTTCTTCTCCATAAAATTCTTAAATAACTCCTTCAGGAATACCTGGGACCAGGTGAACTACAACTATAATTGCTCTCAGAACGCAAGTGCTGTAAGGCCAGTATGGAAACTGGTGTGGTGGGGATATAAAGAATCTGGAGTCAGACATATCTAGGTTCATATTTGGGCTCCGTCATCTGCTACTTGGTGACCTTGGCATGTTACTTAACATCTCTGAGCTCAATTTCCTCATCTATAAAATGAGGATAAAACCACCTAACTCGGGACTTCCCTGTTGGCACAGTGGTAAGAATCTGCCTGCCAATGCAGGGGACATGGGTACGATCCCTGGTCCGGGAAGATCCCACATGCCGCGGAGCAACAAAGCCCGTGTGCCACAACTACTGAGCCTGCGCTGTAGAGCCTGCGAGCCACAACTACTGAGCCCGTGCACCACAACTACTGAAGCCCGCGCACCTAGAGCCCTTGCTCCGCAACAAGAGAAGCCACCACAACGAGAAGCCCATGCACCTCAATGAAGAGTAGCCCCCGCTCGCTGCAACTAGAGAAAGCCTGCGCGCAGCAATGAAAACACAATGCAGCCATAAATAAATAAATAAATAAATAAATAAATAAATAAATAAACAAATAAATTTATTAAAAAAGGAAATTAAAAAAAAAAAAAACCACCGGACTCAACTCAGTGTTGGGACAACTGGATGCACCGATGTGTAAAAAACCCTGAATAGCATGGCTATTGCACAGTGAGCACCTGTAGCTGCTCGTGCTGGTCCACCACACCTGACCCTGTGTCCAAAAGTATAATCTCCTCAGTGTTTGCTGGTTTGGGTTCCTTCCTGATCACTGTTAGTTTCATATTTCCCAAGTTTCATTCATTCTAAGGAATGAAGGAATTTCCTCAGCTTAAAAACTGTGAAATGGAGGGCTTCCCTGGTGGCGCAGTGGTTGAGAGTCTGCCTGCTAATGCAGGGGACACGGGTTCGAGCCCTGGTCTGGGAAGATCCCACATGCCACGGAGCAGCTGGGCCCGTGAGCCACAACTACTGAGCCTGCGCGTCTGGAGCCTGTGCCCCGCAACGGGAGGGGCCGCGATAGTGAAAGGCCCGCGCACCGCGATGAAGAGCGGTCCCCGCACCGCGATGAAGAGCGGTCCCCGCACCGCGATGAAGAGTGGCCCCCGCTTGCCGCAACTAGAGAAAGCCCTCGCACGAACCGAAGACCCAACACAGCCAAAAATAAATAAATAAATAAATAAAGTAGCTATACAATTAAAAAAAAAAAAAAAAAACTGTGAAATGGAGTGTGCCTTGTGATCACGTTCCACTGGCGGGGACAATTGCATGGTGGTTGTCATTTGGCTGTACCTGCATGGACTTAGTCATGGTTGTTCATATTAAATTATGTACATTGGTTGTACTGAATGGGTTGCATTTAATTGCCATTTAAAATGTGTTCCCAATGGGTACCTGAAAATCTTTTGTTGACACCTTCTGGTAAGATTAAGAAAGTTTCTGTATAAAACTTGCAGAATGCACATCAGAGGCTTGGAAGAAGGGCCAAGAGACCAGAGTGGAGCACTCCTCTAAGAAATGCACAGAGGATGAGGGCACAGAGAGTGACAGATAAATACTGTGTGGAAGAATCCCAAGTAGTAAGAAAGCATTGAGTTATATAATTAGCTGCATTTTTTCTTTCTCAGTGGTCCATAATATAATGATGGATCTTATAATTGATGGATCTCAGATTTGATAAAACACAGTAGTCAACTCTTGCTCATCCACAAGTGGATGATAGAGTACACATTTTTTGGGAAAAAAATCACTTAACAAAGTGACAACATCCACATATTGGAGGGTATGTCTACTGTTCACAAACACATGCTACTCTGTATGTGCCCTGTGGCCCTTTCCCAGTGCAGTCATTTATGTGGCTTCCAGAATCCCTGGATCTGAGAACAGTTCCTCCAGAGAGAGGATGATCTCCCAGGGGAGCAGGTGTAGCTGTGGATCCAAGGCCACAGAGAGGGAGGAGAGAATGAGGAGAAGGAAGGGCTCCAGGGGATTGGTAGCCAAGACCAGGCCTGGCCCCTCTTGTCCCCTTTGAACCCTGGAACAAAGGTAGGGGTCAGCTAAGGAACAAAAAATGTAACCATATCTTTTATCTTCTCTGGTTTGATGCTTTTTAGTGTTTGTTGCTAAATATTTGTTCTGGAAATACTTTGATACTTTTGGATTATGTGTATGGATGGTAAATGTGTGCTGAATTTTAACTAGTTTTGTTGTAACTGTGATTTGAGATTATCTCTCTGTATACCAAAGCCTCCACCCCTAACCTCTTCAGTTATCCTGGTTAATTAATCAAGATAGCACTGCTCTTATGGCATATGAATCGTTCTGTGAAACCAGTTGTGTGGCTGTGCACACGCACAGCACCACACATTTTGTCAGTGGTCCAAAAGCAGGGTCAGCTGTTAACTATTTACCAGGACCACTCTTAATAACTGGAGATAGTATTAAAGTTTTGGTATATATATATATATCCATATATCCAGTTTTACAAATTGCTTTATGTATATAATATAATATATACTAATATTTTATACTGATATTTTCCCATGACATTAGATATTTTAAAAAACAGCAGTTACCAATCATGGTGTGGACCTATTTGGAACATCACAGTCTCTTGTAAGATGTGCCAAAACGAATTGCACCCAATGGTTCAACCGATGTTTGGGAAACAGTTTTCTCTTAAAGGGCAGTGGATGACTCAAGGTTCTCCCTCTGATGCGTCTCCTGTCTCTGCTGTGCTTTCTTGTGGGGAGACCACAGAAGAGCAGCCTGACAGCCAGCTCACAGCCCGCAGCCCGCTTAGCCAATGAGCAACCCATACAGAAATATTGTTATTAATTTTGGTGATTCAAAATAACTCTAATTTTGTGTGGGCTGGACTTTTACAGATAGTTTTGTTTTCCTAATAATTTTATCCATGGATGAGTTTTTAATATAGTTTTAGCGAGGTATAATTTACATACTGTCAGCTTCACTCATTTAAAGGGTACAATTCAATGATTTTTACCGTATTTACAGAGTTGTGCAACCATCACCATAATCTTACTTTAGAACATTTTCATCATTATCCATGGATAAATTTTTAATCAGGATAAATGAAAAGCACGAATAGTGCATTTATGTCTGTCTTGTATCACCCTGTGACTGTTGCATGTCAGAGAATGAATGATATGAACATGGCTTTTTTGATGAGAAGTCAGAGCAAAGATGTTGTGAGGGAAATTTGCTATAATATTATTAATAAGCTGAACATTTGTAGATTCTATATAAATATTTTAAAAGTAAAACAAAGCTTATTTATGCAAATTCTTTATGAAAGTTCATACTATCTTGCTTTACTACTATTACGTGTGCAGTAGAGACCTACAATATAGAACTCAAATAAAAAGTAAATTTTAGTATTAAAAATAGCTTAGTAACATTAAAGGGTCAATGAATGTATATATTATGGAATTACAGTAAATATGTTTTGAATTAATGTGTGACTTAAAGCAGAGAAGCAAAGTAGTGTTGCAGTAGGCCATGGTGGGAACACAGAGCTAGCTTCATTTCACAGATACACAGACTCCTTTGTTACACTGTGTCCTACCAGGATTGTGCATTCGTTTTCACAATCACAGTTTATATTTTTCCAATAATTTATGCCTTTCACTAGGCCCATTAAATGTCTTATACATCTAATTAAGCAAGCAATTATAGAGTGATATTATAGAGAAAGGTTTTTTGTGTGTTGCAGAGCAAGGACAACATAAAAGAATCTAGTTCTATTTGAGATGGACCCTAATTTATCCTATCACTAGCTGATTCTTTGCATCCTTTACTTCTTTTAATTAGTGCTCTCCCCCACTCTCAATTTTTTTTTCTCTTTTTAGTTCCAATTGAATGGAGATTAATTCAGCAGATAGTTACATCAGGTTGGACTTTTCTGCAGAATTACAGTATAAATTTTCATCTGAAGAAGAATTCTTGGCTACTTTTAGTATAAGAAAACAGATTCCATATTAAATCTGATTACAGACCAGAAACCAATGCCAGTGGTTTAATGGGGAAACCTAGCACAGGGAAGCAATGAGTTGTAACATTTCAGGGATGGAACTACTTCAGTTTTGCCCTAGGCTTTGATGATGTCACCAGGACCTCCCCACGTGGGTAATGTTTCAAGAATGACCAAAGCCACATTAGTGCTGAAAATAGTGTACCTATGAGTTTTCTTCACCCTGTGATGCCGATGATGATGTAGTTATTGGTTATTGGCTACTGGGAAATTTTTGGCCCTTTGACAGCGTGAGTTTTTTTTTTTTTTAACATCTCTATTGGAGTGTAATTGCTTTACAATGGTGTGTTAGTTTCTGCTTTATAACAAAGTGATTCAGCTATACATATACATATATCCCCATATCTCCTCCCTCTTGCATCTCCCTCCCACCCCTCTAGGTGGTCACAAAGCACTCAGCTGATCTCCCTGTGCTATGAGGCTGCTTCCCACTAGCTATCTATTTTACATTTGGTAGTATATATAAGTCCATGCCACTCTCTCACTTCATCCCAGCTTACACTTTCCCCTCCCCGTGTCCTTAAGTCCATTCTCTACGTCTGCGTCTTTATTCCTGTCCTGCCCCTAGGTTCTTCAAAACCATTTTTTTTTTTAGATTCCATATGTATGTGTTAGCATACGGTATTTATTTTTCTCTTTCTGACTTACTTCACTCTGTATGACAGACTCTAGGTCCATCCACCTCACTACAAATAACTCAATTTCGTTTCTTTTTATGGCTGAGTAATATTCTATTGTATATATGTGCCACATCTTGTTTATCCATTCATCTGTTGATGGACATGTAGGTTGCTTCCATGTCCTAGCTATTGTAAATAGAGCTGCAATGAACATTGTGGTGCATGACTCTTTTTGAATTATGGTTTTCTCAGGGTATATGCCCAGTAGTGGGATTGCTGGGTCATATGGTAGTTCTATTTTTAGTTTTTTAAGGAACCTCCATACTGTTCTCCATAGTGGCTCTATCAATTTACATTCCCACCAACAGTGCAAGAGGGTTCCCTTTCCTCCACACCCTCTCCAGCATTTATTGTTTCTAGATTTTTTGATGATGGCCATTCTGACCGGTGTGAGATGATATCTCATTGTAGTTTTGATTTACATTTCTCTAAGATTAGTGATGTTGAGCATTCTTTCATGTGTTTGTTGGCAATCTGTATATCACCTTTGGAGAAATGTCTATTTAGGTCTTCTGCCCATTTTTGGATTGGGTTGTTTATTTTTTTGGTATTGAGCTGCATGAGCTGCTTATAAATTTTGGAGATTAATCCTTTGTCAGTTGCTTCATTTGCAAATATTTTCTCCCATTCTGAGGGTTGTTTTTTCGTCTTGTTTATGTTTTCCTTCACTGTGCAAAAGCTTTTAAGCTTCATTAGGTCCCATTTGTTTATTTTTATTTCCATTTCTCTAGGACGTGGGTCAAAAAGGATCTTGCTGTCATGTATGTCATAGAGTGTTCTGCCTAGGTTTTCCTCTAAGAGTTTTATAGGGTCTGGCCTTACATTTAGGTCTTTCATCCATTTTAAGTTTATTTTTGTGTATGGTGTTAAGGAGTGTTCTAATTTCATTCTTTTACATGTAGCTGTCCAGTTTTCCCAGCACCGCTTATTGAAGAGGCTGTCTTTTCTCCACTGTATATTCTTACCTCCTTTATCAAAAAGAAGGTGACCATATGTGTGTGGGTTTATCTCTGGGCTTTCTATCCTGTTCCATTGACCTATATTTCTGTTTTTGTGCCAGTACCATACTGTCTTGATTACTGTAGCTTTGTAGTATAGTCTGAAGTCAGGGAGCCTGATTCTTCCAGCTCCGTTTTTCTTTCTCAAGATTGCTTTGGCTATTGGGGGTCTTTTGTGTTTCCATACAAATTGTGAAATTTTTTGTTCTAGTCTGTGAAAAATGCCAGTGGTAGTTTGATAGGGATTGCATTGAATCTGTAGATTGCTTTGGGTAGTACAGTCATTTTCACAATGTTGATTCTTCCAATCCAAGAACATGGTGTACCTCTCCATCTGTTTGTATCATCTTTAATTTCTTTCATCAGTGTCTTATACTTTTCTGCATAGAGGTCTTTTGTCTCCTTAGGTAGGTTTATTCCTAGGTATTTTATTCTTTTTGTTGCAATGGTAAATGGGAGTGTTTCCTTAATTTCTCTTTCAGATTTTTCATCATTAGTGTATAGGAATGCAAGCGATTTCTGTACATTAATTCTGTATCCTACTACTTTACCAAATTCATTGATTAGCGCTAGTAGTTTTCTGGTAGCATCTTTAGGATTCTCTAGGTATAGTATCACGTCATCTGCAAACAGTGACAGATTTACTTCTTCTTTTCCATTTTGGGTTCCTTTTATTTCCTTTTCTTCTCTGATTGCTGTGCCTAAAACTTCCAAAACTATGTTGAATAATAGCGGTGAGAGTGGACAACCTTGTCTTGTTCCTGATCTTAGAGGAAATGGTTTCAGTTTTTCACCATTGAGAACGATGTTGGCTGTGGGTTTGTCATATATGGCCTTTATTATGTTGAGGTAAGTTCCCTCTATGCCTTCCTTCTGGAGGGTTTTTATCATAAATCGTTGTTAAATTTTGTCAAAAGCTTTTTCTGCATCTATTGAGATGATCATATGGTTTTTCTCCTTCAATTTGTTAATATGATTGATTTGCATATATTGGAGAATCCTTGCATTCCTGGGATAAATCTCACTTGATCATGGTGTATGATCCTTTTAATGTGCTGTTGGTTTCTGTTTGCTAGTATTTTGTTGAGGATTGTTGCATCTATGTTCATCAGTGATACTGGCCTGTAGTTTTCTTTCTTTGTGACATCTTTGTCTGTTTTTGGTATCAGGCTAATGGTGGCCTCGTAGAATGAGTTTGGGAGTGTTCCTCCCTCTGCTATATTTTGGAAGAGTTTGAGACAGATAGGTGTTAGCTCTTCTCTAAATGTTTGATAGAATTCACCTATAAAGCCATCTGTTCCTGGGCTTTTGTTTGTTGGAAGATTTTTAATCACAGTCTCAATTTCAGTGCTTGTGATTGGTCTGTTCATATTTTCTATTTCTTCCTTGTTCAGTCTCGGAAGGTTGTCCTTTTCTAAGAATTTGTCCATTTCTTCCAGGTTGTTCATTTTATTGGCATATAGTTGCTTGTAGTATTCCCTCATGATCCTTTGTATTTCTGCAGTGTCAGTTGTTACTTCTCCTTTTCATTTCTAATTCTAATGATTTGAGTCTTCTCCCTTTTCTTCTTGATGAGTCTGGCTAATGGTTTATCAATTTTGTTTATCTTCTCAAAGAACCAAGCTTTTAGTTTTATTGATCTTTGCTATCGTTTCCTTCATTTCTTTTTCATTTATTTCTGATCTGATCTTTATGATTTCTTTCCTTCTGCTAACTTTGGGGTTTTTTGGTTCTTCTTTCTCTAATTGCTTTAGGTGTAAGGTTAGGTTGTTTATTTGAGATGTTTCTTGTTTCTTCAAGTAGGATTGTATTGCTATCAACTTCCCTCTTAGAACTGCTTTTGCTGCATCCCATAGGTTTTGGGTCGTTGTGATTTCATTGTCATTTGTTTCTGGGTATTTTTTGATTTCCCCTTTGATTTCTTCAGTGATCTCTTGGTTATTAGGTAGTGTATTGCTTAGCCTCCATGTGTTTGTATTTTTTTCAGATTTTTTTCTGTAATTGATATCTAGTCTCATAGTGTTGTGGTCAGAAAAGATACTTGACACGATTTCAATTTCCTTAAATTTACCAAGGCTTGATTTGTGACCCAAGATATGATTTATCCTGGAGAATGTTCCATGAGCACTTGAGAAGAAAGTGTATTCTGTTGTTTTTGAATGCAGTGTCCTATAAATATCAATTAAGTCCATCTTGTTTAATATATCATTTAAAGATTGTGTTTCCTTATTTATTTTCATTTTGGATGATCTGTCCATTGGTGAAAGTGGGGTGTTAAAGCACCCTACTATGATTGTGTTACTGTCGATTTCCCCTTTTATGGCTGTTAGCATTTGCCTTATGTATTGAGGTGCTCCTATGTTGGGTGCATAAATATTTACAATTGTTATATCTTCTTCTTGGATTGATCCCTTGATCATTATGTAGTGTCCTTCTTTGTCTCTTGTAATAGTCTTTATTTTAAAGTCTATTTTGTCTGATATGAGAATTGCTACTCCAGCTTTCTTTTGATTTCCATTTGCATGAAATATCGTTTTCCCCCTCACTTTCAGTCTGTATGTGTCCCTAGGTCTGAAGTGGGTCTCTTGTAGACAGCATATATACGGGTCTTGTTTTTGTATCCATTCTGCCAGTCTATGTCCTTTGGTTGGAGCATTTAATCTATTTACATTTAAGGTAATTATGGATATGTATGTTCCTATTACCATTTTCTTAATTGTTTTGGGTTTGCTATTGTAGGTCTTTTCCTTCTCTTGTGTTTCCTGCCTAGAGAAATTCCTTTAGCATTTGTTGTAAAGCTGGTTTGGTGGTGCTGAATTCTCTTAGCTTTTCCTTGTCTGTAAAGGGTTTAATTTCTCCATCGAATCTGAATGAGATCCTTGCTGGGTAGAGTAATCTTGGTTGTAGGTTTCTCTTTCATCACTTTAAATATGTCCTGCCACTCCCTTCTGGCTTGCAGAGTTTCTGCTGAAAGATCAGCTGTTAACCTTATGGGGATTCCCTTGTATGTTATTTGTTGTTTTTCCCTTGCTGCTTTTAATATTTTTTCTTTGCATTTCATTTTTGATAGTTTGATTATGTGTCTTGGCGTGTTTCTCCTTGGATTTATCCTGTATGGGACTCTCTGCCCTTCCTGGAGTTGAGTAACTATTTCCTTTCCCATATTAGGGAAGTTTTCAACTATAATCTCTTCAAATATTTTCTCAGTCCCTTTCCTTTTCTGTTCTTCTTCTGGGACCCCTATAATTTGAATGTTGGTGCGTTTAATGTTGTCCCAGAAGTCTCTAAGACTGTCCTCAATTGTTTTCATTCTTTTTTCTTTATTCTGCTCTGCCACAGTCATTTCCACTATTTTATCTTCCAGGTCACTTATCCGTTCTTCTGCCTCAGTTATTCTGCTATTGATTCCATCCAGAGAATTTTTAATTTCATTTATTGTGTTGTTCATCATTGTTTGCTCTTTAGTTCTTCTAGGTCCTTGTTAAATGTTTCTTGTATTTTCTCCATTCTATTTCCAAGATTTTGGATCACTTTTACTATCATTACTCTGAATTCTTTTTCAGGTAGACTGCCTATTTCCTCTTCATTTTTTTGGTCTGGTGGGTTTTTACCTTGCTCCTTTATGTGCTGTGTGTTTCTCTGTCTTCTCATTTTGCTTAACTTACTGTTTTTGGGGTATCCTTTTCTCAGGCTGCAGGTTTGTAGTTCCCATTGTTTTTGGTGTCTGCCCCCAGTAGCTAAGGTTGGTTCAGTCGGTTGTGTAGGCTTCCTGGTGGAGGGGACTAGTGCCTGTTTTCTGTTGGATGAGGCTGGATCTTGTCTTTCTTGTGGGTAGGGCCGCATCCAGTGGTGTGTTTTGGGGTGTCTATGACCTTATTATGATTTTAGGCAGCCTCTCTGCTAATGGGTGGGGTTGTGTTCCTGTCTTGCTAGTTGATTGGCATAGGGTGTCCAGCACTGTAGCTTGCTGATCATTGAATGGAGCTGGGTCTTAGCATTGAGAAGGAGATCTCTGGGAGAGCTTTCGCCATTTGATATTATGTGGAGCCAGGAGGTCTCTGGTGGTTCAATGTCCTGAACTTGGCTCTCCCACCTCAGAGGCACAGGCCTGACACTGGGCCAGAGCACCAAGACCCTGTCAGCCACATGGCTTTTGGGAAGTCTGAGGTCTTCTGCCAGCGTTCAGTAGGTGTTCTGTAGGAGTTGTTCCACATGTAGATATATTTCTGATGTGTTTGTGGGGAGGAAGGTGATCTCCACATCTCACTCCTCCACCATCTTGAAGGTCCTCCTCAACAGCTTGAGTTTTAATGGAAATTGGGAAGGGGAGAGAGTGAAAGTCTGGGAGCTAGCGTGCAAGTGTTTTCATTGGCTTTTCTGACCACTGAAATCAGAGAGGGTGTGTATAAATGCCCTGAAAATAATACCACTTCCATGTAGTCTTTCCCCCCACTGATATTCTATGATAAAACATTTTCAAAGCTATAACAAAGCTGAAAAAATTCTATAGTGAACACCCATATACCTACCACATAGTTTCTCTTGTCTTTTTCTTTTGTTGTGTTATTTCCATAATGATGTGAAAGCTCTTGAATGATGGGGTTTACCTCTCGCTCATTAGAACTGGTCTCTGTGATACTTGGAGCTTGGAGGTTAGTTCTTCGTAGCACTTTGAAGCATAGCATTTACTTAGTTTTTTTCTAAGATTCTTAACATAGCAGTAAACATATTTTTAGTATTGGTCCATCACAGTCCTAGGTTGCAATTCTGGTTGAACCTTAGAGAAGATCTAACTGTTATGGCCTCCCTCTCTTCTGATAATGGGGCCCCAGCTAACCTTTCAGCTTTGAACAGAAAAGCCCTGTGTTCTAGACCTTCTCTCTCATTTGAATAATTTTAAATGACCATATTTCCATAAATTCATTCAATTCAGTCACTTATGGGAGAAAGTTTGAAAAATCAAAATTTAAAAATCATCAGAAAACTTGTTTTCAAAGAAACTCTCAATGAAACTATTTTTAAGAAAAAGAAATTCAGTAACCAGGTGTTAAGTCTCTGAGATTTCTTGTTTGTTCTGGTTGAAACTAGAAGGAAATGAAACTTTAAGGAAAAGGGGAAGGTGGAAAAAGAATAGACATTTTGCCCTCGAATTATGAGAATTCATTGAACTATCCTTTCCTTCTCCCTCAGGTTCACACCAAAGTTGCAGTAGGCAGACAGTCACTTACATAGAGGTGAGGATGAAACAGATCTCTGGAGATCTCCTGGATGTCTACTAGGAGAATAGTCTCCAAATAGCACGTTTCCAGCTCTTTTCACATTTCTTTGGCAGGTGTTTTCAGTCTACTGGGCAGGCAACTAACCACTTAATAAAAGAAGCACAGGAGGCCAGACTGCCCTGGGCATTGTTCTAAGGCTCCTGCATCATAATGTGCTGACATAGTCTCTGAAGTAAGAGAAGAACGCTGGGAAGGAGCAGCCCTGAAGGTCAGCCCCTAACCCTGGGGTTAGGTGTTGCCAGCATTCCTGTGGAGCCTGCACAGCTCAGGAGCAGTAGTTCTGGTTGCTGCGTGAAGTTTTCAGAGGATTCCCTGAGAGAAAAGCCAATTTAGTCATAGGATCACCATGGAAAAGATATCATACTGAGAAAGTTGAAAACACTATCATTTATCATTCAAGTGATAATTTATCATTCAATCTACCTACATCCCAATTTTCAGAGACTTAAACATATTTAAGCCGCTTTGTGCTTCTATGAAGAAAAACTTCAAAAGAAGGTAGGATTCTTAGAGGGCAGAGGCCTCTTTATCTTCATACCTCCAGCTTCTAGTATATTCTGACACGTGCTGTAGTAGGCACTCAGTAATTGTTGGGTGAATGAATGAATGTAAAGAAACGCATGGTATTCTCTCTCTGAAGTTCTCCTCTCTCTTGAAGATAAATGATTAGGTTATTTGTCTTTGCTTTTCTCTGTGGCTTCCCTGTCAGATTGTCCTTCTTCACCTTTGTGTTGTGGTCCAGTGCTACAGATGCCCACCTGTCTAGCCACTCCCTCCCCTGCTCTTGAGGATGGAAGGGCACCAGGGGATGCTAACTCACCACTTAGGCCTGGGGGGCATGACCTCAGTGAATTAACTTCACTTGAGTCACCATATTCTAGACTCAAACACTTGCTTTGGACAGGGCCCAGAGGATATTCAGTCTCAGAATAAATATCATCTGAGTTTTTGAGTGGATGATAGGGTTCCTATTTCCTTAAGAACGGTAACTTCCATGTGGGACCACGTGTTGGTGTCAGGGAGACCACAGCATCCACTCCCATAGGATGTGTATCAGGCAGTTTTCCCAGAAGCAGTGTTGAGGGCTGGATGCATACATGGAGTGTTTACTGGCGTCAAGCTCTGGTGATATCTGTCCACGTATAACTGGCTCAGCTTGCAGGCAAGGGCAGCCTGTACATGTGCAGGATCAAAGGGTTTCCTTTTATTTTTGCCTCAGACACTCCCTTTCCCGTCTTTTACCCTGAATGCCCTCTTTTGGATGGACAAATTCTTCCTCTAGTTGTATGAGTACCATTGGCTATTTCTTCATTCAGCGTATTTGTTGCGTGATCGCTTGCCATTTTCTGTTCTTCCTAACTCAGGGCCAGGGAACATTTCTGCATAAATCTGATTCATCTCTTCCATGTTGGTGTTACTAATTCTGATGTCTTGATGAAACTCTTCGTTTCTCACTTCTATTTTTTTTCGAGGCTACTGGTATCTTAAAAAGTGAAGAAATAGCAAAAGAGGGAAATAAAAATCATGGTATATTTTAAATATTTACCTTTAAAATATTAATGCTTTTTAACGTGCACAGAGTATTAAGCCATACTTATAACTTTACGTGGAGATGATGTCATAGTTCTGAGTCTGAGGCACTTTGTTGAAGTGAGGTCCATGACCAATTAACCCTCTGTCCTTGTTCCTCATGAGATGTGCCAACTTGCCCATGCCTGCATGGGGTCCTCTCTACTGCAAGTCCTAAGCATGATATGAAGTTTTCATGCCAGGTTCTGTCTCTGGCTCCCTGGTGAGTGCTATACAAGGCCAATTCTGTTGGTCAGTTTAGTAATGAGTACCTACTATGTCCTGGGGCTACAGAGGTGAACAGTCTCTGCCATCAAGTGGAGGAGGGGTGATGTAAGCAGATAATTTCAGTGGGATGCAGAGATAAGTGGAAGCACAGATAAGAGGCACTAAATCCAGTTTGGGGATTTAGGGAAGGGTTCCTGGAGGATTTAATGTCCAAGGTTAATCTTGGAAGATTAGCCAGCCTGAGCAAAGGCACTGAGTCATAAAATGACATGCTTTGAAGGGGTAACTGCAAATGGTCTGGTGTTAAGTGAGGGGGGAAAGTGAAGGTGGATGAGAGAGGGGCTAGATAACAGAGGACTTTAAAGACCCTAACTGGGGGCTTGGACTTAATTTGTTGCAGCAGTTTTCTGATGAGGAGTTTTAGCACAGAGAGATTTATGCTCTGGATTGATCACTTTGGTAGCAGTGTGAAGGACAGACTCAGGGAGGGCAATTCTGGAGGCATACAGATTAAGATGGTAGCAGTGGGACTAGAAAAGAGAGGGTTAATTTAGGAACTATTAGTAGAGTTGACAGAACTTGGTGACTAACTGGCTGTGGGAAGTGAGAAGAAAGAGTGACTCAGAGGTTTCTGGTTTGGGAAACTGGGTAAATGGTGGTGCCATTAACCAAGAAACAAAACACAGGCAGAGGAACAGGTGTAGGAGGCAGGAAGGATGAGTTCCTTGTTTGCAGGAGCCCTTGTCTAGCATGGTGCCTTGTATTCAATAGGTGTTTAGTAAATAAGAGGCTTTTTCCTTAAACCTTCAGTGGCTTCCCATGCTCTTAGGCTATTTGACATATATCACATATATCATAGGGGTGTGTGTGTGTGTGTGTGTGTGTGTGTGTGTGTGTGTAGTATACACCCAAGAGCCTATACATGTGTGAGCGTGATCTGGCTGCATCCTGTCTTCAGTTCTCTCCAGCTGTATCTCAGAACCCTCCCCTCTCCCTCATCATGCTTCTGTCTCCTTTCTGGTGTTGTATTCTTTAAGCCCTTTCCTCTGTCTGAAAGGCTCTTCTTTCAGTTCTTAACATGCAGGGCTTATTTTCATTCTTCTGATCTAACTTCAAATGTCACCTGTTTAGAGAACCCTTTCCTCAATCCCCGGACAAGTGATTGTCTCTCAGCTCTAAATCCACCATTGCATTCTACATTGTGGTGCTGGGGCTGGAACTCAGCTAACGACATTTCTTTTTTCTTTTTTGCCAGCTGGCTTCCTGTTAGGTTCAACAATAGGCTGCATTAGACTACAGGGAACTCGGAAAGCAGAGGGAGCGAAGAAGGGACTTGTGTTTATTCCTGATTGCTTCTTGATTCTCTGTCACCCTGGTAATGGCAACTTGTTCTAGCCTTTTTTCCCCCTCACTCTCAGAATTAGCATCTGGGCAGTGCCCTTTCCTTGGAGGGTTGAGTCCTAGCTCCAAGAGGTCTGACTTCTGAGCTTCCAGATTCTGATAATTCTAACCTCTTCCTCCCATCTCCCAGCCCTAGTTGTGGTATCTACTTCCTATAGTTATTATCTCTGACATCTCCATGTTTCTTTTGTGCTTTTCCAGATCTCCAACACAGATTTAAAAGTTACACTAAAGTCTCTTAGTGTAATTTCTGCCTTTCTTAATGGCTGGATCTTACACAACTGAATATGATTTAGGCCTCCATCCAGTTACTCTCTAACTATAATAGGATTTTCTTCATAGACTTTTCATAATCTGTATTTCAAAAAAAACTTTTTTTTTGCTTTCTCATAATCTGTCTCCTCTTGGATATGAGTCTTTGTCTCATTCATCACTGTATCCTCAGAGCCTAGCATGGAGCCTTGCATACTGTAGGAACTTAATATATGCTTGTTAAATAAATTATTGAATTATTACAAAAGACTACAGGAGACATATTGCTAATTGACCATACAAAATGGCCAGAATTGAGCAACTTTTTAATCTCTTGGTTCTAGGCCAAGTTATAAATGAACTCTATAATGATGTAACTCTGTTATAGACAGTTGAGCTCAACACTTCTTATAAGCCTGTTAGAATACAATGTATTATTTAACATAGATCCATCATCATTGGGATAATAAGATACATAATTTATTTGCTTTGAATTCTGTACGTACATAAATCCCTACTTTCTATAATTAGGAATGATAATGACTTACCTATTAGGGTTGCATGAAGATCAAGAGTTGGTTATGGGTTAGATCCACAAAGTTTTTTTGGTTAGCAAATAATTTTAAAAATAAAAGCCATCCAAAGAATCCACTTGCTGTAACATGCAACATCACTTAATAGCGTTTACTTGGTAAATGTAATCTGCTTATATTCTTTTTTTCATTGTGTGTTACATGATTTGAAACAACCAAAGCACAGAACCAAAAAAGCAGGTTAAAAAGGAACTGCTTATAAGGATTTACCATAGCACAGGGAATTATATTCAATATCTTGTAATAACCTATAATGAAATATAATCTGCAAAAACCCACACCTGATTCACTATGCTGTACACCTGAAACTAATGCAATATTGTAAATCAACTATACTTCAATAAAATAAAAACTACAATGTCTAAGATGAGAACTGCACTCGATAGGATTAATGGTAGATTAGACATTGCAGAAGAAAAGAGTAGTGAACTTAAAGCATAGCAATAGAGCCCATCCAAAATGAAACACACAATGAGAAAGAGTCCCCCAAATTAACAGCATCTGTGAGCTGTGGGACAATTTCAAGTGCCCTCATGTGCAGATAATTGGAGTATCTGAAAGAGAGAAGAGAGTGGGGCGAACAGAAAAAGTATTTAAAGAAATAACTGAAAACTTTACAAACTTGATGAAAATTATAAATCCATAGATCCAAGAAGCTCAATAAACCTCAAGCTCAATAAACTGCACCAAGACACATCATAATCAAACTGATCAAAAACAATGACAAAGAAAAAAGTCTTAAGAGCAGCCAGAGAAAAAATATATGCTATGTACAGAGGAACAAAGATAAGGATGACAGCAGAATTCTCATTGGAAACAATGCAAGCAAGAAGAGAGGCATCTTTAAAGTAATGAAAGGAAAACACTATAAACCTAGAGTTCTATACCCAGCAAAAATCTCTCTCAAAAACAAAAGCAAAACAAATACTTTTTCAGACATGCAAAAGCTGAAAGAATATATCACCAGCAGACCCACACAACAATTTTAAAGGAACTCCTTCAGGCAACAGAAAAATGATACCAGATGGAAATGTGGATCCACACCAAAGAATGAAGAACACCAGAAATGGTAACTACATAAATAAATACACACAATTCTTTCTGAAAAGTCAAGCTCTGAAGGGAACAAGAAAGACTGGGTAATTGCTATGGGTAGGCAGGGGGCTAAGGGAGGTTTTCATTTTTGTTTTTAGGACATCGGAGAATTTTAAGGATGTATAAAGCTGATGGGAAAGCATGTAAGCAGGGAGAGGTGACACTATAGGTTAGATAGAGCAGAGTATAGGGCTTGGGCAGAAAGGTGGGTCCTTGACACAAGAGGGTCAAGCACTTCTCTGTGACCTAGAGAAGGGGCTGGGTGTCTGGGCAGGGAGTCTGTCAATTTAGTGGGGGTGGCAGTCTTGCTGTAGACTTGGGTGGATAAGTATGTACTGCTTGTATAATCATAAGAAAAAACAAACAAACATGAGAAAAAGGAACTGCTTAACTTCCACACAGCTATAAGCAAGAATCTAAAAACACCTTATAATCTTTTATTTAAATATCAACTACTAAGACAAAGAATTGTAATACATCATACATGCATAATTTTAAAATAATTTTGGTCAAATAATGCAAATAGATTACATGACATTGACTTTCACTGTGCTAAGTAGAACCATTTTATTGACCCTTAAGTTTTAAATTAAATTTCCCTTGAATCTACCTCAAATGTGTTCATATATTTTTTTTTCCTTTTCTAATTCAGAAAGAAAAATGTTCCTTTTCTTCTCCAGCCTAACTGGGCCATCAGTGTCCTTTAATCCAGCCCTTCCTTCCTCTTCTCCTTTCCCCATCTGGAACCTTACTCTCAAATTTTTAATATGCCCACTACTATTGTTTTTCAAACAAAAATCTTTTCTTGATCTTGTTATCGGTTCAAGCTACCATCCTGTGTCTATCTTTCTTTCCTCATGCCCAAGTTCCAAATATTTCATAGTCACAGTTTCTATTTTGCTATCTGGCTTTTGCCTTCAACCCATTATTGAAATTGCACTCTTGCAGCTCACAAATGATTGCCTGATCAATACATTCTTTCGAGCCCTCATTCTTGACACTTATTTTTGACAATTGATTATCTTTCCTTCTTGAAACTCTCCTCCCTCGTTCTGGGACACTGCAGTACCCTGTTTTTTCTCTTCTACAAACTGCTCTTCCTTTCATTACATCCATGGCTTTTTCCTCCAACACTCCAAAATAAGGTGCTCCCCAAGGCTCTGTCCTCTTTTCTTGGCAAGTCCTTCCTTAATAATCTTTCCTATCTACCCTTACATTTCAAATACTACCTTCATGTGAAGGATCCCCAAGGTTATATTCAGCCAGTATCTCTTCTGTGAACTCCTAACCTATATTTTCAAATGCCAACAGGACATGGCTACCTTAGGGCCCCTCTGACATCTCAAACACATGTCCAAACTTACCAGCTCCTCCACAAAATCCATGTTTCTTTCTTTTTGTTACTTGTTGAACATGTTCTCAGTCAGCCAAGACTGAAGACTTTGAATCATCTCTTATTCGTCTAACTTTCCTTCCAACACTTGTAATCAGTCATAAAATTCTTTCCATTTTTTATGTCCAGAGGCACACTCAGATGTCATGACCTTCCTATCACCACTACCCCTCTAACATTATGGTTAAGGCTGTCATCACCCCTCACCTGCACAATAATGATCACTTCTTAATTGGTGTCTCTCTTCAGTTTTTCCCCAATCCAGTCTATCATATTCAATGCTGCCAGAGCATTTTTTTTTTCCAAAAAATGATCCTAATACTTCCCTGATCAAGAATCTCTAATGGTTTAATTGTCTCTAGAATAAATCTAGACTCCTTACCCTGGTATTCAAGAAGTTCATAGTTTGGGCCTCAAACATGTACTTTTTTGGTCTTACAAATATATCAATTTTCTGTTTCTATGGCTTAGTGTTTGGGAATATGGACTCTGAAGCCAGATTGTTAAGTTTGAATCCTGGCTCCTCCTTTTATTAGCTGTGTCACCCTGGACAAGTTTCTTAACCTCTCTGTGCCTGTTTCCTCATCTATAATAGGAATAATAACACTTACAGGGTTGTTGTGAAAATTAAACATATGAAAAGTGCTTAGAAAAGTGCCTGGTAAGCTCTGTATAATGTTTCATGGAACAAATATTTCCTTTTGCCTATCCATATGCACATATGCCAGGAACTCTAAGGATTTGGGGATAATATCAGTAAACAAAACAAACAAAAATCATTGCCCTTGTGGATCTTAAATTCTATAATAAAAATAACAATTATTATTAATTGTACATTGTTTCTGGAATACCCTTCTTCCTGCATTATCACCTTTAAAATTCTACCATGACTTCAAGACCCACTAAAATTTCTTACCCCTTGAAATCTTACCTTGTAGAAGGTTCTCATTTGAACTCCTCCAACTCTTTAAATCTGAATTACAGCATTTATCACATTTTACACATTCTACCATGTTATTATCAAATATCAAACATATCAAATATTATGCTTACTTGCACATGTTTTTTTAATCTTCCTTGATGGACTGTAATGTTAGCAATTATCCCTATTCATTCTTGTAAATAGTATAGCATGATGTACCTTGTACTCAAGCACACAGTATATGCTTGATAAATATTTCTTGGATGAATGTAGGTAAAGAACTCTTTGCATGAGATTTCATTTGACCTCTATTAATTAACCTTATCTTCTTTAATTGAAAATATAAACTAAATTTAAAATATAGAACATTTTATTTTCAACTTTGGAAATATCAAGTGTAAGTATCAAATATTTATTGTTTACAACTTGGCTTTTTTCATTACCATCATTTGGCACCTTGTCTACTAGTAGGCTAATTTTTGTTGCTTGCTTTACTAAGTATACTCTATAGCATATTTAATGTCCCCCATTACCACTGTTTGGAAAGTGCCCCTAAGTTTTTATTAAAGAAGCCATTGTGGATAGCATATATTTCAACTGTATTTTCTATAGTCAGTACAGATTTTTCCCATTTTTCACTTCCAAACATGATAAAAAAAAATGTCCAGGTACTCACCTGCAATTTTATGGTTCATTACTTATTTCCCCCCGCTATTCCAAGGAACTGTAGATGTTTGAAATTTGTTTTTATGACATCTGAAATAAAAATATAGTTTTTTTCTAAATTATCAACTATCTTTCCTCTAAATTTGCTTGCTATTCTCCAGCTATGACTGGAAAGACCAGACCAACTACACGTTCTCTCCTACTTTCTAATCTGTATTTGCACAATGCTACAGTAAAATATAGATTACTCTATATTTTTAAAAATCTCCTTTATACCACTTAACCTTGCTAAGCCATCTTAACTATTCCTTTTATCCAGGCAGAACCCCATCAGAATGGCATAACAATCTTCTCTTTTTTTAATAACAAGGCCAACACACACTGGATTTTAAATAATGATCGAGGATTTTTTTTTATTCATTAAGTTTCAGTATCATTACAGAAAATGTTATGGTACAGAGTTGTTTAACATTGTTTTTTCTTTGCTCTTGATTTCCACATGAATGCTGGTAACACTAATATCTGTACAAGATCAGTCTTTGATTTTACTTTTTGTTCTGTACAATTTTAAATGTATTGGTTAAAAAGGCTGTCAGCACTTAAGGAAGCATTTTTCCCCCCAGTTTGTTTGTTCAAATAAAAGGTATCCAGTTACTGCCCAAGAGTACTGTGCCATGAGGCTACTGGGATGCGAGGCCCCCCCACCCCCGAACGCTCTGCGGGGATGGTTCTCCTTGCGGCAGGGCAGGGCCGCCACCCAGTCACTCTTTATTTGGCACTGTGCACATAAACACGAGATACATGATAAAGAACAAGCAAAAGCTCTCTGTAAAGCGGTTATGAAGCATACTAAGAAGGGAAATCCAAGTGTTGCCTACGCTAGTATAAATAAGCAGACAGCCTTGATTTAAGAGCATAAGTAGTTGTATTTTAAAGATGAGAAAAACACAAGTTCTGCAGGCACCTACTGCTGTCTACTAAAAGCTATCGCTATCAGACCTAGCATTGAACACACAAAGCAATTTGCAAGAAAGGAAAAATTTGCTTTGATATAATCAGAATAGAGTTGTTTGTTAAGATTTTTAGGTGTTTTTTTCTTTAAAAGGTATTTAAATTCTTTTGAAATATAGTTCAAGATGTTGACCATACAGATCAACTTTTATCCAAATCAGAAAAACTAGCTGTGCCGTTGCATATTACAGGATACAGTCAATGATATGTAGACATGCATCAGAGCTTTCTCCTGCTGGTGACCATCATAGCCGCCCGATGACCATGACGTCCACCACCTCGCCCTTGTGGAGCTCCACGTACTGCTCTGTCTTTGGAGGAAGCATCAATAATCCGTTGGCGCTGCGCATGCTCATCAGACGGCTGCTCATCTGATTACCTGGGAGGAAATACTCTCATTACAGTGGCAGCAGCGACACGGTGTATGCATGCGCAGCCCTTGCAGTTCTTTTCAGAATAAAAACTGATGAACAGAAACACAGGTCTTCAAGAGGAAGAGAGATGATCAGACTTCCCAGTACTTTTTTCAGGTGACCTTGCTACTGTATCCTACTACCTTCTCACTGAACTTTAAAAATAAACATTACAAATTATTGCTTAAAAGAACAAAACCAAAATTTTACAGCATTGTGGAAAATGCCATAGAATTTCTCAGTTCAGGCTAAAATGTGACGTGTGTCTGAAAAGAGAGGCTTTTAAACCCTATTAAAATAATAATGATAATAACAGCAGTGGCTACCATTTCTTTAGTATTTACTAAGTACCAGACAAGGTGGTAGACCTTTTACTCAACTACCTTATTTAATTCTCAACGACTCAAAAGAGGTTAGATAACTTGCCTAGGGTCCTACTAATTAGTTGGTGGCCAATTTGAATGCAAGTCTGACGGCAAAGCCCATCAGAGACCTACTCACTGTGCTAGCTGATGTTTGCACTTGATAGGACCTTTGTTTAATTTTTTCTGGAATCCCATCAAAAGTCAGGTAAAATATGACTAGAGAAGTTGGGGATAAAAGTTTAAAGTCTACAGCAGGTAACTTCAGAACTGTGAATTATCAACGTTGATTTCTCAGTCCTTAAATCTTACCAATATTTAGTATATAGTAAAGGCTACAGAGAATCACACTCTAATTGGGCTTTAATCTCACATTGATGGGTGGCATAGCCACAGTCCCCTCCTTTTCCTACAATCGAAGTTATGCTCAGAACTTACTGGTTGAACAAACAGATAAAAATCTTCTGTAATTTTAGATTTGTATTTCAAATGTTTATCTAGAAAATATGGCTCCATGGAATAACAAAACCTTTATTAATTTTTTTTTTTTACTCTTGTCCTGTTATGCTACACTGTTTTAGGAATAGGTTAACATCTAATCTTTCAAAAGGGAAAATGTACAATAATTACAAAATTAGGTATACTCAAGGAAGGAGGTTATACATAAATTTGTGTTTTAACAGGATGGGTATATAGAGATACCTGCAGGTGTGAATGACTAACCTGTACTCTGTGCCCAAGGTAGTGGTTCTTGGTGATGCCAAGTCAGTATACACCGATGGTATTCTGGGCGAGGATCCAGTTTTACATCACATGATAACTACAGAAAAATGAGGAAAAGAAAACAAACTTGATCACCTGATCATCTCCTAAAACTACAGGATGATGGCAGTTGTGCAAAGAGTGCAATGGACATGGAAATATCTCGGCATTCTGCTGTCTCCACCACTGCCACCTTATGTTCTTAATACAGGAAGTCCAGAGGTTGTGTTGCTCTGGTGAAAAGAGAAAAGAAGGCTAAGAAGTTGGTATCTGCAGTAGGAAAAAGGGCAGATGAAAAATATAAAGTCTGTTTTTGAATTCTAATTTTACCTCTGACCTATGAATTAAGAAATCAAAGCAGATGTTTTAACATTGAAAATAAAGGAGGTAAACCTACACAAACATACAAGCTCAACATCCATTTATCTGTGTCATCCAACTGTCCATCCATCCATCCATCCAGTAAAGATTTACTGAGGTGCTAATTCAGCTACTCATTCATACGCTTATCTTTAATATGAAAGGGGTACTTTCTTTTTTAAAATTTTTATTGGAGTATAGTTGATTGACAATGTTGTATTGGTTTTAGGTGTACAGTAAAGTGAATCAGGTATACATATACATATATCCACTCTTTTTTAGATTCTTTTCCCATATAGGCCATTACAGAGTACTGAGTAGAGTTCCCTGTGCTATAGAGTAGGTCCTTATTAGTTACCTATTTTACAGTAGTGTGTATAGGTCAATCCCAATCTTCCAATTTATCCTTCCCCACCTCCCCCCTTACCCCCAGGTAACCCTAAGTTTGTTTTCTACATCTGTAACTCTATTTCTGTTTTGTAGATAAGTTCATTTGTACCCTTTTTTAAGATTCCACATATAAGTGATATCATATATTTGTCTTTGTCTGACATACTTCACTCAGTATGACGATCTCTAGGTCCATCCATGTTGCTGCAAATGGCATGATTTCATTCTTTTTTATGGCTGAGTAATATTCCATTGTATATATGTACCACATCTTCTTTATCCATTCCTCTGTTGATGGACATTTAGGTTGCTTCCATGTCCTGGCTATTGTAAATAGTGCTGAAATGAACATTGTGGTGCACGTATCTTTTCAAATTATGGTTTTCTCTGGATATATGCCCAGGAGTGGGATTGCTGGATCATATGGTAGCTCTATTTTCAGTTTTTTAGGGAATCTCCATACAGTTCTCCATAGTGGCTGTACCAGTTTACATTCCCACCAACAGTGTAGGAGGGTTCCCTTTTCTCCACTCCTTCTCCAGCAGTTATTGTTGGTAGATTTTTTGATGATGGCCATTCTGACTATCTCATTGTAGTTTTGATTTACGCTTCTCTAATAATTAGTGATATTGAGCATCTTTTCATGTGCCCCCTGGCCATCTATATGTCTTCATTGGAGAAATGTCTATTTAGCTCCTCTGCCTATTTTTTGATTGAGTTGTTTGTTTTTTTGATATTGAGTTGCATGAGATATTTGTATATTTTAGAGATTAATCAAAAGGGATAGTTACTTTCTTTTCTCTTGATTATTCCCCCTAGTGTCCCAATACTGATAAACAATCTCATTAAAGCAAATAAAAGTAGTTTCATAAAAGTTATACCACTTTGGTTTGGTCACATCACTGGCACTAAAAGAATTCCTCTGAATGAGTCTTTGCTATGGAATGGCATCTTTCATATCTTTGTAACATAGCCAATTTCTGTTCACACACATTATAGAGAATGAACAATTAACCTTCAACCTGGAGCCACTGTTTTTTTTTTTTTTATCTATGTCATTAAATTCATCCTGAAATCTGATCAAGGTGATAATGTGTTGGTAGCAGGTGCCTAAAAGGTATGACTTGAACATGTTTATACAGTACATAATTATAATCTATAGCCCATCAAAGATTAGTTCAATGTTAGTGAATACAAGACTCATTCCAATGCATGAGAATTAACATTTTCCATTAGCATAATAATCGTTTAAGTTACTCTATCTTAAAATGGTCTAGAAATTCTTTACTCAACTAAAACAGATATTGCTTAGATTAAATGATACAGTTAAAACTTGACCTGGAAATCTTGATTGAAGTGAGTTTATCTCCAATCCATTCTAGTTACTTTGTTTTAAAATATTCTAATAATCTAATTAGAATATTAAAACATTCTAATTATGCTTTTTCTCTGGAATCCAGAATAAAATTCAATTCTAGGGTGTTTCTCCTTGATTAAATCACACTCTACTCTTTCACATTATATTACTTATGTTTATACCCTATTTCATATCTACTGGGGGGTAACTTGCCATTGTTCCTAAATTATTCTGTGCTTACCTGAGGACAAAAATCTCTGTCTTTCAACCTGAGTGTGTGTGTGTGTGTGTGTGTGTGTGTTCTCCAGTACTAAACCACAAGAGCTATTCATGTGGCTGTGTCATTTGCTAAGTGTTTAAGGTTTTTCCCCAGCAATGGCACTGACTGGCTCATGGAAGTACAGTGGAGCAAATACTGTACTGGGAAGATAACTGGCACCTAGGTTCTACTCCCAGTTTTACTGCTAACCGATGTGCTGTATTGGCAACTTATTTTGCTTTCCCATACCTGTTTGTTCATCTACAAAATGGGGTTGTTTGTTTTAAAGGAAGATATTTGTTAATTTAAGAAACAAGAATCAATTGCATCAAATTAAAGTGAATGAAATTTTTTCACAGCCTCACAAACAGCTGTTCCTTTTGTAGCAAGAGATGAAGCTAATTAGATTTTTATGGTATTTTACTGAAATGCAGAATACTTTATTCACCAATATATTTAGTTACACTGACATTATAGTTCTGGTATATTACATCAGTTAGCTTAAGAAAGAGCCTATTTACTATAAGCTTCAGTGCTTATAAGAATGATGTACCATGAGTAAACATACACATATATCAATATTTTGGTGGAAAAACATTGCAAATGGTGGATGTTTCACTTCTGCCGATTTCTTCTACTCTTTCAAAATTGGGCAGTGAGCTGTGGACTAGGAGTCCTCTGTTTCCTTTGAATATTTTGCTGGCACACAGTAGCCACTCAAGAGATAAAACTGTATTACTTGGTATAGTATTATATGGTATGCTCTACATGTAAATGTCTAAGAGAGAGAATGAGAAAAAAAAAAAGGTCAATGAAATGAGATGATAAGCCACAGACTGGGAGAAAATAATTGTAAAAAACACACCTGATAAAGGTCTGTTATCCAAAATACACAAACAATTCTTAAAACTCAATAATAAGAAGATGAACAACCCAATTAAAAACTGGACAAAAGAACTGAGCACCTTACCAAAGAAGATATACACATGAGAAGTAAGCATATGAAAAAATGTTCAACATCATAAGTCATTAGGGAATTGCAAATTAAAACAACAATGAGATATCACTAGATACTTACTAGAAAGGCCAAAAATCCAAAACACTGGCCACACCAAATCCTACTGAGAATGTGGAAGAACAGGGTGGGAATGCAAAATGGTATAGCTACTTTGGAAGACATTTTGGCAGTTTCTTACAAAACTAAATATATTCTTATCATACAATCCAGCAATCACAGTCCTTGGTATTTACCCAAGTGAATTGAAAGTTTATGTTCATACACAAAAACCTGCACACAAATGTTTATAGCAGATTTATTCATAATTGCCAAAACTTGGAAGCAACCCAGATATCCTTCAGTAGGTGAATGGATAAACGGTGGTATATCCAGAGAATGGAATATTATTCCTTGCTAAAAAGAAATGAGCTATCTAGCCGTGAAAAGACACGGAGGAAACAAACGCATATTAATAAGTGAAAGAAGACAATCTGAAAAGGTAACATACTGTATGATTCCAACAATATGACATTCTGGAAAAGGCAAAACTATGGAGACAGTAAAAAGAGCAAGGGTGAGCAGGGAGGGAGGAACGAATAGGCAGAGCACAGCGAGTTTTTAGGGTTGTGAAACCGTACGATACTACAATGGTAGATACATGTAACTGTATTGTCAAGACCCCTAGAATACACAACACCGAAAGTAAACCCTAATGTAAACTATGGACTTTGGGTGATAATGATGTGTCACTGTAGGTTCACTGATTGTAACAAATGTACCACTGTGGCGCAGGACGTCAACAGCTGGGAAGGTTGTGTGTGTAAGGATGGGGTGGGGAGGAGGAGTAATACAGGAACTCTCTGTAGTTTCCACCTAATTTTGCTATGAACCTAAATGTGCTCTAAAAAACAAAATTTGTTACTTAAAAAAAGGGGAGAATATTTTTTTCCTTCCTCTTTGTCCCGTCCATCTTTTAGAGAAGTGACCTCAAAGAATTATCTAATACAGTAAATAATTGCAAACACAGTGTAATAGGGCACAAAGAAGTAAATAATCAACCCTTCTTAGGGACACTGAGAAAGGCTCCACAGAGGGCATGATGCCTGAGTCTTATGACTAAGTAATTTTCCAAGCTGAGAAAAGAGATGGTGGTGGTTAGGAGAGAACCTCCTAGGAAGGAGATCTCACGTCCGTTCTGGAGGCAGTAAAAATCTTGGTATGGTCAGAGTGCAGGATGGGAAGCAGATGAAGCTGGAGGGGAAAACAGGCCTTGGGATGGAGGGCCTCCTGTGCTCACTTGAGCAGTTTGGATTTAACCCTGCGGTCATGGGAAGCATTGAAGAATTTTAATTGGAGATGCTGACATGATTAGAGTTAGAAAAGGGATTTAAAAAGAGGCAGGATTAGAAGAGAAACCATTAAACATTGGAGCCATCATTCAAACCAGCTTATTTGGCTACAAAACACAGGGGATGTGGATGGTGGAGGGCGCTTTAGGAGAATGGTGAAGATTTGGAATACTGCAGTAAGGAATGGAAAAAGCTGATCCACAGGATATAAAAGGATCATCAGGGGTAATTTTGGCCCCTGCTGAGGTTTGTAAATTGGAAGTGATAACTTGAACAGCTGTACTCTCTTCTCTAGTTGTACTCAGTGCCCTGGGAATAAAAGTGAAGGACAAAAAAGGGAAGATTGATCTAAGTTTGTGGATTCTTAGAGTGACTACAGTGCACGGAAGAAGAGGCAAAAAAAATTTGAGGGTGTTAGAAAAACATTGAAGTGATACACCACAGGATTTAGGTTGGATGAGGAAAGGGGTAAAGCCAGAAGGGGCTTATGGAGAGGGAAAAGGGCAGGGGTTATAGGAGTGTTTTAATTCTTTGATATCTACTGGTAGGTAACTTGCCATTGTTCCTAAACTGTATACCAGAGTTGGTGATTTTTGAGATGGAGCACTTCATGGTATTGAAAAGGATGTGCGTATTGAGTTGCTGAAGCAGAAATAAAGTTATGTAGAATTATGGAAATAAAGCAACTGATGATAAGAGGTGAGGGAGAGAAGACTTTTAGACGATTGCCAAAGACCTGAAAGTCTTGGGAAGGTTTGATGGTGGTAATGAGGGGAAGGTGAAAGCTCCAGGAGACTCGGGGAAGAGGCTGGACTAAGCTGCACAGATTGGAGAAGAGAGTTTGTGAGAAAACAGATGACCAGAGGGGATTCTATTAGAGTGGAGGTCCCAGGTGACATGCTCCAGGCCCTGGTTGGTATTGAGGGCCCGGACTCTGCTCAAGTCTGGTCAAAGCTTCCAAAGAGTGGTTAAAGGAGCTTTACACTAACTTTTAAAAGTACTAGAGAAGTTATGAGGCACTGATTTCATTAGTCCAATAGAGAGGCGCTCGAGCTCATCTGCCTTATAAATCATCTAAAATTTATCAAGTAACTTTAAAAATTCTTACACCTGTTGGTGCAGATCAGTTTTAAGTTAATTTTTCCAAAGTTTCTATAACCTAGTTATATTTTTCATCTCCGAAAAATAATAAAACTGGTTTATATTTCTTATAAATCATAGTTCTATCATTTTCAATATCTGTTTTTTAATCAATCCATAGGCCATTATATTCTTGTATAACAGGCATCCAATTATACCTTTTGATGTTCAATGACTGATCTTTTTTAAAGCTGAATAATGCTCCATTGTACACATACACTTCATTTTCCCTACCCATTCATCTGTTGTTGGAAATTTGGGTTGTTTCCTTATCTTTGTATAGTGAATTATGCTATAATGAACACTGGGGTGCAAATATCTGTTTGAGATCCTGATTTCAATTCTTTTGGACATATACCCAGAAGTGAGATTGCTGTATCATATGGTAGTTCTACTTTTAATTTCTGAGTAACCTCCATACTGTTTTCCATGAGGCAACATGGATAAACCTAGAGGACACGATGCTAAGTGAAATAAGCCAGTTACAAAAATACTGCATGATTCTACTTATAGGAAGTATCTAAAATAGTCACTCACAGAGGCAGAGAATAGCATGGTGGTTGTCAGGGGCTGAGGGGAGGAGGGAAGGGAAATTGTTGCTCAATGGATATAAAGTTTCTGTTATGCAAGGTGAATACGTTTTAAAGAATCTGCTGTACAACATATTACCTGTAGTTACCAATGTGGTACTGTGCACTTCAAAATACTTTAAGAGGATAGGTCTCACGTTAAATGTTCTTAGCATGAAATAAACAAACAAATCAAAGAACACAAAGAAATGTTTGGAGGTGATGGATATGTTTAGTACCTTGATTGTGATGACGGTATCACAGGTGTTTGCATATGTCCAAATTCATCAAAATGTCTACATTAAATATGTGCAATTTGTGTATATCAATTATACCTTAGTAAAACTTAAAAGAAAGAAAAGTACTGATTTAGTATTATAGTTTAAATTGCCAGGAAAATTGTTCATTAGTTATTACATAGAAACTGTGTTACATTATTAGTTGACTAGTAGTAGTAAAGCAAACTGAAGTTAGTGTTGGTGGAGAAGGGGACTCTAATTTCTGAGTGACTTTTACTGCAGGTATATTTCCTCAGCCTTAGTGGTCCTTTTTCCAAACAATATGGTCTCCCTTTTCTTCTGCTTCACTAGAATCTCTTTCTTGTCCTTTAATTGTCTTTTCCTGAACTGTTTAAAATTTATCAGCGGGGTCACAGTAAAAGTGATCAGCTAAATTGCCGTTCTCTCTAAGTTTACATAGGGGAAAGGGAATTCTTGTCCCTCCTTCCATGTAGGTTTAGTATTAGTTTAGTATTCTATTGACCATTTTGTCATTACATATCCACTCCTAAATGGACTCCTAGCTGGAGAAAATTATTCACTTTAAGAGTCATGGAATAATGTGGGAAGGGAATAAAAGGGACTCCTTTCCCTCTGTTTTCTATCATGAAGAGGGGAATATAACCACATTTTTCCTCAAAACTAATATAAAATTCTAGATGTTTGTTTTGGGCAGTTAAAAAATCATATCCTAATTTGTTATCAGGCTTCAGTTTTGGTTTCCAGTCATTAGAAAACATTACCCTGGCTTTGATGATGGTTGGCCGAGGATCCAAGATGCCTTGCATCTTTCTCAGTGCAGGCACAACAAAGAGATTGCAGGTGACCACGGCTGACACAGGATTCCCTGAAAGTCAACCAAGCAGTTATTTATAGTACACACATAAAAATTTGCCAAATAATTATGACTGTCTATACCTTCAGGTATCATAGAGAGTGAAATGACTAACCACTAGCATTCCTCTTCTGAATCACCTTGAATCCAAAAGGATGCCAGAATAGAGCTGTAGTCAACCAAATGCCACAGAGGGTGTAAATATTTGGATCTAGCAGTGAAACGCAGATATTTCTGATGCACAGAAGCTGTTTGACACCATTTATATCTGCTTTCCTGAGAGCCGTACATTGAAAGCCTTTAGTAATGAGTTTGCACTTGCTATTTTTAAAATGTTCTAAAATCACCATAGTAGTACATGCTCAGTGCAAAAAAAAATTAGCAAGTAGGATAAGAATAAAGAAATTTATCCATAATCCCCTCTAACCAGAAATTTCTTTAAACCAAAAATATAAAACTAAATGATTTAAGATGTGAAGGACTTGAAGGCGAATACTCTTAGGAACTGAATTATGTTCCCCTCAAATTCATATGTTGAAGTCTTAACCCCCAATGTGACTGTATTTGGAGAAAGGACCTCTAAAGAGGTAACCAAAATTAAATGAGGTTGTAAGGGTGAGGCCCTAATCCAATAGGACTGGTGTCCTTATAAAAAGAGGAAGAAACACGAGTGTGTATACACAGAAGAAAGGCCATGTGAAGACACTGAGAGAAGGTGGCCATCTGCAAGCAAGGAAGAAAGATCGTAACAGAAACCAACCTTGCTGGCACCTTGATCTTAGACTTTCAGTCTTCAGAACTGTGAGAAAATAAATTTCTGTTGTTTAAGCCACCCAGTCTGTGATATTCTGTTATGGCAGCCTGAGCAGATTAATACAAATACCAAGTTCTTTTGCAGTTATAAGAAAAATTTGAGGAATTCAACTGTACCTCTCCAAGAAGAAATCTGGGTGTGTCATGCACTTCAAAGAGAGGTAAGGTGGGCTATGAAAAAATGACTGAGCTGAGAATAACAGATTTAGCTTCTTGTGTGGTATTGTTAACTAACCAAGCCATGCGACCCAGGCAAGAGTTCCAAACTTTTCTGGGTCTAACGTTACTCATCCACAAAATGAAAGGTCTGGATGATATGATTCTTAATATTCCTTTTGGTTCTAAAATTCAAATTTTACTAATACTTTTATACAGTGGTATGTGAGTATGCATATATATATAGAGAGGGGGTGGGGAATGCTTACTATATTTTAGGTTCCCTTGGCCTGGCTTTGTGCTGCTAATTTCATCATCAAAATAAAAGCAATGGTCAGTTTAGCCTATTACTAGCTAAAACCATACCTTTAATTTTCTTCTACCCACAAAAGCAGTTAAGAATAGGTTTTTTTAAGTTGTTAAAAAAAGTTGTGACGAGTGACATTGATTATTTCAATAGAAAAAGTGAGTTGTCCCACAGAACAGCAGACTCTTAATGAGAATCAATTGCTTTCCTCTTGCCTCAAAATACAAACAGATGGAAATTTTTCTGGAAAAGCAAAAAAAAAGGAAAAAAAAAAGAAAAAGAAATAAGAAAGCTATTGTTCAACAATGATTACAGTATTCTTGTAATGCTACTGTTTTATAAAATTACTCTATAAAAAATGAATTGCTCTATATAAGAAAAGGGACTGGAAAAATCAACACCAAGAAAATTGCAAATAGTGGTTATTTCAGGGGGAGGGAGATTATGGATAACATTTCTTAATGCTTATCTGTGTTTTCTAATGTTTTTACAGTGAACACGTTACTATAGTAATTTTAAAAAGTTAAAAAAAAACAAGTAGATAACACATAACTTTTCAACTGCGTTAGAACTTATCAAGATTAGTAATGGCTTTAATTGCAAGGACCTTAAGAAACCAAAAATCCAATTCTGAGTTTTCAAATCCTTATAAAAAGAACCACTTTGCTGGTTCTACAATCTGAACATGTGAATTGTTGCTGCCCTCTTTTGGTACTTTCAGGCTGAGCAGTGAAAATCTCAAAGTAGCAATTTGAAAATAGGCTATTTAATTATAACTTCTTTGGCAGATCAACAACACTTAGTAACGGCAAAATAGGCTCCCACTGTAACATACTTTGTAGGTCAAGTCATATCTTCTGTAGACAACAAAAACAGTCTCTTCTAGTCAAAATGAAGCTAGGAAGATGATCTCATTTCTCTATATAATGGTTTTCAGAGTATCTAGGGATGTATTAAAGGCCCTAAGGAGTTTTGTACCACAGAAATATTTCGAGGACTAAAACTTTATTTACATGACCTCGCTCTTAAAATTTCCTATATGAGAGAAACATACTCTCTTTTATGCTTACAGATAGGGGCTTTAAACATGTTTTTAAAGTTCTAAAATTTTCTGCCTGCCTTCTTTTCTTTCTATCTCTACTTTGAGCTTTATTTAATATAAAAAAGCAGGTAAATATTCCAAAGCCACCAGACTTGTACATCTGAAAGGAATAAGTAGGTTATTTTCTAAAGGAATCTATGCCAAAAAATAGAGAATGGGACACTGCTACAGATCAGAGGATAATTTTTAAAATTGAAAAAAATAAGTAGATATACAAAACTTCTAAACTGCTTTAGAATTTATTAAGATTAGTAATGGCTTTAAAACATGGCTTTAAATGCACAGCCAAAGTCCAAAAATTGTAAACTGAACCACTTTGCTTTTTCTATAATCTGAACATGTGAGTTTCTGCTCACGTGGGAGAGGGTGGGGATAATGATGTGGTCAGACTGATGATGCCTGGGATTTGGCTGAGAAGCATCAGTATTTGCAGCCCCTCCTTCCGTGTTGCTGCTCTCCCCAACCAGTCCAAATCTGGTGAGAACCAAAGGCAGCTTTGTATTTTTTTGTTCTAGTATTTCCATAGGCGATTCAAGGCCCCTTGGCCCCTTGAGCATAATACCCTAGTTGTGAGAGGTAATTATACTGCTAACTTTGACCAATTTCCTGTAAGGAAAAGCAAGTGCCCCAGAAAGATGTAGTGACAGTTAACTCCTGATTATCATCTTAGGGTCTGGAATGTGCTTTGAAAGATACTAATTTGACTTTCACACCAACCCTAATTAGCCTCATTTTAGAGATGAAGAAACAGCTTCAGAGAGGTTATGTGATTTGCCCAAGGTCATACAGTATGAAAAGCTGGGATTTGAACCCAGGTCTTTCAGATTCCAAATCATGCGCTCTGATAGGGGACTGGTCACCTGGGAAACAAAAAGATTTTGGTCATTTTTCCAGAAAAAGCAAAAGAAACTATTTCAATTATTCTTACCTGGTAGTGCAAAGATTATTTTTCGTACACCATCAATATCCAAAGTTGCAAATGTCGTTGGCAGGCTAGAGGAAAAGTAGAGGTTGTTTGTTAGTGACTGCTAAGCAATCTGAGGAGTAAGTTAAATACTGCAGTTTTCTTGTTACATCGTTCTTCATACAGGTCACCTATTGTGTAAAAGTACTTTTCTGTTGACTCTCCTTTAAATCTTTATAACCTGAAGTGTTTCAAGAGCATTTAAATTAATTCTTTTTTAGCATCTTCTGTTTTCAAGTAACCAAACTTCCTGGTTTTCTGTAGTTTACTTTTTTTTCCTTCTTGCCAGTGCCGTAGAAGCTTATCCCAAATCCTGGAGTTTCTCCACCCCTCTAGTTAACAATGTCTATACTTTTTTTTTCTGCTGGAGAATAACAATCATTCTTTTTATCTGAAGACTACCTGGTAATACATGTCTATCAGATAACTACCTATTGTTCAAGATGAGTATTTCTCAGCCCTTTAAGACTATACTCAGCAATAGACATAAAAGCTTCCCTCCTATGAAGGGAATGTTTTGAAATGTCAAAATAAATAAAATACCATGACTAGAACAAAATTAAAGCAATAGTAATTTAAAAATATTATCAAATTATACTTCCTCAAAAGTCTGACATGAACCCTCATCATGGGGGTGTGGAGAGGGGTGTGAGTGTGAAGAGGGCAGGTGGTTAATAATGGTGGTTTTTTTCTATTGACTACCCTTAATATAGAATTTCAGCTAAAATTTTTATTACATTAATGAAACTTGAGTGATGCAAAATTCTTAGGGAATGCTGAAATTTCCAAGTAGCTGAAAAATTACCCTTTTAAGCACCCAAATTGTTTTTCATTTTACTATTTTTGCTCGTTGGTTGAAAGAAGAAAGGATCACTCACTCATTACCTTTTGCAATAATATGATGAACATTAACATTTTTGATGAATTGCAGCCATCATTATGAATTGATTCTACTCTGCTATGATACAGAGATTTTGGGTCACAGGGGTATTAAACCATAACATGACAGTACACGTGGCGGTGTTTCTATAGTTCTTGTTTCTGTTTTTTTTCCCCTAGTTTTTTTTCTGTAGGTCCCCATAATGCTAGACTGCCATCATCTTGACCCTTAAAGCTGGCCTTAGGTTTGGGAACCAGAGAGCAGTAGTAGTAGTTATACTGTTGGAATGATAATAATAATAGTAATAATAGAAGTTACTATTTTTAAAGAAATATCTAAACATCATATCCATTATTTCATTTAATTCTTACAATAATCCCATGAGGTGACAATTGTCATCCCATTTTACAGATGAGGAAAATGAGACTCAGAGAGATTAAGCAATTTGGCCAAAATCACTCAGATACTAAGATTTGAACCAAGGTTTTTCTAACTTTATGGCTCATAATTAGATAAGGCTCTCATAGGGTACACTGTGAAGTGTTATTACATGGACTTCGTAACATCTATTTTTGGCTACTCTGAGGCCTTTTTTGCTTACTTCTGATTCTTTGCTGTGTTTTAGAAAACTGAGATTAGACTGTCATATCCATTTATAGATAGGTTATTTGGCAATGACTGTTACTGTGTGATGAAAATAATTTCCAAGATACATTTTTGACAACAGCTATGGTCACTGTAGATGACCCATAAAAACTGTGATTGGTAGATCAGGTTGATAATATTCCAAATGCTTTTTGAGTATCTCCATGTCTAAAAGGAAAGAGGTTAATTGCATTCTGAATGCACTGTATGTGGGAAGAGCAAAGCTAGATTGTTCTTGAGCTTTTTTATATTTCTTCTTATTCTACTATTAAGTAGCAATTACCTTTAAATTCTTCTTATCTTCAGACAAGTATAAAATTCTGGCCAATTAAAGGAAGCCCATTTAAAGTTCTAAACCATTTTTTTTTTAATAGCAAACTAACACACATAATAAGATTGAGGAGGGAATGCATAACACCTTCCTTCTACTATATTTAAAGCCAATTCAAATCATCTTTTGAATCTTGCAGACAGCTACTGTGATTTCTCTGAAGGTACTCATTTTAAAAAGATTCCATTACAATAAAACATTTTGTTATGTGCACTGCTATCATGAGTGTTTTATTGCTAGACTGTGAAGTTTTTGTTTAGGATCTGGAAAGCCATTTCCTTGAAACTCAACACCTATTGTTCATTTTTCCTCTTGAGATCAGAATGTAACAGCTTTTATACAATAACCGAAGTCACAGAATATTATGACTTTAAGGGAGAAGAATAAACAGTATGAACTGATGAACTCCTACAGCTGAAGTAAGTGGTAAATAATAGACTAAAAATAAAATAAGTACCAAAATGATACATCATGGGTGCTGAGATTAATTTAAATAATAGATAATTTAAATAATAGATATTATACAAATATTTCTCCTCTAGAAGTGAGGGTAAGTAATGTCAGCTTCTTTCTCACTGCAAAGGAATAATCAATTCAATTTTTGAGATTAGTGAGAAGTACATTGACATACTTTTGGGATGTCCTCTGTATTCTAATCAAATTAGTACTGCCCATGGGGACAGAGTAAAAAAAAGCCTGTGTACTCATAGTATAATAAGATTTGCTTAAGACAAGATATTCTTAATAAGAATGATCCCAGTCCAACACCTTCAATAGTAAAAGGGCCTTGTCAGTGGCAGCATATCAGAGCAACTACAGAAATACAATGCCAAGAATTCTAAATTCTATTACATTGTGGAAAAGGCTTTAGGGACAATCTTAACTTCATACTTAAATGTAAAGCCTGATCTCTGCCTTAGAACTAACACAAGGTGTCCAATAAATCAGGGAGATTAGGAGGGCTGGCTTAATACTTAAAAAAGGTTTCTGGAATTTGCTGCTAGTTCCCATGGCTCACTTGTAACAAATGGTAAGTCCCACCTCTACTTTCTCTTAGGGTTCATATGAGCACCCATCAGAGTATGACCCTGAACTAAAGCATCATTACTGTTGTCCCTGACAGCACGGAGGTGTGCTGGAATGCTCACCCACACACTGAGGGCTTTCAACAGTGTTTTTATAATGTTTACATATCACAGGTTTATAGAGGAGCAGTGGTCTGAACAGGCAGGCTGTTGTTTAAAGACATGGCCACACATATTTTATCAACACCAATGTTTGCATTCTTTGAGGATTTACAATGGATTACAGAACCTCCATTAGCCCTTCCTGAGGGAGCTATTAGTTTTCAGGAGATATGCAAGATCTAGGTATGTGGTTACTTTTCTTTCCTCTTGGGAGGTAGTAAGAAGCAGTATGGAACACTATTCATGAAGTATTCTTACCAAAAAAAAAATTGAATCTGAATCTAATCAAACCTTTAGATCTAACTTCTGATGTACAGAATATACTGGAGAGAGACAGGAACAAATTAAATGCCACCACAAGGAAGCAATCAGCCAAATCCATTCACTAGGACAAAACTAGGACAAAAGATTCAGTTGCTTCAGCAAGTCAGTGGCATGCCAAAAAACGAGGGCGGTGGTTGGTAAATGTTCCTGTTTAATAGAAACTTAACCAAATACAGTGAGTAGACCTGACTTGAATCCTAATTCAAACAAAACATATGTAAGAAGGCATACTTTTCCTTGACATTTGGGAGAATTTTCAAATACGATCAGGGTATTAGATGATACTGAGGTATTCTTATTTATTTTGTTAGCTGAGATAATACCATTGTGATTATGTAAGATAATGTAACTGCTTACATATGTAACTGCTGTTGTTATTAATATCTGAGACGTATACTAAAATGACATGTCTAGAACTTGCTTTAAAACAATCCAGCCCTCTGTCCCCCCAAAAAGGTGAAGAAGGGGATTGATAAAACGATTACGGAAAAATGTTGATAGTTACTGAAGTTGGGTGATGGGTATATGGGGTTTCATCGTACTCCCTGCTTTTGTGTACGTTTGAGAATTTTCATACTGAAATGTTTTTTAAGTGAGAGAAAGAAGCAGAAAAAGAGAAGGAAGGAACTAGACATGCGAATTAAAGGGGAGAAAAGGTTTGGAAAGTTGTTTTGCTTTGTTTAAACCAGACCCAGTGATTTATAAAGATGAATTCCCATTTCAGATAGGACATACACTTGTTCAAAGAACTCTAATACTATAATATTTCTTTTATTAGAATAAATAATCCATAATAGAAAATGTAAAAAGAAAGCATTTAAAAACTTTGTTAGTCAAAGCAAGCCAAACCAACCCCATATATTAGATAACAAGATTATTTTCATACCCTGGTTTCATAAAAACCCTGCCAAAATGGATCTGGGCATGAAGATCAATGTCCAGCACCTGCTTGAGATAGTCCTGCAAATATGAAAAATAATCACTTTACTTTCGAACATTCTAATATCAGACTTTCAAACTTTAAATGAAAAAAAAATAAATTTATAAGATTGAAATGAAAAGAAACACCTTATTTTAGTGAAGTTGATTTAAGACAAATATTCCTTCATTCCTCATTCATTTATTCATTCAGTAAATATTTACTGAGCACCTGGTATATGTTGAGTATCAATCTATGTACAGGGAGATACAGCCTTGAGCAAAAGAGACAATGTCCCTTCCTTCATAAAAGGTACATTCTAATAGAAGTAGTTAGATAGTAAACCAAGTAACCACATTAACATATAAATCATTACTTGATAGGCTGCTGTCTCTCTTTTAAGACAGAATTTTATGTCTGAGAAAGGATGTTAATAAATATGACTTAAGTAGCTGTGCCTGGGCAGGGAAGCCACATGTATGCACCACACACTATTCTGTCTAGTAACTTAAAATGATGCACATTCCTTGAGGAGACACTTGGACATTTGCCCACAGATTACCAAATCTAAATAAGTCAACTAAAAATTTAGGGAGGGAGCTCTAAAACAGAAAGTCAAAGGGTGTTTAATTGCTCCAACTGTATATTCTGCTATTACCAACACAACCAACCTAAGGTTATGATCAACCCAGAGCCATCTGACAAAACATGATCTTTGGAAAGGAAAGGCAATACTGCCTTGTAGTTGGTTTTGTAAACATAAAGAAAAATATTGCAGTTTAAAAAGTTTCTCTTAAGTAATACAACTTCTCGGTCTATTACTGAGTTTCCTGCTCACTAATCCAAGAGTCTAGTAACCTACTAAAATTTTAAATATTTCACAAGTTATGGGACACTTCATTTTTAAAAGCTGTTTCCTTCTATCTCCACAGCCTCAGCCAACATCATCTCACCTGGATTACTGAAATAGGTCTCTCTGCCAACACTCCTGCCCTCCTCCAATTTATTCCCGCCACAGTAGTGAGAGAGGCCTCCTGGAAACAAATCTGATCAAATCAATATATAATACTTCAATAACTTCCTGGTTTCCAGAAACAAGTCTCAGCTTTTAAATATCATAGCTAAGATTCTTGTATTTTCTAGTCCCCTTTTGCCAATCATTGCTCTTATCAGGCAATCCTTTTCCCAGCCCCATTCCACTTCCTTAATCTCTCTCTCTCTACATTCCAGCAGGACTATATTGCTGTCAGGTTTTACACTTTCTTGCCTCAAATCTCTGAAAATGTTCTTCCTTCCGTTTAGAATACTCTTTCTTTCCACCCTCCTCTCTCTCAATCTCTGAGATGACTCTCAATCTCAGTCATCTTCTCAGCCTCCCCTGAATGCCCAGGGCTGGAGAGTAGATTGATTATTGATTTATGTTTATTTTTAGGTTATATTATTAGATGCAATAATTTAGAATTTACTTGATGAACTGATCCATGTAAATATATGAATAGGAAATGTCCCTCCACCTAATATCTAGTAATCCTTTTTATCTTAATTTTCTCTGATATCAAGAGAGTCATACCAGCTATCTTTCCTTGTAACATTTTTCTCATCTTTTACTTTCAATGAGCTGTGTCCTTATATTTAAGGTGGGTCTCTTATAAGCATCATGCAATTTGTTGTTTTGTAAAATCCAGAATGACAATTTTTAATTGGAGGACTCAGTCCATTTACATTTAATATAATTATTGCTATATTTGGGGTTTAAAACTATAGCCCTCCTATTCATTACCTATTTGTCACTTTTGTTTTTATTTCTTTTTCTTCTTTCATGTCTTCTTTCAATTCACCAAAATTTTTTTGTTATTTAATTTTCTTTCTCTTCTATTTGTTAGTTACACATTCTCTTATTATTTTAGTGGTTATTTTAGAGATTACAACATGCATTCTTAACTTACTACAATCTATCATAATTTGGTATTTTTATCACTTCCCAATGTAAGAACTTTAAAACATGTTAACTCCATCCATTCCTCTTTCCTTTTTGTGCTATCATGTATCATATATTTTATATACATTATAAATATGTGTGTATATATATAACTATTATATATATATTCTACATATACTATACAAATATATACTCTATATATTCAATATATAATATTTATACACATTTAAACCTCAAGATATTATTTCATATAATCAACAATTCATTTACATTTACCAATATATTAACCCTTTCCTTTGCTCTTTAGTCCTTTCTGCATTTTCATGCTTCCATAATCTTTCCCACTGAAGAACTCCCTTTAGGATAGGTCTGTTCAGTTTTTATCTAGTTCAGTTCCACACTAGCTTTTATTTTCTTTCAGCATTTTACAAATGCCATTCCATTGTTCTCTCTTTTGTTTTAGAAGTTCTGTTTTGAACACATTGTTTTTATTTTTTTAATATTTTATTTTATTTTGGCTGCGTCGGGTCTTCATTGTGGCATGTGGGCTTCTCTCTAGTTGTGGCGTGCAGGTTTTCTCTCTCTAGTTGCGGTGCACGGGCTCCAGGGCGCATGAGGTATGTAGTTTGCACACGTGGGCTCTTTTGTTGAGGCGTGCAAGCTTAGTAGCTGTGGTGCGTGGGCTTAGTTGCCCTGCGGCATGTGGGATCTCAGTTCCCCGACCAGGGATTGAACCTGTGTCCTCTCCATTGGAAGGCAGATTCTTTACCACTGGACCACCAGGGAAGTCCCTCCATTGTTTTCTGAGTTCCATAATTTCTGTTTAAATCATTTCTGTTAGTTCCATTTTTGGTCCTTTGAAGGTAACGTGTCCTTCTGGTAAGATTTTTCTCTTTGCCCTTGGTTTTCAGTAGTTTTGCTATGACTACCTAGGTATGGTTTCTTTGTATTTATCCTGCTTGAGATTAGCAGAACTCCTTGAATATCTGGCTTTATGTCTTTCATTAGTTTCGGAAAACTCTCTGCCAGTATCTCTTAAATACTGCTTTTGTTCACTATCTCCTTTCCTTTTGGGACTCCAATTACACATGTTACACCTTTCACCAAATCCCATATGTCTTTTATGCTCTTTTCCATATTTTTTCCAAATTTTCATTTGGTTTTTATAAATAGATTCTAATTTTCTAGTGAAATTCTTTACTTTGCCATTTCTTTTTCTTAAACACATTGATTACAGTTTTTAAAAGTCCATATGAGACAATATAAATGTCAGGACCATTTTTAGGGTTGTACTATCTTGTTTTCCCTTCTAAATTTTTAGTTATTTTGTGCTATTTCTGGTATTTCTGGTAAAGTCCAAACATTATATATGAAAAAAATTTAGAGGTTTTGAATGATGATATATTCCTCCAGAAAGAATTTAATTTCTTCTGGCAGCTTAACTAAGATTACCTTGATATAATCAGAGACTGAGATAATTTGAGGCTCAATTGCAGTCTTTGCGAAGACTGTTTTTTTTCCAGTTTGTCCTTATTCTTAGATCACAGCACTTCAAGGGTTTAAACTGAAAGCCTGAGATATTTGCCAGGGTCCCTCCTCCATGGCAGGTCTTGAACTCTTAAGACTGTTGAAAACTCTGCTTATTTTCTTAGCCTTTTAGCTATTCTGTTATGCTTAGATTCTTGGCCTCTTGACCATTACATCATCCCCTGTCCCTCCTGGCTTAGGAATTAGTAAATGCCTTGAGGAAATATATGGTGAAGAATTCCAGTTCAACTTCTCTGTGGTTCACTTTTCTCTGAGATCTTGGTACCTTGAATCCCATCTGTCTTAGTTGTTCTCTTTGGACACCTTCTTTTTCTTATTCTTCAAAAAATTTAAAAGATCTACATAGCTTTTATCTATTTATTTACTTTTAATAAATTTATTTATTTATTTATTTTTGGCTGTGTTGGGTCTTTGTTGCTGTGCATGGGCTTTCTCTAGTTGCAGTGAGTGGGGGCTACTCTTTGTTGAGGTGGGCTGACTTCTCACTGCGGTGGCTTCTCTTGTTGCGGAGCATGGGCTCTAGGCACGTGGGCTTCCGCAGTTGTGGCATGGGGGCTCAGTAGTTGTGGTTCACGGGCTTAGTTGCTCCGCGGCATGTGGGATCTTCTCGGACCAGGGCTCGAACCCGTGTCCCCTGCATTGGCAGGCAGATTATTAACCACTGTGCCACCATAGCTTTTATAGTTGTCCTTGGTGGGAGAGTTGGTCCAAATAAGCCACTTCATCATAGTAGAAGCAGAAATCTCCAGGCCTTTCTTATGTGTTCTTATAATACTATGTCCTCCTGACATCATACACTTAAGTAATACTGCAGTTGCCTGATAACAGATATGTATCCTTTATTGTATTATAAAGTTTGTGAGATCAGAAACCCTCTGTATAATGAGTCCATGGTGATTAGCACATGAGTTTCTTTCATCCATTTGCTAGTTCAACAAATATTTTTGAGTGCCTACTATGTATGAGGAATTCTATTTGTGCTAGAGACTTAATAGTGAACAAGATACACATGGTCCCTGGCACAAGGATGTCCTGTTATAGTTTACTGGAGGAGGAGACAGTCTAAAATAAGTAAAACAACAAATAAAATAACTATAAAGTGTGGTACATGCTATGAAGGAAAAAAGCAGGTGCTGGGATAGAGAATAACGGCGTGAGGTGGAGAATAAGGAAAGGCCATTTTAAAAGAGGTGGTGAGGATGAGAAGGACTCAGCCACGAGAAGTGTGGAGGGATGAGAATTCCAGGCAGAGAAAAGTATATACAAAACCTTCAAGAGCAGTAAAGAGTGTGTCTAGAACTGAAAAGACAATGGAAGGTAGTGAATGAATAGGAAAGAGGCATAAGGGGAGGTTGGAGAGACAGGCAGAGGCCATACATGCAGGGCCTTATGGGTAATGATACAGATATGCTCACTATATACTTGTTAAATGAATGAAAGTATTTTATTTTTCTTGAAAAAAAATCATTTCTGTTGTAAAAATGCCCCTTTTCATTCTTTCTGAACATGAAGAAATGCTTCATGTTTCTTGTGATGGAAAGCTTGTACCAGACATAGCAATAAAAGCTGAGAATCATCACTGTTCTTAAATTTTTGTCTACCTACAGAAGCAGGAAGGATCTCTGTCTGATGTTCTGAAAGCTAGATCCAGATAGGAAGAAGAAACATGAATGGATGAAGGAGACAGGTCTTTCCCTCAACTCAAGTAAGAACAAACAATGTCAGATAAATTATGAAAGACTTTGAAATGGGCAAAAAAGATGATTGGATGTCCAAACAACCTTCTGGGTTATTTGTGCCTTTCACTGTCTTTGTGCTATTTTATAAAAATTAAGCTGTAGAAAACTGACGGTGAACATGATTAGTATCCAAAGAAATGCAAATTAATTCTGTTGGTGGCGGTGTAATTGATTATTCTCCTGTGGATATAGAACAGTTTTGCATCCGTTAGCAGATTGATTTCAGCATTTCTGATTACCTATAGGTGTCTCTGTTCTTTGAATTCTTAGAACCAGTTGCAACATCTTACTGGTTCCCTCATTAATGAGTTAAATAAAATCACTGACACATTTTATAAAATAAAAAAATATGAGATTCATGATTTTATCTTTACAAAACTATACCTTAACAATTCTGAAGGCTCCACTGAGATGCCGTATTGATTTACCTGGCAAAACCAAGTAAACTCAATTGCCAGAAAAGTGCATTTTATGGGTGGCTTAAACCTGCATACATCTTTCTTTGGTTTCTGGAGTGTATGCCAAGTAGTAATAAAACCTGAAATCTGCTAACTTTTGGTTTCTCTATTTTTGCCTCCTCTATTAATTTTGGTTCTATGCATGGCCAATAAGGTATTCCCCTTTGTAGCATCAATGATTGAGAATTCGGTTTTATGGTCTGACCATTTGGTGATTCCTATAAATGGGTGATTGAAATCTATTCTCTGTTAGGTAAGAGAAGAGAATCTGGTTTGTTAGTCTTTCTTGTTTATTTGTCTTACTGTCATTTTGAGCCTAAACCAATTAAGAATTTTGTGACCTCTAGGAAGGAAAATATCTATTTGTAGACTAATTTTTTGTTTGTTTGTTTCTGTGTTTACTCTTAATCTGTGGTTGAAGTTGTAGAGCTGAAGCTGTATTTTGAAAAAAAAAATTATTTATTTGGCTGTGTCAGGTCTTAGTTGTGGCTCTCAGGATTTTCGTTGCGGCGAGTGGGCTCTTCATTGCGGTGCGTGGGCTTCTCTCTAGTTGTGGCATGCGGGCTCTAGAGCGTGTGGGCTCAGTAGTTGCAGCATGCGGGCTCTCTTGTTGTGGCACACGGGCTCTCTAGTTGCGGCGCACAGGCTTAGCTGCCCTGCGGCATATGGGATCTTAGTTCCCCGACTAGGGATCAAACCCACGTCCCCTGCGTTGGAAGGCGGATTCTTAACCACTGGACCACCAGGGAAGTCCCTGAAGCTGTATATTCTTTATGTGGTTGTGTGTCTATGTGTCTGTGATCCAGGAAGGCATTTATCTTGTTTTGTGAGTGTGAAATGTTTTCCTATTTCTGGAGTGTATTCATAAATTATATGCCTGTGAGACCACCATGCAGATTGGGCCTTCCTCGGAGTATGCTGCAGATTCAGGGTGTCCCCTACCCTGGGTCTCTCCATCTGAATTTCAATGTGATGGAGGTGTTGCAGGGGAACACAAGAGCCTCTCATCCCCAACTCTCTGGTTTAGTGGGGCATGAAGAGAAGAGCCCTGATCTTAGGCCCACAAAAAAGTTTGCTTTGCCAACGGGGAGAAAACCGAACACACCAAAACACTTCTAATGTCTCTTAAATTAAAGGTACTCTATTCTGACTGATTTAGAGATAAGTACTTACATAAATAGAATATTCCTAAAGTTCCCAGATAATAGAAAATTTATCTTATACTATTTTAAATATGCTGCACTAAAAAAATATTCTTCTTATAATTTTAAGAATCAAGTTCACATACTTAAGGTAAATCTCTGGCAAATGAGACTAGCTTAATTATTTTGGTTAATAAGCAAGCCCAGCCATATTCTTTCTCTTATTTATCAGTGTTAAGTAGGCAAATACATTTTATTTCGCTTGGGTTTGTTTTTTCCTAAAATTATATAGGTTACTTCATCAAAGAGTCTAACGCTATTCTTATATAATACTTAAGATTGTGAAAAATCTAAAATTTGGTTCAATGAAATAGAATCATTATTCTGACAAACTTTTAATTTCAATAGTAATTATGTTTGTAGAATGTCAGCTTGAAAATAATTTTCAAGATTTTTAAGTAATTTAAAATCTTGAACAGCTATTAAATTGGTTAATTAATGAATAATCATGAGATACCTTGATTTCTAAGTACAACGATCACTGCTTACTAAGCATGACTTTAGTTAATACATTATACTTTGCTTCTTATTTAAAAAAAAATTATTTTTATTTATTTTTTTATTTGGTTGCACCAGGTCTTAGTTGCGGCGGGCAGGCTCCTTAGTTGCGGCACATGGGCTCCTTAGTTGTCGCTCATGGGCTCCTTAGCTGTGGCATGTGCACTCTTAGTAGCAGCATGCATGTGGGATCTAGTTCCCTGACCAGGGATCGAACCCGAGCCCCCTACATTGGGAGCATGGAGTCTTATCCACTGCTCCACCAGGGAAGTCCCTGCTTCTTATTTTAATATGCCATAGAGAGGATATATCTTTGGGTCGTGTTAATGAGTATGTTTTCATTTTTGCTACATTAAGAAGGTACAAAGGGGATGTGTGTGGCTGTACAAAGTTGTATTCTGTGTGTTTATGAACTTCGCTAGTCTGCTAAAATGCTTATGTATGATTTGTCAATGATCGATGCCCCCTAATTTTTGCTGTGAAATAGAAATTAGTGATTTTCTTAAACATTATAATAAATATGGGTGGTTGCAATTATGTTAGAAGTAATAATGACAGACAAGTAAAACTATGCATGTTCTTTCATTTTTCAGGAAAAAAAATATTAAAAAAAAAGTCCAATACTCAAAATACTTGGTCTCAGGACCCTTTACACGCTCTTAAATTAAAATCCATTAAGGATCCCTAGAGCTTTTGTTATGTGGGTTATGTCTATTGATATTTACTGTATTAGAAATTAAAACTAAGAAGTTAAGAATATTTATTTGTTGGTTCATTTGTAAACAGCAGTGATGAAGCTATTTCATGTTAACATAAGTAACTTATTGTTTATACATTGTTTTATAATTTAAAAAATCTTTAATGTTCAGCTTAATAGAAGTCAGGTAGATTCTCTTATTTGCTTCTGTATTCAGTCTGATGAGATATCATAGATCATACAGCCACTGGAAAAACTCACTATACAGTCATGAGAGAAGGAGAATAAAAAAGTCAAATAAAGTCTTAGTTTTATTATGAGGATAGATTTAACCTTGCATACCCACTTAAAGAATCTCCAGGACCCTCTTTGGTCTGGAGACCACTCTTAGTTCTAAAGTAAAGTGTCAGTTTGTTCCAAAATATAAAAAAAGCATAATGAAGGACAAAACTCTGAAAATGACTTTGATTTGCCTTGGTTTATACTACCTGTGTTTGAAATGAAGCTGAGAAATATATTAAAATTTTAAGTTAAAAAAAAAAAAAAAGGTCATGAAGAACCTAGTGGCAAGATGGGAATAAAGACACAGACCTACTAAAGAATGGACTTGAGGATATGGGGAGGGGGAGGGGTGAGATGTGACAGGGTGAGAGAGTGTCATGGACATATATACACTACCAAATGTAAAATAGATAGCTAGTGGGAAGCAGCCGCATAGCACAGGGAGATCAGCTCGGTGCTTTGTGACCACCTAGAGGGGTGGGATAGGGAGGGTGGGAGGGAGGGAGATGCAAGAGGGAAGAGATATGGGAACATATGTATATGTATAACTGATTCACTTTGTTATAAAGCAGAAACTAACACACCATTGTAAAGCAATTATACTTCAATAAAGACGTTAAAAAAAATTTTAGTAAGTTCACTCAGTTTTGATGAGCTTACTTCTTTGCTTTACTGATTAATGCTTTCCCTATGATATGTAAGGTTATTCTTTTTGTGTAATATGCCTTTTTGTTTATTTTGTCTTTGATTATTTAAGGAAATAAAAAAGTATAGAACAAACGTTCCTAATTTATGAATGAGCCAATATTATTTATGATCATGTTACCTTCTATGCTTGTTTTCCAATATTTTATTGTTGCTTTGAAAAATTAGGTAACCAAGTACTGTTTCTTAGGTAGCTATGATCCTATCTTAATCAGGTGCCCAATTTTTTTTTTTTGACAACTCTTTTGTTTTTGCCTTCTAAAGATCAGATCTAAATTTAGGAAAAAAAAATTTTTTTTTCAGAATATCTTCTACGCCTAGCCTAAGACTATGTTTGAAATTTCCTAGAGGGCCCCTAGAAAGTCACGAAGATTTGTTCTTTCATCTTATAAAAAGAGAAGTTAGAAATAGTTAGGTTTGTTTGATATGTTACCATTACAGGAGTTTCATAGGAAGGGAGTTACTGTTACATCTGAGAAGAAAGGCTCACTGTGCTCTAGGTTAGGTTTATGCAGGTAAAATGTCATTAATATAATATTTCAGAAATTGTCTGCTTTATGGGAGGTGTCTGGAGATTTGACAGTGCCCTTGCTGTTCATAATATGTTTTCATCCTCAGGGGAAACACTGACCAAAACTTTTATGAAATAGTTACCTACTGTATACCAAGAGAGAATCTTACTTATCTTCTGATATTATTGGTTACAGTAATAAATTAAGCACAGCTATTAAATATCTACTAGCTAAGGAAAGCCTCTGTTTTACTTTGATGCTGGCCTGAAGGCTCTGCTATATAAGCTACAGTAAATAGTTTGTGTCTGCAAAAAAGACAGACTCAGAGCACTAGGGAAAAGGACAATCATAGGTATTTTGAACTACTGATGCTTCAAAGAATAGTCTCTAGGGTACAGGCTGCTGAGGTGATATAGCTTAGATAACTTTTGTACAGTACCAGTGGACTGAGTCAGGAATCCCAGGACTCTTTAGAATGAAAACAGATGGTTTCAAGAAAGCAGACTGATAACCCAAGATCTAGCAGAACAAGAAAAACATGAGACTAAATGAAATGTTAAGGGAAATAAAAAATATTTTAACGAATAATTTATTTGTTTGGAATATTGTTGATTAGTTTTAATATTCTATTGCTATATGGCTCTAGATGTGTAAAACAAACTCAAGGAGACCTATATGCTTAATTAATACTTTTGTTGCTAAATAATCAGGGAACACCTATGAGACCAGTCCTTTTCTGTGATCAGTAATGATCTTTGTGATTATTTTGATCATATGGGGTGGGGGAGACACTGTTAGGAAAAATTAAGAGACTTTGAAATAGGAAGAAACAATTATTGGATGTCCAGTCTAGCGTATCCTTTTTGATTATCTATACCTTTCATTGTCTTTGAGCTATTTTACAATTCTGTAGGTGGTGGAAAATTTATAGTAATGCACACAATTCTTTAGTTTTTAGGGCAAAAAGCAGATACTGTTTACCTGAAACTTTTGGTGTTTTATAAAAATGAAAACTCTTTGCAAAGGCTATGTGAAACAGGAGGAGGTGGGGGTGGGGAGAGATTTTGAGGGAAGCAACTATGAAAGAGTCATTTCTCCTTGGCTGAGAAGAGGATAGAGGTCTGTGGGTCCCACAAGCAGCAGGGGCCCCTTCCCTCTGCCCTAAGACTCCCAGCCTCCCCATAATCCCAGTGCTATTAGCATGGCCCAAAAGAACAAAGACCTGAGATCTAATGGCATGACAAGGACACTCTAGATGTATCCAGCGAAGACTGGTGACCAGATGTGTCTCCTTGATGCTCTGTTGCCTCTTAAGCCCCTCCCAGTTCTTTGGCATAATTTTTGGAGGCAATTAACCCTATAGTGGCTTAAATAAAATTTCCTGCCAATTCTGTAGCATAGGTACTCACAGTAGAATTTAATTTGAATCACATAAATAAATTTCTTGTGTACCTGAGTTTCTGTACTTAAAATTCATGTGTGCTACATAATGTTTCTGGATCTTTCCTTGACTTACTTCCCTGTCTTTTCAGTGACTGGTTTTCAGGCTCTGCCCTTGGGCTGAAGCAGATGTTCTCTCTCTTACACTTTTCTTTCTTTCTGCTACTGAAGTACACTGGAATTCTTTTAGGGACTAGAATTTGCAGGCTGGCAGGAGTTTGCTGCATTGATGCTTTCTCTCTTTCTTCCTGGTTCTTCTTTCATATGATTTCCCCCTCAAGGAGCTAGGAAGGACAATTATTAGCTCCTATGGAATACTCTGGGTTGCCCAGTTCCTAAAAATCTCCTTCCTAGTAAATTAAAGGTTTAGTGTAAGTATCTTACCACACAGAGAGTAAAAAAGAGAAAACCAATATGCTTTACTATATTGGCTGTTGACCTGTGAGCAAATCCCTGGGATAAATGACATCTTTGTTAGCACTAATAAAGAAGGTTAAGGATGAGAAGTGTTCTGTTCTTACCATAATTGAGCCACAATTGCCAAGCCTATGTAAGCTATAAGCTTGTTGCCTCTTCAGAAGTACTGGAAAAGCAAACTTCGGGTCTGCCAAATAGGTACTGTCCCATAATTAAGTTCATTAGCAACCAAGTTAAGTTTTATATGAAACACTCCCTGGAAATAAGAAATTTAAAATTTAAGTATTCTTAACTTCAGGGTTTGCCCTCGTGATGCTCAGAGCACTTCAGGCAGTTTGATGGTAATGAAAGCAGACATGTTGCAAATTATTTCTTATAGCTTTGCTACAATGCAGACCTCAGCCCCTAGCCTTTGTGATCTTGGGAGAGGACTGCAGCAATCTGCTCTACCCAGGGCTCAAGACCTCTAGGAGACTTTGAGGGAAGACTGACCCAGCAATCTGTCTGCTATGAAGAGAATACCTACCTACATTTTAACACCTTCACTCCTGGATTTAATTTGAGATGGTAAGCTCTCTGACTTATCTGCACTGCATACCTTTTAGAATGCCCAGAAATTTCTGAAGCCCTGTGGATTTTCAGCTTTGTGGGAGTCTGGTTATGGATACCAGATGACTACCACACCACTGTTAATCAACTGCATACTTCATGAACCTCATTTTTTCATACCTTTTCCCCCATGGACACACCCCCTGATGTGATGATGACATCAGCACGACTGATACCCTCATTCAAGGCATTGAGTAAGTCATCTGGGCTGGAAAAAAAATAAAGACAAATAAATTAACACACAAGGAAAAGATTTTAAATATAGTGCCAACTAAAAACTAGACCACCTATTCAATAAGTAGGCATTAACATAAGTACAGCACAGAAGTCTGTATGAAGTGGGAATCAAAAAGGTCTCTGCACAATAAAAGCATAACTCATTGCGGAGAAAGAAACTTGTAAGTGTGGAAAGAGTAGTTACTGGTACTTTCCCAGGCTTTTTACTAAACAAGGCAGTATAATGAGGGGAGACAGTGCGGTGTGGATAGGCTGCCTAACCATCCCAGTTTGCCTAGGAATAGCCCAGAGGTAGTGCTGAAAGTTACATTTCCTAGGAAATTTCAGGTACACCAGGACAGTTGATCACCCTAGGTGTTGGAGACTTAGGACTCTTTAGAGGGAATATGACTTAATTTAGTTAGGCCTTAAGAAATGGGCTGAATTTTTACAGGTGGGAAGGAATGGGAAAGGGCCTTGTAAGCAAGAGGATCTGACTATGATGAAGCCTGTGGTGTTCTAGATGAATGGGGAAAATGAACTGCTTGAGTGAGGGACCTGACTTGAAACGGCTGGGATAGGTAGTGTAGGGCATGATTTTGGAGGGCCCTCAAGGTCAAGAATTTGAACTTCATCTAATGGGAAAAGGGTGGGGGGGTCCCTAAAAATGTAAAGAGCCAGTAGGTGTTTATTGGGAAAAGGGTAGAGAAAAAAAGAACAAGGAAGGCAGAGACAGTATGAGATATTTTGAGAGGATAAAGGGACAGGGTGAATGTTAGGATTGAAATTAGTGAGATTCCTGACAGTCAACTGAAAAGACAAGTGCACCAGGCCCTCTGATTGTACAGATGGAAGGCCTGGGAGGAAGGATGGCATGAAATCAACAGTCTTATCCTATGGATGTTAGAAGGGTTGCAAAGGCCTAACTTGAGATTGATCAAGTGAGAAAAAAACAAAATGCCAAGCATCAGGGTTTCTGGAGGAACAGGAAATCAGGGAATAGCTGAAAGGGACTGTTTAGTCACAATCTTAAATGCATACAAAGCTACTGGGCAGTGTGCACTGCACTTGCATTTACCTTCAAATGATGGGAGTACAGAAAAGGTGCCTTTTGAGGAATATTTGTTCAGCCTAAACCCTTGTTTTCTAAGAACTTTTTATTCTGTGGAGAAGGGAGGTATTCCCTTTTCTCCCCCATAGACATCTAACATGTACATTTAAAAAGGGAACAATCCTGGCTTCTGATGCTCTAGTTCTTGCTTTTAGTCCTTCTTGAGGCCTATTCTTGGTCCTGTGCTCTAGGAGACAACTCTTCCCATAAATCTTCCCATAAATCCCTCCCTTTGCTTAAACTAGACTCAGCAGGTTTTTGTTAACTTGAAATCAAATGATGTCTCAATACGATAGCGTATGTTCTCCCAAACCTCTCGTGGTAGTGAAGTTTGTTCATATCCTTTTCCCTTGATGCACTATTTCATGGGAGGATGAGGAGGAGGGAGAGGAGATGAAGGAGGAGGAGGAAGAAGAGGAAAAGGAGGAGGAGGAGAAGATTTGTAACTAGCACAAATTTTATCCAGGGGTGACAGAGGTAAGGAGAGGTACTTGAGATCTACCCGAGAGGCTCTCCAGGAGACAAAGTTGGGAGGTGGCACATTACAGAGATTAAGGGTGTGAACTCTGGAGTCAGACTGCCTGAGTTTAAATCCTGGTGCTACTACCTGCTAGATGTAGAACCTTGGACAAGTTGCTTAACCTTTCTTTGCCTTAGTTTTCCATCTATAAAGTAGGGATAGTATAGGGTTGTTATGTGGATTAAGTAACATAATATATATGTTTGCGGGATAGTACCTGGTACAAACTGAGTTTTCAAGAAAGGTTGGTTGTTGTTGTTATTACTGTGGTACTGACAAAAGTTATCATACAAACATAACAACCTGGCAGAGTTCAACTTTAGCATATTTGACTGTTTTTATTTAGGAGAATATCTATGACTAACACAGAAGAAAATCATAGATTGGACCTCAAATACATTCACAGGACTGTATGTGAAAAGCCCAAAGGGCTCAATAAATAAGCTAGGCCTGGTTCCAGCCTGAATAGTTCCATTTACTATTAGGTTCTCTTACTGACTCTAGATAAAATTCTCCTGCTCCTCAAGCACTGGCCTGTCCATGAGTGTACCAGAGGTTGTCTGGCTTTGGTGAGCAAGCTCCCAAGGAGACAATAGTAAAAGTTTGAAAAATGGCTCACATGAGGTTCAATCTACAACACAGAGATCCTTTGAAATCATCCAGTTAATTGCTTATGCAGCCAAAAAGATACCCAAGTATTCAGTGAAGGTAGGATCTATGTGTAAAACATTAAAAAAAAAAAAAAAACTTAAAAAAAAATCCCTGACATGAATTTTGAAGCTAATTTGGTTGGGCAAACATCTTGGAAGAATTATATTAAAAAATGGGTGTATTTTTGAACTATGTATTTTGAACAGAGTTTTCATCAATCTTTTTTGTTTAGCTTTAGGGAAAAAATAACAAATTATTCTTTTGTACTGAAATACTATAAGATATGTAAGTGATGGATTCCTGATCACTGCATGCCCAGCACTCTGGTCCCCTTGCCTTGCTGGATCATTAAGCTGAGCCAAATGGTTGGCCTATGGAGTAAGTGGGCAAAACATCACAAACACAGGGTGGTGTGGAATGTGATTCAGGTGAAGGGACAATGACTATTATCAACACAACATATACTTTTGTGTTAGTATAAGAGACATTAGCTAATTCTACCAATCTTACAATATTTAATTTATAGCTTGTCAACTCTACAGGATTATGGCAAAGTCATTGGAAACAAAGCAGCAGTGACATACACATCGACATCTTTGTAGGTGGGTAAAGTTCCTGAGACAGGCTAGCTGATGGCTGCAAATAAACATACTTTTCAGTGATTCCCCCCCCCCCCCCCCCCCGCTTATTCCTTGTTTTCATATTATCTGGGAAAGACTTTTTTCCTATTTTGTAAAACTGCAGAGTCATCAACTCTCCACATGATATTTTCTAACTTGCAGAAATAAACTAAAAGGAATTTTATACCAAGCAAGTCCTTACTGTAATTTATTATGTTTCAAAGAATACACTCAATGCTGCTTTCTTCTCTGTGGCTGGTGGATTCACAAAATCACTAAATCTTAAAATTGGAAAGGTCTTTGGGGGTCATTGTGCTCAGTAGCAGAGCTGGGAGCACTCTTCAGGGCTTGCCCTTCTCTATCTCCCTCTGCCCATCTCTTTAACTCTACTTTCAGCTGCATACTTCTGGTGTGTGGGATCTAGTAAGAGATCATAGCTTACAGGGACAGGGACCAATGTATGGCAATTGTCAGAGGATTTGTAACTTCACTTACACTGCATGATATACCTCCATTTATTATTTCACAATAAATCTCTGAGGTAGATTGAACAGTATGATTATGCCTATTTTTACAGAAAAGCAAAGTGATATTCAGAGAGGCAAAGTAGCATATTAAAGGCTAGGCGGAGCAGTAAGTGGCAGAGCTAGGACTAGAACCTCTGTTTCCTTGTCGAGTGCCTAAGCAGAGTGACTGTCTAGTTTTTTCAGGCATATGATATGTCATACAAGGAAAACTCTCATGAGAATGGACCGTTATGCAAAAGCATAAAACAGAGGATGCTAAGGCAGCAGGAGGAGATCTGTCTGGGATGACAAGAAAAGTGTATCTGTGAACATGTTAGTTCTGCGGAATGAAACAAACATAGTTCTGAATCCTATATTCAGATGAAAACTAAATAAGATTTTGATTAAACATAACTTAGGGCTTGCTTACAAGTCATAAATTTGCTCTCTTTTTTTGTGATTCATATTTTAAATGATGAAATATTTCTCACATAAGATAACAGTATAACACCCATGTATCCATCTCTCAGATTTGACAAATGCTAATATTTTCCCATATTTATTTCATATTCCGTCCCCCCAACGTTTTTACTTTTAAGAACTAAAAACTGAGTTTGCTTTCTAAGACTAAGAGATTACTCTGAATAATGATAAAAAATAGGTAGCAAGGATTATAATCATGGATATTATAGTAGGATAAAAATAATTCATGATTTTCTCAGTTTTGTTAAATAGAGAGCATAGCATATTAATTTTCGCAAAGATAGGAGAGTAAAATGAAAACATAATATGACCTTATATGTCTTATATATGACATTACTTCCTATATGTAAGATCAGTTGATATTTAAGAAATAAAATTAATGACAATAATTCTCTTGTTTTAAAAGAACAGTACACTGTCACACTTATGTGTTAATTTTACAACTCCATGATGTAGGCAGGGCAAGAGAGGTCAATGAAATTCACAGAGGTAGTGACAGGTTCAAGGTCACCTATGTTCACTCTACTATTCACACTGTGAAAGACACTTTGTTATATACATCATCAGAAAAAAGCTATTTATCATTTTTATCTTAGTATATAAATATTATTTGTGTATGCCAAATAGTGATGATCAAAAACCATAACTTGTACTTTTTACATTTGAAATATCTTCTCACCATTGCCACTGGAAGGGATGTTCAATTAAGCAGATTAGTAAGTTTTCTAGGTATATACCAGTAGCTTCCCTTTTCTCAAAGAGCAGCAGATCTTAAAGGGATATTGTGATATAATTTAATTCTTTCTTCATTAAAAACTGCAGTTTTAATTAGATTTGAAAGGTGATTAACCATTTCTTTAAAGATAAATCTAATACTAGCATTAATCTTGATTTACTAACACTTTCTATCCATTTTCACTTGAAATAAGTACCTACCCATGGTTTTCTGAGAGTACCAATATTATATGAAAACATTCTATAAGAGCATTGATTTAGTGCTAAATGCTAGAAATTTAAGTACTCGGTGACAGTAAACAGAACTGTCAACTGAAGCCTGAGTGTGTCAGGGCCTAGAATCCAGTTTTGTCTCTACCGCTGGGATGAATTTGAAACGTGAACATCATTTCTTGGGGTCTCATTATCCTTATTTGCAAAATGAGAACATTTGGACTAGGTCCTTTCCATGTCTAACATTCACTGATTTAAAGCACTAGAAGCTGATTGGGATGCAGTTTAAGCACAAAGGTATTATTTTTAAGTTGACCCAGAAGTCTACTTAAAAAATACTAAGACTGCCCTATCCCTAACAGCTGGGAAAGCCCAAACCTTCATAACTAAATGTCCAGGAAGCACAGAGGCTTCAATATAAGACTGGCAGCTTGCTATTGCTGCTTTGCCAATTCAGGAGTTGTGACTTCCATGCCTTTTACCACTTTGATCCTCTTTTCCACTACAACTACATTCCCATCAGGTCTATGGCACCCTAGCAGCTTCTTGAGGGCTGAGGATGAATACAACTCTCAGTAGGTAAAGGAAAATACCAGCAATTTAAGCTGCCAGCAACTGGAGGGTGGAAGAGTAAGAACGATAGTTAGGATGGCTCTTAGTGAAATCAACATGTTGGGGGAAATAGATAATTTTAACAACAACAAAAACAACATACAATTAAAGCACTAATGGAGATTCATTTACAACCTTAAAAGGATGTTCTGGAACAAAAAACATAATTTTCAAAGTTTAAAATTTAGTAGATGAAGGTGAATATAGTCCCTGTTGAAACTCAATTAGTGGCATGGAAAACCAAGTGGTAGAAATGTCTCAAAGAGATGTACAAAAATATAAAATGTCACAAGTCATGCAGGAGGTGATAAGAAATTTGGAGGACACAGCAAGACACTGACATATTATTAATAGGAATCCCATATGGGAAAAAAGGAACTGATAGAGGGGGAAAATAGAGGAAAATTTCATTTATTTGGAATGACTTGGGCTTAGAGATTGAAAAGATTTACTAAGTTCCAGGTAAGACTGACAAAAAATTATAAACCTAAAAATGTCCTGGTTAAATTTTATAATTTCAAGGATAAAGAGAATATCTTACAAGCTGTCAGACAGAAAGATTAAATTTACTAACAAAGAATAAAAGAATACTGGTTTTGGACTTCTTACCTACAATACTAAAAACTATAAAACAGTAGATTAACATCAACGTACTCTGAGAAAAAAGGCTTGCAACCCCCAAATCCTATATCCAGTCAGACACCACTCACCTGTCAGGACAGAAGAATAATATTTATGAAAATGTAAAAATTTAGATAATAAATCAACAAGTAATGTTCTGGAAAAATTACTCTAAATGAAAAAAATTAACCAGATCAGAGATCTCAAGATAGGGGAAGATGAAGAGTAGAGAAAACACTAGTAAAATACACACACATTTATAAACTATATTACTAAATCTAAATGAATAACAATCAACTGGGGGATTATAATATATGTACTAAACATGGATTTCCCAGAAGTTGTAGAGACATACTGCAAAAGAAAACTTAGTAATAGTCTAGATTTAAAAGCATTATCTCAGCAATGCCTAAAAGTTGAAGGAGTGGGAGGAGATGGGAGAAGTAAAAGTGTTCTCAAAGTCTCATTGGTGTAGGATGTGCATGGAGGAAACGGGAAGGCCTTGTAGGAGGGATATAGTGAGCACCTTTTAAAAATATAATAGTGGAGAAATGAATATTTGATTATTAGTATCAGAAATTAGAAAGAAAGCATGAGGGGGATGGTAGAGTACAGCACACCTTCTAAAATAATGAGTGAAAGGGAACAAATAGCACCTGGATCAAACCAACAATAGGGAAAAGGACAAAGAAGAAATAACAAAGTTCTATTAATAGTAAAAATAAAGTAAGATGGAAGGAAAAAAATATCAAGAGAATAATATATAGCAAACTTTATGGTAAAGCAAAATGAACGTCAAGCTAGGATCAGGGTTACAGTAACCTAAGGCAAATGCAAGATTGAGTTTTTTAAAGCTCAATTCCCATTTGGATGTTATTTTTAAGGGATACACTTAAAAGAGATGAAAGAATAAAAATAAAAGGTATGCCCAGAAGACACCAGGCTAATGTAAATATTCAAAAAAGCAGGAATGGCATTTAATGTCAAAGTGGAATTTAAAGTCAAAAGAACTAAAAAGGATAAAGAGAAGAAACTAATTGTGATAAAAGGCAAATTTATAAAGCTGATACAATAATATATGACTGTCTCACAAGTCATGTTCTCATTTTATCTAGGCTTCTTGATTGACCTACCAAATCCCTGCACATTGTAGGCACTCAAGAAATGAATGAACACTGGCCTCAAATTAATCTCTCCACAGTAGCTTTGGGAATGAATAATGTACAATATTTACAACTATAATGATATTATGGGCAAATAATATTATCTGTGGGTGGAAGAGAAGATACTACTAACATTTACGTAATCATAAATAGCACTTTCTTTGAGAGGCTGTCATGTAGAAGAGGGAGTCAATTTATTTGGTGTTGCTCCAGGCAGAATTAGAACTAATGGATAAGAGAAACAGGGATAAAGACTTTGGCTCAGTGTAATAGAAAAACATCCTTGCCATAACAGCCATCCAACAATAAATGTTCTCCTCATGAGGCAAATAATATCTTTCTCACTAAAAGCATCAAACAAAAACCTGATGGCCAGCTGTTAGAAATTTTCTCTAACACCTCCACTGAGTAAAATACTGGAGAAGCTAACGTGAGAAATTCCTTTCAATTCTAAGATACTGTATTCTATGGAAATACCAAAATTTATATAATTAACACAATGACTATTTTCTCTTCATGTATAGACTGAACCAGAGATGGAGAAACTGATGCAGGCATTGCAATATAATACTCAGCTTGTAGATCACACTTGTCTCCCTCTCACTTTTTGGACTTCAGGAACATTTGACTATTTGACTTGAGTGAAAGAAATAGAAGCATTTTTCCTCCCCCAAGCTATGACATTCACCTTCATCTTGGAAGATGGTCACCAATAATAATAATAACTCTTCCTAGAGTTGTAACTTAATTAGATGTCAAAAAAGCTTAAAGTTAATAGAAAGGTAGATAAAAGAGAAAGGAGAAGTATATCTCAAAATAAATCTATCAGAAAATGAATGTGGCTTTCTCAAGACTTTACATACTAATCAGTTTCTGTGAAGGAGGAATATGTCTAGAGGGTATGATATCTTTTGACTATTATATCTTCTCAGATTTCAGTGGGTATTGGGGGTCCACTTTCAATTCAGACTCTGCTTTTCAAAATTTCTATCTGGAATAGGGCCAAGATGGCAGAGTAGGAAGACCCTGAGCTCACCTCCTCCCATGGGCACACCAAAATCACAACTACTTACAGAGAAACTATCGATGAGAGTGACCTGAAGACTAGCAGAAAATCTCATTGGTGAAGGCAAATATACAGTAAACGTAGTAAACCAACCACTCATAAAGCTAGTAGGAAGCTTAAATGAAAAAAGTAGTAAAATCATCTATATTCACAGTAAGTAGTTAAGGGTATACAAACAAAAAGATATAAAATATGATGTCAAAAATATTAAACATGTAGGGGAAAGTAAAAATGCAGGGTTGTTAGAATGTATTTGAACTTAAGAAAGCATCAACTTAAAATAATCATGTATATGTGTATGTAAACCTCATGGTAAGCACAAACCAAAGATCTATAAAAGATACATATACAAAAAGAGAAAGGAATCCAAACATAACAATAAAGATAGTTATCAAATCACAAGGGAAGAGAGCAAAAGAGGAAGAGAGGAACAAAAAAGACCTGCAAAAACAAGTAACAAAATGGCAATCAGTACATACCTATCAATAATAACTTTAAATGTAAATGGATTAAATGCCCCAATCAAAAGATAGTGGTTGAATAAATTAAAAAAAACAAGACCCGTATGTATGCTGCCTGCAAGAGACTGACTTCAGATCTAAAGACACACATAGACCAAAAGAGAGGGGATGGAAAAAAGATACTCCTTGCAAATAGAAAAGAAAAGAAAGTTGGAGTAGCAATACTAATACAAGACAAAATGGACTTTAAAACGGAGAATGTTACAAGAGACAAAGAAGGACATTACATAATGATAAAGAGATCAACAAGAAGATATAACAATGTAAAATATATATGCACCCAACATAGGAGAACCTAAATACATAAAACAAATATTAACAAACATAAAGAAAGAAATTGATAGTAACACAATAACAGTAGGGGACTTCAACACCCCACTCACATCAACGGACAGATCACCCAGACAGAAAATTAATAAGGAAATATTGGCCTTAAATGACACATTAGACCTGCTGAACTTAGCTGATACATACAGACCATTTCATCCAAAGCAGCAGAATACACATACTTTTCAAATGCATGTGGAACATTCTCTAGGATAGAACACATACTAGGTCACAAAACAAGTCTCATTAAATTTGAGAACAATTGAAATCGTATCAAACATCTTTTCTGACCACAACATTATGAGATTAGCAATTAACTATAAGGAAAAAAACTGCAAAAATAACCCCAAACGTGGAGGCTAAATGATATGCTACTAAACAACCAATGAATCACCGAAGAAACCAAAGAGGAAGTAAAAAAGTACCTAAACACAAATGAAAATGGAAGCACAACAACCAAAAACTATGGGACAGAGTAAAAGCATTTTGAAGAGGGTAGTTTATAGTGATATAAGCCTATCTCAGGAAACAAGAAAAATCTAAAATAAACAACCTAACCTACACCTAAAGGGAAACTAGAAAAAGAACAAACAAAACCCATTGTTAATAGAAGGAAAGAAATATAAAGATCAGAGGAGAAATAAATGAAATAGAGACTAAAAAAGCAATAGAAAAGATCAATGAAACTAACAGCTGGTTCCTTGAAAAGATAAACAAAATTGGTAAACCTTTAGCCAGACTCATCAGGAAAAAAAGAGAGAGGACACAAATAAATAAAATCATAAATGAAAAAGAAGTTACAACTGACACCATAGAAATACAATAGTTCATAAATGATTATTACAAACAATTATACGCCAATAAAATGGACAACCTTGGAGAAATGGATAAATTCCTACAAACGTACAATCTCCTAAGACTGACTCAGGAAGAATTAGAAAATATGAACAGACCAATTACCAGTAACGAAATTGATTCAGTAATTTAAAAAACTCCCAACAAACAAAAGTCCATTAACAGATGGCTTCACAGGTGAATTTTACCAAACTTTTAAAGAATGGTTAATGCCTATACTTCTCACATTATTCCAAAAAACTGAGATGGAAGGAATACTTCTGAACTCATATACGAGGTCAGCATCATCTGATATCAAAACAAAGATATCACACACAAAAGAAAACTATAGGCCAAAATCACTGATGAACATAAATGCAGAAATCCTCAATGAAATATTAGCAAAGAGAATTCAACAATATGTTAAAAGGGTCATATATCATGATCAAGTAGGATTTATTCCAGGGAGGCAATGATGGTCCAATATCCACAAATCAATTAATGTGATACACCACATTAACAAACTGAAGAATAAAAATCATATGATCATCTCAATAGATGTAGAAAAAGCTTTGACAAAATTCAACATCCATGTATAATAAAAACTCTCAATAAAGTGGTTACAGAGGCTACATACCTCAACATAATAAAGACCATATATGACAAACTACAGCCAACATCATACTCAATGGTGAAAAGCTGAAAGCATTTCCTCTAAGATCAGGAACAGGACAAGGATGCCCACTTTTATTCAACATAGCATTGAAAGTCCTAGCCGCAGCAATCAGACAAGAGAAAGAAATAAAAGGGATCCAAATTGGAAAGGAAAAAGTAAAACTGTCACTGTTTGCAGATGACATGATACTATATATAGAAAATCCTAAAGACACCAGCAAAAAAATTGTTAGAACTAATAAATGAATTCAGTAAAGCTGCAGGATACAAAATTAATATACATATATCTGTTGTGTTTCTATACACTAACAACAAACTATCAGAAAGAGAAATCAGGAAAATAATCTATTTACAATTGTGTCAAAAAGAAAAAAATACCTAGGAATAAACCTACCTAAGGAGGTAAAAGACCTGTACTTGGAAAACTATAATACACCGATGAAAGAAATTAAAGATGACACAAGTAGAAAGATACACTGACTGTGTCCATGAATTGGAAGAATTAATATTGTTAAAATTACCATACTACCCAAGGCAATCTACAGATTTCATGTAATCCCTATCAAAATACCAATGGCATTTTTTCACAGAACTAGAATAATTTAAAAATTTGTATGGAAACACAAAAGACTGTGAATAGCCAAAACAATCTTGAGAAGAAGAACAAAGTTGGAGGTATCAAACTCCCTGATTTCAAATTACACTACAAAGCTACAACAATCAAAACAGTATGGCACTGGCACAAAAACAGACCCATAGATCAATGAAACAGGATAGAGAGCCCAGAAATAAACCCAGACTTATGGTCAATTAACCTACAATGAAGGAGGCAAGAATATACAATGGAGAAAAGACAGTCTCTTCAATGAATGTTGTTGGGAAAACTTAGGCAGTTACTTTCAGAAGACTCAAACTTGCCTAATTTCTTAGGCCATACACAAAAATAAACTAAAGATGGATTAAAGACCTAAGTGTAAGACCAGAAACCATAAAACTCCTAGAAGAAAACATGGGCGGTATGCTGTTTTACATTGGTTGTAGCAATATTTTTTTTGGATATGTTTCCCCAGGTAAAGGAAACAAAAGGAAAAATTAACAAATGGGACTACATTTGTTAATTAAAAAGCTTTTGCACAGAGAAGGAAACTATCAACAGAATGAAAAGGCAGACTATTGAATGGGAGAAAATATTCGCAAATGATATGACCAATAAGGGGTTAATATATAGCATATATAAATAGCTCATACAACTCAATATCAAAAAAACAAACAACCTGATTTAAAATTGGGCAGAATTGGGAGACTGGGATTCACATATATACAGTATTGATACCATATATAAAATAGGTAACTTAACAAGAATATACTGTATAGCACAGGGAACTCAATGCATTGTGGTGACCTAAATGGGAAGGAAATCCAAAAAAAGAGGGGATATATGTATATGTATAACTGATTCATTTTACTGTACAGTAGAAATGAACACAACATTATAAAGCAATTATACTCCAATAAAATTAATTGAAAAAAAAGACAGGCAGAAGACCTGAATAGATATTTTCCCAAATAAGATATTTAGATGGCTAGCAGGCACATGACAAGATGCTCAGCATAACTAATCATCACAGAATTGCAAATCAAAACCATAATGAGATATCAACTCATACCTGTCAGAATGGCTATTATAAAAAAGACAACAAATAACAAGTGTTGGCAAGGATATGGAGAAAAGGGGACCCTTGTGCAGTGTTGGTGGGATGTAAATTGGTGTGGCCACTATGGAGGTTCTTAAAAAATTAAAAATAGAACTACCATATGATCCAGCAATTCCACTTCTGGGTAGTTTTCCAAAGAAAACAAAACCACTAATTTGAAAAGATATATGTGCCGCTACGTTCACTGTAGCATTATTCACAATAGTGAAGATACGTAAGCAATTAAGTGTCCATTGATACATGAATGGATAAAGAAGAGATGGTGTGTATATACTGTATATGGAATACTACTCAGCCATAAAAATGAATGGAATCTTGCCATTTGTGACAACATGGATAGACCTAGAGGGTATTATGCTAAGTGAAATAAGTCAGACAGAGAAAGACAAATACTCTATGATTCACTTACATGTGGAATCTAAAAAACAAGACAAATGAACATACATATCAAAACAGAAACAGAGTCATAGATACAGAGAACAAACAGGTGGTTGCTAGAGGGGAGGGGATGGGGGGATGACTGTAATAGGTGAGGGCAATTAAGAGGTAAAAACTTATAAAATAAATGAGTCAAAGGGATAAAATGTACAGTGTGGGAATACAGTCAATAATAATATATCTTTGTATGGTAACAGATGGTAACTAATCTTATTATGGTGATCATTTTGTAATGTATAGAAATATTGAGTCACTATGTTGTATACCAGGAACTAACATAGTGTTGTAGGTCAATTACACTTAACAAACAAACAAACAAACCCATAGAAAAAGAGAGGGACTTGTGATTACCAGAGGCCGGTGGTGAGAGGAGGGGGAATTGGATGAAGGTGGTGGAAAGGTACCAACTTCCAGTTACAAGATAAATAAATACTAGGGATGTAATGTACAACGTGATTAATATAACTAACACTGCTGTATGTTATACATGAAAGTTGTTAAGAGAGTAAATCCTAAGAGTTCTCATCACAAGGAAAAAATGGTTTTTTCTTTTCTTTTATATCTATACGAGATGATGGATGTTCACTAAATTTATTGTGGTAATCATTTCATGATGCAGTCAGATGATTTTTAAAAAATTTTTATTGGAGTATAGTTGATTTACAATGTTGTGTTAGTTTCAGGTGTACAGTAAAGTGAATCAGCTATACACATACATATATCCACTCTTTTTAGATTCTTTTCCCATAGAGGTCATTAGAGAATATTGAGTAGAGTTCCCTGTGCTATACAGTAGGTCCGTATTAGTTATCTACTTTATATATAGTAGTGTGTATATGTCAATCCCAATCTCCCAATTTATTCCTCCCCCATGTTTCCCACCTTGCAACCATAAATTTGTTTTCTGTATCTGTGACTCTATTTCTGTTTTGTAAAGAAGTTCATGTGTATCATTTTTTTACATTCCATATATAAGTGATATCATATATGATATTTTTCTTTCTCTGTCTGACTTATTTCACTCAGTATGACAATCTCTAGGTCCATCCATGTTGCTGCAAATGGCATTATTTTGTTCTTCTTTATGGCTGAGTAATATTCCATTGTATATATGTACCACATCTTCTTTATCCGCTCCTCTGTCGATGGGCATTTAGGTTGCTTCCATGTCTTGGCTATTGTAAATAGTGCTGCAATGAACACTGTGGTGCATGTATCTTTTCAAATTATGATTTTCTCTGGATATATGCCCAGGGCAGAAGACCTAAATAGACATTTCTCCAAAGAAGACATACAGATGGCCAAGAGGCACATGAAAAGATGCTCAACATCACTAAATATTAGAGAAATGCAAATCAAAACTACAATGAGGTATCACCTCACACTGGTCAGAAAGCCATCATCAAAAAATCTATAAACAATAAATGCTGGAGAGGGTGTGGAGAAAAGGGAACCCTCCTACACTGTTGATGGGAATGTAAATTGGTACAATGCTATGGAGAACAGTATGGAGGGCCCTTAAAAAACTAAATATAGAACTACTATAAGTCAAATGATTATACTGTACACCTTAAACTTATATAGTGCTGGATGCCAATTATATCTCAATAAAACTGGAAAAAAATTGTATCTGCCTTAAGTTACTGTAATCCTGATTCTGGGATAAATTTTTTTTTGCTTTATCACATAGTCTACTATAGAAGTCAAAACAAAGACAGATCCTTTACCCAAGATTAGATTTTATGGACTTCAGACAGAGTATTCAGAATGCAAATGCAGTTTTATTTTAAAATATTCAATATAAACACACAGATGGACAACAGCTGCTAATTAGTTTCCTGTTTCATCTGTTACACCAACTGTGAGCTGTATCATTTTAGGATGAATGAAGATGACAGCAGGAGAGTGGGAAAAAAATTCTAGGATTTGGAGATTAAAACAATAATGGCAGTTGATCATACCAAGATAACAAAAAAAATAGTTAAGGATAAACTAATCATATACTAATTTCTTCAGAGGTCAAGGATAAATTCCTGAACTATAAATATTTTCTGGGTGTCTACTTCACGTATAGGATCAAACCATATACTACATATAGTCATCATTTAGTCCTCCTTCAGTCCCACTGGGTTTTCAGGTACTATGGAGTCATATAAAACAGAACAAAGCATGGTCACTGCCTTTAAATGTACAAACCAGTGCAGAAAACATGTGACAAAATTTAGAAAACTGAATAAAATGAGCAAATAAATTAACACTGATTGAACTTAAAATACATTAATTAAAGTGAAAATACATATAAAAAGAAATGTTATAAATGTTGAGTGGAATAGAATGATCAGAATTGGTTTGGGATAATTAGAAAAGGCTTTCTGGACATATTACTCTTTATGGGAGTCAGGTCATGTGAGAAAAACATTTCGAAAATTACAGTAATACCTAGAAGTAATTCTTGGAAGAAACAGTAACATCAACTGTAATAGCAGCTCTTAAGGATTAAAAGAGGCAAATGTAGTAGCCACTAAAAAGTCTGTCATTAAGAATGGGAAGAATCTCTTGTCAATAAACACGTTTGTTATGGTAAAAAAAATATTTTTGGTTAACCAATAGAAAATGAGAGACATCTGTTGATAAATGATCAGAAAATAAATCAATTATGTTGACTTAAAAATTAAAACTTTATTCCATAAGGGAAGTTGGCAGTTTATAAAGAGGACAAGAACCATTTAAATTCAGATCTAAATTCTGTCTGATAATATGAAATTTCTAGTTTTATAAATTAAGCACTAGGAAGCTAGGATATGTTTGGTTCACAAATTGGAGGATGTAAGGCACTGGGCTTTGTTAAGTCTATCTTGATAATTCCTGCTAAATGTGTCAGTTTTATAAGAATCCAATTTGCTATCTCTGCACCTGTTCCCCTTCTGTTTCATGCTTCACTGCGAAGAGGCAGCTTCACAAATTGGCAGCAGCAGGAGCAGGCAATTTAAATCCAAAACATCAATTTATGACAGAACCAAGCAAGCCCAGCATGATTTGAGTGGGGCAGGCTTCTGTGATGGCAATTTTCCAGAAGGGGGAATTCTTTTCTTAATTAAGGGAATTTCCCAGCCTTTCAGGCCTTGAAAGGCTAGAAAGTCCAAGTCAGCAGTTTGGTAGCTACATTACCAAGCTGTTTCAAAACTTACATAGAAATATAAACAGCTCAATAGTTAAAACTCAGTTTTAGGAATGATATAAATTTAATCAATGCTGAACTTTATTTAAAAAAATTTCCCCGAGTGGATTTTGTGTATTTGAATCATAATTACTGCTTGGTATATTTAAGAAGTTAATGTGTAATGTTTGGATGTTAATATCTACTGAATGATTAAATCCCCCAAATCTACCCAGTTTTTACTGTTACTCTACTTCTTTTGGCCTGATAGAAATGCATGACATGTTTTATTATAGTAGTTTTTTTTTTTCTTTTAATACCTGCTGTGACCATCTAGTACTTTTTGGAGCATGAAGAGATGTACCCACTGAGAACCGAGTCCCTCACTCTGTTCCCTTTGCTACTGCACATGACAACACCTCTCAGAGATGCAGTTTTAAGCATTGAACTTGATATGTTAATTGGTTTATATTCATGAACTGGACAGATTCTTTAAAATCATCACCATCCTGCTCCTAACAATATAATGAGTCATTTTGTACTTAAATTTTCCGGTGCCAGAATGTATATATGTTACTCTGGAAAAACATTTTACCTTTTGTGAAAGATGGCTTGGGAGAATTAAATGTGTGTGAAGTGGATGAGAGTGACAATAAAAATTATTTTTTTTGGGCTTCCCTGGTGGTGCAGTGGTTGAGAATCTGCCTGCCAATGCAGGGGACGCGGGTTCGAGCCCTGGTCTGGGAAGATCCCACATGCCGCGGAGCAACTCGGCCCGTGAGCCACAATTACTGAGCCTGCGCGTCTGGAGCCTGTGCTCGGCAACGAGAGGCCGCGATAGTGAGAGGCCCGTGCACCGCGATGAAGAGTGGCCCCCGCTTGCCACAACTAGAGAAAGCCCTCGCACAGAAACGAAGACCCAACAAAGCCATACATACATACATACATACATAAATAAAAAGAATGTAAGCAGACAAGAATAGCATTAAAAAAAAATAAAAAAAAATTTTTTTGGGAAAAAAAAAGATGTTAATATGTAAGATCATCTAAGCCAGTGGGAGCAGCTCCCCAACTTTTAAAGTTAGAAGCTTCCTAAATTCATTTGGAATTCTGTTCCCCCGTCCTGCCCCACATTCTTCAGAAACATAAAATGAATCATCCTAGGTGCAAAGCTTTATATCATGCATTTTTTTCTGATGTACCTCAGTTACCAATATAATTTTGTTATCAGTGCCATATTTTCTGGTCTGCTCCTATGGCTAAGGTTTTTGTACTCACTTTGAAGGGACCCTGTAAGATTTTTCTGGACAGTTGCACAGCTGGAAGTTTCTAGGTTCCATGGAAAAGGAGGATGGTATAGGAAAAGATAGCAGAGTTGTCTAATCTAGAAGAGGTACTCCTACTAAGTGCTATAGACATAGGGTTACCAAGACATACCTTGTCCTGGATTTCATGGAGCTTACATGTTGGGAAAGAAAACAACACTGGCTCAATATGAACAAATCCTTTTCCCACCCTGTTTAGGCCACATCAGGACACTGAGGGAAAAGAGAAAAAATGTAAAAACAGAGAAGCACATATGTGCTAAATGACCAATATCTTAACCAAGTCTGGCCACAACTGTCATGGTACATATAATACTCTGTACTTATGTACGTATGCAAACATCCACATTTGTCTTAGACTTCCTCCACAGTAGGGAAACAGTAGCTCATGCTGCCTAGGAGGACAAAAGGAAGCTAACAGGTTATTGAACCAGCCATGGGGAAAAGAAAACTAGGATATCTACTGTTCCATATTCAAAGTAGAAATAGGATGTAGCTTAGAAGTATTATAGTTTACCCCTGTAAACACAAACTAATTTGTGCCAGTTTGAAATCACTAGGTTTGACTAGTTTCATATTCAGACCATAATCAGTGTCCCCCTCTTTCCTTTCCTGTTACTTCCTGGCATTTATTGAATAGCTACCATGTGCTGGCAACGTTCTAAATGTTAAGGATAAAGCCATGAACAACTTGTTTCACATGCCCACCAGCAAGCAGTTGAGGATAGCAGTTGTTTTATTTATCATTTTACCCCTGGTATCAATATAGCTTTGCATACAGCAGACACTCAACAAATGGTCGTAAAGTGAATAAAATAAAAAATTTAAAAACACTCTCAAATAATTGTGGGTATATGCCAAGATGTAGTTATAAAGGTCTTCATCAATTACTCACAATTGAGAAAGATTAGGAACAATCTAATGTCTGACAACAAGGGATTGTATAAATCAGTCAAATTATACTTTTTACTAGAGAATAATATGTAGGCATTAAAATGACATAGCAGAGTACTATGTAATGATATGGACAGATGTTTATGGTATACTGAGTATAAAAATGGAGGGAAGGAAAATGGAAGGCAAAAATAAGTACAATTTCTTTGTTTTTTTAATACACATTCACATACACATAAACCGTATACATGCATAGAATTAAAGAATAGAAGAAGAGTAATGTTGGGTAACAGGATTATGTGTTAATTTCCTTTGCTTTAAAAAAAATCTATACTTTCTAAATTTTCTTCAATGAATGTTTATTTGTTCTAAGATTAAAAAGTCACATTAGGGACTTCCCTCGCAGTCCAGTGGTTAAGACTCCATGCTTTCACTGCAGGGGGTGCGGGTTTGATCCCTGGTCAGGGAACTAAGATCCCGCATGCCATGAGGCTAGGTCAAAAAAAAAAAAAAAAGTTACATTAAAAATGTATACCTGGGCTTCCCTAGTGGCACAGTGGTTGAGAATCTGCCTGTTAATGCAGGGGACACGGGTTCGAGCCCTGGTCTGGGAAGATCCCACATGCCACGGAGCAGCTGGGCCCGTGAGCCACAACTACTGAGCCTGCGCGTCTGGAGCCTGTGCCCCGCAACGGGAGGGGCCGCGATAGTGAAAGGCCCGCGCACCACGATGAAGAGCGGTCCCCGCACCGCGATGAAGAGTGGCCCCTGCTTGCCGCAACTAGAGAAAGCCCTCGCACGAACCGAAGACCCAACACAGCCAAAAATAAATAATAAATAAATAAATAAAGTAGCTATAAAATTTTAAAAAAAAAGATGTAGCAGTAACATAGTAAATGCATAAATATAGATATTTATAAAAAAAAAATGTATACCTGGGCGGGGCGGGGGGAGGTTCCCAAGATGGCACAGTAGAAGGATCCAGGACTCACCTCCTCTCATAGGCACAAAAATTTTAGAATTATTTACAGAACAACTATAACGAAAAAGACCAGAACCTACCAGAAAAGATAATATAACTAAAGACATAAAGAAGGAAGCACAAAAAGATGGGTAGGAGGGGTGAAGTCACAGTATAGTCAAGACCCAAACCCCCGGGTGGGTGACATACAAATGGGAGAATAATTAAAATTGCAGAGGTGCTGCCTAAGAAGCAAGGGGTCTGAGCCCCACATCAAGCTCCCTAGCCTGGGGGTCCTGTACCAGGAAGACAAGCCCCCAAAACGTTTGGCTCTGTTGGTCAGCAGGGCTTGCTTTCAGGAGTCCCAGAGGATTGTGGGAAATAGAGACTAAACTCTTAAAGGGAACATACAAAATCTCACATGCTCTGGGACCCAGGGAAGAAGCAGTAATTTGAAAGGAGCCTGGGTCAGACCTACCTGCTGATCTTGGAGAGTCTCCTGGAGAGGCAGGAGACAACTGGAGATCACCCTGGGGAAACAGACATTGGCGACAGCCATTTTTGAGAGCTTGTTCTGCTACGTGGACACTGGTGCTGGCAAATGCCATTTTGGAATCCTCCCTCTAGCTTATTAGTCTCAATACCCAGCCCCACCTCTGCCCATCAAGCTTGTAGGCACTGGTACTGTGATGCCTTGGGTCAAGCAACTAACTGAGCCAGGACACAGCTCCACTCACCAGCATACAGGCTGCCTTAAGATCCCCTGAGCCCACAGCCACCCCTGGACACGGCCCTGCCCAACTGAGGGCACAGGACCTGTCCCCACACACCACTGCATAGGCACTAGACCTGAGACCCCCAAGACTCTGCAGCCAGAGATACTAGGACCCAGTTCCACCTAGTAGTGGGCAGGCACCAGCCTCAGAATCCCCTGGGCCCTGATCCCACCTACCAGTGTGCCTGTTTTAGCCTTGGGAGCAGTCTCATCCAATAGCAGGCACCTTGGACGAGAATGCTAGGCTGGGGACAACTGCAGCTCCACAACTGTGGCAGGACCCAGACCACCCACCAGCAGGCCAACACCTGCCCTGGGACTGGCTGGGCCCCTACACTGCCCAACAGCAAGGCAACACAAGTTTTGGGACACCCTGGACTCCATAGCCAGCTGTGTCAGGAAATGTCCCCACTGACCAGTGGTCTGACACCAGCTCTGGGACCACTGGGCCCTGCAGCCAAACCCTGCCAATGGGCCAGCACTAGCTCCAAGACTTGGCTTCACCCACTGGTAGGTGGGTACCAGCCCCAGGATGTCCTGGACTCCAACTTCACCCACCAGTGAGCCAGCAATAGCCCTGGGCACCCTGGGATTCTGCAGCTAGCTGTCTCATGACCCAGCCCCACCAACCAGTAGCTGGCAGCTCTGTACAAGGCAGGGCCTGGTAACCAACAAAACTGGGGGCCAGTCACACCTACCAGATCACCCAGAGTAGTCAGCCTGCTGAACCAGAAGGACCTACACAGCCCACATAGGGGACACCCCTATAGCACATAGCTCTGGTGACCAGAGGAGGGTGCACTGCTGGGATACATAGAAAGTCTTCTACAAAAGGCTACTTCTCCAAGATCAGAAAATGTAACCAAACTACCAGATACGTAGAAATAAAAAACAGCAAGTTAGGCAAAATGAGGTGATAGAGGAACATGTTCCAAATGAAGGAACAAGATAAAACCCCAGAAGGAGAACTCAGTGACATGGAGATAGGCAATACACCCCAGAAAGCGTTCAAGGTAATGATCGTAAAGATAATCAAAGAACTAGGGAGAAGAATGGATGAACAGAGTGAGGAGTTAGAATTTTTTGACAATGACTTAGAAAATATAAAGAAGAACCAAACAGAGATGAAGAACATGATAACTGAAATGAAAAATACACTAGAAGGAATCAACAGTAGACTAGATGATACAGAGGAACAGATCAGTGAGCTGGAAGACAGACTAGTGGAAATCACTAAAGCTGAAGAAAAAAAAGAAAAAAGAATTCAAAAATGAGGACAATTTAAGAGACCTCTGGGATAACATCAAATGTATTAACATTTTCATTATAGGGGTCCCAGAGTAGAAGAAGAGAAAGAAAGTGGTGAAGAACATATTTGAAGACATAACAGCTGAAAACTTCCCTAACCTGGGAAAGGACACAGACAGCCAGGCGCAGGAAGCACGGAGAGTCCCAAACAGGATCAACCCAAAGAGGACCACACCAAGACACACTAGTAATTAAAATGGCAAAATTAAAGATAAAGAGAGAATATTAAAAGCAGCAAGGGAAAAGCAATGAATAACATACAAGGGAACTCCCCTAAGGCTATCAGCTGACTTTTCAGCAGAAACTCTGCAGGCCAGAGGGAGTGGCACAATATATTTAAAGTGATGAAAGGGGAAAACCTACAACAAAGAATACTCTACCTGGCAGGACTCTCATTCAAATTTGATGAAGAGATCAAAAGTTTCACAGACAAGGAAAACATAAAGAGTTCAGCACCACCAAACCAGCTTCACAATGAATGTTAAAGGGAATTCTCTAAGTGAAAAAGAAAAGGTCACAATTAGAAACATGAAAATTATGAAAGGAAAAAGATCATCGTAAAGGCAAATATACAGTAAAAGTCAACCACATACAAAGCAAGTAAGGAGGTTAAAAGACGAAAGTAGCAAAATCATTTATATCCATGATAAGCAGTTAAGGGATTCACAAAACAAACAGACATAAAATATGATGTTAAAAATAGTAATTTTGAGGGAAGGAGAGTAAAAATCCAGGGTTGTTAAAACGTTTTTGAACTTAAGAGATCAGTAACTTAAAATAATCATGTATACATATATATATGTAAATTGCTATATATATAAACTTCATGGTAACCACAAACCAAATATCTATAATAGATACACACACAGAAAAAGGAAAGGAATCCAAACATCACAATAAAGATAGCCATCACACCACAAGGGAAGAGAACAAAAGAGGAACGGAACAAAAAAGAACTACAAAAACAACCCCCAAGCAAGTAACAAAATGGCAATAAATACATACCTATCCATAATGACTTTAAGTGTAAATGGACTAAATGCTCCAATCAAAAGACACGGAGTGGCTTAATGAATACAAAAACAAGACTTGTATATATGCTGTCTACAAGAGACTTGTTTCAGATCTAAAGACACACACAGACTGAACATGAGGGGATGAAAAAAAGGTACTCCATGCAAATGGAAATCAAAAGAAAAGCTGGGGTAGCAATACTTATACCAGACAAAATAGATGTTGAAACGAAAATTGTACAAGAGAAAAAGAAGGATGTTACATAATGATCAAGGGATCAATACAGGAAGATATAGCAATTGTAAATATATATGCACCCAACATAGGAGCACCAAAATACATACAGCAAATATTAACAAACATAAAGGAAGAAACTTACAGTAACACAATAATAGTAGGGGACATTAACAAACCACTCACATTAATGGAAATATCATCCAGATAGAAAATCAATAAGAAAACACTGGACTTAAATGATACATTAGATCAAATGGAGTTAATGGATATATACAGAACATTCCACCCAAAAGTAGGAGAATACAAATTCTTTTCAAGTGCACATTCTCCAGGACAGATGACATGCTAGGCCACAAAACAAGCCTCGGTAAACTTAAGAAAATTGAAATAATATCAAACATCTTTTCTGACCATAATGCTATGAGACTAGAAATCAAATACAAGAAAAAAAAAACTGCAAAAAACACAAACACATGGAGGCTAAACAATATGCTATTAAACAACCAATGGATCACTGAAAAAAATGAAAGAAATAAAAATACCCGGAGACAAATGAAAACGAAAACACAATGATCCAGAATCTATGGGACTCAGTAAAAGCAATTCTAAGAGGGAAGTTTGTAGCAATACAAGCTTACCGCAGGAAACAAGAAAAATCTAAGATAAACAACCTAACCTTACACCTGAAGGAAGTAGAAAAAGAACAAACAAAAACCTAAGTTAGTTGAAGGAAAGAAATCATAAACATCAGAGCAGAAATAAAAGATATAGAGACTGAAAAAACAATAGGAAAGATCAATGAAACTAAGAGCTGGTTCTTTGAAAAGATAAGCAAAATGGGTAAAACTTTAGCCAACTCATCAGGAAAAAAGAGAGAGGACCCAAATCAATAAAATCAGAAACGAAAAAGGCAAAGTTATGACTGATACCACAGAAATACAAAGGATCATAAGAGATTACAAGAACTACTATGTACCAATAAAATGGACAACCTGCAAGAAATGGACAAATTCCTAGAAATGTACAATCTCCCAAGACTGAACCAGGAAGAATTACAAAACATGAACAGACCAACTGCCAGTAATGAAACTGAATTAGTAACCAAATAACTTCCAACAAACGAAAGTCCAGGACCAGATGGCTTCACAGGTGAATTCTACCAAACATTTAGAGAAGAATTAACACCTATCCTCCTCAAACTGTTCCAAAAAATTGCAGAGGAAGGATGCTTCTAAACTCATTCTATGAGGTCAGCATCACCCTGATACCAATACAGACAAAGATATCACACACAAAAAAATTACAGGCCAATATCACTGATGAATATAGATGCAAAAATCCTGGACAAAATATTAGCAAACCAAATCCAACAATGCATTAAAAGGATCACACGCCATGATCAAGTGAGATTTATCCCAGGAATGCAAGGCTGGCTTGATATCTGCAAATCAATCAGTGTGATACACCACATTAACAAATTGAAGAATAAAAACTATATGATCATCTCAACAGATGCAGAAAAAGCTTTTGACAAAATTCAACATTTATGTATAATAAAAACTCTCAATAAAGTGGGTATAGAGGTTACATACCCCAACATAATAAGGCCATATATGAAAGCCCACAGCTAACATTATATTCAATGGTGAAAAGCTGAAAGCATTTCTTCTAAGATCAGGGACAAGACAAAGATGCGCACTCTCACCACTTTTCTTCACCATAGTACTGGAAGTTGTAGCCACAGCAATCAGACAAGAAAAATAATAAAAGGAATCCAAATTGGAAGGGAAGAAGTAAAACTGTCACTGTTGCAGATGACATAATACTATACATTAGAAAATCCTAAAGATGCCACCAGAAAACTACTAGAGCTCATCACTGAATTCAGTAAAGTTGCAGGATACAAAATTAATATACAGAAATCTGTTGCATTTCTATACACTAACAACAAAAGATCAGAAAAAGAAATTAAGGAAACAACCCCATTTATAATCACAACAAAAGGAATAAAATACCCAGGAATAAACCCACATAAGGAGGTAAAAGATCTGTACTTAGAAAATTATAAGACACTGATGAAAGAAATTGAAGACCACACAAACAGATGGAAAGATACACCGTGTTCATGGATTGGAAGAATTAAAACAACCACACAACACAAGGCAATCTACAGACTCAATGTAATCCTTAAAAAATACCAATGGCATTTTTCACAGAACTCGAACAAAAATTTTAAAAATTTGTATGGTAACACAAAAGACCTTGAATAGCCAAAGCAATCTTGAGAAAGAAAAACAGAGCTGGGGGAATCAGACTCCCTGACTTCAGCCTACACTACAAAGCTACAGTAATCAAAAGAGTATGGTACCGGCACAAAAACAGAAATATAGATTAATGGAACATAATAGAAAGCCCAGAAATAAACCCATGCCCCTGTGGTAGTCAATTAATCTATGACAAAGGAGGCAAGAATATACAGTGGAGAAAAGACAGTCTCTTCAATAAGTGGTGCTGGGAAACCTGGACAGCCATATGTAAAAGAATGAAAGTAGAATATTTTCTCATACTATATACAAAAATAAACTAAAAATGGATTAAAGACCTAAATGTTAGACCAGAAACCATAAAACTTCTAGAAGAAAACCCAGAACACTCTTTGACATAAATTGTAGCAATAATTTTTTGGAGTTGTCTCCTAAGGCAAAGGAAACAAAAGCAAAAATAAATAAATGGGACCTAATTAAACTCAAAAGTTTTTTCACAGCAAAGGAAACCATTGGCAAAATGAAAAAAGAACCTACTGAATGAGAAAAAATATTTGCAAATGATATGACCAATAAGGGATCAATATCCAAAATATATAAACAGCACATACAACTCAATATTAAAAAAACCCCCAAACACCCTGATTAAAAGATGGGCATAAGAACTGAATAGACATTTTTCCAATGAAGACATATGATGGCCAAGAGGCAGAAGAAAAGATGCTCAACATCGCTAATCATCAGAGAAATGCAAATTGAAACCACAATGAGATATCATTTCACACTTGTCAAAATGGCTATCATCAAAAAGACCACAGGTAACAAATGTTGGCATGGATGTGGAGAAAAGGGAACCCTTGTACACCATTGGCGGAAATGTAAATTGGTGCAGCCACTGTGGAAAACAGTACAGAGATGCCTCAAAAAAACTAAAAATAGAACTACCATATGACCCAGCATTCCACTCCTGGGTATATATCCAAAGAAAATGAAAACATTAATTTGAAAAGATACATGCACTCTAATGTTCATAGCAGCATTCTTTACAACAGCCAAGTTTGGAAGCAACCTAAATGTCCATCAACAGGTGAATGGATAAAGAAGATGTGGTGTATATAGACTATGGAATACTACTCAGCCATAAAGAAGAATGGAGGTTTGCCATTTGCAACAACATGGCTGGACCTGGAGCGTATTATGCTTAATAATATAAGTCAGACAGAGAGAGACAAATACTGAATGTTATCGCTTATATGTGGAATCTAAAAAATACAACAAACTAGTGAATATAACAAAACAGAAACAGACTCACAGATACAGAGAACAAACTAGTGTTTACCAGTGTGGAGAGGGAAAGGAGGAGGGACAAGATAGGGGTAGAGGATTAAGAGGTACAAACTACTATGTACAAAATAGACAAGCTACAAGTATGTATTGTATAGCACAGGGAATATAGCCAACATTCTATAATAACTATCCATGGAGTATAATCTATAACAATTTTGAATCACTATGTTGTATACCTGAAACTTGTATAATATTGTAAATCAACTATGCTTCAATAAAAAAAATAAAATAGTAAATAAACAAGAAAATAAATAAAAAAGAAAAAAAGAAAATGTATACCTAGAATATCTAGAACAATGGCCTAAGAAGTTCATAATAGAACTGGACCAGGAAGAGAAGGTGATCATGTTACACCCATTTTAAAATGTTTCAGCGTCCTACTACTAATTATTGGGTTGGCCAAAAGGTTTGATCGTTTTTTTCTGTAAGGTGGCTCTAGTAGCACTTAGTTGCCTTTACCTTCATTCTAAACAATTTTGTTTGATTGTATGTGACAGCTGTCATATCAGCGTGCATTAAAAAAAAGACTTGGGCTTCCCTGGTGGCGCAGTGGTTGAGAATCTGCCTGCCAATGCAGGGGACACGGGTTCGAGCCCTGGTCTGGGAAGATCCCACATGCCGCGGAGCGACTGGGCCCGTGAGCCACAATTACTGAGCCTGCGCGTCTGGAGCCTGTGCTCCACAACAAGAGAGGCCATGATAGTGAGAGGCCCGCGCACCACGATGAAGAATGGCCCCCACTCGCCGCAAATGGAGAAAGCCCTCACACAGAAACGAAGACCCAACACAGCCATAAATAAATAAATAAATAAAATATTAAAAAAAAAAAAAAAAAGACTTATCAAAATTTGTGAATTTTTGTGTAGCCATTTTAATATTGAAGATGGAAGAGAAAAAGCAACATTTTCGGCATATTGTAAAAACGCAACTGAAACGCAAAAAAAGATTTGTGCAGTGCTGTGACTGATCCAATATGTCAAAAGTGGTTTGCGAAGTTTTGTGCTGGAGATTTCTCGCTGGACGATGCTCCATGGTTGGGTAGATCAGTTGAAGTTGATAGTGATCAAATCGAGAATGGAGACATGAATTGCGAACAATCAACGTCATACCACGTGGGAGACAGCTGACATACTCAATATATCCAAATCAAGCGCTGAAAATCATTTGCACCAGCTTAGTTATGTTAATCGCTTTGATGTTTGGGTTCCATATAAATTAAGTGAAGAAAATCTTCTTGACCGTACTTCTGCATGCGATTCTCTACTTAAACGTAATGAAAATGGTCTGTTTTTAAAACAAATTGTGACAGGCGATGAAAAGTGGATACTGTACGACAATGTGGAATGGAAGAAATTGTGGGGTAAGCGAAATGAACCACCACCAACCACACCAAAAGCCAGTCTTCATCCAAAGAAGGTGATGCTTTATATATGGTGGAACTGGAAGGGAGTCCTCTATTATGAGCTCCTTCTGGAAAACCAAATGATTAATTCCAACAAGTACTGCTCCCAGTTAGACCAACTGGAAGCAGCACTCAACGAAAAGCGTCTGGAATTAGTCAACAGAAAATGCATAACCTTCCATCAGTATAACTCAAGATCGCATGCTTCTTTGATGACCAGGAAAAAACTGTTAGAGCTTGGCTGGGACGTTCTGATTCATCCGCCATATTCACCAGACATTGCACCTTTGGATTTCCATTTATTTAGGTCTTTACAAAATTCTCTTAATGGAAAAAATGTCAGTTCCCTGGAAGACTGTAAAAGGCGCCTAGAACAGTTCTTTGCTCAAAAGGATAAGTTTTGGAAAGATGGAATTATGAAGTTGCCTGAAAAATGGCAAAGGTAGTGGAACAAAAGGGTGAATATGTTGCTTGGCAAAGTTCTTGGTGAAAATGAAAAATGTGTCTTTTATTTTTACTTAAAAACTGAAGGCACTTTTTTGCCAACCCAATACAACTCCTTAAACAGCACTGAAAGACAGTATACAGTCAATAGTAAGCTGACTGCTTCAGGAGAGTCTTTTTTCGCACAGGTAGTTCCTAACTCACAGATTATGTTCCCAGAGTCTATATGAGAAATTGGCTGTTTGGAACCTGGAACACATTCCTTTAAAAATAATATTATAGATGGTGGGCAAGACTCCGGGGTAGTTAAAAACAAACAAACAAATCTTCATTTAGCTCATAATGTTACTAATATGTTGCTGAATTATGCTTTACTATTAACCTGAATTTTGGAAACAAGGTGGAAGACTGAAGAAAGAATGTTGAAATGGAAAGCATTTGTTTAAGTTATCTTCCTATCTACCTCTCTAGAGTCTTTTCCTGCTGTCAAATGTAATTCTTGCCATGCCTACAGTATCTTGCTATGCTAAGGTTCTGAAGTGGTCCTGTTCAGGGTTTGCCCTATGAGTCAAAGAACTCTTAAGTTCTAAGTGATTAGTTCTTGTTTATTTAGGACAGCAGATTTACCCAGATATTGGATGTCTGATTTGAACTATTAAATATTAATATGCGAATAACTCATTCTCAGGTAGAATATTTTAAACACAAATGCACCTCTAAATATTAGATTATCAAAAAGTATAGCAAAGTGAACAGAACAAACACATTTAGCCAATGTGGAGGATATTTGGGCTTAATAAAACACCTCTCCTAAACAGACTGGATCTTGAGAGTCAGGGAATAAGGAGATTAACTGTTCCTCTAAAGTTTCTTGCTGTTCATGGCTTTTCCCCTTTCACTTCTCAAAAAGCTTTCTCTCCCTTCCCTTCTGTTAAAAGTACTGACAGAGGAGCGTAGATGGTGAGTAGGGGAAAGGTTAGAATAGGGTAGCCATTTGTGAATCTCAGTCATTTGTAAATTGAATTAATGTAGGTCTGAATACCAAATTACTATTATTTACATTGCATGCACGCTCTCTTCTCCTCTTTCCCATTCTCCTCTCTTCACTCCTTCCCACCCCCTGGAAGATACTATGAACTTGTTATAACAAATTACCCAAAGGTAATAAATGCTGCAAAAGTGGCTCTAGTAGTTGTGGGAGGAAAGATAAAAGAAGAAATTATAAAAGGAAGGGGCTTTTCTCTTTATGGAAGGGAGAGGTGTCTATTTTACAGTGAATAAGAAGCTTTATTTAGGGGTCCAGAAAGTAAACTTGAGCTACTGTAGTAAGTCCTCCTGCCTTTTCCCCCCACTTCTATATCACCTAAAGATCTAGAATTTTGCAACTCAAGTCCTTATCATTCATACACACAGTCAATATTTAATTCAAAATTTAAACTAAATTTTCCTCTCTGGCTTTTGAAATATTGACAGTAACTATTTACTTAGGGGTTTTATCTATTAAAATGGATATAGAATATTTAGTTTATTAACCTTAATATTAATAAATTGTGGGTGCTAAGCCCAGTTAAGAGGGCAGCATGGTACAGCAAAAGGAGAAAGACCCTGGAGTTAGACAGGCCTAGGCTGGACTCCTCATTCTGTCTTTTACTAGTTGTATGACTCTGAACAGCTTATTTAATTTTTTTGAGCTTCAGTATTATTATCTACAAAATGGGGATAAAAGACACTTATCTGGATTGGTTGTTCCATGAGGCCTAAATAAGATAAGTAAGTGAAAGAATGTAGTATAGTACTATATATATAGTAGGTAGTAAGTAAAGATTAGTATCTCTTTCCAGGAAAAGACTGGCATGTTTGGAGTGAGGAGGCTGGAGAAAATGGATGTGGATTGGGTGGGGAGGAAAGACAGGAGTGAAACAGAATTGAAAACTTTTGTAGTTCTTACTAATAACTATCTTATTCATTTCTGTAGTACCAAAGACTGAGACAACATCTGATATAGCATAACCCTTCATAAAAGTTTGTTGGATTATTAGAGTATACTTACCCATATATAATAAAACCCCAATTCTGCCACAAGGATATAGTTGGCACCTTAGAAAGATCATATTTGTAGCAGAATAGAGGGTGAGTTAGAGGAGAACAAGACTTGAGGCAGGGAGACCAGTGAAGAGGATAGTCTCATGTGTCTAGACAAAAAGTAAACAGAGCCCCAAACTAAGCCAGGATGGTAGAAATGAAGAGATAGGAACGTACAGAAGAAGTACTGATGAGGGAAACTGTATGGGATTTAAATACAGGGCTGAGTGAGAGACAGAAGCTTTCCATTCAGGTTTCTTCTGGCTCGGGTGACTGGGTGGCTGGTGGGCGCAGTCACTGAGCTAGAAGAACTCAAAGAAATGGAGTAAGATGGTAGTGGGAGGCGCAGTGAGAAAGGAAAGGAGAGATAATGAATTTAATTTTACATGTTGAATTTGCTCTACCTATTGAACTTAAAGAAAATACACCTAGTAAGCAGGTGGATCTAGGCATGGAGCTCAAGACAGAGATAAGATCTGGGAGTCATTAGCATACAGAATTAGAAGGAAAAAAGGTCAAGGGTGAGCCATGGTGACACTTAGATTTGGGAATGAGCATAGGAAGAGAAGCTGCCAAAACAAGAAAGAATAAACTACAAATGGAGAATGAAGAAGTTGAAATGGTGTATTGCTGGAGAGGGATGTAAAATTGTGGTAGAGAGACCTAATAGCTGGGTTACGCACGCATTTTATTTGTGTTTACAGACACATACCATTTCAATGAGGCTTTGCAATCCAGATGAAGATGAATCAACACTGACACCCTTCTGTTCTACGTAATAGCCTTCATAATGTCTTTCAATTTAATCTCTTTTTTAAAAATTCTACTTCCAAATTTGAGCATAAGCTCTGGAACTTTCTAAAACATCTTATTACTAGGCTGTAATTTATAGTGCATTTACAGTACATGTAATTTTAAGGACAAGATCTATATCTATTTCAGTTTTGAATCTTCAAGAGCCTTTGGCTTAAAATTCATAGTAGAATCATGATTAAGTTTACCACACCCTTGTTACTTCCTGTGATCCATGGACCAGTGGCTTGGTATTCTTGGGAACTTGTTAGAAATGCAAAATCTTGGTCCACTCCAGATTTGCTGAATCACAATCAGCATTTTTAATAAGCTGTCCAGGTGATTCAAATAGGTACACAATTAATACTTCCTGACTAACTGAACAAAGAATAAACAAACTGTATTGTTGTTCTTATTTCTAGTAGGTCTCCAACTTTAGCTCATGTGATACAACTTGGGCAAATTCTCTTTCCAAAATATGGTTTACTATGTTAATTCTGCTTTTAAAAAAAGCTGCAGGGCTTCCCTGGTGGCGCAGTGGTTGAGAATCTGCCTGCTAATGCAGGGGACACGGGTTCGAGCCCTGGTCTGGGAAGATCCCACATGCCACGGAGCAGCTGGGCCCGTGAGCCACAACTACTGAGCCTGCGCGTCTGGAGCCTGTGCCCCGCAACGGGAGGGGCCGCAATAGTGAAAGGCCCGCGCACCGCGATGAAGAGCGGTCCCCGCACCGCGATGAAGAGTGGCCCCCACTTGCCGCAACTAGAGAAAGCCCTCGCACGAACCGAAGACCCAACACAGCCAAAAATAAATAAATAAATAAATAAAGTAGCTATACAATTAAAAAAAAAAAAAAAGCACATATTTATAAAAAAAAAAAAAAAAAAAAAAGCTGCAAATTTAACCAAATTGGGTAGTGCTGCCTGGATTACAAAGCTTTTCAAAATCTGGCTTCAAATTTCTACCAAATTTACACATATTATCCTTCTACCTGAACCTCCTACTCTAAACAGTCTGGCCTGACCTGAGTAAACTATTCTTTCTACTTCTCTATTTTTGTTCATTCCCTGTTTCCTACTTGGTTAACATACTCTTTTTTTCTAAATACACAAATCCTATTTATCCTTCCTGTTCTAGCTAAAACGAAATATCTTCAAAATGATATTATCTTGTCTTCATAATGAGAATTGTGGATTATTAATTTCAAGAAACTTAGATTCCATTTCCACCTCTGCCACTAACTTGTATATTGTTGGGCAAGTTCAATGAACATCTCTGGGTTTAAAAGCTTGTCTTTTTCATACACAAGGCCAATAGGCACATGAAAAGATGCTCAACATTGCTAATCATTGATAAATGCAAATCAAAACCACAATGAGATATCACTTCACACTTGTCACAATGGTTTTTATCAAAAAGACCACAAGTAACAAATGTTGGTGAGAATGTGGAGAAAAGGGAACCCTCCTATGCTGTTGGTGGGAATGTGAATTGGTACAGCCACTGTGGAAAACAGTATGGAGGCTTCTCAAAAAACTAAAAATTGAACTACCATATGACCCAGCCATTACATTCCTGGGTATATATCCCAAAACACTAATTTGAAAAGATACATGTACCCCAGTGTTCATAGCAGCATTATTTATAATAGCCAAGATATGGAAGTAACCTAAATGTCCATCAGCAGATGAATGAATAAAGAAGATGTGGTATATACAATGGAATACTACTCAGCCATGAAAAAGAAAAAAACTTTTGCCATTTGCAACAACATGAATGGACCTGGAGTGTATCATCCTTAGTGAAATAAGTCAGACAGAGAAAGACAAATACTGTATGATATCACTTATATGTGGAATCTAAAAAATAAAACAAACTAGTGAGTATAACAAAACAGAAATAGACTCACATATATAGAAAACAAACTAGTGTTTACCGGTGGGGAGAGGGAAGAGAAGAGGGATTAAGGAGTAGAGGATTAAGAGGTACAAACTACTATGTATAAAATAAATAAGCTACAAGGATGTATTGTATAGCACAGGAATACAGCCAATATTTTATAACTTTAAATGGTGTATAATCTATAAAAATTCTGAATCACTATGTTGTACACCTGAAACTAATATAACATTGTAAATTATACCTCAATAAATTTTTTTTTACATTATAAAAAAATTTGTCTTTTTAAAGAAAAACGCTAGGAACCACAATAGTATTGTGTTCCACACAATGAGAGAAAATATGTCTAAGGAATGTGTTTTAATATTCACATAATACTTAAAAATGAATGTTTTAAAAATACAGTTAATGCTCACGTATTTGAAGCACCCCTCCCATAATCTCCACTGTACCCTCTTTTTAAATGAAATGTACAAGAAACAAAGGCAAAATTCATCCAGGTCAATCCAAATAAGTTATAGAGTCTTACCCTTCAAGTTTAACATTTATTGTTAAAGTCATGGTAGGTGATAAGAATAAGAGCTAAGAAGTAGAATCATACAGAATTTAAACCCAGACTGAAACCTTTTAAAAAATAACAAGAATAGCACTCTTACTCCCTACTCTTATCTGGCATAGCTGAGTAAGGGTTCTGTGCTTGCTGACATTCTTGAGCTATTTCTCTCCCTGCTTTAAACATAGGGTAGTTTCTCCCATGACCCTGCTTGTTTCCCTGGAGAGCTTCACATAGAGGCTTCTGTATAACAACATTTGCTTTCATTAGCAAACGGCCATATAGGAAAGAGAAGAATGAAGAGGGAGACAACCTTCACAGAATATCAACAGGCTGCAGATTAAATATACCTTGTTTCCTTTGCTAAATTCCCAGCACAGATTTCCATCTGAACAGTTATAAATTCTTTCCTCCCACATTCCACCTCTGCATTTTAAACCATTTACTCTGGGCCTCTTCAATACAGCACTCTAAGACTGAGAAAGTTTAGATTTGCATCAATTGTATTTTTAAAAAATTGTTCTCAGTTTTATGTAAGGTATTCAATCCAAGAAAAGAATATACTAAAGATGTGCATATTCTCAAAATTGCCTATATCTTGCTTATAAGTTTTGTTGTTCTTTATATGTTGTTTTCAAGGGACATTTTGAAGTTACATGTAATAGCAACATTAATTATTAGGAAACGTCTACAACAAATCAACAGCTGGTCCTAGAAAATCAAATATTAGCATATCAACATAGGAACCTTTCAATGGTGTTTTGGCCTTTATAGTAAGGTAATGGCAGCATATATAGTATATATCAAGTTAGCTTTTCTTTTAATACAGAAGTACAACATTAGGAGGAGAGAATGAACAGAATTATAGTCAAGACAGCATAAGGTAAAAATGATACACACAAACAAAAAGCACCTTTTACCTTATAATATTTCTTAGAGCTCATTAATGCACTTGGAGGCAGGGCCAGAGTCAGCGGTGGCTGGGAAACAAATTCTAAATCTGGTGCATTTGTTCTCTAGAGTTTCAGGCCTGTTCTGTGCTATTGGAACTCTTGGGTTCATCCTACCTCCTCTCAGAAATTAATTTTTGCCTTCTTTAAAGGTGTATCTGCATCAGGATAATTTTTAGATGCTTGAAGTTTATATATATGAAAGGATGGGTTACTAGTCAGGTCCAAATTCAACCCTCCCCGCTTTTTTTCACTGGGTTCTTTCTATCCCTTCCCAGGGCTACGGAGCCTGGGTCAGGGTGATACCAGGTAACCTGCAGCACTGGCTTCACCAGCATGGGTTCTAAGTTGGCTGGTTACTTACCTATGGATTTCTCTACAACTAAACTTTCAGGTAAATACAAATGGTGAATTAAAAAAAAAAATGATGTTTGAAAATATGTGTAACAGACTCTACTCCAGTGTCCACAGAGAAAGAAAAAAAATCAGGAGGAAAGAAGAGAAGCTTAAAAGGTGAGATTAACATAAAAACGACTGCCTTTCAGGTTACTAGCAAGACGCTGTGTTCCAGGTTTGGACTACACTGTGTCCAGTTTGAGCCTAAACTGGGGTTTATAGGAGTCCCAGCATACCTTGTGAAATGGTAGGGCAGAGCCTCTTCAAGAGCATATTTGAGCCCTGGGAAAGCACTCATCTTAAGGGAAGGAGGATCCAGGCATAATGAGCTTTGCTCAGTAACAAGATGGTGATAAGACAGAAAGGGGCAATTATGGGTGACAGATACATCAGGGCATCCATCACTCAGATTTGTCTCCTAGCTTTGTCTCCAGCAGGCTGTTGTTTGAGTGTTACTAAGAGCAGGCATACCTCTGGTGAACTGGAAATAGTGCCTGGTGAAACATGGCTGAACAGCAGTGTTGCATGGAAGTGGGATGCTCAGAAAGAGCAGACTTGTTTTTGATTGCATGTGCAGCTGGAGCTGGAGACGCAGTTGGAAATTTACAGAAATAGTTGGGGAATTTAGCAGAGAGCTGAGTTAATTTAGCAAATGGGGTAATATGCTCTCAGAGATGGGCAATTATAGTCAATGTGCCTCCCTTTGTATTTACAAGTGGGTGAAGCCTGGAGAAACTCAGGTTATATAAGAATACAAAAATCCATATAAAAGTCCTAGAAAATAATTGTACTTAAACTTCAAAGAATCAGTTAGTACTAATTTTGACATTTCCCTCTTACTCTTCTCACCCATGTCTTCCCTTTCTTTCTTTTTTTTGCATATACTACATTGTTTATGGATATTTTTGTATGTAACAGAAGCATAAAACATCGACTAGAAATATACTCAACAAATTTATGATATAGTTGCCTTTAGGAAGGGTGAAAGGGAATGAAACTTCCCTATCTTTCTTGACATAAGTAAAAGTATGAATAGGAATAACACCCAAAGCAGAGCAACATATTTCTCCTATTGTAAAAGGCATTCCAGGAAGATGTCTATCGCTAAAGGACATAGACATCTCCATAATTCTTTGACTTCTGAAGAATGAAATAAGTGAAAATTATGGTATTAAATTTCTTTCTCTTTAGCAACAATCCCGCCTAGTTAGTACTCCCAAAATTCATATTTGTACAAAACAACTTCAAAATAAAATCCAATACTTACTTGTCTCCCACAATTCCCAAGTTGATTGTGGGGTAACCATGTTCCTGAATTGTTGCTAAGAGGGTTGAACGATTGCTGTCCCGAATCTTTCCTGGTAAGAGGTCATCTTCAGGATTTAGCAGCTACAAAGCCAAAAAAAAAAAACCACTACATATTATTTTCTTAGGATAATATTGCCTATTGTTAATGGGAAAAAAATAGATCTAGTAAACAGAGTTTAGCACATCTAGCACCTATAACAGTATCTGGCCCATAGAAGATATATGCTCAAAGGATCTTTTTTTTTTTTTTTTTAATTAAGTAATTAATTAATTTTTGGCTGTGTTAGGTCTTCGTTTCTGTGCGAGGGCTTTCTCTAATTGCGGCGAGCGGGGGCCCCTCTTCATCGCGGTGCGTGGGCCTCTCACTATCGTGGCCTCTCTTGTTGCGGAGCATAGGCTCCAGACGCACAGGCTCAGTAGTTGTGGCTCACGGGCCCAGTTGCTCCGTGGCATGTGGGACCTTCCCAGACCAGGGCTCGAACCCGTGTCCCCTGCATTGGCAGGCAGATTCTCAACCACTGCGCCACCAGGGAAGCCCTCGAAGGATCTTTGATAAATATTGAAAGCATAGGAGGATGAGAAAACATTCCTCCAGAATTAAAAAACATGCAGAAATTTAAGTGGTGACTCAACAGCAGGCCAAATATCACACCAGCTTTGGCTACAATTTGACAAAATAGTGCTCTGGAGATAGCTGCCTTTCTACTGGTTGGTTGTTTACTGGGTCAAATTAAAAAAAAAAAAAAAACTTTCTTTTTTCCTCCCACTATTATTTTCTAATCTGTCCTTCACTGAGAATATTTGAGGAAGAGACTGTGTGACATGATATTCTCAAGTCTGAAGAGAATGATCATTTATCTTTTCTTCCAAGCCTTTTGCTCTCTTTTGTGAAGTGGTATCAGTAGTACTGAAGAAGTTAAACTTATTTGAAGGAGAGGGAGCCAGATATCTTGTCTCTATTAGCAAACTTAAACAAGTAATACTTAACTGCACACACCCATGATTCCATGACTTTGAACTGAATCACCCTTAAGAGATTTAATATCTACTATTATATGTCAATGAAGAAAATTATAAGAAGCTTATTTTATGTTACGATGTTCCAATAAGGCAGTGTAGCGTAGTAGCAAGAGTCTACCTTATTCAGATAACGTTCAAATTCAAGTTGCCCAAACACATTATGCCATAATTTTCTCATTTATAATATATAGTAATAAAACTACCTTGAAAGGCAGTTGTTAGGACTGAGATAATGAACACTCAGTTAACATAGATAAATATACAATAAAAACAATTCTCTGTCCTTTCTTTATGATACATGATATTGAAAGAGCACTTAATTCCCCCCAATTGTTCTCATATTGTTACTCCTAGATGCTAGTATGGATGGAATCAGTTTATAATGTGGACACAGATTTACATTTATTAGATTATAAAATACTTAAGAGTAGGAGGTCCCTAACACACACAGACACACACAACATGCAAATTTAATTTACACAATTTTAAGATGTACTTTGATTTCAGAAAATTACAAAATGAAAAAAAAAGTGCATCTTTGAAGTGAGAAAATCTGGAATATTATCTTAGGAGGTTGAAGGCAAGCCTGCACATTTCAGATGCTTAGGCTGTTAACATGGCCAATACCCAGGGTTCTGTATCTCAGTTCTGCCAAACAGTGACCTCAAGCCCCTTTAGTCTTCCTTCTGACTCATTAGTGATACCATGTGGCTGGACCTTTGGCTTTATATTGGAAAAGTAGTAGCTTTGCCAACAACTGTCCCCTTAAAATATCTGCAGAAAAACTTTGATCATCTTATTCACTGTCACCTGGGAGACTTCCCTTCAAATACTGCACTAATCTAACTTAATCAGATCCCATGTGACACTGCAGCCCACTTTCATCCTTAGTCACTGGCAGAGCTTGGAAAATTGCTATTGCAGTACTAATACAGATTAATTTTCTGATCTTAATTAACACACAGTTATTGAACTTATAATTTTATAAGGCCAAGGCTTGCAGCTTTTAAACTCCATTAATCAGACAAGTTGCTGCAGAAAGAAAACTGAACGGTTATATAATATTTTTTTCACAAAGGGTACTGACCACCAACTGAGTAATAAGATTTCCCCGTTATTAGGGTGGTTTCTTTGCCATTCATGTTCCTCTCTGTTATTTTGCTGCACACAGTTCCAGAAATAATAGAACAATTAGCGATCACTGGAGAACCAGTTGTTTATCTGTAAAACTGACATAATGAAATAATAGCTAGTTAAGTGAGGGTATGGGATTTCCAGTGCATTTTAAGTATTTTCAAAGAAAACAAACAGAATCGAATGGAAGATTATAAGGTTGCATATACTAGAATAAATTCACAATATTCCTCTTTAAAAATGTAATCTTATTTTCCAGCTTCTTATACTTCTAGTCATCTCTGGAATGGTGCCTGAAACTTATTCTAGTTAAAATATAAAAGGAAAAATACAATATAAAGTAAAATAAAACATAACCCAAAACAAACAAAAAAACGAAAACATAACCCATTATCTTCATACCTTGTTACTTTCTTATCTACCACATACTAAATTTCAATTTCCTGTTTCTGTTATTGTCAATGGTGCCACTGTATTTCCAGCTTTCAAACATTTAGCCTTTGATTTTTTTCCTTTGTAGTCCACTATCTTCCCAAAGGTTTCAATCCTTAATCCTTACTCCATCTCCTTTTTTTTTTTAATGTTTTGCTGCTTTATACACAGGAATCCATCTCCTCCTTGACACTACATTTTCATTCACTCTCTTATCAACCCTCTCCATCCCCCAATTTCAGGCATTGAATATATCTGAATTTCTGCAAAAGCCTTATAATTGGCTATGTTGCCGACAGACTCTTTCCTTCTGAGAAATAAAATAGACACATCTACTTGCAAAACTGTACGATTACTTGCGTAACAGGTAAACTGTACCAAACTATGATATGTAACAAACTATCTTAAGTCAAATTGTTATAACATAAGCTTGTTCAGACCTGTATGTTCCTATAAGATTATGGACAATTAGAGACCATGGTAACTCCATATGGACTCGTGCTCCAAAGATAAAATGAAATTGTTTCAGCAACTCACCTATTTTACAAAATGTGATCAGTCTCTGCCTAGACGGTACTTACTAACTACCTTAAAACCACCTCATGACCAATTCCAGTCCTCAAAATCCTGTAACTATCCTTCTGTAACTTCCTCCTCTTGAGACACTACTGAGACTCTCAAGGTGATGCTCTTCCTTGCTCAGAAACTTTAATATATCCAGCTTTGTATGATCAACAGGCTTCCCTGGTGGCCTCTGTATTAGGACAATGATGGTCATGAAGGTCCCTACCAACACTTAGGCAAGACCTCATGCCACCACTATTCTCATATTGGTTACATTGCACTTCACTGAGGTCTTTTGAGCCTCTTTGCTCAGGGGGAGTCTTTATGATGGTAAGTCCAGCACTCACATTAAACTCTGATACTTTTTTGTTGAGCTCCCAAAGTTAGCTGAAATTTATTTTGTTTTTGAAGGGGAGCAGAATATGCCACCTCCAAATGTGCCCATTTGGCACATGCGTTACTTTGAGCTGAAGGCAATCAAGACCCAGCAGACTCAATAAAAACTTTTACTACTCCCTTAACTGCCTAAAAGAATTTAGATAGGAGGCCTGGCCCAGAAAGAGAGCTATTACCAGAGATAACTTTTTATATGAAAGACTTACCTGCATGGTAGGGCAAACATCTGATTACTAAACATCTGCTCTTCTCATCTTCCTGAACTGCCCTTCTCCCCTTTGAAGCCCCAGGCCCTATCCCATTCCTTAGCTCAGACTGACATACAAGCCTCAATTGCCTGACTGTCTTTGGGTCTCATATTTTTATGGGATTCCTGTATGCACAAAATTAAATTTTTCTCCTGTTAATCTGCCTTATGTCAATTTAATTATTAGATCAGCCAAAGAACCTAGAAGGGTAGATGGAAAATTCTTCTGCTCTAAGAGTAAGGTTCCCAGGACTTTTTGGTTATCTGACTGAATTTGTAAGGATTTTTGTTTTCCTTACTGTTGGTTTGCTAAAGTGTTGATTTGCTACTAACCATTTTGTTTGTCAATTGGATACACTGTTGTGTGTCTGTAAGAACTTTTCTATGTTTATGTATGAGAAACAGGCTTTCAGAGAGATCTACCTCCCCATTCTGGCCTGCTGGCTTTTAGGGTTAGCTCTCAAGGGTTCGTTAGTTTTTTTGTTGTTTTTAAAAAAATTTTTAAATTTATTTTTTTATACAGCAGGTTCTTTTTTTAAAAAAATTAATTAATTAATTAATTTTATTTTTGGCTGTGTTGGGTCTTTGTTTCTGTGCGAGGGCTTTCTCTAGTTGCGGCGAGTGGGGACCACTCTTCATCGCGGTGCGCGGGCCTCTCACTGTGTGGCCTCTCTTGTTGCAGAGCACAGGTTCCAGACGCACAGGCTCAGTAGTTGTGGTTCACGGGCCCAGTTGCTCCGTGGCATGCAGGATCCTCCCAAACCAGGGCTTGAACCCACGTCCCCCGCATTGGCAGGCAGATTCTCAACCACTGCGCCACCAGGGAAGCCCCAGCAGGTTCTTATTAGTTATCAATTTTATACACATCAGTGTATACATGTCAATCCCAATCGTCCAATTCATCCCACCCCCACCCCCCGCCGTTTTCCCCCCTTGGTGTCCATATGTTTGTTCTTTACATCTGTGTCTCAAATTCTGCCCTGCAAACCGGTTCATCTGTACCATTCTTCCAGGTTCCACATACATGCGTTAATATACGATATTTGTTTTTCTCTTTCTGACTTACTTCACTCTGTATGACAGTCTCTAGATCCATCCACGTCTCAACAAATGACCCAATTTTGTTCCTTTTTATGGCTGAGTAATATTCCATTGTATATATATACCACAACTTCTTTATCCATTCATCTGTCGATGGGCATTTAGGTTGCTTCCATGACCTGGCTACTGTAAAGAGTGCTGCAATGAACATTGGGGTGCATGTGTCTTTTTGAATTATGGTTTTCTCTGGGTACATGTCCAGTAGTGGGATTGCCGGGTCATATGGTAATTCTATTTTTAGTCTTATAAGGAACCTCCATACTGTTCTCCATAGTGGCTGTATCAATTTATATTCCCACCAACAGTGCAAGAGGGTTCCCTTTTCTCCACACCCACTCCAGCATTTGTTGTTAGTAGATTTTCTGATGATGCTCATTCTAACTGGTGTGAGGTGATACCTCATTGTAGTTTTGATTTGCATTTCTCTAATAATTAGTGATGTTGAGCAGCTTTTCATGTGCTTCTTGGCCATCTGCATGTCTTCTTGGGAGAAATGTCTATTTAGGTCTTCTGCCCATTTTTGGATTGGGTTGTTTTTTTTTTAATATTGAGCTGCATGAGTTGTTTATATATTTTGGAGCTTAATCCTTTGTCCGTTGATTCGTTTGCAAATATTTTCTCCCATTCTGAGGGTTGTCTTTTCGTCTTGTTTATGGTTTCCTTTGCTGTGCAAAAGCTTTGAAGTTTCATTAAGTCCCATTTGTTTATTTTTGTTTTTATTTCCATTACTCTAGGACGTGGATCAAAAAAGATCTTGCTGTGATTTATGTCAAAGAGTGTTCTTCCTATGTTTTCCTCTAAGAGTTTTATAGTGTCCGGTCTTACATTTAGGTCTCTAATCCATTTTGAGTTTCTTTTTGTGTATGGTGTTAGGGAGTGTTCTAATTTCATTCTTTTACCTGTAGCTGTCCAGTTTTCCCAGCACCACTTATTGAAGAGACTGTCTTTTCTCCATTGTATATCCTTGCCTCCTTTGTCATAGATTAGTTGACCATAGGTGCGTGGGTTTATCTCTGGGCTTTCTAGCTTGTTCCATTGATCTATGTTTCTGTTTTTGTGCCAGTACCATACTGTCTTGATTACTGTAGCTTTGTAGTATAGTCTGAAGTCAGGGAGTCTGATTCCTCCAGCTCCGTTTTCAACCTTAGTTTTAAGGACTTTAGACATATATAAGTGATATTTCCCCTGTTGACTGGCTTTTAGCTAATGAATTCATGGATTCATCTAATAATAAACTTGTACTTCTCCTGGCATAAGTTGGCTTCTGTTTTACCTTTCTTGCATTTATTTTTCTAGAAAACATAGTTTCATCAAGGAAAACTTGGAATTGCAGTGGTCATTTTGGAGTACTTTTGACATGACAATTATTCACTTGAAAGCACTTTTAGAACAAAGGGTGAATACAATTCGGAATATTCAATGATTATCGCTTTTATTGTTATGCACTGCTTCAAAATGAAATTTCAATAAAAATACAAAATATTTAAAAGTTTGTTAAACCCTGGATTGAGGAAATTCTCTGTCTTATTTGTCTTAAAGAGAAATCACTTAGTTATTTTAAGAGACCTCCCTCTTTGTTTCTGTTCTTCAGAGATTTAATCCTATGGTCTTGATGGTATTGTCAAAGGGCCTAAGACTGGTTGTAATAACTTACTTTCTCTCTTTTTAATGTATTGAAATGGGTTTGTCTGCATCTAAGACTTTTTTCCTCTTTGCAAAGGGAAGATATTAGAATTTTATAGGTCAGTAACTATTACCATATCCATTGCAAACAGCTTCCTTATACATCCTTACTTTCTCCTTCTTTTGGAAAACATAATTAATTGATCAAAAATCAATTTTGATCATTATGGACACACCTTAGAAATACCCAGATAGTCCAGACAAACAGACCTAACACAAATAAAGGTGAGAAAAGTCAGATTATAAACTCTAATGGAGAATAGTCTTATTCTAAATGGCTTTTAATTAAACTCTGAAAAAAGTTTTAATTGAGAGTTAAATTAATTGCCTTGGTTGCTTGGATGTAAGAAAGAAAAAGGAACATACAGAGCTTTTAAACATAATCTAAGGAGTCTTTAAGAATTTGGTTTATAAATACAGAGGTTTACAAATTGTATTAGAAAAAATTCATATTCTATTTCTATTATCATGATTCTGGACATGTTAGACTGATTTAATAATTTTAGTTTAAAAACTGTCCTGTGTTTTTTTCCTAACTTTACCACCATGTAAGAAAGTTATACTAGTATAATATTCTAGTTATGTAAGCCTTGGGTCTCTTTGCTTTTTTTTGTTCTATTCTTAAAGACTCTTATTTTTAAAAAATTTTTTAAAATTAATTTTTATTGGAGTATAGTTGATTTACAACCTTGTGTTAGTTTCTGCTGTACAGCAAAGTAAATCAGTTATACATACACATATATAAAAAATCTTAATAGGTTTTTTTTTTTTTTTTTTTGGCCGTGCCACACGACTTGTGGGATCCTAGTTCCCTGACCAGGGATCAAACCTGGGCCCCTGGAAGTGGAAGTGTGGAGTCCTAACCACTGGACTGCCAGGGAATTCCCTATTTTCTTATTAAAAAAATCCTAATTTGAACCTTCTAAATTGTGTGCATCTAAATATGGGGATGATGATATGGAATGTCTCTGTGAAAAGAGACTGATGAGGTTCAAGACACACTACCCCAAAGTATGGCATTTGGCATAGTGAATATTTTAAGCTGAAGGAATTTGAGAAATAGTACATGCAGGAAGGACTTTCTGACTTCCCCCTGAAGCACGTCAAAAAACTCTTATGTTAGAGGTGCCCTCCCTATGCCCAGAGGAAAGGAGCATCCTTATCTCTGAAGGTGAAGGGACAGAGAGAGGAATCTGAAGGAACAGGCGTTGCTAAGTCTCCCCCAGTTTACTACACTTTCCTCATGACTTCTGTCCTTTCATATTTCTCCATGACTTTCCATTCTTCATCAAAACTAATAAAAAAAAATGCTCAGGTTTAACTGATTCTTCAGGTCTTCATTTTTTTTAAATGAAGGCTCTCGTGTTACATAAAACTTACATTAAATTAATGCTGTGCTTTTCTCTTATTAATCTGTCTTTTGTTACAGAGGTAATAAAATTCAGAGCTTGAGAAATTAGAAAGGTAGAGGAAAAAATATTTTTCCTCCCTTACAAGATGAATTCTTATAATGCTTCTATTAAATCATGACTTTATAAGAAATTAAATTTTAATTGCCAGATCCTTAGTTAACTCTAAGATCTTAAATTAATATTAATTTGATTGACTGATAAATAATCTTGGATATGTGGGCACTATAAATGTTTAATATACCAGTGCTTGACGTAGAGAATGGACTTGAGGACATGGGGAGGGGGAGGGGTAAGCTAGGAAGAAGTGAGAGAGTGGCATGGACATATATACACTACCAAATGTAAACTAGATAGCTAGTGGGAAGCAGCCGCATAGCACAGGGAGATCAGCTCTGTGCTTTGTGTCCACCTAGAGGGGTGGGATAGGGAGGGTGGAGGGAGACGCAAGAGGGAGGAGATATGGGGATATATGTATATTTATAGCTAATTCACTTTGTTATACAGCAGAAACTAACACACCATTGTAAAGTAATTATACTCCAAAAAAGATGTTAAAAAAATATACCAGTGTTTTTATTAAGTACATCATTAACAGGTTAAAGTAACCATCATTAACAGGGTAGAAAGGATATATGAAGATAGAGGAATGCTTGTGCAAGGTAATGATTATGTTTTATTTATTAGGAAAAAACAGAACAATATTTTTCTTAAAGTAAAAATTACTGATTGTGCCAAAATATAAAGGAAGACAGTAAAAAATAAATTTAGGAGTATTATTCAGTAAAGTATAGAAGGTCTGAAGGGAAATGATTTATTGCTTGGCAGTAATAACTACAAATAATGAATATACAGGAAGAATAATATGTATTAAAAACATTGACAAAGTTGGCTACGTGACGTGGGCTTATTCATAAGGAAAAAAGGTGTATGGATCTTTTATTGTAAATTGTTACTAGAATTTGGGTTTTCTTTTTGTTAAAAATGGCTAAGTTATTTTGTGTCCAGATAACAAAGGTCCCTTTTTTTTTTTTAATTATTTTTTATTTATGGCTGTGTTGGGTCTTCGTTTCTGTGTGAGGGCTTTCTCTAGTTGCGGCAAGTGGGGGTCACTCTTCATCACAGTGCGCGGGCCTCTCACTATCGCGGCCTCTCTTGTTGCGGAACACAGGCTCCAGACGCGCAGGCTCAGTAATTGTGGCTCACGGGCCTAGTTGCTCTGTGGCATGTGGGATCTTCCCAGACCAGGGCTCGAACCCGTGTCCCCTGCATTGGCAGGCAGATTCTCAACCACTGCGCCACCAGGGAAGCCCCAAAGGTCCCATTTTATAACCAAAAAGATTCTGTTAACTCTCTGGTTTGTGGCACATTCTTAAATCATTTTAATCAAAAGCTTCTAAAAATAATGGTTACTTATTGTTGATTAAAAATATTGTCTGTAAATATTTATTGTCTTTATTTATGACATTAAGATCTTGTTTCTTCTGACAACTCTTCTTGGTTTTGCCTTTCCCAAATTTGGAATAAATCTGTTGTCTTTTATACATTTTAAGCAATTTTTGAGTTTACTGGATGGCTACTACATAATACAAAGATTTGCTCCTTTCTTCTTGTAAAGGGAACAATGCTAAAATATTTGACATATTTTCATGTACAGGTTTGGAAGTCTAGAATCATGGCTTTGAAGTACCTTGCAAACTTTGGTAATATATTTGTCCTAATGTTTGTCTGTATGGCAGTGGCCGAATATATAAACTCTAGAGCCTTAAATGTTGCTGCACATTTGCTGTAAGCTATATGGTTCAACAAATTATCATGAAATAAAGAGTACACAAAGGCATGGTGCATGTAGAGATCAAAAAAACTACCTCAGAAAACCTCATACACAATCATAGCCCATCAAAAAGTGGTACCAATCTGGATTGATCACATCTCAAAGATAATGAGCTAATTTAGGCTGAAAGTAACCAGAAGTGGGGGCACTGAGAAATGAAATTGAAATCAGAACTTGCAAAAGTGTGCTATGACTTTTAATACAGATAAATTGTGCCAAACCATAATACAGAGCACAAACTGTCTTAGCTGAAATTGTTTTTTAACACCAGCTCATTCAGAACCACATGTTCTAAGACCATGAACAAAGTGATTTAATAGTAACTCCACATAGATTCATATGTTCCAAAGATAAGGCTACTGACTGTCCAGTTCCAGCAACTTGCCTAGATTACAAATTCTAATGAGTCATACCCAGGGCTCTGGTGGTCTTTGTACGGGGGGTTTGACATTTCTGTTGCTCAGGAGCACACATCTACTGAAAATGATCTTTCTCAAACACCAATCTTATGGCTTTCTTCTCCTCAACTATACTCAGCACTGTCTCCCAGTCTGCCAATCCATGGTCATTTTTTACATTGTTAAAAACTATACTGGGGCTTCCCTGGTGGCACAGTGGTTGAGAATCTGTCTGCTAATGCAGGGGACACGGGTTCGAGCCCTGGTCTGGGAAGATTCCACATGCTGCGGAGCAACTAGGCCCGTGAGCCACAACTACTGAGCCTGCGCATCTGGAGCCTGTGCTCCGCAACAAGAGAGGCCACAATAGTGAGAGGCCCGCGCACTGCGATGAAGAGTGGCCCCCGCTTGCTGCAACTGGAGAAAGCCCTCACACAGAAACGAAGACCCAACACAGCCAAAAATAACTAAATAAATAAATTAATTAATTAATTAAAGTTAACGGGTTATTAAAAAAAAAAACTATACTGAAGGCTCAAGACTCACCTCCTTTAAGAAACCTTATAAAGGAAGAAAATTCTGACGCATGCTACAACATGGTTGAAACTTGAGGATATTTTGCTAAGTGAAATAAGGCAGACACAAAAAGACAAATTCTATATGATGACACTCATATGAGGTACTGAGAGTAACCAAATTCATATAGATAGAAAGTAGAATGGTGGTTGCCACGGGCTGTGGGAGGGAGGAAATGGGGAGCTGTGTTTAAAATTTCAGTTTTGCAAGATAAAAACTGTTCTGGAGATTGGTTGCACAACAATGTGAATGTACTTAAAACTACTGAAGTATACACTTAAAAATAGTTAAGATGATAAATTTTTTGTTATGTGTATTCTATTGTAATTAAAAATGAAAAAAAAATTAAATGTCACTGATGACCTTGGCAATAACAGTTTCAGGGAATAGTGATGCCTTTAAAAAAGAGGCAAGTCAGGAAGGAAGTATTCCACTCTTTATGGTAGGAAGGGAAAGATGGTGAGTGAGATTAGGTAATTGTGGAACATCAGGTGGAAATATCCAGAGGAAGTTGTAAATGAAGGCTTGAAATTACAAAAGAGGTTAAGTTTAGGGCTACAGATATGGGAAGTTACCTGCATATATTTGACATGAGAAGAAAACTCTAAGGGAGAATTTAGAGGGAGTGGAAGACACAGCAGAGAACAGCATCCTAGGGGAATGTTCCAATTAGGGAATGGGATCAAGATAAGGAACGATGAGGAAAAAAAGCAGTAGTTGGCAGGGCATCAAGAGAGAACAATCATTGAACACCAGGAAAGAGACAGTTTCAAGGTGGTGGGTGAGGAATGCCACTGATGTCAAATGATATAGACAGGTTAAGGAAGATAAATATCAAAGCAGGTTTTAGAGGTTAGGAGGTGATTAGTATACTCAGGAAAGCAGTTTCTGTACTAATGGGGGGCAATAATGAGATTCAGGAGTTTGAGGAGAAAGTGCAGAGTGAGGAAGGAAAGGCAGCATGTGCAGACCTCTCTTTCAACAAAGCTGGTAGTGGATAGGAGGTGAATATGCAGTAGCTCAAGGAGGCAAGAAGGTGTTTAAATATAGGTTCTCTTCTGATAGCAGTAATCTTTGTCTATTTGGATGTGGAAGGAGGAGGAGCCACTAGAGAGAAAATAATCAGAGAACACAGAAGACATAGGAAGTAATTTAGAAATCAAAGTTCCGAGGAAGGTGAGAAAAAGTGGGTCTAAAGTAGAAGTAGAGGAATTGTTCTTAGAAAGAAGTACCTTTTCCTTTTAGATTGGAAGAAAGGAGGATAGCTAAAGGAATGGGGAAATTTTCGAGGTAATGAGATGGGAAGAAGAGGGAGATCTCATCTAGTTCAGTTTGACAAATATATTTATTTTTTACCTTCACTTTTTTCCCATAAAGGTGGTTAGGTCATCTGCCAAGAGTACAAAGTAGGGCTGCTACTGAGGTTTAAAGAGGGTATAGAGTGTATGAATGAACTATCATATTGGAACTGGAAGAATGTACTAGAAAATCAACAAGACAGTTACATCAGAATTACTGAACAACTTTAAGTGCCAGGTTGCCATTAAATGGCAGTAATTTGTAGTTGTTCAGGTAATCATAGTTCTATGAATTTTTTCAGTAATGTTTTTCTGCTTGGGAGCAAAAATGGAGAAAGTGGAGAATGGAGTCATTCACTGTGGGTATTACCACAGTAAGCAAAGGAATAGATTAAAGGAGTGAAGCTATCTGAAGTGTTAGTGAGGGCAACTTTAAAGCGGTGAGTCATAGTCCTTAATCTGGACAAGAAGTATAGGGTGGCTAGAAGAAAGTAATGGACTATCTAACCTGATAGGTTTCAGAGATTGCCATTAAAAAGCTGGGGAAATGAAATTCAAGGAAGTGGGAAGCATTGTGGAATAGTGGAAAAAAGTCATTACAGCCAAAAGATTTAGGTGTGAAACCAGGCTTCATCACTTATACAACATATATAATGTTGGGTAAGTTGCTTTGTTTTTGAGCTTCAATTTTCTCTTATGTAAAAAGAAGGATAATTATATTAACCTCATAGTGTTGCTTTAATCATAAAGCACATAGCGGTACTGGTCATAGTAGACACTCAACTTCTTATTCCTTCTCTTATTAGTGGGGACAAAGATCTTAAAGATTCTACTTTTATAATAACAGCTGCTTGTGGCAGCTCCCAAAGAACAGTATATGGAAATTTTAGACAGACTTTATATATCTAAAGTTTAAACTTGTTTATACAGACATCTGTTATTGAGAGTGGCCAAGAGATTTACAAAAGATAGAATAAAATAAGCAGAGGCATAGTGGAGATAAATACACTTAGTTCTGTGTATGTGTATGTGTGTGTGAGTGAGAGAGAGAGAGAGAGAGGAAGGGAGAGAGGGACAGACAGGGGAGGAGGGGGTAGAAAGAATGAGAATGAATAGAAATGAATGAATGAGTTATGGAATATGGCAGAAGGTGACTGAAACTAGAAGAAAACTTACCATCTATGGAAGGAATATTTATTGCTAGTACTTTGGGTAACTAGATAAAAAGCATACAATCTTGACTTCCTGAAGCTAATGGCAGCTGGCTGACTGATGTCCAGTTTAAAGACCTGTAAGTCACCATCTACAGTTTCAAGGGAAACAATATACTTTATGGAATGGAGTTCATCTTGACTTTTCACTTTCTCTTATCTTCTACCTTGAATTCACTGGCAAATCCTGTTTGTTGATTTTACCTTCAAAATGTATCCTGGATCTGACTACTTCTCACCATCTCCACTACCATTCTGGTCCAAATCTCCTGCTGGAGTATTGCATATCCTTTTCTTTTTAAAATTTTTAAATTTATTTTAATTTTTAATTTTAATTTTGTGTGTGTGTGTGTGTGTGTGTGTGTCAGGCAATTTTATCAGCATTGGTAATACAGTAGTGAACAAACAATACAAGCTTCAAAGAGGTACAGACAGTAACCACTGCATATCCTTTTAACTGGCCTCCCGGCTTTTCACTTTTTCTCTCCCATACGCCAAGCCATACATATAGAAGCCAGAGTGATCATTTAAAAATTTAAGACATTTTATGTTCCATGCTATGTTTCGCTTCCTCAGAACTGTCCATTTAGAATAAAATGATCTTGTTTCTGTTACTTCTCCAACCTCATCTCCTTTTACTTTTCTCCTTTCCCTCTATACTTCAGCCACATTGGCCTCCTTGCTGTTCCTCAAACTTGATAAGCATGTACTCCAGGGCTTTAGTGTTTGTTGTCCCCTCTGCTTGGAACACAGTTCTGCTCACGTGGCATAGACCCTCCATGCCTTCAGATTTCCACTCTAATTTCCCCTCAACAGTGTGGCCTGATTAGCCTTTGTGAAACAGAGGACTCCACCTGTCTACCAGTCAGGTCCGGGATGAGAAAACCAAAACTCCTCTAGGTATTTAAAATGGAGGGGGTGGGAGAAGAGAGAATTTAATGCATGGGATTGGTTACAAATGTGTTGGCAGAGTTGGAGAAACAAAAGAAGAAACGTGTATTACTAAAGATCAGTAACTGCAGTCACCATCGTCCCCAGGGCTGTTGGAGGAAAGTGATGTTACTGAGTTGAGGAGATATACTCCTGCTACCTTCTTTCCACCTTCTAATACCATGTTAATGCATCTCAATGGCAAAACCTAACTGGACCACAGCTGGAAAGAGAGTCTGGGCAACTGTTTTCAGGCTTCCAGCTTTATTGTATAGGGGAGAGAACAAAAGGGCTGATGTGGAATAAGTTTCAATAGATAATACCTGGCATATAACTCTTCTGCTAGCATTCTTTATTATCTTACTCGGCTTTTTAAAAATTCATATCATTTACCACTATATGTTTGTTTATTGACTACCTGCCCCACCGCCCCCATCAGAATATAAATTCTGTAAGAGCAGGGGCTTTGTCTGTCCTGCTTGCTGCTGCATCTCCAGCAGTCAGAACACTGCCTAACATCAGTATGGTAGCATACTAAAAGCGGAGGGGTTGTGAGAGAAGACTGCCTCAGTGGAAAGGAGTATTTATCACTGACATTGTTTAGAATTGCCAGTGCATGGTGATAATAAAGAACAGAATGACTTGTAGTTAGTTTTATTACTGTTTTCGAATTTTCTGCAGACAGTGCATTCTTTTAATGTGAGGGTAAAGCCTTAATAAAACGCTTTCTCCATCTCTAAGGACAAATTTGAACTTGGGTTAACTTTCTAGCTCAGTTCCTCTGGAAATTTGATAAAGAAAAATGTCAGCTTGTTAGTAGACAACACTTCTTATGGTAAAATGGTCTCTGATTAGTAACTTGCATATGGAATGGAAGAAATTACAAATGAACTATAAATCCCTAGTGGAAAGCCAAGCTTTGGGCTTCCACGAACGTGGTGACACTTGAAGCTGGGCATTTCCCTTGTAGGGACTCTGGAAGTTGCCTAAGATTGTTATAAGAAATACTGATTCCTATGTAGGACATGGTGCTTCTAAGTTGCTGGCTCCCATTCTCTCCTAGTAGAATTCTTGTTCCCTTGCACCTAAATGTCACTTGAAGAACAAAGAGAACAGCTGTTGGATGGCTGTGTGAACTGCTAAGATGACTGGTCCCACTGAAGAAAGCATGATGCTCCCCCTGCTGGATGCTGAGTTTCCTGTTCAATATCTTTCTAAGTAAACTGGTTCAAGGTACAGTATATTCATATCTTGTTAAGTCTGATGTTTAGTTAAGAGAACCTCTGGTGAGCATTCCAGCATGTAACAGATGCTTAATAAGTATATATTGAGCAAATGCATGAGGTTGGAAATGTATGACCACAATTAAGTAATTATTGAATGGTATTACCTAAATTTTAACCTGCATAGTTTGTGGAAATCAACAAGTGTCTACAACAGCTGGTCTGTGTTAGTTATTGTTTACAACTCTAGCTTCCCAATTCTAAAAGAATTCCTTCATCCTGAATAAGATCATGCAGTCACAAAATACAGAGCAGGCTTTAAATACTGTATACATAGACATCTTGTATGGCATTCTTTGGGTTGGCTAAGGCTACTGTTCTGCTTACCAATATACCACACTGGATTCAAGAGGTGGCGTATGTGAAGCCATACATATCAGGGGAAATCAGAACTAATACTTAAGGGGAGCTTGTGCTGTGACTGAAAAATTATAGACTTGTCACATTCATAGACAAATGTAATTTCTTTTGGCCTCTCTGAAATAAATGAATACTTTTTTTTCCTTATTATTTTCTGGCTATCTGAGGATCTCAAGCCTCAGGAGAGATACTATGCATTATCATTTATTTATCTATCTATCTATCTCTCTATCTATCTATTTATTTATTTATTTATGGCTGTGTTGGGTCTTCGTTTCTGTGCGAGGGCTTTCTCTAGTTGCAGCAAGTGGGGGCCACTCTTCATCGCAGTGCGCGGGCCTCTCACTATCACGGCCTCTCTTGTTGCGGAGCACAGGCTCCAGACGCGCAGGCTCAGCAATTGTGGCTCACGGGCCTAGTTGCTCCGCGGCATGTGGGATTTTCCCAGACCAGGGCTCGAACCCGTGTCCCCTGCATTGGCAGGCAGATTCTCAACCACTGCGCCACCAGGGAAGCTCTATTTATCACTTTTATCTCTAGTTTCCAGTATAGTGTCTGGCATAGAGGTATTCAACAAACATTTGTTGAACTAAACTATATGGTGATAGAGAGTCACAATAATAGCTAACTTTGGATGGGAGTAGGGAGGAATGTCAAACTACATGAAAACCATGTTAAGTACAGCAGGCCAGAAAACGTAGGGGAATCTGTCAAAGCTTCTCTAAGGACAATAAAATCTATGGGGGCAGGGAACTAGGACTACAAAATCTTCTTTAGATTCTACCATGTATGTACCATCTCTATTCTCACCCTGTCACTTTTCCCTACTACTAGTAAATAGTTTTAATAAAGGGTATAAAAGATAGCTTAAAAAATACTACCAATGTACTCTGGGGGATAACTGAGAATATTAATCCAGGCCTACAAAGTCATTAGGAAGAACACAATAAATGTAGCTTAAACAAAGTTGCCTAATAACTAGTTGTCTATTTGTTTGCTCATTCTACTTAGCTTTCCTAAACCCCATGAAGTCACTTAGATGCACAAGCATATAAATAAATCTCAAATAAGAATAGATCATTAAGTCAACCAGTTTAACAGAAATTTCTTTCTGATGCTAAACATAGTGTCTGTTCGTCCTAGGGATATTAGAATCATCACTTTGTAGATCAGTTAAAAAGAATGTTTATTTTGGGTCAGTCAATAGTTTTTGGGAATGACTAGTACACCTATACTGGGAAGTAAGCAAATCTAGAATTCTGATTTACCTCTCCATTAGCAAAACAAAACATTCTTTTCTTTTGCCCTTTCCAAAAGAACTATAAGGGTAATAGACCCTTGAAAACGTCCATCTCCAAGACTCTAGGAAATTAAAAATAATGGTAGCAAATGGCTTATTTTCAGAACAAAGTTAGAGGTTAAAAGAGAAAAAAAAATGAAATCCTGTTAATCTGTTTAAAAATAGTATAAGATCTAAAGGAATTACTTTAAAAAATCTCAATAGTTTGATCCTGCTTTTAGGCTTTGAATTTCCAGCAGATTCACTTTTCAATATTCCCAGTTTGACCTTAGAGCTTCCAATTGAAGTTTTGTATAACCTAAGCAAACAGGGGACAGGAAGTTTTTCAAAAGTTCTCATAAAAAGACTGACTAAATTCCCCTTCCTAAATCAGGGCTGAAATGACATTTTGACACATTCTGAATAGCATGCTACTAGAGATGCTATCTTTAGAGGAAAAAAACCCCCCTGATTTTCAAATCCTTCCTGGTGATTAAAGATCACCTGGAATGTTTAGCAAGAAAAGGGGCTAGCCATGGTGTCCCAGTTCATTGAATTATTTCCCACACAGAGGTGGTCCATCATCTCTGCAGCAGGGTATGCACAATTGATTGTCCCAACAGACTAAGTACTGGGTTTGCACAGTTGAATATCTACGGCTAGCAGTCAACATTCTTTGTTTATATGTACTGAGTGTGTGGAAGGCCATTGGTTGTAATATTTCATTTTAGTAAATGGAAGGGAACATTTCTTAATATGTAATTTCTAGTTCTTCCTTTCCATTTTCTGTACTTGAACTATCCTGAGGCCAATTTATTATTTCCTTGTTATAGAAATGTGGTAAGATCTATAATCCTTAATGTTCTATTTATAACACAGAACACAGAATGTCAGAAATGCTTTCATCTGAAAGCCCCACTACCCACGACCTTTCCCCTGCTGTCACACCCCCCCCCCCTTTTTTTTCCTTACCTCATTCCCTGTTGACATGACTGCAACCACTGGAAACTTATTAACTTCAACCTCTGTGACACCTACAGTTGCCAGAAGACCAATCTCTGAGGGGCCCATGTGGGTTCCTTTGGCCAAAACGCATTCCCCTCTTTTAATGTCATGGCCAATGGGTCTGAAAGTCAAAGCAGAACCATAAACAGTAAGACTAAGAACAATATTTTCTCAACTCAGAGGAAACTTTAGTGTTAAAGAAGGAGGACACTCAAGGGGGAAAAAGTCAAGAGATGAGGCAGGACCAGAATACTAAAACGAAGAGATTCTAAAAACTCTATGCTTTTTTAATTAAAAAAATTAAATCACATAACAGAAGACAGAAATAGATTTGTATCTATTGCTGTTAAACAGGAATATGTTACTTCATGTTTGAAAATTATTTTATAAATTGTTTTGTATCACATTACAGTCCAAAACACCAATTGCAATCTTCCTTTGATGTAAGGCAAGCATTTACATGAAAATATCTAATGCCATGTCCATAGCTTGTTAGCTTTGTGGTTAGGAGAATAATGCTAATGAGGTTACAGTCATGGAGATAATTTCCATTTAGACCACTTAGGTTGGTCCAGTTCTGTGGCTGTAGAGGTCCATTCACCTTGGCCTGCTGCCATAGGAACTGGAGAAGTGTAGCTTTGTTACAAAATGTTGAGCAAATTAGCATTAATAGAATCAGGGCAAACATATTCAATTGTAAGAAAAATCATTTGATATATATACACTACTTATGGTAAGACAGTAGTCTCATCTTTGTATATAAACAGTAATACATTATTCCATTATTATTGGCAGTCAATAGAGGAGGGGCTTTCAGCTAATTATATAAATACTCAACTCTGAAAGTATCTGTGTTAATATCAAATTCTGGATTACCAAGGGGTAGGGATGGGTAATTCTGGATTATCTAGGAGGAGGATTAACTGTGGATTATGTAGGCTCATGACTTTGCCTCCTTCTCATGTTGCTTTTGAATATTTCATTTGCCTTTACCAACTTTACAAAAAAGTAGGGAGGGCAGACATGGGATATAGAATTCAGAAAATTAATTTTGCTACTTGTTAAAAGCCCTGAAAGCTAATGGTTAACTGACTGAGCTGTGAATTTATAATAGCCATGCTCTCCTGAGTTCATGATCATGGCAGAAACAAAAGTTGGCTATACATTCTATATGTTATGAACTTACCTGATATCTTGGCCTGGCCGAGCTTGCACCAGAATTCGTACTTCAAGCTCCTCAGTGCCCTATAATAAGAGCAAATCATGTAATTTCAAACAGAACAATCTAACTGAATTTTGATCAATAGAATTTAGCTACTCAAATGCTTTCATCATCAGATAGGCCCAGAATATATAAAAATAGAGAGGAACAGAAAAGCCTTTGCTAAACTCTTTGAACATGATGAATTTCTACCACAGGTTCCTGAAAAATCAGGTTTGATGTCAAGGAATGAATGAATAAACAAACAAACATTTTCACTGATTCTCATGCTTTTAAAAAATGTACCAATTCAAATACTGACTCTTACTTTGTAAGCAGCATTCTTAAGGAAAAAAAAAAAAAAAAGATGGCTACCCTAATAGATACAGTGAATGTGCGTGGAGATAACCTGTCTCTTCTAAATCATGGGTTCAATACTATGCCAAGGTTCCTTGCATATATACCTGCAGGTATTTCTGAAATACCTGCAGAAATTTCAGTGAAGGACTTATAGTTTATCTGGTAGTAGATTTCTATAAATTAATGGTGACCATCATTTTTACATTTATGACTGTGAATAACATTGTGACACTGGAACTGTGTCTTGTCATCTGGCAGAGTCTGTGGAGGCATGTGTTCTGGATTTCAATGCTCTGCTGGCTTCACTGATGCCAATAAATCTGTTGCACAGTTTTAACAGCAGGGCAATGTGATCTGTGTGCCAAGAGTTGAATTTTATAAGCCTTACTTGTGGGAAGGTGATTAAAGAGAAAATCCCCAAATCAAGAAAAGAGGGTGTGTCTCAGCATGGCCAAATTTTACTATATACCCAGCCGAGGGGAATATATATTTGTTATTAATTCTAACTTTAAAAATATAAGATATCTTAAACTTCTTCTCAAAACAAGTAAGATAGCCAGTCATTAAAACCTCAGTTGAAATTATTCTTTTATTAGTGACTGATCCTCTGGTTTCAATAATTGCCACTAGTTTCAGTGAGATAAAGGCCTACTTAGAACAGAGTCCTTTATTTTAGGCAATAGAGGGGGAACTGACATAAATTTAATGTTTCCAGACTGTAATTTGGCTGCACAGATTTTCCTGAATTATAGAAAACCAGAGCTGAAAGGGTCATTTGGTTTAAATGCTTGGCTTAGTGAAATATTCAAGAACTTGCCCAAGTGTTCTTTGTTAAATTCTTCTCTATTAAAATCTCCTTCACACTTTATCAGAAGCTAGTCTTGATGAACAAGTTTCTCAGCTAGATGGTAAGTCAACAGTTAATATCTCTGCTCTTCTATCTTGAGGTAGTTTCTTTCCTTGCTTGCATGTGAAATTTCTTGGCTCAAATGTGGCTCAAATTCTGCTGTAATCACAGTAATGATCATAAAAACATCTCCTATAACAAAAGGTTTTCAAGCCTAAGGCAGTTCCTTATTTACTATACACTACAATGTAAGGTTCTAACATAACCAAAAAAATTGGGCTAATCTCATAAACATTGCAGAAAATAGGCATGACTTATAATACTGCCATAGGAATGGAGCCATAAGACCTGGTAATGACATACATCATCAGATTCCCTGATCAGTTCAGTATCTTCCACTTGTACTACTGCATCAGCACCACAGGGGATTGGAGCACCTGTTGTAACCCGCATGACTTGTCCTGGCATTACTGTCTGAGTCGGCTGGAAAAACAAATATGCAAGAAAGAGTCGATTTACTTTACTGCTGCAAAGGAAAAGTCTGCAGGAGATGTGACAGTTTTTGAAACAAACCATAAAAGGAAAATCTTACAGTCTTATTCATTTTGGGAAAATGTTATAAAAGTCACAAACAGATATATTTACACCAAAGAGGCTTTCATTTGACTTAAGTAATGACTTAATTAGATGTCTTTCTTGGTGCCCTGCTTTCCTTTTGAAGAACTATCACTTATATTTGCCACTACTGTCTCTCACTCAATGTGAATTTTCTTAATATATGTAAAGGGATTTGACAGTCTTTAAAAAAATACCATGCAATATGATTTTATGAATGACAATTATGAAAAACCAGCATGTTGATCATTTACTGAAGTTCTGATGTTTGAGAACTATGGTATTTTATTAACCAATGTTTTAGTTAAATAAAGGCAAGCCAGAAAAATTATTTTAATTATTGCTCTTGAAAATCTTTATAAAATATATTAGTTCACCTTACAACTAATAATAAAAGTCTAACAAATGTAATTAAATCATTTAAAAATGATTCCAGTGTCTGTAATGATTTGGGTTAAATATTATATCCAAGATTTTTATTGTCTGAGCTCTCATATGAATGGTATGGGAGACTGACTACTGGACCTACCCTGCACACTTCCTCCCAGCACAGGAAAAATCATATTTCTGTCAGCTCCATCTAATAGGTTTGATCTGGCCTCAGAAGAGACACTTGTCATTGGCCATGATTTAGGTCAGATTTGGGAAAAGGAATGCTTTAGATTTCCCCAAAAAGAAAATTCTGAGATAACATTAATTCCCCAATAAAAATGATATCTTTCCAAAGACATCTGCTTCTTAGGTATTTAAAATTTTAGGTTACAACATGTGAATATTCTTAACACTACTGAAGTGTACACTTAAAAATGGTTAAGATGGTACTTTTTATGTTATACATTTTTTACATTAAAAAAAATTAGGGAATGATTAAGGGAAAATACCCTTCCACTAGATGTACAATCAAAGTAAAACTGGAAATTTATTTGTTAGAAAAGTCTTAAAAAGCTTATTTCCATAATGTTATTCCTGTAAACAATACCACCAATAGCTAATATTTATTGAATACTCAACTCAATCTATGCTAGGTTCAGTGTTAGGTGCATTATTATATTCCAGAATATAAGCCTTATAAAGACAGAAATGTTCATTTTCTGTTTGCCTCTCTAGATCACATCGTCATTTTCCTGTGCTGTGGCCCAGAAGGCCAACCTCTATGGACTGTTTCAACCAGGTTCCCATCACTCTGGCTTCTGGTTAGGTTCAGCCAACGGGAGGGGCCAACAAGAGATCAGAGGGTAGGAGAGAGACAGAAGTACAATTTTTATTCCCCTTGCCCTTTCCCTGCTGGGCTGCAGTTTGGTGATGGGTATGTCATTTCTACTACTGATGCCACAGCTCCTATGAGGTGGACCTCTCCCATAGCTATCAATCTCCCAGGTCTAGGTACTACTCTCTCCCTTTGCCCCTTCAGACCTAGAGGTAGTAATGAAATCTCACTGTTGCTAGTACCTGAGTGCTTCACATTCCTTTGTTAGTTTCCCTTAATCCTGTCTATATCTTGGGTAGAGTCATTTCATTAATCTTTAATCACCCTCTTTCCAGACATATTTATTGCTCTATCATCCCAAAGCCTAGAAAGTGTCTGGCACAAAGTTGGTAGTCAATAAATATTTCCAGAATGAATGAATAAGTATGCATGATCTCATTACCACAACAACTACATGAAGCATGTAACCCTTCTTGGCTTACAATTCCAGTGTTCTCACTGATTTTTTCCCACAAGTCACTGGAGAAAGGTTCTTGGGATCAAATCTGGCATTGAACTACATACTTTATATCCCCTTATTATGTTATTTGAATAAAAGACATTTCAGGCTTATTTGGAATTGTTACATTCTAATGCAATTTTCTACCAAGATAATGCATAGAATTTTAAAAAAAAGCTTAGGGCTCAATGCATTAATTTTTTTTTTTTAATTTTTATTTTTGGCTGCATTGCATCTTTGTTGCAGTGCGCGGGCTTCTCATTGCAGTGGCTTCTCTTGTTGTGGAGCATGGGCTCTAGGCACGTAGGCTTCAGTAGTTGCAGCACGCGGGCTCAGTAGTTGTGGCTAGCTGGCTCTAGAGTGCAGGCTCAGTAGTTGTGGGGCACGGGCTTAGTTGCTCTGCGGCATGTGGGATCTCCCTGGAACAGGGCTTGAACCCGTGTCCCCTGCATTGGCAGGTGGATTCTTAAGCACTGAGCTACTGGGGAAGTCCTCAATGCATTAATTTTTTTTCAACCCCAGATACTACTTATTATCTGGTGCATCTCTTAATTCACTGAACATGACCATTTTGCAGTGCAGTGATTTTTGATGAAAAGCATTAATGTTTTGATATATGTGTTTTTCAGTAAAGGTGCTAATGTCAAAACTATCTTCTGAGCCTGTGCAATAAAAATATTTAATGTAGGTCTAAAGAAGTCCTTTTTTTCCCCTGAAAGTGCCTTTTTGGCTAAGGCAGAAAGTGATTCCCAAAATGAGTTTCAGGGTAGTTGCTTCTTAAGCTGAAGTGTGTTAGCCTGGAGCCCTCCCTCAATTTAGTCTGATTCAATGTACCATATCATGTAAATTTACTTTAAGTTTTACTGTGGCTATACCTGTAATTTTCTCTACTTCTTGGCTTAAACCAACTTTAAAGAAGTGTTTCTGTGTGGCTGCTAAATAAAAAATTTGGCTCCTCTCCAAAACCAGTAATTCTAAGTGGTAGGTGAAGGATTCCCACCAGCTCACTTATATTAAATCTAATGTAAAAGATATTACTGGATATATAAAGACATTTATATATCTACTTAGAGTAGACATATAAACTGCAACTGAATTGAATCAACTGGAAAAACTCTAGCAATAAATGAAGTACTTCCTTTAGATTGTTAAGACTACCAACTCTTTTTTTCTTTTTATTGATATAGGTACCTTATATACTTTATATAAAGTAAAAACTATAAAAATCTTGATTTTTCCTTAATAGAGATATTGAGTTGGATTTTTTGAACTTTGTCCAATGATAGCACTTCATAATTACACAACTGAAATTGAAAGTGTCCAATGCTAACCAATAGGACCAAACTATAAGTGATTTAAGATCAAGTATTTTGGTACACCAATAAACCATGTTGTAAATAACTGTCTCAGTGTATGCAATGGTCCCCTAGTGCTCAAGTGTATTTACTTTCAATAAGTGAGCAATTTGGCTCTTGCAAGATCCCTGAGATTGCTGTAAAGAGTGTATGTGTATGATACATCAGTTATAGATAAAGTACATCACAGGTAACTTGAGGAAAAACCCTGTTTTCTTATATAGTTTTGATCTTTTTTCCCAACAAACTTTTATGAGAACTTACAAGAAGTTGGCAATTTTTTAATTTCACAACTTTTCTTGTGCTCCTTGTTATCAGTTGGAAGTCTTAACTAGTAAATAAAGTTTAAGGGTCCATAAGGTTCTTAACAATCTGCTACCTATGCCTAAGTATTCTAGGCTGTAACTACCACAAACTATTTGCAATTTCCTAATGCCATGCAATTTTTCAAACACCACTGGGTCTTGACTTATACTGTTCTTTCTGCTTGGAATGTTCCTTTTTCATTTCTGTTTCTGTTTTTGTAAAACTCTCTTAGGCCCAGCTCCAATGTCATCTGCCTAGCCCTTCTAGGACAAAATGCTCAACCTCTCTATTGTGCTCCATAGCACATGACTGACAGCATTAGTTTAACACTTAATATATTGTATTATATTTAGTTGTTTATACTCTGTCTCCTCCACTAGATGTAAACTGTTAAGAGTAGTAATCATGTATTAATGTATTTTATATTCCTAGAACCTAGCACAGTGCTTCTTGGTACAAACAGTAGGTATGTTTGATAAATGTTGGATAGACTCAGTTGAAGATCAGAGAAGTACTCCTTGAATAATTGATATTTTGGGGCTTTGTTAAAAAAAAAATGGTTGCTTTGTATGTCCATTGCTGATGGATACACATACCAAGAGGTCAAGTAAGTTATGAGGTCATAATGCAAGTTATTTGTAAAAAAGGGACCTAGGTCTAGTTGTTCTTTCTGTCAGGAAAACAGTCCTGAAGAGCAAAACCAGCCTGTGCACAGCATGGACAAGGATCGAATTACTACAGTGCCAGGCTTAGCTTCAGAGACCTGTACACAGTACTCCTCAATGCTTGGATGTAGAGGTGAGGCAGCTAGGGTTACCACCACTGGCACCATCCTTCTCCTATATACTTCCTCAACCCCTCTCTATTTTTAGTACATATGGGAGTACATGCTAAGGCGTGGGATATAGCTTTTGCTCAAACTGCCCTACTTATTTATTTCCTCCTTTATTTTTATATAATCCTTATGAGTGTTTGGTGGTAGCAGAAGAGAAAAGTGAGTTGGTTTTCCCTTTGGCTCTAGTCAATAAGGAAGGTGCTCTTTTAACCAACTTTCAAAACTCACTGGATTAACATATGCTCTCTATTTCCTATTGAACGTGTAATGATGCCTACAGCACACTTTGTTTGAAACTGTTAGACTCTTCTCTTGTACACCTAAGATTCAACTGAGTTTGCTCCCAAACTTGTTTGTACCAGTTTGTGGCAATAGGTGGTACTGAATTAAGTTATTTAAATAAATATTACATAAACCAATGATACATGAGTGTAAAAGGAGTTATTTTCTTCCTATAAAAATTAAGTTAAACCTTTGGAAAAACTCATTTAAAAAAGGCTGCTAAAAAGAACTGATGTCAAATTAGGTATGGGTGAAGCAACTGTAAAAAAAATTATAAAAATATAATAAAAATCTAGAAGGATTCTATACTTAGATACTTTGCAAAGACCTTAAATTTTTTTCCACTTTAAAGAAACTAAAACTTGAAATCACATATAATGCCTTTTGGGTATAAGAGAAGTTCAAATAGCAGATACTTATTAAAAGAAAAGCCTTGGCTCTCCATCAAATTACTGACAAATAAATGTTCATTTATTTAAGTTACATTTATATTTATTTTAAAAGTAAAAGATAATTTCCCACTTGTAACTTATTTCCAATTAAATGACCAATTACTGGTATCCAAAGCATTAATTAAGAGGACTTCTATTGCACTTCCACCATGGCCCATTAGTGCTTCATTTCTATTAAGAAATACCTGTTCTCTGGTTAGCCCCCTGATGAGAAAGATTACTCAAAATGATTAGCTAGAAAGATTAAATAATCTGCTTCTTCTAAATTTCCCTGTATGTAACACGAGTTGGGGAAAACTCTGCAAAGACCACTTAGAAATTGTAGCTCTATTCAAACATTAATGTTTATAACAGAAGAAAGATTCATCCAATCACAGGGCTGGAAAATGCTTGTGGGGCATGTCATCTGAGACATACCAGTAACACCATGCTGTATATTAATAGATGCAGATTCTTTCAGTTAAGAAACAATTCATTTGGTTCTTTCTCATGGGAACCATCCTTTCATCTCTTTGATAACCTGTCTAATCCTTCTCTAAGATTTCCATTACAACAATGGCAGAAGTATAGAATTAGAAGCTGAAAGTCCATGAAACTAAAATCTTTAGGGCCTTTCAGGCTTATGAATCTCACCTGTTCACCAGCTTGGGATTCCCCAATGATGAAACGATCTCCTGGGCCATCGGCAGCTGTGAGATGAACAGAACCAAGAACAATCATCAGAATGGACCTATAGCAAAGAATAAGAACCTAGTGTTGGAATTCTAAAACTTGACTCAAATGATCAGATAAGGCTTCAGGAAAGTGGAATACTTTTCTGATCTCCTAGTTTAGAAAAGGGCTTTGTTATTACTAGTTTGATCTTTGGTATCCACAACTTACAAGAAACAATAGAAGTGGTCCAGATTGTGCCTTTTCTTGGTGTCTCTGGTGATAGTTTTCTTGTTGTTCCATAATTTCCACTCTTGCACTTTTTAATAGGAAGTTCTTTTAGCCTATCGTCCTAAATAAATGGGTATGTATGTGTTGTATGTGTGTACACACTCATGGAGACATATATATGAAGTAGCAAGTGAAGTAGGAAGAACATATATTCTTTTCTTCATTTGACACTTGAAGGAAATGAGTTACAGAATGAAGAAACTCAGGTAGAACAGATTCAGTACCTTTAACAAGTTCTGGTTAGTGGTAGAGCTAGGACTAAAACCCCAGTCCCTGAATTTCCAATACAGTATTTTTTTTTTATGATGGATCAAAATGCTGTTTCTAAATCAAAATACACAGGCAGTGCTGTATCACAATTCCCATTGACTGTTTATTTTTAAATTGGAAGAAACACTTTCAGACTTGAGATGGAAAAAACTTCTCATCCAATTTTTTTCTGTATACAGTATAGTAATGGCTGGATGAAATAATATTCCTGGAGGTAAATGTATTCAAAAGGGTTTTCTTCACATACAACGTGGATTTCAAACCAATACTATTGGCAAGGCAATGCATACCTAATGAGTTTCATGATCATGACCATTATCTCCTTGTAATCGGCATACAGCAAGGGTTTGGGGGCACATACACAGCAAAGATAACACTATTTATATGAATATTTTAATCATATTTGCAGTCATATTGATAAATAATAAAAAGTATTTTCCCTCTTTTAGAGAGGAGATATAAAATTTATTGTTTCTTGGACTTCCCTGGTGGCAAAGTGGTTAAGAATCCGCCTGCCAACGCAGGGGATGCGGGTTCGAGCCCTGGTCCAGGAAGAGCCCACATGCCGTGGAGCGGCTAAGCCCGGTGCGCCATAACTACTGAGTCTGTGGTCTAGAGCCCATGAGCCACAACTACTGAAGCCTGTGAGCCACAACTACGGAAGCCCGCAAGCCACAACTACTGAAGCCCGCGCGCCTACAGCCTGTGCTCCGCAACAAGAGAAGCCACTGCAATGAGGAGCCTGTGCACCGCAACGAAGAGTAGCCCCCGCTCGTTGCAACTAGAGAAAAGCCTGTGCACAGCAACAAAGACCCAAAGCAGCCAAAAATAAATAAATAAATTAATTAATTAATTTAAAGAAAGAAAGAAGCCAGATATAAGACAATCCATGTAGCCTGATTACATTTATTAAAAAAAAAATTTATTCTTTATGTGACTACAAAGTAGTATTTTTTTTAAAATTAATTAATTAATTAATTTATTTTTGCTGTGTTGGGTCTTCGTTTCTGTGCGAGGGCTTTCTCTAGTTGTGGCAAGTGGGGGCCACTCTTCATCGCGGTGTGCGGGCCCCTCACTATCGCGGCCTCTCTTGTTGCGGAGCACAGGCTCCAGACGCGCAGGCTCAGTAGTTGTGGCTCACGGGCCTAGTTGCTCCGCGGCATGTGGGATCTTCCCAGACGAGGGCTCGAACCCGTGTCCCCTGCATTGACAGGCAGATTCTCAACCACTGCGCCACCAGGGAAGCCCCAAAGTAGTATTTTTTCTAAAGCCTTATATATACAATACCGTTTATAATAAGTCACTTTTTTGCACAGCTGGCTTTGGTTAACCTGATGTGAAGAGGAACAAAAATTAACATTGGGTGCCTTCTACTTACTAGATGTTGTTATCTTGTGCTTTTTAGACATTGTCTCAGTTAATAAACTCCTGGCTTTCTGGTGTTTTTCGGAATGCTATTGTATTTTCAGTATTTGTTTGTAAGAAAGAGAATACTGTAGTTTTCCTGCAATGGTATTCTTATGCTGCTTTCATGGGTTCTTTTTTCTTCTTTTTTTTTTAATGAAACAATTTAAAACAGACATAGAAATCACTGCTTCAACAATTATCAACATTTTACCAATTTTGTTTCATCTATCCCCACACTTATTTTTGCAGTATTTTAATCATAATTTTCTTACTGTAGAAAATTAAAAAGTCAATTATCTTTCAGAGTTCTGTACTAACTGCATCTCAAATCTGAATAAACTTATTTTTGATTATTTCTCTGCTAGAGATATTACCAGCTTTCCACCTCCCATAAGCAACCTAGATGTTTTCTCTTTTTACTTCTTGCTCAAGGGAAAATTAGCATGGTTTTAGAGTAAAAGCTGAATCTGAATCCTGGTTCTGCCTATTATTAGCCTCTGGACTTTCAGCAAATTACTAAAACTTTCTCTAACCTTCAGTTTGCTTGTTGATAAAAATGGGAATAACCATACTTTAAAAATAATACCTTTTAAGGCTTTTTATTCCTTTCATTCATTCACTAAATTTCTACTGAGTGTCTTCTGTGCCCTTAGTGTTATATTAGATGCTGGGACAGAGTAGAGAGTAAAACTAGATATTGTTTCTATTCTAATGCAGTGTCAGTCTGTTGCGATGTTTTTCAAACTCTAGATCACAAATAGAGGTGGGCTGTAAAATCATCTTGTAAAGAAAAAGAACAGAAAATATATCTCGTCACACATGGTAAAGGTGAAAATTGTTTCCAGAAACTTATTTTTGTTTATACATATGCATGAATATATATTTATATGCATTGTATATGTTATATATGTATGTGTATATCATTGGTTTGTGATGTCTAATGTATTAATGTGTGTCTTTCTATGGGTGTGGTGAAAACAAAACTCTTAAAGCCACCGATGTAGTGAGGGAGATAGATATTAATCAAATAGTCACATTAATGAACATATAAATTTGTATATAAGTACAAATTTGTATATAAATACAAATTAAGAAAACCATTCTAAAGGAAAGGAACACGGTTTTATGAGAGCATACACTGAGAGTACCTGAACTACACTGGAGGGTCAGGGAAAGCCACCCTGATAAAAGCATTTATGATTTGAATATGAAGGATGAGGAAGAGCTAAGTAGGCAAAAATGTGTGGGGATGGGGGAGAGGGAGAAGGAAAAGGAGAGGGAGAGATGGGGTGGAGGGAAGAGGAAGAGATGGGGAGAGAGGGAGAGATGGGGGGAGAGGGAGAGGGAGAGAGAGAGAGACAGAGAGGAAATGAAAATGCTTCATCTATAGATATTCACCTAAAGAAAACAATATGTGTAAAGGCTCTGGTTCACGTCCTCCCTCTATCCTATAGTCTAGCTACTCTCAGGAGTACCTGAGAATACCAAGATGACTCATATTTCAGCTCCATAACATATGCTACTCTCACTGCTTGGAGTGTCCTTTTCTTCTCCCTGCCTTCTGGTTAAAGACTTCTTAGCTTTTAAGACTCAGCTCAAGTGTCATCTTCTCTAGGAAGTCATATCTGACTTCCTTTCCCTCAAGAGTCACCTACTTCTTCTTTTGTTTCCGCAGTGTATTCCTGAAATAACTCTAATTATGGCTTCCTAATGTATTTGTAATCATTTGCTTATTTCTCTCAGGGAAATTCCTAGTATCTGCTGAATAATAGGTATTCAATAAATGTTCAATATAAGTATTCGAAAGTTCAAGAAATGAATGAGTGTGGCTCCTAAGAATCTTTATAGAAAGATGCATGCATGAATGAACAATAAATAATATTTTCCACTGCAAAATGCTGTATTTTGAATGCCTTCCATTTTATGCTGGTTCATGTATATTGTTTTCTTCAAAATACGAGTCAACATTCACCATTTTTAGAATGTTCAGAAAGACTGCTCTGTTTAACTCTATATAACTTAGATTATGTCTAGCATAGTGCCTAGCCCATCACTGATGCTCAGTAAATATTTGATAAAATAAAGAAATGAATTTGGCACTTCCATAATACTTAGGTGGGAAGTTTGTAAACTGTCTTGTACACATTAGTATTGTGCTTTGTAAATTTTCTTAAGTAATTTTATAAATGTGTGGTAGGTAGGGATCACTTCCTTTATTTCTTTTTTGAAACCCTCTGCTCTTCAGTCTTACTTTTGTCTCCTGTTCCCCACACATGCAAATATACATACACTCAAAATGCTCGTATCAGTGTTCTGCACAAATGCTCCAAACAAATGTCATTATATAATGAGTGGCTAGAGATAATCCAGGGCAAGATTGGTATAGAGTGTCAGGGAGACCAACAACTGAAAGAGCCTTTAAGTGATTCTAAGAAGCAAGATGCTTTGTTGCCAAGGAAGGTACACTGACTGGGGAGAGAATATGTCTCACTTTAACTATGTTCTCCACTTTGCCCTGAAAATTTCCACCTGGGAAACATGCCGCTATATTGCTAGCTAAGGAAGGCTCAGTCAACCAACATTATAGAAAGTCCCTGGCACCAATGGAAGAGTCATTTTTACCATTTCCCTTATAACAGTGCTTCTCAACCCTTAATGTGCATAGAAATCACCTGGAGATCTTGTTAAAATACAGATTCTGATTCAGTAGGTCTGGGACAGGCCCTGAGGTTCTACATTTCTAACAAGCTGATGCTTATGCAGCTGGTTCATGGACTACCCTTTCTGAGGAGCAGAGCACTGTAAGACTGAACGGAATACAGACAAATTCAGACTAAGAGAAAACTTAAGAAATAAAAAATTAGTGAACTACAACAGAAGTCCTGATTTTACATCAACACCAAGGCTAACTATTTATTATAAAGACAGAAAAGTAATGATCAATCGGTACCTAACTTACCGATATTTATTTTAAAATATCTATTAAAGAGACAGGTAAAAGAAAAGTTGCCATTTTCAAGATGAATTCTACCAGCTTGGGTGGGAGGGGGCAGAAGTGGAGGTACAGTGGCAGATGAAGCTAAAGCTTGGAAAGAAATTAAGTAAGCCACAGTACGTCATTAGAAAAGATGGATGGATTCCAAGGATTTCTGTAAAGGCTTAGACTCTTTCCCCCCACTAATTCTGGCATTTCCGTTAATAAGTTTTCTTTTCTGTTTTGTAACTGTAGAATTTAATTTGAAGGAAGAGATAAAAGCAATATAAACCAAATCCTAACAGCAAATGCACTGTATAATGCTTAATGCTAGACCCTGAAACTGCTCCCACTTCCACCTTTTTAATGTCCAGAAAACACTTTTAGTCTTTATTTGAAGATTTCTGATTATATCATTTGATATAAAATTGATACCATTAGATAACTATTCATTGTGGCAATGTATAGAAAATGATCATCCTCAAGCCATTTGCCCTAGAATTATCCCTCATTTTCATTTTCCAGCCATGTGGGAGCTCTCTTTAAATCTCTTGAAATCCTTTATAGCTATTCACTTATTTTCAGTAACAAAAGCCTCATCGTTTCCATGTTAGGACTGAATAAACAGAGGCCATAGATAGCATAACTTTCAGAGGTCCTAGCCACCTCTATTCTTCAACAGAGGAATAAGGCAGAGGGACTAAGATTTTGTTTATCTCTAATTATGGAACCAAACTGTCTAAGAGTGGATGATAGGCAACACGGTAATAGTATTGATATTTATGTGTATACTAAAATTAACATTGTAGAATGAGTTTGGAGTGTTGGCAAGGGTAGGTGACAAGACTAGCACAACAGGATTAATACTTGCTGCAGTTATACTGAGGGATTAAATCAGGTGAGTTGTTTGGAATTTTAAATCTGCTGCCTGGAAAGCAGGGAGCAAGGAGTAGAACAGATGAATGAGAAGGCATTTTATATTCTTTACCATCATCTTCCAGGAGAAAAATGCCCATATATTGTTAGTATTGGGAAAAGATATATTATTTCCTTAAATACATTATTTTAAGCTTTTTGGGATTAACTTAATTATTCCAAATTATCTCTCTGCTCACATGAGTAATACTCCTATATCATAAGGCTTTCTTTTTCATCCAAAGTGTCCTACAGTGGAAGGCCATTGGCTGTCAAATGAGTTGGAAAACCAGCTATGGCCAAACAGGATTTAAATGGACAAAACAGAAACTCTAAAACATGACTTTTGTGACAGAATAAGAATTAGCTCAAAATAAAAAAGGTTATACCGAATTTTAGTATGCGTTTTCACACACTGGAAGGAAGTACAACAAAATGTTCATAGTAGCTAGACAGTGAGATAATGGGTTAAAATGTTCTTTTTGATTTTCTGTATTTTCCATAAGCATGTATTTAATCAGAATGTATAAAAGAAAAAGCTTTAATATTTACTTAACCTAAATGGCAAGGATTTCTCTTAATATAATTTTCCAGAATTGTTTGTTGTACATGGTTCTCAAAATAATTATTGACTTGTTTATAATTTTCCCTTTTCTTAAATAATCCCAAAACTAATTCTGAAGTGATAAACCTTTAAAATTGAACATTTTCAAGAGAGTGAATTTGGTATTCTGAGATATTTTTACCTTTATTAACATCTCAGAAGCAATTGTGAGACAATGGGCACCCACATCTCTATAGGAGCATGTGAATGCATCAAGAAGATGGTTGGCTTAATCAGTGTGAAGGGAGAAATAACTCTTCAAAAATATGAATAAAACTATTGTATTGCTTCTAACTGGTAAATGCTACTTTCATTTTCTTTTCTCTGCTTTCATCATTCAAATTCATTCCCTCCTGATGTAGTTTTAGGTTTATTAGTTTACATCATCATCACTTGATTCCTGTCTTCTTTATACTCTATTCTTTCTTATTTTTTAAAAGCTGTTCCTATTTCTTATTTCTTCAGCTATTTGTTACTGTCTTGATTTTTCAACCCACATACCTTAAAGTAAGTGATCCTCCAACTGGTTTGGAGTTGTATCCCACATGTTTCTGAAGGATACTGGCTAATGCTTAGTGATCCAGAGCACGTTAGCAACCTCTTTACACCTAGAGGGTTAGCAATGCTCACAGGTGCCACTGGTTATTACTGGAAGGCCTAAGGCAAAGGCAGAGGAGAAGAAAAACAAGGAGAATAAAGGGAGTGGGGAGAAAGGAATGGGAGTAAAGGAAGAAGGGGTGGAGAGAAGAAGGTATACAAAGTACAGAGGTAGAAAGCCACAACAATAGCCTCAAGGATATTCTTTACCAAAACACTGCCTGGGGTTGGTATTATAACACAGAAAAGACTAAGACCATGCCTTTTTGTTCACTGATGACTTCTGCTGCCTTAATTATGATGTTGATCATAATTAACCAGTCATTCCTACTTTGAAATTTAACTATATCCATGATGGTTATCTGTTATGTGTTATGTCTCTGTTATACATTCCATATCTTAGAGAACTAGCAACGTTTCACAGGAAAGAAATAATGTGAATTAGCTGCATGGTGGCTTATCTGTTGAACATTTTATACCGTGAGATGTCATTTTAAATGTTTGTGTGTGTGTGTGTGTGTGTGTGTGTGTGTGTGTGTGTCTGCGTATGTGTGTGAAATAACTAAAAACACCACCACTCTAAAACAAAAGAATAAATATGATATACTAAATAGTAATTTTATATGTAAATTTCTTTGATAGATTCTACAGTTGCAGAAAGGCTCTTTCCTGGCTCACATGGGCTAACTAGAAAAGCTAAAAGCAATAGTTTCTTTTTATTGAGCTGCTGCTACCTCATCTAAAAATCACCGAACAACTTTCTGTTTCAGAATAATTCTGCCTAATATAATTTATTTTCTCACTTTCTCTTACTTTACATTACTGAGAATATAAAAAATAGACTTTCTTGTCCTTTTGGTGTTTCACCTGCTGTAGTTGTTTGTTCTACTCTGGAAGTAAGAATTCATCATTTCATAGCAATCCAATATGGCTACCAATTGTAAGTTCAAACAGAATTTACATTTTAGAGGGAATAAGAAACAAGAGCCAGTGAGGCTATCAGAAGACTAAAATAATTTTCTTTCTGGATAATATTCATTATAATAAACACTATAGAAGAAATGAATTTGGAAGAGAAAACATAGGAGGCATTGGGGATTTGTTATTTATATTTTCAGAAATACTCTAATTTGTGAGATAGAGCCGAATGAGGTGCATTTAAGACAGTTTCCTGAGAAAGAATACACTAGTAGGAATTAATCTCTCCACCATTTTATAAGAATAACAGTTTAGATAAGTGTTATCCTTTTTTCAGAGATGTTTTAAGAAAATGTGATAATAATAATAAAAAAATAAAAAAGTAATAATAATAGTAATAATAGGTACTATTATTAAACATTAAAAAAACAACTATTGAGTGCTTTTTTGTGTGTGTGTGTTTGCCATATACTTTAAGGCCTTCTACAGTCTCACTTAATTCTCACAATAACCTGTTGGGATAAATACTGTTATAATTATCACCATTTTATAGATGAGAAAACCAAGGCTCAAAAAGTTTAAGTGATTTGCTCAAAGTTACATAGATGGAACTGGTGCTAGAACCCAGATCACTCTTACTTTGTTATCACTCACTTTTTTATCACTCAAAGTCCATAATCTTAACCATTTGTTCTACTGTCTCCAACAGAGAAAGATACTGCTAAGAGATGGCAATGGAACACGGAGGAGGTCAATGAATGTATTTAATTACAAGAAAGAGGAAATTATTTTAATAGCTAGATAGAGTAAAAAAAAATCCAAAACCAAAAAATCAAGTAAGGGACTCCATAAATGACCATTACAAAGGAATTGGCCTTCTTAGCAGCTCTGATAAACTGGGAAATGTTTTTAGACATTTCTTCAATGATAACCAGCCTTGAGTTAATAACCAATAATAGTTTCTAGGCAATTCAGTTGCATTTTCATTTTGGGTTCTTTCGTAGATTGGACTTTAGGCAGGCAAATGCTATTTCATATTTGCTTTTGAGCTTTATGCAATCCCAGGCAACTCTAAAGGCATAAGCTGCTGGTACCATCTGGGGCTTCAGAGCCTTGAAATATGGAATCTTCTAGGGAATTAGAGGTTTCCCTCATGCTTGCTTTCTATGAAGCCCTTATTGATGTTTGAGTTTAAAGCAGGAGAAAAAAACTTCCCCACTTTATCCCTGGTGTTGGGAGTTTGCCCTTCTTTCTTGGACCATATAGATGTTTTCAACTGGAAAACATTTGGACTTCCAGACCAAGACTGTCTGCCATCTAGTATGTGTAGAGGCCGAAAGAATAAATCATGATACAGTGTCTTTATCAACCTCTATATATTTATTTGTAAGTAAGAATTTTCAAGTAACTATAGTACTGTCACCGAAAAGTTTTAATCAAGATTGTGCTGGAAAATATATAGGTATAGGTTAACATTGTTATCTGTGAATAAAATTATTTTGACAACCAAGGGGGAAATAGATGTAATAGTCATTAGGTACCTGGGCTGAGCCAAAAATCCGGAAAAAAAAAAAATTACCATGTGAGTATGTTGATACTCAAGAAAGCCAAAATATTTACCTCGGACAGCATAGCCATCTTTTACTGATGCTGGGAACGGGGGTAGGTTGTCTTTTGCATATACATCTTGAGCAAGGACTCGCCCCATTCCATCTGTAAGAGAAAAGAAGGAAAATATGGATGTTAAGTGCAGTGGGTTAAACAGGTAGTCCTAAACAAGATGGACATATGTACTTGTCTGACAAGGCTTGTATAAGGGCTCAGTCAGATTTCCTGATTTCTATCCCAAGGAATAGGCGACAGAAGGAAGAGATGCATCCTAGTGTCTGAAATAAAAGATTAAGATTCAGTCAATTAATAGCAATGCTTGCAGGGATTATTTGAATATGAGTAGCTACACAGTCATCAAAGATGTGTTCAAGTTGATGTGTCATTAATCCTTTAACAATCCAAAGACGATTTTCTTTAAAAAGTAAATTCTTAAACAGTCATAGTCATTGACCCAGTAATTTCACTTCTAGAAATCTATCTTAAGAAAATGGATAAATCTTTCTGTACATGTTTATTTCAGAGTTGCTTACATTAGTGAGAAATGGAAAGAAATCATAAGTTTAACAATACAGAAATTTAAACAGACAATGATGTATCCTTATGATAAAATATTATACAGGCTAAAGTAATATTTTTGAAAAATATTCACTGACACAGGAAAATTCTTATGACATACATTTTAAAAACATGCAGAGCTGTACATATAATGTATAATCCTAACTATGTTAAGATATATGTATATAGAGCAATAGAAAAAGATGGGAAAGGCATACATGAAAATATAAAGTATTTGTTTACTGCAGTATGTTAGAACTATGTATAATTTTATACCCTTTGCTATAATTTTCTGAAAATTTCCAAGTTTTCTACAATGATCACAAGTAATTTTTAGAGCTTTTTTCCTTTAGAAGAGAAAAGTAAAGAAAAGAAAGGAGCTTCCTTATCATTCTATTTAACTTTAGCCAAACTTTTGGCTTTATTAACCTAAAAAAATTAGTGACTATAAGAAGAGCACCAGTGACCTATTGTGTGAAGTGACTATTCAAACCACTATTCATCCACTCTGGATGACAATCACATTTGGTTACAGCTCAGGAGTTTGATTTAGTGCCAAAAAGAATAAAAGTTTCAAGAGTCATGACCAATTCCTTAAATCCTCTAGTCAGAATCTGTCCTTATTATTATTATTATTACTATTGTTATTATTTTAAAGAAGTAACAGAATAATTAATAGGAGATAGAGAAGGAAGAAGAGGAGGAGGAAAAAAAAATCAAGCTTCACTACAAAGACTACAAGTAATATAGAATTGATTTACATAAGATGTTTGTATAGATTTAGAAAATTCCATTGTTTCCAGAGCTAGATGAGTCTTTGTTTGTTTCTTTTTTGTTTTTAGCTTTGTCCTTCTTAGCCACCTAGAGCCTCTGGTTTCCAGATTCCAGGACAAGGAAGTAAGGACAGACAGATTTAAAACTTTTGTACTCTGATCCACAGTGATAGTGATATTGACTCTTTCTTTTTAAGGAAAGTGACACCTGAATTGGAAGGGAGAACTTCTTAGCAGATTCTAGCTGTAGGTACTCCCAGGAGGTTGAAGCTATTCTGTAGCTATGGACCATACTTTGTAAGACCAGGGAAGTGGTAGGACCAGAGGGTCTGGTTTGTATTCATATATACAACATTAACTCCCAAATGAACCTGAAGCTATAAGGTAGTCTCTGGTAGTGAGCCCCATGGCATCTGCCCAGGGTCACAATAAACTACCTGGGGTAGCTCCTTATCTGAAACTATTCTGGTCTGGCGTGGTGAATGAAAATATAAGTGCTATGCCAGTTCAGATCCTAAGAGAATAATTTTCTGGGATTTGGAATAGCTCAGTAACAGTGGTTAATAATCAAATATAGCACCAGGGCTGAGTTTTTTTGGCAGCTGGTCCAGTTAATCTAGTATATGTTTATATAGCATTTTATAAGTTACTAAGTAATATCATATACATATATAATCTCATTTAATCCTTACAAAAATCTAGTAAAGCATTATTATATTCATTTTACAGATGAAAAAAGAGAAGTTTAAACAGGGTAAGTAACTTATCCAAGGTCATATATTTCACAGGTGGCTAAGGTAGGATTGAAATTTAGATCTTAGAGCGTCAATCATTACTACAATGGCAATAGCTACATACTCTCCATGTACTGCTCTTCCTCTGTTTCCCTGACATTTAAAAAAGCTACAAGGTGATTCCTCAAAATTAAACATAGAATTACCATATAATCCAGTAATTCCACTTCTAGGTATATATTCAAAAGAATTAACAGCAGAGACTTGAACAGATATTTGTGCACTATTTTTATAGCAGCATTATTCACAATACAGTAGTCAAAAAGTGGGAGTAACCCAAGTGCCTACTGACAGATGAATGGATAAACAAAATGTAGTATATACATATAAGAATATTATTCAGCCTTAAAAAGGAAGGAAATTCTGACATATGCCATAATATGGATGAAACTTGAAGACATTATAAAATAAGTGAAAATAAGTGAAATAAGCCAGTCACAAAAGGACAAATATTGTATGATTCCATTTATATGAGGTAATCAGACTATTCAAACTCAAAGTCATAGTATCAAAAAGTAGAATGGTGGTTGCCATGGGCTGGGGAGAGGGAGGAATAGGAAGTTATTTTTTAATGAGTATGGAGTTTCAGTGTGGGGAGATGAAAAAGTTTTGGAGATGGATGGTAATGATAGCTGCAGAATAATGTAAATGTATTTAATGTCACTGAACTGTACAGTTAAACACAATTAAAATGGTAAATCTTATTTTATGTATGTGCTACCACCACCACAAAAAACTACAAAGAACGGATGGCATCAACAGCTAGCACATGTTATTTTTCCTTCCTAAGTCCTTGCCAGTAGCCCAAGAGCAGTGATACATGCCCATCATGGCTCTTTTTATTCCTGTATTCCAGAAAGAAAGAGGTTGAACACTTAGTATGCTAAGTTTGAAAGACTGTTAATACTGACAGCTGTAGATATTGTAGTGGCTTAACATAAGTTAACTAAGCTCTCATTGACAGCCAATTTAGAGAAAAGAGTATCAGCTGACTTGATTTCTCCCTTTAATGCCTGAGTTACTCATGTATCTTACTGTGCAATTCCACTCTGGAGGGTTCCTAAGGTATAGAGTCTACTCAATCATAATTTGACAAAATTAGATTCTGGAAACTAAAGCAAAAACTTTGTTCTGTAAGTTTCCAATAATAATTGACCCCCTACCCCCATCCTACCATACACATAAACACTAAAAAATAGCCCTCAAATCTGACGAGGCTCAAATAATAACTTTGGATTGAGAAGATGTACATATGACAAGAATAAGTGAGTTTATTTAATTATTTATTGACGTATAGTTGCTTTAAATGTTCTATAAGTTACAGGTGTACAATATAGTGGTTTGCAGTTTTTAAAGGTTATACTCCACTTATAGTTATTACAAAATATTGGCTATATTCTCCATGTTGTATAATATATGATTGTAGCTGATTTTATACCTAATAATTTGTACCTCTTACTCCCCTACCCCTAACTTGCCCCTTCCTTCTTTCCTCCCCACCCTGGTAACCTCTAGCTTGTTCTCTACATCTGTGAGTCTGCTTCTTTTTTATTATATTCACTAATTTGTTGTATTTCTTAGATTCTGAATATAAGTGATATCACACAGTATTTGTCTTTCTGTAACTTACTTCACTTAGCGTACATAATGCCCTCCAAGTCTATTCATGTTGCTGCAAATGGCAAAATTTCATTCTTTTTTATGGCTGAGTAGTGGTCCAGAGTGTGTGTGTGTGTGTGCGTGTGTGTGTGTGTGTGTTTGTGTGTGAGTGTGTAACATCTTCTTTATCTGTTCATCTCCTGATGGACAGTTAGGCTGCTTCCATATCTTGGCAATCATATATAATGCTGCCACGAACACTGGGGTGCATGTATCTTTTCAAATTAGTGTTTTTGCTTTTTTGGATATACACCCAGAAGTGAAATTGCTGGGTCATATGGTAGTTCTGTTTTTAGTTTTTTGAGAAACTTCCATCCTATTTTCCACAGAGGCTGTATCAATTTACATTCCCACCAACAGTGTACGAGGAGGTTCCCTTTTTTTTACATCCTATAAGTGAGTTATTTAAATGCTACAATCTACCCAAGCTTCATTAGGCTACAAAATAATACACAGATCCTATTTTAAGAATTCTGTAGTGCTAGCATAAGACTTGCCTAGTGTAATTTGGAAAATGTTTATACTGAGATTGAGCTTTATTTCTGACAAGTGTCCAGTTTCTGATACAAAGAATGATTTGCCACATTTTAAACATGGTGGGCTTTTTCTTATTTCTATGCCATTGCAAATAATGTTGCCTTGGACAGGAATACCTTTTTTCCTTCTTCTTTTCTCCCCCTAGTGAACCTTAGGCAACCTTTAAGTTTCAGCTCAGATGTCATGTCTTTGGTCTTCTGTCTCTAAACAGGAAAAGTTAGTTCACTGACCGATTTATTTATCCATTCATCAAACACTGGGAACCTACTATATGCTAGACACTGGGGACAAAAATACTAGTAAGACCTGGCTGATTTCCTCAAGGAATTCACATGTAACAGTGCATGTGAGAAAGGGGGTATGGAATAAAAATATGATTACAGGATAGTATGATATGGGCAGTGACAGATATATGATCAGGGCAATATCGGAAGCATACAGAAAAAACCACCTAACCAACAATTTGTGGAACATCAAGAAAATCTTCCTACATGGGGTATCTATGCTGAGTTTTACAGTTTGAAGTAAGAACCAAGTAGGAGAAAGGAGGGGGCATTTTAGACAACAGAAGCAGGATAGAGGGAGTTTAAACTTAATCTTATGAAAAGGGGAATCCAATGTAGGATTTTTAAGCAGAGTGATGACTTCAAGTTAACCTCCCAGCAGTGTTTAAGTCTCTTCAGAGATAATGGAACTTTTTATGAACTTGCCTAGTGACAAGATACAGAATGGTTTGGAGGGATTGTACTTAGTCTTCATATTCTTAAAACATTTGTATCCCTCTGTTATGGTACACTTTCCACATTACATTACAGTTGTTTGTGAAACTATCTTGACTTCTCCATCAGGTTGTGGATTCCTTGTTGTCACAGCATATCTCACCCATCATTGTATCCCCAGTACCAAGCACAGTGCTTGATACTTAAAAGGCACCCAGTAAATGTTTGTTGAATGACTGAATCAATGATTGAGTGCATTGATGATTAGAACTAAGGAGGGAAAGAAATGTCAGGTAAATAGAGAAAAAGGTCACATCAATCAAATACAACCAACTTCATCCAGAGAATACATAAAATGGAGAAGGACATCTTGCTAACTTCTACTCTCATTATTTCCCACTTAGACTCCTCTAAGCAAGTCGCTTTTTTTGTGTGTAATGGATGCTCACCTCCATGCTTACAGTCATGACTTGCCTAAACCTGGACTATCATCTTCCTTTTTGTTATCAATAAATGTCTATCACCTATTTCAAGACCCCATTTAAGATAGTAGGTTCTCCTTGATTATTGCCCCTTTGAATACTACTCTTGTATATTCAGTTAGTAATATATCAGCAAGTATTTGCAAAATTGTGTGTAAGAGTTCTCAAGGTGGTGAGTGTGAGAAAAGTGTGTGTTTGGTTTCTTAAGTTTCTGAAGAAAGAGAACTGTATTTTTCATTTATGGCTAATCAAAGCAACAAATACAGGTTATATTTAAAATGACTTTTAGCAGCCTAGATTTCCAGAGGAGTCTCTGCTATTATTTAAATTCAGTTCTTCTTAAAAGGCAAGGGCAAATCCAAGAGAAATGAAAACATATGCCCATGCAAAAACCTGTACACAAATACTAATTGCAGCATTATTCATTAACAGTCAAAAGATGGAAACAATCCAACAGTCCATCAATTGATGAATGGATAAATAAAACATGGTATACACATAAAATGAAATATTACTTGGCCATAAAAAGGAGTGAGGTAATAATGGGAACTATAAAACATTGCTGAAAGAAATTATAAAGAAGATACAAATAAATGGAAAGACATCCTTTGTTCATGGATTGAAAGACATAATATTCTTAGTGCCCATGCCATCCAAAGCCACCTATGGATTCAATGTAATCTCAATAAAAATGCAAATGGCATTTTTTGCAGAAATAGAAAAATTCATCCTAAAATTCATATGGAATCTCAAGAGACCCCAAGCAGCCAAAACGATTATAAAGAAAGCAAAGTTGTAAGACTCACACTTCCTGATTTTATAACATATTACAAAGCTACGGTAAGAAAAACAGAGTGGCACTAGCATAAAGACAGACAAATAGACCAATGGTTTGATAGTTAATTTTATGTGTCATCTTCACTGGCCATGAGATACCTAGATTAAACATTATTTCTGGGTGTGTCTGTGAGAGTTTTTCCAGATGAGATTAGTGCTTGAATTGGTGGAATCAATAAAGTATATCGCCCTCCCCATTGTGGGTGGCATCATTCTATCCATTGGGCATCTGAATAGAACAAAAAGGTGGAGGAAAAAAATTGTCCCTTTTGCTTTCTGCCTGCCTGTTTGAACTGGGACGTTGGTCTTCTCTTGCCCTTGGATGGGCTTTATATCAACTCCCTTGGTTTGCAGCCTTTTGGACTTGGACTGGAATTATAACACCAGCTTTCCTGGGTTGCCAGCTTGCAGATGGCAAATCATGGGACTTCTCAGCCTCCATAATCATGTGAGTCAATTCCTCATAATAAATCTCTTCCTATATATATTCTGTTGGTTCTGTTTCTCTGGAGAACTCTGTCTAATACAAATGGAATAGAATAGAGAGTCCAGAAATAAACGCTCACGTATATGGTCAAATGACCTTTGACAAGGATATCAAGACCACTCAATGGGGAAAAGATAACCTTTTCAAAAAATGATGTTGGGAAAACTGGATAGCCACATTCGAAAGAATGAAGCTGGACTCTTTTATCTTCCACCATATACAAAACTTAACTCAAAAAAGATTAAAGACCTAAATGTAAAACCAACAACTATAAAACTCTTAGAAGAAAACATTGAGGAAAGGATTCATGACATTGGATTTGGCAATGATTTCTTGAATATGACAACAAAAGCACAGGCAACAAAAGCAAAAATAGACACAGGGGACAACATCAAACTTAAAAACTCTTGTGCACCAAAGGATACTAACAACAGAGTGAAAAGGCAAACTTCAAAATGGGAGAAATATCTGCAAATCATATATCTGATAAGGGGTTAATCTCCTGAATACATAAAGAAATCCTACAACTCAAAAACAAACAGATCTAATAACCTGATTAAAAGTGGGAAAGGCACCAGGAATAGGAGCCCCCAGAGCACTTGGCTTTGAAGGTCAGTGGGGCTTGATTGCAGGAGCTCCACAGGATTGGGAGAAATAGAGACTTCACTCTTTTTTTTTTTTTTAATACCTCTTTATTGGAGTGTAATTGCTTCACAGTGTTGTGTTAGAGAGACTTCACTCTTAAAGGGCACACACAAAATCTCACACACGCCAGGACTAAAGGCAAAAGCAGTAATTTGATAGGAGCCTGAGCCAGACGTACCTGCTCGTCTTGGAAGGTATCCTGGGGAGGCAAGGGGTGGCTATAGCCCACCCTGGGGACAGAGACACTGGTGGCGGACATATCCGGGAGGATTCATCTGTGTGAGCTCTCCTGGAGGCTGACATTTTGCCACCAAGACCTGGCCCCACCAACAGCATGTAGGCTTCAGTGCTGGGATGCCTCAGGCCAAACAACAAACTGGATAGGGACACAGCTGCACCCATCAGCAGACAGGCTGCCTAAAGACTTCCTGAGCCCCCAGCCATCTCTAGACACATCCCTAAGCATGGCTCTGCCCCCCAGAAGACCAAGACCCAGTTCCACCCACCAGGGGGCAGGCACCGACTCTTCCTGCCAGGAAGCCTGCACAAACCTCTAGACCATCCTCATCTACCAGGGGACAGACACCAGAGGCAAGAAAACTACAGTCCTGCAGCCTGCAGATCGAGTCCACGAACAAAGGCCAGATACTGACCAGCTGGCCCCTGGCCCTTGGGTGACAAGAAGGGAGTGCACTGCTGGGACACATAGAACATCTCCTACAGAGGGCCACTTCTCAAAGGTCAAGAAACGTAACCAATCTACCACATACATAAGAATACAAATAGCAATTGAGACAAAATGAAGCAACAGAGGAAGATGTTTCAGACAAAAGAACAAGATAAAACCCCAGAAGAAGAACTAAATGATGTGGAGATAGTCAATCTACCCGAGAAAGTGTTCATGGTAATCATCGTAAAGATGATCAAAGAAGAGTTAACACCCATCCTTCTGAAGCTAGTCCAAAAAATTGCAGAGGAAGGAACACTTCCAAACTCATTCTATGAGGCCACCATCACCTTGATACCGAAACCACACAAAGATAGCACAAAAAAAGAAAATTACAGGCCAATATCACTGATGCACATAGATGCAGAAATCCTCAAGAAAATACTAGCAAACTGACTCCAACAATACATTAAAAGGATCATACACCATGATCAAGTGGGATTTATCCCAGGGATGCAAGGATTTTTCAATATCTGCAAATCAATCAATGTGATACACCACATTAACAAAGTGAAGAATAAAAACCATATGATTATCTCAACAGATGCAGAAAAAAGTTTTTGATAAAATTCACCATCCATTTATGATAAAAACTCTCCAGAAGTGAGCACAGAGGGAACAACTCAACATAATAAAGGCCATCTATGAGAAATCCACAGCTAACATCACACTCAATGGTGAAAAGCTGAAAGCATTTCCTCTAAGATCAGGAACAAGACAAGGATGACCACTCTGGCCACTTTTATTCAACATAGTTTTGGAAGTCCTAGCCACAGCAATCAGAGAAAAAAAAAGAGATAAAAGGAACCCAAACTGGGAAAGAAGTAAAACTGTCATTGTTTGCAGATGACACGATGCTATACATAGAAAATCCTAAAGATGCTACCAGAAAACTACTAGAGCTCATCAATGAATTCAGTATAGTTGCTGGATACAAAATTAATATACAGAAATCTGTTGCATGTCTATACACTTAACAATGAAAGATCAGAAAGAGAAATTAAGGAAACCATCACATCAAAAAGAATAAAATACCTAGGAATAACCTACCTAAAGAGGCAAGAGACTGTACTCTGAAAACTGTAAGACGCTGATGAAAGAAACTGAAGATGACACAAACAGATGGAAAGATATATCGTATTCTTGGATTGGAAGAATCTATATTGTTAAAATTATCATACTACCCAAGGCAATCTATGGATTCAATGCAATCCCTATCAAATTACCAATGGCATTTTTCACATAACTAGAACAAAAAATTGAAAAATTTGTATGGAAACACAAAAGACCCCAAATAGCCAAAACCACCTTCAGAAAGAAGAACGGAGCCAAATGAATCAAGATCCCTGACTTCAGACTATACTACAAAGCTACAGTAATCAAAACACTATGGTACTGGCACAAAAAACAGACTTATAGATAAATGGAACAGGATAGAAAGCCCAGAAATAAACCCACACACTTATGGTCTATTAATCTACAACAAAGGAGGCAAGAATATACAATGGAGAGAAAATGGTCTCTTTAATAAGTGGTGCTGGGAAACCACTTGTAACAGAATGAAGTTAGAACATTCTCTAACACCATATACAAAAATAAACTCAAAATGGATTAAAGACCTAAATGTAAGATCAGATACTATAAAACTCCTAGCGGAAAACACAGGCAGAACATTCTTTGACACAAATCACAACAATATTTTTTTTGGATCCATCTTCTAGAGTAATGGAAATAAAAAGAAAAATAAACAAATGGGACCTAATTAAACTTAAAAGCTTTTGCACAGCAAAGGAATCCAAAAACAAAACAAAAAGACAAGCCATGGATTGGGAGAAAATATTTGCAAATGATGCTACTGACAAGGGATTAATTTCCAAAATATAAAAACAGCTCATACAGCTTAATATAAAAAAAAAAAAAACTGAACAACTCGATCAAAAAATGGGAAGAAGACCTAAATAGACGTTGCTTCAAAAAAGACATACAGATGGCCAATGGGTGCATGAAAAGATTCTCAATATCACTAATTATTAGAGAAATGCAAATCAAAACTACAATGAAGTATCATCTCACACCAGTCAGAATAGCCATCATTAAAAAGTCTACAAATAATAAATGCTGGAGAGGGTGTGGAGAAAAAGGAACCCAATTACACTGTTGGTTGGAATGTAAATTGGTGCAGCCACTGTGGAGAACAGCATGGAGGTTCCTTAAAAAACTAAAAATAAGAGTTACCATATGATCCTGCAATCCCATTCCCGGGCATATATCCAGAGAAAACTCTGATTCGAAAAGATACATGTGACCAGAGCCCCCCATCAAGCCTCTTAGATAGCCTCAATCACCAGAAGGCAGACAGCAGAAGCAAGAAAAACTACAATCCTGCAGCCTGTGGAACAAAAACCACATTTACAGAAAGATAGACAAGATGAAAAGGCAGAGGGCTATATACCAGATGAAGGAACAAGAAAAAACCCCAGAAAAACAACTAAATGAAGTGGAGATAGGCAACCTTCCAGAAAAAGAATTCAGAATAATGATAGTGAAGATGATCCAGAACCTCGGAATATGAATGGAGGCAAAGACTGAGAAGATGCAAGAAATGATTAACAAAGACCTAGAAGAATTAAAGAACAAACAAACAGAGATGACCAATACAATAACTGAAATGAAAACTGCACTAGAAGGAATCAATAGCAGAATAACTGAGGCAGAAGAACGGATAAGTGACCTGGAAGACAGAATGGTGGAATTCACTGCTGCGGAACAGACTAAAGAAAAAAGAATGAAAAGAAATGAAGACATCCTAAGAGACCTCTGGGACAACATTAAACGCAACAACATTCGCATTATAGGGGTCCCAGAAGGAGAAGAGAGAGAGAAAGGACCAGAGAAAATATTTGAAGAGATTATAGTCGAAAACTTCCCTAACATGGGAATGGAAATAGCCACCCAAGTCCAGGAAGTGCAGAGAGTCCCATACAGGATAAACCCAAGGAGAAACACGCCAAGACACATAGTAATCAAAGTGGCAAAAAGTAAAGACAAAGAAAAATTATTGAAAGCAGCAAGGGAAAAACGACAAATAACATACAAGGGAACTCCCATAAGGTTAACAGCTGATTTCTCAGCAGAAACTCTACAAGCCAGAAGGGAGTGGCATGATATACTTAAAGTGATGAAAGGAAAGAACCTACAACCAAGATTACTCTACCCGGCAAGGATCTCACTCAGATTCAATGGAGAAATCAAAAGCTTTACAGACAAGCAAAAGCTAAGAGAATTCAGAACCACCAAACCAGCTCTACAACAAATGCTAAAGGAACTTCTCTAAGTGGGAGACACAAGAGAAGAAAAGGACCTACAAAAACAAACCCAAAACAATTAAGAAAATGGTCATAGGAACATATATATCGATAATGACCTTAAATGTGAATGGATTAAATGCTCCAACCAAAAGACACAGGCTTGCTGAATGGATACAAAAACAAGACCCATATATATGCTGTCTACAAGAGACCCACTTTAGACCTAGGGACACATACAGACTGAAAGTGAGGGGATGGAAAAAGATATTCAATGCAAATGGAAATCAAAAGAAAGCTGGAGTAGCAATACTCATATCAGATAAAATAGAGTTTAAAATAAAGCATGTTACAAGAGACAAGGAAGGACACTAGATAAATGATCAAGGGATCAATCCAAGAAGAAGATATAACAATTATAAATATATATGCACCCAACATAGGAGCACCTCAATACATAAGGCAACTGCTAACAGCTATAAAAGAGGAAATTGACAGTAACACAGTAATAGTGGGGGACTTTAACACCTCACTTACACCAATGGACAGATCATCCAAAATGAAAATAAATAAGGAAACAGAAGCTTTAAATGACACAATAGACCAGATAGATTTCATTGATATTTATTGGACATTCCATCCAAAAACAGCAGATTACACGTTCTTCTCAAGTGCGTACGGAACATTCTCCAGGATAGATCACATCTTGGGTCACAAATCAAGCCCCAGTAAATTTAAGAAAATTGAAATCATATCAAGCATCTTTTCTGACCACAACGCTATGAGATTAGAAATGAATTACAGGGAAAAAACGTAAAAAACACAGACACATGGAGGCTAAACAATACGTTACTAAATAACCAAGAGATCACTGAAGAAATCAAAGAGGAAATCAAAAAATACCTAGAGACAAAAGACAATGAAAACACGATGATCCGAAACCTATGGGATGCAGCAAAAGAAGTTCTAAGAGGGAAGTTTATAGCTATACAAGCTTACCTAAAGAAACAAGAAAAATCTCAAGTAAACAATCTAACCTTACACCTAAAGAAACTAGAGAAAGAAGAACAAACAAAACCCAAAGTTAGAAGAAGGAAAGAAATCATAAAGATCAGAGCGGAAATAAATGAAATAGAAACAAAGAAAACAATAGCAAAGATCAATAAAACTAAAAGCTGGTTCTTTGAGAAGATAAACAAAATTGATAAGCCATTAGCCAGACTCATCAAGAAAAAGAGGGAGAGGACTCAAATCAATAAAATTAGAAATGAAAAAGGAGAAGTTACAACAGACACCACAGAAATACAAAGCATCCTAAGAGACTACTACAAGCAACACTATGCCAATAAAATGGACAACCTGGAAGAAATGGACAAATTCTTAGAAAGGTATAACCTCCCAAGACTGAACCAGGAAGAAACAGAAAATATGAAAAGACCAATCACAAGTAATGAAATTGAAACTGTGATTAAAAATCTTCCAACAGGGCTTCCCTGGTGGCGCAGTGGTTGAGAATCTGCCTGCCAATGCAGGGGACACGGGTTCGAGCCCTGGTCTGGGAAGATCCCACATGCCGTGGAGCAACTACGCCCGTGAGCCACAATCACTGAGCCTGCGCATCTGGAGCCTGTGCTCCACAACAAGAGAGGCCGCGATAGTGAGAGGCCCGTGCACCGCGATGAAGAGTGGCCCCCACTTGCCACAACTAGAGAAAGCCCTTGCACAGAAACGAAGATCCAACACAGCCAAAAATAAATAAATTAATTAAAAAAAAAAGTCTTAAAAATCTTCCAACAAACAAAAGTCCAGGACCAGATGGCTTCACAGGTGAATTCTATCAAACATTTAGAGAAGAGCTAACACCTATCCTTCTCAAACTCTTTCAAAAAATTGCAGAGGAAGGAACACTCCCAAACTCATTCTATGAGGCCACCATCACCCTGATACCAAAACCAGACAAAGACACTACAAAAAAAGAAAATTACAGACCAATATCACTGATGAATATAGATGCAAAAATCCTCAACAAAATACTAGCAAACAGAATCCAACAACACATTAAAAGGATCATACACCACGATCAAGTGGGATTTATCCCAGGGATGCAAGGATTCTTCAATATATGCAAATCAATCAATGTGATATACCATATTAACAAATTGAAGAATAAAAACCATATGATCATCTCAATGGATGCAGAAAAAGCTTTTGACAAAATTCAACACCCATTTATGAGAAAAACTCTCCAGAAAGTGGGCATAGAGGGAACCTACCTCAACATAATAAAGGCCATATATGACAAACCCACAGCAAACATCATTCTCAATGGTGAAAAACTGAAAGCATTTCCTCTAAGATCAGGAACGAGACAAGGATGCCCACTCTCACCACTATTATTCAACATAGTTTTGGAAGTCCTAGCCATGGCAATCAGAGAAGAAAAAGAAATAAAAGGAATACAAATTGGAACAGATGAAGTAAAACTGTCACTGTTTGCAGATGACATGATACTATACATAGAGAATCCTAAAACTGCCACCAGAAAACTGCTAGAGCTAATTAATGAATTTGGTAAAGTTGCAGGATACAAAATTAATGCACAGAAATCTCTTGCATTCCTATACACTAATGATGAAAAATCTGAAAGAGAAATTATGGAAACACTCTCATTTACCATTGCAACAAAAAGGATAAAATACCTAGGAATAAATCTACCTAGGGACACAAAAGACCTGTATGCAGAAAACTATAAGACACTGATGAAAGAAATTAAAGATGATACCAACAGATGGAGAGATACACCATGTTCTTGGATTGGAAGAATCAACATTGTGAAAATGACTCTACTACCCAAAGCAATCTACAGATTCAATGCAATCCCTATCAAATTACCAATGGCATTTTTTACGGAACTAGAACAAATCATCTTAAAATTTGTATGGAGACATAAAAGACCCCGAATAGCCAAAGCAGTCTTGAGGGAAAAAAACGGAGCTGGAGGAATCAGACTCCCTGACTTCAGACTATACTACAAAGCTACAGTAATCAAGACAATATGGTACTGGCACAAAAACAGAAACATAGATCAATGGAACAAGATAGAAAGCCCAGAGATAAACCCACGCACCTATGGTCAACTAATCTATGACAAAGGAGGCAAAGATATACAATGGAGAAAAGACAGTCTCTTCAATAAGTGGTGCTGGGAAAACTGGACAGCTACCTGTAAAAGAATGAAATTAGAATACTCCCTAACACCATACACAAAAAGAAACTCAAAATGGATTAGAGACCTAAATGTAAGACTGGACACTATAAAACTCTTAGAGGAAAACTTAGGAAGAACACTCTTTGACATAAATCGCAGCAAGATCTTTTTTGATCCACCTCCTAGAGTAATGGAAATAAAAACAAAAATAAACAAATGAGACCTAATGAAACTTCAAAGCTTTTGCACAGCAAAGGAAACCATAAACAAGACGAAAAGACAACCCTCAGAATGGGAGAAAATATTTGCAAACGAATCAACAGACAAAGGATTAAGCTCCAAAATATATAAACAGCTCATTCAGCTCAATATTAAAAGAAACAAACACCCCAATCCAAAAATGGGCAGAAGACCTAAATAGACATTTCTCCAAAGAAGACATACAGACGGCCACGAAGCACATGAAAAGATGCTCAACATCACTAATTATTAGAGAAATTCAAATCAAAACTACAATGAGGTATCACCTCACTCCTGTTAGAATGGGCATCATCAGAAAATCTACAAACAACAAATGCTGGAGAGGGTGTGGAGAAAAGGGAACCCTCTTGCACTGTTGGTGGGAATGTAAATTGATACAGCCACTATGGAGAACAATATGGAGGTTCCTTAAAAAACTAAAAATAGAATTACCATATGACCCAGCGATCCCACTACTGGGCATATACCCAGAGGAAACCGTAATTCAAAAAGACACATGCACCCGAATGTTCATTGCAGCACTATTTACAATAGCCAGGTCATGGAAGCAACCTAAATGCCCATCAACAGACGAATGGATAAAGAAGTTGTGGTACGTATATACAATGGAATATTACTCAGCCATAAAAAGGAACGAAATTGAGTCATTTGTTGAGACGTGGATGGATCTAGAGACTGTCATACAGAGTGAAGCAAGTCAGAAAGAGAAAAACAAATATCGTATATTAACGCATGTATGTGGAACCTAGAAAAATGGTACAGATGAACCGGTCTGCAGGATAGAAGTTGAGACACAGATGTAGAGAACAAACGTATGGACACCAAGGGGGGAAAACTGCGGTGGGGTGGGGATGGTGGTGTGCTGAATTGGGCGATTGGTATTGACATGTATAAAGTGATGTGTATAAAATTGATGACTGATTAAAAAAAGAAAAAAAAGAAAAGATACATGCACCCCAATATTCACAGAAGCACTATTTATAATAGCCAAGACATGGAAGCAACCTAAATGTCCATCAACAGATGAGTGGATAAAGAAGTGGTGTATATACACAATGGAATATTACTCAGCCTTAAAAAAGAATGAAATGATGCCATTTGCAGCAACATGGATGGACCTAGAGATTATCATATTAAGTGAAGTAAGTCATTCAGAGAAAGACAAATATCATATGATATCACTTATATGTGGACTCTAAAAAAATGATACAAATAAACTTATTTACAAAACCAAAATAGAGTCACATAGAAAACAAATTTATGGCTACCAAAGGGGATAGCGGGTGGGGGGAGAGATAAATTAGGAGTTTGGGATTAACGTATACACACTCCTATACATAAAACAGGTAAACAACAAGGACCTACTATATAGCAAAGGGAACTATACTCAATATCTTTTAATAACCTATAATGGAAAAGAATCTGAAAAAGAATACATACACACATATCTGAATATATATATATATATATCTATATCTATATATATATATCTGAATCACTTTGTTGTGCACTTGAAACTAACAGAACATTACAAATTAACTAAAATTAAAAAATATTTAGAAATGGGAAAGGACTTGAATAGACATTTCTCCAAAGAGGTATGAATAGCTAATAAACATATGAAAAGACGCTCAACATCGCTAATTATCAGGAAAATGCAAATCAAAATCACAGTGAGATATCATCCCACACCCATAAATTGGCTACTATCAAAAAATCAGAAAATAAAAAGTGTTGATGAGAATGTAGAATAATTGGAATCCTTATGTAATGTTGGTAGGATTGTAGAATAGTGCAACCAGCATGGAAAACAGAAGTTTCCTCAGAAAATTAAAAACAGATATGATTCATCAATCTCACTTCTGAGTATATATCCCAAAGAACTGAAAGCAGGGTCTTGAAGAGATATTGGTACACCCATGTTCATATAGTACGGCTATTCATAATAGTCAAGAGTTGGAAGCATCCCAAATGTCCACCAACAGATGAATGGATTAACAAATGTGGTGTATATATCTAAATACTGTCACATGGCACAACAGACCTTGAGGACACTATACTAAGTGAAATAAGCTAGCCACAAAAAGACAAATACTGCATGATTGCACTTATATAACATATCTAATGTAGTCAAATTATTAGCAATAATAAGTAGAGTGGTGGTTACCAGGGGCTGGGATGAGGAGGAAAAAGGGAGTTGTTGTTTAATGGTAAAGAGTTTCAGGTATCCAGTATGAAAAAATTTTGGAGATATGTTTCACAACAATGTGAATGTACTTAATGCCACTGAACTCTAATGGCTAAGATGATACATTTTATGTTATATGCTTTTTTTTTACTACAGTAATATTTAAAAAAGGAATGAGATACTGATACATGTTACAACATGGATGAACTTTGAAAATATTATGCTAGGTAGAAAAAGCCAGTAATAAAAGACCACATATTATATGATCCCATTATGTGAAATGTCCAGAATAGGTAAATCCATAGAGATAGAAAGTAGGCTAATGGTTGCTTAAGGCTGAATGGTGGGCTGTGGGGATAGGAGGAGGATGATAGCTAAAGGGGATGGGGATTCTTTTTGAGGTGATGAATATGTTCTAAAACTGACTGTGGTGATGGCTGAACATATCTGTGAATATACTAAAAACTTCTGAACTGTATAATTTATGTGGGTGAATTATACTGTATATGAATTGTATTTCAGTAAACTTATTTTTTAAAGGGCAAGAATAAGAGATTTTTTTAAAAAGAAGAATATTTCTCTCATTTTACCATACAACTATATATAGAAGAGTCAAGAAAAGTCATATTTGAAGCACACATATACCATCTGGTCTTTATAGATCTTTAAAATATCTTGGAAAGAAAAATAAAACATTTCATCTGGAAAGAAAGAACAGCTTCATGCTTAAGGTTATCAATATAAATATAGTAATAGAAAATTGGCCAGATTTTTATTTTGTACTCACGCTAAATATAGGGATTTCTATCTTTAAGGTAAATTAGATCCCTACTGGATTAGTTCTGCTTTTGGAGTTGTTATCAAGTTAACCTACCAGCAGAACTTATGTCTCTTCAAAGAGAAAAACGTGCATTACTTCAAGTTTTTTTCTAAAAGCCTAAGGCAAGGGAAAGGATTTGAAGAGAAATACGCAATTGATTAGAAAATGGTAAGGGCTCCCAGCTGGCAGCAAATACTTGAGAACTGAAGGAATAAATGTTAGGTACACCCCTCTGTTACAGCAGCAACTATATCCATATATCTCAGTAGGATTCACGGATTAGACAACGGATAGCTCTTCCAAACAGTCAATATTACATTTCATTCAATGATTGACTTTGGAACTTAAAGAGTATATAGTAGTGCTGCAAATTACTTTATCACATGGGGCAGTCTCTCTTGCATACATAGAAATATTTAGATAGATGTTAAACCATCTCTTCTCTTTGCCCGTAGGTGGAGCCCAAGTATTAGTGTTGAATAAACTTTGGGCACGTGGTTTTAGAAAAGGAGCCAGGCAGCAGTAACTTCTCAACTAGATATTATGACTGTTTAGGCACTCATAAAGCCCCCTTGTGTGGGGGAGTTATTTTTATAGTTACCCAATTGAGTAAAATTAACTCACAGAGGAATCAGACCTATAATGCTGGCCGAATTATTCCTATGTCACAATCAGGTAGACTAATCTACCTATTTCATACCTCCTTCTATGCATATCATTATATATTTTCATATATATTTTTTTCTTCTAAAATATATTATGAATATATCTTGCTTTAGGTCAGAGACAGGGAGAACTACCTCTGTTGTGGTCAATATTCTAAAAAGGATACTTCACTGCTTTAAACTGAGTTCAGTAAACTTAAAGCTTCCTCGTCTAGAATTGCTTAAGTCTTTTGTGGAAATACAAAGAACTGAGGTCAGCGATGCCAAAGTCTTTGGTCATGAAATCTTAAAAAAAAGCCTAGCGCTTATAAAGTAATGCTCCTAAGAAAGCAGAATCCTTTCTATTCAAAGATTATAGTTTTTCCATTGTTAACTGAACGATATTGGGGATTACAGGGAATTCTAGAATATTTTAATCTGCCTTTCAGTAGCTAGTACTGTACCAAGTGTGAATTTGTAATGTGTTCATGTCATGTATTTTATAAGCAAAGATGAATCATAAATGGTAGTCTTGCAAATATTATCTTCTACTGGTATTCCTCTCCCAAGAAACCAAAGTAAGGTATTTATAATCAGTGGAGCACTTGCTCCTCAAAGGCCTTGCTTGCAGATAGGAGCTGAAAATAGTAGATATGCTAAAGGGCAGACCAGAGACAATAGAAAATTCACCTGTAGTCAAAATAGATTAAAACAAACAAACAATACACTTTACACATCTAGGCACTTACTTTAGAAGAATAATTTTCATACTGATTTGAGACGTATTCTGCTATAATGGAATGAACAGTAGACTAGGAGTCAAGAATCCTAGGTTCTAGTTGTTTTTAATCATAACAATTTGTCTAACTCTAAGAACATTATTACACCTCTTTGGTCCTAAATTCCTTTGTCTTTAAAGTAAGAGAGACTACCTGATCTCCAAGTTACCTTCTTATTGTAATATTATAAGCATTTAATACATTATATTGTAACATTCCTTCACAGAGTTACCCTAAATATATGACCTTGAGAGCATCACTACCAGCACTTCTGTATACATGATTTATTCTTAGTTTTCTGGGATTATTGTTGAACCTTCACAGACATATAAAAAGTAATTTTAGAGATCCTACAGTAGCAAACTGCCTCATAGATTCAGTGGTTCTGGATCTCTCTTAGGAAACATGGGCTTTCCTCTACAGGTTTCTATAATTGTAGGTGTCAGAGTATTTGCAGAGGCAAAATATTTGGGATTTCAGAGAACTGTGAAGGCCTTTCAGTCCTCCTCACCCCTATGAAATTCAATAGTTAGAGGTGCATCTAGTTGAAATCAAAATGAACTATGAAGGTTTGCTCATTAAAATGCAAACATCCTTGGAAAAGATAACATTTAAAGTATAGTGAGAATGAGTTTCTAATCTTTTTTCTGGGGAGAAATTGCTTATCTTGAGTAAGAGAATTACAGGCCACATATGACTCAAAATTCAATTTATAGTGATTCACATTTAGATCACTCAGCTTTTTATACCCATGTTGTTTATTAGGGCATTTATAAGAGAGAGTGATCAAATATGTCAGTCATTTCTATTATAAAACAAATGAACAAAGTGCTATGGGGACATGGAGGAAGGATACTTAACCCAGCTAGGGAAAGGGAGAAGTGGACACCAGAAATGTCTTCATGGAGGAGAGCTTCTTAAGCTTAATCTTAAAAAACATGTACTGGCAAAATGGGGAGATGTTGGTCAAAGGGTATAAACTTTCATTTATAAGATGAATAAATTCTGGGTATCTAAAGTAAGTACAGCATGGTGACTGTAGTTAATAATGCTGTATTGTATACTTGAAATTTGCTAAAAGAGTAAATCTTAAGTATTCTCACCATACTCACACATACACAGAGTAACTATAAAGTGGTAGATGTATTAATTAGCTTCATTATGGTAATTATTTCACAATGTATATGTATATTAAATCATCATGTTGTATACCCTAAATATACACAATTTTAATTTAGTAATAATGCCTCAATAAAGTCAGAAAAGAAAGAATACATAGTGGCCAATTATAAAGGGCCTTAATGACATATCAAGGAGTTTGAATTTTATCTGGAGGTTATGAGGAATACTACTGAAGAGTTGTATGCAGGAACGTTAATATCAAATTTGAACAGATTACTTTGGTATGAAATTGGAAAATGGATGTAAAGATGCTAATTGGGGGAGGGAAGCCTTTACAATAATCCAGGAAGTTAATAATAAAGACCTAAATTAAAATGATAGCAGTGGGGATGGCAAACAAGGGACAGATTCAAGAGGACGTAGAGGAAATGAGTATTGTAGAAGTAAAGAAAATAAGTTTAATATTGGTCATGTTAAATTTACTAGCAGCAGGTATACATTTGTTGTAAGAGTTTGGAGTCAGGCAAGGTCTGGGCAAAGATACAGATTTAGAAATCACTTAATAGTTGGTACTTGAAACAACTGGCACGTATGAGGTTATCTGAAGTGAATGTGTAAGATCTGAAAAGGGTCAGAGACAAACACTCTAAAGAAAGTTCATATTCAAGGAATTGACAAAGGAAGGCAAGCTTACAAAAGAGCCAGTAAAGGAGAAAATGTACCACATTGTTTATCTGTCCCTCTTCTGCACTACACAGTGAGATGCATGGGGTGGGGTTTTATTTTATTCATCTTTGCATTATCTGGACTTAACATGGTACCTGGAATTTAGATTTTTAATAGATAATTGTTGAACAAATTGAATTATGTTTCTATATATGGTGTTGTTTTCTAAACAACTGATTAAAGTGCCTAGGAGGTTTAATTATAATGCTCTTTTGCATTACAAATCGAGTTTGATCCAACTCAAAGGTTGAATGCAAACCTAACTATTATTTTTCATCATCATGCATGGAAACACTTGACAAGAAGTTAACCATCCATGAAGAGTTTGCTTACTTACGAGCGACAACTGATTTGATGAACAAATGAAGGGGAAACAAGCACATGAAAGGAAAAGAGAATCCACCTGACAGTATTTTTTTTTTTTTTTCTAGAGGAGAAATAGAAATGGCCATTTCCAGTTCTGTTTTTTCCTTAAAAGGACTGGAATTTCTGTCTAAATGTGACTTGGCATCACAGTGAGATTTTTCTAAGGACTGATGTTAAGAGAAACTACCCTGATATTACAAGAGGCCAGGGATGGTTAACTTATTTTTATAACACGTAAATTTTTTCAACTTAATTTTACATTCATATTTTCTGAAGATGTCTAACTGTCGCTTGACATATAAATATCTAAATATCTGCACTTAATAATAGAAAGAAACCTATTTCATTAAAATTTCTGAAATTATGTAGTTAATTCCTAACTCTCCACTCTAGTCAGTTTTATTATCTTTCCTTTAATGAGGAATAAAACAAAAACAAAAGAAAAGGTTTAAACCTAATGATATACATATCTAAAAGAATGTAAGTCAAAGATGTAGCATAGGTGTAAGTTATGTAAAAATAATTTTTGTCTAAGTCGGGTCAGGGATCAAAGAGCTAGAGTTTGGCATTTAATATTTCACTAGTTTTAGGCCTTTTAATTTTAACATAATTTGTTACTTTATCTACTATTGTTTTTTATATTTTAACACTGGAAGAAGAGCACTATTATGTAGTAAAAATAAGAATGTTAAGTCGTTTTTTCTTTTTTTTTCTTTTTTGGCCGTGCCACGCAGCTTGCGGGATATTAGCTCCCAGAACAGGGATTGAAGCCGGGCCACTGCCATGAAAGCACCAAGCCCTAACCACTGGACTGCAAGGGAATTCCCAAGAATGTTAAGTCTTAGGCCTTAATCCTATTCCTTTTCTGCTGTTCTGAGTTTGAGTTTTCTTGTAGAAAAATTATGGTGTCTGTATAGATGCTCTCTAATGTTCATTGAAATTTGAATATTTTATGATCTGTGAATAAAGTCCTTTATTTGTAAAAGCAATCCTTTTGTATTGTTTTTATCTGTATAACAAAAACAATTAAGAAACTACATTTTATTCAGATTGCACCTGAACTGAATTTTTAGAAAGGGAAGTAGTTGATTAAAAACTGAAAACACTGGGGAAAACTACCCTTCCATTATCTTTCCACAAGCTGGTCTCAATGTACTACTAAACTAAGAGCAGAAAATGAGAAGATATATGAAGCAGAAAAACTGAGATCAGACTGGTTGCTCAGTGATCCATAGATAAATTAACGTAGTATTTACATTTTACATTTAAAAATGTGATTTCCACAAATGAAAATAATTACAAGACACATTAGTTATCTCCCATTTCTGTCAGAAAGGACATAAGGCAGACTCACAGTCAACTATTTTTCTCACTCAGTGCTGACAGCCCTTTCTTTAGAGTACTGGTATTTTGATGAACAGGAGAAACACTGTTGACTTTCTCCTTTTTTTTTTTTTCTTTATGTAAAGGAAGCTTTATGGGTATTTTACTCTGTATACCATTAAGATTGATCTTAGAGTTGAGTAGAAATAAGAAGGAAAAAGGAAGATGATAATAATTGCAGTAATGATTAATAACATTTTTCTTTCAGGAAAACTGTGTATTAGTGTTAGATGAATCTTATTTGGAAAAAAATGAAAATAAAAGGCAATGGGCAAATATAACAGTACCTCGGTAGTTGATGATTTCTGTCCCAAGCACCGGAGTCATCTCCAGGACTGTGATAAAGGCTTTGTCCATAGATGTTAGAGGAAAAGGAGACATGCGGTGTCTTCTAGCCACCTTGGTGATATCAACAGCACTGTGACCTAAACAGGAAGACAATTAACTAAGAATATGATGCTGAAACACTGATTATAAAGTGGGAAAGGCTTATAAATATCAACAATTCTCAATTTCATGTGTCCAGAAATGAAGATTACAAGGTGAGAAACTTTTTCCTGCTTCCAAAATATAGCCTGCTTTGGTGGAACATTAAATCAAGTTAGTAATGTTACATCATGTATCAAAAGTTGGTGAAATTTAATGATGATATTGGCTAATCCTTTTTGAGTGCTTAACTATGTGTCATGGCACTATTCTAATTAATCTTCACAACAACCTAAAGGGAGCCATCATTATTATCCTTTATTACAGATGAGGAAAAAGAGGTTTACATATCTTGGCCTAAATCGCAAAGCTAGAAACTGAAGAGCCAGGATTCAAACCTAGGTAGCCAGGCTTTAGAGTCCATGTCCTTAACTACTATACTAAAGTTTGAACACTTAATGAGCTAGTTAGTGAAATGAAATATACAAACTTGAATTTATTTAGAATTTCATAGGAAATTTTCTTTCTTCTAAAAACATAGAAAAATATTATTTACTCACTCCCTATGTAACCTTATCTAGTCTCATGGCATTAATACCACCCATACACTAAACCCCCTAATTTTATATCTCCAACCCCAATCTCTACCTTCACCTCTAGACTTATATGTCATCCAAATAGCTGGTGGATAACAGCGTATATCTACAAGCTTATAAGTCATCAAATATGCACTTGAATGTGCAACAGGCAATTCAACCTTAACATGTTCAAAATCAAACTCTTGATTCCCCACCCTCCTAACCTACCTGCACGATGTCTTATTCTCTTGCAATTCCCATCTCAGTAAATAGAAACTCTACTCACTCAGTTATTAATCCAAAACCTTGGTGACATCTTTGATTCTTCTATTTTTGTCAGAACCATATCTAAACTACCATTAAAATGTCTCTAGAATCTGATCATTACTCACCATCTCTACAATTATTACAATAATTGGAACCATCATTTATTTCCTGGGAAATTGAATAGTGTCCTAACTTGTCTCCTTCCTTCTATCCTCATCCCATTACAGTTTATTCTCCACACAGTAGTTACAACGCTCCTTTTAAACTGTAAGTTGAATTGTGCTAATCTCTGCTCACAACTCTCCATGACTTTCCATTTCACTCAGAGTAAAATCTTTGCTATGGCCCTCAAAGCCCAACATATAGCCTACACTGTTCTCTTCTATCATTTCACCCTTATTCAATGTGCTCTAGCCAAACTGGTTCCTTGCCTAAGGATGCCAAATACATCTCTCTTTAGGGTCTTCATACTTGCCATTTCCTCTACTTGGACCATTCTTCCCCAGATATTATGGTTCCATTCATCCCTCATTTCTTTCAGGTCTGTGCTAAAGTATCACCTAATCAGAGGCCTTTGTTAAACATCCTATATAGAATATTACCTACCATCACTCTCTATTCTCCTTACCCTACTTTACTTTTCTTCATGGAAAAAAAAAATATATATATATATACATATACACATATATACACATATATATTGATATCTATATACCTATAATATATATTTATACTTATTTGTTTATAACCTTCTTAGTAGAATGTAAGCTCCATGACAGCAGCAACTTTGTCTTTTTTATTCACTGTTGTCATCCCCTATACCTAGAACAGTATCTGGCACATATTAGGCAATAAAAAATAAATAGTTGTTGACTTAATAAATGAATCATTTAATGACAAAAAGGAACTTCTTAGAGCACAATAAACAACTTGGCCCACGCATAAACAACTTGGCCCAAAGGGTAAACATAAAAGGAGTAACTGCAAACACTGTTGCTTGGCTGTTGTAACTGATATCCACAATTCCCTTCTTCCGTAGCCACCTTTCAGCTAAGACTGGCCATATGATATAGTTCTGGCCAGTGAGATGTAGGAAGAAGTCCCTGGGGCAGGCTTCCTACTACAAATAAATAGATAAAGAGATAAAGCTTTAAGAGGAGAGCATGGCTAGATACTGGGAGGTGCCGTAGACATTTTTCAACCATGAGGATAGAAACCCACACATAAGTATTGGAAACACGAGAAGAAAAAGAGGCCGAGTCTCTGATGACAATACTGAGCTGCTGTACAAGCCCTGGACTGCCTGCCTCCAGACTTTTGATATGTGAGACAAATAAGCTCCTATTTCTTTAATCCACCTTATAATGATTGTATATATCCCTCTGTAGTCTGTAAGTTCCTGGTCACTGCAATTTATTAAATTTAGTCCTCCTACCCAAACCCCAGCAGCTGCTTCAGACATATTCACTGAACTGACTTACAGGAACTGTCCCAAAGAGTTTTCATTCTAAGACAAATGACATTGTCATAAGCAGTCAAAGAAAAAGACATACAATATGCTTATACTTATTTCTCACCCATGGGTAATCACAAAATTACAAAATTTTCAAAGCCTGAAGGACCTTAGAGATTATTTAGTGCTAAATATGTAAAATTTTTTCTACTTTAAGGTGAACACTTAAAGAAGGATTATGTATGATTTATCATTTACCTATAATTGAAATGTAAATTTATTCATAACTCACTTTCACTACAGTCCCTGCCACGTCATTAAATATCAATAAATACATATTGTCATAACCAGTGTAACTGAAGAGAATGATAGATAGGTGTTTCTATAAACCCTTTTATTCGGGTTTATAGATCTCAGATCTGATCTTTTCTAAGATATTCTTTACTTTCTTTATGGTGAAAATTGTGTACAATCTTATAAAAGCTGTGCTTTTAAAATGTTTGGTTTCTGAGGAGAAAATTGCACTTTATTAGAAAGCAAGTTTGATTATCAGTGATAACACACATCCATTCAACAAATATTTATTGAGTGCATTTTATGAGCCAGGCACAGTTACACACTTGGTATACACAGAGTAAGATACACCCTGCCTTGAAGAATGTTTCAGCTCAGCAGAAAGGAAAGACATGTAAGTGAATAAAAAAATAAGAGCAGGAGGACAGTAAACCACCGGATGGTTCTCTAACTATAGAGATTGATACTTTTTTTTTAAAATTTATTTATTATTTATTTTTATTATTTATTTTTCGCTGTGTTGGGTCTTCGTTTCTGTGCGAGGGCTTTCTCTAGATGCGGCAAGCGGGGGCCACTCTTCATCGCGATGCGCGGGCCTCTCACTATCGCGGCCTCTCCTGTTGCGGAGCACAGGCTCCAGACGCGCAGGCTCAGTAGTTGTGGCTCACGGGCCTAGTTGCTCCGTGGCATGTGGGATCTTCCCAGACCAGGGCTCGAACCCGTGTCCCCTGCACTGGCAGGCAGATTCTCAACCACTGCGCCACCAGGGAAGCCCGATACTTTTTTAAATTGGAAATTGCACACCAATTTCCACCAGCCTGGAAAAATCTTTCCTGTCTTTAAAATAATTTTGTACCTTGTTTGTATCTTTCTTATGGCACCTACCACTTTCTATCTAATGTTATAGACATTTAAATATTTGTCTTACCTATGCTAGTCTATCATAAACTCCCTGAAGGCAGAACCTATATCTTATTCATCTGTGTATCTTTTGCTATTTTTAGAGCAATGCTTTCCTTATACTTACAGTAGGTACTGAATAAATACTTGAGGTATGAATGAATAGCAAATCCTTCAAACAAAGCTAAAAGTTGGGAAGGAAGATTCAAAGTGGCGCCTCCTGTTCTGCCCTTTGCTTCTCTAGGTCCTTTCACATATTTATAAACTCTCTGCCACAAAGTGACAGATAAATAATCCAGAGTGCTAGATAAATAATCCAAACTTTGATGCTAATGGGTTAATATTGGTCCCTCACTAAACTATTTGCATGTTATCACAGGGGCTTTCTGGATATAAAATAAATTAACTGAAAGAAATGTCTCAAAGGAGGAGTATTTTAATTCTCTGGCACATTAGCAGATGTGTGTGTGTGTGTGTGTGTGTGTATGTGTGTGTTCTCAACAAGTGTTCACTGAGCACCTTCTATGTGCCAGGTGGCTTCTTCCCACTCAAGACCCACCCACGGTCACATAGTAGAAATAGCTACTTCACCAATAAAGAAGGGCTAACTTAGTTGTGTAAATATGAGAAAAACAGTATTGTTACCTTCTACACACAAGAATAAAATGATATAGATAATAGCTGCTCTTTTTAGAAATTGAAGTATAATTTACAATGTTGTGTTAGTTTCAAGTGTATAGCTAAGAATATATATATATTCTATTTCAGATTCTTTTCCATTATAGGTTATTACAAGATATTGAGTATAGTTCCCTGTGCTATACAGTAGGTCCTTGTTGTTTACCTATTTTATATACAGTACTGTGTATATGTTAACCCCAAACTCCCAATTTATCCCCCCCCCCCCCCCACTATCCCTTTTGGCAACTGTAAGTTTGTTTTCTGTGTCTGTGAGTCTATTTCTGTTCTGTAAATAAGTTTATTTGTATAATATTTTTAGATTCCACAAATAAGTGATAACATATGATATCTGTTTTTGTCTGGCTTATTTCACTTAGTACAATCATCTCTTGGTCCATCCATGTTGCTGCAAATGGCATTATTTCATTCTTTTTTATGGCTGAATAGTATTCCATGTATGTGTGTGTGTGTATATATATATATATACACACACAACATCTTCTTTATCCATTCATCTGTCGATGAACATTTAGGTTGCTTCCATGTCTTTGCTATTGTAAACAGTGCTGCAGTGAACACTGGAGCACATGTATCTTTTTGAATTAGAGTTTTCTCTGGATATACACCCAGAAGTGGGATTGCAGGATCACATGGTAACTCTTATTTTTAGTTTTTTAAGGAACTTCCATACTGTTCTCCACAGTGGCTGCACCAATTTACATTCCTACCAAGAGTGTAGCTGGGTTCCTTTTTCTCCATACCCTCTCCAGCATTTATTATTGGTAGGCTTTTTAATGATGGCCATTCTGACTGGTGTGAGGTAATACCTCATTGTAGTTTTGATTTGCATTTTTCTAATAATTAATAGCTGCTCTTTTTATGTAAATAGAATTATCATATAACATTAACATACCTAGTTCTGTTGTATCCCTCACCACATGTAGGATGACTATGTGACCATGTAAGATTCCATTTAACAAAAGACTGTAGCTAAAATAAGTTTGAAAACCATTGATCTAGGTGATGCAGTACTCTCACTTTCAGATCAAAAGTGGATAAGCCATGCTTGAGGGACAGCACCAGGGACACACACACAGAGCCACTGGCAGCTGGAGGCACAGGCTGAGGATGCACAGCACTCACATGTATAGCTCAGGGGCTCTTATGCAGGCCTCCCATGGGCTGGCATGGGGAGGCCCATTTTTAGAAGGCATACATTTCCAAAATAAATCTCATAAGCAAATAGTTATGTTTCCTTCTTTTGTTTCCATTAAAAAAAAAATTCAACTATTTTTTGATGTTGACACCAGTGACTGACAAGAAGCTTTAAAATGAAAGCTTCACAAAATTTAAGAATAGTTGTCTCTGACTTCTCCTATTTTGCAAGTTAAAACCCCAAAGCACTTCTAACAGTCCTGGGCCACTGAAGAACTGACTCAGACAGGAAAACGCACCATGAAATGTTCTCCCCCACACCCCAGCCCTCTTCTTGATTCTGAGCTCAGCATAGAAATCTGATAGAAGAGAAAAAAATTGGGGAAAAATAGTATGCACTTTTGTCTCTGAAGGCCAGATGAGTTATAGCCTAGCAGCCAGTTTTCATTGAGTGGTCCATAAAATCCATTTACAAAGAAGTAGGAAAGGAAGGAAAGAATAATTTTTAAAAAGTAAGAAGGTTATAACAAAAGGAAGTTAGGGTTTTGGACAGAGAAAATATCCAAAATTTGGATACAGTTTTTCCTATAAAGCAAAAGCTATTTCCCGGCCACAAACATATTCTGATAACTACCTTACAAATGAATACCAACAGTCACAAAGATAATCTGTGACGGTACTAGCTCCATTCAATTTAGGTAAACTACTGGGTTGGCCAAAAAGTTCCTTTGGTTTTTACGTAAAAATAAAAGACATACTTTTCATTTTCACCAAGAACTTTATTGAACTACATATTCACTGTTTTGTTCCACAACCCTCTGCCATTATTCAGGCAACTTCATAATTCCTTCGTCCCAAAACTTTTTATCTTTTTGAGCAAAGAACTGTTCCAGGTGCCTTTTACAGTCTTCCAGAGAATTGAAATATTTCTCATTAAGAGAATTTTGTAAAGACCAAAATAAATGGAAATCTGAAGGTGTAATGTCTGGTGAATACAGCAGATGAATCAGAACTTCCCAGCCAAGCTCTAACAGTTTTTTCCCGGTCATCAAAGAAACATGTGGTCTTGTGTTATCCTGATGGAAGATTATGCATTTTCTGTTGACTAATTCTGGACGCTTTTCGTCGAGTGCTGCTTTCAGTGGGTCTAACTGGGAGCAGTACTTGTTGGAATTAATCATTAGGTTTTCCGGGAAAAGCTCATAATAGAGGACTCCCACCATATACACAACATCTCCTTCTTCGGATGAAGACTGGCCTTTGGTGTGGTTGGTGGTGGTTCATTTAACTTGCCCCACAATCTCTTCCATTACACATTATTGAACAGTATCCACTTTTCATAGCCTGTCACAATTTGTTTTAAAAATGAAATGTTTTTGCTACGTTTAAGTAGAGAATTGAGTGAGGAAATACGGCCAAGAAGGTGTTATTTGCTTAATTTACGTGGAACCCAAACATCAAAGCGATTAACATAACCAAGTTTGTGCAAATGATTTTCAATGCTTGATTTGGATATTTTGAGTATGTCGGCTATCTCCCACATGGTATAATGTTGATTGTTCTCAATGAAAGTCTCGATTTGATCGCTATCAAGTTCAAGTGGTCTACCCAACCGTGGAGCATTGTCCAGCGAGAAATCTCCAGTGCAAAACTTCTCAAACCACTTTTGACATGTTCCATCAGTCACAGCACCTTCTCCATACACTGCACAAATCTTTTTTTTTGGTTTCAGTTGCGTTTTTACCTTTCTTGAAATAAAAAAGCCTAATATGCTGAAAATGTTGTTTTCTTCCATCTTCAATATTAAAATGGCTACACAAAAATTCACTAATTTTGGTAAGTCTTTTTTTAAATGCATGCTGATAACGACAGCTGTCACAATACAATCTAACAAAATTGTTTCAAATGAAGTTAAAGACAACTAAGCCCTACTAGAGCCATCTTATGGAAAAAACCAAACTAACCTTTTGGTCAGCCCAATATAAAACAAAACAAAACAAACATATGGAAATATGTGTCCTACTGAGAAGATTATTGTGTTCAAAGAAATATTTACTTAAACTTATAATAGTTTTTAAAAATATATCTTTATTGAAGTATAACTGCTTCACAATACTGTGTTAGTTTCTACTGCACAACAAAGCAAATCAGCCATATGCGTACACAAGGCCCCGTATCCCCTCCCTCTTGAGCCTCCCTCCCATCGTCCCTATCCCACCCCTCTAGGTCATCGCAAAGCATTGAGCCAATCTCCCTGTGCTATGCTGCTGCTCCCCACCAGCCAACTATTTTACATTTGGTAGTGTATATATGTCGATACTACTCTCACTTCGCCTCAGCTTCGCCCTCCCACCCCATGTCCTCAAGTCCATTTTCTATGTCTACCTCTACTGCTGCCCTGCAACTAAGTTCGTCGGTACTATTTTTTTTTTTTTAGATTCCATATATATGTGTTAACATACGGTATTTATTTTCCTCTTTCTGACTTACTAAACTCCGTATGACAGACCCTAGGTCCATCCACCTCACTACAAATAACTCAATTTCCTTTCCTTTTATGGCTGAGTAATATTCCATTGTATATATGCACCACATCTTCTTTATCCATTCTTCTGTCAATGGACATTTAGATTGGTTCCATGTCCTGGCTATTGTAAATAGTGCTGCAGTGAACATTGTGGTACACGTCTCTTTTTGAATTATGGTTTTCTCAGTGTATATGCCCAGTAGTGGGATTGCTGGGTCATACGGTAGTTCTATTTTTAGTTTTTTAAGGAACCTCCATACTGTTTTCCATAGTGGTTGTATCAATTTACTTTCCCACCAACAGTGCAGGGGGGTTCGCTTTTCACCACACCCTTTCCAGCATTTACTGTTTGTAGATTTTTTGATAATGGCCATTCTGACTGGCATGAGGTGATACCTCATTGTAGTTTTGATTTGCATTTCTCTAATAATTAGTGACGTGGAGCATCTTTTCATGTGTCTCTTCGCCACCTGTATGTCTTCCTTGGTGAAAAGTCTATTTAGTTCTTCTGCCCATTTTTTAACTGGATTGTTTGTTTTTTTGATATTGAGCTCCATGAGCTGTTTGAATATTTTGGAGATTAATCCTTTGTCTGTTGTTTCATTTGCAAATATTTTCTCCCATTCTGAGGGTTGCCTTTTTGTCTTGTTTATGGTTTCCTTTGCTGTGCAAAAGCTTTTTATTAAGTTCCATTTGTTTATTTTTGTGTTTATTTCTGTTACTCTAGGAGGTGGGTCAAAAAAGATCTTGCTGTGGTTTATGTCAAAGAGTGTTTTTCCTATGTTTTCCACTAAGAGTTTTATAGTGTCTGGTCTTTCATTTAAGTCTGTAATCCATTTGGAGTTTATTTTTGTGTATGGTGTTAGATAGTGTTCTAATTTCATTCTTTTACATGTAGCTGTCCAGTTTTCCCAGCACCACTTATTGAGGAGGCTGTCCTTTCTCCACTGTATGTTCTGTCTCCTTTGTCGTAAATTAGGTGCCCATATGTGCGTGGGTTTATCTCTGGGCATTCGATTCTGTACCATTGATCTATATTTCTGTTTTTGTGCCAGTACCATAGTGTCTTGATTACTGTAGCTTTGTGGTATAGTTTGAAGTCAGGGAGCCTGATTCCTCCAACTCCATTTTTCTTTCTCAAGATTCCTTTGGCTATTCGGGGTCTTTTGTGTTTCCCTATGAATTGTAAAATTTTTTGTTCTAAAACTGTGAAGAATGCCATTGGTAGTTTGAAAGGATTGCATTGAACCTGTAGATTGCTTTGGGTAGTATAGTCATTTTCACAGTATTGATTCTTCCAATCCAAGAACATGGTATATTTCTCCATCTGTTTATGTCATCTTTGATTTCTTTCATCAGTGTTTATAGTTTTGAGTACAAGTCTTTCACCTCCTTAGGCAGCTTTATTCCTAGGTATTTTATTCTTTTTGTTGCAATGGTAAATGGGAGTGTTTCCTTAATTTCTTTCTGATTTTTTGTGGTTGGTGTATAGGAATGCCAGAGATTTCTGTGCATTAATTTTGTATCCTGCAACCTTACCAAATTCACTCATTAGTCCTAGTAGTTTTCGGGTGGCATCTTTTGGAATGTCTATCATCGGCAAACACTGAAAATTTTACTTCTTTTTTTCCAATGTGTATTCCTTTTACTGCTTTTTCTTCTCTGATTGCTATGGCTATGACTTCCAAAACTATGTTGAATAAGAGTGGTAAGAGTGGACATCCTTGTCTTGTTGCTGATATTAACGGAAACGCTTTCAGTTTTTCACAATTGAGTATGTTGCTTGCTGTAGGTTTGTCATATATGGCCTTTATTATTTTGAGGTAGGTTTCCTCTATGCCCATTTTCTGGAGTGTTTTTATCATAAATGGGTGTTGAATTTTGTCAAAAGCTTTTTCTGAATCTATTGAGATGATCTTTTTTTTTTAAACCTTTTTTTAAAATTAATTAATTAATTAATATTTATTTTTGGCTCTGTTGGGTCTTCATTTCTGTGCGAGGGCTTTCTCCAGTTGCAGCGAGCGGGAGCCACTCCTCATTGTGGTGTGCGGGCCTCTCACCGTTGCGGCCTCTCCCATTGCAGAGCACAGGCTCCAGACACACAGGCTCAGCAGCTGTGGCTCACGGGCCCAGTCGCTCTGCGGCATGTGGGATCTTCCCAGACCAGGGCTCGAACCCATGTCCCCTGCATTGGCAGGCAGACTCTCAACCACTGCGCCACCAGGGAAGCCCGATCATATGGTTTTTATTCCCTAATTTGTTAATGTGGTGTATCACATTGATTGATTTGTGTATATTGAAGAATCCTTGCATCCCTGGGATAAAGCCCACTTGATCATGGTGTATGATTCTTTTAATGTGTTGTTGGATTCTGTTTGCTAGTATTTTGTTCACGATTTTTGCATCTATGTTCATCAGTGATATTGTTCTATAATTTTCTTTTTTTGTGATATCTTTTTCTGGTTTTGGTATCATGGTGATGGTGGCTTCACAGAATGAATTTGGGAGTGTTTCTCCCTCTGCAATTTTTTGGAAGAGTTTGAGAAGGATTGGTGTTAGCTCTTCTCTAAATGTTTGATAGAATTCTCCTGTGAAGCCATCTGGTCCTGGACTTTTGTTTGTTGGACGATTTTTAATTATGGTTTCAATTTCAGTGCTTGTGATAGGTCTGTTTATATTTTCTAATTCTTCCTGGTTCGGTCTTGGAGAATTGTACCTTTCCAAGAATTTGTCCATTTTTTCATGGTTGTCCATTTTATTGGCATATAGTTGTTTGTAGTAGTTTCTTATAATCCTCTGTATTTCTGCAGTGTCAATTGTGATTGTTCCTTTTTCATTTCTAATTTTATTGATTTGTGTCCTCTCCATTTTTTTTCTTTTCTTTTTTTTAACATTTTTATTGGAGTACAACTGCTTTACAGTGGTGTGCTAGTTTCTCTCCCTTTTATCTTGATGAATCTGGCTAAGGGTTTATCAATTTTGTTTATCTTCTCAAAGGACCAGCTTTTAGTTTTATTGACCTTGCTATTGTTTTCTTCGTTTCTATTTCATTTATTTCTGCTCTGATCTTTATGATTTCTTTCCTTCTACTGACTTTGGGTTTTCTTTGTTCTTTTTTCTCTAGTTGTTTTAAGTGTAGGATTAGATTATTTGAGATTTTTCTTGTTTCTTGAGGTGAGATTGTATTGCTATAAACTTCCCTCTTAGAACTGCTTTTGCTGTGTCCCATAGGTTTTGGGTGGTGGTGTTTCCACTGTCATTTGTTTCTATGTATTTTAAAATTTCTTCTTTGATTTCTTCAGTGATCTCTTGGTTATTTAGTAGTGCACTGTATAGCCTCCATGTATTTGTGTTTTTTACAGTTTTTTTCCTATAATTGATTTCCAATCACATAGCACTGTGGTCAGAAAAGATGCTTGATATGACTTCAATTTTCTTAAATTTTCTGAGGCTTGATTTGTGACCCAAGATGTGATCTATCCTACAGTATGTTCCATGTGCACTTGAGAAGAAAGTGTATTCTGCCACTTTTGGATGGAATGTTCTAGAAATATCAATTAGATCTATTTGGTCTATTGTGTCATTTAAAGCTTGTGTTTCCTCATTTATTTTCTGTTTGGATGATCTGTCCATTGGTGTAAGTGGGGTGCTAAAGTCCCCTACTATAATTGTGTTACTATCGATTTCTCCTTTCATGGTTGTTAGCATTTGCCTTATGTATTGAGGTGCTCCTATGTTGGGTGCATAAACACTTATAATTGCTGTATCTTCTTGGATTGATCCTTTGATCATTATGTAGTGTCCTTCCTTATCTCTTGTAACAGTCTTTATTTTAAAGTCTATTTTATCTGATACGAGTATTGCTACTCCAGCTTTTTTTTTGATTTCCATTTGCATGGAATACTTTTTCCATCCCCTCATCTTCAGTCTGTATGTGTCAGTAGGTCTGAAGTGGGTCTCCTGTAGACAGCACATATATGGGTCTTGTTTTTGCATTCAGCCAGTCTGTGTCTTTTGGTTGGGGCACTTAATCCATTTACATTCAAGGTTATTATTGATATGTATGTTCCTATTACCATTTTCTTAATTGCTTTGGGTTTGTTTTTGTGGGTCTTTTTCTTCTCTTGTGTTTCCTGCTTAGAGAAGTTTCTTTAGCATTTGTTGTAAAGCTGGTTTGGTGGTGCTGAATTCTCTTAGCTTTTCCTTGTCTGAAAAGCTTTAGACTTCCCCACTGAATCTGAATGAGATCCTTGCTGGGTAGAGTCATCTTGGTTGTAGGTTTTTCTCTTTCATCACTTTAAGCATATCGTGCCACTCCCTTGTGGCCTGCAGAGTTTCCGCTGTAAAATCAGCTGATAACTTTATGGGGATTCCTTTGTATGTTATTTTTTGTTCTTCCCTTGCTGCTTTTAATAATTTTTCTTTGAATTTAATTTGTTAGTTTGATTAATATGTGTCTTGGTGTGTTTTTTTCTAGGGTTTATCCTGTATGGGACTCTCTGTGCTTCCTGGACTTGGGTGACTACTTCCTTTCCCATGTTAGGAAGTTTTCCACTATCATCTCTTCATATATTTTCTCAGACTCTTTTTCTCTTCTTCTTCTGGGACCCCTATAATTTGAATGTTGGTGCATTTAATGTTGTCCCAGATATCTGTGAGGCTGTCCTCATTTCTTTTCCTTCTTTTTTCTTTATTCTGCTCCTTGGCAGTTATTTCTACTATTTTGTCTTACAGCTCACTTATTCATTCTTCTGCCTTATTGTTGATTCCTCCTAGTGCATTTTTCATTTCAGTTATTGTGTTGTTCATCTCTGTTACTTTGTTCTTTAGTTCTTCTAGATCTTTGTTAAACATTTCTTGTAATTTTCTCAATCTGGGCCTCCATTCTACTTCCAAGATTCTGATCATCTTTACTATCATTACTCTGAATTATTTTTCAGGTAGATTGCCTATTTCCTCTTCATTTATTTGGCCTTGGTGGTTTTTACCTTGCTCCTTCATCTGTGACATATTTTTTGCCGTCTCTTTTTTTTTTTTTTTTTTTTAATGAGTGGGATTGTGTTCCTGTCTTTCTGGTTGTTTGGCCTGAGGCTTCCAACACTGGAGTTTGTAGGCTATTGGGTAGAGCTGGGTCTTGGTGGTGAGATGAGGAACTCCATGAGATGTCACTCTGATGAATATTCCCGGAGGTCTGAGGTTCTCTGTTAGTCCAGTGGTTCGGACTCAGAGCTCCCACTGCAGGAGCTTCCACCTGACCCCGGGCTCGTGAGCCAAGATCCCGCAAGCCACTGGTTCACTTTGGGGTTCCTCCCATCTCCTTGGGCATCAGAGTCCCCCACCAGCAGTGAGCAGGCGCCCTAGTTGTGGGGGGACGCTCTAGATAATTTTCTGATGTGTTCGTGGGGGGAGGTGAGCTCCATGTCCTCCTACTCCACCATCTTGAGCTGATCAAATCTAAACTTATAACAGTTTAGCTGGTGATGTATGGTAATGATAATTTGTAGGTAGACTGGCTACTTTGAGAAAAATAAACTACAAAGTACTTTAGGATATGGGATCCTTATATATGGGAGTAGGGGTGGTGATGGGGAATGGAAGTCTAGACATATTCCCTACTCATAGATGTCCAACCTAAGCAAAGAGTAACAGGCTGAATTATTATAACATCTAAATTGACAGCATTCTTATATGATGGGTTTAATTTTCTGAAGTAGATTTTCAGGATTAAAGCAATTCTAAATTAGCCACAGATTGATGATCTAGAGGTTTCTCTAATAAGTCTAGGTTTCCATTAGTAAAACTTGTTCTTTTTATTTTCTCGTGTTTAGGTCCAGACATGGGGTTGATTATATGTGAGTTCAGAATCTTTGCAGGTAAGGTACTCAAAATATTATTGAGATTTCCTATCTTCCATGCAGCATTTATAATCACTAAAAAGACTATATATGATGTTCACTCAGGATTGCCATCATCAAAGACATATTTAAATACTAATGGCAATGTCTATGATGTACAAGGCCTTCAAAGGGACAAAAAAGTACAAATGGATTCCTTTCTACTGAGTAAACCAGGGATCTTTGTTATATAGCAGTAACCCTTTTCTTATGGCATGGCCATCTTAAATGAAGCTGTTCATACCAATGGAATGACTTTTTCCCACTTCAAATGCATCCTTTTTAACCTGCCAATTCTTAATATACAATGTTTCATCTTGGCTTGAAAATCCATTCTTTAAATTAGAAGTAAATGAAGATTGAGAGAATCAAAGAAAAAAAACATAAATGAAGAAAAGATGCTTTCAGGTGACAGAGTATAATAGAAACAAGATGTTCATGCAGGTTCTTCTTGATTGAATTCAAAACCTCAAGAGAAAACTTTATTCTTCAAAACAATCAGTAAAAGAGTTCTCCAAACTACTTAAAGTGTAAATCATTATTCATTCCTTAGATACAGAAAATCTCACGGGAGAGACCTGGTCTGCCCTATTAATATTACTGCCTCTATTTCCCGTTGTATTTGCAGCTTAAATTTCTTATATTTCTACTTCCTGGATCTTTCTGAACACAAACCATCGAAGACAATGAATAACTTTCCTAGGAAGCTTAAAAAGCAAAGGTGATAGTAATTTATTCAGGTTAAATAGCTAGGGCCTTTGGTAATTCAAAGAATGTGTGGTTCAGATATACAAAGAATTTAGTCTTTCATATAAACCTCAAATTAAGAGAAATCATGTCCAAAGCTCTAGGGAAACATTGGCAATAGTAGCATTTGTAGGCTCGGGTCTACAGGGCACTTTGTATATCTGAAAATAATTTCTTATATTGTTTTCAATTTAATAGCCTTTTTCTACTTGATTATTCAATGTTTTACTACTTGTTTTTTCAAGATAATGAATAATATATCTGACAAACCCTAAAAACCATGGCTGAGGGGATTGTGTTATTAGGATACTAACAGATAATACAATCAATTTAATAAAATAAAAATTAAAATCCATGAGCATATACTAATAAAGTAATGATTAAATAAAATTCTTCATTATAGCAGAATGTCAACTGATAAATGAAAAGAAGGAATTAGAAAGTCACCACTTGGCAACTATCATAGTAATAATTGGTTCATGCAAAAATCATCAATGGAACTAGAAGCTGAAAAACCTCAAGAAAAACAACATATTTATATAGTCTCAACATATATCCCCACAAGATTCTTATTAACCACAATAGTAATTTTACAGTGGAGAAATCTGACAGACACCACTTTAACCAAATGATCAAAGTTAATACCACTAGTAATGCGACAAAATGATATCATGAAATTCCTAATATAATGTACTAAGAAGGACACAAAATCACATATGAGGTATTACTGTCAAAAATGCATAACCTGAATCAAATCATCAGGAAACATCAGAAAAGTCTAAATTTGAGGGATAGCCTACAAAATAACTCTCTTATACTCTTCAAAAATGTCAAGGTCATGAAAGAGAAAGAAAAATTGAAGAATTGTTCCAGATAAAAGAGCCTAAAGACACATGATATCTAAAAGTTATGAATGATTCTGGATTGGATCCCAGATCAGAAGAAGAGAATGTTTTTTCCCTTTGGCTATAAAGAACATTATTAGAAAAATTGGCAAAATGTAATTCGAATAAGATTACATAATAGCATTATGGCAAGGTTCATTTCCTGATTTTGATAATTGTACTGTGGTTAGGTAAGAATATATTTTTTTCTTTTTTCTTTATTTTCTTCTTTTTTTTTTTTAAAAAAGGAAATATACATTTGAAGTATTAAGGGGTAAAAGGCATCATGTCTGCAATTTACTCATAAGCAGTTCAGGAAAATACGTATATTAATATGTAGAGAGAAATGATAAAGCAAATGTGGCAAAATGCTAACACTTGGGGGAATTTGGGTGAAAGATATACAGGAACTGTCTGTACTATTCTTGTAGCTTTTCTGAAGTTTGAAATCATTTCAAAATAAAAAAAATTAAAGAAGCTTTTTTCAATAGTCCCTTCTTTATGAAGCAATGCATGACCATTCTATTTTTTTCTGCAGAGGCACTAGAAAATACTATATCACAGGATTCTCATTGCATATTGTATTTACTACATATCTTACAGTAATTATACTTTGTAATATACATGTCTGTTTTCTTAACTAGATTAACAGCTCTTTGAGAAAGGAAAACATGTTTTAAGTCAAGGCCCAACAATATTGTGCACACAGCGGTCACATAGAAAATTTTTGATGAATGAGTTTCTAAATGCTTGATTTCAATCAGTCTAGAATACATAGATTGCCAAAGAAGATGGGCTGTAGAGATATATACATATTCTATTCTATATATATATATATTCTATATACATATAGAATATATATGGTATTCTAGAGTTTTAAATACAATTTCAAACTCTATACTGGTCATTAATTTCAATGTTCTTTTTATTAGAACTGCCCCCCTTTTAAAGACAACTGCAAACATTTGTTAACAATGAAGTGAAAACTAGGTATTCCTTCCTTTTCTCTACCTTTTTGTTAAAAAGTAGTGAGTCACTGTGGTAGGGAAAAGAAAAAGGAGAATAAGAAATATGATAATTATCACTTTTAGCTAAGGTCAAATAATCAGGGAAATGGAAAATTAGCTTTGTTCAATGCATGTACTACTTAGCTTGAAGATTAAATGATAACATTGTAAGCAACACTGTAAATAAATCCTTACAGGTTCTTTTTGAGATCAAGAAGTTTATCTACAGAAAAATTATAAGTCCAAAAGGAGGAAAAAGTAATTCATTTCCCACGGTCAAGTATGAACTGTCTTGGCAGCTGTCTTCCTTTGGCTTTTAATTTAAATTTGTCACATCAGGTAAGTTAAATATACAAAACTAAAAGTAAATAGGTAAAAGAACTGACAGAACAGTGTAAAAAGAGATGAAGTGAAAAAAATGGTATTAGAAGATATAATGATTAAAGAGAACAGCTAAAGTAACTCTAAAAAAGGATAAAATTATTTAAAAAAACTTTAAGTGTAGGAATCAAGTGCCAATATTCCTAACAAAGGAAGCAAAGTCTTTTTTTTTTTTTTTTTAATTTATTTATTTTTGGCTGTGTTGGGTCTCCGGTTCGTGCGAGGGCTTTCTCTAGTTGCTGCAAGCGGGGGCCACTCTTCATCGCGGTGCGGGGACCGCTCTTCATCGCGGTGCGCGGGCCTTTCGCTATCGCGGCCCCTCCCGTTGCGGGGCACAGGCTCCAGACGCGCAGGCTCAGTAGTTGTGGCTCACGGGCCCAGCTGCTCCGCGGCATGTGGGATCTTCCCAGACCAGGGCTCGAACCCGTGTCCCCTACATTAGCAGGCAGATTCTCAACCACTGCGCCACCAGGGAAGCCCGGAAGCAAAGTCTTTTGAGTTGAGGTGGCGTCAGATGATCAACAGTAGTTTTTCATGACTGTCTTTATAGGGCTGGATTTCACAACGAGGTATTCTTAAGGATGAGGGCTCTTGAGGAAGGTCTCAAATTGGGATCCCTGGGTTCTTGCCCTTACTAGCAGCGCTAGGGCTTTATATACATTAAGAATTGTGGGTATTGGTTGTAGCCATTATGGCAAAAGACCAGCTTTCAAACACAATCTTCCCCTTTTCTGCCCCCATCTTTCTTCAGATCTTTCTCTTTGCTTACACTATTGCTAATTACCTTTTGCTTCGCTGTTATCCTGGTTCAGGAATATAAACCTCAGAGCTTGGTTTATATTTCCTTGGTTCATTCCTGTCCTGCTATCTGATTTCTGGTTTGGTGCACTTTGGGTCTCTGAACTCTAGCTGCCTTTGTTAGGCTGCTAGGACCCCCTTTTTAACCTTCAGTAGTCAAAAAAGCTGACTGAGAATTCTCTTATTCCCCAAACAGGCTGTCAAGATACAGTTTCAGATATACATATATATCACGGTCTTTAGGCAAGTAGTAGATGTTAATTTGTATGGCTGAGAAAGGAAATCTTAGAACAGGTGATCATAGAGAATGAAGCAAATGTGAAGACTGAGTTAGTGCCATTGGTGAAAACAAATCTAGTTTTTAAGGTAGTTTGCACAATATGTAGATAAAAACTGTAGTTTATATTTATTGGGCACTTGACATGATCTAAGTCTTTCCATAGGCCTAAAAAGTAGGGTTAATTCACTACTAATTCTGCTGATATAAATGCTGTAGATTAAAAAAAAGTATGAATCATAGTATGACTGTAACTGTAGAAATAAAGTACAATCCAAGGTATATACTGGAAGAAAATAATTATATGTGTTAGTAGTTGTTATGTTTAAGTAGTAGGATGAGAGTGATTTTTTCCCCTACTTTTATTATTCAGATTCTTGACTGATTCTACAATACTCAAAAATATTTAATAAATGCTTTTTAATTTGAAATTATTATTTTCTTGGTCAAACCTAGTCAATATCTTCCAAACTCATGGTCCAAATTCTAGGGTTCTAGGGAAATTTTTCAACAGCATCTGATTTAATTGTACTTTTAACTATTAAAAGCTTCCTACTGGTCTAGGGATAAAGTTCAGGCTGCCTAGAGTAATATGTTAGGCCTTTCATGATCTGTTCTTTCTCTTCAACTTCATCTCTCTTTGCTCTTACACATACCCTTCTTCTAGCTATAGCAAACAATAATTTCTAGTACACAGCATGATTTTGTCACACATCTGAAACAACTGTCCTTCTTCTTGCAGTCCAACTAGCAAATACTTGCTTATTTTTTAAGACTATGAAGATAAGGTATGGGTTATATCAATATATGGTATTCTAATTCTTATGTTGCTCAAGTTAGAAATTGGGGGTCATTCTTGACTTCCTTAACTTCCACATACAATTTCTAATCCTGTCAATTGTGATTCCTTAATATTTCAAAAATCCTGCTTTATTTTTCTATTACTATTGCTTTCATTCAAACTCTCATCAGATTCCTGGTTCTGATCTCACCCTGACTCAATTTGTTCTCCACACAGTAGTAGACATTATTTCAAAAGCTCAAACTTGATCTTGTCATTTCCATGTTTAAATTCCTTTATTGGTCTTTGCAATAAGGTCCAAACCCATTAGGATGGCAATTAGGTTGTCTGTCTGCAAAAATTATATGGCCAATTGGAGGTCATGATCTGGTAACTTCTTCAGCCTCTTTTTTCCCTCATTCCCTTCTTCCTCCTCCTCAAACCATACCTCCTCCTCTATCTGCATGTCAAACTGCCTGGACCATGGTAGCCTCTCCATAAATGTTAAACACTTGCATTAATATTATTTTTTATAGAGCCATCAACTGAGATAAATAGCCTTAAATTCAGGTAGGGAGAACAGTTTGAATAAAGCCGCTCCATCTGTTCCTCCTCATCACTGTCACTCTTCTCTACCCTGCTCTGTGCCTTCAAGGAGCTGGTGTTTATGAATAGGACCAATGGCCTCCCTGTCCCTGTGTCTTCTGCTTGAGTTCAGCCAATGGGAAGTACTGGCAGGAGAGTGGTGAGCAGGAGAAGAGTACAGAACTAAGGTATTTCTTCCCCTTGGCCTCCTGTTAGTGGGAGCTGAGACCAGAATAGTAACTAAGACCAGACTGTGGAGGCCTCTGAATGCGAGGCTTTGGAGTTTGAACTTTATCATGTAAGCCGATGGAAAACCATTTACATAACTTTATCATGTAAGCCAATATTTTAAAGTTTTTAAGCATGGGTGTGATGCCCATAAAGATTTCTTGTAGAAAACAAATTCTACCACAGAGAGGTTAAAAGATTAGCTCAAAGTCAAATGTCTTAATAGACAGTAGGTCAAGATGAAAAGACCAAATTCCCAGATTTTGTCTGGTGTGCTTCCTCCTATCTTACACTAGGGGAACTTTCTTTGGTTCAACTTCATTTACTAAATATAAATTGAATACTCTCTCTATATAAGGCTGTTTATTAAACATTAGGGAGTGATGTTAAGGTAAATTAGATGGGATTCCAATTTCCATAATTTCATGGAACACACAAATCAGGCTGTGTTTTAAGGAAAAAGTAAAAAAAAAAACAACCTGTAAATACTTATGTTTTAATGTAAAAGCAAAATACTATGTATGATAACACAGAAAAGGGAATAATTAATTCTGATGGAACAACCTGCAAAACTTCATAGAGGTGGTAACAATTGCTTTGAGCTTTAAACAATAAGAAAAAGGTAGGAACATTTGAAACAGAATGAACAAAAAAAGAGAGAGAGAATTCTCATTTTAGAGAATGAGAAATTGTGTAATGAGGTTAGAGGTTGGATGGAGAGGATGAAATATAAGATATAAACTGGTTAATTCAGTTAGGACAAATTTTGAAGATGCTTAGAGTACTGTGGAAAATGGAGAACTATTAAAGACTTTTTACAGTAAAGTGATACATAAAAATGTAATTCTTGACTGATGGTAAATTGTAAGGAAGAGAGACTATAGACAGGCAGAGCAGTTAGTATGCTACTGCAATCCTAAAGCTAAAAGACAATGAAGGCCAGAATACAACAGAAATTGGATAAAGGATATTTAGAAGAGCCGTAACAAAGGGTTCTATGAGTGATTGTGCTTTGGGAAGGAGAAGGTAAATATTATGGTGAAATTTCAAGTTTGGTTATTAGGGTGGGTGAGAGTATCATTAACTAAGAGAGCAATATAGAAACAATTTGGATGGAAGGGTACTGAATTTGGTTACTGATGAGGGAAATGTGAGATGCCAGCAGGACATCAAGGGGTGATTCCAGTATGCAACAGCAAGGAGTGTCTGGAGTTTGGGAGAGAAGGTAGGTCTATATTTAAGCATTAATAGTATACACCTAGTAAATCCAATAATATACACTTCTTTCTTTTTTACACTCAACAATTTATAAGTGTACAGTATAGTCTTGTTAGCTGTATGCACATTGTGTACAACAGATCTCTAGAACAGTTTCATCTTGTGTGACTGGAACTCTGTACTTATGGAACAATGATGCCCCATATTTCCTCCTTCCTCCAGCCCCTGGCAACCACCACTCTGCTTTGTTTATATGAGTTGATTACTTTAGATATCTTAGATAAGTCTAATCATGCAGTATTTGCCTTTTTGTGACTGGCTTTTTTCATTTAGCATAATGACTGAAGGTTCATTTGTGTGGTAGCATACGACAGATTTCCTTGTCGTTAAAGGCTAAATAATATTCCATTGTATGTATATATTCATTCCTCTGTTGATGAACATTTAGGTTGCTTCCACATCCTGTCTATTGTGAATAATGCTGCAATGAACATGGATGTGCAAATATCTCTTTGAGATCTTTTTAAAAAAAATTTATTTATTTATTTATTTTGGGCTGCACTGGGTCTTCATTGCAACATGCGGGTTTTCTCTAGTTGCGGTGAGTGGGGGCTACTCTTTGTTGCGGTGTGTGGGCTTCTCACTGCTCTGGCTTCTCTTGCTGCAGAGCACGGGCTCTAGGTGTGCGGACTTCAGTAGCTGTGGCATGCGGGCTTCAGTAGCTGTGGTGCATGGGCTTCGTTGCTCCGTGGCATGTGGGCTCTTCCTGGACCAGGGCTTGAACCTGTGTCCCCTGCATTAGCAGGCGGATTCATAACCACTGCGCCACCAGGGAAGCCCCAAGATCTTGTTTTTAATTCTTTTTGATTATTTATTTGGAAGTGAGACTGCTAGATCATATGGTAGTTTTAATGTTAACTTTTGGAGGAACCTCTTTACAGTTTTCCATAGTAGCTGCACCATTTTACAATCCCACCAGCAGTACACAAGGGTTCTGATTTCTCCACATCCTCACCAACACTTGTAATTTCTGTTGTTTTGATAGTGGTCATCCTAATAGGTGTGGTTTTGATTTGCATTTTCCTTATAATTAGTGATGTTGAGCATCTTTTCATATGCTTGTATATCTTCTTTGGAGAAATGTCTCTTCAAGTCCTTTGCCCATTTTTTAACAATTTTTATTGTTGTTCTTACTGAGTTGCAAGAATTCTTTCTGTATTCTGGAAATTAACTCCTTATCTGATATATGGTGTGCAAATATTTTGTTCCATACTATAGGTTGCCTTTTCACTCTACTGATTGTGTCCTTTGCTGTGTAGAAGTTTTAAAGTTTGATGTAGTGCCATTTGTCTATTTTTGCTTTTGTTGCCAGTGCTTTTGTGTTACATCCAGGAAATCATTACCCATTCCAGTCTTGAGGCTTTCCCCTTATGTTTTCTTCTAGGAGTTTTATAGCTTCAGGTCTTACCTTTAGGTCTTTGAGACATTTTGTGTTAATTTTTGTATATGGTATAAGATAAGAGTCAATCTTCATTCTTTTGCATCAAGTTTTCCCAACATCATTTGTTGAAGAGACTGTCCTTTTCCCATTGTGTAGTTTTGGCACCTTTGTCAAAAATCATTTGACCATATATGCAAGGGTTTGGTTTGTTCTTTATTTCTAGTCCCTTAATTTGTCCAGTTAGGTTACTGACTTGAGACTTTTCTTCTTCTATAATGTAGGTTTTACTGCTATAAACTTTCCTGTTATTACTGCTTTTCCTGCATCCCATAAGTTTTGGTGTTTTGTTTTCATTTTCATTAGTCTCAAGATATTTTCTAATTTCCTTGTGATTTCTTCTTTGACTCATTGGTTGCTCAAGAGTTTAACTTTCACAAATTTGTGAATTTTCAAACTTTCCTATTCTTAGTTGGAATATTTTGAGCTTCTTGAATTTCAAATTCCATTTCTTTCCTCAGCTTTGGGAAGTTTTCAGCCATTATTTTGTCAAATAAGCTCTACGTCCCTTTCTCTCCCTTCTCTCCTTCTGAGACTCCCATGATACATATATTAATCTGCTTGATGTAGTCCTATAAATCCCTTAGGCTTTCTTCACTTGTCTTCATTTTTTCCTTTTTGCTCTTCTGACTTGATAATTTTAAATGATCTTTCTTCAATTTCTTTCTTCTGCCTGATTAAGTCTGCTATTGAATGCCTCTAGTGAATGTTTCAATCTAGTTATTGTATCCTTCAGTTTCAGAATTTCTATTTGGTTCTTTAATTTTTATGTCTTTGTTGATACTTTCATTTTGTTCATGAATTATTTTCCTGATTTTGCACAGTTTTCTATCTGTGTTCTCCTGCAGATCATTTAGCATCAAGAAAATTACCTTGAATTCCTTGCCAGGAAATTTATAGATCTCTGTGCCTTTGAGGTTGATTTCTGGAGATTTAGTTTATTCATTTGATTGGGTCATGTTTCCCTGTTTCTTCACATGCCTTGTGAATTTTTTTTTTTTTTTTTGGCTGAGTTTTATGCATTTGAAAAACTAGCCACATCTCCCAATCTTCATGGACTGGCTTTGTACAGGTGAAGACTTTCACCAGTCAGCCTGGCTAGAGATTCTGGAGGCCTCTGAAACCTTTTTTTGGGTGATGTGACTTCTCTTGGCTGTGTATGTAACTTCCTAATCAGAGGTTTGCCAGTTTCTTTTCAGAAGTCCATAATCTCTTATTCCTTCTGGTGTCTGCCTGCAGTATTGCAGGTTCCCTGGTGCTGCATTGGCAAACCAATCTACTCTTCTATTCTTAGGCATCGAAAGTATGCTGGCTCAAATGTCCTGAGTCAGGTAGACAGAAACCTCCCCACCCACAAAAAAAAAAAAAAAAAAAAGCCGGACACATGTTCTACTCTTCTCCCTTCTGCCCAATGGAGAAACTGTGAGTTGGGTGCTTTCTCCCCATCACACTGAGCCACGCTGGCCTCTGCACCATTTCAGGCTCTGTGGTGTCAGTGCAAGCTGCTTCTGCTCTCCCTTGCTTTCAGTGGCCCCCATGTACCCAAACTATGTCGATTCCATTAGCATTGCATCAAGCAAGACAGAAATCAGTTCCTTGGGCAGCCTTGTGAAAAGCTGGAATGTTGGGTGCACATTCTATTCTTTTCTCTCCTTGTCCCTCCAGTGGGAGACTACAAGCCACCAGGTGTTCTCTGCTGATCATAGTGAGCTGTGTTGGCTTGGGGGAGGAGAGATCACAGGTAAAGTGAAAAGACTCTTCTTACCCATTTTAATGCAGCTGTTCTTGGCTTGTTCTTGGCTTTGCCCACACCTGGGTACTGCAACATCTTAAGTGGTTTCTGAAGTTCTCATAAGATATTTTGGTCCATATTTGTTAAGTTGGTGTCTGTAGGGGAAAGAAGGGTAGGACTTCCTATTCTGCAATCTATTAACTTAATGTTTCTAGCTATACCAGATACAATACTGACAATGAAGAGGCTAAAAAGATTGACTAAAAGTAATAAATGAGTCACAATTTTTCATATAAAATAAAAATGTGATAAGCTAGGAAAACAAGACAAGTGAGATCAAACTTAAATTGAAGGTAAATACTCCTTATGGAATTATTAGGTTTTACAAATAAAAAAAATTTGAAAACTTGGTAAATAAACTATATGAGGATATATGAAAGAAACAGTTGATTTATTTAGGAGATTAGATGAGAAAGTTGAGAAGGGCAGTGCTTATTAATAGTACCTCAATAAATACTTATGGAAGTGAATTGCTAATTATCTTTAGTTATATAAAGAAAAATTGAATAAGTGATGCTAAGCAGTTGTTGTTTGATCCAGTAAGTGTCAATTAAGGGAGTAAGGAATTAGTTTGCAGAAGGAGAGAACTAGGAAATTTTTTCTAAAAATAAGAACTATAAGAAATGAGCATACTTCTTCAAGAACTATTTCATATTTCTCTTTTCTGAGGAATATGAAGAAAAAAGAAAACCATGTTTTTTCTGGCAAGGTGCAAGAAAATTAACTAGAAGATTTATCCATAAAGAATAGATTGAATGGCATAAGACTAAAACCAAAAAGTAATGATACACTCCAGGTAAGAGGCAGTAATAGGCCCTAAATCTGGGTGATAGTAGTGAGAATGAGTGAAGGAATAAGGGCCAGAATAAAAACACAAAATAATTTAAGGAGAAGGAGCAGTTAAGAAAAATAGTATCGGTAACAAAGAGGTTAGCATTTCTGCTAATGTCTATTGTTTTCCTTCTCTGCTCCCATTCTGAATTCTTACTCTGGATGTTCTGCTGTCCCTTGCCTGCTCTGCTTGCCCAAGGTCTTCCTCTAACTTATTTACTCACTTACCTGTTCAACCCATTTATTGAGAAACAGTAATTGTGCTAGATCCTGGGAATAGTACTGGTGAACAAGATAGATAAGGTAAGGGACTACAGGGCACAAGAGAAAAACATAGGAGGGGCACTTTGCTCAGATTTGAGAGGTGCCCCTTGAGGAAATATAAAATAAGTAGAAGTTTTCCAGGGAAAGAGAAGGGACAACAACATTTTGGAAAAGAGGGAACTTTTTGCAAATTGGAAGTGTCATATGGCTGGAGCACTGAATTCAAGGTGGGAGTGGTAAAGGTAAAACTAGAGGTAAGCAGAAGCTAGACTATAAGCAATTTCAAGGATTTGGGACTTTAAGAACAAGAAGAAACTATTAAAGAATGAAAGTCATTAAAAGAGTATGACAGGTTTAGATTTGCATTTTAGAAAGATAATAATGGTTGCAGGAAGAGGAACAAAAGATAAACACTGCAAAGATTTTTGGTTTGTACAACTAGGTAGATAGTGATGTCATTCCTTGAGATGTGAGGAAGAACAGGTTAGGATTATAAATTTAGTTTTGGTCATGCTGAGTATGAGATAACTGTGGAATATCCAAGAAGACATCTACAATAGATAATTGGAAATAAGTCTGAAGTTTAGGGAAAAATATAGGTTTACTGAAGCTTTGTGAGTAGATGACCTTGCACATGCAGAATACAGAGTGTGAATGCAAGGTCTAAGAGAGAACTCTGAATAACACTGATATTTAATGACTGGGTCAAAAGTAGGAGCCTTCAGAGAAGCTGGAAAAAAAGGAAACAGATATTTTAAAAGGAGAGGACAGAGCCACATAGCACAGGGAGATCAGCTTGGTGCTTTGTGACCACCTAGAGGGGTGGGATAGGGAGGGTAGGAGGGAGATGCAAGAGGGAGGAGATAATGGGGATATATGTATATGTATAGTTGATTCACTTTGTTATAAAGCAGAAACTAACACACCATTGTAAAGAAGTTATACTCCAATAAACATGTTAAAAAAATAAATAAATAAAAGGAGAGGACAATGCCAAGGAAGATAATTGTTTCAAGGAGGGGGTGATTAGGAGAGGTGCCCAACCTTGACCTACCTTCCTTTAGGCTTTCCCTTTTTCTTATACCCTAATAATAGTACTGTATGCACCCATTTTCTTAAAACTCAACACTTAGAGGTCGCAGCCAGATTATCTGATAAATTTACCTAAAATTAATGGATTCTAAAGGCTTGATTTGCTACCCCATTCAGTTAACAGATTATCATTGAAGTAGTTTTTTTTTTTTTGAGACAATGCCTTCACTCTAAAGAACAATTATTAAAATAAAAACAGTAATATCAGCAGTACTAGTAGTAATAATAACAATAGTAGCAGCTAACATTTATTGAGTGACTACTGTCTACCAAACATTTCACAGTTCAATCCTCACAATAACCTTTAAGGTAGATACTCTTATTATCATTTTACAGATGAAAAAATGAAGGCAAGAGATACTGAGCACTTGCTAGTAAGCAGAGAAGCCAAGATTCAGGTAGTTGAATACTAGAGTGTGTTTTCCTGTATAAAATAAGCCAGTGAGGACAGGTGTTTGAGATCCACAGATTTTTCATTGTATCTCAAAATATATAAAAAAGGCACCCACTTGCTCTGCTTATGTATGTGCCTGAATTTGAGCAGCACATCAATTTAGAGGGTTCAGGCTTGTTAAATCATAAATCTTGCTTATTGAAAGTGTTTCATTACTTTCTTAAATTAGAATTAACATTTGGGACTTATAATACTTTAAATACTAAGGGGTTTTAATGGACTAGATCTATCATTACAGGAAATGTTTATCAAACCTGATGGTAATGGGATGATGGACAGGTTTCATACAAATATTTAAGATCACTATCATTAAGATGATGATGGCATCATTAAAAAGATGATCCATTATGTGTCACTATTATATATGTAATATCCATACATAAATGTAGTATCACATTTATGTATGGATATTAAAAGTATGTGAACAGAAGGAGATATAAGTAAGGTTATAGATAGAAAATAATTAATTATAAAATAAAACAGAAGTAAATCTAACTCCTGAAACCTTTGCCTGAAGTATTAAGGTCACTGAGAGAAACCCTAAAAAATCATAAAATTCAGTTGATTAGAATAAGACTAGCAAACTTTTATGCATAAAGTAGAAAAAGCAAAGCCTCACAGAAAGGTAGGAGCTGCAGATAAACTAACATATCTCAAATTTTCATTTAATAGTTATGGTAAGAATTTTAATGAATGACATTTATCTCATCTGCATCCCACTGAACCCTGTTTTATCATATAATGAGTGTCTCCAATAAAACAGTAATGTCTTCAAGTAAATGTGTCTGTAAGATAAAATTACTTTGAAATTAAAAGCCTATTTGAAACCTGGGATGAATGTGCTAGTCTTTGAGAACTGGCAAAACAATTTGGAAGAAAACAGTTGCTTGAAAAGAAGGACAATGCTGAGTCAGTTTCAAAATAGAGCCATGGGAAATCCTTTACTTCAGTAGTGACTCAACTGAATCATTATTCCAGTTTCTTGCTACTGTAGTAATAAAATGTCTTAATTCATTTAAAGAAGAAAGTCAGGGGAGAACTTCAAGATGGTGGAGGAGTAAGACATGGAGATCACCTTCCTCTCCACAAATACATCAGAAATACATCTACATGTGGAACAACTCCTACAGTACACCTACTGAATACTGGTAGAAGACCTCAGACTTCCCAAAGGCAAGAAACTCCCCACGTACCTGGGTAGGGCAAAAGAAAAAAGAAAAAACAGAGACAAAAGAATAGGGACGGGACCTGCATCAGTGGGAGGGAGCTGTGAAGGAGAAAAAGTTCCCACACACTAGGAAGCCCCTTCACTGGCGGAGACAGGGGGTGGGCGGGGGTGGGGTGGGGAAGCTTCGGAGCCACGGAGGAGAGCGCAGCAACAGGGGTGCGGAGGGCAAAGCGGAGAGATTCCCGCATGGAGGATCGGTGCTGACCAGCACTCACCAGCCTGAGAGGCTTGTCTGCTCACCCGCCAGGGCGGGTGGGGGCTGGGAGCTGAGGCTCTGGCTTTGGAGTCAGATCCCAGAGAGAGGACTGGGGTTGTGCGTGAACACAGCCTGAAGGGGGCTAGTGCGCCACAGTTAGCCGGGAGGGAATCTGGGAAAAAGTCTGGACCTGCTTAAGAGGCAAGAGACCATTGTTTTGGGGTGCGCGAGGGGAGGGGATTCAGAGCACCGCCTAAACGAGCTCCAGAGATGGGAGCGAGCCGCGGCTATCAGCGCGGACACCAAAAACGGGCATGCGATGCTAGGGCTGCTGCTGCAGCAACCAAGAAGCCTATGTGCAAACACAGGTCACTATCCACACCTCCCCTCCCGAGAACCTGTGCAGCCCGCCACAGCCAGGGTCCTGCGATCCACGGACAACTTCCCCGGAGAACACATGGTGCTCCTCAGGCTGGTGCAACGTCACGCTGGCCTCTGCCATCGCAGGCTCGCCCTGCATTCCGTACCCCTCCCTCCCCCTGGCCTGAGCGAGCCAGAGCCCCCTAATCAGCTGCTCCTTCAACCCCATCCTGTCTGGCCAGGAACAGATGCCCTCAGGTGACCCACACACAGAGGCGGGGCCAATCCAAAGCTGAACCCCAGGAGCTGTGCGAACAAAGAAGAGAAAGGGAAATCTCTCCCAGCGCCCTCAGGAGCAGTGGAGTAAATCTCCACAGTCAGGTTGATGTACCCTGCATCTGTGGAAAACATGAATAGACAATGAATCATCCCAAAATTGAGGCGGTCGACATCAGGACATTGAATCACCAGAGACCTCCCAGCTCCATGTAATATCAAAAGGCGAAAGCTCTCCCAGAGATCTCCATCTCAATGCTAAGACCTAGCTCCACTCAACAACAAGCAAGCTACAGTGCTGGACACCCTATGCCAAACAACTAGCAAGACAGGAACACAACCCCACCCATTAGCAGAGAGGCTGCCTAAAATCATAGTAAGGTCACAGACACCGCAAAACACACCACCGGATGCGGTCCTGCCCACCAGAAAGACAAGATCCAGCCTCATCCACCAGAACACAGGCACTAGTCCCCTCCACCAGGAAGCCTACACAACCCACTGAACCAACCTTAGCTACTGGGGCAGACACCAAAAACAATGGGAACTATGAACGTGCTGCCTGCAAAAAGGAGACCCCAAACACAATAAGTTAAGCAAAATGGGAAGCCAGAGAAACACAGCAGATGAAGGAGCAAGGTAAAAACCCACCAGACCAAACAAACGAAGAGGAAATAGGCAGTCTACCTGAAAAAGAATTCAGAGTAATGATAGTAAAGATGATCCAAAATCCTGAAAATCGAATGGAGAAAACACAAGGACCTAGAAGAACTAAAGAACAAACAAACAATGATGAACAACAAAATAACTGAAATTAAAAAATCTCTAGAAGGAATCAATAGCAGAATAACTGAGGCAGAAGAACGGATGAGTGACCTGGAAGATAAAATAGTGGAAATAACTACTGCAGTGCAGAATAAAGAAAAAAGAATGAAAAGAATTGAGGACAGTCTTAGAGACCTCTGGGACAATAATAAACTAACCAAAATTTGAATTATAGGGGTCCCAGAAGAAGAAGAGAAAAAGAAAGGGACTGAGAAAATATTTGAAGAGATTACAGTTGAAAACTTCCCTAATATGGGAAAGGAAATAAACAGTCAATCAAGTCCAGGAAGCACAGAAAGTCCCACACAAGATAAATCCAAGGAAAAACACGCCAAGACACATATTAATCAAACTATGGAAAATTAAATACAAAGAAAAAATATTAAAACCAGCAAGGGAAAAACAACAAATAACATACAAGGGAATCTCCATAAGGTTAACAGCTGATCTTTCAGCAGAAACTCTGCAAGCCAGAAGGGAGTGGCAGGACATATTTAAAGTGATGAAAGGGAAAAACCTACAACCAAGATGACTCTACCAGGAAGGATCTCATTCACATTCAACAGAGAAATTAAAACCTTTACAGACAAGGAAAAGCTAAGAGAATTCAGCACCACCAAACCAACTTTACAACAAATGCTAAGGGAACTTCTCTAGGCAGGAAACAGAAGAGAAGGGAAAGACCTACAGTAACAAACCCAAAACAATTAAGAAAATGGTAATAGGAACATACATTATCGATAATTACCCTAAATGTAAATGGATTAAATGCTCCCACCAAAAGACACAGACTGGCTGAATGGATACAAAAACAAGACTGGTATATATGCTGTCTACAAGAGACCCACTTAAGACCTAGGGACACATACAGACTGAAAGTGAGGGGGAAAATGATATTTCATGCAAATGGAAATCAGAAGAAAGCTGGAGTAGCAATTCTCATATCAGAGAAAATAGACTTCAAAATAAAGACTGTTAAAAGAGACAAAGAAGGACACTACATAATGATCAAGGGATCAATCCAAGAAGAAGATATAACAACTGTAAATATTTATGCACCCAACATAGGAGCACCTCAATACATAAGGCAAACGTTAACAGCCATAAAAGGGGAAATCGACAGTAACACAATCATAGTAGGGGACTTTAACACCCCACTTTCACCAATGGACAGATCATCCAACATGAAAATAAATAAGGAAACACAAGCTTTAAATGATACATTAAACAAGATGGACTTAATTGATACTTAGAGGACATTCCATCCAAAAACAACAGAATACACTTTCTTCTCAAGTGCTCATGGAATACTCTCCAGGATAGATCATATCTTGGGTCACAAATCAAGCCTTGCTAAATTTAAGAAAATTGAAATCGTATCAATTATCTTTTCTGACCACAATGCTATGAGGCTAGATATCAATTACAGGAAAAAAATATAAACACATGGAGGCTAAACAATACACTACTTAATAACCAAGAGATCACTGAAGAAATCAAAAAGGAAATCAAAAAATACCTAGAAACAAATGACAATAAAAACACGATGACCCAAAACCTATGGGATGTAGCAAAAGCAGTTCTAAGAGGGAAGTTTACAGCAATACAATCCTACCTCAAGAAACAACAAACCTCTCAAATAAACAACCTAACCTTACACCTAAAGCAATTAGAGAAAAAAGAACAAAAAAATCCCAAAGTTAGCAGAAGGAAAGAAATCATAAAGATCAAACCAGAAATAAATGAAAACAAAATGAAGGAAATGATAGCAAAGATCAATAAAATTAAAAGCTGGTTCTTTGAGAAGATAAACAAAATTGATAAACCGTTAGCCAGACTCCTCAAGAAAAAAAGGAAGAAGACTCAAATCAATAGAATTAGAAATGAAAAAGGAGAAGCAACAACTGACACTGCAGAAATACAAAGGATCATGAGAGATTACTACAAGCAACTATATGCCAATAAAATGGACAATCTAGAAGAGATGGACAAATTCTTACAAAAGCACAACCTTCTGAGACTGAACCAGGAAGAAATAGAAAATATAAACAAACCAGTCACAAGCACTGAAATTGAGACTGTGATTAAAAATCTTCCAACAAACAAAAGCCCAGGACCAGGTAGCTTCACAGGCAAATTCTATCAAACATTTAGAGAAGAGTTAACACCTATCCTTCTCAAACTCTTCCAAAACATAGCAGAGGGAGGAACAGTCCCAAACTCATTCTATGAGGCCACCATCACCCTGATACCAAAACCAGACAAAGATGTCACAAAAAAAGAAAACTACTGGCCAGTATCACTGATGAACATAGATGCAAAAATCCTCAACAAAATACTAGCAAACAGAATCCAACAGCACATTAAAAGGATCATACACCATGATCAAGTGGGATTTATCCCAGGAATGCAAGGATTCTTCAATATACACAAATCAATCAATCTGATACACCATATTAACAAATTGAAGGAGAAAAACCATATGATCATCTCAATAGATGCAGAAAAAGCTTTCGACAAAATTCAACACTGTTTCATGATAAAAACCCTCCAAAAAGTAGGCATAGAGGGAACTTACCTCAACATAATAAAGGCCATGTATGACAAACCCACAGCCAACATCGTTCTCAATGGAGAAAAACTGAAACCATTTCCTCTATGACCAGGAACAAGACAAGGTTGTCCACTCTCACCAATATTATTCAATATAGTTTTGGAAGTTTTAGCCACAGGAATCAGAAAAGAAAAAGAAATAAAAGGAATCCAATTCAGAAAAGAAGAAGTAAAGCTGTCACTGTTTGAAGATGACATGATACTATACATAGAGAATCCTAAAGATGCTACCAGAAAACTACCAGAGCCAATCAATGAATTTGGTAGAGTAGCAGGATACAAAATTAATGCACAGAAATCTCTTGCATTCCTATACACTAATGATGAAAAATCTGAAAGAGAAATTAAGGAAACACTCACATTTACCATTGCAACAAAAAGAAAAAAATACCTAGGAATAAACCTACCAAAGGAGACAAAAGACCTGTCTCTAAAAAACTATAAGACACTGATGAAAGAAATGAAAGATGATACAAACAGATGGAGAGATATACCATTTTCTTGGACTGGAAGAAGCAACGTTGTGAAAATGACTATACTACCCAAAGCACTCTACAGATTCAATGCAATCCCTATCAAACTACCAATGGCATTTTTCACAGACTAGAACAAAAAATTTCACAATTTGTATGTAAACACAAAAGACTGCAAATAGCCAAAACAATCTCGAGAAAGAAAAACAGAGCTGGAGGAATCAGGCTCCCTGACTTCAGACTATACTACAAAGCCACACTAATCAAGACAGTACGGTACTGGCGCAAAAACAGAAATACAGATCAATGGAACAGAATAGAAAGCCCAGAGATAAACCCACGCACATATGGTCACCTTATTTTTGATAAAGGAGGCAAGAATATACAATGGAGAAAAGACAGCCTCTTCAGTAAGTGGTGCTGGGAAAACTGGACAGCTACATGTAAAAGAATGAAATTAGAACACTCCCTAACACCATACACAAAAATAAACTCAAAATGGATTAAAGACCTAAATGTAAGGCCAGACACTATCAAACTCTTAGAGGAAAACATATGCAGAACACTCTATGACATAAATCACAGCAAGATCCTTTTTGACCCACATCCTAGCGAAATGGAAATAAAAACAAAAATAAACAAATGGGACCTAATGAAGTGTAAAAGCTTTTGCACAGCAAAAGAAACCATAAACAAGACAAAAAGACAACCCTGAGAATGGGAGAAAGTAATTGCAAATGAAGCAACTGACAAAGGATTAATCTTCAAAATTTACAAGCAGCTCATGCAGCTCAATATCAAAAAAACAGACAACCCAATCCAAAAATGGGCAGAAGACCTAAATAGACATTTCTCCAAAGAACATATACAGATTGCCAACAAACACATGAAAGGATGCTGAACATCACTCATCATTAGAGAAATGCAAGTCAAAACTACAATGAGGTATCACCTCACACCAGTCAGAATGGCCATCATCAAAAAATCTATGAACAATAAATGCTGGAGAGGGTGTGGAGAAAAGGGAACTCTCTTGCACTGTTGCTGGGAATGTAAATTGATACAGCCACTATGGAGAACAGTATGGCAGTTCCTTAAAAAACTAAAAATAGAACTACCATATGACCCAGCAATCCCACTTCTGGGCATATACCCTGAGAAAACCATAATTAAAAAAGAGTCAGGTACCACAATGTTTATTGCAGCTCTATTTACAATAGCCAGGACATGGAAGCAACCTTAGTGTCCACTGACAGATGAATGGATAAAGAAGATGTGGCACATATATACAATGGAATATTACTTAGCCATAAAAAGAAACGAAATTGAGTTATCTGTAGTGAGGTGGATGGACGTAGTGTCTGTCATACAGAGTGAAGTAGTCAGAAAGAGAAAAACAAATACTGTATGCTAACACATATATATGGAATCTAAAAAAAAAAAAAAAAGTGGTCATGAAGAACCTAGGGGCAAGATGGGAATAAAGTTGCACACCTACTAGAGAATGGACTTAAGGACATGGGGAGGGGGAAGGGTAAGCTGGGAGAAAGTGAGAGAGTGGCAGTGTATAGATGGACATATATACACTACCAAATGTAAAACAGATAGCTAGTGGGAAGCAGTCGCATAGCACAGGAAGATCAGCTTGGTGCTTTGTGACCAGCTAGAAGGGTAGGATAGGGAGGGTGGGAGGGAGGGAGACACAAGAGGGAAGAGATATGGGGATATATGTATATGTATAACTGATTCACTTTGTTGTAAAACAGAAACTAACACACCATTGTAAAGCAATTATACTCCAATAAAAATGTTAAAAAAAAAAGAAAAAAAAGATGTGGCACATATATACAATGGAATATTACTCAGACATAAAAAGAAATGAAATTGAGTTATTTGTAGTGAGGTGGATGGACCCAGAGACTGTCAGAGTGAAGTAAGTCACATATATATGGAATCTAAAAAAAAAAAGATGGTTATGAAGAACCTAGGGGCAGGACAGGAATAAAGACACAGACCTACTAGAGAATGGACTTGAGGACACGGGGAGTGGGAAGGGTAAGCTGGGATGAAGTGAGAGAGTGGCATGGACTTATATATACTACCAAATGTAAAACAGATAGCTAGTGGGAAGCAGCCGCATAGCACAGGGAGATCAGCTGAGTGCTTTGTGACCACCTAGAGGGGTGGGATAGGGAGATGCAAGAGGGAGGAGATATGGGGATATATGTATATAAATAGCTAATTCACTTTGTTATAAAGCAGAAACTAACACACCATTGTAAAGCAATTATACTCCAATAAAGATGTTTAAAAAAAAAAAAAAAAAAAAAGAAGAAAGTCAGTTCTGTCATTGTATAACCCAAACCCCGAAGCCTCTATTTTACTTCTTTTACAGTTTGTTCAAATACTCTCCAGAAATTAGTATAGAATTTTACACACAGTTAAATGAAGGAGAATGCCTTTTCACCAAATTAGGTGCAGATAAATTATTTTGCACTCTAGGGATATTTCTGCCTAGATAAATAATGTTGACTACTATGTTAGAATGAGGATTGAAACATGACCTTAGTATACCATTGTTTTCATAATCATAACTTTATTAATCCAGAAACTTCTTGCCCAGGAAGATAAAACTTCAAATAACTTTATTACTCAACCTAGGAATTTCCTGAAAGACCCATTAGCTTTTGTTTTTTTATTTGTGTTTCTTCTTTCGTTTTATGTATGTATGTATGTATGTATGTATGTATGTATGTATGTATGTATGGCTGTGTTGGGTCTTTATTGCTGCATGCGGGCTTTCACTAGTTGTGGTGAGGGGGAGCTACTCTTTGTTGCAGTGCCCGGGCTTCCCATTGCGGTGGCTTCTCTTGTTGCAGAGCACGGGCTCTAGGCGCAGGGGCTTCAGTAGTTGTGGCACGCGGGCTCAGTGGTTGTGGCTCACGGGCTCTAGAGCACAGGCTCAGTAGTTGTGGCACATGGGCTTAGTTGCTCTGCGGCATGTGGGATCTTCCTGGACCAGGGCTCGAACCTGTGTCCCCTGCATTGGCAGACGGATTCTTAACCACTGCACTATCAGGTAAGTCCCGACCCATTAGCTCTTAAATAGACAGTATCAAAGACAGTTTAAACACCAAGACTCTTTTAAGCCCTCATCCACAAATCCTTGTATGCCGGGGGTGGGGTGAGGCTGGGGGCCCTGGGCACTGCTGTGGTACACAACCCCTCTCCAGGGAGTAAGGCATGCTGTGGGCACATGGCCCTGGTCTCCACTGCTGGCCATGAGGTGGCCTACTGCAGAACTAGCAATTGGCCTGGGCTGCCTGGCCCTAAGCCCTGCCTGGAAAAGCAGGTGGGAGGAAAAGTGGGGAGGGGTGCCTGGAGTCTGGCACAGCAGATCATATTAATCTCAAATTTGGCATTGACATGCTGGGTTCACTTTGAGGCAAGAAAATGAAAGAGATATTTGTGCGATAAAAGTTCCTCCAGAGATGAAATATACAGATTACTTTGTGATTGGGAATGGAATCTCCATCAGATACTTACATGTCATGGCCTACCTAGTTCACTGTGAAATGTACAAATGCCTGAGATGTAAAAGTGAGCCTCACATTAAGATCCAAAGGAAGACAGATTGAAAGATTTAATATTGTTAAGATGGTAATAGTACCCAGAGCAATCTATGGATTCACTGTAATACCCATCAAAGTCCCAAAGGCCTTTTTCTTTTCCCCAGAAATGGAAAAGCCAATCCTCAAATTCATATGGAATGGCAAGGGGCCCCAAAGAGACAAAACAATATTGAAAAATAAGAACAAGGCTGAAGGATTCTCACTGCCCGATTTTAAAACTTACTACAAATCTACAGTAATCAAAACAATGTAATATTGGCATAATGATAGACATATAGATTAATGGAATAGAATTGAGAGTTCAGAAATAAACCAATTAACCTATAGTAAATTGATTTTTGACCAGGATGCCAAGACCATTCAATGGGGGAAAGAATAGTCTCTTTAACAAATGGCACTGGGACAACTGGATATCCATATGCAAAAGAATGACTGGATCACTACCTCACACTATATACAAAAATTAACTCAAAATGGATCAATGACCTAAATATATAAGAGCTAAAACCATACAAGTCTTAGAAGAAAACATAGGAGTAAAGTTTCATCACTTTGGATTTGGCAATGAAATCTTAGATAGGATATCAAAAGCACACCCAACAAAAGAAAACATATATATATAAAACTTTATCAAAATTAAAAACTTTTGTGCATCAAAGAACATTATCAAGAAAGCGAAGAGATAACCTAGACAGTGGGAGAAAGTATTTGCAAATGATATATCTGATAAGGTCTAGTACCCAGAAAATATAAAGAATTCCTACAATCAACAACAAAAAGACAAGCCACCTGAGTAAAAACTGGACAAAAGACTTCAATAGATAGTTCTCCAAAGAAGATACACAAATGGCCAAGAAGTACATGAAAAGATGCTCCACATCATTTCTCATTAGGGAAATGCAAATCAAAACCAAAATGAGATACCACTTCACTCCTACTAGAATGGTTATAATGAAAAAAACAAAACCCAACAAAAAACGAAAAACAAAGTAACAAGTTTCGGCAAGGATGTGGAGAAACTGTAATCCTTGTACACTGCTGTTGAGAATGTACAGTGGTTCAGCCACTGTGAAAAATAGTTTGGTAGGTCCTCAGAAAGTTAAACATAGAATTAACATATGACCCAGCAATTCTATCTCCTAGGTATATACCTCAAAGAACTGAAAATAGGTACTCAAACAAATATAGGTACAGGCATGTTCAAATCAGCACTATTCACAATAGCCAAAAGGTGGAAACACAAATGTTCATAAACTGACCAATGCATAAACAAAATGTGGTATAAATGTACAGTGGAATATTATGCAGCCATAACAAGGAATGAAATACTAACACATGCTACAACATGGATGAACCTTGACAACATTAAGTAAAAGAAGCTAGATAAAAATCGTCACATATTACATTCATCTGAAACTGTATGATTCCATTTATATGAAACATTCAGAATAAGCAAATCCTTAGAGGCAGAAAGCAGATTGGTGGTTGTCAGGGGCTGGGGAATGGAGAGTAACTGCTTAAAGGGTATGGGGTTTCCCTTTGGGGTGATGAAAATGTTTTGGAACTAGATAGAGGTGGTGGTTGCACGACATTATAAATTTACTAAATACCACCAAATAATTGACTTTAAATGATTAATAATTTTACATTATGTGAATTTCACCTCAATTAAAAAAAATTAAAAGGAAAGACACTGATGATTGGTTTTATGTGGACTTTGGCAGCCATGGTAATTCATTTGATGTTCTAGAAACCAGAGAAACCTACCAACTAGAGAATTATGGATCATGTACTCGTATGACATTTAGTTAGATAGCATCTAACATTACCTAAATATTTCATTCTTGGAATTGAAGATGACACTTCATCTCTGAGTCCAGCGGAATTTGAGTATGAATGAAGTGAAATGAACTATTTTAGTTATTTCAGATTTGGAATGACTCATTTCTCTGAAAAATATAACTCCTTATCTCTATATAGTTTGGTTTGGTTGTTATTAACATAAGCCTTACCTGTGTCCTGGGTACTCATGCTGACTGACACGTGAAGACTGCAGCTAAATGACTGAATACACCAAAAAAATCCATATGTTCAAGTCACAACTTTAACATGTTGTCTTTATTTTGGGGGATCCCTGCAGGATTTCCTGGAGTTAGCATTGGCCCTTTTGTTCAACTTGAGCTTTGCTCAGGTTTTAATTAATTTTGCTTACATGCAAATCTATTCTGTAGAGTAGAAAGGCCAAAATTAAAGTAAAACCAAACAAAGCCACACACCATACACACAAAATCCTTGTCTTGCTGTATCCACCCATCTTAAACTGTTACATCATGATCTTTACCCAATTCTAATCAATTCTAATCTAGTCAAAATATTTATGATATTTTGAAGCTAGGTTTAAGTTGAGGTTTTCAAACTGTCACAATGAAAAACTCAACTTAAACCTAGCTTCAAAATATCATAAATATCTCAATGTTGAGCCCACACTGAAATGCTACTAATACTCTGTTAAGGTGGTATTCTCCCTGGCTACACTAACCTCTTATTTGTGGGGAGTCAACATTCAACAGTCTTAGAGGCCATAAGGAGACCCAGTCAAGACTGACCCCTTCCCACCAGAGCCCAAGATCCTTGATTTGACAACAGCAAGCTCCTCTGAGACTCCTTGACCCTCCTGCTTTGGGGAATGGGAGTGTCTCTAATCACCACAGTGAGATAAGTAAGTCTCACATTAGATTGAACACTCATTTATTTTCTTTGAGCTCCCCAACTGCTAAATTTATTTTGTCTTGTAGGAATAAGGAACCCATCTTTTTACTAAAAACATTACTGTCTGTCTCTGTCTATCCTTGGCATTTTCTGTTATACCTCTATAAGGGGAAAATTCATATGGAAAAATATGGGCGTAGGCCCCAATAAGTCTATTTTGCAAACTGGCTCTGGGAATTGAGAGGTTCAGGTTTCTTCTCAAAGTGGTGTCCTTTGATTAAGCTTTGCCCTGCGTTACCCATCAACCTCTGAGAACTTTCCTTGTTCTTATTTTGTTAGAGTCTGGCTGTGGAAGAGAGCTCCCCTTCAAACCTTTTGATGCTCTGGAACTACAAATACGTCAGTTCGTAGTTGGACAGTCCACTCATTAGGTTGGGGAGTCTGATGTATGAGGTGTCCAAGCAACACCTTGGATGGACTATTCACAGGTTCTCGTTTGCATTAGTCTAAACCTAAATCTATGCCTCTATCCAGGCCAGAATCCTACTTCTTACATGCATTTATGTTATACCCCAAATCTATGTAATTATCTTTAATTTCACCAAGGATAATTTAGAATTATAGTGGTCACTTTGGGGAACTTCTGTTATAAACAAAATTGTTTGAGAGGTGTTGTAGGACAAAAAAGGAACAAAATTCCAAACATCTAATGGGCTGGATATTTTTGATTGATGTGAGGAAATATCCAAAAGAAATTCAGATTCCAAAATTGCTTAAAGAAATTCCTTGGCCAGGGCAAAATAAAAATGTGAAAAACTTAAAATAATGTTTAGATCCTCCAAAATCATACCTTGAACCTAGTGGATTTTATCTTACTATTTCTTTTGCCCCATCCTATACTCCTCCATTTCCCTCCACCCATCTCTCCCTCTGCTCCACTCCCCTTTCCTTGTGGCTGGCCAGAAACTTCCAAAGTTCAGTTACCTCTTAAACTTTAACTTCCTTCAGAACAGAAAAAAATCCCCTTATGGTTGATTTTAAGCTCCATTCTTCCTCTGAGCTGAGAGTCATCAATGACTTTCCAAAGCCTAGAAAGGGCAGAGTGAAATTTGCAGAGAAATTTGGAATAATTTTAAGAACATATCCAGGGCTTCAAGTTCTATAACAATTAGTTCTTATGTTTGTGGAAGCTTGAGACGCAAAAAATTCCATGAGAAAGCAGAATTGAAGAACCTGAGGGTAACTTAGAAGAACCTAAACTGCATAGGAAACCAGAGGGGTTTAGAAAAGCTATAGAAGTTGGTCATAGTCTTTTGGAGGCTATTCCCGAAGTCCTTCCTGAGAAAGTAGACTGGGCTCTGACTTAGTCTTACAAGCAAGGAAAGGATAACACTGGAGACCTCAGGGATAGGCTCTTTAACAGTTTTAGACAGCACTCAGGAGTAGATGTTAAAGCAGATGTGACTCCTAACTCTCTTCTAGATTTTTGTAAACAGTCTTAAGCCAAATAGGAGATTTAGTAGGCAAGCAAAAACTAGTATGGGAAATAATGCCACTGCCAGAACTCAAGCACCTTGCTGAATATTTTGAGAGTCTTAGAACAAAAACAAAATAAAACTCAGAATAAATTGATAGCATTAGAGATAAAACAACTAGATACTTCTACCAGGGTCAGTAAATCCCAATAAAGGGAATCTCTTGATAAAGATACTTACAGATACTATATAAAAAAGGATATTGGAAAAAGAACTATCTTGTGTTAGCTAAGAAGCTAAAGGGGAAAAAAATAAATTAATGAGGGGCATTTTTTGTTTTACCCTTAAATTCCCAGGGAGAAATTTCTCTAAATATTAAAGGAGAACCTTGCCAAAAAAAAAAGTTTTTTTAATTGATATAGAGGCAAACACTATCAATCTTAAACTTGACCACTGTTACACAACCTCCCCCATGGGGTAAAAAAAACTACTCAGCGGGTATCTCTAATAATCCTTTTGTTGGTTCCATGTCATTCATAACTGTTACCCTTGGACATTTAACAAAATAACATTCTTCCTTCTTCTGTGATATCATACCTGCTAACTTCCTAGGCAGGGTGTACTATAACGGAATTGTTAAATATTTTCCTTATGGTTTCTTTCTTGAAGTCTCTGAGGACTCTCTTATTTGCAAAGAGATTACAGCTAATTTGGAAATTGATTTACTAGTATCTTTGTGTTTAAATCAACCCTAAATTGAAGATCTCAAGGAGATACCAGACTTTTTCATTCTGTGAGCAAAAATTCAATGAATATAGGGAGGATTACAGGGGCTGAACCTATTAGTACCCAAATCAAGCCATCGAAACCTATACCCCAAAGTGTAAAATGCTCTCTTGAACCAGAAGCTAAAGAAGCACTAAAACTAACAGGTAAAAGTAAATAGAGAAAAGATGCAACATATGTTGTAAGAGTTTTTGTAACACTTCTATCCCTCAGTCAAAATGCTGCATGGGTGGGGATAGGGATTTGTTCAGCACAACAGGCCCATAATAGAATAGTCATTTCCCACTTCCAAACGTATTTTACCTTCAGTGCCTCCTGAGGCTGCATATTCGACTGTGGAGATTTATGTTCTGCTTTCTTTAATGACTCTTTAGGTCAAAATAGTCAATATTTGTTTGCCTTCTCCTGAGAAAATACAAAATATACTTTGACTGTTATGTTGCAAAGATTTACTGAAACACTCTCCTACTTTTCACAAGTCCTCAACCAGGACCTTAAGACTTTATATTTCCCTGTGATTCTACTCAATTCAACACGTGGGTAACGTTGTGTTCTAAAGATAGAATGAGCTCTAAGATTGATTCCATCTATCCACTTACTTTTTTAACTCACAAAGAGGATGAAGTTTCCAAAGAGAAGTTATAACTTTGTATAAGTAAAGTTCATTACCTAGAACATGATTTCTCTCAAGGAAGTAAATCTCTTACTCCTGACAGAATATGGACTTTAACTAAGAGATAATAAAAAGGATTCTTGAGTCTCACTGACTGTTGCAGGCAATGCGTTCCCAACTTTTCTGCAATTGCCATGCCAATAAAAGACCTAACCAAGTCCTTTGAAAGTGAACCTCTTCCCTAGGCACCAAACATGAACAGGCCTTTTGCGAGTTAAAATTAGCTCTTTACTAACTTCCTACCTAATTTTTATAAAATTTCATCCTTAGGATATGATCCTTTGCCAGAGGCAAATCTTCCCAGATGGCAGAACTCTGTGAGCACACCAGAAGTTTTAGTTAGCTACAGATATTAGGGTTAATACATGCATTGACAGTAGATTTGCTTTTGGGTTATTCCATGATTTTGAAATGCTTTGGAAACAAGGAAGGGTTCTTGACCTCAGAAGGAATCTCAATTAAGAATGGTTAGCAATTTAGGGACCTCCCTGGTGGTCCAATGGTTAAGACTCCATGCTCCCAATGCTGGGGGCCCAGGTTCGTTCCCTGGTCGGGGAACTAGATCCCGCATGCCGTAACTAAAGATCTCACATGCTGCAATGAAGATCCCGCATGTGGCAACTAAGATCCAGCACAGCCAAATAAATTAATAATAATAATAAAAAAAAAGGTTAGCAATTTATAGAAATTTTAAGTGCTGTAATGCTTCCTGAGGAAGTGGCTATTATAAAAATAGGAGCTCAAACAAAAGGAGATAATATGGAAACTAGAGGAAATGTCTTGACTAATCATCATGCCAGACAGACAGCCTTCACTAAAATTATAGCCCTTATAATACCCCAAGGGACCAAGTCTTTGCTTTAAAAGCAAATTGAGTTCAAAGCCCCTTTTATAGAATGCTAGCAATCAGCTCCAGTCAGAAAAGAGGTACCAGGAGAAAGCTGGGTGTAAATTGCACTATTAGCTATTTAGCAGCACTGAAGGACTTCAAATAGAATCTTATAAAAATTTTACATGAAATTACCCATAAGTTAAAGAAGAAATTTGCCACTGTAAATAATTAATACTGATGGGAAAGCTTTACTCTATCTCATCTGTCACCACTATAATCCTGGTAAGAATATAAAGGTGGGACATGGATAAGAGTCCAAAACTCAGGGCCCCCTCCTGAGGTTTAAACACCTCCAAATGGGTTTCATAGAACTACTCTCTGGGTTTTGAATATGTTCATGGTGATTGTTTACTTATTCTTAGGATGGTTTGAAGCCTTCCCTTGATAGAGAGCTAGAACTCTAATAGTAGGAAAATTTTCTTGATTTCATGTTCCCAGTCCAGGGAATTCTGACCTTTCTCTCTAGTGATGGAGGCACCCATTTTCCTGGGCCTATTACTAAAGAGTTTTGGAAAGATATGCCACTTACTAATTTCACCCCCAATCTTCAGGAAAGGTAGAGAGAACAAACATAGAGACTCGAACTTCCATGACCTAAGGCATTGTCTTTAATGGCAATGAGATCAAATCTTTCTGTGGTTCATCAACTCTCCCACATACATCTAGGAATATCTCCTTAAATTCCACACTATTGCAAGCAGAAATGGCTAAATATTGCAAGGAATTATTCATGCCATACACCAAGTCTTATAAACAGGTACAAGCAGCCTTTCATCAACACCCTTTTAAATAACCTTGTATGACCTAAAACCCAGAGAAGTGGTCTTTTGGAAGAGACATCAGAGAAAGACAGCTCTGGAACCCTGTTGGACCTTATCAAGTACTGTTAGTAATCAGCACAGCTATACAACTCTAAAGGTTTGATCTTTGGATTCATGTCTCCCAAAGAGGCATAATCCATTCCTGAATTTGTAGATTTTAAGCCGAGGAGTTTTTAGAAATCCTCTAGAAACAGACAATTCTCTGAAAGAGACATCCTCCATCCAAAACCTTTGACCACATGAGTGTAGGGAGCTTCTACCCAAGATCCATAGACTAAGAAGGTGGACTGCCACAGTTTTATCTGCATTCTATTGTTCTTTATTTTCATTGTTATTTTCTTCCCTTTCTTCCCCTGGTTTAATGTTTCTTTAACTGTTATCTATATTGCCCTATTCTTAACATTGCACTTCGTTTGCATCCTTAATCATTCATTGGTATGTATCTAATACTTGGCTGTTATTTACTTGTGAACTAGCTAAAGCATACAACCAAACTGGTTTTGCACTACATTATTATTATTTTTTTTGGTAGCCACCCAGATTCCTTTGGTTCCACTTCCTCGTAATGAATCTGTTGGTTTCCTGGGGAACTATACTCAACTATTAGGTGACTTTTCCAATGGCAAACTATATAACAGGCCAAAGAGATGGAAATCTAAAATCCTTTCTTAGGTCATACCTAGAAGACAAGGTTCTTGACTCCACCAAAATAATTCTCTAATTTTTTTGGGTGGGAACCAAACTTTAAAAGAAATAGAACTTGTAAGGGAACTAAGAAACAACAATGTATTTGGAGGCTGTCTCACTTTTATACACCTTACAAGTTAAGATACTATTTTTCTTTTGTTTCAGAACCTCTAAATGGACTCAACACTTTAAATTTTATTGTATGGTGCAGAATTATTTTTGATGAGTGGCTCCAAATGTTATAACATATTTGATAAGCACTTATGGGTATTTTGGTCCCAAATAGGTCATTGGGTGTTCCCCAATTACTGGTATTGGATTTGTGGTACAAAAGCCTACAGACTAGATAGGCTCTTACTATCTTTGTTAACTGATGCCTGCCTTCAGTGGAGTCCCCAACATCATCCAAGATCCATTTTTAAGCCAACAGTTTCTTTTTGAAGAAAAAAAAGATTGTTAGATAATTTAATTTTTAAAAAAGTAGGAAAAGTGGACCTTGATTTAAGAATAAAAATCATGATCACTCTAGGGAAATTCTGGATTTCTTTTTTCCTTTCTCAAGCCTCTTTACTTCAAGCTTTACAAGAGGCCCAGAAAGTAGGGAGTGTGCTACATGCTCTGATTCAGAGACTAGGTGAGTTAGGTAATGCCACCAAGACTAAAGAACTCCTCACTTGAAAGTTTCATGAAATTACAGTGGCAGTGGCTCAGCTGCTTTAGATATAATATTGGCCTTTCAACGAAAAACATGTGCTGCTTTTAGATAAGAATGTTGTTCTTACATGCCTGTATACTTCTCTGGGATCATTTATATTACTAAAAAGATCCAGTAAGCAAACAAAGAAGTCAGAAAATTGGGTAGTTTGGCTAATAACCCTATATCTTCTTCTAAAGACTCCTCAGATAGGCTTAATTTTGTTTTTGTTTTTCTCCCCAGTTTTATTGAGATATAATTGACATGCAGCATTGTGTAAGTTTAAGGTGTACAGCATAATAACTTGACTTTCATATATTGTGAAATGGTTAATAGAATAAGTTTATTTAACATCCATCACCTCATATAGATACAAAAGAAAAAGAAATTTTTTTCTTGTGATGAGAACTCTAAGGACCTATACTCTAACAACTCTCAAATATACCATACAATAATGTTAACTATAGTCACCGTGTTGTACATTATATCCTCAGTACTTATGTGCCTTATATCTGGGAGCTTGTACCTTTTGACCACTTTCATCCAGTTCTCCTAACACACACTCCCTGCCTCTGGTAACCACAAATCTGATTTCCTTTTCTAGGAGTTTGTTTTGATTGTTATGATAAGTGAGATCATACAGGATTTATCTTTCTTTGATTTACTTCACTTAACATAATGCCCTCAAGGTCCACCCTTGTTGTTGCAAATAGCAAGAATTCTTTCCTTTTTAAGGCTGAATAATATTCCATTGTGTGTGTGTGTGTGTGTGTGTGTGTCTATGTGTGTGTGTATACATGACACAACTACTTTATCTACTCATCCATTGGCAGAGATAAGTTCTTTCCATGTCTCGGCTATTGTAAATAATGCTGCTATGAATAAGGGATGTAGATATCTTTTCAACATAGTGTTTTTGTTTCCTTTGGATATATTCCCAGAAGTAGCATTGTTGAGTAGTATGGAAGTTCTATTTTTAATTTTTTTAGAAACCTCCATACTGTTTTCCCTGTTGCCTGCATCAAATTACAATCCCATCAACAGTGAATGAGGGTTCCCTTTTCTTCCCATCCTTGCCAGCATTTGTTATCCCTTGTCTTTTTGATGAAAGCCATTTTGACAGGCATGAGGCGATATCTCATTATGATTTTGATTTGCATTTCCCTTATGATTAGTGATGCTGAGTGCCTTTTTCATGTACCTGTTGGTCATTCGTATACCTTCTTTGGAAAAATATCTATTCAGGTCTTTTTATATTGGATTTTTAATTTATTTATTTTTGCTATTGAGTTGTATGAGCTTTTTATATACTTTTAATATTAACCCCTTAACAAGTATTCAGTTTGCAAATATTTTTTTCCCATTCTATAAGGTTGTCTTTTCATTTTGTTAATAGTTTCTTTCGCTTTGCAGAAGCTTTTTAGTTTGATGTAGTCCCACTTGCTTACTTTTTATTTTGTTGCCTGTCCTGTAGGTGTAATATCCAAAATATCATCGACAAAATCCATGTAAAGCAGCAGTCCCCTACCTTTTTGGCACCAGGGACTGGTTTTGTGGAAGACAGTATTTCCATGGACCGGGGTGGCGGGGGAGGATGGTTCAGGCAGTAATGCAAGTGATGGGAAGCATGGTTCAGGTGGTAATGTGAGTGATGGGGAGCAATGGGGAGCAGCAGAAGAAGCTTCGCTCATTCATCTGCTGCTCATCTCCTGCTGTGCGGTCCAGTTCCTAACAGGCTGCAGATTGGTACCGGGCTATGGCCCGGGGGTTGGGGACAACTGATGTAAAGGAACTTTTTTCCTGTGTTTTCTTCTAGGAGTTTTATGGTTTCTGGTCTTACATTAAAGTATTTTAAGTCATTTCCAGTTAATTTTTGTGAGTGGTGTAAGACAGGTGTCTATTTTCCTTCTTTTATTTTATTTTAAATATTTATTTATTTGGTTGCACTGGGTCTTAGTTGTGGCAGGTGGTCTCCTTAGTTGCAGCTCATTGATTCCTTAGTTGTGGCAGGTGGGTTCCTTAGTTGCGGCTTGAGGTCTCCTCAGTTGCAGCTCGCTGGTTCCTTAGTTTCGGCATGTGGACTCCTTAGTTACGGCAGACAGCCTCCTTAGTTGTGGCATGCGAACTCTTAGTTGCAGCACACATGTGGGATCTAGTTCCCTGACCAGGGATCAAACCTGGACACCCTGCATTGGGAGCTCGGAGTCTTAAACACTGTGCCACCAGAGAAGTCCCTAGTTTCCTTCTTTTAAATGTGAATATCCAATTTCCCCAGCACCATCTATGGAATAGTCTTTTCTCCATTGAGTATCCTTTGCTCCCTTGTCAAATATCAGTTGGCTGTATATGCATGGATTTATTTCTGGGCTCTTGATTCTGTTCCATTGGTCTTTGTGTCTGTTTTTATGCCAGAACTATACTATTTGATTATTATAGTTTTATAATATAGCTTAAAATCAGGAAGTGTGATGGCTCCCATTTTGTTCTCCTTTCTCAGGATAGCTTTGGCTATTCTGGGTCTTTCATGATTCCATAAAAATTCTAGGATTTTTGTTTTCCACTTCTGTGAAAAATGCCATTGGAATGTTTTTTTTTACATAAATTTATTTATTTATTTTACTTTTGGGTACACTGAGCCTTTGTTGCCGCACGCGGGCTTCCTCTAGTTGCGGTGAGCAGGGGCTACTCTTCGCTGCAGTGTGTGGGCTTCTCATTGCGGTGGCTTCTCTTGTTGTGGAGCATGGACTCTAGGCACATGGGCTTCAGTAGTTGCGGCATGCGTGCTCAGTAGTTGTGGCTCACAGGCTCTAGAATGCAGGCTCAGTAGTTACGGTGCATGGGCTTAGTTACTTAGTTGCTCCATGGCATGTGGAATCTTCCTGGACCAGGGCTTGAACCCGTGTCCCCTGCATTGGCAGGTGGATTCTCAACCACTACACCACCAGGGAAGCCTGCCATTGGAATCTTGATAGGAATAGTCTACTGTCTATAGATGGCTTTGGGTAGTATGAACATTTTTAACAATATTAATTTTTCCAATCTATGAACAAAGGATACTTGTCTATTTATGTGTGTCTTCTTTGACTTCTTTCATCAATGTCTTGTAGTTTTCAGCGTAGATATCTTTCACCTCCTTGGTTAAATTTATTCTTAACTATTTTATTCTTTTTGAAGCTACTATAAATGGGATCATTTTATTTCTTTTTCAGAAAATTGATTGTTAGTTCAGATAAGCTACTGAATTTTTGTATGTCAATTTTGTATTCCGCAACTTTACTGAATTCATTGATCAGTTCTGTATTTTGGTGGAGTCTTTAGGATTTTCTCTATTTATTTTATAATCATGTCATCTGCAAATAGAGACTACTTTGTTTCTTCTTTTCCAATTCTGATGCTTTTTATTTCTTTTTCTTGCCTGATTGCTCTGTCTAGGATTTCTAGTAATACGTTAAGTAGGGATGACGAAAGTGAGCACCCTTGTCTTATACCTGATCTTAGAGGAAAAGCTTTCAACTTTTCACCATTATGATGTTAGCTGTGAGCTTATCATATATGGCCTTTATTATGCTGAGGTACGTTCCTTCTATACCTATAAATTTGTTAAGAGTTTTTTTTATCATGAACAAATGCTGAGTTTTGTCAAATGCTTTTTCTGTGTCTATCGAGATGATCATATGATTTTTTTCTTTCACTCTATTAATGTGATGCACTCCATTTATTTATTTGCATATATTGAGCTGTCCTTGTATCCCAGGGGTAAATCTTACTTGATCATAGTGAATGATCTTTTTAATGTACTGCTAAATTCAGTTTGCTAGTATTTTATTGAGAATTTTTGTATCTATATTCATTAGAGATATTGGCCTGTAGTTTTCTTTTCTTGTGGTATCTTTTTCTGGCTTTGATATCAGGGTAATGCTGGCCTTATGAGTTTGGGAGTGTTTCCTCCTCTTCAATTTTTGGCAAGAGTTTGAGAAAGATCAGTGTTAATTCTTCTTTAAATATTTGGTAAAATTAACCAGTGATGCCATCTGTTCTTGGCTTTTTTTTTTGGTTGGGAGATTTTTGATTATTGATTCAATCTCCTTACTAGTATTTGGTCTCTTCAGATCTTCTATTTCTTCCTGATTCAGTCTTGATAGATTGTATGTTTCTAAGAGTTTTTCCATTTCTTCTAGGTTGTCCAGTTTGTTGACATATAGTTGTTCTTGGCTTAATTTTGGACACTTTTGGCTCCTGGCTGAAAAAAGAACTACAAACTCTGATCATAATCCTTCTCACATTTGTGTAGCAGGGTTCAGATGTGAGACCTCCACAGTCCTAAATGTTGCTATATAGCTGCTGTCTCATTCAGTAGTTCAATAAATGACCATCCAACAACAACAAACGCAGGCAAACTGACACTTACGAAGGTTGAAAAAACTTTCCTAGATGGTTGATGTACTACTGTGATTCCTTAAGTAAGGGTGAAAGTCTAGATTGATTGATTGATCACATCCTTAGCTGTTAATGGTCTATCTTTCAGCTTAGGCTGATCACAAGGGGAATTCTTGATACCTGAAACCATCTGTAAGTGCACAGCTTACTGTCTTCATTAGCATAACATTACTATTCCATTGTCTTTATCAGCATAACTTTACTATTCCAGAAGATTCTTCCTTGGAAGATAAAAGTTGTAAATAACTTTATTGCTCATTCCAGAAGCTTCTTAAATAGAAAGTACCAACAAATGGTTTATACACCAAGACTCAGAAATCCTTGCCTTGCCATGTCTGTGATTTCTAAATGATTATATCATGATCCTTATTTAATTCTAATCAAGCCCACATTAAAAGAACTGCTTTAAATCAAATTTCAAAACCTCATCAATATCCTGACTTTGCCGTTCCCTTTCTGAGACTCTGAGACTAAGACTTTGTTGAAGTGGCACTCTCCCTTACCAGAGTAAGAATAAACTCAGCTTTTTATCAACAGGTTGTTTTAATATTGGTCAAAAAGTTCATTTGGTTTTTTTCTGTAAGATGGCTCTAGTAATGCTTGTCTTTAACTTCATTCGAAACAATTTTGTTAGATTGTACCGTGACAGCTACAATATCAGCGTGCACTAAAAAAAAACCGCATCAAAATTGGTGAATTTTTGTGTAGCCATTTTAATATTGAAGATGGAAGAAAAAAAGCAACATTTTCGGCATATTATGCTTTATTATTTCAAGAAAGGTAAAAACGCAACTGAAACCCAAAAAAAGATTTGTGCAGTGTATGGAGAAGGTGCTGTGACTGACTGAACGTGTCAAAAGTGGTTTGCGAAGTTTTGTGCTGGAGATTTCTCACTGGACGATGCTCCATGGTCGGGTAGGCCAGCTGAAGTTGATAGCGATCAAATCGAGACATTCACTGAGAACAATCATCGTTATACTCCACGTGGGAGATAGCCGACATACTCAAAATATCCAAATCAAGCACTGAAAATCATCTGCACAAGCTTGGTTATGTTAATCGCTTTGATGTTTGGGTTCCACATAAGTTAAGTGAAAAAAATCTTCTTGACCGTATTTCCACATGCAATTCTCTACTTAAACATAACGAAAACGTTCTGTTTTTTAAAACAAATTGTGACGGGCTATGAAAAGTGGATATTGTACAATAATGTGTAACGGAAGAGATCATGGGGCAAGCAAAATGAACCACCACCAACCACACCAAAGGCCGGTCTTCATCCAAAGAAGGTGATGTTGCGTATATGGTGAAATTGGAAGGGAGTCCTCTATTATGAGTTCCTTCCGGAAAACCAAATGATTAATTCCAACAATTACTGCTCCCAATTAGACCCACTGAAAGCAGCACTTGACGAAAAGCATCTGGAATTAGTCAACAGAAAACGCATAATCTTCCATGAGGGTAACGCAAGACCACATGTTTCTTTGATGACCAGGAAAAAACTGTTACAGCTTGGCTGGGAAGTTCTGATTCATCTGCCGTATTCACCAGACATTGCACCTTCAGATTTCCATTTATTTCGGTCTTTACAAAATTCTCTTAATGAAAAAAATTTCAATTCCCTAGAAGACTGTAAAAGGCACCTGGAACAGTTCTTTGCTCAAAAAGATAAAAAGTTTTGGGAAGACAGAATTATCACGTTGCCTGAAAAATGGCAGAAGGTAGTGGAACAAAACAGTGAATACATTGTTCAATAAAGTTCTTGGTGAAAATGAAAAATGTGTCTATTATTTTTACTTAAAAACCAAAGGAACTTTTTGGCCAATTCAATAGTTTTGAGGTGCTAAAGGAAAGTTACCTCTTGCTTGAACAAAGTTACCAAAGTTAACTCTTCCTTGGACAATTCTGAACAAGCTCTATTAAGTTCTAACTTTTTTCCTTTCTCTAGTATCTGCTGATTTTTGCTTTGATACATTTTTATATGTGCTAAAAAAGAAGTTGATCATAGTTTTCTTTTTATTAGCTACATTTTGGAAATGTTTTCCTTGAGGATAGTTAATTCAGTAAGTAAATGAAAAAATGATTAAAATAGAAGAAACTGTAGGGGGTATACAAGAAGGATTAGTCACCTTGCCTTGGGGGAACTCAGAGAAGCCATCACAGAGGAGATCACACTTGAACTGAGTATAGAAGGATAAGTAAGTTTTCTAGGAAAATAAGGGGAATGGATATTTTATGCTGTGAGGGAAAGGGTCCCAAGGAATAGAGGCAGGACATAGCACTGAGAAAATGGGGGAACTGCTAATAGGGTCTATATGACTGCAATATAGTACTACATGGCAAAGGAAGAAAAAAAATAAAAGATAGAAGTAGACTAAATAAGCAATGAGATTAAGAAGTTCAGAGGTAGAACAGCTCATGAAAAAGTCCTGGGTGTGGCTATGGGCATGAGTATGAGTTACTAAAGCAGCATTGAGAGAAACGACCTTAAACTTATAGAACTCACAGAACTAAGAGGCTACAATGTCGGATGGGCTCTCTACATGGATCTAAATGGCTATATGGACCATCTACATGATTATTTTATCCTAAGAAAAGGTGAATAGAAAAACCTGGACCATCATAAGGTCCATCCAAAGTGATTAACAACCAACAAGCCAGTAAGAGCATAAGCGAAATGAAAGCAGTTCTAACAGCACAAAGATCCATGATAGAGGTGAAAAAGGTTTCAAAGAAATCTGTTCTCAGTAAGAAATTTTTTTTGTTCCTAATCACCACAGTCACTAACAGTGATCCATCATCATCTCAGGATCAACAATAAATGGAAATCATACAGTAATCATCAAAAATATCATTTTAAAATTTCATTTATTTCTATTGTTTTATTTTAGTAAATATTCAATCATCACTTCCTTGACTCTTAGTTTTCTCAACCTTAGGTCTTAAGAAGGGATTATAGGACTTTACATCTCCTATTATTGAAGCTCCTCCCTCAGATTCACATGTCTGTCAGATGTTATGAAAACTCACAAAAGTATACAAGTTAAACATGCCTGTTTGCATTTATTTTTATATAACTCTAATATGAAGGTCCTGGACAAACAACTGCAGTGTGCTTGCCTAATAACTCAAGGTTTTCAAGCTAAGGTAGCAGATTTACAACACAGAAATGGGAAAATCTTACATTAAAGAAAATAAAATGAAACAAAATTTTACCTATTTGAAGTTCTCCAGGTACTTTTTTAATTGTTAAATAATACAGACATTCTACTGGAAATAGAAATCATTCCATTTACTAAAACTCCCAGTGGTATAAGTAAGGACCCATTTCACTATGGTCCTCCTGCACTTCTTCTCTTGATAATGATCAGGAAGAAGACAGGGTGATACCATTAATGTTAAGTGACAGAGAACAACATCTACAAAAGTAGCATTTATACAACAGCACTTTTCTCTTAGAATCCCAAAGCTTTCAAGGCACAACCTTTGATGTCACATCATTTCAGGGATACAGGTAAGGAAAAGCTATTTATATTTCCTTTTTATAAGATAGGAAAATGAATAATACACAAAGTCAAATGACTTCCATGCAAATGTTATTGGTGATAAAACAGAAAAATAAAATTAAGGTTTCTTCATCCTTGGTTTAGGGCACTATGTTCTGAAACATGCTGCCTGTGAAGATAACATCTTTTAGGAATTCATATTCACAAAATGATTATGATGTACCGTCTTAGGAGTCCTTTTTTTCTTTTTTAGATTCATTTAGTGGATTTATATTACATTATTTTCAGTTAGTCTGCTTTCAAATAACTTTTTGGCAATGGGGCAATTAAAGAGGGTTCTCATCTTAGAGTCACAGAGGAGCTCATTACTACCCTAACCGGTAGTGCTGTCAAAGTTCTGATGTCAGAACTTGCAAAAACAATTGTGATAAGGGAAATATTCATTAATATATTGATACTGCTATTTTTAGAATGCAAAAGCTCTAAAATTCATATTCTTGACATAAACTTTCCCCATTGCTCTTCTTCAGTCTTTCACCAAAATGTCATTTTTAGCTTTCCTTCTTGTTGAACCACAAGTTCTAACCCAGTAGTCCATCTGAAATAACGATATACTCACTGGCTCTGAGAATGTTCTCCTTGCTGCTGCACCTGGACTGGACCTGCAGAGAGAGCATAAACTCAGTAATTTAGGGCTCATAACAGAGATAGCCAGATATATATGCATATTTAATGGGCAAACTCCTGAGGTCTAGGAGCAAAGGCTTTATGTATCTCACATATAAAAACATGTTAATAAAAATATGTTACATTTATTCCATATATTTTTAATTTTTCCTTTTCTTACTTAAAGAAAGGACTGATTTCTAGGAAAAAAAAATTGGGGGCACAATATTGTAAATGGGACAAGGGTAAAACTAATGGCATTTTTAAATTGATGTGTATTGGAAATTAGTATATGGGAAAAAATTCAAGTTACCACATATTCAGTTGTGAATTCAGATGCTTAATATTAAAGACACTGTGCATATCTCTTGACTAAAATAATAATGCAATTCAAGTAATAAAGTTGTAATCAAATGTTCCTTGGTAGTCATTTTTAGTTACATATGTTAATGAAGGGAAAAGAGAAATCTTCATATACAATATTTACATGTGAGTCTAATAACCTTTGTTATTTACTGATTATAATTGATTATAATTATAATATTAGTTATGAAAGATGTTTCGATTGGAAATCAATGAAATTGAAGTCATTTATTTGCCAGTTCTTAAGTGTGTATATAGTTATCAATCAGAGACTCATGCTGATTCAAATATTTCAGGTCAAAGTGGAACATCCTTTTACATGTTGCAAAACTGATGAATTCAAGGGCCATGCTGGATGGCCTTGACACTTGTTGATTTCAGAATCAACTGTATTGAAACTCCACACCTCTTCTTCCCACTCCGCAGCAGCTTGCCCCAAATGGTATACATAGCAAATTAATTTCTATCGCTTAACACAGTCTACTATTGTAATGAAACAAATTATGAAAGTAATGTTGCAACTTAGGGTGGGTTATGGTTGTCCTTCCCTGAAAAAAACAATTGTTAATGTTTAAAGAAACAACAACAATAATAAAAAAAATCACAAACATACACACAAGAAACACACACACACACCAAAAAAAAAAAAAAAGAGGGGAAAAATAATTCCAGATGTTAAAGTTATTCTCTTTTGGCCCAGATTGTTTAATTAGTTTTAAATACACTAGAATGAAGAAGCTAATCTGTAAGATAATATTCTTATATTCTTTACTCAAAGTTTTATTGGAGAACAATGCTGGACCAAATGGGAAAGAAATTAATGACTACTTAAAGAAAATAATACAGAAAGGAAGACATGAGAGCAAGGAAAAGAAAAAGAAGAGAGAGAGGTTTGGGGAGGGTAAATCTAGTAGACAGAAAAGAAAGTATGATCTTATAGAAGGGGACAATATGTAAATGCAGAATGTTCTGCTATTTCTTATTGAAAATTCATACCAAGAGGGTAAGAATGACTAATGAACTTGCTGCAAAATAAACCAGCAAGTTGGCATACCATGGAATGATAATAAGTGTTAACTATGTCACTACAGCCTTAAAGGAGAAAAGAAACAAACACTAATAGACAAATTAATAGACAAGCTTAATAAAGAGATAAACTACATTTTAAAAACGATTCAAAGAACACAAGAGATAGCTAAAAGAGTGAGAGAAAAATCTGGGAGAGAGAAGGAAAAGAAAGGGGAAAATGTTGAAGGACAAAAACAGAATTCAAAGAAGTCAAATGGAAGTCAAGAAAGTCTTCAACAAGATGTAGAAACAGAAGGAGCCAAACCCATAGCGCAAAGCAACGTTTGCGAATGGAAAGCAGCTCCTTTGATCAGTAATAGTTACTCTTAAGTCGTAGCCTCTATTCCTCCAGAGTTCATCTTTAAGCCCTTCCAATCTAGAGTGGAGCTAGTGTATGGATAGAAACAAGAGATTTACAATGAACAGAGCAGTTCAGATGAGTAGTTCAAATTGTCTCATCAAATGCTTCAACAGACTTATATAATGTCTAAATGGAAATGGAGGTGAAGTACTAGCTGGCTTTACCAAAAAAAGCAAACCAAATCAAAACCACAATAAAAAATACACTCTCTCCCTCTCTTAGGTGGCCTAAAAAATGAACAAAAATTAATTCATAGCATGAATTTTTTTTTTAAAGTAGGTTTTTTTTGTTTTTTTTAAATTTACTTTTTAATTTATTTTTGGCTGCATTGGGTCTTTGTTGCTGTGAGGGTTCTTCTCTAGTTGCAGCGAGCAGGGGCTATTCTTCGTTGCGGTGTGCGGGCTTCTCATTGCAGTGGCTTCTCTTGTTGCAGAGCACAGGCTCTAGGCACGTGGGCTTCAGTAGTTCTGGCACATGGGCTCAGTAGTTGTGGCTCACAGGCTCTAGAGCGCAGACTCAGTAGTTGCGGCGCATGGGCTTAGCCGCTCCACGGCATGTGGGATCTTGCCGGACCAGGGCTCGAACCTGCGTCCCCTGGATTGGCAGGCGGATTCTTAACCACTGCGCCACCAGGGAAGTCCCTCATAGCATGAATTTAATAAAGAAACCCAAGTCTTGCTTTGTGGCACACCAGTTTAGAATGATATGTTTCAAACAGTTTTGGAAGAGAAATTTGGATGATGAGAAAAATCCAGTATTCTGAATCTGTGAATCTAGGTTCAAAAATTGCCAGCATCAGTATAACCAATGTCTTCTCATTTACATTACATTGGCTATTTGACCCAGATTTGAGGGAAATCACTTTTAAAAATCAATGATCAAATGAACTTCTTTACTTTAGTGATTTTGAGTATACATTAAAAAATTGAGGAAATTAATTTAAAACATTTTAATACTTATGCATGCAGTGGATGCCCCTCTTTTCTGTACCATGAAACTGGTCATCATTATAATACTGACTTAATTTAATAAAATCCCAATATGAAGATTCTGCCTAGCTCACAATGTAATGGGATTTACTTGAAAGAATAAAGTTGAAAAACAACTATTGTTCTCACAATATGGACTATAAAGAAGGTAACACAGGTCTGTTTCAAGTTTTATGATTTGTTGTTGTTTTTCTTTATCTTACCCAATTTGTCAGGGATTAAAAATGAAAAGTATGGTATTGGATGATCTGTTACTTCATTCTACTGGATTATGTTATTTTACTAAGATAACATTTATAGTATTGACCATTAATTCCCCTTTCAACTGAAATCAAAGCTAAAATAATGTGTAGAAACAGTATATTAAAGTCAATAGAGGAAATAAAAAACACAAGAGACTTACTGAAAATGTAGGTATTCATTTACTAATCAAGACTGCTTTCAGACATCAAATAATTCATTTAATTCATTTCAACATGTGTTTACATGTATAATATAATTTTTGCTGAAGATCACACTGTCCATTAAGACATCTTAAGCAATGAAACAGAAAACAAAAGGAGGGAGAGCATGTAATAAACGGTAAGGAAAAAAAGTGAAAATGCTTTAAACAAAGCTGAGAAAACTTTAACAAACAACCACAATCTTTAGATACAGTTAGAGAAGTGACTTACCTTATGCTTAGGTCTTAACAAGAATAGCACAGTGTTTAAAGTCAGCTCTTCATTATGGGAGGTACAATTGAAAGCCATAGGTTATAATAACATGAATTGCTACACAGAAATGAAGACTTTTTCAGCCCAACATGAAAAGCTAACTCTTATGGGAAAACATTTCAACTTATGTTTAATGCAACATGAAGAACATTTGAGGGTGTAAACATCAAAACACATGAATCTCACACCAATAAGAGAGAGACAGCCCAATCTCTCGGGAACACAGAAGATTTAATCTGTGACCATAATCTGTGACACATAAGGGAAGGCACATCACTCTAACATTGAAAGATGCATGCATAATGTGTAACCATCCACTGACAGCCCCCCACACCCAACCCCCATCCCACTTGTACACACAAAAGCCTACTAAGATACAGAGAAAGAATGTAGTGCCAAGCTGTTATGAAGAAAGCAGGACACACGGAAGCACAGCAGTGGTCATGTGATTTGAGAGGTGTTCTTCCCTTAAACCATCCCATCACCATGCTTATTTTAAAGAAGCCAGGAAAAGACCCCCTTCAATGCTGCAATAGCTACGAGCCCCCAGCTTGAAGCTAGTGTGTGGAATTTTGATCACCGTTCCCTGCGATGTCAGGGGCTCTCCAGTGGAAGCCAGATGTGTAACACCAGTTAGTGGGGTACAAATATGTGAATAACAAACATCTTTTCTCTTCTGCATTTCGCAGAAGTGAGGGAGGAGAGAAACAAAACCCATGTCAAGAATAGGTTCATAACAATATAAAGATGTATAAATATTAAAATGGAGATTACATTTGATTGCAGGTTAACACAACTCAGGTTTCATAAAAACTGCCTCTATTTTGCTGCTCACCGGGTCAACTTGTATTCTTTTTCCTTGTAAATGCTTGGAATAAATCTATACAATATGGCTCATATTTAAAATTTCTGAGCAGTTGGTCAGATGCGGTCAAAGTCAAGAACAAAAGAAGTCATCTTCTTTGATGGACATTAAGAAAGCCCTCTCTATTTTTAGCATGATTTTACTGGCTGGCAGTTACATTTTAAATTAAAAATTAAGCTTCTGTATATATGCTTACTTATATAATCTGAGAAACTATGTCAGTGGTTTGGTTTAAATTTTAATCTGTTTAAATTTTAAAAAGCAAATAACAAAAATGACTACCTATTTAGAAATTGTTAGTAAGCTCCCTATGTACTTTTCTTTACTGTCGATAAATCTTATTTTAACATGGGCTGTTCCCCATGAACAGCCCATGTTAAAATAAGAGAGTCAATAAGAGGGTTATATCAGCTTATTAGAAAAAATGTCAACTTTGGTTTCCTATTATTGATGACAGTAGTTAACTTTATTTGTTTTATTTTTTGTATGAGATGGGCTTTGATTCATGTGTGGCATGAATTTAGTTAGCAGATTTTTAATTGTTTAAAGCTCATTTACTTATATTACCATTTTCTCTCCCTCATCCTATTCTTAGCAGGCCAGAATATCTTGACCTTTACTTTAGCATGTCTTTATTATTTTAGGCTCTGGACCCTCCTTTAATCTTACTTTCTTCATCGGTAAAATAAAGACTGTTACGGGATCAAAGGAAATAATATAGGTATCAGTGATTTTAAGCTATACAGACGGAAACAAATGTCAGTGGTTGTTATGATCAGTGGAGCCACTGACAGCTGTGAAACATTCTGAATTATACACCCTCCTCATTATAACTTTCTCATCAGCTCAAAATGGAGGCAAATTCTTATTTCTGATGGAAAGAAAAAAAGTCCATGTACAGTTATATGTTTTTCTCAATAGGGATTGACCAAAACTTCATGGAAATGTCATAGCCATATGGCCATATGTACTAGTAGGAATGAAAGCCATATAATCTAAGGCATGGAGCAAAGTCTGAACTAGCTCCTCTAGCATATTTCTTGTACTCCTGAGCTTTTAGACCTTAGACAAGCTATCTCCTCTTTCTAGAATACTCTGTTGCTTATTTTCTGATCCAAATACTACTTGTCCTTTAAGATACAGCTTAAATTGTATTTGGGGCAAAAAATATTCCCCAAGTTCCTCAACCAGAAATAATCTCTTCTTTCCCTGAACTCTTTTAACAGCCTTACTGAGAAACAATTTACTTACTATAAAATTCACATATTTTAAGTACACATTTGATAGCTTTTAATAGATTTATATGGCTGTACAACCATCACCACAATCTAGTTTTAGGTATACCTAAATTCTTAAAGCCTCTTAACTGAACTTCTACTTTAAGAGTTCTCATAGTTACTCACATTTCAGTTATCAGTTTCAGTATACCTAAATTCTTAAAGCCTCTTAACTGAACTTCTACTTTAAGAGTTCTCATAGTTACTCACATTTCAGTTATCGATGTAGGTTCCCAAATATACTGTTTATTTTTGGAGTGAGAGGACCATGACTTTAATTCTCTTTATATTTCTAACTAAGTCAAATACAGTGCTTTGTATAAACATTTGCCAAAACTGAATGTCTGTTTATTTTTGTAGTAATTATAGTTTTTTTCAATCTCAGCAGATTCAAATTTATTATTTATAGTATAAGTATGATCATAGCTATTCCTGTACTATCTTAAAATGTTTTTTATTTATTTGGACCGGGTAATATTAAGAGATACAATATGAAAAGTAGGTGGATTATAGCAAAGAAACATCTGAATACCCTATAGAATGATTATCAGAATTTGGAAAACAAATTACTATTAATACTGTTTAAGGTTAATCAAATAGTGACATTTGGAGTCCAATAAAGGTTATTCTATACCATAGGTTTTAGGTCAGGTTAAGAAGATTTCTTATTCTCTGAGAGAACAGAATGTCCTGTATCTCATAGGTCAGGTCACTTGAATGGCAGAGATATTTGATGTATCATGGCCCTTTCGACTTTAATTTCTCTACCTTATTAAACTTATTTAAGAGTAATCTGTCTCTGAAAGAACAAATTTCATTGAATACCATTAACTCATAAAAGTAAAACTTAAGAGAATAGAGAAAAAGGACCTCATTGGCATTTACTCAGATTACTTGCCTCTTTAGCCTACCTTGAAAGAGAAGGAAAGAAAGGATTGATTTAAACAACATTAAGCCAACAACTCTACAATCTTAGACTCTTAAATTCTATTTCTTTCTCTTCTCACTTCTTATTGCAAAAATGGAGACTTGGTCTAGAAAAGCTCTGTTCCATAGTTCTATTCATTCATCACTTTATCTGGATAAATTAGGATATAAGTATTTGGCTCATCTGAGCCCGATGACCATTTATTTGTGTTTAATTTGTGTTTATGATATCACAATACATATGTGACTGAACTCAAGAGTTTTATTTATAACGTGAAAGGCAGCATGATAAAGGAAAGTCCTTTGGAGTCCAGTGGTATGGTTTCTGATACTGGTTTTTCCTTTTCTGATCTTTAGAACCTTAGACATGACATTCAACATCTTGGAGTTTTAATTTCCTTATCCATAAAATGAGGAAAATTAAGTAGGATAATGTATGTAAAAGTAAAAACTATTGTAAATGAAAAAGAGCAATACAAATCTGTCATTATTATTATCCTTACGTACATTTTAAGTCACCTACATTTTATATACGTAGAATCTGAGGCACAATGAGAATAAAGAATTTGCTCCAGATCATGCCATAAATCAGGGACAAATAGAAGACTATAATTGCCAATTTCTAGACTAAAGCTTCAAAAAAGGCTGAGTTAAGGTGTGAGGTTACCGCTGAAAGGGTTAATCTAATTCTGTGTTGTATGATTTTAGTCAAGTTATCTCACTTCCATGGGACTTAGTTTCTTTATCTGCAAAATGAGGATGTTTTTGGGGGTTTCAACTGAGGTTGATGGACCCCTTGAGAGAACCTGTGGATAAAAGTGAGGGGTCCATTTACTGTGATGGAGAAAAAAATTATCATTTTTATATTCACCAACCTAATTAAATTTTACTACTTTCTTTCATTATGAGCTTAGGTGACAAATTACAGTAATATTAGCAGAATCTATTGCCTCAAATTATTACGGATATTTAAAAATATTGTGTATGTTCATCAGGATTTCAAATTAATGACTTGCTGCTAAATTTTGTTATTTGATGTGTTTTTAAAAAGGCAGTATTATTATATCATAATTTGTAATAGATATTTTGCTAATGATTTCAATTTAGTTTTTTTTTGTAATCCTATATATTTTATTTTATATATATCTAAAATATTTTTCTGAAAAAGAGTCTGTAGGCTTTGTCAGATTCCCAAATGGGTCTATGGGGGCAAAAAGGTTAACAAAACCTCTGAACTAGGTAACTTTTAAGCTTCCTTTTATCTCTAGGATTTTGTTGCTGTAAGAAATCTTTAACACCTCCATCTGCTGCCCTTTATCAAACCACATATAAAAGAAGTCCTTCTCTTTTTGAGAAAATTATATATTGGTCACTGAATTAAGCAATTGCCCATTTAATAGATAGACGATCTCAGAAACAAAAAAGATACATGGCTTTTAAAAAGTTATAAAGACCTCAGACTTAAAAAAAAAAATTCTGCTTTACTTGTTCTTTTCCCATTGGTTTAGATAATTAAATGGAATAATCATTTAACAGTCATCACATTTCAAACTCTCTAACCAAAGGTGAACTTACACACACACACACACACACACACACACACGTGTGTGGATAAATGTGTATCATTAATTAATATTCTTTGAACTCAGTCATACCTTGATCACAGGTAGAGAGCAACAATGCTGTTATCTAAGTACAACATAAATCTTTGCAGGCACACAGACAATACTTATAAGCAACATAATTTTACAAATCTTTTCCAGAGGGCCATTCTTAAATGTTTTCCCACCGCCATTTGAATTACTACTGTCTTAAATTCCACTTAGCTTTCCTAAGTCCTAAGTAAATGTGAAGAATTTCTCTTTTTTCAGTATTAACCTCTTCTAAAAGAAGCTGAACTATGGCAGGTTACACAGCTGGTGAAGTGAATAATTACCATTAAAAATGAAAAGCCTATTTATGCTGCTTTATAGGTAACATGGTGAGTTCCTTATTCTCAAAGAGAATACTATAATATGTAGAACATATCTAAGAATAGAACTGATCACACCATGACTCAAGGGAATATAATTTGAATATCAATGGTGAATATTCTTAATGTATTTCCTATTTAAAGCTTTAATTCTAAATTGAGTCACTCTCAATGAACTCCAAAAAATTTGTAAGTCCTAGGTTGGTCTTCCCTTGGTACCAACAATATTTGTGAGTTGATTTTTGTTCTGAGAATTTTAATGTTGATCATGATAAACATGAGGAAAATACAACTACCTAATTATATATATATATATATATATATATATATATAAATTATATATATATAACAAACCTAAATAAAATATTTTTTGACTAGTAGGGATTTTCAATTATTGATGACACAATTTCTCAATCTTCAGATGAATAACCGATTATTTTAAAGAGAAATTTATATTCATTCTAGAGAAGAGAAAGCAAGGATTGTTACTGGCTTTAGATCACACAGTAAAGTAGTAATGGAACTCAGCCCTCTTGACTTCTAAATCCATTTCTCTGTACACTAGTAGATGACCTTATCTCTCTAACCTACCAATGGCAATCACTGCATGCCTAATTAGACCTTGAATTTTCATTGACTTTTTGCTCCTGACTATTTCTCTTAGCAATGAAAACCATTTAGAATAGGTATGTGAATGCAGGAGTGAAGAAAAACTGATATAATGGAAGGCAGTTTGGGGAGTAGCACTCTGGAGCCAAACTGGATTTCAATCTTGACTCTATCATTATTAGTTGTTGAAACTGGGTAAGTCATAATCTCTCTGTGTCTTTGTTTTCTTATGTATAAAATGAGAATAATACCAATAACTACCTCATAGGGTTGTTGTGAAGAAAATGAGATAATATATAAAAAGTGTTTGCTTAGATGAATATCTGGCCCAGAGTGAACAGTGTATGAGTATTAACTAATACTATGTTTGCTGTTGTTATCAATACTATTACCATTCTTCTGTTTGGATGATACTCTAGATCTGTAATAAAGAATGTTGTCTAATTTCTTTCATGATTTTGACAGCTCTCATAAATAAGATCAAGTAAGATTAGTTTAGATAAGTATTTGAATAGAAAGTTAAAAAAAAACTGATAAATCTTATGAAATAAAGCCTAATAGATACACTCAATAATACAAAAACCTGAATTATTGAGCACTTGTAATTATTATCATTTTCTGACATTTTTAGAAGAAAATCACCTTCGTTTTCATTAAATATGAGTTTTGAAATGCTGAGTTTTTAACTAGATTTAATATTCTCCTTGGTCTTCCTTGAGTGGTAGCAGAAATGCCACCCCAAAATGTGGCTCTTTGGCATAAAAATTATTTTGAGAGAGTAGACATAAAAGAGGCTCTGAAAACAGAGTAGAAGTTACCCTTTTCTAAGGGAAATTTACATTTATGAAATAAATTTCCATTTATACTGGGGTCTCAGTCCTCTGGACTTGGAAGAAGAACGATGACTCTTAAATCACAAGATAAATCTTGTCAATGGAGAAGGCACCAATTTAATCTATGTAACAAACCTTATTCTTGTTTGCTGTGCTTTTCCTGGTAACCTCTCTGTAACTGGCCTTACTGCCCCCACCTTTCATTTGTCTTTAGTTGAGGATGATATTTAAACTGGTAGTTTAGGCTATCTTAGGGAGTTACTCATCTTTTCCTGGCAGCTCCCAAGTAAACATGAGGTATACATGTTAACAAACTTTTGTTTTCCTCTCGTTAATCTTTTATCACAGATGTCTCAGCAAAGAACTCAGAAAGGTACATGAAAAATTATTTGCCTCCCCTACACATTCTTTTTTTTTTAAATTTTATTTATTTATTTTATATTTATTTATGGCTGTGTTCGGTCTTCGTTTCTGTGCAAGGGCTTTCTCCAGTTGTGGCAAGTGGGGGCCACTCTTCATCGCAGTGCGCGGGCCTCTCACCATTGCGGCCTCTCTTGTTGCGGAGCACAGGCTCCAGACGCGCAGGCTCAGTAATTGTGGCTCACGGGCCCAGCTGCTCCGTGGCATGTGGGATCTTCCGGGACCAGGGCTCGAACCCATGTCCCCTGCATTGGCAGGCGGATTCTTAACCACTGCGCCACCAGGGAAGCCCTCCCCTACACATTCTTAAATGTCATGTCCTATCACTTACTTACTCATTAAAACAAAACAAAAAACCTACTATTTCTACTGAGTGCAATATACCATGTAAGAGTATGGCTGCATTGTTCTCCTTTCTAAATCAAAGGCTGTTGTATTGCAGTTGTTAAAAAACAAAATCCAAGTGAGAAAATTTGAGGATCTACTTGACTTTATTCAACATTCCATGAATCAAGCATCATCCCACCTAGTAATTAGTTAGGAGCTCTGAGAAGCTGTACAAAATGGAAGGTTTTTGAAGGCAGAAAGGCAGTAAGACAAGGAAGTCATAAACAAAAGAAAGGAATATTTTAGGCTAGGCTAACTTCCTTGAGGGTGGTGGAGGCGGGTGGGGGAAGGCAGGTGTCTATCAGGTGGATTGCCTCACCAGTGCTGGCCAGGAAACCCTAGATTGACTAGTTAAAGGTTACATTCCTGGGAGAGGCTGAAACTGCAATTAGGTTACGTATTAAGTCTTGGTTTGCTGATGTAGGGTTTAGCACAAGTGACTCCATTTTGGGCCTCTTGTTTCTTTTTAAACACAGCACTGGTTTAAAAAGTTGTGACTTTTATTTCTCTAAATGCTTATTAATTAGCATTCGTAAGGCACATGGAAGATGCATGAAGGTAAAAACATTTCTAAAACATATTAGTAAGTAGCAATGATTTAGAAAATGTTTAGGCAGTTCCCGTGAGGCCTGGACATATGAGCAAAGTTTTCTGAAGCCTTATATTGCAGCCATGTGTGGTGCATATTATATTGTTAATCAAGTCTCTCATGACCTAACCAAGTAAACAGTTAACAGATATAGTTTGATATTATTGTTAGACTCCTGTTTACATTATACATATCCTTTCCATTTTCTCTGAATTCTCAAGTTTTGGATGTCTAGGCTTAATCAAAGGAAAGGCAGAAAAATCCACTGTCATTAAAACAGAACTTCTGGCTTACAGAGAAAGCATAACTGTTAAAAGTTATTATTTTTTTTAAAAGATAAACTCATGACTCTCATACAAATATAAAATGAACATGTGTTAAAGATTTTGTCTAAAGTGTTAATTAATGAGAGAACAAGGAAGATGTTTTAATTGGTTCAAAAGAGAATCAAAAAAACACACATATATGGACCATCAGGAATGTTGAAATGAATTTTCAGATTAACTGAGCAAAAATCAATTGTATTTCCAACTGGACACAATGTGCATTTCTATGGATTAGGATCATTTACCTTACTATTCATATACTACAATTTAATCTTGTACAATAGCTCAGATGGTAAAAGGAGGAGATGACTCAGAAGGATGCCCTAGATAAGACAGCCAATAATCATTTTCATTTATTTCAAAGTCTTTCACAATTTTACCTGATAACTTTTTGACCTGGGAGTACCTATTAATAGAATTTATGTCTATTAATTGAGTTCTAGTTTTGTTTAGTTTAGTTTAGTTTTAGATACTTTTTCCCCTAATGTATAACTTTGCCTTATAAGATTATATGAAATACCTACTGTAGTCACTTTTAAATGGACTTCAGTTTTTGTGTTGATTGTAATATTAAAATAAGTTTACCACATTGAAAAAATGGAATTTATATGAAATTTGCATTCTTTTTAAAATTTGACTTGAAAAATATAACTTCCAAGTCTTAATACGTACACATTTTTGTAGTTTTCTTTTTCATCCAAGTTCAGTGAAAACTCAGCTTGAATATAAACCTTATCTTGTCAAGATTCAGTCATGAAAAATTCCTAAGGGAAAGAGAACCTTAATATCTATTAAATCGAGGTAGTCAGTGTATGGGTTTTTGTCAGCTATATTCTTTACTATATATTTGAAATATTTCACTAAAAAATAAGAACTGTAAAAAAAGAAAGAAAAGGGGGCACTGATTTACCAAAGGACATTGACATGACGCTGTCCATACTCAAATCTTTTGGCTTAGATTTCTTATATTTAGAATTTGGGATCATCTGGATACCCTTTTGCCCTCTTTATTCTAAGAATATCCAATGCCAATGATTTCAACCCAAATATTTTTCATCATTTTTTTCTCTTTACTAAGTATACACTGGACTGAGAATGCTGTTAAATTGTAACCACTGTCCTTGATAGTTTCACCATTAGCCAGTTTACTCCCTCAACCTTTCACAGGGTTGCTTCAGGTAGCTTTGCTGTGCCTTGCATTGCTCAGTTGTTACATGAGGAATACAATCACAATCAACTCAAACTCCACAGAAATGCATCCATCAGAGCTTTCCAACTCTTAAATCTCTTATATACTAGCTGTTCTTAAAATTTTTCCACATAGGGAATTCTTAAAAATAATTCTTCCTTGTATACATGTTTCTTTATTGCTTATTTACTCTACAGTCTCTGTAGAACTCCCTACTTTCTCCTCTCTTTTCTTCAGTTCAACATCCATGTTATTTCTTTGTTAAATGTTAATAACAATTAACATGGGAGAGTTCACGGGTGATTTTTCCTCCCTCTTTGCTTATCTATATTCTTTACTGAACATGTGAAAAACAAGACAAAAGTCATTGAAAATAAAAGGAAAATAGAAACTGTCATAGAAAATGATAGACATTTGATTTTTAAAAAAATTCTAAAATTCAAACCTTTTAGTATAATATAGATTGACCATTATAATATCTGTTCAAGTCAGTCTCAGTCAATTGCTGATAGGTTTATTTTGAACCATCAACACATACTTCCTCAGTCCTTCCTCTGCATACATATCTGCAATAAGATACTTAGGATTAGTTTACAGTCTATAATCATAGAACAGCTGTGAAGCTAACTGGCTTTATAAATTGTAAATCTGGACTCATTAGCATTATGTTTTCACTCATCTAAGCTGAAAAAGGCACATATATACTTTAGTCTTTTCACAGGATCACTGTATTTTAGACTTAGAAATTTTACCTGTAGAGATATTATATCCAATTCATTTATGCTAGTTTCATCCAGATTACCTCTCCTATACTGCTGTGAACTAGTTGGCCTAGAATTCAGGCACAGTATATGGTTGGGTCACCATATTTAAACACTAGAACAGGTATGTTCATCCCATTTTGTTCCTTTATAGCAAAATGAGATACACATATTTATTTTAACAACAATCATTAAGGTTCATACTCTAATTCTCAGTGGCTGAGATGGGTTTTCACTGAAAATGGAAAGGAAAACAAGAAACAGCTAGATAAAGGCAGGTAATTTCTATTATAAAACACACACACAAGGAAAGGGGAAAGAAGCACAGAAAAGAGTGAAGTGTAGGGAACTGCATTAGGAAGGTGGATGAATGTAAATGAGGTAATAAATAACGGAATGAGGGTTTGTATAGATTATTCTCCTCTTCACACTTCTTACGTCAACCTTCAAAACACACGGCAGACCTTAACAACACCAATATCATCCCTGCTCTGAAACTGTCTTTTAAAGTCAAAAGGCATAGCTTATAAAATTTAAAAAAGTGTGTGTGTAGGAAGAAAGATAGGTATTTTGAAATACATCATGACTAATCTTAAGAGCAGTAGCAAAATTTCCCTTTGTGGATGGGATATTTAAAAGGAAACCAAAGTGATTTGAAACACAACTTAAAGCAATGACATAGTATGACTACATCCACCAGGATAAATGACTCGGTAAAGGAAAGCCCAAGTAGGTAACTCTAGCTGGAGAATATTTCAGACCAAAGCCTTGAAACAGAGGTCAGTTATGCTGAAAGACAGTTAATTGCAAGTGAAAGTATAGTGATATAGGTGGACTGAAAGAGTAGTACCTAAATGAACACTTTAGAAATGCTACTATCACTGACCTGTAATAGTGAGAATGGCTACAGAGATCCTTGCTATATGGTGGCAGTTAAGGTTGAACAAATAACCCAATATTATTTTGACTTGTCCTTTGAACTCCTGAACTGTGCTACATGGCTCTAAAACAGATGAACTGGGGAGATTACAGATAAACTTGCTATGTATAAAGGAAAATGAGCTAAAGGAGGCGATTTAGATGATTCTGAACTTCTGGTCATACAACATTTTTTGTTTGTTCAAACTTCATTAACCTACATATCAAGGTTGGAGTAATTGACAGTTGCATGGTTCAATTTCTGTACTTACATTTATTTGGGAACATCCTGATATAAATTAGGTAAAACTTAATAATTCATGCCCAGACAAATTGTTTAGGAATATAAAGATTAAATGCCCAATTTCAGGACCATTCACTTGCTTCCCATCTTTTCAAGATCAAACTGTAATATGAAAGGAAAAAAGGAAGGTTTTTTTCACTTGGAAAAATAGTGCCTAGTTTATTTTCTAGTAAAGAAAAAATGCATAGATGAAACAAGACAAATGCTTAACGGAACTAATAAAGGGTGCTGATCTCTTGATCATTGAACCAATGCTCCTAATTAAAATACTGAAGGCAATTATAAGGTTGTTTACAAAACAGCTTGAAACTGTCATGGTATGAAGGAGTTAAGTCATGTCCAGTATATTTAATGCTGGGTGATTAGGCTGTGAAATCTGGTGGCAAGATAATTAAAACCAGTCTCATTTTCACCCAAACTACTTCAGACTCTTGAGCCAAATATTTGAGATTAAGAATTGACCCAACATTCCCCTATACAACCTCTTTCAGGTCTCAATGGCATCCTTTTTTCTCTTTCCTATTCTCTCACTCATGTGCATGCTCTGAAAGGATGCTTACCTCCTCAGATGAGAAGTACCAACGACTAATTTAGCAGCATCTGACTACAAAGATCATTTTTTCCTTCAGTTTCCACTTTTATTCCTGGGGAATTCCCTTCTGTGTCAAGCACTGTACAGGAGCTCATCATTAATTACTGCAGCTTTAATACTAAATTCAAAGGGCTAGATTGCTATAGAAGTTTTCTTTCAGTGCAGATATACACAGCAGTGTTCTCAAAGAGCCATGCATTAGTTCATGCCATGCTTTCTCAACAAGAACAGTTAGGCATGGCAGCCCAAACAGCATCGGATTTAATTGCTGTGTGCTGGGATAGCAGCAAGTTGCCAGAGGAAAAAAAAAAAAGGCAGCAAGCCTGATTTTTATGACTGTAGGCAATATTGACTGCAGAATGGCAAGGACAAAATTTCAAAAATAGACCCTTCTTTTCTTATCCTAAGGCAGACTCAGAAATAGAACAAGGAAAATTGCTAATATAATTGAAAACTATGGCTATAAAAGTCCATATGAATCTGAATTCCATTCAGGGTTTCATGGAACATGAATCTAAAAATATCTTTAAGGTCTTTCTGAATTCACCTTGTTCTATAAGTTGTTCCTTATGTTCTGCAACTATTTAATATGGGAAAGTTAGAATAAGTGACCAATTTTTAAAATACTGAGGCAGAAAAGGGAATGAAAAACTAGGGCTTGTTTCCTTTTTCCATCTCTCCCTTTCTTCCCTTCCCCAGAGCATCCCCTTGCCCCCCACTTCTCTTTTTCTTTTTTTTAAAATTTCTTATAGTGCAAAACTTTTGAGTACCAACATACCTACTTTTTCTCCCCACTCAATTCCAAGGGATATATGCCATTCTAGTTCTCCTATTCATAATATACATCGAGCTGTGTTATATTAAAAATAATGTTATTTTATGTAATAACATTACTATGTTTCATAACAGAAGTCACATGGAAATTAAGTCAAAAGCACTTTAAAAGGTAGATTCATAAATGTTAATAAGCACATATATTTCAAAAGCTGTATGTGATTACAATTTATCATCCAATGCATTGATACTTACTCATGGATAAAAAAAAAATACCTCACTGAAAAACCAAACATGAATCTGGGTTCCTGAAATACTTAAGCTGAAGAGAAGTAAGTGAATATGATAAAATGTGCATACCTATGAAATACTCTGACATTATATACATGTAATTACACAAGCTGAACTTTTAAAAGCTAATGGAAAGAGTATTACCATACATTATCCACTTTTATTTCTAGCTTAGCCTACTGTTGATGATAGGGTGCCTTGTGGAAAAACCCTCAACAGTTCTTTATAATTCCAAATTATGTAATTCTTGTTAAAAATGAGAATAAAATGAAAACTCTATCTTAATGAGAGATGCTATGAAAAGACAAAAGAATACCATTAAAAAACTCTTGAATAATAGACATAGTACACATAGGATTAACAAGACTGTGAATATTATAGATTAATCTACTTTGGAGAATGATAGCTGCAATTGTAAAATAGGGTGTTACTAGATAACACAGGTAAGTGCCTAAAATACGTGCGAACGACTATCAGTATGATCACAACGGATTCCATAGGATTCAAAACATGCCCTTAAATTCAGTTGAGTAGACTTAAAAAAACATATCAAATTCCTTTTCATAAACTATATCTCCTTTGCATATGCTATTCATCCTGACTTATAATGTTTACTGGAGTCCTCTGTCTTCCTATACCACTCCAATGCGTCAGATAGCTTAGCAGAGCACAGGAGAGCATTTAAGGGGTGAAAATTTGCATTCTCGCTATAAGTAATGGAAATAAAGTGTAAAATCCTGCTTTGCTTTTATTTCTCTTTTCCAAAGAGGTGCGTACTTGGCAAATAAATTAAATAAGACCTACCACCAATTTAGAATAACTGACACCATCTCTGTGTGGCCTAAAGAAATATTATGGCATTTTTAAAGTTATAAAATAAGATCCCAAGAACTCAAATCTATTCTAGGAAAATCTACCCTATGCAAGTTCCTTTTTGGGACTTACCAATAACTTGGTAAATTTTTGAGTAATTCCCCCATGACTATTTTGTGAACACAGGACCTCAAAATGATAATTTTCCTATGGATTTTTTTTGATGCTAACACTGAAGAGCTTTAATTTTCAAGCCAAAGGCATTTTTTTCTAGTAATATTTTCAAACACCACAGCCTGAATACATAGAATATGATTTAAAAAAAGACAATATTCCAATTTGTAAAATCCTTAAGTGAGGCCCCATATTTAATATTTGCTATGTTCTCTATATACTTAATATGGTAATATCTACTCTGCAGTGTAGATGTTCAACAGACACTAGATGACTAATCATGACCTACTGGTAGGGTCTGCAATAATCCTGGAAGCATAAACAATCAAGTAAAAATAACTATCATATCAAATCCAATTTTTACATTAATTCAGGGCATCAAGATCCATTATAGACTTTCAAGCTCTAAGTATGTTTTTTATCTGCATTTGGCACTCTGACTGAACTTTCATGTAGAAAGCAAAATGCATACAGGATAATCAAAATCCAATATCTTTAAAATTATACCATTAATATTTTAACAGGATTAAAAATCCTGTTTGTTACATTCATGATATATTAGTTTTCTCATGAACAGACCACACAGTAGAAATCACCTCTTTTAATTCACAGTCATATGTTTGTTTTACTTTGCTCAGCTGGCTCAAAGACCTATATCTTGTTTATAAGATACTAAGGACACAGAAGGCATTTAATAAGTCAGAAAAATCAGCATTCACTAGAAAGAGGAATTCGAAAAGAATAATACCATACTATAGAAAGCTTATTGAAACTTAACTATATAGGCATAACCCCTTCATATAAACATTCAATTTATAAATTCATTCAACAAACACCGATTGATGGTGCTGTGGAGAAGTCCTTGCCCCAAACTGCCAGTTTCCCTCTCCCTTTACCTTCCACTACAATGAGTATTCTAAAGAAGATGTCCTATCTGAGCTGTTGGAAGAAGAAAACAGAATGTAAGATCCTGTTGCCATTCAGAATTTGCCAGGGTAAAAATACTTTGGAGTAAGCTGGATTCTGTTAGAGGTTAAAAAGCATTTTTCCCAAGAAATAATGTTACAAATAGTACATAGATTCCTACATTAATCCATATATGTCTATTTGACCCTCAATTCAGTTAAACCGTAACACCATTTCAGCTTATTAAGGGTTATATAAACTTTTGAGAACTAGCCTAGGAATCTGGTAACCAGTTATAAAGTTGTCTTCATTGGAAACTGCTTTGCCCCACTTATAAGTTGGTGACTGTCTGTAGAGTATGGCATATAATGGAATTTAAGGACAATATAATGATGGGGTTCAGGACGTGCTACCCAAAAACATGGCACCTCGCATACTGAATAAAACTGAAGAAGTATGAGAAGATGGCGAAAGCAAGAAGGTCTCTTGTCCTTCCTCTGCCCTTCTCCCCTGAAAAAGGTCATAACACCCTCAAACAAGAGGTGTCCTCCTTATACCCTGAGGAAAGAAGCATCGTTTTCTCCAAGACAAAAGGGCACCAAGAAGAATAAGAATGAACAGGCCTTACTAAGTTTCTTCTAGTTTACTACCCTAAGCTCATACTTTATGCCCCATCATATTTCTCTGTGACTGTCCCCTCTTCATCAAACCTAGCATAACAATACTCAGATTTAACTATTTCTTTGGGTCTTCATTTCCTTATGAAGACTCCCGTGTCATGTAAAATTTATATTAAATGAATTTGTATGCTTCCTCCTGTTAATCTTTGTCAGTTTAATTTTCAGACCCAACCAGGGACCCTAAGAGGGTCAAGGAAAACTTTTTCCTACCCTAAAATAATAATTATAGTAAAAAGTGCTATTCTTTTTAGCCATAATCTTCAGTGAGGTGGGGTGTGTGTGCATAAATAATCCAGCCACTAAATAGGAAAGTGATTTTGAAGAAATAGATAAGATAAAAACTGGAGAAGACAGTCAACTCATTGAATGAAAAAAGATACATCTCATAGATATATGTTCATATATATCATCTTCAATACACTTGACAATGATTAGGAAAAAGAAGCAAGGCAGGAATGGCACAAGTGCTGACATTAACTTGTGTCAAGTTGACAGTGAAGCTAATAATACTTGATATTTTAGTTAGATTGTGGCTAACAACCATATGCAAAACACATTCTACTGTGTGACAAATGTAGCATATGATATGTCTGACAGAGTTAGTTCAAACTAAAAATAACTTTACCTTTAGGCCTTTAGTATGATAACCAGTATTGATAATAATAATTATAATTATTTATTGAGTACTTATTCATATCAGGCACTGCATCAAGCAGTCTTAAGCAAGTCAATCCTTAAAGTGGTATCATTTCCATTTTATAGAAATATGAAGTGCAGACAAGTTAACTTAAGTGTACAATCAAGTGCTTAATATTACAAAGCTAGTAAGAGGCAGGGCTGGGTTTCAAATCTAGGGCTGGGATTGAAATCTAGCCCAATCTCAGATTTTTAAGCACTGTGAGACAACCAATAAAACATTAATTACCACCAAAGCATGAACATCTTTGGAATATGTTAAGAGGCTGGTTAAAGTTCTTGATTCTTCCAGAAAATTAAAAAGCTTATTTAAAAAAACTCTCAAATAAAAACACGGCCTCATACTCTCAACTCTTACATTCACACGGTAAGCAAGAAGCTATTTAGATATTTTAGTATCCAAAGAATAAGGCAATAGGGAGAATTCCCAAAGAAGAAATATTAAGTACGGCTTTAAATAACAAATGGCTTCAAGAAGCACTGAACTACTTAAAAAAGCAAAGAAAGAATTACTATATCTTTTTCAGTTCTGGGAGAGAATTAATCCCTGATGCATTATACATCCATTGTGTATAATGAATTAACTTCTCTTTTATGAATCTAGAATGGCACCATCTTCACAGGAGCTTTAGAAAATAGCCACACAAGTCACTTCTTGTACTGTGGTTTAGATGAGGAACTCTGGCTAAGAAAGGAAGTGCTTTTCAAAGCGGAGAAATAAGGTGACTAGAGAAAACTGATAATTCTATTTGCTGAAGTCCAGGCTATATATTCCATTGTATCCAAATGCATATTTTTGTAAACAAGTAAAAGAAAATTTACATTGCTAGTAGTCAAGAAGATATTTATCCGAATCTTTAAGAATTAGAACAGGGGTTTCCCTGGTGGCGCAGTGGTTAAGAATCCGCCTGCCAGTGCAGGGGACATGGGTCTGAGCCCTGGTCCGGGAAGATCCCACATGCCGCGAAGCAACTGGGCCTGTGAGCCACAATTACTGAGCCTGCGCGTCTGGAGCCTGTGCTCCGCAACAAGAGAGGCCACGACAGTGAGAGGCCGGCGCACCGCGATGAAGAGTGGCCCCCGCTCTCCACAACTGGAGAAAGCCCTCGCACAGAAATGAAGACCCAACACAGCCAAAAATAAATAAATAAATTAAAAAAAAAAAAAAAAAAGAATTAGAACAGGACTGGTGGTAAACCAAACCTGTCTGTAAATCTATGGGTATGAACCACATCAGGGTATGGTCGTGAACTGCTCAGAATTCATTAAACCTCTGTAATTTACAGGAAGCTGTGCAAGCATGCATTGGTATTACCACCTATACAGAAGTGACAATTAGGTTAAGAGAGAAAAAGAAAAATGGAGACACAATGCTGGCCTGTGGTGCATAAGGGCACATGAAGGAAAAGAATGATGGGCATGAGCCCAATGGGGAGTAAAATTCACTTTGACATCAATTTCCCTCACTATTGGTTACAGAGTACAAAAGCTACTGGAAATTTATATTTTGAGCCTTCTTTTGACTTAAATTGCCTACCAGTACTCCCTCTGTGTCTTGGTAATAGATGAAGAAGCTTTAATCAGAGGCCTATATACAACTTACTTATCAATCAATAACATTAGATTCTGACTACAATTTTGTTGAAAGCTAACTAAGAAATACTTATTGACTTAACAATAAACCTCAGCTTTCTAATATTATTTTTTTGCTTGTGTACCAATTCTGATTCCCATATGAATTCCCATCTGAATTTACGAGAGTGTGATTTTTCACAGACTTTTAGTTCCCAGTGTTTTTCAAACAGGATGTCAAGGAGACTGATTGGGGTCACAGAGAACAAAGCTGCATTGCTCTATGTAAACTTCAAGTTTCAATAATAGGGCAAGAAAGTCAATTCTACTGTTTGAGACTCTTCCCTCCTGTTACATCCAAGGTCAACAAGGAATTAAAGTTGTAGAGACTGGGATGACTGTTTGATATTGTTTGAGCCCACAATGAAGAAAAATTGGGCCAGCTACCCCTGTTATTTATTTAAAAATGCAATATTAGAGTAGACTGTAGGAACAGTCAGGCAGTGTAGAATTAAAATGTTTTAGAAGCATTGACCTAGATTAATATATGCTTCAGGGATTAGAAAAATGCATACAAATCTTAGGGACATTTGATACATATATAATGGGATATTTGAGACTGGGCTGTAACTCATGATTTGGGTAATGTGTGTTTATTAAATGGTTACTGTGTGCTAGATGGGGTAAAGAAGCTACATCAATGTCTTTACCCAACCAAGTTTCATAGTCTAATAACAAAGTGAATATTATTACAGGTTTAGCAATTAAGGCATAATTAATGTCATTCATTCAACCTACACTTGCTATCTGCTGTTTGCCCCACACTAATCTGGCCTGTGAATTACAGGTTAAAAAGAAAGCAGCCTCTGGTCTCCAGAAGTTCACAATACATTACAGAAAGACAAGTAAAACATACGATTACAATACACCATGATAAGTAGTATAATAGAAGTTAGTACAAACTGCTATGGGGATATGTAAGAGATGCTCCTAACTCAGATGGGGGTAGGGGATGGGGGAAGGTTATCAGGAAAGGTTTCCTGGAGCTGGGATGTATGAGCACAGTTTTAAGGGACAATTATAATTTGGGTGAAGAAAAGATGGGAAAGTCAGAGAAAAAGGCTAGCGCAATTCACAGATGTGAGGGATTCTGGCAACTGTGAAATGGCAAAAAGCATGGCTGAAGCTAGTTTTAACCATGATAGGGAGTGGTAAGAGGAGTAGTTGATGATGTAGGTAGGGACCACCAATTCCTAAGGGTTGTGGAGAGCCACTGAAAAGATTTTAAATAATGGAATGACAATGATTACATTAACATTTTAAAAAGTTCATTCTGGTAAGCATGTGAAGATGGATTAGAGATATTTATGGAATAAATTATGAGGGTAGAGGAACTAGTCTGGATATTAATCTAGTAATCCAGATGAAAAATCCAACTAAATAATTGAAAGAGGTTCTGGAGAGAAGGGCATAGATTCTAGAGATACAAAAGAGGCAGAATCTTTAAGACTCAGGTCTGATTGGTTAGAAGGGATATAACTCCCAGGTTTCTAGTCTGCGTGATTGGCTAGTGTCATATGAAGGTACAAATTTGGGGGTTGAGTTATGTACAAGGTGCTTATAACTCTGGAGAGAGATGTGGGCTGTAAATAGGAGTTGATGCCAAGGTAGTTACTATATAGTGATGTAATGTTAATATATGTGAAGCTCCTAGAATGATCCCTGACCAAAGTAAGCGCTATACCGTAAGTAGAATAATAATGATGTTGGATGGTGGTGATCATAATAATAACAATGGTTGATTATGAGATAACCCAGAAGTATACAGAGCATCATTGTCCAATAGAACTTTTTGTGATAATGAAAATGTTTTACGTCTATACTTTTAAATATGGTAGCCAATAGCCACATGTGACTACTGAGCACTTCAAACGTGGCTGTTGCAATTGAGAAAGTAAATTTAAAATTTTATTTAATTTTAATGAATTTAAATTTAAAAGTCACATGGAGCTGCTGGTTATTGTTTTGGACAGTGTAGATATATAGTGAGAAATGAAATCAAGAGAATCTGGGAATGAATCAAGTTGATCATCAACATGTAAGAAATAGTAGAAAAACAGTCAAATAGGGAAAAGGAAAAGCAATATAGGGTAATACGGTTTAGAAGCACAAATGAAATTCCCTTGATAGGATAATCAGGATGAATGGGAGTTGGTGGAGGAGGCTTTCTGGAGGAGTATGGACTGGAGCTATGAAGTGGAGGAGGGCATTTCAGGGAGACAGGCTAGCACACATAATGGTCAACAAGAAAGAAGGAACATAATATGACAAGAAGGTTCACCCTGACTGCAGTGGTAGGCACATGATAGGGAGTAAGTGGTCAATGGTCCTTGTTTGCCAGGGACTAAGGGGGTTCCTGGGATGCAGAACTTTCAGTTTTAAAACTGGGACAGTCCCAGGACATGGTACTTCAGTGCTAAAATGAGGGAAGTCCTAGGCAAACTGGGAGGAGTTGGTCACTAGAGAATACTACTAGATAAACAGTGGCTGGCCAAAGAATGAAGGACTTTGAAAGAGAGGCAGAGAGGCATTTACTCTTGATACAACAACTCAGAGGTAGGCTATTACAGCTTTTTCGATCAGGGAACTAAAAGGAATTAAAGTAGTGCTTAGGAAGATTAGTCTGCCATTAGAGGGAAGAAGGACTATACAAAGGGAATCTAATTATTTAGCTACTATTGTAATCTAAGTCTGAGGTGATAAGGGCTTAAACATCCAAGTTAGAGATGAAATAGAAATTTATGTTTATTTAATTCTTACTATGTCCCAGGTACTCTACTAGATTTTACATAAATTATCAATTCTTCCTGACACTCAGATGCTGAAACTTTTATAAACCTTTGAAAAGTTGATTGATTTATTTATTTAAACAGTTACTCATCATTCCCAAATATTTTTTGAGTGACTTCTATATGACACACCAAGTTCATTACTTGTCTTACTAAAGCCAGAATTTGAAAGTAGATCTGGCTACAAAGTTCATTGTATGTATCAGAAGTAAGAATAATTCAAAGGAGATAATTCAAAGGAAGAAATAACAAAAATGACAAAATTTAATGGCACACTGTCAAAGATGAAAAATAAGGAAGAGTAAAAAATAACTAGAAGATTTCTATGATGGGAAACTTTTAAGAACATGATCTAAGAAACTTTAAGAACATGATAGAAGGGATTTAGATAGAAGTTGGATATACTAAGTTTGAAATCATGAAAAGACATTCAAACAACAGCTGGAAATATAAGTATGAATGCAAGTGAGCTATGTCACTTTAGTGTATATTCTAACAAGCCAACATTTATTTGGGCTCTAACTATCCATATCTCTAATTAATCTATTGTATTTGTAAATTCTCTATGGCACAGGAAAAATGATAACATCATGACAATAAGCTAATCTATTTGTATAAAGCTGGATTTCCACATAAGGAGAAGAGATTTTTACCAATCTACCTATGTACCTACCTACCTATCTATCTATCTATCTATCTATCTATCTATCTAGATATATGTGGTGCTCCAAGGACAATGATGCTTCAAGGACAAAGGACACCCTGCCTGAAAACGTTTCAGCGTTACACCCCCTACTGGACTCTTAATCACCCTCCCCACCATGTTGCGATGGTTACGAAATTCCTGAGCCCACCTGGGCAACGCCCACCTGGGCAACGGGACCTGTCCCAAATAAGGAAAGGAGTCTGGCCTGTCCCACTCCTACCCTATAGAAGGAAGGTATATGTGCCTCGAACAATCAGTAAATGAAATTTTCACCTCGGACCATTCTTTTGTTTTCTGGCTATAAAAACTGATCAATAGCGCATGTTCGGGCTCAACTCTCCCAGACTACTAGGAAGTAGGCCCCGCTGTTCTGGCAGCAACCCTTCCCTCTAATAAATTCTACCTTCTTTACATTCCGCCTTGTGTCTGGAAATTCTTTTCCAACCTGCGTTTGGACCAAGACAATATATCTCTATCTTCTCTCTCTCTCAAAGAGAGATATATATAGTTTATATTTTAGTTTTAAGACACTTACCTCAAAAACTTCCTAAACTTGTTATCTATGCATTAATATTTCTTGATCTAGCTATTTCTTGATCTTTGGAATTGGCTTCACATTTAGAATGCGTAAAATATTATGAATGTAATGAGATCAATGGCTCAGGTTGTACACTATTGTTCATCCCTTCAAGCCAAGTTAAGAAAAGCTGGGGGGGGATGGTGAGCAGGGGAACTCGCCTGCTCATATTAACAGCATTAATATTTCCTCATCTTAAACTTTAGAATTCTCATGTCTTATTTCCATTGATGACCCTCTTTTGTATTTCAAATGACCTGAGTATATGAGGCAATATATGAGGATAAGCAGAAATTCATTAGTGTCAATTACAATAATGTGTTTCAAAAATCTTTTTTATGATGGAAATTTAAGAATATATGGCCAAGTAGAAAGAAGTACCCATTGTCTTTTGTCAAAAATTATCAACCAATTCTTTTCAATTCTTTTTCAAGAATGTTTTGATTATATGTATCAAATATCCCTGTCAAAGAGAAAGTCATGTGCTTTCCCACTATCTTTATGGCTGGTCACTTATTTGGATGTCAGAGAGAAATATGTACTTAATTTTCTTACTTTGACCCAAACAATTTATATACTCCAATTCATTTTTAAAGATTCCAAAAAGAGGTATGAGTTAAGAAACTTTGGTAGAGTAGTTGCAGTGCTTTCAAAAGATACATTTCTAACAGATCTCTTTACACTATCTACAAATTTCCAACTATTATATAGAAACAGCATGAAAATAATTCAGATAAGAGTGAAAGGAATGTGGAACATCACAGACAACTATATTGAAATAAATAAGAAGCCAATAAAGATTTTCTAAGTGAGATTTTGTAAAGTAGAAAATCTTATGTGATTATCTCGCAGTATAGAATATTCATTTTATGAATATTTTATTACAGTTTCCTCCAGCTTAAACATTTTGTGGCCCTGTTGGTTCTAAAAATTGGCCCCATTTTTCCTTTTGAAACAGGAAATGCTACAGTGCTTAAAGTCAAGTTTTATTCCTTTCCTTCCTTCCTTGAATCTCCTATCTGCAATTCAACTAAAACTTCCATTTGTATAAGCTCCAAATTGTCAGTCAATTAAGGTTTGTTTAGATTAGAATTGGTGTGCTAATAGTGGGTTAAGAGTTCAAATGGCAACTGCTTTGCATGTTACAACTTAAAAATGTCTCCTTTTCTTCAGGTAGCTAAAAGTTATTTTTTTGCTTTTTGGCCGCACTGTGTTTGGGATCTTAGTTCCCCAACCAGGGATCGAACCGGTGCCCCCTGCAGTGGAAGTATGGACCTCCAGGGAAGTCCCCTAAAGGTTCTTAAGCATTAAGTAAAAATATAATAAAGTTTCAGTCTCTGTCCACTCAACAGGAAAAATGAATTTAGCTTCAAAATCTCAAATTATCTAAATCAATCTTGCTACTGGGAAATCTAAGACATTAAAAACAAGATTTCAAAAGGTTCAATGTTTATTAATTTTTTTTTTTTTTTTTTTGGTTTAGATACTGTTACAAATCATAAAAGACATATCTAGTATATACTCCAGCTTTTCAAATAAGTCAGAAAGAACACTTTCTACCAAGAGATAGTACTATTTCTGGCTTTGGTTTAAGCTAAGGGAATTCTGAAGCAAGTTTTTCAAAGGATTTTAAAAAATGAACACTGTTGGAACAAAGTTGAAGATTAGTTAGAAATCTGGAAGGTGAGTTCTGCTGTTCCCCCAACCCCCAGCTTTTTTTAAACTTGGCTTGAAGGAATGAATAGTGTACAACCTGAGCCATTGATCTCATTACATTCATAATATTTTACACATTCTAAATGTGAAGCCAATTCCAAAGATCAAGAAATAGCTAGAAGATTATATTTAAGTAAGGTATAGTAGGTGATCAATAAATATTTATTAAATGACTAAATATGAGAAAAATAAGAATAATAAATTACACAAAGGAATGTCTTTCTAATATTTCCTTGAATTAAAGTTTCATATCTTATAGAAATACCTGTATCCTTTCATAAGATAAAATCCAAAACTATATAATCAACCTGAACCAGGTAAATACATACTGTGAAAATACAAGACTACCGCATGCCATTCAGAGAGCTGACGACTTTTAATAACTCCTGAAAAGTGAAAAGCATGGTTTTTAAGACAAAACAATTTTCTGCTACTCACTTGGCAGATTTTACGACTTTGGGCAAGGTATCTAACCTCTTTGAGCTTCAGTTTCCTCATGTGCAAAATGAGGATGACAATAATATCTTCTTCAAACAGAGCTGTAGTGAAGACTGAGATAAGATAAATAAGATGTCAAACACAGAGCTTGTCACATAGTAAGAGAATTGTGTTTTTTACAAAGGGGCTGTCAACTACATGGAGTAACATTTGCTGAGCCAGGTAAGGTTAGAAATGATCTTGTTTTTGTACATCTCATGGATAGATTAATTTTTGAACAAGGCTTATTATTTTGGTCTCATCACAGAAGATAGTGACATGAAATTGGTAAAATCAATGTGCTACATCAGGGATTGGAGAATTTATTTCTTCAGCAGTGGAGATAAATGAAGATGATGTAAATGTGAGGGAAAGAAGAGAAGCCAAACATGGAAGGTTTGGCTACTTCCATAGTGATGCTATAAAATAAATAACAACACGAGGCTTCCATATGAAAAATAGAAACATGAGAACATTCCTTGAAATTCTAACTGTTAAGGCTTATAGTCTAAATTTTGTGAAACAATCATTTACCAATTTAAAATGAAACAGGAAACAATTATGCAAGGTTATTTCTGTAAAGAGGACATCATGAATGTTAGATTCCCTAAGGAGTTCTTCACTGTATTGGTCATTACAGCTTCATAAATTAAACATACACACCACCTATGGAGTCCACAGAAATGTGGCACTGAGTATAAAATATAGAAACCCTACCACAGATGACAAAAGGAGAAACACACTTCATGACAAGTAAATAAAGCTCATGTGTCACAATGAAAGAAACAAACCCAGGTGAAGCCAGAGTTCATTTAAGAGCTGAGTGCTATGGAGAAAAGGCCACAGCATACACAATCCCGACTCCCCAGAAACCAGTTCCACATTCCAACCTGAGAGCCCTCCTGCAAACATGCTGTCACAGAGAAAGTAATACCCTGATGGATGCTGTAGGTTATGATTGGAGATGATGCCAATGGTAAACTTCTTAAACACTCTCAAGGGAAATGGAGAAATGCCTGGATGAAATGGCAGAAAGAAATGGGTTATATATTTTTTACACTGGGAATCATAATCCTGCGGTATTAAGAAAAGACCTGTGGAAAATGCAGTGATGAGATGGTACCAATCTTCTCTTTCAAAAGTCTTTGCTAATATCACAAGTAATTCATTTGCCTTTCATTACTTCGTTTCTCCCTACAAACACACATTTCAAGAAGAAATCAATTCTCCACAAAATCAGTTTTAAGAGGAAAAAAAAATTTGTAACAGCTGCAACTTGCAAAGGAAAAAATTAAAGAAGATGGCTTTAATTCTATTGACTCAATAAGTTCAACTTTGTGAAGCTACAGGTTTAGCAATGCTATTCCTTTCAAGGCTTTTTATAAAGTTTTAAAGTCAAAAGATGATATTCTGCCTGTGGTTCTGCATACATTTACCTGGTATTTTAGACAGTGCCATCTTTCTGTTTTTTCCATGAAATTCAGAGATAATATTTCTGTGATCAGAATTAAGCTGACAATACTGGCCTGAACATAGTAGCTAAAGTAGCCTGCACAAAGTAAATATGTGTAGAAATATGTCTGTAAAGTAAAAAATTAAGATCTTAAAATTCACAGGCTATTAAAGTCCTGTTATTTACTAGTCATATTTTGAGGTACATACACTCTTTTCTCTTAGCTATTCAAATAGTGCCCCTGCTTTGAATAGTAGACTTAAAGGATATTCAGAGACTGTGATATTTCAGGGACTCTGGTTTACACAACCAGAAAACCCACTTATGCTATGGTTTAACACAGTAAGAATAAGAAATTAAACCCCTGAAAAGGCAAATAACATAGGTCAAAGTTGATGTAAAGTATTCTGTTAAAAGAACATGAATCTCATGAGTGGTAAGCTTTTCTAGATTTTAAGAACCTTATACAAGTATCAAGGAGACTATTTTCCTGAGTAACCTAATCAGTTCTTTAAAAGGGAGTGAATCTTCTATTTTACGTAAAAATAGGGGAATCATATTAAATTTTCATTTAATAATCAATCTGGAGGCTTTCCTCTGTCTATGGTTAATGGGACAGGATTGTTACTAATTTAATGTCAATCTTCAGCTACCAGAGACAGACCTATACAGCTCTGCAAACTGGAATCTTTGTTGTTAGCCAACATGAGTTTAACAACAAATTACCCAGTTCGAAGGAATCTTTATGGAATTAAGGTGGTGGCCACAATTAAGTTGGCTGTTTGGGCTTTAACCATTTCAATGTGATACAGTGACTGCCAAAAAAAAGTTACTCAGAAAAGTGCTGTATGAAAATATAGAAATTTCCCCATACAACAGCTAACTTTTCCCCTTTGGTACCTTCATCTCTTTCAGCCAAGTGCAAAGTGCAAGGCAAAATAAATTAAGGCAAAAAGAAAATAAAATAAGAAAAATGGTGAGGGCGAGCATGTTGTTGACCATGTAAGAAAACACGTGCAAAGTATACCTCAGATACACTATAGGTAGATGAGCACGAGGGAAGCCGAGCCTGGTTTTGCAGTGGGGAAAAGAAAACACTGTTAAAGAGGAAATGATAGCACAGTAAGGGTCTCGGAAGTTTAGAAGGCTCCATCACCAACACATTTGCCAGATAATAAAACAGCCTTATAAACAGACACTTGAGCTTGAAATCTCAAGGTTCATACTATTTGAGGAGAACTGTGTGATAAAAAAAATACCTGGCTTAAAAAAAAAATCCATGATGGAGATGGCTCCCCAGATCAGAATCTGGTATGATCTTGCTCAGAAGACGCTCATTTAAGGTTAACAGGAAAGTGGAACACTGGTCACTTTTTCCTATGGTACCACGCCGATCTCACTGTCTTAACACTAGCAAACTACATGTGAGATTAATATAGAATGACTCTATTGTACATTTTCATATTACTGTTTAAAGAGGGCACCAAAGCCAGATCAGTATTCTGATTCTAATTTCCTGTTCCTACTATTCCATTCTCATTACTGAATCCATTCAGTATTACTGAATCTAAATAAACAAATAAGCCAGTAGCAACACCAAAAAGATATTAAAAAAACTTAACCACAAAACTCTTCTCCAGACCTGTCTTTTATCAGAATGTTTCATTGATTTTTTTGTGATAACTATTTTATACTTAAAACCATGTTTAATCTTCATGACTTTCACTTGATAATTTCCTGGCCTGTTCTTACTTTCTAGGTTGTCACACTGCCACATTCAATTTTGTGGCCTCTTCTTTCATTATGTTGTCAGAATGCCATGTGAGCTAAATACTCAAGCACGCATTTTCTAGTTACAAATTCTTCAGGAAGTTCCAAAATACAAAGTTAGGGTAGGGAAATAAGGTAAAGAAGAAGATGGCACAGTGGAGAAATCAGAAATGCCCTTATTATCTGATCTGTTCTTTAAGTGTATTTCCAGCACCCAGCAGAGTGGAATATAGTAGGCACTCAATAATGGCTTACTGAATAAGTGAATATACAAAATCTTTTTCTTCTATCCTCAAAAACTGAATTGTGTGAAATAATATTCAGAAGGTTTTACACTTACCATCACAAAGATTTGTGATAAAATGTATCACTGCCACTTAATGATTTACTATGAGGTAGTTTCTAAAATATGATCAGTTCTATACATATTAAGAAATTAAATCTTTCTTTCAACCACATACATATCTGATTTTCTTTAGCAGGATACTAGTTCTAAGAAAGCCTTCCTCTGCATGTTTGTTCTGTTACTGTAACTATACCCATAAAACTGAAAAACTTTATCTTTCAAAATAGTTTGAGTCTTGTCTTTTTTTTCCCCTCACTTCTCCATTTTCAATTACTAGGGAAATTTACTTGTCAAGGAGATCTTTTACTAGTACTCTATTGTCTTAATGTCAATTCTGAGAAGGCAATTCCACCGTAAGCATTAAACACCTCACAGATGTGTCACTTCCACTCCAAATGATGTCTTATGCTACTGCAGGCGATTTTATAAGCAATAGATGGTTCAAAGCAGAAGAAAGATTTTTGTTATTTTTCAGTAGAACTGAAACTTCAGAATTGCATTAATTAACTTTACATGTTAAGTGAATTCTATAAAGTGAACGATAGCAAAATTAGCCTGTTTTCCAAAGAGATATTCTTAAAATTTATTTACTGTCATCTTCACCATTACTGTAATCTGGTCATATTACAAAACACTATCTACCAAGATACTCAGGATGTTACATGTTATAAATTAAATAGTAAATAAACACATATTATTAATATGAGTAAATGCCAAAATGTCAAACAAGGAAGACTCAGGAGGCTCAAACAATGTTCTACATACAAGAACCAAAAAACACTGAAATTTGCTTAAAGAAAGTAGAGTACATAAACAAATTGATGTTTACTCATTTAAAAGCTACCAAAAGATTATTCATCTAAGGACTAATGTTCCAGTAGTTCTTCCTCACCTCAATCAAAGTAGGCTGATTCAATGTAGACACTTTCAGATTTTTAAGTGCTATATTAAGATATGATGTATTACTTGATCACTTCAGGGTGTCTTTCTTAGTTGTATGAAATTTCCTATAGAAGGTATGATTTTAGGTGAGGTCAAGCAGGAAATTTAGCAGAAATCAAAAGTTGATCGTGGTTTTCAGGGGAAATATCTTTATTAAGAGGCAAGGAAGTAATAAACAGAAAAATACAATGTGTACAGCAAAAATAAAAACACATTTTAAAAAAGTTTAAAGAGCAAGAATGGAAATTATCTTTAAATCTCTGTAAGGGGCTCCCCAAAGAAGAGGAATTTATAATCTATACTTTATCCATATGATAGTTCTATATTTGAAGGGTTTAACATAATTCCATAGTGAGTTTACCTTGTGTGCATGTATGTGTGCTTGGCATGTGAAGAGCACAGAATAAACAGTGTAAAAAGGAAGAATAAAAACATAAAGGTAGAAAATTTCAGGGGATCAACTCTTTTAAGCGCATGCTTCCATGCAGAATGATCTGACACCATCCTCAGAAAAAATAACCAGCTCTCCTTTTCTCAGTTTGTAAAATGATGATAATTTCACACAATCTCTATTATAATAATTTCTTTGTCAATGTCGTCTTGACACACTAACCAGTTTTAGCAGGTGTCAGCAAACTTTTTCTGTAAACAGTCAGATAGTAAATATTTTAGGCTTTATGTGCCATATGGTCTTTGCTATAACTGTTCAACTGCTGTTGTACTGCAAAAGCAACCACAGATTATATGCAAATGAAAGAGTGTGGCTGTGTTTCAATAAAGCTTTATTTTTGGGACACTGAAATTTGAATTTCATATAATATTCCACATGTCACAAAATGATATTCTTTTGATTTCCCCCCCATCATTTAAAACTGCAAAAATCATTCCTAGCTCATGGGCCCACAAAAGAGAAACAGGATTTAGCCCAAGGGCTGTAGTTTGCTGACCCCTGAGTTACAGCATTAATTTAATGAATAAAAAAGTGCAAAAAACCCAAAGACAATTCATCAACAATATAAGATGAGTTAGTTTAGAACTAAAGCTGGAATGAAGACACTGATCTTGAAAGACATAAAATCACAACCATCTAATTCATTATTTGTATTACCCTATTTCATACTAGTCTTATTTTGGCACTCAGGAAATTATTAAACATTTTAAAACTACACTTCAAAAGATATTAGTTTCTGGCTTGATTCAAACATTTTTCTTAAACTTAATAAAAATATAGTCAAGTGATAACTCCTCCCTTAACTTTTTCCACTTCAGATAATACCATCCCTTTTTTTGTGTTAGCATAGCAGGTACATATAATTATCATATTCCTTCTACTTCATCACCTTTCTTCTTAGTTCACTTATGTGCCAATAATCTGTCTTCATAAGTCACCTTCCCTTTTACTGTTTATTAAAGCCTTTAAAAAATTAACATATTTGATTACCCCAAACCTACCTGTATATATTTGTAGCTGAATGGAAATGTATCATCATATTACATAGACTGAGGGAAAATACAAAATTTGTGGCTTTGAGGTATTTTTATTCCTCTCCTTTCTTTTCTTTTTGTCTTTATTTCATGAGTACTTATCTACTTTTTTCCTGAATGTTTTAACATTCAAGCTTCCCAGGGCCCTATTGCTCTTTAATGAATTAACTTCAATTTTATAAATTTACCTTGATGTACATTACTTAAAGGAATTCATTTGCATTATCTTATGTTTTCCAATTATCATCTGTCTGCATTACTTTTTTTTTTTGCATTACTTTTTAATTAATTAATTACTTTTTTATTGAAGTATAGTTGATGTACAATACTATGTAAGTATAGGTGTACAGTATAGTGAGCCATAATTTTAAAGGTTACACTCCATTTACAGTTATTATAAACTATTGACTATATTCCCTGTGTTGTACAATATATCCTTGTAGCTTTATATGTGATAGTTTGTACCTTTTAATCCCTGACCCCTAAGTTGCCCCTTCCCCTTCCCTTTCCCCACTTGTAACCATTAGTTTGTTCTCTATATCTGTGAGTTGGCTTCTTTTTTGTTGTATTCACTAGTTTGTTGTATTTTTTAGATTCCACATATAAGTGATATCATACAGTATTTGTCTTTCTCTGTCTGATTTATATACTTCCTACTAGATTCATGCATTAGATTACATGGAAAATTAATTTTTTCCTTTATGTGGTTTCATTCTTCAGTCATTATTCTCAACACATTATCAATCTAAGGATTTGTAGTTATTTTTGCAGTAGTTAAATTAGGCAAACTCTGTTTAGGTACAAGATGATAATTTTATTATTATTAAAATTACTAAAAACTCATTTAGGGTTCAGAATACTTCAGTTTTGTATAAAGTACAGAAAAAGATGATACATTCTTAACTTAGAATTCAAGAATCAAATGCATCCTACTTTTTGCTATAGAAGAGTCCATGTAAAATTAAAAAGTATGTTTTCATATGAGAAATAAAATTTAATACTGTTCTAAAAATTACCTCTTAATACAATAGTCTACTTTATATCATTGATTATAAGTAATAAATAAAAATGCAGGGTTCTTTCCTCTAAAAAATAATATATCATATAGATGATACGAATTGAAACATGAATAATTTAATTAAATCCTTATCGCAAACTTCTGAATGATGTCTCACCTTCTTCAACTATTAAATAAGATATTTAAGTGGCAACATGGTTCTGAACCTTTCATCTTATTGAAATATTTAGCGATGTTCAATGAATTAAAAGGCATTCATATACTTGCTCTTCTGTGTGGACACCTACAATAAATTTTCACAAAATGGAATGGTCACTATATGCCAATTTATCTCATTTTAGAAACGAAATCTGTTTATATAGCGTATGGTACTTAGAATAACTTTATTCTGCTTCTAAGCAAAAATTTTTTAATATACAAGGCATATTTTAAGGCATTCTGGGGCAATAAGAATTAAAGCGAAGGAGAGACACTGAACATTCAGCTAAGATTTTGATTTGTGTCTTTTCCTAGCTGAACTCTGTAGAGAAAATACTATTATTTGCCTTTTGACAATATATTTTTTGTTTTTCCGTACTTTTCTAGTTAACAGGAATCTTAGAAGGATACACCTTATATTCAATCTTTTTAGAAGAAAGGTAATCAGAACAAAGTGTGACCCAGTGAAATGAAACAAAAGATGAAGACACTGAGACTAGTTATTATGTACTCCACCATGCAGTACAGGTATTGAAAAAAAGAAATTGAAGAGTGGCATGAGAAAACCAATTTCCAAAGCACAGAGATTTCAATTTAACCCTAATCTAACACAAACTCCCTACCATATAGACCTTAGCAAGTCTCAACTTTCTGGTCTTGGTTTCACTGAAAGAAAAATCATATTTTTTATGACTGGTTAGGGAAGAGTATGGCACTAAAAACATACATTATCAGAATCTTTTTAGGAGTTTCTAGAATGATATCCAGATATATCTAGACTGATTTAATTATAAAATTCATACTAATCTTTTTTTTTTTTTTTTTTAAACAGTGGGATAGATTCTGGGGATGATTGTGGGTAATTTTTCAAATTCTCTAAGAATATGACTGAAAAGAAGGACTGGCTCAAAAGAAAGAAGTAGAAAAATGAGACATGTATTAATTTCCTTTTCTGTTTAGCTATCAGAATTTAATGACTGATATTAATAAAAAACTTTGAACTTTAGTAAACAGAAATTTAATGAAGAGATATACAAAATACACATAGTATATAATTAAAAACAAAGCTGAGAAACCAGAGAATTATCATAGCACTATTATTTTTTATTCTATCCTTCATAACAAAATTATTATAGCAATATGAATTAAATGTATGACAATAATCTTGGGAGAAGTAAATCAGGGCTAAGTTTCATAGGAACTTTTTTTTAAAGCCTCAGAAATAACGAGGTCAAGGTTAAATAGAGCCAGAAATTATTTACTGTAATATTTTAGCTTTTCTTCTACCATATTTATACCATGTACCATTTTAGAGATTTTAATTCCATTTATCTTGAAAAGATATATTCAGGAGAAGGACCAAGCATTCTGAGTCTGAACTATCAGTCACAAACAATACTATTGTTAGTATGCCTATATGACGTATGCACAGTATTGAGTGGCTATAAGGTATTGTTCTCCTTCACTGTTGTCCTGGGTATATTATATTAGCCATTATCTCAAGTATTTGTAAGATGTTACATAATAGTGTTCATAGTGAAGATTCCTACTGCCTAATTTTCTTATTTTTAGACAAAAAATGATATCTTATAGTTATTCCCAAAGAGTCTGAGTTAAGAGAAGTCTATTAACTCAGAATAGATGTATCTACTTGCCAGATTACCTATAATGAGACTCTAACACTGAATATTTTCCTTGACAAATGAAATCGAATCATCAAGGCTCTATCACTTGGATCCGGCCCATAATTTATAATCCTGCTGACACATCCAACAGGGACAGAAGACACAGTAAATGGAAAAGCTCCAAATGAAGTCTCATGAAAAGATCGTCAGAAAATTATACAATTGTATAAGAAACACAGATTTTGAAAAAAAAAAAAAGGTTTTAATTTGCATTGGAGCCAGAATGCTATTAAATCAAATGCAATGTTAGTGTGGCTTAAAGGTCTTCTATGCTAATTTAATCTTTCTTTCATAAATGTGAGCATGAAGCTGCAGTTAGAAAAGAAAGAAAGAGATAGGGAGAAAAGAGACAGAAAGTAAAAAAGATGGAGATGAGAGGACAAACCAATCAGATTTGGAATTACCAGTTAGCAGAAGTTTAGGAAAAAAAAAAAAAAAAAATCACCAGGTGAAATCGTACATTTACTCTGAGAGAGTATCCTTTCACATTGCCTTCTAGGTGATCTCTGAGCTCCTCCAGCTTTCGATGGAGCTACATGTAAACATCAGAAAATGAATTGAAAAAGCAACTTGGTCTCTTTTCAGTTTTCCTTTTTCCTTTTAAAAATAAGATCATAGCGTTATACATTTCTCACTGCCTTTGGCAAACATTTCAAAACGTCGAAGATCTTTGTATAGCGCAAGAATACATGCTCAATAAACCGTGACTAGGAAGAGAATATTTTATTTTAATTAAAGCCTCTTTTCTCCCCAAAGTGTTAGAGAAAATAAATACCTTAACTATCCTTATAAACCTCTAGAGATTCACTTTAAAATTTTCTATTTTGTAGAAATATGGAATAAAGACATTTAAAAATTATGAAATTTGCCTTTCTTTCCCAAACACTCTTTTTGATTTGAGGCTGCATCCATATTCAAACAAACTGATTGAACCCTAAAACGTATATTTTGTTCTTATATATATTTATGTGTATACACATAATCATATTGTATATACACTTAAAAACAATAAACATACAATTACAACTTGAAGTTCTACACATCCAAAAGCTGAACTTCGAGATAAACACACGCGTACTCGCACACACAATCCAGTTTATAACAGGTGGTGCTGCAGTATGGATGCCATTTTATCTCTATTTCACTATCAGTCATTTCCAAAAAGTTATGTCAAACTGCACCTTTTCACTTGAATCTGAGTCATAATCCATAGTCTCAACAATAATGGATTTATCTTCCCTTAAAAAATTAAAATATGATACCTCACAGGTAGACAGTGAGGAATGCTACTGATATATCATCAAGACACATAAAGTCATATTTTTCTGACTAAATAATTTTAGCTTGCCTCGCTTCTGAAATAGGTATATAATCAACACTTCCCATCCCCTCTGATTATTCTTAGTGAAATAACAACAACAACAAAATGCTACCCAGTATATAGCAGTGTTAGAGAACAGAGAAGATGGCTTGTTTGGAATAAAGGACACAAACATACAGACACACCCTCATCCATGTGCACTCATGTGTGTGCACACACAGATAAATAAACAACAACAAAAAAGTAAAATTAAGAAGGCAGAAGAGGCAAGGAGAGGAAAGAGTGCAGAAATTAGTGCTTCATAAATTGTTAAATGGAAATAAATTGGAGGTGTGTAAAATTTTAAAATGACTTAATATTAGCCTCAAAGTAGTTATTGAATTTTGGGACATCCCAGTGCAGTGAATTATGTCATTTTGATTAATTTAGCAGTTACTATTGCTGTAAGGACAAATGGGACTGAGATAGAAGAAGTGGTTAATATTGAGGTAGATTTCTCTGCATATTTTTAAAATTCAGCAAATTTTCTAACTTGCATTTATGGTGGCAGCATTAAAAGTGATTAATTGGCTATGTCTATGTCTCTTAAGGGTGATAATTTATTTACCTTTCATTGTGATTAAATGTTAGAGTATCGAGTGCCCAAGATAAATTGACCAAATGGATATTTAACAACTACCAAATGGGACCATTAGATCAGAAATCTTTAAGTGGTGTATTAGTAGGTCACATACACAAATGGGCAAACATTTATATATATATATATATATATATATATATATATATATGTTTCTGCTGATTGTTATATACATTTTTTAACTTTTGACAAATAAAACAAAGGGGATTAAGAGTGCTTACTATTAGCTATATGTGAGCCCACTATACTAGCAAGCATCATATGAAATTCCTTTTCTCTCTAATTCTTAAGATTTTATATATATATATATATATATATATATATAAAATACATGTTATTAACTCATAATAATTATTTTCTGGAATGAACTACAAATGGTAATGACACTAAAATAACATTTAACAAAAAAAAGTAAAAAGGGGATATAACATTCTGAAAATAAATATTAGTTCTCTGTGTAACAGGAACTTAACACATAGTCAGTGACATCAATCAGAGGAACGGTTTACTCTAGAACCCCAAATTACAGGCACCTGTAATGAGGCAGTTGCCCTTTCTCTTGTTTGTGGTGCCACTCAAAGCTAGTTATTTGGCAGCTTGCCTTCAGCTGGTTGCTCTATGTGTAGCTGAAACAAACAAACAAAAATGACCCAACAGCCAATAAAAATATTAAAATAAAACAAAATGGGATGGTGAAAAATGGAAAAAGCCCCCTTCCTCCCACCACCCTCCAAAAAGGAAGAAGTGTAGGCTATAGACGAAATCTTGCCAAAAAATGTTAGAAACATATTTACTTTGAGGGATCCAACTCTACTAGCAACTCCTTTGCTTTCATCCGGCCGTCTAATTTGCTACAATGAGGGAAGATGGGTAAAAAAGACAGAATAAAGAAAAAGTGAACTTAAAAATTTTTCTAAACATTAGTAAATAATACATGCAAAAACATCAATTGACTCTTTGAGATACATCTTAGGAGGCCAAGCCAAGGAGTTAACTAACCCAGAGGCTATATGACATGCTCTGCAGACAGGTTGGTCACTAGAATTCAGTCTTTGTTATGACACTATTCCTAAGATGAGGAAATGGGCACTTACTTTTGGTTATCTTGGGGACTTCTCATGAAGCAGTGTCTGGAGTAGTGTTACATTTGCATTTGGCTTACGAAAAACAAAGAATTACAAATATACCTATGCAGAAAACTTTGTCTCCTTTAGTGTCTATTCCATTGTAATATCAGAAAACATCAGTGCTATGACTAGAAACATGAGTGTTCCTTAAGTGGAAAGATCAGTCCTGACAAGCATCATTCTTGACAGGTGACAGAGTGAAGCTCCTCTGCTTGTTAACCCAAGCATTGAGGTTGTTCAGCTGTCACTGAGATTCCCAATTAAACAATTGTGCTGCCCAACCAGAAAATTTTAATGCCAGACCAAAGTTAGATACATTTACTCCCTCAAAGCTTTCAGTTATTTCAGTTATTTTTTCCTTTTGGGTAAGATAGGAAAAAAAGAAAAGTAAAACTGCTGTTTTAAAAATTTGTTTCACCTCATTGTGTAAATGAGAAAAGGAAGATTCTAAACCCAAAGTGTTTTATTAGGTTAGGTATAAACTAGAAATCCCTTTGCTTTTTAATAGAGCTGTAACAATAATATTTTGGTTAAAGAGGAAGTCAAACTAAAAAAAGAGTAGGGGGGAGATTGGAAGGAAGCTTCAGACCAAGTGCTTTTACATTATGGATTCCTACATGTGCAGAATGATGGTCTCCATTCAGACCAGCATAGCTCAAGTTAGTTGTGATTCTCTTGCTTGTATTAGGAGACAACTGATGAAGTATCAATGTGATGCCAAATTCCCAGTGTTAAAGTCCTCAGGAAAAATAAGAAATCTGACCGTGCTACAAAATTATAGTTTCTGGAGACAGGCTATAGTTGTCTTATCCCTTGTAGGATATCTCTGATAGCATAAGTAGATTGCTTGGAATAATACTGAGAAAATTGGATTTTCACTTTGAAAAAAAGCATCTTGATCCATAAGAATTGTGTCAACTTTTGGTTTTACTTGATATAAATAGTTTTTACTAATTCTTCAACATTAATTAAATATTGTACTCTAAAGATAATCACTGATTCTTACCCTTCTTGGTTGAACAGAGTTCTTAAATTTAGAAACAGTGGATACTAATTAGAATGGAAACAGTCTATAAGAAAGGGCCTCTGGATGGACAGTGAGTTCATATTATTTAGTCATTTTCTTATGCTATTTTCTTTGATTTCAGAGAACATCTTTATATCAAAAGCTATTTTCCATTTTAAATTGACACAATATCTTGATTATAAACAACGTAGTTTTCTATAAAAAAATATAGAGTCTAATGTTTCATGCTGCTTTCTGAAAACTTTTAGAAACTGCATTGTTATACAGTAACAAGTGAACACCATTTTCTACATTATCTTTTATTTCTGGAAAGCTTAAAATTACATCAAGTCCAGCAACATGAGGTAGTTTCTTCAAGGTTACACAGGATATTAATGACAAATCTAAGACCAACATCCACCGTTCCTGGTTTCTACTTTAAAGCTGTATTACCTTAATAGGCCTGGAAATAAATGGGTTGGAAAAAACCTGATGCTTATAAGAGGATGTATATGTATACATGTCCCTGTGTGTCTGTTTATCTATCTCATTTATGGAAGAAATTTTATGTTACCACATTAATGTATGGATGAAATTTTTCCTAAATCATTTCAATTCCAAATGCAAGTGCAACTACAGAAGCTTAAAGAATGAAATATAAGAAGAGAAAAGACAATCACCATTGAACTCTGAACATGAAAAACAGACTATATACCAATTTACACAAAGATTTTTAGGAGCAGACAGCTCATCTGTCAATGCCTGACACCAATTGTCTGTATTTAAATCTGATTTTGTGAATCCTTAACTATCGTAAGAGGAAGACTTTAGAAAACCAATGCGGTTATCAAAGCCACAAGTGGTTGTAAATCAAGTGCCATGTGATTTTTTGTGGCTCCTGATACAGGTAATTATCCCTAATATTGAAAAACTTCAGAAAGAATATGAAAAAGATTTGTCACATATACTAAAATTTGAATTGTAGAGAAAAGTCAAATCGATAGATTTTAAGACGTAATGCTCTCATTTATGCTAGTCAACCCTTAATCATCAATTATGATGGAGTAGTATAAATAAAAGAAATTCACAGCTAATCCAGATACCTGATTACTATTTTTCTTTGAATAGAATTTAAAAGAAATCACAAAATATTAGCATTTGGATAAAATGAACTTTACTCTTCATGATAATTATAAAAGCCTCACATTGTTAGCTAATTTTATACATATTTTTCTGAGGCTATAAACATTCTGTATCAATAACTAAGAGAGGCTAAACTGCAAATGTTTACACTACATATAAAATCACTGCAATATAAATGAAGCTTGAGAATTGGATGTAAAGAATTGTAGGGATTACAGGTTGGTTGAGATTATTAGTTTATAATAATGATATATGAAAACTGAAATGTTACCTGCAAAACAAAAAATATTATCACTAATGATTTTTGTACCCTGAAGAAATCCTTTTATAAATATTTTTACTGAGATTGTTAAGACATAAATCGGAGGATCAAAATCATTTCAATCTTCTATTCAGCCTCTCAGCCTGAATATATTTAACAAGATATCCATTAAAAATTGTCTGAAAAGATTGCACTATATCACCTGTTTTGCAACATTCTGGGAATATTTCTTCAGGAATTAATTACTGGGTAATCTATCCTCAGGAATTAATTACCAGGATGTGGTCACTAAAGTAGTGAAATGACTGCTATTTGTATTCACCTTTTTTTAATAAGAGCTTGAATTTTAGATATATCACGCAACAAAAGAAATTGCCTGGATACTAACACAATATGGATTGTTGATTCCCTTTGATTTACCGCAGTTCTCCAAAACTGAGCTCACTGTAAAATTATTTCCATTATTAACAAAGTAGAAAATCACCCCATCTCACCCTCATCTCTCTTGCCAATAATAAGTAGCTGTAAGTGTAATATTTTTTAAAGGCAAAAATAAGATTTTGGAGTAGAAATCCAACTTTATATTGATTTTTGAAATAAAATATGAAACTTCAAGAAATTTGGGGGTTGTAGAAGCCACTTAAGGTAGGCACCCATATCACTGGATGTATGCATTAACACATCTCTTTAGCTGCAAGATGTTTGGTGAAGAACTGTGAGAAAAGGTTATATATTTTGTGTGTTTGTTTTATTGATGAGAGAACGCAGGTCTTAGAGAGGTCCATTAGCTTTTTGGAGACATATCAATAAAAAAAAGCATAGCTTATATTAAATTCTCTGGCTCTCAGTTCTCTTCATTAAATTTGGGCTCTCATTATAGAATGACTAATGTAGATTTCCCCTTTTTCTCCCCTGATATATTTTGTATTGATTTAGATTAAGATTGTATAGATTAAAAAAAATTTTGTTTGTTTGTCCTAGGGATTGAATTGTTTTATTTTTAGAATTATCTAACTTACCTTCAGAACTACCCTGAGAGACAGACATTTTTAATCCTATTTTATTATGCCAATTTCTTTTTTAAAGTATGGGTATCAATGACAGGAAAGAAAACTTTTTTTTTTAGAAATTGTTTCTCTTCCAACCAGTATCACTCAGAACATATGGGTACAGCTATAGATTGCTTCTGGTAGTTGTGACTGGAGAAGGAGGTTTTTAAAAAAGTTTTACTTGAGAACTCAAAATATAAACAAACTCTTGTAAATAAAGAAATTCTTTTGGGAATCTGGTTAATATTTCAATTCACTATATTTCAGCCCTTTCAGTAAAACTGGTGCTTCGTTGTAAAACAATTCTGTTTCATTTGTGATTTATTAAGGCAAACTAAAAAAGAGAAAAGAGGGGCTTCCCTGGTGGCGCAGTGGTTGAGAGTCTGCCTGCTAATGCAGGGGACACGGGTTCGAGCCCTGGTCTGGGAAGATCCCACATGCCGCGGAGCAGCTGGGCCCGTGAGCCACAACTACTGAGCCTGCGCGTCTGGAGCCTGTGCCCCGCAACGGGAGGGGCCGCGATAGTGAAAGGCCCGCGCACCGCGATGAAGAGTGGTCCCTGCACCGCGATGAAGAGCGGTCCCCGCACCGCGATGAAGAGTGGCCCCCGCTTGCCGTAGCCGGAGAAAGCCCTCGCACGAACCGAAGACCCAACACAGCCAAAAATAAATAAATAAATAAAGTAGCTATTAAAAAAATAAATAAATAAATAAAAAATAAAAAATAAATTTAAAAAAAAAAAAAAAAAAAGAGAAAAGAAAGAAATGAAAGTAAGAGAAGCAATAATTCTATAAGTGTGTCGGGGAAAAATAAATAATGCATTTCTGGAGAAAGGCAAACCAATAAAAGGATAGAGAAGTTCAAGGAAATATTGCAAAGAATAATGAAGAATTAAGTCAAAAATTAGAATCTTGGTAGCAAGTCACAGCTCTACCAACTGCCCCACCCACTTAACAAAAATTTTTATACTTAGGAAATCCTTTATTTTAAAGGCTCCGATTTCTAATGGTTTATTAACATTTCAAATATTTATTTATATTTTATTGTACATTTATAATTTTGATCCCTAAGTTTCTATAATAGCTTTGATTCCAAAATAATACAATCTATACAAAATTAGACTTTTAAGCAAGTTATTTCCTGCCCACTAGCCAGGGAATAATTCAATCCATGCTCTTTTTCCCCAAGTTTCGTATCTGTCTAAAAAGAAATAATGAAGCCCATCACAGGTATGGTATAAAAAAGTTATTAGGCATTTTGAAATAGATAAGTTTTAAATAGTATGTTTTTAAGAATTATTTATTATTTGTGTAGGAGATAGAAAAAAGTTTATTTTCAAACTTCCATTGAAATATAATTTTCTATCCAGCAAGATTTGGAATGGCTTAGCCTGCATATAAAAATGCTATGGTATAAACAGAGTTACAAACACAACCAAATAGTTGGCTTTATGAAGATTTGCCATAAATCTGAAAAGTAGGCAAAAGACATCCATCCTCATCATTACCAGATCCTGTCTACATAACAAAACAAACCAACAAAAACTTATATTTTTCTGGTTTAAAAAATAATATAGATTTTAAAATAACCTGTAATTTAATCCCTATGCAATTTTGTTTAGTACTTTTTTAAACTACATATTTTATTTTAAGCATTTTCCTATGTCATTAAATATTCTTAAAGATATGATTTTTTAGGTTATATAAATAACTCATATATATACATATTATTATACAAGTTATTTAACCATAGACATAAAGGTTGGTTCTAATTTTTCATGAATATGAATAATGCTGTGATAAATAATCTTGTACATAAGTCTTTCATGTCCTCTTTGATAACTTCCATTGAAAAATTTCTGGAAATAATATGATTGGTTAAAACATAAAAAATTTTTTATATACATTGTTTGCTTGCAAGGTTATACAAAGTTATATTCCTACTAGTGTGACTAGGAATATTCATGTCACTGCTCATTATAGCATGGATGATTATAATTTAAAAATAGTTATCAATTTGACTACAAAATTTTTAACAGATTTCTGTGAGGGTACATTTTTCTCCCACATATTTATCTGCTGAATTTAATTCTTTTTATGAAATGGCTATTCCTGCCCTTTACTCATTTTATTTCTTTTTTTTTTCCCCTATAAGATTAGAAGAGCTCTTTTAGGCTATCAAAGCTTTGATAGATTTGTTGTATTTTTTTTTTTTTTTTTCTTTTTCACATCTGCTCCACTATAAGATCCTTGAGGTCATGGTTAGTAAGTCTATGCATTGCTATATTGCCAAAACCTAGCACAGCACTTGACATAATATGCACAAAAAATATTCATTGAATGAATTTCTGAATTAATGTGTGTTTTGTCTTTAATGAAAGTAGGATGAAAAGGGAGAGCAGATAATCCTGAAGTTTTGGGCAAGAAAATACATGGCCAATTTTAGAATATGTATCATTTAAAAATATAAAGATCTAGGAAATAATTTAGTTTGGTATATGCTGTCTATTAAAGTCATGAATGAGACATGGCCAGTTAACTATACAGATTTGAATCATGGCTATATCTAATCAATTCTGCTGCTGAAATAATGATGGCACAGATTATTTTTGTTGAGCTGCTTTTACACAAAACATACCCCAAACCTTTAAAAAGAAGTTTATAGGAAACAAAGATATTAAATTAACTGAAAGCTAGTATTCTTAATTTCACTATTCCTTGTATTTCTACAGTTCTCACTTCCCTGTCATCCTATAACTTAAACAAAATGCTAGTGAATACCAACAGAAATCAATATTCCACTTAACAGAGACAAAGCTTGGCCTAAATGAGAAAGATCTTAAACGAAGTTAGAACGTTTTCACTTCATAATCTTTAACTTTATGTAGTAGCATGAAATGCAAAAGCTGAAATAAATAAATGTAAATTATTTTACATTAATTGGATATTAACATAATATCAGAGAGAAGGGCTAAAGAGAATGATAATATTTATTCAGTCAGTGTAGAAACTTATTGCAAAGGAATAGAATTATAGGTCTAGAAGGGACTTTAGAGGCTACTTAATTTAGTATGATGATGTTACAGATATAGAAACTGAGGTTTACTAGTTCTAACAAAGGTATAAAGTGGCACACTAGGGCTGATACTCAATATTTGGTGCCTGATAGTGCAATACTTTTACATACTCAATACTGTTGACTTTTCAAACAACTTTGGATCCATAATTTTTAAAATATCTGTCAGTAAATCTGTCAAAAGCAAATGCTAAAGACTGCTCCTTCTAGAATATCATTGAATTGAATTCATGAAGATGCAAAAATGATCTCTTCCTGATATCCATATGAATTATGGGAACCATGGGCCTAAAAGTTTGGCATACACTTTCAACAAAGGTAGAATTAATACAAGTTGCTAAGTTTAATTAAGAGAAGATTCTAAAACATTTCACTTCCAGTAGACTATCACAGCATTATATTTAAAACTAGGAAATAGGTAACAACTAAAATATGCAAAATAGGGACTGGTGAAAAAAACTATGCTATACCCACAAATCTGAATACTGAACAATAATTGATATTAATGTTGTAGAAGATAATTTAAAAACATGTAAAGATGTACATGACATAGAAAGAATGTTACTAAATGAATGAGATAGGTTAAAATATAGTTTCATAACAATAGCTAACATTTAGTGATCGTTTCTTATATTTCAAACACTGTGGTAAGTGATTTATATGCATTTTAAAATTTAAACTTTAAAACAACCCTATGAGGCAAATAGTATTATTATTTTTCATTTTACAGATGATTAAGGTTATAGAGGTGAAGTAACGTTCTGAAAGCCACACATCTAGTAAGTGATAAAGCTGAGATTCATTGCCAAGCCTGGAGACTCCGGAACCAGAGCTCTTAATCACTGCCTTGCCATAATGATCCATTTATATAAAATACTTGAATGCATGGGAAAAAAACCAGAATGATAAAAGCAGAGTTTTAACAGTTGTTATTTATTAAAGGCAGTCTTACAGGAACTCTTTTTTTTTTTTTTTTGCTTATATTAATTTTCTAAAATGAGCATGTATATCACTTTTTTTAAATAAAAAAAAAAGACCATGCCACTTATAGACTGTCTAAACTATAAAACTGTTAACTCTATAGCTATTAATTTCTAGTTAGCTATATCTTCTCAGGCTAGCTAATCAAATTTCATTTGCAACTCAGATTTCAAAGTGGCGATCGTACACTTCACAGTTAAGCTATTCTTAGTTTCAATGATAAATATAATTCTGTGAGCATTAAATAATAAGAAAAGGATGGGGGGAATTCCATTTTCAATTTTCAATGTACATAAAACGTAGAGGGGACACTTAATTAGATGAATGAAAAACAAATCAATGTAAAATCCTGTATATTTAGCAGAATGTCAAAGAACAACCATTTAAAATAATTTGTAAACTGAAAATTCATAGCTAAAATATATTATTACTATTTTAGTTTTCTTCAAAATGTCAACAACTAATATACCATACTGGATAGTGTCTCTCCTGTTAGAAACGATATGAAAACAATCCTTTTTTTGAAGTCTCAAAAATCTGTTTTGCTATCAAACTAGAATAAATAGCAAAATAAATATGTTGTTATAAATGAGGAGAAACTAGACAATAATGAATGAGAGTGGAAATCAGTTACTCAAAAGTCTATAGGAGCCAGGCATTTAATGCAAATAAGTAAAGTAGGCTGGAGGGTATAAAGAATGCCAGCTGAGTACTGATATATGTCGTGCTGGCCCAGTAATGTCAATCTGATTTTTTTAGAAATAGCTGAAAATTGTATTTTTATTTAAAATCTCACCAATTTTAAATGTTCCAAACTAGTTATAAAAAAAGAAGACATCCCCAAAGATATCCCTAATAAAACTATCTTCCATCAACTAGGTTATGACTTAAAAGAGGGCTCTCTGTGCACCTATAAGTAGAAAGGAGACCCTAGGGAAACATTAGTTACTATACAAATATAGAAGTAGTATCACATTGGAGATGAGTAAAGTTAGCTGGGAATTACATTTTCTGGTTGTATCTTCAAAAGACTTTGTGAAGTCTTCTATTATTTTGAATCAGGGAGGAGAAACTCTGTTCCCTGTCCTAGAATGAATCTGGATCAGAGTGTCAAGGGTGAATCATTTATATTAAGCATGGTACCGGTGGTCATTTCCCTAAAGAATAAGATCTCTGGAATGAGAATACCACTGTAACATGGTCTAAATGAAAAAGAGAACACACGTAATTTTGACCCAGGATGTTTCCAAGAAACCACTCTGCTCATTTGATTATACTAGCAGTTCTTTAAGTGTGGTCCACAGACCTGTAAGGGTCCCTGAGATCCTTTCAGGGGTCCACAAGGCCAAATTATTTTAATAATAATACTAAGACATTATTTGTCTCTTACACTATGTTGACATTTGTACTGATAGTACAAAAGCAATGGTGGGTTGGTACTATAGTAAAAAATCAAGGCAGTGGATCCAAATAGTGTGAATAGTTATTGTATTATTCACCACTATGTACTAACAGTTTAACACTTTCCTCAATGAAACAGTAAATACTACCTCAATTTAATTAAAACTTGTCCCTTGAGTGTGACAAAATGGAAAGTATGAAATAAAACACTTCTGATGCATAACAAAGAATGACAGTTGTCTCAGGTTAAAGTACTTAGGCAATAGTTTGAGTTGCAAGCTGAACTAGCCAGGTTTTACACAGAACACCATTTTTACTTGAAACAACATCTGACAAACTATGACTATTCAGACTTAGATGTCTGGTAGACATTTTCTTGAAAATGAATGAAATGAGACTGTCAATTCATGGAAAACAGACAGGATTTGTTGGTTTTTTTTTTTTTTTTTTTTTTTTGCCAAAGAAGAAACTCTACGTTTTAAGCAAAAATTAGAACTGTGGAAAATGTACATCACCATGAGCTTGAGAGCTTCCAATGCTTCCAAGGCGTTTTTAATGAGCTTGGTGGTTATATTAATTAAAATGATTTTGGATATAGTCAACACTTGGAAGAACTTATAGTTTCCATGTGATCAAAAAATGTTACAAAATCATACCTGTATATAAGATCCATTAAACGTTCAGGACAGACCAATGGACTTTTTTTTCCCAGAACAAACAACTTTTTAGTGAAGTATAGTTGATTTACAATGTTGTATTAGTTTCAGGTGTATAGCAAAGTGATTCAGTTATATCTATCTATCTATCTATTCTTTCTCAGATTCTTTTCCATTATAGGTTATTATAAGATATTGAACACAGTTCCCTGTGCTATAGAGTAGATCCTTGTTTATTTTACATACAGTAGTGTGTCCAATGGATTTTAATACATAGGAGTATGAAATTGTCCTTGACAGGGTTTTAGATTCTATGCTTCCACTAACTTTTAATAGACTACCAACTGAAAAATTTTGATGTAGTGTCAAAGAATATCCACAATTATAAGAAAATGTTATTAAGATAGTCCTTTCTTTTCTAACTACGGAACTGTGAGGTTGGATTTGTTTCTTCATATTCTTCAACCAAAACAACATATCACAACAGATTGAGTACAGAAGCAGATGTGAGAATCTAGCTGCCTTCTATTAAACCAGACATCAAAATGAATATGAAAAAATGTAAAACAATGCCATCTTTTTTAGTAGATTTTTAAAATTTTGGAAAATACTATTTTTCCCATAGCAATATTATTTATATTAACATAGAAAGGCCTTATTATTCTCATTTTGAAGCAAATAAATAAACATTTAAAAAATTTCTCAGTTTTAATTTTCAGTGCAGTAAATATCACCAGCTATAACTCACATAAACAAGCTATTTGAGGTCCTTAATAATTTTTAAGTGTGTAAAGGAATCCTGAGACCATTAAGTTTGAGAACTGCTGGATCTGACCAATAACGTTGAGAATATTATTGCTCAATAACCAACGCCCCCATGGGACAGTTAACTTGGAACACAAAAAGACTTATATTTTTATGTCCAGAGAATGTATTTTATTAAATTAATTAATGTTATTAATTCAGTGTTTCCCAACCTTTTTGGTGTTTGTTGACTCCACATGTAGAACCCATACATTTCTACAATGTCATTAAGTGCTGAACAGTTGTTGATATACCATTGTTGACATGACTTCAGACAAAAGCAAAGAAACTTGATGTTTAGTGTAGTCTTACTGATTTTATTTAGGCTCTCAAAAATAGTGGAAAATCATTTGCAGGCCTCAGTTATTGCCTTGATCTAGGCTAGAATTTTAGAAATTTCATGACATTCTCCAGAGACCTGGGAACCAATGAACTAGCCATATTACACAATCACCCTGATGTTCACAAAGGAAAGTGGTGATAATATGGAATAGTTTGTAAAAACTAACATCATTAGGAAAAAATATCTCAGAGAAAATATTACCCTGATACTGGATCAAATAATGCCATTTTTATATGTTAAGGAAATCACACTGCCTTTCAGACATACACATTAAAAACTCTGAGTTAAGAAAATATTCTTTAACCAGAGTAATATAAATTCTTTTGCTCAAAGGACAATAACAGAAGCCTAGAGAGAAGTCATAATTCTGCATTTTGTTTGAATATAACATTAGACATTATTACTAATTATTAAATGAACACATACTACCTAAAGATATTTCAATATATACATTTTAATTATTTTATAAAGTTTAGTTTAATTAGACAGGGAGAATTTATATTTTCTTCTTAAGAGGAAAAAAAAAAGAACTTGCTGGTTAGTCTGGGCACAAAATTCTATTCTAACCTTTGAGGTACAAGGGAATATGTGACAAGAGATTACATTTACTCAGTTATTTATTTTAGTCAAACTTCAGATGCTTAGGGAATAAACGGAAAATTGAATTGGTCTTTGTAAAAAATTCTCTATTTTAATAACATCTATAGGGAATGGTGAATTGATTGGAAGTTTGGAATTTTTTTTCTTTTTTGTTCTGGTCATTATTCTCTACAACAAGCCTCTTGATTCTAATAGAGGTGCTGCTGCCTTTCATAATTGAAAATCAGAACTCATTTAAGTTGTGGATCATGCTCACTTTAAAACACAGTTTGTTACAGAATTATTCTTTTAGCAAACCATTTTTGGGAGACTATCACCATTTTAGAACTTGAGTCCTCTAGATATTGCCCATTCATAGAATCTACATACTATTTGACTTTCTTGGCTTAGGTACTACTTTACTTAGGGCAATGAAAGACTAAAATCCCAAGTTTGTTCTTAAAATATACTTCACCGTGTTCTCAAGCAAGAGAAGTGAAAAGTCACTCGTCATTTCAGTCAGATTTCATTAAAAGAAAATATCTGATATGAAAGAGAAACGACTTTCCCCACATACAGAAAAATATTATGTCATTTCAGCAAATAAATTTTTGCTGGAGACAATGCCATTCTATGAAGAACTGTTTAGAAAAGATAACACCTTGTTGTCCTTATTAGATTGTGATGAGTGTACTGAAAAGGAAATCCAAACTTGGTATGTTTTATAGATCGTGTTCTCACTATAGCTGGAGAATCTTAAAGGATCAAAGCACAATCTAGGATATTATATTGCAGTGAGCATAAAAAACATGAATTCATAATAATGTTTAATATTATAGTTGTTGACCTAACAGGAATAGATGCATACATACAAATGGACAGAAAGTTTTCACCTTAAATGCTGCCCCATGATAAAAAGCTACAGAGGGAAAGGTTGGAACTGTTAGTTTTTAATCATAATTTGGTTATTTAACCCTTCTGTGTTTTCACAAAGACCAGGGTAAGTGTTTCTGATGGTTATTCCCAGAGTATTCTGTACGCCTGCTGATAAATCATAGCACTTACTATACTTTATTATAATTTATAGTTCCCTGTTTTATCTGTTTGTAAAGCCAAGAACAATGTTATTTGCTCACCACTGCTTTCCCAGAACCAGGCAAAGACTTATTTAATAGATTAATAACCCTGTTGGGGAGGCAAGGATTACCAGTTTCATCATAGACAAAAAGCTCAGAGAAGTTGAGCAAGTTGCTTAATGCAGTGTAGTAATTAAGTAGAGAAGTCAGCATTTGAATCCAGGTCTTCTCTTATCAAGCCAAGTGCTCTTTCTAGTGCTGATCTTTTAAGACTGTATTGTATTTCTGATGTAAAGAAAACATATTTGCACATATATTTCTACACATGACAGATTGCATGCCTAATCTGAAACATGGAAGGGGGATTTCTATGGGGTTTGGCTAACAGTAATATGTACTAAATTATAAATATCCCATCCAAGACGCAGTAACAATAACAATGTCAAACTCAACTTGTGTTCTAATTTTGTGCTAGATATCATTCCTGGGATGTCTTATACATATCTTAGATTGAAAACATTCAAAACCAAAATGTATTAACAACTCTCCTTTGCTTTTTCTCTTTTATTCCTTAGTATAGTTAATAACATCATTTACCCATATCTCAAATTAGAAACCTGACTTTCTTTCTGATTTCTTCTCTGCCCTAAATTTTTATGCTATAAAATTAAAATAAAGAATTCATCTAGAACAGATTCACGTGCTAAAACCTACCGCCTTGTAATTTGACTCAGCAGGCAAAGGCACACACACAAAAAGTCATTATTTAAAATAAAAAAGAACTGATATCTGAAGTTGGATTTTGAAGTCACTGAATTAGGTTATTTATGTACTAATGAAGTTTTAGTCTGAGAGTTCTTGATTGGTGAATACTGCCTGTAAGGTGGTCATTTCTGCTGAATATAATTCTCAAAACCTCTATCTGGCAAAAAAGCTTTTGTTTTGTTTTATTCATCTCTCATGTCCCTGGTGAAATGTTACTCCTTAGAGCGGCCTTCTCTGATCATCCCATCTAAGTGCGGTTTCCCTCCTTTTATTTTCTATCACTACACATTTTTACTTCTTCTTAGCGTGAATTTCAATGTATCATTATTAAGTTACTGTAAAAGTATATTTATTATAATTTAAACAGTTATTTTAAATAAATTTATTTTAAAAATACCTATTTATTTCAATATACCATTGACTAAACTGTAAACTCCATGAGGGCAGAGATTATATCTGTCACTGATATAAAAGTACATATAAAAGCATCTAGTTTACATTCAATTAAGCAGTCTTATAATTTGAGACTTTTAATAGGAGGATTAATTTGATTATCTTCACTTCTTTTTAAAAAATAAGTATTCAAACTAATTTTTCTATTATATTACTACTCTGATTCAACCGTAAAAGTTTAATTTTAAAATTACAACAAAGCAATAATTTTATCTTTGAGATTACATTCTGGTGCTGTTAAAAATTATTTAAAAGAAACAGAATCTTATTCCTAGACAAAAATACGGAAAAAAATTCCTGAAAAAAAAGATATTCAAATATTCTGTTTTATTTGAATTTACTGTCAATGTGAACAGCTAAGTGTTAACTATGGAAAAAATATCAAGACAAGCCACTTTCTCTCCTAAAATTTTGCAATAAGCAAATTAACTTAATGTAGAAATTTGGAGTGATTTTTAAAACTGTACTTAATATTCTCTTTGTAATTAAGATGTAATTGCAGAGTTTTAAAAAGGCTCAAGAACTACTATGTATAATTAAACTTAGCTTAAAATATTTATGTACACAGTATATCACTAAGAAAAAAATACTGTGTCTTAGATAATTCTGTATTCCCATCATTAAGGTCTTAATATTTGATGAATGAGTAAACTTTTAAAATGGACTTAACATTTAGCTTTAATTATCTCCCAGACTTTATAAATGAGTACAACTTATACTGTTGGAATTTAATGAAGTTGAATAAATTATTTTGTTTTAAAAATTCATAAGATATGGATGAGATTCTTCTACCCAATTTATGTCTTGAGAACTCCATGTTTTCATTCAGTTGAAGATGTAGCTGACTGGCACCCCATGTATAAATGTATAACATACATTTTATATCTAGAATGTTTTTATAGTTTTTCTTTATTGAAGATTTAGGACCTCAATTTTTTTAAACTATAAAATTAATATCACCTATTTTTGACACAAGTCTAAAAACAATGATATACAACAGTTAACACTCTGAAGACTTTGCTGAAAAGGTTGTACCATGGAATGTAAAAACAACTGCACTACACATATCAAGAATTGCTTGAGATTACTTCTAGTTAAATTCAATGATAATATTCATAAAACTCATAGAAAAGCTGGAATTGAGGAAGAGAGCTATATAAGTCCTTAAATCTGATGACAGTGAAAAAGCCACAGCTTGAAAAATTACCTAGAGAGCCCTGAAATAAATTTACTGTATAGCCTGATATCTAACATCATATCCTATTAAATAAGAAGGAATGTTACTGTTAAGCTTTTGATGCCAATAGTGGATCCATCCCATAGAAAACTTGAAAGCACAAATGACTAACTTTGCCAGGAAAGAGATATTCCAGGAAAAAGCATCACAGTCATAATTAGGTTTGCTACTCAATTTTTCACATACATGAAGATGTCAGGTAGCAAATAAATGTCTAATCCTCCCCCCACCCCCTTACATGATTCAGTACTTGGGAAAAATTATAAAAAATAAATACTAAGACATTTCCTCCCTCCCCCAGAGGTTGGCATTAAAACTTTCTTTCTAATCAATTTAGATTTGTTTCCAAATATTAGGCAGCAACATTCCAAGTTGAATATGTTTGAAAAAATTTGGAATGATACTAGAGCAGGGAGCTACCCCCGCCTGGACAAGTTAAAAAAAAATCCCTTTGGTGACATTATTTTATTTTGTTAATCTTACTGTTTATTGGCCAGAAACACATTCATCCTCTGCATAAACAAATAACTTCACATCTATACTAATAAGTATGCTAAAAAATAATAAGTCTACAACAAAGAAACAGGAGCTACACAAAGTAATACCTATAGCTGTGAGGTAGTAGGCATTTTGAATGAAATTTCTATTGCTCTATTGTTGGCCTAATACGACAATCTGTGAAACATTAGGTAGTAACTGTGTTACAGCCCATTAATTTTTCATCGTATTATCTTGCATGCAATCCAATCTTGACAAGCGGAGGGAAATATTGGTTGGTTAGTTTTCCCAGATTCACATAGCAGAGCAGGTGTAAGGTGCCAAGGAACTGTACTTACTTTTGGTGTTGGGCAGGAAGCTGTAGAAAGGCGAGATGTAGCCTGAGCACGAGGAGATTCTGAAGGAGTAGTGCTGAGGGAGGCTGTGTCTCGTGGGAGCACCTGAACGCCACGAGAAATGATGGAGTCTGGAATCTGGACAAGAGGAACAAGTATGGTTTAATATGCTGAAAATACCAACAACATGTAAAATCAATACCCACATCAAACATTTTTTGGGGGGGGCATTCTTTGCTGCTGAGCTCTCAGATATTTGGTCTCACTTACTGTTAGGTATGAATGCATCCAACAATTTGGGATAGGGTAGAAACCTTCAGATTTAAAATATTTTCCTTGGCCAAATAATATTTCATCAAAGCTTTTTTTATGAGGCAGTATAGAATTGTAGTGAGAGGTAAAGTGTTTGGCATTCATATACGGGCTCTGCCACTTAATAGTTATTTAATTCCTAGACATTTTCCGTTTCCCTTTCAGATTCATTCTCCACCCTTCTTCACTCTGTCTGCTTGAAGCTAACCTGTATAGATAGAATCAATAAGCTATTTTGTGCTCTCTGGTTTCTAGCTGGGCTCAGCTAATAGGAGCCACTGTCAGGAAACTGAAGAGTTGTAGGAGAGTAAGGTCTGACATTTATTCCCCTGGCTCCTTCTCTACCAGGTCACCGTAGGTTGGCTAAGATCACAGCCCCTATCAGATGACCCTTGCTTTCGGCTCTTTTCTGGATTCCAATAGCAGCTCCCTCCCTTGCCCCATTAGGACTAGGAGTATTAATGATTCCCACTATTACTAGTCCCAGGGTGCTGCATCATGTTTTGTTGCTTTCCTAAAATCTGCCCAAGCTTTTGTAAATATCATAGTCCTTTATTAAACTCTTTTCAATTATCCATTTAAGTATACTGTGACTTTGCTGGGATACTGATGGATATATTTTTTTAATTTGTCATTTCCTTTATCTAAAAAATGTAGATAATGATAGCATTTACCTCACCAGATTATTGCTGAGGGTTAAATAAGATAAGGTATATAAATTATATAACACTTACAAGTAGTTAATACTTAATAAATGTTGGCAATTGCTAGTTATTATATTATACCTATCAATAAGGTAAAGACTGATGTAACTGAATATTACTACTGTAAAAACATATAAACGTAAGGACAAATAATGTGGATTATTTAAAAAATTATTAATATTTACGTTGATTATAAAATTTATTATTCAGGGCTATGCATAATTTAGTTCATGTTCTGGGCTAGTACTAGTGAGTGTAGGTCTTCTAATCTCAAAATGAGAACTTGACTACTTTCAAGCAATTATTCAATCAACAAATATTACTTACTATGTGAAAAGAAGAAAACAGCAGCCAGATTTTGTGACGAGAAAGGTGCTCTGTATCTTACACACCATCTCTTTCTCATAAAGGACATATTATTTTCATAAATGCTCTTTTATTTAGTTTCCATACCTACATCCTCAATACCAAAGGTACTGCTACCATTTCAGGGCTTAACAATTTATGTGATTTATGAACAATAACCCCATAACTAGGATGAAAAGCAATGGGAATTCCGAGAAGAAAAATAGCTCCATTTACTAGTATATTTGAATAGTGAATTGCAATAAATATTTTAAAGAAATGGAGGTAGTCTAATTTAGAAGAGCTATATGTTGCCACTTATGTCTAATATAAAAGGCCATGTATTGGAAAGAAAAAGGTCAAATGCCCCTATTATATTTCACATAATACCACGTTCCTCTCTTTCACAGAAATTACCCATACTTATACTACATTTATATGTATGCTAGTTTGATTAATGTCTATCTCTCACACCAGAATGCATTGTCATGATGATGGAACTGTGTTTTTGCTACTACTGTACATCCAGTACCTAATGAAGCATCTGCACAAAGTAGTACACATGTGTGATATATATTTCCAGACTTACACACACACACACACGATCTTCACCCCCCCAATAAACAAAAGAGTAGGATATTTGAGGGAGAAGGTAATTTAAATTGTGAGGTACATACTTTTGGGTTACTAGTCTGGAAATACAGAATGAACTATTGGAAATATGAGTCTGAAGCTCAGGAAAAAGTTAGGGATTGGATATATACTTTGGGAATTATCACTGAAGGTGGTAGTTTCAGTCATGCAAATATTTCAGGTCACCCAAGGAGGGCATGTAAAAGAACAAAAGATGATGGTTGAAAATTCTAGGTGATATCCATATTAAGGGGTTAACAGAAGAAAAGGAATTAGGGAAAAAAAAAACCTGTAAATGGTATGATGATACAACCTTGTTTTCCTTGAATAATCTGGGTTTATATCTATTATCCTGATTAATTATTAAATAACACATCTTCTCACTTTCAAAAGTGTTTCAGTTTGGAAGATAAATTATTTGGTCTTCCTATCTTTAAGAAACCGTTAGAGACAAAAGAGGAAAATTAAGACAGAGTGAACATAAGGGAAGAGGAAAGAGAAGAAACTTTCAGGAGATGTTACAAAATATCAACTATTGGGGAGAACAGGAGTAAGGTGAGAGTTGAAAAGATGCCATTACATCTAGCAATTAAAGAAGATACAAGTAAAGTAAAAAGAATAGAAATGAGTTGAGGAAACAAGTGGGGATGACAAACCAGGGTAATCGGTGGGAAAAAAAGAGAGACATTCACTAATATTCTTTTCTTTGGTGCTTGGGATGAAGATCTATCTGATGAGAAAAAGGGGAAGTAAAAGTGGGAAAGATAACTCTAGGAGAGTCATAAAAATCTGGAAAAATGCATTGATGACTGAAGCATGGAGGATAACTAAGGCATTGGCAAAGGAAATATCAACCATCATTGAGAATCCAGTTAATACTGGCAACCATAAATTTCCAATTTCATTATGTAATACAGTGTGGAAATAAAATTTCACCCATCTCAAAAAAGAAAGTTATGCTACAGAGACTTACAAATTATTTGCAGAGATATGATTGTGTAAGCTACAGAAATAGATGAGATCTGAAAGACAAAGACCATATGGAAAGAATACAGCAAGACAGAAAAAGGAGAAAGAAACAGACATTAAAGAACAAGATAGAGGTAGTCATTAGTAACCTAAAAGAAAGCTATTATTTGATGAAGATAGATACCTCAATATAAGTGGTAAAGAAAAAAGTTGGAGGTAAGGAAAAGGATGCAGTGAATATGGATAACTCTGTTGTACAGTGTTTGTAATGTTTCCTTTTTGGAGATATTATGAACAATTCTTGTTCATGTACCATAATTCCCACATGCATTAATTCTAGGATACATATACTCAGAAACAGAATTGCTGGTTGTAGGGTGTGAATACTTTCTTTTACAAATTCCCAAATTGGTTAAGCCAATTTATATGTCTATCAAAAGAAAATGGTGACAATTCCTCTGACCCCACAACTTAGCTCTACCTAGTATTGTCAGTATTAATTCTTTTTCAAATGGGATAGATACTAAAAATATCTTAATGTGTGTATTTTTAAAAAGTCTTTATTGAATTTGTTACAAGATTGCTTCTGTTTTATGTTTTGATTTTTTGGCTGCGAGGCATGTGGGATCTTAGCTCCCTGACCAGGGATCGAACCCACGTCCCCTGCATTGGAAGGTGAAGTCTTAACCACTGGACTGCCAGGGAAGTCCCCTTAATGTGGTTTTAATTTCTTTTCCCGTCATTGTTAATGAGAGTAAATACCTTTTCATACATTTATCAGCTATTTAGATGTTCTCTTCTGTAAAGTCCCTATTCAATTTGCCCTATTTTCCCCTTATTAAGTCATTCTTTTTTATTGAATTGTTACATTTCTGTATCTATTCTGGATAACAAGTCCTTTGTCAGTTTTATATGGTGTAAATATCTATTCCTACTATGTAGCTTGCCTTCTTACTTTATCAAGTATTTTGATGAACAGAATATTTTAATTTTAATTTAGTTAGCTCTATCAATATTTTCCTTTATAGTTAGTGGTTTCTGTGTCTTAAAAGGAATCCTTTCTGAATGACATCAGTAGAAAGGTAGAGTAGGTAATGTCAATAGTCCACTCTACTAAAGAAGTGAATAAACTAACAAAATCTGTCAGAATCAACTTTATCAGAAATCTAGAAACTAATCAAGTTTACAGCAGCCAGGTGAATGCTTAATGAAAAAAACCCACAAAACCCCCCAATTGATCCCCTACTACATAGCTCAGTGATGGACTTAAAGACACAGCCCACATGTCTGGTAAAGGTTCTGAGTACTGAAGGGAAACAAACATTATTCTCAAGGGTTGTGGTTGTTTCAACATGTCTGGTAGCTCACTGAAGGATACCCTCAAAGGGCTTTCCTTTATTTTCCCTATCTTGGAACACTCCCATGGCTCAGGCAACTAACTGGAAGGGAGGTTATCCAAATATTTAAAGTCAAATATATTAGCCACTGTTGTCTAGGCAGTGGATAACAGGTGGAATGAATAACAGATTAACTTAAAAACCTGGGAGGAAAGGCCATGTAATGAGATGCTTTCAGGCATAAGAGCTTTGAAAAGCTCCCAGATATTCCTGAGTTCCAGGAGGTCATGATTATGCCCAAGGCAATGCACATCCTTAGAAGACTTCACCTAATCTTTCACCTCTTGCTGAACTAAAGATTTTGCACAAGCAGGAAGTGAAGATTAGGCAGAGTAGTAAACTGCCTGGCTGAGTGTTGAAGGCATGCTCCAATATATAAAAAGAGCTCATCTGCAAAGAATGGGAGATTTTCTTTTCCTGTATATATATATTTTCCCGGCATTTAAGGAAATTATGTCAAATCACTAGCTGACCACAAAGCTAATGGAACAGAGACTTCAGTGGCCACACACAACAAAGAAGAACAGACTTGACAAAAGTAGTTCAGATATTTGTAGTGAGGTGGATGGACCTAGAGACTGTCATACAGAGTGAAGTACGAAAGAGAAAAACAAATACCGTATGCTAACACATATATATGGAGTTAAAAAAAAAGAAAATGGTCAGAAGAACCTAGGGTCAAGACAGGAATAAAGATGCAGACCTACTAGAGAATGGACTTGAGGATACGGGGAGGGGGAAGGGTAAGCTGGGACAAAGTGAGAGAGTGGGATGGACATATATACACTACCAAACGTAAAATAGATAGCTAGGGGCTTCCCTGGTGGTGCAGTGGTTGAGAATCTGCCTGCCAATGCAGGGGACATGGGTTCGAGCCCTGGTCTGCGAGGATCCCACATGCCACGGAGCAACTAAGCCCGTGAGCCACAGCTACTGAGTCTGCACGTCTGGAGCCCGTGCTCCGCGACAGTGAGAGGCCCACGCACCGTGATGAAGAGTGGCCCCCGCTCGCCGCAACTGGAGAAAGCCCTTGCACAGAAATGAAGACTCAACGCAGCCAAAAATAAATTTAAAAAAAAAAAAAAAAAGATAGCTAGTGGGAAGCAGCCACATAGCACAGGGAGATCAGCTCGGTGCTTTGTGACCACCTAGAGGGGTGGGATAGGAAGGGTGGGAGGGAGGGAGATGCAAGAGGGAGGAGATATGGGGACATATGTATATGTATAACTGATTCACTTTGTTATAAAGCAGAAAATGACACACCATTGTAAAGCAATTATACTCCAATAAAAATGTTAAAAAAAAAAAAAGTAGTTCAGAACAGTTAACCAACCAACAAACAACAACAATTGTAACAAGCAGCAGTAACATACCCTGGGGAGGGGAGAGAATTTGATTTCCAGAGTTGCTACTAGTAATATTCAAAGGGCCCAGTTTTCAACAAAAAAATTATATGGTATGCAAAGAAACAAGAAAGTATGACCCATGTATAGGAAAAAAAAAAAAAAAGAAGAAATAGAAACTGTTCTCGAGAAAGTCCTGACACTGGGCTGACTAGAATAAAGCTTTTAAATTAACTAATTAAAATATATTCAAAAAGCTAAAGGCAACCATGGAAAAGCACTAAAGAAAGCAAGATAATGATGTATCACCAATAGGGAATATCAATAAAGAGGCAGAAATCATAAAAAGAAACCAAATAGAAATTCTAAAGTTGAAAAGTATAACTAAAATAAAAAATTCACTACAAGGGTTCAGTACCAGATTTGAGCAAGCAGAAGAAACAATCAATGAACTGAGGAGCAGAAATAAATAAAGAATAAAGAAAAATGAACAGGGTTTAAGAAACCTGTGGGACAACAATAAATGTACCAAGATATGCATAATGGGAATCCCACGGAGAAGAGAGAAAGAGGCAGAGAAAATATTTGAAGAAATAATGCCTGAAAACTTTCAAATTAGATGAAATACATGAATCTACACATCCAAGAAACTCAACAACCCCAAGATGGATAAACTCAAAGAGATCTACACCTAGATATATAATCAAACTATTGAAAGTGAGAGAATCCTGAAAGCTGCAAGAGAAAAGCAACTCAAGAGATCCTCAGTAAGAACTGTAGCTGCTTTTTCAAAAGAAAGCAAAGGGGTTGGTTGGCAGTGGGAACACATACTCAAAATGCTGAAAGAAAAATAATCTGTCAACCAAAATTTTTCGGCCTGGTAAAACTACACTTCAAGAATGAAGGAGAAATCAATACATTCTCAGATAAACGAAAACTGAGAGAGTTCAATGCTAGAAGACCTGCCTGACAAGAAATGCTAAAGGGAGTCCTTTAGGCTGAAATGAAAGGACACTACACAGTAATCTGGAATTCATGTAAAGAAATAAACAACACTGGTACTCTACATAGGTAAATATAAAAGTCACTATTAATGTATATTTTGGGTCATGAATCTGTATTTTTCCTATATAATTTAAAAAGAAAACTACATAAAAGAATAATTATAAATCTGTGTTGATGGGCACACAATGTATACATATATAATTTGTTAAAATAACAATATAAGTGAGGGAGATAGTGAAAAGTTTTTGCATAATATTTAAACTAACTTGGTATTAATTAAGACTAGATTGTGATAAATTAAGATAAATTAAGATGTTAACTGTAACCTTCACAGCAATCTCTAAGAAAATAACTAAAAAATATTTGGTAAAAGAAATGAGAGGAAAAACAGGAAAAAATATCTATTAATCAAAAAAGAAGGAAGTAATGGAGGAAATGAGGAACAAGAACAACAACAAAAGACACTGAAAACAAACAGTGAACTGGAAGGAATCTTACCTTATCTGTAATTACATTAAATGTAAGTGGATTAAACTACTCAATTAAAAGGCAAAGACTGGAAGAATAGATTAAACCCCCCTCAAAAAAAAAAAAAAAAACAAAACCCATGATCCAAGTATATACTTTAGATACAAAGACACATATTGGTTGAAGGTGAAAAAGTGGAAAAAAATATTCCATGCAAACAGTAATTGAAAGAGAGCTGGAATAGCTATAATAATATTAGATGAAATGGACTGTAAGGCAAAAACTGTTCAAAGAGACAAACACCTCAAATAATGACAAAAAGGTCAATTCATCAGAAGACAAAACAGTTATAAACACTTACCCAGAGCCCCAAAATACATAAAACAAAAACCAACAGTATTAAAGAGAGAAAAAAATTTTTTAACAATAAAATTGGCAGACTTCAATGCTCTCAACACTTTCAATAATGGCTAGAATAGCTAGTCAGAAGATCAACAAGTAAAACAGAAGATTTGAACAAGAGCATAAACCAATTAGACCTAGTAACCATATAGAAAACAATCTACCTGATAACATTAGAATACACATTTTTCTCAAGTGAACATGGAACATTCTACAGGATAGACCAAATGTCAAGGCACAAAATAAGTCTCACTAAAATACTGAAGTCATACAATGTTTCTTCTCTGACCATAATGGAAGAAAAGTAGAAATCAATATAGAAATAAACTGAGAAATTTACAAATATGTGGAAATTAGACACATTCTTAAACAACCAATGAGTCAAGGGAAAAATCACAATGGAAATTAGAAAATACTTTGATATGAATGAAAATGAAAACACAACACAGCAAAACTTATGGGATATAGCAACAGGAATGCTCAGAGGAAAATGTGTAAGAAAAGCAAACTAACCTCCCAAAAAAGAGGAGGAAGGAGTAATAAAGATTCCAGTGGAGATAAATGAAATAGAGAACAGAAAAACTGAAAGGATCAACAAAACCCAAATTGGTTCTTTGAAAATATCAACAGCATTGGCCAACTTTTAGCTAGACTGACCAAAAGAAAAAAAGATAAAACTCAAATTACTAAAATCACTAATGAAGTGGGAACATTATTACTGATCTCACAGAAATAAAAAAGATTGTAAGGGGAATGCCATGAACAATTATATGCCAACAAATTAGGTAACCTAGAGGAAACACACAAGTTCTTAGAAACACAAAAACTATCAAAACTGATTCAAGAAGAAATAGAACATCTGGAATAGACAAATAACAAGTAAAAAGACTGAAATCAGTAATCAGAAAAAAGCTCCCAACAAGGAAAAGCTCAGAACCAGATGGCTTCATCAAAGAATTCTGTCAAATGTTTAAAGAAGAATTAAATAATTCTAAATAATAAATCCTTCACAAACTCTTCCAGAAAATGGAAGGGAAGGCTTCCTAAACTTATTTTACAGGGCTAGTATTACCCTGATACCAAAGACAAATTAAGATGACATAGGAAAAGAAAATTATAAACCAATATCCTTTATGAATATAGATGTTTGGCAAACATCCTAAATAAAGTACTATAAAACTTAATCCACATTCAACTGTGTCAGCAACATTTCCCCAATGAATTGAAATGCTCCCCTTGTTGTATATCATGTTCTTTGTTGGGATCTGTTCTGCACTCTATTTTATAGAGAGCCAAAACCATACTCGTTTTGTTTTTTGGTTTTTTCTGGCCGTGCTGCGTGGCTTGCGGGATCTTGATTACCCGACCAGGGATCCAACACAGGCCCTCGGCGGTGAGGGTGTGGGGTCCTGACTGCTGGACCGCCAGGGAATTCCCCATACTCTTGTTTATAGTTAACTTTACGGTGAGTTTTAACATTTGGTAAAGCAAATCCCACTTTAATTTTTTTCCACTTTCATAATCTTCTTGGCTAATCTCCACCATATGAACTTAAAAAAAATCTTGTCCAGTACTACCCAATGCACCCAAGGCAGAGAGGAGGTTAAAACCAATCACATAGGGGCAAGATGAGAATAAAGACACAGACCCACCAGAGAATGGACTTGAGGATATGGGGAGGGGGAAGGGTAAGCTGTGGCAAAGTGAGAGAGTGGCACGGACATATATACACTACCAAATGTAAAATAGATAGCTAGTGGGAAGCAGCCGCATAGCACAGGGAGATCAGCTTGGTGCTTTGTGACCACCTAGAGGGGTGGGATAGGGAGGGTGGGAGGGAGGGAGACGCAAGAGGGAAGAGATATGGGAACATATGTATATGTATAACTGATTCACTTTGTTATAAAGCAGAAACTAACACACCATTGTAAAGCAATTATACTCCAATAAAGATGTTAAAAAAAATAAAAAATAAAATCAAAAAAAAACCTTAATCCAACAGCATATTAAAAGGATTATATACTATGACCAAGTGGGATTTATTCCATGAATGTAAGGGTGGTTCAACATGATAAATATAATCAATGTGTAATATAGTAACGTGTAATACAACGCATTAAAAGAATGAAGAAAAAATCCACATGATCCCAGAATCCAAATGATGTAGAAAAAGCATTTGACAAAATAGAACACCTTTTCATGACAAAAACACTCAGAAAACTAGGAATAGAAAACAACTTTCCCAACCTGATAAAGGGCATCTATGAAAACCCCACAGCTAACATTCTACTTAATGAAAGACTGAAAGCTTACTTTAAGATCAGGATCAAGGATGTCTGCACTCACCACTTCTTTTCAACACTGTACTAGAAGTTCTAGCTAGGGAAATTAGGCAGGAAAAAGAAATAAAAGGCATCTGAATTGGAAAGGAAGAAGTAAAACAATCTCTATTCACAGATGACACTTTTTTTTTTTTCCACAGAAAGAAATATTTGAACTAATAAATTCAGCAAAGCTGCAGGACATACGAGGAACACACCAAAATCAGTTGTATTTGTATACACTAACACTGAAAATTTTAAAAAAGAAAATTAAGAAAGCATTTCCATTTACAACAGAATCAAAAAGAATAAAATATTAAGGAATAAATTTAACCAAGGAGGTGCAAGACTTTATACACTGAATATTACCAAACATAGAAAGACATAAATAGGGCTTCCCTGGTGGTGCAGTGGTTAAGAATCCACCTGCCAAGGCAGGCGACACGGGTTCGAGCCCTGGTCTGGGAAGATCTCACATGCCACGGAGCAACTAAGCCCGTGCGCCAAAACTACTGAGCCTGTGCTCTAGATCCCGCAAGCCACAACTACTGAGCCTACGTGCCACAACTACTGAAGCCTGCTCGCCTAGAGCCTGTGCTCCGCAACAAGAGAAGCCACTGCAATGAGAAGCCCGTGCACCGCAACGAAGAGTAGCCCCCACTCACCACAACTAGAGAAAGCCCACACACAGCAATGAAGACCAAACGCAGCCAAAAATAAATAAATAAATTTATTTTAAAAAAAGACATAAATAAATGGAAAGACATATATTGTTAAGGTGGCAATACTACCCAGAGGGAATTACAGATTCAATACAATCTCTATCAAATTCCAACAAACTAACACAACATTGTAAAGCAACTATACCCCAATAAAAAATGAATTAAAAAAAATCACGATAACTGGAAAAAAATTCTAATAGAATTTTTTGCAGAAATAGACAAGCCCATCCTAAAATTCATATGGAATCTCAGTGGATTCCATACAGCCAAAACAATCTTGAAAAACAAAGTTGGCAATCTTGAAAAACAAACACTTTCCAATTTCAAAACTTACTTCAAAGGTGCAGTAATCAAAACAGTGTAATACTGCCATAAGGATAGACATATAGATCAATGGGATAGAATTGAAAGTCTAGAAATAAACCCTCTTATACTTTTATGGTTAAGTGATTTTTGACAAAGGTGCCAAGACAATAGGAAAGAATAACCTTTTCAACAAATTGTGCCAGAACAACTGGATATCCACATTTAAAAAATGAAGTTCTACCCTTTCCTCACACGATATACAAAAATTATCTCAAAATGGATCAACGACCTAAATGTAAGAGCTAAAAATTATAAAATTCTCAGAAGAAAACAGAGGGATAAATATTCTTTACCTTGGATTTGGTAATTGATTCTTAGATATGATACCAAAAGCATAAGGAACAAAAGAAAATTTAGACAAACTGGACTTCATCAAATTTAAAAACTTTTGTACATCACAGAATTATCAAGAAAGGTTGAAAAGACAACCAATAGAATGGGAGAAAATATTTGCAAATCATATATCTGATAATGGTTTAGTATCCAGAATATATAAAGAATACTCACAACAGAACAAAAGACCCATTTAAAAAAAAAAACAAAAAACCTCATTTTAAGAAATGAGGCAAAAGACTTGAATAGACATTTCTCTGAAGAAGATATACAAATGGTCAACAAGCAACATGAAAAGATGTTCATTATCATCAGTCATTAAGGGAAATGCAATTCAAAACCACAATGAGATACTTCACACTCACTCAACGGCTGTAATTTTTTTAAAAAAGGAAAATAACAAACGTTGTTGAGTATGTAGAGAAACTGGAAACCTCATACATTTCTGTTAGCTAAGTAAAATGGTGCAGCTCTGTGGAAAACAATTTGGCGGTTCCTCACAAAGTTAAACACAGAATTATCATATGACTCAACGGTTCTATCCTAGGTGTATATCCAAGAGAATCAAAAACTGGTGTTCAAACAAACGCTTGTACACAGATGCTGATAGCAGTATTATTTTAATAACCAAAAAGTGGAAACAACCTAAATGTCTATCAACTGATCAGTGGCTAAACAAAAGGCATTACATCTATACAACGGAATATTTTACAGCCATAAAATGGAGTACTGATGCCTGCTAAAACAGAGATGAACCTTGAAAACATGATGTGAAGTGAAAGAAGCTAGACAAAAAAAGCCACATATTGTATGATTCCACTCATATGTAATGTCCAGAGTAGGCAAATACATAACCAGTAAGCAAATTAGTGGTTGATAGGGGATGGGAGGTGGGGGTATGGGGAGTGACTACTTACTGGGTGTGGTATTTTTTGAGGGGTGATGAAATATTCTGGAATTAGAGGTGATGCTTGCAAAATATTGTAAATGTACTAAAAGCCACTGAATTGTACACCTAATAAACAAGTTGAATTTTATGTGACTTTTACTTCAATTATATATTTAAAAAGAAATCTTTCCCTAATCCAGCACAATGAAAATTTTGTCCTATATAAATCTGTGAAAGCTTTATAGTTTTGTCTTTCATATTTAGGTCTCTAAAAAACTTAGAACTTTTTTTTGGATACTGTATGGGATACGAGAATCAATTTCATTTTTTCATAAGGACTGCCTGTTGTCCCAGCATCATTTATTGGAAAAAGAACTTCACTAATCTGTAGTACAGACTCTGTCATATACAGAGTGTCCATATGTGTTGGCATTTTTAGGCTTCTATTCTGTTCCATTGATCTAAGTGTTAATTCTTGCACCAATAACACACTTTATATCATTTTAAGTCTTGGTATTTATAGAGCAGATCTTCTCACTCTGTTCTTTTTCTTATTCAAGAGTATATTGGTTATTTTTGATCCTTTGCATTTCCATTCTGTATAAATTTTAGAAGCAGCTTGTCAAGTTTCTCTCTCCCTCTCTTAATTAAATACATACACAAACACACACACACCACATACAAACTGTTAGGACTTTATTTACTACGCTTGTACAGAAAAGGATAATAGTTTTAAAGGATACCCCTCTAATTTACTGAAAAGTATTTACTTCTGGGGGGTGTGTGAAAGCAAATGAGAATGAGATGAGAGGGTGGTTCAAGCAGATGTCAATCTTATCCATGTTTATTTTTATTTTTTAATAAAAAGAATGTACTCATGTATTATTGTACAATAAAATATTTTTAGTGATGAAAACTATGGGAAGGATTGTTTCAAAAATTAAAAAGTGATCAATGTACTCAAGAGCCTGAGAGAAGTAAAAAAAATGAGCACAATGTCTTGTACACAGCTGATAATAATTTATTCTTTGATAATAAAGAAGCAGAAGTGGCCACCAACTTTGAGAATTACAAGCTCTCTTTGAGATAGAAGGAATGGAACAAAGTATTAACTCAGAAAAATAGTTTAAGCAGAAAGGATAGTTGTTTAGCCTTGGTGATCTTTATTTTAATATAATAAGCAAGAGGAGAGAATAGGGGAAATGAGGAGATGAGAAAACGTAAAAGTCTGAAAACTGCAATTCATTAATGTATATAAAGGAGTCAAGAGATGAATGAAAGGCTTGCTAAGTAGTGAGGTTCTTGAGCAAGCAGAATTCGTAGTGGGTAAGTCAGCACAAATAAGAAGGAGAAATGCCAAATAACTTCCAAAAGAAATAGCATTCCTACTTTTAGAGCACTGATCTGTATTCCTATTATCTTATGCAACTGAGAAGATAGGGAAAACAATTTATTTCAGTTGATCTCAAACCTTCTGAGGATATGCACTGTAATTTCAACTGTGAATTACTAAACAATAGAATTTTCCTCATAAGGGAAATTATAATTGGAATACATATTTTCTTAGGAACTGTGCTGATTCTTTCTAGTTATGTAGCTATTCTGTCCGAAAGCTACTTAGACTGATTGGGCAAACACTTCTAAAAGAAGAAATGGAGAATTATATTATCAAAATTAGAATACATAGCTGAACTATCATTTCCCTTTATAAACTCTGTCTTTTGAAACACCAGTAAGAATACCAATAAAGTAAACATACAACTTTGTATTTTGATGCTAGAGAAATTCTTTAGTGGGCATACATTTCTTCTTTGAATCACTATTTTTACCACTTAATATTTTTTTGTTTTGAAAAAATATTCAAACTTACAGAAAAGTTGCAAGACATACAACAGAAGATGTTATTTGGATTTAATTTTGGGTAGCTAGTGAGCAAATTTATAATAATTGAGGTGAGTCTCCCAAAACAGCCATGTATGAAGGAGTATGGCTTCCATGGCAACAATTTGCCAGTCCCCATTGTAAGGCTTTTGCAGTCCTTGTCAGCCTGATGGTTAGCTCTATCATATGAACCCTTTCCTATTTAGAGACCTTTAAGGTAGGTTGCACTCTCTTAAAAATCCTACTATACATCCAATTGTGCAATATAGGATCTGAACTAATAATAAAAATAGATTATATATGAATGCCTAAATGGGTTATTTCAGAAAAAAAAATACATCATGTGTCTTCCCAGAGCTTCTAATACTGATCAGACCACCAATTAAAGTGTTATGATTAAGTGTTGTTATAAAAATTTTACTAAAGAACAAAAGTATCAAACCAGAGTATCCTGAGTTCACTAAGGTATTTGACAAGTCATATATTTGACGAGAATTTTAAAAGTTCTTGGAACAAGATAGACAAAGTGTGTTTTGATGGGCTAGAAGAGAAACATATATTAGCTAGTTAAGCACTTAACCAGTAGAGTTTCTGGTAGTATGTGAAACAGCTTATCCTAAAAAAATGTTCTATCAGTGACTTGAATGACAACTTGATTAGCATATTTGCAGGTGACAGCACTAGAAAAGACAGGTAAAATACCAAATGTCTGATATAGATTTAAAAAATGTCTCTTTGGGGTAGACTGATCAGTTAAATGCAGCAAAATGAAATTAAACAAGAATAAATGTGAAGACCTGGATTTAGATTAAAATCAATGGTATAAAAAATCCACAAGAATTTATGATTTATATTTATAAAGAAAAGCCACACTTAATGATTTTGTCTAGACAGAGAACTTATGAGGCTTGACTATAACAGATCTTTTTTAATAAACATAAAAATTTAAATATTCATACGAGTTTGTTTCTTAACAACAACTGTTTATACTTACTAAAGTCATTTGGGATTTTTGTTGTTCTCAATGGTAGTAATCAGAGTTCTTATTACATTATTCCATATAAATTTGCCTTCCAGGAAAATAAAAAGGTATAACCTTGCTGATACCTGCATTCCAGTATCAATTTCTGATGGCGTATCTGTCTAAAACACTTAGAATAGAGTCTGCTACATAATTAGCATTTAAAGCTATCTATCAATATTATCATTATTACTATAGCTGCTTAATACATTTGCTTACTATAGGGAGAGAATATGCTGATTATTTGTCTATCTCATGGAAAAGTCCTTGTACATAATGGGGATTGCTAAATATATTTTGGTTTTTTGTATCTGTCTTGTGAACTTAGTTGGATGATGCACTGTATTTTTTCATAAAACATATTTAACAAATATTCATACAGTGTATATACTATGTGCCAAACTGTGTCGGATGTTGGATAAATCATATAAACTAACAGATGTGATCCTTGTCTCATGGATGTTATAGTCTACATATATAGAAATCAAACACATGAATAAGTATATAATTGTAAATTGTGGTAAGTGCTATAAAGGAAAAGAACAAGGTCTTATGAGAGAGAATAGCTATGAGAAAAATTTAGATTGGAGGAGGAGAAGTCTTTCTGTGATAAGGAGACACTGAAACTGGAACAGAAAAAATAAACACAATTTAGCCAGGTAAAGAGTGGGGTTAAGAGCTTTTAGGTAGTGGGAACAGCATGTGCTCAAAGCCAGGAAAAAGCTGGATGTAAACTTAGTGAGCAAAGGGGAGAGGGAGAGATGGTAAGGGAAGGGCCTAGAACCAGATCATGTAGAATCTAGCAGAACAGAAACTATCTGATGCCAAAGCTCATGTTGTTAAAGCACAATGCATACTATTTCCCAGATGTGAAAAAGGTCTACGTAGTTTAATACAGCTTCCTACTTATTTTATTGATAATAATAGCAATCTTTGTGAAAAACTTATAAGAACGTATACTTATTGGCCCAAATAGTGATTACTACAGGTTTACTACACATGCATACATAATCAGTCCACAGTACTCAAAGGTTAATGCTAGGAAAAAACAACTGGCATCCTAATAACTCAATCCCTACATTAACAACTATAGTAGTGATATAAAAACTTCTCGGTTTTTTCAATTAAAATTTTGAGAAAGTCAAACATTTATTACTAAAGATAACATAACCTTCTAAAAAATTCTGCTATGTGGCATCCATATGAGTAGGAACAAATAAACAAGAATAAAAGAGCACATTAAGCACATGGACATCTTGAACAGAAATTTTATTTTATTCTGTAAACATCCATGCATTATTGTATTCCTTTCATATGCCAGGAAAAATTGTGAAAGACTTTGAAATGGACAAAAATATTATTAGGTGTCTTGTGTAGTGGACCATTTTGAATTATCTACACTGTTTAGTCTTTTAGCTATTTTACAAATCTGAGTTGTAAAAAACTGAGAGTAATGTAAATAGTTTTTGTCCAAATGATCCTCTTGTACCATGGAAGTACAATGGACTGCCTTGCAGGTAATCACCAAGTGTTGCATTTACTTGTAAATTCATTTCAGCACTCCCAATGCCTATATATTTGTGTTCTTTGAATTCTCCTGTTAACCAGTTGTAACATCTTTCTGGTTCCCTCATTAGTTAACGAATGAAATAGCATCTTTGATATGTATTCATTTGGTATGTGTAACAAAGACATGATTTTAACTTAAAAAATAATTCTTTAACAGTTTTAGAGATCATCCACTGAGATGTCCAATGGATTCACCTAATAGAACCGGTAAACAGCACTGCCAGAGGAGTGCACTTTTTTTGTTGTTAACATCTTTATTGGAGTATAATTGCTTTACAATGGTGTGTTAGTTTCTGCTTTATAACAAAGTAAATCAGCTATACGTATACATATATCCCCATATCTCTTCCCTCTTGCATCTCCCTCCCATCCTCCCTATCCCACCCCTCCAGGTGGTCACAAAGCACTGAGCTGATGTCCCTGTGCTATGCGGCTGCTTCCCACTAGCTATGGATTTTACATTTTGTAGTGTATATATGTCCATGCCACTCTCTCACTTTGTCCCAGCTTACCCTTCCCCCTCCCCATGTCCTCAAGTCCATTCTCTAGTAGGTCTAAGTCTTTATTCCCATCCTGCCCCTAGGTTCTTCATAACCATTTTTTTTCTTTTTAGATTCCATATATATGTGTTAGCATACAGTATTTTTCTCTTTCTGACTTACTTCACTCTGTATGATAGACTCTAGGTCCATCCACCTCAATACAAATAACTCAATTTAATTTCTTTTTATGGCTGAGTAATATTCCATTGTATATATGTGCCACATCTTCTTTATCCATTCATCTGTCAACGGACACTTAGGTTGCTTCCATGTCCTGGCTATTGTAAATAGAGCTGCAATGAACATTTTGGTACATGACTCTTTTTGAATTATGGTTTTCTCGGGTAAAGGCCCAGTAGTGGGATTGCTGGGTCGTATGGTAGTTCTATTTGTAGTTTTTTAAGGAACCTCCATACCTCTTACTGTTCTCCATAGTGGCTGTATCAATTTACATTCCCACCAACAGTGCAGGAGAGTTCCCTTTTCTCCACACCCTCTCCAGCATTTATTGTTTGTAGATTTTTTGATGATGGCCATTCTGACTGGTGTGAGGTGATACCTCATTGTAGTTTTGATTTGCATTTCTCTAATGATTAGTGATGTTGAGCATTCTTTCATGTGTTTGTTGGCAATCTGTATATCTTCTTTGGAGAAATGTCTATTTAGGTCTTCTGCCCATTTTTCGATTGGGTTGTTTTTTTGATATTGAGCTCCACGAGCTGCTTCTAAATTTTGGAGATTAATCCTTTGTCAGTTGCTTCATTTGCAAATATTTTCTCCCATTCTGAGGGTTGTCTTTTGGTCTTGTTTATGGTTTCCTTCACTGTGCAAAAGATTTTAAGTTTCATTAGGTCTCATTTGTTTTTGTTTTTATTTCCATTTCTCTAGGAGGTGGGTCCAAAAGGGTCTTGCTGTGATTTATGTCATAGAGTGTTCTGCCTATGTTTTCCTCTAAGAGTTTGATAGTGCCTGGCCTTACATTTAGGTCTTTAATCCATTTTGAGTTTATTTTTGTGTATGGTGTTAGGGAGTGTTCTAATTTTATTCTTTTACATGTAACTGTCCAGTTTTCCCAGCACCACTTATTGAAGAGGCTGTCTTTTCTCCACTGTATATGCTTGCCTCCTTTATCAAAAATAAGGTGACCATATGTGCGTGGGTTTATCTCTGGGCTTTCTATCCTGTTCCATTGATCTATATTTCTGTTTTTGTGCCAGTACCATACTGTCTTGATTACCGTAGCTTTGTAGTATAGTAAGGAGTGCACTTTTAAGCACTTGCTTAAGCCCACGAGTATCTTTTCTTGGCAATTGGAAGTGAATCCCAAATACCAACAGAACTTTACTTAGATGACTGTTTCTTTAGGTTTAAAAAAACTAAAAAAAACAAAACCAAACAAAAACAAAAACAGAAAACAGAAGACAAAACCTTTTTTTTAAAATAAATAAATTTATTTATTTAATTTATTTTTGGCTGTGTTGGGTCTTCGTTGCTGCGTGCGGGCTTTCTCTAGTTGTCGTGAGCGGGGGCTACTCTTTGTAGCAGTGTGCGGGCTTCTCATTGTGGTGGCTTCTCTTGTTGCAGAGCACCAGCTGTAGGTGCACGGGCTGCAGTAGTTGCGGCATGTGGGCTCAGTAGTGGTGGCTTGGGGCTCTCGAGTGCAGGCTCAGTAGTTGTGGCATATGGGCTTAGTTGCTACATGGCATGTGGGATCTTCCTGGACCAGGGATCGAAGCCGTGTCCCCTGCATTGGCAGGTGGATTCTTTTTTTTTTTTTAAATATCATCTCTTTTATTTTATTAACATTATTGTTATTATTTATTTATTTTTGGCTGCGTTGGGTCTTTGTTGCTGCACGTAGGCTTTCTTTGGTTGTGGCGAGGGAGGCTACTCTTTGTTGCAGTGTGCAGGCTTCTCATTGTGGTGGCTTCTCTTGTTGCACAGTGTGGGCTCTAGGCGCGTGGGCTTAAGTAGTTGTGACACGCAGCTCAGTAGTTGTGGCTCTCAGGATCTAGAGCGCAGGCTCAGTAGTTGTGGCGCATGGGCTTAGTTGCTCTGCGGCATGTGGGATCTTCCTGGACCAGGGGTTGAACCTGTGTCCCCTGTATTGGCAGGTGGATTCCTAACCACTGCGCCACCGGGGAAACCCAGCAGGCAGATTCTTAACCACTGCGCCAAGAGGGAAGCCCCAACCTCATTGCTTTTTGATTTGTGTTTTGTCTTTGTTTCTAGTTTGTGCACTGCCAGGAAATTATTGCTTCCTGGTGGCAGCAATGCTTGAGACTTTGCTTTTATGGTCTGGTCACTTGGTGATCTCTGTAAATGTATTATAGATGTCCATTCTTTGTTGGGTGAAAGATGACAGATAATCCTATTTGTAGTCCTACTTGTAGTTTTATTTGCCTATTTCTCCATTTTGAGCTCAAAACAATTAAGAAATTGGTGTCCCCTGGGAAGGAGAACAGGTCTTTGACACAGTTTTTGTGTTTCTGTATTTACTGTGGACCTGTGGCTGAAGCTGCAGAATTGAAATTATGAGCTCTCTCTGTGTTTATCTGTAATTCAGAAAGACCTTTACCCTTTACCATTGTGAAATGTTTCCCAATCTCTGGGAAGTATAAAGCTATATTGTCTCTGAAGTTAAAGGAGCTCTGTTCTGACTGGCTTACAGAGATAAATGCCTAAATAAGTTAATTATTCCAATATTTCCCAAAATAAACTGAATTTCTAATACTTCAAATATGCTAGACTTAAAAAAGGATCTTCTACTGGAAACTAACTCATAAATATTTTAAAAATCCAAGTTCATATAACTAGGGTAAATCTTTGGCAAATAAGACTAGCTTAATAATTTTGGTTTAAAAATTGTCTTAAATAATTTTTAATGTTAAATATAATATAAGTACACATTTTGTTTTTCTTGGGTTGCTTTCCCTAAACATATACAGGTTTATTGACTGAAGAAGCTTACATCATTCCTACATAATGCATGTCAGCTTGAACATAATTTCCATGATCTTTAGGTAACTTAAACTTTGGAGTGCATTACATTAAATTAATGGATAATCATTAGAAGCCTAGATAATTTTTAAATAAGATAAAATAGGAAACATCAAGTACTAATCATAAGTAAATTTTTTTTACTATGGTGAAATATAAATAACATTTACTACTTAAACCAGTTTTAAGTGTACAATGAAATGGCATTAAGCAAATTCACAATGTAATGCAAACTTCACCACTATCCATTTCCAGAACTTTTTCATCATCCCAAAGAGAAATTCCATACCCTTTAAACAGAAACTTCCCACTCTCCACTTTCATCTATCCTATTTTCTGCCTCTATGAATTTGACTATTCTGAGTACCTCATGTAAGTGAACTCATACAATATTTGTCCTTTATTTCTGGCTTATTAAATTCAGCATAATGTTTTCAAGGTTCATTCATGTTGTAGCATGTATCAGAACTTCATTTCTTCTTTCGGCTTAATAATATTCAGTTATATGTGTATAACACATTTTGTTTATCCATTTATCTTTGGGCTCTTCCCACCTTTTGGCCATTGTGAATATAGCTGCTATAAACACTGGTGTACTAGTGCTTGCTTTCAATTCCTTTGGGTATATAAGTAGAAGTAGAATTGCTGGATCACATGGCTAACTTTTAGAAGAACCACAAAAGTGTTTTTCTCTGTGGTGGTACCATTTTATACTCCCTCCAGCAATGCCCAAGGGTTCCAATTTCTCCACATCCTTTGCCAACACTAATTTTCTGGGTTATTTGTTTTTTGGGGGGGGGGGTTGTTTTTTTTTTTTTTGATAAAACACCCAAATGGATATAAAGTGGTATCTCATTGTGGTTTTGATTTGCAGTTCTCTAATGACTAGTGATGTTGAGTATCTTTTTGTGTGCACGCTGCTATTTGTATACCTTCCTTGGAGAAACGTCTATTCAAATCCTTCACCCATGTTTCAATTGGGTTCCCTTTTTTTTTTTTCTCAGTTGCAGGAGTCCTTTTTATATTCTAGATATTAATCATTTCTCATACATGTGATTTGCAAATATTTTCTTTCATTTTGTCAGTTGTCTTTTTCTCTCTTGACAGTATCCTTTGATGCACAAAAGTTTTTAATTTGATGGAGTCCAATTTATCTATTTTTTCTTTTGTTGCATTGACTACTAATCATAATTTTAAGTTTATATACTTTTGCTTATTTTTATTTGCTATATAGATGCTAGAAATTTGTGTCATATTTATGAACATGTTCCTTTTTGCTACTTTAACAAGTAGTCAAAGGATTGCATGTTGCTGTAGAAAATTATATTATGCATGTTCATGAGCTTTGCTGTCTGCTAATATATGCGTATGTCAGATAGTTCTTAATTATCTACCCTAAGTTTTCTCTGTGAAATAGAAGTGACTTTCATTAAAAGTTATACTTAATATGAGTCGCTGAGACTATAGCAGAAGCAACAGTGATAGAGATATACAACTGAGCATGTGCATTTATTTTTTTAAGGGGAAAAAAAAAATTGCCCTAAAGCAGCAGTCCTCGAACGTTTTGGTCTCTGGACCCCTTTACACATTTAAAATTTATTTAGAACTCACAGAGCTTTTGTACATGTGGGTTATAACTATCAATATTTACTGAATTAGAAATCAAAACAAAAATTTTATGAACTTATTACTTCATTTGAAAAAAGCAATGATTAACATGTTGCATGTCAAATAAACTATATCATTATATTATTATGAAGATAGTTTTCATCTTGTGGGTCACTTGAGAAAGAACTGTAATCCTAAAGCAAGGTATCAGTTTGTTCCAGAATATTTGAAAGAACATAATGAAAGATAAAACTTGGAAAGTGAAGATTATTTCCTTTGATTTATAATGCCCGAGCCTGAAAATAAGTTATAAAATGTGTTAAAATACACATTCACTTAAAACAAGGTTCACTTAATTTTGATGGGCTTCTTTCCTTGGCGTACTGATTAGTGCTTTTACCCACTATCTATGTAATCTGCCTAGATAGCAGAGATCCTGTGTCTTACCAGAATAATTTTCTCTGCTATATGTTAACTTTATTATATGCTTGAGTATTTAAGGGGAAAAAGAACAAAAAGTTCCTCAGTTATGAAAGAGTTACTTCTTAATAACTGTGTTATTACCTTTTGTGCTTTTAAAAATGCTTTGTCATTTTTATAAAAAACGGCAACCAAAAAATTATTTCTCAGGCATCCATGATCCTATCTTAAATCAAGTGTCCAAATTTCCTGACAACTCTAAATCAAATCAAATTATTAAAAAATTTCAGGGTATCTTTCACTGAAAACTATCTTTGAGATTTCCTGGCAGTCTCCTAGAAATCACAGAAATTTGTTCTTTCAGCATAGATAAAGAGTGATGAAAGATAAAATTAGATTTGTTTGATGAGTTACAACTATAAATTTCATGGGAAGTCGTCATATCAAAAGAGAAGCCCAGTCTTCTCTAGGTTAAGTTTATATAAGCAAAATGTTATTAATATAACCATTTCATTAATTGTGTGCTTTGTGTAAAGGCCCTGGAGAATTGTCAATTACCCCCAGTCCCTAATGTTTTTACTGTAAGGGGAAATACTGCTTAAAAACTCGTGAAATAGTTATATTCCATCCCTCAATAGAGAATTTTACTCCCTGCCATTCTGATATTAGTGGTTACAGTTAGTAACTACAGCTATTAAGTTCCTGTCATCTACAGATGGATTTTGATGCTTACCTAAAAGTTATGCTGTAAGCTACAGACCAGAGCTTGTGCATTTAACAAGAAGGACAGTTTCACAAGCCTCATAGAAAGAACTGTACCAGATACTTCCAACTACTGATACTTCAAAGAATATACTCTTGGGTAGAGACTGCTGAAGTGATATTGCTTAGATAACTTTTAGACTATAATAGTGGACTGGGTTAGTATTTCCAAAACTCTAATTAGTCTAGAAGCTGAAAGCTTCATGAAAGCAAACTGCTAAGCTAAGATCTAGTAGAATGAGAATTAATTACACAGGACTGAGTAAACAGAAGAATTTTTTCGTGGCTATTTGTTCGGAATATTATTGATGTTTTAAATGTTCTATTTTCAGGGTATGTGAAGAAACTTTTTCTTTCTTCTCAATCTATATATAACCCACACAATTTCATAGATCCTGATTTCTTAAAACTAAAAATATTTGATTCTCACTGAGTCCCTCAGAATTCAGAAACTCTTACTAGGTCTGCTAACTTTTCTTGACAATATAGTGATTTCCATAGATTTATTAAGAATGTCTTCCTTTTTAACAGGATATAATTGGACAAATTGATGGTGGAACCAAGGACTTACCTGTGTCATGTTTGAGAATGGTGCCCATTTAATCAGATATGTCTACCACTTCTGAAGAACAAAGACTGGCTGTACTCACGAAGCTAATACCTACAAAGCCCTCCCAGGAAAAATGACCTGGTACCTGAAGTAGAGGGTCTCAGCCTTGCATGTGGTAAGGAAGGTCACTTATATATGGTAATGAACTTTTGGTGACCTGGAGAAGAGAGGAATTCACCCAGTAACAGGTACCTGCAGGTGAAATAGGGTGAAGAGATTGTCTGGGGCTTGGTTTCCTAAACTTGGAATGGCAAAAATAGAAACTTTTAAAAGTAAAATCTGAGATTCCCTATGAAAACTTCCAGACAGAAGTTAATTTTGCAGCCTCAGTATTTGCAAAGCAAAGTCACAGAAGCTACCTGGTTAATTAATACCTTGCTGCAGCTAAATAAATAATCAAGCCCAAACTAATGAGATCTGCCATTTTTTTGCAACAAAAATCATTATGAGATTATTATGATTGGGGGTGTAGAGAGTTGTCAGGAAAACGGGCAAGAAAGATTATTAAATGTCCTGATTTGTATACTCTTCTGGGTTATCTGTGCTTTTTACTTTCACTATTTTACAACTCTGCAAGTTATAGAAAACTAATGCTAATGCAAATTATTGTCTATAGAAATGCAAATAAATTTTGTCTTGAGAAGGAACAATTGATTATTACCCTGTGTATACTGACCAATTTTGTATCTATTTATAAATTCACCCCAGTCTTTGTGACTGTTGATGTATGTATGTGTCCTTTGATTTTTTTTCTTTGAACTGGTTTAACAGCTTACTGTTCTCTCATTAATTAAATAGAATTGACACATTTATTATATATTTCTATGAATGTTATGATTCAACCTTTAAAAATATTATCCTTTAACACATATCATACTGTGTTCTCCGAAGTATTTGATTTCATGGATTTATCTAAATATATTTCTGACTCCAATTGTGCTTATAGCTTAAAGCTTTGTTGCTTGGACCAGCAAACTTCCAGAGTAAATACAGCCTACTGTTCACAGTTCTTAGGTTGTGCAATGCATTTCATCATTCAAGTATTCCAAACCAAGGTCCAAAAATCCTAATTCTCATTCTTTAGAAGAATTTGTAACTAGCTAGTCATCTCCCATAACATCATTCTTTTTCTTTCTCTCTTGCACTGAGAGTTGCTATAGCAGAGAGGTCAAGAGTGATGATTCTGGAGCCAGACTGCCTGGACTTGAATACCAGTTTAGTCTCTAGCTGGTTATATGTCCTTAACCTCTTTGTGTTTCAATTTTCTCATAAGTAAAATGACAATGTATGTAAAGTGTTGGTATATGTAAAATGTTTAGAAGAGTGACTGACAATTAATATTATTTTAATATACTAAAATCATCGTGGATAGGAAGAAACAATAAAACCATATATATATAAATATGTATATTCTACAATTTTCTGACCAAAACTTTATAAGTGTTTCTGGTCTTCTGTAACAGTATCATTTATCTCCAGGCAAATCTGTAAGAGTGGCAGGTTGCTAACTCTTACCATTTTCTCTCTTAAGTTCCAAATAAATGCCCTAGGAAGATAGACTCTTCCTGACTAGCCACATCAATCTAACATATTTGTTTTCTCCATATCCTTTCCCAAAAGGAAATCAGCAACTCTTTTTCTTCCCAGGGCAAGCAGCAGATTTTCTTGCATCCAGTGGAGCTTGGGGACCATCATTATTATGTGGGACTTCTCCAGAAGATTTAATTTCTGTCAGTAAGACAAGATTTCTTATTATGTATCTCCATGGCTATTTTTGTCTTAAATTCCTCCTTGCCTCTCATTATGCTTGGAGTTTTGCAAGCATAATACGAGCATTATGCAAAGTATAGTTGTAATTTCTTCAGCTTTGGATCCAGTCTCCTTGAAAAGACCTTTACACTTATTTAGTAATCACAGAGGGGCAAGATTTATTTTTCCTTTTTTCCTCCCGTGTGTCACAGGCCCCTACTCTCTGTTCTCTTGAATCAGGTTTCTCACTCACATATGAAACTTCAGGGATTCCTATTTGCTATGTTTCAGTTATTATAAGGAAGACTTTTCAGCTCTTTGATGAGACACTACATACTGAGAATTATTAGTTAAGATGCTTTTTGGTTGCAGACAACAGTTTACCCATCTCTGTCTCTAATTAGCTTTTTCAAAGTAACGCATTGGCTCAGGTAACTGAAAAGTCAAGAGGCAGATATAGTTCAACAGGGGCTGGAGTAAGTGGTTGAAAAATGTGACAGGACCGAGTACCTCTCTTTCTCTCCCATTTCTTAGGAATGCTTCTTTACAGTTGGCTCCATTATTGGCAGGCATTACTTTCATGGTTCCAAGATAGGAATTCTTCAAGTTGTATATTTCCTCATTCATATTCAATAGGAAACAGAGAGTCTATGTTCCTAGTCATTCAAATAAAATCTAAGAGATGAGACCCACTTGCTCCTATTGACATGAGTTATGTGTTCCTTGAACTAAAAATTGTGGTTATGTGAAATGGATATGCTGATTGTACTAAGCCACCTACCCTGGAGGATTAGTCAATCTAACCCAAACTATATGACTGGGAAATGCGGTGTAGTGTTAGAAAGAGGGATGGGAAATGGCTGCTGGAGAGGCAACTAACAAATATCCATTATGAGAAGCACTTCTCAAGCCTCTTTGTTTCTTGAAAAAGCAAGTTGATCAGTTTGGCAATAACTAGTATTCAGATCACTAGGAGCTAACTATTGAAGAGCTATTCAAATCATTTTCTGTGTAATAATATGAAACTCAGAATATGATAACTTAAAAGCTTGGTTATGAATACGAAACTTCCAAATATTTTAGTTTGAAAACCAGGATAATTATTGTAGTTGCTGTGGTTGCTTTATAATATGAGAATACAAAAGACAGTTTGGTACATTTTGGAATGTTTATAATTTATAGCAAAGCTATAGCTGGAGAATTCAGTTGTCAACTGGAATTCATTAATAATTTTATTAATCAATATTTACATTTTCTACTTGGCCTTTGACTCAGCTAAGTTTGTTTCCAACCAGGCATGGCTTGTTGAATATAACCGTTAAAGTCATCATTTGGTAGTTTAGCTCCCAAGAGTCGACTGATACTAGTTTTCCTCCCTGCATCCCCCTGAAATCCTGGGTGTTTTTTCTTCCTAAGGATTAAAAACAAAATTACACTTATTACTTATTTTTCTTCTTTTCCTTCTCATTTTATATTCATATCAGGGACTGAGGTTTCTTTTGCCGCCATGGTTTAAATTGTCACTGCTTATTCAGCTCTACTTATCAGTTTAATCTTTCCTAGCCTAACACTTTTTACAAAGTATCATTCAGCCAATGACTGAAAGAAGTGATACAGACCCTTAAAAGTTTCTATATGAAGATCAGTAATATCAGAATTTGTACAAAGACTCAACTTTCTAAATGGTTGTAATGAGAACATAGTGAAAGAAAAGAAAAAAAGATGCAAAATCATAAGGAAAAAAAGCAAGATTAATACAAATTAAATATTATCTTGACCAATCTGTTTGGATATTAAAACTTAATGTGATCCTCTTAAGGGATTAACTTAATTAAGCCAGGCAATTTATTTTAAGGTACGTGATGAAATTACTAAAGAAAAAAATTAACTTCTGAGCAATGAATTTCTTGAAAGTCATGTGATGAAAGTTCATTGCCACATACTACAAAATCTTAATGATGTTAGAGTACTTTAGGTACAGGAGAAACTCTATTATATTCCTTGATGGAAGATACTCAGTGGCACTTACACTTTCACAAAAAAGCACTAGTGAAGGTCTTTCAGAATAAAACACATCTTCCGTCATATGCTATAGCCTACCTCCAAGGATAGGAGGTAGGCTGTATGCCTGCAAAATCATTAATGCAAAAGCCTCTTGTCTTACCGGTTCCTCTGCACTGCCTGTTGCATCATGGGAATAACTGATGAGACCAGGGATGGGCTGCTCACCGTGTGCCATGATAATAGCAGGACTGGTGTAGAATGGATGCTTCTAATGCACAACACATAACAACTATGAATATAGTGACAGGAAAACATGAAACTATACAAGCAAAATGACTGGAAAGGAAAAAGGGTGAAAACAAATGGAACAATGGAATGTCAAAAATTTTCAAATGAAGAATGACAAAATTAGCTTAGATTTCAAATGGTACAAGTTTTTTTTAAGATTGACACTGATGGTACTTTTAACTCTTTTAATTAAGAGTAAAAGAAAGAGAACATACGATGATTTAATAATGTATTTCATCAATCATTTCCATAAAAACAAAACAAACCTCACGCACAACTTAAATACTTACTAGCCTTAAGTAAGGACTTAATGGATCACTGAATGGATCTGGAGACAGAATAATCCCGTCTTTAGTGAAAGAACCACTTACTTGTCTGAATGGACACTTCCAAAGGATCTCTATGATCCTTTCCAATATATACATTGTCAAAAAATCCTCTCATGCTATGCTCGTAGCCAAAGTATCTGGATGAGCCATAAAACTTTAAAAATTACTTCATATAGTGATTAGATTTTCAATCTTTACACTCTCAGTGAACAATCATTACTCCCAGAAGTGATATGCTACTGTCTGAAGATTTTAAAGTGTACAAGGTGGGTTATACTAGGTATGGATAATAATGTAAATCATGTTCTGTGACTTTAAGATGATAACTAAATTTACTGAAGTACTTCATGGTACTATATTTACTCCCAGAATTGTTCAAAGAGAACTTGTAATACTTTGATGCTGTTTTAATAATATTTATTACTTTATTAAATTAAAAACACGAATATCTTACATCCATTTCTTCTCTTTATGACTGGGGTAATTTGTGTCCAATAGTTAAATAAGTGCTACTTAACTGCTGAAAAGTGTTGTCTTTAAAAAAAAAATTTATTAATCTTCCTCAGCTAATTTCTTGAACCACCTTAGGTATCTTACCTTCAGTTTGGTGCTCCTCTAAGAATTTGTGAATATTTGATGTGCTGAATACATGAACATTGTATATTTACTATGATCACAAAAATGACATCTTCGAAGAGTTCTTAAATGTCACATTGTTTATCATTGGAGCTATTACTTCAATAGATAACAGCAGAATTTTTAATGCCTCAGAACTCAGAACAAAACTTCAATGCCTTCAAGAACTCTACATAATGGAGGGAATATAGCTGTGGAGTGTCATGAATATCCCCGTTCTTTTTAAAGGATGCCCTGAAGTGATATTTAACTTATGGAAGAATGGGATGGGAAGAGAGATGAAATCAATACATTTACCTGTGGGTCCTTTAGATCTCTGGGTCTCTCTCAGCAGGCTTACCTTGGCCGCAATGGCTGCTGCAGTTATATGTGATGAAGAACTATCTTCTGTTGAAGCAACACCACTGTCTTTCTTCTCTTCTTCCTCTTCTTCACATTGAACCCCTTTGTCTTCTGTCTGTTTATGGGGGCTAGTTGTGGGAGGAGGGGAAAGAGGTGGTGGTGGGGAAGGTAAATCTTCAAGTTCATCATGCACTTCTTTTACTTTTACAATGGCATCACGTAAAAGGTCAATGGCATGAGGTAGGGCTGGCAGTATGAACTGAAAGCATTCCTGTATGCAAGAGGAAGAAAAAAAAAATGAAGATAAAGCATTTTTATAGGCATACAAAATGGCAGCAATCAAATGTGTTTGTGATTTTGGATCACAAATTTTGGATTTATTTGTGATTTTTTCTCCATCTGTCTTAAGAATGAATCATATTTAATGTATTATCCTTGCAATGCAAAATATGAAGTAAGCATGGTATATATTACAGTATTCTCCATAAGCTGAAGAACTACACTATATAAGCACACAGTACATTTTTTTTTTTTTAAGTAAAATTTCTATACAACTTCAGGGTTTAAAGATACATTATGAGAGAGCAGGTAAGAATTTTTACCTTTCTGGTTAGAGAAGGATACTAGAACTAACAAACCAATTGAGTACTGAACTATTTTATTCAGAGAGCTAAAGTTCTGACTACAATCATAAAGTATAGCTAGACAACGTTGTACAATATGTAAAAATAGGTATAAGTTTGTACAGCATAAAAGTCAATATAGTCCCTTGGTTTCTTTTTTTTTAGGGGGCGGTGAAGGAAAGTACAGCATTTATTGCAGGGTGCCAACCAAGGAGAACAGGCAGCTAATGCTCAAAATATATCCATTATTACCTATATTGTATCACCAAAAGAAAATAGGTGAGAATTTTAAAATCAGAACATAAGGCCAGATATGTTTGGGGAATATGTTTGAGCAGAGGTCTTTCTCTTTTACATTTAAAGTAACTTACCTTAAAATCTAATATGTAAAGAAATATCTTACAATTTATGGACTACCTGGAAGGTATCTAATCTTTTAACCTACTGGAACAAATTGTATAGTGAAGAATTTAACTTTAATCAAAGAGAGGTCTGCCTTTACTCTCAGCTTTTGGGAGGTGATCTCTAGTTCCTTGTTATGTCATGCCTGATAAGAGTGTCTCTGTTTGCCTGGGGGCTTTGGCCACTGAACAGTCTAACAATGTGGTTTACTATGAGGGCTTTGGGAAACACAGTATCAGTTTTGCCTCTGGAAAGAACTGGGAATGGCTGACTAGGTCAACCATGTGGGCAATATGTGATCAAGTCCTAATAAAAACTGAACACCAAAGGCAAAGAAGCATGTACATAGTTAGCAATACTCTGTGTATACTGTCTTATATTGTGGCTAAGAGGAGGTGATGCTTCCATGATTCCATGGAAGAGGATGACCAGAAGTTCCCTGTTTGGTACCTCTCTTAGACTCTACCATATGTGCTTCTTTCCTTGGCTGATTTCAACCTGTATTCTTTCCCTGTAATACAACATACCCATAAGTATAACAGCTTTCAGTGAGTTCTGTGAGCCCTTCTAGTGAATTATTAAAAGTGAGGGTGATTTTAGAAATCCCCTCAATTGCAAGTAGTGTCAGAAATGAGAGCAGTCTTATGGAGTGCTCCAACTTTGTAGCTGGCTAACTTCTGCAGTTGGTCAAAACTCCTTACAGTTGGTGTTAAGAAGTGGGATTTGATAGAAAGACCCTGACTCACTGAAACTTGTGATCTGGGAAGAGGAAGGAAGAGAGGGTGGGGGATAATGAATCTTTAGAGCCTAGATGAACACAGGGTCACCCACAGTATGGAACTGCAGCTGTACTGTAATTAGTTACTGGAGATAAAATTAGCAATGAAGTTTTAAAATGAAAGATCTAACTCCTAAGGAGTTATGTCAAAGCACAAGAAATGCAAAATGATAAAAAACAAAGTAAACACACAATTTCTTGGTTAATGGTATCTGTACTAGCTAAAACAAAAGTAATGGAGAATGTTGGGGTGGATCCTGAGGCTGGGCCGAGTTTGGACTCTGAATGGTCTGACATATAGCTGTTAGCCTCAGAGCTGCTTCCCAAGGAAAAATTTATGTTGAAGCAATAAACAGTAAATAAAGTTGGACTGATTCATAAGAAAATGGGGAAAAAGAAACAAGAGATTCAAGGGACTTGTCCTAGCAGGGTGGAAATATTTAAATGGTTATTAAGAAATGTATGAAAAAAGTGAGCACTGATGGGGACAAAACAGAGGTCTTAAAGAAGCACTGCTGTGGGCTGAACAGACAGACTGGAGACCCTGCTGGTCTCCTAACATTAAGGGGTCCTAAACAAATCTCTATTTACCCTGGTTTGGAGGAATTAAAAAAGCTAGGAAGCAAAGAAACCTTACCTTGAATCACCTTAAGTGATGGACCCATAATCTAATCAATATAAGGTCTGACAAAAGGGTCTGGATCCCTTGACCCAACCCAGGTCTTAGAACTCCAAGGCCATATGCACACAAATGGCTAAAATCATCAGGAAACAGAGAAGAGACTTCTCTGGGACTCCTTGACATGGGAGCTTCATGTACTGTGATCTACAACCTGTTGAAATCCTAATGGGTACAGTTAGAATGGGAAGATATAGGAATGCAATAGTTGATGGGATTAAGGTGAATGTTTGGATAAGAATCAGAATGTTTGGAAAGTGAACTTTATGTGAAGTGGTGAATCTCCTTTACCTGAATGTATTATGGGCATGGATGTTGTGGTCTGACTGGAGAATTCATTCCCTACCTCATATTGTAAAACAGCAGGCATGTAAATCCACTCTTCCACCAATATAATTGGACATGCTAAATGGGCCCACACAGTTCATTAATTTGCTGTACAAAAGCCCTGTGTGGAGTGCAGACTGGGCTTATAGCAAAAACTTGTGAGTGCCACCCAACAACAACTGCTGGGATTTTGGACCAGAAAATTTCCATTTGAGAGACAATTACTACTTGCTATTGGACTTTAATTGAGACTGCCCTTATGACTAAAGGACACAAAATAATCCTAAAACCTGAAATATCCAAAAGGTCTTGGGTAATTTCAGAGAAAAGCTCTAATGGGGACGGCAATGCCCAGGAGAGTTCCATAATAAAATGGAAATGTTGCATATAGAATCATGCTACCAGGAGAATGCAAGGAGGTACTCACGAGCAGGCAGCCTCTTTTCACCTAGGGCTGACTTCGGAACCACCTGAGGAGCTGCTGGATCCTATGGCCACTTGGGCCACTTGGGCGGTGCCCTATAAACAGCTTTCTATTGATCAACAAAGAGCTGCTTGGTTTATGGATGGCAATTCCAAGGTGAAGGGACAGCATCCTGTTTGGAAGGCCGCCACTCTGATTGAAGAAGGTAAAAACAAATCAGCTCGATGGGCTGAACTACATGTTTGCCCCTATGTTTGGGTTTTTACTGAGTCACGGGAAGTGTCCAAATGGCCTGGTGGTATGGTCAGGCAGATGGGCAATGGAAAACTGGTCTATTAAAGGAATACCTGTATGGGACATGGCCCTGTGGAAATCACTCTGGGAACGTAAGGGGTATATTAAAGTAGATTATGTTAATGCACACAAGAAGAACTCCCTTCCAGAACTGGAAGTTGATTGGTAATGGCGAGCAGATATCCTGGTGTACTTGCTTGACATGGCCACCTGGGTCCATGAAATGAGTGGACACTGGAGGTCTGTAGCAATGCAGAGATGGGCTGAATCTAGATATATTCCTCTTACACTCTGAGACACAAAATGCCAATAAGAACTGTTTTCTCTGCTAAAAAGAGAGACAGAGAGGCAGAGGGCTATGCAGCAAATTCCACAGGGGAAAAGTCCTACACATAGCTGTCACGTTGGACTGATGCTTTTAGTCCCTGGAGGCTACAAATGGGTCCTACCAGGTATAGACACTCTGGTATGAGCTTTGCTTATCCCAGAGTAGATGCAAATGTTCAATGCACTATAAAAGGACCAGAACAGAAGATATTGTATCAATGACCATGGAGGCACACTTCTTCAGACCAAGGAACACTTTCATCCTCAGAGCAATAGTATGATAGAAAATTGAAATGGGCAATTGAAACATTTGTTGTCTAAAATATGAGGAGATAAAGTCATGAAGCCTTCATTAGTGTGTGATCACACTCAACAATAGGGAGGCTAAGTGAGAGTTCCTTCTAGACAGATTCCTCTACTTTTCTGGGAAGAGGGGATGGAAAAGGATGCTTGTACAACTATACTTTTCTCCTTACGATTAACGTTTTTCGTTTTTCCCCACGTCACCTCAACTTTCTTTTCTACCTGATGCAATGTTCCTAGGACCAGGGCTGCAATTGTGGGTGCCAGAAGCAGGGATGATTCTTAAGCCCAAACTGTAACTATACTTTTAAATCTTTATGTCAGAATTCCTAAGGGCCTGATGGTGTAGACTATGTCTTATTCCACCTGGCCAAATTGGGCATGACAGTAAATGCAGTTATATTGCCTGGTGTTTCAGACTGCCTACTAGCTCGGTACCTATGTAACCTTAACCTTATCTTATATGAATGAAATGGACTGAGTGGGAAGTACTTGCTAAACTAGTATTACTGATGGCAATCTGGGCCAGTCCAGTGGCCAAACCAACGGTCTCATTCAAAGATGCTCAAAGGAAATGTCTGAGTATAAATGGAGAGAAGGAGGAATGGCAGTTGAAGGTAAAGGAATGAATAAATGCGTTATGCAACAAGGGAAATCCAGTATTACCTTGGTGTCTCAAACGAAGCTTAGAACAAAGATGATATTGTTTCTTGGCTCAGCTGTAGCAGATGCCAGAAAGGGAAAAGCCATATGTTGCTGAGACTACTCCTGCTTTTGGAACCTGACAAGTCTGTAAACCTGAGGAACATCGCTCTGGGACATGTTTTGATCATATGATATGATGACGACTAGGATAACTGTTAATGCCTGTGTAGGACTCCAGTAATGTGCCAGTATCTTTTGACTCTTATTTTTCAGGTTATATTTACTAATATACCATGATATGTTATAATACAGGCATTGTTAATAAGATTATATGCTGATATTGATGGTCATATATACTGGGAATTTGAATTAAAGCCTCCTCAATATGCAATACCAATGGGAAATGATTGGCCTGAGCAAGAGAGCTAATTTCTATGGTAAATAGCTCTGTGAGAATGTATCATAGGGTACAAATAATAGTAGATCAAGATGGAAAATTAGTAAATGAGTACAAAAATATGAAAATTTGTATAATGGCTTTAGAGGATGAATTACCTGTTTCTCTAAATCTATTCCTATCCCACTCTGGCTCCTCCAAATCTTAGGCATATTCACACTGTTACTGATGTTGTGTCTATAATATAAATGCTGTACTAAATACAGATGGCCAGCCATACAAATATGATTGTTTTGTTTTAAGAAAGCCTTGGCCAGAGGCCAGGGGGTAGCTTGTGTAATAAAGAACTAACCTTACCCAAAGAGAGTCTGGCCTTTGCCCTCAGTTACTGGGAAATGAAAGGAGGAGTGTCTTTGTTTGTCTGGAAACTCTGGCCACCAGACAGTCTAACAGTGTGATTTATGATGGGGGCTTTGGGAAATGTGGTATCAATTTTGCCTTTGGAAAGTGTTGGAGACTACAGGTATATGGGCAGTATATGATGTGCCTCAATAAAAACTCCAGATGCTAAGGGCTTAGAGCTTCCCTGATAAGCAACAATCCCTGTGTTGTTACACACTGATGCCCGGAGAGCAATGTGTTCATGATTCCACAGGGAGAAGATATTAGAAGCTCTCCATGTGGTTCCTCTCCTTTATTCTGTCTTATGCACTCCTTCCCTTGGTTGATTTTAATCTGTATCCTTTCCCTGTAGTAAACCACAACCATGAGTATACCACCTTTCAATGAGTTCTCTGAATCCGTCTTGTGAATTACTGAAACTGAGAATGGTTTTGGGAAGGCATTGAACTGCAATTGGTGTCAGAAGTGAGGGTAGTCTTGTGGAGTGCTCCAACTTTTTGTTTGGCTCTCACAGTGGCCAAAATTTCTTACACTAAACCGTATAAATCTCAAGATAGCTTACCTGAGATCCTTTCTTGCTACCTGGCAAGTTAATTATAAGAGTTTTCCCTCTGATTCCACATACAGGCCTGGAAGGAAAGACAAACCTGATGAATACTAAATTAGAATGATAGTTGGTTTAAATACATTCAACAACAAAGATCAATCATTGTACTTTATATGTGAACAACTGTTTTAGGAATTAAGTTGTTATAGCTAAAGATTCACCAATTGTTATACAAATTGGGCACTCACTCTGGCTGAGGTTTTTATAATAATGGTTAGTGCAGGGGATTTGAAAAATGCACTGAACATGAAATCAGAATAAATTAGCCACTTTAAAGAAATAAATTACCTTCTTCCTCTAACTTCAACTTTTTCATATTTCTTACAGTTCTAAGAATTCAATGAGATAGCATATTAAAAATGACTAGTATAGTAATATCTATGTTCAAAAGTCTAACACATAAGGCACTCATGAGTTGAGTGAGATGTTTAAACTCTTGCTTCTCAGGAAGTCTATACGTTTTAAAGTAAGACAGGTCTCTCATAAATCAATAGCAGTGGGGAGAGTTTAGAGAGCTCAGCTGTTAACTGATTCATTGATAAACAGTGTCAATTTAAAGTAGAAAGGTCTTTCAGAGATCACTGTAAATTTTCAGGCCACTTTTAAACCAAGTGGTTAGATAAGAAACATAAACAGTGGAAAAGCATGGAAAACTGGAATAAAGAGTTGAAGGCCTAGATTTCATGACAGTTCAAATCATGCTCTTCCAATAATTGGCTGTGTTACTTTGACCTGGTAATGATATCATTTCCATCATTTGAAAACAAAAGGACTAGATTAGATTAGTCTATTTCTAAAATTTCACAACTTAGATTGTAAGTCACATAAGAATCTTTTCCTAAAACTTCTGATTGACTTTCTTCTTTAACTACTTTAACTCTTTGAAATAACCTAAAATTGTCTTTTTATTGTTTTTTTCTTGTCCTATTCACAAAGTGTTCATAGCTATTTAAAACTTTCCATACGCTTTTCTTTTTAACTGAGATATAGTTGACAAATAACATTGTATTAATTTTAGGTATACAACATAATGATTTGATATGTGTATATTTTGTGAAATGATCATCACAATAAGTTAATATCCATCACCACACACAGTACAATTTTTTTCTTGCGATGAGAACTCTTACAATCTACTCTCTTAGAAACTTTCAACTATACAATATTATTAACTATAATCAACATGCTGTACATTACATCCCCAGGATTTATATGTGGAAATTTGTGCCTTTCGACCACGTTCACGTATTTTACCCACTCACCAACCCCTGCCTCTGGCAACCACCAATCTGTTCTCTGTATCTATGAGTTGATTATTTTTAAATTGCATATGTAAGTGAAATCATATAGTATTTGTCTTTCTCTGACCTATTTCACTTAGCACAATGGACTCAAAGTCTATTCATGTTGTCACAAGTAGCAAGATTTTCTTATTTTTATGACTGAATAATGTTCTATAGCATATATATACCTCATTTCCTTTATCCATTTATCCATCAATGGATACTTAGTTTGTTTTCATGTCCTGGCTATTGTAAATAACGCTGCAGTAAAGATGGAGGTGCAGATATCTTTTTGAGATAGGGATTCTGTTTGCTTTGGATAAATACCCAAAGGTCGAATTGCTGGATCATATGACAGTTCTATTTTTAATGTATTTAGGAACCTCCATACTGTCTTCCACAGTGGCTGCACTAACTTACACTGCCACCAACAGTGTATGAGAGTTCCCCTTTCTGCATCTCCTCTCCAACACTTGTTATTGTTTTCAATAACAGCCATTCTAATGGATGGGTGTGAGGTGATATCTCATTGTGGTTTTGAGTTGCATTTCCTGAATTAGTGATGTTGAACATCTTCTGATGTGCCTGTTGGCCATCTGTATGTCTTCTTTGGAAAAATTTCTATTCAGATCCTCTGTCCATTTTTTAATTTTAAAAAAATTGTTGAGTTGTTTATAAATTTTGAATATTAACCACTTATGGATACATGATTTGCAAATATCTTCTGCCATCTGGTAGGGTTTCTTTTCATTTTGTTGATGGTTTCTTTTGCTGTGTAGAGTTTTTTAGTTTGATGTAGTCCCATTTGTTTAATTTTGCTTTTATTTCCTTTGACTGAGGATACATATCCAGAAGGAGACTGCTAAGACTGATGTGAAAAGTATACTGCCTACGTTTTCTTCTAGGAGTTTTATGGTTTCTGGTTTTACATTCAAGTCTTTAATCCATTTTGAGTTAATTTTTGTGTATGGTGTAAGATAGGGTCTAGTTTCATTCTTTTGCATGTGCTATCCAGTTTTTCCAACACAATTTATTGAAGAAACTGTCCTTTCTCCATTGTATGTTCTTTGCTCCTTTGTTGTAAATTAATTGTCCATATATGTATGGGTTTATTTCTGGGCTCTCAGTTGTGTTCCATCGATTTATGTCTGTTTTTCTGCCAATACCATGCTGTTTTGATTATTATAGTTTTGTAGTATAATTTGAAATCAGGGAGTGTAATACCTCCACTTTGATCATTTTTCTCAAGATTGCTTTGGCTATCCAGGGTCTTCTGCAGTTCTATACAAATTGTAGGATTTTTTTGTTCTATTTCTATCAAAAATGTCATTGGTATTTTGATGGGGATTTCACTGAATCCATAGGTTGCTTTAGGTAATGTGGATATTTTAACAATGTTAATTTTTGTAACATGAGCATGGACTATCTTTCCATTTCTTTGTGTCTTATTCAATTTCTTTCAACAATGTCTTATAGTTTTCACTTCTTTGGATTAATTTACTACAAGGTATTTTATTCTTTTTGTTGTGACTGTAAAAGGAAATGTTTCCTTAATTTCTCTTTATGCTAGTTCATTCTTAGTGTACAGAAATGCAACAGATTTTTGTATGTTGATTTTGTATCCTACAACTTTACTGCATTCATTTATTATTTCTAATAGTTTTTCTGTGGAATCTTTAGGGTTTTCTATATATAAAATCATGTTATCCACAAATAGTGACAGTTTTACTTCTTCCTTTCCAATCTGGATTTCTTTTTCTTACCAAATTGCTCTAGCTAGGACTTCAGTACTATGTTGAGTAAGAGTGGCAAGGTGGCAAGAGTGGGTATCCTTCTCTTGTTCCAAATCTTAGAGAAAAAGTTTTCAGTTTTTCACCATTCAGTATGATGTTAGCTGTGGGTTTGTCGCATATGGCTTTTATTACGTTGATGCATGCTCCTTCATTTTATTGAGTTTTTTTTTTTAATCATAAATGGGTGTTGACTTGTCATATGCTGTTTTTAGGGCATCTATTGATATAATCATGATTTTTGTCGTTCATTTTTGTTAATGTGTTGTATCATGTTGATTGATTTGTGGATACTGAACCATCCTTACATCCCTGGAATAAAGTTCATTTGATCATGGCGTATGGTCCTTTTAATATATTGCTGTATTCAGTTTGCTAATGTTTTGTTGAGAATTTTACATCTATGTTTGTCAGACATACTGGCCTGTAATTTTCTTTTTTGTGTGTTGTTCTTGTCTGGTTTTGGTATTAGGGTAAAGTTGGCCTCATAAAAAGAGTTATGAAGTGTTCCCTTCTCTTCTAGTTTTTGGAAGCGTTTGAGAAGAATTGGTATTAAGTCTTTAAACGTTTCGTAGAATTCAGCAATTAAGTTGTCTGGTCCTGGATGTGTTTCTTAGGAGGTTTTTGATTACTGTTTCCATCTCCCTACTAGTGATTGATCTATTCAGATTTTCTATTTCACATGATTCAGTCTTGGAAGAATGTGTGATTCTAAGAATTGATCCAGTTCTTCTAGGTTGTCCAATTTGTTGATGCATAGCTGTTCACAGTATTCTCTTATGATCCTTTGTATTTCTGTGATATTGGCTGTAATTTTTCCTTGTTTCTGATTTTATTTATCTACACCTTCTCTTTTTTCTTAGTGAGTCTAGCTAAAGGTTTGTCAATTTTGTTTATCTCTTTAAAGAACCAGTTTCATTGACTTTTTTCCCATTGCCTTTTTTAGTCTCTTTTTCATTTATTTCTGCTCTGATTTTTATTTTCTTCTTTATATTGATTTTAGACTTGGTTCTTCCCCCCCTCCAGTTCCTTTAGGTGTAATGCTAAGACTGTTTATTTGCGATATTTCTTGTTTCTTAAGGTAGGCTTTATTGCTATAAACATTCCTCTAAGTACTGCTTTTGCTACATCCCATAGATTTTGATATGTTGCATTTTCATTTTATTTGTGTTCAGGTATTTTTTGATTTCTCCTTTTGATTTCTTCATTGACCCAATAGTTGTTCAGTAGCATGTTGTTTAGTCTCCACATATTTTCCAGCTTTCTTCTTGTATTGATAGTTGATCATGCCATGGTGGTGGAAAAGATGCCTGATATGATTTCAGTATTTAAAATTCATTGTGACTTCTTTTGTGTTCCAACATATGGTATATTCTTGAAAATGTTCCATGTGCATTTAAGAAGAATATGTAGTCTGCTGCATTTGGATGAAATGATCTGTATAAATATCTTAAGTCCATTGTTTCATTTAAGGACTGTTTCCTTTTTGACTTTATGTTTGAAAGATATATACATTTCTCTGTGAATTCTTCAATTTCTTTCATCAATGTTTTATAGTTTTCAGTGTACAGGTCTTTCAGTTTCTTAGTTAAATTTATTCCTAGGTATTTTATTCTTTTTGATGCAATTGTAAATGGGATTGTTTTCTTAATTTCTCTTCTTGATAATTTGTTATTAGTGCATAGAAATGTAACTGATTTTTATATATTGATTTTGTACTCTGAAGCTTTACTAAATTTGTTTATTAGTTTTAACTTTTTTTTTTTTTTTGGTGAAGTCCATAGAGTATACTATATATAATATCATGTCATCTGCAAAGAGAGACATTTTACTTCTTCCTTTCTGATTTGGGTGACTTATTTCTTTTCCTTCTCTAATTGCTCTGGCTAGGACTTCCATTACTATCTTGGATAAAAGTGGCAAGAGTGGCTGTCCGTGTCTTGTTCCTGATCTTAGAGGAAAAGTTTTCAGTTTTTCACCATTGAGTATGATAGCTGTGGGCTTGTCACATATGGCCTTTATTACATTGAGGTATGTTCCCTCTATACCCACTTTGCTGAGAATTCTCATCACGAATGGATGTTCAATTTTCTCAAAATTTTTTTCTGCATCTATGGAGATGATCATATGATTTTTATCCATCATTTTGTTACTGTGGTCTATCATACTCACTGATTTGTGGATGTTGGGAATTTTTCCATATCTTCTAGGCTGTCCAGTTTGTTGGTGTATAATTGTACATAGCAGTCTCTTTGTACACAGTAGATTCTTTGTATTTTTGTGGTATCAGTTATAACGTCTCCTCTTTCATTCCTAATTTTATTTATTTGAGTCCTCTTTTTTCTTGATGAGGCTAGCTAAAGGCTTGTCTATCTTGTTTATCTTTTCAAAGAACCAGGTCTTCATTTCATTGATCATTTCTATTGTCTTTTTAGTCTCTATGTCATTTAAGAAAAATAATACATTTATTTATTTATTTTTGGCTGTATTGGGTCTTCGTTGCTGTGCGCGGGCTTTCTGTAGTTGCGGTGAGCGGGGCTACTCTTCTTCGTTGTGGTGTGTGGGCTTTTCATTGCAGTGGCTTCTCTTGTTGCAGAGCACAGGCCCTGGGCACGCAGGCTCAGTAGTTGTGGTGAGTGGGCTCAGCAGTTGTGGCTCACGGGCTCTAGGGTACAGGCTCAGTAGTTGTGGCGCATGGGCTTACTTGCTCCACGAGGTGTGGGATCCTCTTGGACCAGGGATCAAACTTGTGTCCCCTGCATTGGCAGGCAGATTCTTAACCACTGTGCCACCAGGGAAGTCCCTATTTCATTTTTTTTTTTTTTTTTTACTCTGGTCTTTGTTATTTCCTTCCTTCCACTGCAGGCTTAGTTCTGTTTTATTTTTTAAAAATTCTTTGGAGTGTAACGTTAGGTTGTTTCTTTAAGCTCTTTCTTCTTTCTTAATGTAGGCATTGATTGCTCTGAACTTCCCTCTTAGAACTGCTTTTGCTGCATCTTATAAGTTTTGGTATGTTGTATTTCCATTTCCATGTGTCTCAAGATATTTTTTTATTTCTCTTTTGATTTCTCCTTTGACCCACTGGTTGTTTAGTAGCATGTTGTTGAATCTCCATATATTTGTGGATTTTCCAATTTTCTTCTTGTAATTGATTTCTAGTTTCATACTACTGTAGTCAGAAAAGATGATTGATATGATTTTAATCTTCTTAAATTTCAAGATTTGTATTGTGGCTTAACATGTGATCTATTCTGGAGAATGTTCTATGTGCTTTTGAGAAGAATGAGTATTCTGTTGCTTTCCATCTGATCTAAAGTGTCATTTAAGTCCAATGTTTCCTTACTGATTTTCTGTCTGGATGATTTATCTAGTGATGAAAGCGGAGTACTGAAATCTCCAATTATTGTATTTGCTGTCTATTTCTCCCTTAAGGTATGTTAATACTTGCTTTATATATTTTATATTCATAGGTGCTCCTATGTTGGGTGTGCAAATATTTACAAACGTTATATCCTCTGGTTGGATTGATCCCTTTATTATTATACAGTGACCTTCTTTGTCTCTTATACAGTCTTTTGTTTAAGTTTATTTTGTCTCATACAATTATAGCTATCCCAGCTTTCTTTTGTTTTTTATTTGCATGGAATATCTTTTTCCATCCTTTTACTTTCAATGTGTATGTATCCTATGTGAGAAGTTAGTCAGGCAGCATATAGTGGGGTGCTTTTTTTAAAAAAAAATCATTCAGCTACTGTATATTTTGATTGGAGAATTTATTCATTTACATTTAAAGTAATTATTGATAAGTATGGACTTATTGCCATTTTGTTAACTATTTTCTTGCTGTTTCATAATTCCTTTGTTACTTTCTTCTTCTCTTGCTCCCTTCCTTTGTGATTTGATGATTTTTTTGGTAGTAGTATGCTTAGATTCCTTTTTATTTATCTTTTGTGTATCTACCACAGGTTTTTGCTATGTGGTTACCATTAAGCTTATGTAAAACATCTTTTATTTATAAGTCTATTTTAAGCTGATAACTTTTATTTATGTCTATTTTAAGCTGATAACAACTTAAGTTCAAACACATTCTAAAGCTCTACATTTTTACTCTTCCCACTATGTTTAATGCTTTTGATGTTGCAATCTGCATCTTTCTGAGTATTCACTAAACATATTATTGTAGTTATAGTTACTTTTACTACTTTAACCCTTCACACTAGATAAGTGGTCAATCCACCGCCATTACAAGAGTAGATTATTCTAAATTGAACTATGTATTTACCTTTACTAGTGAGGTTTACATTTTCATATGCTTTCCTGTTAGCACTCTTTCATTTCAGCTTAAAGAAGTCCCTTTAACTTTTCTTGTAAGGCCAATCTAGTGGTGCTGAATTCTTTTAGCTTTTGCGTGACTGGAAATTCTTCACCTTTCCTTTAACCCTGAAGGACAACTTTCTTGGGTCAAGTATTCTTGGTAGACAATTTTTTCACTTCAGCACTTTAAATACATCATGTCACTCCCTTCTGGCCTGCAAAGTTTCTGCTAAAGAATCTACTGAAGGTATTATGGAAGTTTCCTTATATATAAAAAGTTGTTTTTCATTCTTGCTTTTAAGATTCCCTCCTTGTCTTTATAATTTTTGACAATGTAATTGCAATATGTCTATGTGTGGGTGGGTCTCTTTGGATTCATGTTTACTGAAACTCTCTGGGCTTCCTGGATCTGGATGTCTGTTTCCCATGTTAGGGACATTTTCAGCCATTAATTATTCCTTTAAATAGGCTTCTGTCCCCTCCTCTTTTCTCTCTGGGATTCTTAGAAATGTTAATATTATTCTGCTTGATGTTGTCCTGTAAGTCCTGTAAGCTATCTTCACTCTTTTTCTTTCTGTTCCTCTTTCTGGATGAGTTCTATTGCCCCGTCTTCAAGTTCCTCAATCCCTGCTTCTGCATTATCTAGTGCTGTTGAACCCTTGTACTGAAATTTTCAGTTCAGTTATTGTATTCTTCAGGTTTGTGGGGGAATGGCAAGAAAAAGAGGATAGTTTTAAGTGGAGGGGAAAAACAAGATAAAAGCACAGAGACAAAAAAAAAAAGCACCAAGTACTTTTTGAGTATATTAAGCCCTTCATCTAGTGAGAGCACATTGTACTCAGAGGAGTAATGTGAGATAAGAAGTACCAGTGGGAAGACGTTGCAGTCTGAAAGATTAATAGTTTGCAATGTGTGGTCTCTGTGCCAACAACATATGCATCATTTGGTAAATTGTTAGAAATGTAAAACGTTCCACACTGCCCTGCTCCTTTCCTCACTGCGACTGACCTACTGAATCAAAAACTATGGGGTGAGATCTAGCACTTAGTATCTTACTAAGCTCTCTAGTTGATTTTGTCCCATGGCAAAGCTTGAGAACTACTGTGATAAACTATGCTTGAATTTTGGTACTACTATTTATTATCAGTGTAAACTTGCCTTAGTTACTGAGTCTCTTTAATGTAGTTTTCAAAATCTGAGTTGTTGCAAGCATTAATATAATCCTTGACATATAATGTACAGTACAGTGGATACATAATGTACAATATAGTACTTAATGGATACTTAATAAGTACCTGGCCCTTTTTCTCTTAGAAAGTATATTGTGATTAGACACTGGAAGTCATAAATTCACTATAAAGAGGTAGAACGTATTACTAAGGTATCGGGGACCGCTGATGGATTCTGTTAAATACAATCAAGCACTACTTGAGGAATAACAGTCTAAAATAAACGGAAAGGGGATAATACAGATATAAAGAAAAGAAAGTCTGATAATAGAAACACTAAATACAAGTTGAATGATTCTTGGTATATGTTCTGTGATGTATCTGTTTCAGTACCTCATACAGTACCTTGTTTTTTCTAGAGAAATCCTACTTCCTTTTCTACTGTTTTTTCACTTTTCTTTTTTTGCAGGGAGAAAGGGGGCAAAACCTGATTTTTTTTCTTTTGCTATTAATGATATGGCAATGAGATTGAGAAGACTTGTGAAAAACTTAACATCTAACAGTTAACTAGTGCTTGTTATATGTCATGTGTTTTACTGGCATTTTTACATTACACACAAAACACCCCCTCGAGGTATGTATACAACAGTATATTACCTTCTAGTTTTTTATATGTAAATATAAATTACTGTCAACTTTGACAGATATTACTTGCCTTTTAGCTCTCATTTTTAGATATTTCTATATCTGATACAGAAGATAAATTAATTTTGTAAGCACTATAGTTAGAATAGCAACATTTTATTCAATGAAAGTTTGAGATATATTTGCCTGAATTTATACTTACAAAATAAATCTCAGAAATTAAAAAGGAAATTAGAAATAGAGTAATAGGATTTTTATTTCCTTTCAAAGAATGTTCTAGTTTTTGTCTTCTTTAAAGATATCAAATGAGAAGATGCATAAACAGCCAGAAATATTCAATATTAAATGGTAATGTAACAGTAGTTCTTTAAAAAATAAAGAATGTATTTAAAAATCAGGTGAACTTGGCTAGTGCACAAACTTAAATGATAGACTGAACTGTCATTAATTTCAATATAAACTCATCTAATGGAGAGCTATCAGGGGAAAAAAACAAAAAAACAAGTACAAAAGACCCTGAACCTATTTGCTGATTAATTGCGGGATAATTTAACATAAATTTCTTATTTAAAAACACCTTCTAAAATATATAAAGTATGGTTATCAGAATGAATTAATTCATTCATTCCGTAAATATTTACTGAGTACTTACCATGGGCAATGAGCAAACAGTGTTGCCCTAGGGGAGTTTACAGATTTATAGGAAAATATCAGTAAGTATTAAGATAGTTAACTAAGTTATAGGCATGTTAATAGCTATAGGAACAACAGCAGGAAGGGCACTTTAGTCTTAGTTGGGGGAGGGCAAGGGATGGTTAGGGAAGGCTTCTAGAAGGAAGGAAAATCTAAGCTGATACCTGAAGAACAGGTGTTATCAGTTAGAGTGGGAAGAACATTCCAGGCAGAGGAAATGGCATGAACAAAGGACTTGGAAGCTAGAGACAGAACCTGATGTGTGTAGTAACAATAATAAGGGTGGGTGGGTGGAATGGAGTAAATGTTTGTATCCTCCCCAAATTCATATATTGAAATCCTAACCCTCAATATGATGGTATTAGGAGTTCGGGGCTTGGGGAGGTAATTAGGTCATGAGGGTAGAGCCCTCATGAATGTGATTTAGTGCCCTTAAAGAAGAGACTCTAAAGAGAGCTATAGAGCACCCCACCTGTCACTATGTGAGTTCTTTTCTGTATCCTCAGTAGTGTACAACCTGGAAGAGGGTTCTCATCAGAATCTGACCGTGCTGGGCCCCCTATTCTCAGACTTCTAGCCTCCAGAACTGTGAGAAATAAATTTCTGTTGTTTATAAGCCACCCAGTCTCTGGTTCTTTGTTACAGCAGCCCAAATTAAGACAGTGGGAGATGCTGCTAAATAGACAGCAGTGACAACTTACATAGGTCTTGGAAAGTAATCTTAAAGAATTCAGTCTTTATCCATAGAAAAATGAGATACCACTGAAGTTTTAAGCAGAGAAATAACATACTAATATTTGTGTTTTCAGAAGGTGTCTCTGGGCTGCAATGTGGAAAACTGATTGAAGAGGTGCAAAGAAACCAGTTAGAATGTTGGAATACGAGAGGTGAGTTAGGATGGTTGCAATGGTGATGAAGAAAAATAGACAGGTTATAGTTTTTAAATGACTTACAGAGACTTACAGTCTTAAGTTTTCGTGACTTACAGAGACTATAATGAGACAGTAACCTTTTAATCCTAAAATATATATATTTTTGTAAATTACATAAAGAATAATTTTTTAAAATGGGACATACTTGGATGAAAACTAAGTCCTAGTATAGATTAATACCAGAATTTTGATATTCTGTGTTAACTTGATCACAATAGGCATGGATATAAAATAATATGAAAAATACAATTTTGTTTCCCTTAAAAAGAAATTTTTATTAAGTATTAAATACATACAGTTTGTAATGTATGTATAAAATGTAGACAATAATGAAAAAAACCTACCTATGTACCTACAATCTAGGTTAAGAAACAGACTATTATATCTTCAAAGACTCTGTGTGCCTTATCCTGATCTCAAGTCCCATTTTTCCTCAGATAACTATTTTCCTGAATTTAAAAATCATTCCCTTACTTATTTTTGTAACACCTTTATTGAGATGTAATTCACATACTATACAACTTACCCGTTAAAGTGAAAAAAAATATTTTTAGTGTATTTCAGAGTTGTGCAACCATCACCACAATCAATTTTAGAATATTATATTAACCCTCCCCCCCCCCCCAAAAAAATCCCACACCTATCAGCAGTCCACATTTTCTCCCAACCCTCAGACCTGAGCAACCACTAATCTACTTTCTGTCTCTATAGATCTGTATATTCTGGACATTTCACATAAATGGAATCATATAATGTGTGGCCTTTCGAGATTGGCTTATTTTGTTTTCAAGGTTCATCCATGTTGGAGTATATGTCAGTCACAGTTTACTTAAAAAAAGATACTTTTGCACATAGGTTTATAGAAAGATATTGTTCAGTTTAGCATGTTTTTGAAATTTACACAAATGGAATCATGCAGCATATATTCTTATATAACTTGGTTTTTCTCACTCTATGTTGTATTTGTGAGATTCCTCCATGTTGACATTCATTTTCACTGCTGTACAATATTCTATTGGATAAATAAAATGTGGTATAGTTATGCATTCTTCTGCTGATGGACATTTTTTGCTTCCATTTGTTGCTATTACAAAAAATCCAGCTATTAACTTTCCTTTACATTTCTCTTGGTATATATGTGCAAGTCTTTCCCTAAGGCAGTATTCTTCAACTTGCAGGTCAAAACCAATTAATAGAGCAGTACACTGACTTAAATAGTCTTAAGTAGCATACATACACACACAAATACAAAAAACAGAAAAGAAAATATCAGAATGCCTTTCTTGTAGTTAGGATAACTATCGTTTCCAAAAACTTGTACCTTCTAAACACATATGTGTCCATATATATGCATATATACATACCCACATACACAGAGCCATACACATACATATGTGTGAGGGTATTGGATTACAATGTGAAGTATATGTTTTAGTATGGCTCATGGTCAAAAAAGTGAAAGCTACTGTTCTAGGGAATATCACCAGATGTGGAGTTTATAAGTCAGAGTAATAAGCAGAGGTACAGCATTACTACATAAAAACAAATCATATTCCATAGTGTCTGTACCAATTTATACTCCTATCAGCAGCAGTATTGCTGTCTATCCTGACAAAGCTTGATACTGACATAGATTTTTCTTTTTGTCTTGTTTTTAGTTTAGCATCTCTTTTATTTTTTTAAAAATTGAGGTAAAATGGTATATAACATTATATAAATTTCAGGTATGCAACATTATAATTCAATAGTTGTGTAAACTTCAAAATGATTACCACCATAAATCTAGTTATCATCCATCAACATATAATTGATACCCTTCACCCATTTTGCCCACCCTCAAGTCCCCTTCCCCTCTGGTAACCACCAATCTGTTGTCTTTATCTATGAGTTTGTTTTTGTTTTATTTATTTGCCCACCCCCATTCATGGGAAATGGAGCCCTCCCCTCTTTTTTTAAATTGAAGTATAGTTGATTTACAATGTTGTTAATTTCTCCTGTACAGCAAAGTGATTCAGTTTTATATATATAGATATAGATATAGATATAGATATAGATATATATACACACACACACATTCTTTTTCATATTCTTTTCTACTGTGGTTTATCACAACATACTGAATATAGTTCCCTGTGCTATACAGTAGGACCTTGTTGTTTATTCATTCTCTATATTATAGTTTGCATCTGCTAATCCCTAACTCCCAACTGATCCCTCCCCCAACCCCCTCCCTCTTGGCAACCACAAGTCTGTTCTCTATGTCCATGAGTCTATTTCTGTTTTGTAGATAAGTTCATTTGTGTCATATTTTAGATTCCACATATAAGTAAGATCATATGGTATTTGTCTTTCTCCATCTGACTTATTTCACTTAGCATAATATCCTCAAGGTCCATCCATGTTGTCCCAAATGGCATGATTTCCTTCTTTTTTATGGCTGTGTTGTATTCATACATATATATACAAATAAAACATTTTCCTTATCCATTCATTCATTGATGAGCATTTAGGTTGTTTCCATATCTTGGAATAAGTGCTTCAGTGAACATAAGGATGCATGTATCTTTTCATACTGTAATTTCATATTCTTCAGATAAACACCCAGAAGTGGATTTTTTTAAACATCGGGATGAACAGATGATAGATAAGTGATAAAGCAACTATAGTAAAGGTTAACGGTAGAATTTAGTTAGAATACATAAAGGTATTCACTGTAAAATTCTTTCAATTTGGTATACGTTTGTTATTTTTCATAATAAAAGCTTGGAGTAAAATTACTTTAACTTAAATTTTCTAAGAGTTTTTTCAAAGCAATGCCATACTGGAAGATCCTTTCATTCTAACCACCATTCATTGATCTCATCCTGTAAACAGCTCTGAAAATACCACCTGCCCTAAGAGGTGTCCATAGAGTTAAGAAAAAGAATTTCATATTTCACCTTGACCAGTTTGGACAAGGATATCCTACTGATTTTCTCTAAATTCCCTGTCTATTATATTTATCCTTATTTCCCACCCTTAGAAAGGTATTGGGACTCTATATAAGTATATTATTGTTTATTTATGTTTTAGCTTATTATTTTTCTTCTGTAATTTATGTATCTCCATCTGTTTGTGCAGGGTGCCTAAGAATTGTAAACTTCTGGAGGGCAGGTATGGACTTTTTTGTATACCATCTAATACAATGCCATGATCATTTATTTATGCACTTAATTCAATTTTTATGAAACAAGGTAAGTTCAGAAAATTGTGCTGTTATAATCTCCACATTATAAAATAAACAAGAAATAAACATGAAATAAACCTTACAAATGACTCCATTTTGAAAAAAAACATTTTGGGTTTATAGGATAACAACTGGTGTATCTATCTTCATTTTTTATCTAACAAACTTGATAAACTCTTCCACTGGTTCTAAAAGACTAGTGATTTCTTATAAGTTTCTATACAGATAATCATGAAGCTATGTTATGGCCTTTTCAATGCTTATACAATTTCTTTTACTTTGCACAATACTGAATAAAAGTAGTTATAGTAGGACTCTGTCTTATTCCTAACTTTAAAGAGAAGACTATTAGTCTAACATCTAATTACTAACTATATTTGCTTGATCAGATTAAGGGAGTTCTCTGTTCGAATCCCAGATTGCTAAGAGCTGTTATTCATAAGTGGGTGTTGAATTTAATAAATGCTTTTTTATGAACCCATTGAGAAGACCACATGGTTTTTTCTTCTTTACTCTGTTAATAGGTGACTCATGTTAATCAGTTATCTAATGTTGAACTATCTTTGTTTTCTTGAAATAAATCTATCTTGGTTTTGATGTATCATTTTTTATACATTGCTGGATTTGTTGTGTTAATATTTTATTTTTGAAGTTTTTTATCTACGTTCACCATGACATTAGCCTATAGTTTTCCTTTTTCTACTATCCTTTTCCAGATTTGATAACAAGATTATCCTAGTTTCATAACATGAATTAGGAAACGTTTACATTTCTTCTATTCTCGGGAACAGTTTATGTAAGATTGGATCTGTTCCTTGAAAGTTGTATAGGATATGTCTATAAAATGAATTAAACTTATTTAAAAAAAAATAAAGTTCATTTTTTAGAAGAGTTTTAGATTTACAGAAAAATTAAAATAGTATAGAGAGTTCATATATACCCTGCACCCAGCTTCCCCTATACATTATTCATATTTCCTAACGTCCTTTTTCTGTTCCAGGTTCCCATCCAGATTATCATATTACATTTAATTTTCATGTCTCTTTATGCTCCTCTTGGCTGTGACAATTTCTCAGACTTTCTTTGGCTATAATGCTTTTGACAGTTTTAGAAGGCAGCTGTGCTCACCACTATACCACTAACGCTCTCTTGACAGTTTTCGAGTACTGGTCAGGTATTTTGTAGAGTGCCCCATTACTGAGTTTGCCTGATATTCTTCTCACAATGGGATTTAGGGTGGAAGACCATAGAAGTAAGGTGTTATTTTCATCACATCATAGCAAAGGTCCATGCAATCAACATGATTTATGCATGTTATTAATCTTGATTACCTAGCTGAGGTAGTTGGGAGATTTCTCCACAGTAAAGTTACTCTTCTCCTCTCCTTTCCATACTGTACACTTTGGAAGGAAGTTATTGTGTGCAGCCCATGTCACGGAGTGGGAAGTTTTGTGTCCCCTCCTCGAGGGTGGAATGTCTACATAAATTATTTGGAAATCTTCTGTAAGAGAGATCTGTCTCTTCTCCCTCACTATTAATTTATTCAATTATTTATTGGTATCAGTAAGGACTCCTGAATATTTATTTTATACTTTAGGTTATAATCAAATACTACTTTATTTTGTTGCTCAAACTGTTCTATCTTTGGCCATTAAAAGCTTTGTCAGTTGGCTCCTATGTTCCTGTGACATTCATCCATAATATGGCTTTTTATTTTTATTTTTTGAGCACCTCCTTACTTTCAAGCACTAAGAGATATTCCAGGGTCATTTTGTATATTTCTTGCCCCAGCCCTACAATCAGCCATTTCTCTGAGGCGAAATTCCATTTATTGGAAAATGGTATTCAAAACCAAGAACTGAGCATTAAGTATGGTTGTTGTTACTGGGGTGTTGTTTCTTTTAGGTCCTCTCTGTTGATAGAGCAAAGGAATATATGTGTGCATGCTAACCTGCATATATATACATATCTACAAATATTTCTATATATCTCATTTGTATCTATATTAAACCTAACATGAATCCATACTGATTTCTCCAACTCTGATCCATTACACCACATGGATCATTCTAGCCTCCTCCTCTTGCTTGTAACTATGTGATTTCCTACTGTATCAGTGAGAAATATGGTTCCCACCACTCATCACCCACTTACATAATTGTTCAATCCCAGTAAGGGCTCTGACTTACAATGATTTCTGACTTACGATTTTTTGACTTCATGATGGTGTGATAGTGATATACATTCAGTAGAAACCATACTTCAAATTTTGAATTTTGATCTTTTCCTGGGCTAGCAATATGTGGTATGATATTCTCTCCTAATGCTGGGCAGCAGCAGTGAGCTGCAGCTCCCAGTTAGCCATGCAATCATGAGAGTAAAAAATGATACACTTACAACCATTCTTTACCCATATAACCATTCTGTTTTTCACTTTCAGTATAGTAGTCAATAAATTACTTGAGATAGTCAACACTTTATTATAAAACAAGCTTTGTGTTAGATAATTTTTCCCAACTGTAGGCTAATATAAGTGTTCCGAGCACATTTAAGATAGGCTAGGCTAAGCTATGATGTTTGGTAGGTCAGAGATATTAAATGCATTTTTGACTTATAATAGAATGGGTTTATTGGGATGTAACCCCATGTCAAACTGAGGAAAATCTGTACAAATATAGTAATATCAGAATTGTTAATGCACACCAACATGGACTACAACATTATTAACAAAAATGCTTATGTATAGTTCCTTTCACCTTCAGTCTTATAAACATCACTCATATCCTAAGTTATTTAGATCAGTGTCTTTTCCCTCTATCCCCTTTAGTGACACTGTTTCCTGTATTTGTAAGACATTTAGATTCTCTTGTCAGAGTCTGCATTATTTTATGTCTAAATAATGTTTTTTAAAAAATTTGCATATAGTAAGCATTCTTTGTGATATAAAGTTCTGTGAGTTTTGACAGATGCACAATGTCATGTTTCCATATTTCACCACTACAGTATCATACAGCATAGTGTTACAGCCCTAAAAATCTGCTGTGACTCATCCATGCCTCTATCCCCCTCTCCCCACAGACCCCTGGTAGTCACTGTCACTGATCATTTTACTGTCTCTATAATTTTACTTTTTTCAAAATGTCATAAAATTGGAATCATACAGCATTCATCCTTTTCTGACTGGCTTCTTTTACTTAGCAATATGCACTTAAGGATCCTCCATGGTTTGTGTGTGTGTGTGTGTGTGTGTGTGTGTGGCTTGATAGCTCATTTCTTTTTAAACACTGAATAATATTCCATTGTATGGATGCACCACAGTTTGCTTATCCATTTATCTATTGAAGTATATCTTGGTTGATTCCAGCTTTTGGCAATTGTGAATAAAGTTCTTATAAACATTCACATGCAGATTTTTTCATGCATATAAATTTTCAAATCAATTGGGTAAATATCTAGGAGCACCTTCTTTATTTTTGATGTAAACTCTTTTTCAGTTATTATGATAGAATAACTAGACAGAAGATCAACAAGGATATAGAAGAACTAAAAAACACCATCAATCAACAGGATCTAACTGACATTATAGAACATTTCACCTGACAAAATAATCTACAGTGTTCTCCTATGCCTATGGAACATTCACAAAGAGAGATCATATCCTGGATCATAAAAATAAACCTCAGCAAGTTTAAAAGAATTGAAATCATACAGAGTGTGTTTTCTAACCACAATAGGATAAAATTAGAAATCAATAATAGAAAGTTAACAGAAAAATTCCCATATACTTCAAACCTAAACCAAGTTTATAAACTTTTGAATAACCAATGGATGAAAGAAGTCTCAAAAGAAATGAAAAAAATATATTGAAGTGGGTGAAAATGAAAGGTCAACATATCAAAATCTGTGAGATTCACCTAAAACAGTGTTTCTAAAAATACACTTAAAAAGAGGTAAAGTCTCCAATCAATAATATAAGCTCCCACCTTAAGAACCTTATAGAGCAAAATATGCTCCCCCCTCCAACCTCATGACCAAGTTAATAAAGGGCTGTTACAGCAATTCCTTTTACCCAGTGCATTATGTCTAGCTATTAAGAAAAAAATTACAAGGTATACTAAAAGGCAAAAAACACAATTTGAAGATGAGCAAACATCAGAACTAGACATGGCAGGGGTGCTTAAACTATAAGACCAGGAATTTAATACAACTATCTGAGGGCCCAATGGTTAAAGCAGACAGCATGCAAGACCAAATGGGCAATGTAAGCAGAGAGATGGAAATCCTGAGAAAGAACCAAAAAGAAATGCTAGACATAAAAAACAATGTAAAAGAAATAAAGAATGCCTTTGATGGGCTCCTTAGTAGACTGGACACAGCTGAGGAAAGACTCTCTGAGCTAGAGAATATATCAATAGAAACCCTGAAAACTGAAAAACAAAGAGAAAAACAACTGAAAAAAACAAAACAGAATATGCAATGACTGTGGAACAACTATTGATACAAAAGGTGTAATATATGCGTAATGGGAATACTAGCAGAAGAAAGAAAGGAACAGAAGAAATATTTGTAGCAATAATGACTGAGAATTTCCCCAAACTAATGTCAGACACCAAATTACAGATCCAGAAAGTTCAGAGAACATCAAGTAGAATAAGTGCCAAGAAAACTACACATAGGAGTATCATTTCAAACTACAGAAAATCAGTGATTAAAAAAAAGATCTTGAAAGAAGCCAAAGGGGAAAAACTCTTACCTAAAGAGAAACAAAGGAAAGGATTACATCTGATTTCTCCTTAGAAACCATGCAAACAAGAAGAAAGTGGAGTGAAATATTTAAAGTGTTGAGAGAAGAGAAAAACCAACTTAGATACTATACCCTGTGAAATTATGCTTCAAAAGTGCAGGACAAACAAAAATTGGGGGTATCTGCTGCCAACAGATCTGCCATGCAAGAAATGTTAAGAGAAGTTCTTTAGAAATGTCCATATCTGTAGAACTAAGTCAATTTGCTGTACAGCAGAGATTGGCACAACACTGTAAATCAACTATACTTCAATTAAAAAAAATATTAAAAAGAAAGTTCTTTAGAAAGAAGGGATCAGAAACTCAGATCTATGTAAATTAAGGAAGAGCATCAAAGAAGGAATAAGTTAAGGTAAAATAAAAACTTTGATTTTTCTCATTCTTAATTGATCTAACATGTAACAGTCTGTTCAAAATTGTAGTAATAATGTATTTAATTATGTATATTTATGTATATATATGTTTATGTATACTTATATATAAGTGAAATGAATGACAGCAATGATATAAGAGATGCGAAGAAGGAATTAGGATAACTTTATTATTATAAGGATAACTTCATTATTATAAGTGTTCACAGTACCTGTGAAGTAGTATGATGTTACTTGAAAGTGGACTTGGATTAGCTGTAAATGTATATTGCAAACTCTAAGGCAACCACTAAAAAAAAGTAAAAAAAGAAGTTTAACCTATACGCTAAGAAAAGAGAAAAAACCAGAATCACATAAAAGCCTCAACTACAACCACAAGTGGCAGAGAAAAAGAGTGGAAGATAAAAACAGGAACAAAAAAGGGCAAGAAATAGAAAACAGTAACAAATATGGTAGACATTATTCCAATTATAATCACTTTGAGTACCAATGGTCTAAATCCACGAATTAAAAGAAATTGTCAGAGTGGATTAAAAACACGATCCAATTATATGTCGTGTACAAGAAATCCATTTTAAATATAAAAGACACATATAGATTAAAAGTAAATAGATGTATAGAAATATACCATGCTAACATTAATCAAAAAAGCAGGAGTAGCTATATTAATTTCAGACAAAGCAGACTTCGAAGTCAGGAAAGTTATCAGGAATAAAGAAGGACATTACATAATGATAAGGGGATCAATTCTCCAAAAAGATATAATGATCTTTCATGTGTATGCCCCTAACAAAAGTGTCAAACTATGTGAGGCAAAACCACAAAACTGCAAAGAGAAATATATGAGTCCACTAATATAGTTGGAGACTCAACACCCTTCTGTTAGAAATGGACAGATATAACTTAGGGAAAATCAGTAAGGACACAGTTGAACTCAACAACACCATCAATCAACTGGGTATAATTGACACCTACAGAAACTTCACCCAACAACAGCAGAAAACACATTCTTCTCAAGCTCACATGGCACATTCACCATGATAGACCACAATCTAGGCCATAAAATATACATCTTAACAAATTTAAAAGAATAGAAATTATACAATGTCTACTTTCAGACCACAATGGAATTAAACTAGAAATTAAACTTCTTCAGTAACAAGAAGATAACTGAAAAATCCCCAAATTCTTGCAGATTAAATAACACTCCTGGAATTAATAAGTGATTATAGCAAGGCTGCAGGATACAAAGTAAATATACAAAAGCCAATTGCTTTCCTGAATGCCAGCAACAAACAATAGAAACTTGAAATTAAAAATATAATACCATTTACATTAACACTCCCCATAATGAAATACTTAGGGATCTATCTAACAAAATATGTACAAGTTCTGCATGAGGAAAACTACAAAACCCTGAATGAAATAAATAAATAAATCAAAGAAGAACTATATAAATGGACAGATATTCCATGTTCATGGACAGAAAAACTGAATATTGTCAGTATCTCAGTTCTTCCTGACTTGATCTACAGATTTCATGCAACCCAAATCAAAATTCAAGCAACTCATTCTATGGATATCAGCAAACTGATTCTAAAGTTTATATGGAAGGGACTTCCCTGGTGGCGCAGTGGTTAAGAATCCGCCTGCCAATGTAGGGAACACAGGTTCAAGCCCTGGTCTGGGAAGATCCCACATGCCATGGAGCAACTAAGCCTGTGCGCCACAACTACTGAGCCTGCGCTCTAGAGCCCGTGAGCCACAACTACTGAAGCCCACATGCCTAGAGCCCATGCTCCACAAGAGAAGCCACCACAATGAGAAGCCCGTGCACTGCAACAAAGAGTAGCCCCTGCTTGCTATAACTAGAGAAAGTCTGTGCGCAGCAACAAAGACCCAACGCAGCCAAAAATAAATAAATACATAAATTAAGTAATTAATTAAAAAAATAAAGTTTATACGGAGAGACAAAAGACCCCAAGCAGCCAACACAATCCTGAAGGAGAACAAAGTTGGAGAACTGATACTAACTGACTTGGAGACTTATTATAAAGCCACAGTAATCAAGACTGTGGTATTGACAAAAGAACAGATAAACAGATGAATGGAACAGAATAGAGAGCCCAGAAAGAGACCAACACAAATATAGTCAACTGATCTTTGACAACGGAGCAAAGGCAACACAATGGAGCAAAAAATTAGGCTTTTCAACGTATGGTACTAGAACAACTGGACATCCATGCACAGGCAAAAAATGAATCTAGACAGAAACTTTACCTCTTGGTAAAAATTAACTCAATATGGGTCACAGCACAAAATGTTAAACACAAAAACTATAAAACTCCTAGAAGATGACATAGGAGTGGGTGCAATGACTTTTTAGATGTAACACCAAGGGCATAATCCATAGAAGAAATAATTTATAAGCTGGACCTCATTAAAACTAAAAACATCTGCTCTATGAAAGACAATGTTCACAAAATGAGAAGACAAGCCATAGACTGGGAGAAAATATTAGAAGAAACACATCCGTTAGGAGAATATTAATCAAAATAAACAAATAATTCTTAAAACTCAACAATAAGAAAACAATCCAATTAAAAAATGGGCCAAAGACCTTAACAGACACCTCACCAAAGAAGATATATAGATGGCAAGTAAGCACATGAAAGGAAGCTCAACATCACATGTTATCTGGGAAATGAAAATTAAAACAATAATGGGATACCACTACACACCTATTAGACAGCCAAAACTCATAACACTGCAACACCAAATGCTGGCAAGAATGTAGTGCAACAGGAACTTTCAATTGTTGCTGGTAGGAATGCAAAATGGTATAGTCACTTTGGGAGACAGTTTGACAGCTCCTTAGAAAATTAAACATATTCTTACCATACAATTTAGTAATTTTGCTCCTTAATATTTACCCTAAGGAGCTGAAAACTTATGTCCACACAAAAACATGCACGTGGATGTTTATAGCAACTTTATTCATAACTGCTAAAACTTGGAAGCAATCAAGATGTCCTTCAGTAGGTGAATGGATAAATAAATGGTGGTACATCAAGGCAATGGAATATTTTCAGTGCTAAAAAGAAAAGAGCTATCAAGCCATGAAAAGACATGGAGGAACTTTAAATTCATACTACTAAGTGAAAAAAAGCCAATCTGGAAAGGCTACACACTACATGATTCCAACTATATGACATTTCAGAAAAGGCAAAACTATGGACATAGTAAAAAGATCAGTGGTTGCCAGGCATTGACAAGGAGGGAGGGATGAATAGGCAGAGCATAAAGGATTTTTAAGACAGTGAAAATACTCTGTATGATACCATAAAGATGGCTACATGTCATTATACATTTGCCCCAATGCACAGAATGTACACCACAAAGAGTAAACCTTAATGTAGACTTTTGGTGACTATGATACGTCAATGTAGCTTCATCAATTGTTAACAAAGGTACCACTCTGGAGGGGGATGCTGATAATGAGGAATAATTCTATACATGTTCATGAAAACCTGTACATAAACGTTCATAGCAACTTTGTTCATAACAGCCCTAAATTGGTAAAGACCCAGATGTCTTTCAATGGTGGAACAAACTGGTACAACCATTCCAGGGAACACTATTCAGCAATAAAAAAGAACAAAGTATTGATCCATGTAACAATTGGGTTGAATCTCTAGGGAATTATGCTGAGTGTAAAAAGCCAACCCCAAAAGTTACATACTGTATGATTCTAAGTATATAAATTCTTGAAATGGCAAAATACAGAAATGGAAAACAGATTAGTGGTTGCCAAAGGTTAGAAAAAGAAGGCTGAGTGGGAGATAGTTGGCTGTGGAAATAAAAGGCAACAGGAGGGATCTTTGTGGGGATAAAATCGTTCTGTATCTTGACTATATCAATGTCAATATCCTGATTATAATTTTATGCTACAGTTTTACAAGGTGTTACCACTAGGAGAAACTTGATAAAGGGTACATGGGATTTCTATGTACTGTTTCTTACATTTGCATCTCAACCTACAATTATCTTTAAAAAGTTTTAATTAATAACCAATTTTTAAAAAATGTACTGAATTTTGTAGATGTAAATATTTTTATATGTAAATATCAGCCAAAGGTATACTAAGAGGTACACATTTATAAAATTTGAATATAAAAAACCAAGTGGCGTTCTACTGAGAAATTATTATCTGGGGAGATGTTTTGATGGTCTGCCTGTATTTTAAATGCTTTAGTGAAAAAAAAAACATTTTATATGCTTTGTACTTGTCTTGCCTTTTTGTTTCTTTTAATTTTCTCCCTCCTTTCAGTGCCTTATTTTGATTGTTTTCCTCATTTCATTTCTTCCCTTTGCTTTTGAAAGTTATATCCATTCTTTTAGTGATTACCCTAACAATTTTACTATGTACATTAACGTTAAAAAATTAATCAGTATCTTTAATCTCCTAGAAAAACCACAGGGCTTTTAGAATATTTAACTATAATCATATCAACCCAACTTACATGTTATTCTTTTCTTTTCTTTTCTTTGACTCCCTCCCTCCCTCCTTCCTTCCTTCCTTCCTTTAATTTTTGGCTGTGGCAAGTTTCAGTTGTGGCACACAGGATCTTTGTTGAGGCATGCAGGATCTTTTGCCGCAGTGCGTGGGTTCTTCATTGTGATGTGCGGGTTTTCTCTTCTCTAGTGGTGGCACGCAGGCTCCAGGGTGCACAGGCTCTGTAGTTTCCAGCACGTGGGCTCTAGTTGAGGTGCGTGAGCTCAGTAGTTGTTGCACGCGGGCTTTGTTGCCCTGGGGCATGTGGGATCCTAGTTCCTCCACCAGGGATCTTACCCATGTCCCCTGAACTGCAAGGTGGATTCTTGACCATTGGACCACCAGGGAAGTCCCAATGTTGTTGTTTTCAAGAATTAGTTCCAGTGTCTTTTTTTCATCCATAAAGCAGACATTAACCATTGTTCCCTTTTCCTTCTTGAATCCTAACTCTTCAGTTGAGATAATTTTTCTTCTGCCAGAATATCCTTCAAATCTTTTTTTTTTTTTTTTTTTAATTTTTATTTATTTATTTATTTATTTTTGGCTGTGTTGGGTCTTCGTTTCTGTGCGTGGGCTTTCTCTAGTTGTGGCAAGTGGGGGCCACTCTTCATCACGGTGCGCGGGCCTCTCACTGTCGCGGCCTCTCTTGTTGCGGAGCACAGGCTCCAGACGCGCAGGCTCAGTAATTGTGGCTCACGGGCCCAGTTGCTCCGCGGCATGTGGGATCCTCCCAGACCAGGGCTCGAACCCGTGTCCCCTGCATTGGCAGGCAGATTCTCAACCACTGCGCCACCAGGGAAGCCCATCCTTCAAATCTTTGAAGTGAAATTATTTTGGTGATAAAATCTGCCCATTTGTCTTAGTAGGAAAATGACATTTTTTTTCCTCCCTCATAATTGAATGACAGCTTTGCTGGATGTGAAATTCATGGTTAACAGAGATTTTCTTTCAGCACATTGAAGGTACTATTCCAGTATCTTCTTTTTAATTATTGTTATTGAGAGGTTAGCAATTAGTCAAATTGCTGTCTATATTTAGGTACTCTGTATTTTCTGTCTCCCCAATTTTATTTTTAAAGATTTATCTTCATAAAACTGAAATTTACGTTTGACAAAATACTATAAATAGTCTTCATGACTAATTAGAAAAAAATTACAAGTGAAGTTTAAAATCTTAACATATAAAAAAACTCATAAAATCAATAAGGAAACATATCAGACTAAAAATTGATAAAGGATGTGAATATTCAACTAACAAATGAGGAAATATAGTCAAAAAAACACATGTAAAATGTTTAATATTGCTATTAAGCAATGAAATGTACAGGTAAATAATGACATACCATTTACTGCTTATCACAATCAGAAAGAATCAAATTTATAATGTCAAGATATAGAAAATTCCACTTTTTAAAACTTTATTGAAGTATAATTTACATACCATAAAATTCATTTTCCTGGAAATTTTTAATATCTATTTTTCTGTGGTATTTTACAGGGTTACTACCATGTGCATAGGTATAGGTTCCTTTTTATTCATCCTGCTGAATATTTGTTTGGATTCCCAAATCTGCAGATTGATGTCTTTCAAGATTTTAAGATTACTTTTGGTATTATATTTCAACCAGTTCCTTTCCTTCATTCTCTATTATCTCCTTCTGAACTCTATGTATATTTTATATTTTCTAACTCTATCCTCCATGCTTCTTAACTTTTCACTCATTTTTATGTTTCTGTCAACCTGAGCTGCATTCTGGATAATTTCTTCAAATAGTTTTATTTGGTTCCCCAATTCTCTCTTCAATTCTATATAATCTGCAATCTAATCCATCTATTAAGTTTTTAAATTTTCATTATTATATTTTACATACCTAAATGTATATTTAGTTCTTTTTCAAACTATTTGTTCCTCACATATAATTTTCAAGCTTCTTTTTTAGTTCTCTAAATATATTACATTTATTTATTTTTATTCTTTTGATAATACCAGGATTTTAAGTCTTTCAGGATCCAACTGTAGTCTCTCATCCTTAGGGTGCCTTGATTCTTATGTTTTTTGGTCAACTTTTATTCTGTATGTGTGACCTGCTAATTTCCTTAGAACTATATCTGTGAGAAATCTTTGAGATCTAGGTTGAAGTAGAATTCTTCCAGAGAAAATTTACTTCTGTCCATTGCTTAGATAAACATGCCCATTTTAAAATTGGGTTGCTTTTGCTTCTGGGTTGAAGTTCTTTATATATTCTGGATATTAAATATTTACCAGGTATGTGATTTGCAAATATTTTCTCCCATTTGGTGGTTGCCATTTTACTTTGTTGATAGTGTCCTTTGAGGCACAAAGATTTTAATGTTGATGAAATCCAGTTTATCTAGTTCTCCTTTTGTTGCCTGTACACTTAGTGTCATATTCAATAAAATGCTGCCAAATCTAAAGTCATGAAGCTTTTCCCCAACGTTTTCTTCCATGAATTTTATAATTTTAGCTCTCATATTTAGGTCTTGATCTATTTTGAGTTAATTTTAGCATATGGTGTAAGTGTCCAATTTCATTCTTTTGCATGTGGATATCCAATTTTTCCATTACCATTTCTTTCTGAAGACTGTTTTTTCCTCATTGGATTGTCTTGGCACCCTTCTTAAAAATCATTTGACCCTATATGCAAAGGCTTATTTCTGTTTTTTCTGTTTTATTTCATTGGACTAAAAGTCAGACTTAATGCCACTACCACTGGGTTTTTTTTTCCCCACTACTATTTTGATTATTGTAGCTTTGTAGTAAGTTTGATATCAGGGAGTGTGGGTCTTCCAATTTTGCTGAGGTTTATTCAAGATTGTTTTGGCTATTTAGGGTCCCTTTAGAATACTTTTTTTTTTTATTTCTGCAAAACAATATTGCTGTGTTTTGATAGGGATTGAATTAAATCTGCAGATTGCCTTGGGCAATATTAATATCTTAACAATATTAAGTCTTCCAATCCATAAACATGAGTGTATTTCCATTTATTTATGCCTTCTTTAATTTCTTTCAGTAAAGTTTTATAGTTTTCAGTGTACAAGTGTTTCACTTCCTTGATCAAGTTAATTACACAGTATTTTTTTTGATGCTATTGTAAATGGAATTGTTTTCATAATTTCCTTTTTGCATTGTTCACTGTTAGTGTATAGAAACACAACTGATTTCTGCATGTTAATTATATATCTTCAACTGTGCTGAATACATTTATTAGTCCTATTAGATTTTTTTTGGGGGGGGGGGAATCTTTAGGGTTTTCTACTTTTAAGATCATGTCAAACAGAAACAAATTTACTTATCCTTTCCCAGTTTGGATATCTTTTATTTCATTTTCTTGCCTCATGCTCTGGCTACAACTTCCAGTAGTATGTTTAATGACAGTGGCAAAAGGAGGCATCCTGGACTTGTTCCTGCTTTAGAGGAAAAGCTTTCTCTTTCATCACTGAGCATGACGTTAGCTGTGTGTTTGTTTGTTTATTTATTTAAAGATAGTTTCCTTCTATGCTCAGCTTGTTGAGTGTCATTTACAGGAAAACATGCTGAATTCTGTCAAATGATTTTTCTGCAACAACTGAGAAGATTTTTTTTTCCCTTTATTCGGCTACTGTAGTTTATCACGTTGACTGCTTTTGTATGTTGTTACCCTTGCATTCTAGGAATAAATCCCTCTCGCTCATGGTGTATAATCTTTTTGATATGCTGAATTTGGTTGTATTTTGTTGAAGTTTTTTTTGCATCAATGTTCCTAAAGGATATTGGTCTGTAGTTTTCTTTTCTTGCAGTTCTTTGTCTTTGATCTGCAGGCAATGTTGGCTTCACAGAATTAGTTAGGAAGTGTTCCCTTCTCTTCAGTTTTTGGGAAGAGTTTAAGAAGGACTGGTGTCTGTTTTTCTTTAAATGTTTGGTAGAATTCTCCAGGGAAGTCATCTGGTACAGGCGTTTGATTTGTAGGTAGGTTTTTGATCCTGAATAAATCTTCTTATTAGTTACAGATCTACTTGAATTTTCTACTTTTATGTGATTCATCTGGGTAGATTTTGTGTTTGTAGGAATTGGTCCATTTTATCTAGGTTAGACATACAATTGTTTATAGTACTCTCTTATAGTCCTTTTTGTTTCTGTAGAATTGGTAGTAACCCCTTCTTTTGTTTCTAAGTTTATTAACTTGAGTCATATCTCTTTTTTTCTTAGTCAATATAGCTAAAAGTTTTTCAATTCTGTTGATCTTTCTGAAGCACCAATGTTTGGTTTAGTTGATTTTCTCTATTGTTTTTCCACTTTCTCTTTTTTTTAACACTGCTTTAATCTTTATTATTTTCTTCCTTCTGCTAGTCTTGGCTTTGGTTTATTACTTTTTCTAGTTCCGTAAGCTGTAATATTAGCTCGTTGTTTTTGAGATCTTTCCTTTTTAATGTAAACATTTACAGCTATAACTTTCCCTCTTAGCACTGTTTTCTCTGATGAAATCACTGAAATTTTGGTAGTCTGTGTTTTCATTGAAATTTGTCCATATATTCTAATTCCCCTCATGATTTCTTCTTTGACCAGTTGGTTGTTTAAGAGTGTACTGGTTTAATTTACACATATTTGTGGATTTTCCTGATGTTATTGTTTTTTTGGGGGGGGGCCACATTGCATGGCATGTTGGATCTTAGTTCCCTGACCAGGGATTGAACCTGCAGTGGAAGCGTGGAGTCTTAATCACTGGACTGCCAGGGAAGTCCCTGATGTTGATTTCTAACTTCATCGTTTTGTGGTCAGAGAATATACTTCAGATGACATTTACCTGTTTAAATCTATTGAGACTTATTTTGCAGCATAACATATGGTTTATTATAGGAAATGTCACATGGGAACTTCAGAATAATGTATATTCTACTGTTGTTAGGTGGTATGTTCTTTATATGCCTGTTGGAGAGAGCTGATTTGTGTTTCTCAACTCATATCTCCTTACTTATCTTCTGTTTGGCTTTTCTATCCATTACTGAAAGTAGGATACTGAAGTCTCCAACTACTATTGTAGAACCATCTATTTCTTTTCTTTATTTTAATAAATTTATTTACTTTATTTTTGGCTGCGTTGGGTCTTCGTTGCTGTGTGCGGGCTTTCTCTAGTTGCGGTGAGCAGCAGAAACTCTTCATTGCAGTGCACAGGCTTCTCATTGCCATGGCTTCTCTTGTTGCGGACCTTGGGCTCTAGGTGCGAGGGCTTCAGCAGTTGTGGCTCATGGGCTCTAGAGTGTAGGCTCAGTAGTTGTGGCACACGGGCTTGGTTGCTCTGTGGCATGTGGGATCTTCCTGGACCAGGGCTCCAATCCATGTCCCCTGCATTGGCAGGCGGATTCTTAACCACTGCACCTCCAGGGAAGCCCAGACCATCTATTTCTTCCTTCAATTCTGTCATCATCTATTTTTGTTATTTGTCTGTTATTAAGTATATAAATGCTTATCATTGTTGTATCTTCCTACTCAATTGAAACTTTTATTACTATATAAATATCTTGTCTCTTGTAAGCTTTTTTGATTTAGGATATTTAACCTTTTAAAATTTAAAGTCTATTTAGTCTGATAGTCGTATAGTCAACCAGCTCTTTTGGTTAATATTTGCATGAATATCTTTTTCCATCCTTTAACTTTCAATAAATTTGTGTCTTTGGATCTAAACCAAGAGTCTTGTTCACAGTATGTCATCAGATTATGCTTTTCTATCCATTTTGCCGGTCTCTATTATTTCATGGGAGAGCTTAATCCATTTACATTTAAAGTAATTACTGATAAGGCGGAACTTACTTTTGCCATTTTGTTAACTGTTTTCTATATGCCTTATAGCTTTTATTGTTCCTCATATCCCATATTAGTGTCTCTTTTTGAGTTTAGTTGATTTTTTTAAGTGAAATATCTTAATTCCCTTCTCATTTCTTTTCGTGTATATTTTATAGCTATTTTCTTTGTAGTCACCATAGAAATTGCACTTAACATTCTAAAATTTAACAGTATAATTTGCATGTATACCAGCTTAACTTCAATAGCATTTAAAAACCCTCTTCCTAAACTGTTCCATCCTCATTCCCTTTCAGTTACTGTTGTCACAAATTACATCTTTATACATTGTGTGCTCCAAAACACTGACTAATAATTTTCTTATGCATTTAAATTGCAAAGATTTAAATAAAGAAAATAAAAAGTGGAATTACAAACCAATATTTCAATAATACTAGTTTTTATACTTGTCCATATTTTTACCTTTATTGGAGATCTTTTATTTCCTCACAAGGCTTTCAGTTATTGTACAGTGTCCTTTTATTTCAACCTGAAGAACTCCTGCTAGCCTATTTTGTAGGGCGAATGTAATAGTAATGAACTTGCTCAGCTTCCATTTATCTAGGGATGTCTTAATTTTTCCTTCATTTAAAAAAAATAAATTTATTTATTTATTTATAGTTTTGGCCACGTTGGGTCTTCATTACTGCACGTGGGCCTTCTCCAGTTGCGGCGAGCAGCAGTTACTCTTTGTTGTGGTGCATGGGCTTCTCACTGCGGTGGCTTCTCTTGTTGCAGAGCACAGGCTCTAGGTTTGTGGGCTTCAGTAGTTGTGGCATGCAGGCTCAGTAGTTGTGGTTCCTGGGCTATAGAGTGCAGGTTCAGTAGTTGTGGTGCACAGACCCAGTTGCTCGTGGGCATGTGGGATCTTCCCAGACCAGGGCTTGAACCTGTGTCCCCTGCATTGGCAGGTGGATTCTTAACTGCTGTGCCACCAGGGAAGCCCTCTCCTTCATTTTTGAGGGACAGTTTTGCCAGTTATAGAATTCTTGGTTGACAGTATTCTCCTTTCACTACTTTGAATGTTTCACTTCCATACCTGCTTCTGGCCTCCAATGTTTCTGATGAGAAATCAGCTTAAAATCTTTTGAGGATCTCTTGTATATGATGAGTGTCTTTGCTCTTGCTGCTTTCAATATTCTCTGATTTTGGCTTTTGACAGATTGATTATTATATGGGCTTCTTTCAGCTTATCCTATTTGGAGTTTGTTTTGTATCTTGGGTTTGCAGATTTATATCTTCCATGAAATTTGGGAAGTTTTCAGCTATTATTTCTTCAAATAATCCTCTGCCCCTTTCTCTCTTTCTTCTCCTGGGATTCTCACAAAGCATGGTCTAATGGTGTTAGACCAAGAACTTAATGGTGTTCCACAGGTCCCTTAGGCTCTGTTCACTTTTATTCAATTTTTTTTCTTTCTGCTCCTCAGACTTGATAATTTAAATAGCCCTATCTTGAAGTTCACTGATTCCTTTTACTGAAACTGCTTCTGAATCCCTTTAGTGACATTTTTATTACAGTTGTATTTTTCAACGCCAGAATTTCTTTTTGCCTTCTTTTTATTTTTTATCTTGTTACTGATGTTTACATTTTACTCATATAATTTTCCTGATTTTGTTCGCATCTCTAGTAATTTGAGCATCTTTAAGACAATTGTTTGAAAAGTCTCTGTCTAGTAAGTTTACCATCTGGTCATCCTAGTCGGTCTTTTCTGTCAATTTTTTTTTTCTTTTAATGGGCCAAACTTCTCTGTTTCTTTCTATAGCTTGTGTTGTGTTGTTTTTGTTGTTATTGTTGAAAACTGGGTATCTGAATCTTGTAATGTGGTAATTCTGGAAATCCCATTCTTCCCTTCCCTGCAGGGTTTGCTATATTTTTGATTGTGGTAGAGTGTCTCTGTGTTGGGATCAGTCTGAGGTGTAAACCTAAGGCCAACTCAGGTCTTTTCTGAGCCTGCATTCCTCTTTGGGCATGTGCAATGGCTTTTTAAATTCCCTTATGTATGTGGTTGCTCTTGAGTGTCCTAATCCTTAAATGTCTGGCTCCCGAAAAGGGGAAAAGAGAAAAATGTAAGGGAAAAAAAAGGCACTGTCCCTTTAATTCCCCTTGAAGTCACTTCAGTTGGTGGGGGTTACAACAACGGCCACCTGCCTTTGTCCGTACCCCTATAATCAAAGCAGTAATCCACAAATAGAACCTAGATTCCTGATATTTGAACGACAAGGTCCTAATTGCCCACTCTGGCTCCCACAAGCAAGTTAGTGTGGCTGCCTGCCATGGGGTTGAGGGATTGGGGAGTGTATAGTTACTATTATTTTGGGCTGAAATTGACTAAAATTAACCATAGTTTACCAACTAAACCTACCCCTGGAAGCTGAAAGCCTTCGAATGCACTCTAGATATCCAAAATTGTTATATCAGATTCTGTTAGTCCAACTGTTGTCTAGGTCAAGAAGTGGATTACTGGTACTTCCTCTCCATCATCTTCTGCCCAGCTCCCTTCTACAGCCTTTTATAAGCTAAGTATATTTGGTTTTAGGTTAAAAAATAGAAGCACTTCAAGATGGCAATACTGTTATTGTCAATTTTTATTTTAAATGATCCATGTTGTTTTAACATGTATTCAATAATACTAGGGATAACTTAATTCACTGATATAAAAATTTAAATCCAGTTATTTTTTCCTTAAAAAACTTTTAAACAATATTAGCATGAAACCATTTTTGGCACTGAATGGAAAAAGTTTACTCCTCCCCTATAGCAGTGCATGTGTTTGAGTGTTTATGTTCAGTTACTGACTAGATGAAGCTGAGATCAAATTGGTAATAATGGTAGATAGTGGGGCAAACTGTAAGAAAACAAGATTAGTCCTACTTCATATATTAAAAACTAACTAGAGACTTCATCTTCTATTTCATAAGATAGATATTATGGAAAATTCTATGTAACAAAAAAATAAGCTGAATATTTAAGACATAATTGAAAGATACGTTATGGAGTATTACGATGGTAAATCTCTTTATAAAATTAAAAACTCTTAAAAAATTATCACTTTTTCTTTTTATGAATTTAGACATTCATTTGATAGTTTTTCTTAGTAAGTTAATCTATATAGGACCTCATAACATTTCCACGAGCTATGTGAAGGCACTAAAAAACTAAGTAGAGATCACAAATCAAGTTAATGACTGAACTGAGAATAAAACCAGGACAAATTATGTCTCAATGTGTAACCACAGTGGTTGCTCTATTATTGTCAATGATGCTTAGAAAAAAAAGTATCTGATCTCTTTAAAAAGTGAGTGAGGCATAAATTACAGATTTGGGGAGCTTATATGCTGAATTTTTGTGGGCAGTTCAATTAACTACTGGGACTGGAAGTGCTAAACCTAGCTGAGTAAATTTCCCAAGGTCACATGGATAGTAAATGCTAGGATATAAACTCAGGGATCTGATTTTAAAAATAGAGCTCTTTTTCTGTTGGTGTTGACCAACACAGTAGAACCTTAACTATGGCTCTGTCTCCTACTAAATGTGGACAGAAAATCAAAGAGTGACTACCTGAGAACTCTGAACATAAACAATAGCAGGCAAACTGGGGACTGAAGTCAGAACTTGAGTCAATAACCCTTAAGGGGGCTAATTCCAGTTACAGAGCTGTACTACTGCGATCATGACGGTGCAAGCACTAGAACCCAGTGAGAAGACCTATCTCTCTGGCTAAAGTGTAAAAGCTTGGGCGAGAGGAAGCTCTGTTATTTTTTTTTTTTTCCTTTTCTTTTGCCTTTGCCCTGAAGGTGGTCCAATTGTGTGGAATTGCATAATAGCACAGGGTATTAATACTCTACAAGAAATATCATCTATTCCCAGTTCCTTTAGCCAGAAGCTATTTCTTATAGAGTATTAACTGGGAACTGCAGAGTGTAGGGAAATTCTTGGAGAGGAGAGAGCTGGAGAAGGCGGATTCCTTAATTCTGCGAATGAACTGACACAAGTTCCAGGCTCACTCCTGAGCTAAGCACATGTAACAGACCCAAAGAATTATAAGAAAGGCTTTTAAAAACATAAGTAAAATATACTCCACTGCCCACATCTCAGGCTAACTCCTGAATGGTTCATGTGCTGGGCAGACCCAGACAGCATAGCAAAGGCTGAATCACCATCCACATAAGGTGAGACAGAATTTTCAATCTGAATCCAATCAGCTAGATTCCTGAAACAAATGAACTAACTAACTAACTAACTAACTCTCTCCAGAGGATTTTAACAGAGTCCAGAGTCTTAAAAGATAATACTCAAAATGTCCAGGGTACAATAGAAAATTACTCAACATAGAAAAGAATCAGGAAAATCTGAGCACTTCTCACAGAAAAAGAAAATCAACAGATGTTAACTCCAAGGTGATTCAGATACGGGAATTGTTAGAAAAATAATATTAAGCAGCTATTATAACCATTCTCCTTTTGAAATAAATGCAAAGATAAAAATTCTTAGCAAAGAAACAGAACCATAAAAAAGCAGCTGAATAGAAATTTTAGAACTGAAAAAATACTGTATCTGTAATTTTAAAATGCACTAGAGGAACTTCCCCAGTGGTCCAGTGGTAAAGTATCCGCCTTCCAATGCAGGGAACGCGGGTTTGATCCCTGGTCGGGGAATGAAGATCCCACATGCCACGGGGCAACTAAGCCTGTGTGCCACAACTACTGAACTTGCGCGCCTCAATGAGAGAGCCGGCATGCCACAAACTACAGAGCCCACGTGCTCTGGAGCCCACGCCACAACTAGAGAAGAGAAAACCCACATGCCACAACTAGAGACAAGCCCGTGCGCCACAATGAAGAGCCCGTGTGTAGCAATGAAAGATCCTGTATGCCTCAGTGAAGATCCGGCATGCTGCAACTAAGACCCAATGGAGCCAAATAAATAAATAAGTAAACAAATATTTTAAAAAATTCACTAGATAGGCTCAAAGGCCAAATGAAGATGAAAGAGGAAAAATGTCAGTGAACTTGAAGACAGATTAATAAAAACAATCTGAAGAATAGAGTAAAAATGAATTAAAAAAGTGAACATCAGAAACCTGTGATATGTTATCAAAAGATGTATAATTCATATCACAAAAGTACCAGAAGAAAATGAGAAAGAGATTGGTGCAGAAAAAGAAAAATCTGAAAAATAGCTAAAGATTTCCCAAATTTGGTTAAAGACATAAGCTTACATATTCAAGAAGCTCTTTTAACCCAAAAGGATAAACTCAAAGAAAACCACACCCAGATACATAATAATCAAATTGTTGAAATCAAAAATAAAGAAAAAATATCTTCAAAGCATCCAGAGAAAAAAATCATACATATAAGGGAATATCAATTCAAAAGACTGTGGATTTCTCCACAGGAACCATGGAGCCAGAAGAGAATAGAATAACATTTTTTTAAATGCTGAAAGGAAAAAATTGTCAATCCATAATTCTATATCTAGTGAAAATATCCTTCAGGAATAAAGGTAAGATAAAGACATTTCCAGATGAAGGAAAGCATTAAAAGGTTCTGCCAGCAGACTTGCTCTAAGAACTAGAACTCTGAACAAATAACAACACAACAGTGATCAACACTTAAACTTACTATGAATCAATTGTTCTGAGCACTTAAATGGACTAGTTTACTTAATGCAAGAAGGCTGGTACTACTAACATCCTCATTATAGAGATGAGAAAAAAAAGATGTTATGTAGCTAGTAACAGAGCAAGAATAGAACCCAAGCAGTCTGAGTTCAGAGATGACGCTCTTAACCTTTACTTGATGCAATCTTCCAACTTACTTGTACAAAAAAAACCTGGAAAACTGGAAGATATTAAGTTAGCCAAGCAGATGAAAACCATTTAAACAGATTTAGTAATTTAAAAAATTATTTTTATTTAATGCTGCTCTCTAGAGATAAAAATAGGAAGGCAAGGCACCAACTTGATGCATTACTTAACTTTGAAAAAAAATTCTATTACAGCTAGGATGAAACACTGAGTTATCAATAGTAACCATAACAATAAACATTTTTTTGAGTACCTACTATGTGTCAGAAATTGTTTTGGGGCTGAGGATATAAAATGAATAAGATAAAGCTGCTGTTCTTAATACAAATTTGGATTTTATACAAATTAGGTAAAACAGACAAGAAAGTAAATACTTACAATAGCACATGTATTATAATATAAGCATGTACAAAGCCCCAAGTACATACAAGGTAAAAATGCTAAACAAAGGAAGCATCAATCTAATCATGGCTGTCTAAAAAATTTTTTTAAACGATTTGAAAAGCACCAAAAAGTAAACATTAAGGGAAATAGTCCACAATTCCCTTTTCCATAGCTCATGCCAACTACTATCTCTGTTTCAAATTTGTAAATAAACTCTCAGTTCAATAGGAAATGAACATAAAGAAAAGCCAGAAGAATCTGGCTGTGTATACCATGTGTATATAGAATCTGGTTGTGTATACTATGTTGTGTATGCTTTAGTTTTCAAAGCCTTCAGCCTAAAGGTGATGGACTTATTCCAAAATACTTAAAATCAGCTCCTGCTAACTTATTTCCCATTCACTCAGCAGTCCACTGTTCAGTAATTATGCGGATTCAGAAGGCAGAGGAGAAATTAATCCAGAAAAATCTTTCAATAAGGTGAAAGTGCTATTTCTATACTAGATCAAGAAAGCTATATCCAATTTAAAGTGTTACCTTAGCAGTTGTAAGGAACAAGTTCTCCAGATAAACTGGGGATCCTGAAGGTAAGGACCATTTCTTACTTTTCTTTCCATACTTATATCCCTAATGGTTAATACAAGGCCTGGCAAATAGAGTATTATTATGTCTGTTGAATTAGATTTTTATTATAAAATAATTAACAAGAGATAATGTTTAATTCTTTCTTGACTATATTCCTTGAATGCCAAGAAAGAGTTCTTTTATGTTCAAAGACTACTACTTAATTCCATAGAGAAGAGGGACCAAATGTGACCTTTGATCTCCTACGGTCAGGTAATATAATTAAGGGTTAAAAAAAGAACAGCATAAAAGAATCAATGTGAGTTCATTAAAGACCAGCGTGGACTTTTAAATTAAAAATCTCTATCAAGTTACTTTAGTTCTTTTTTTGCTCTTATTAAAATGAAATGTTATAATATAGTATTTGTAACAGGGAAGAAAATACAGTTAACTAATGACCCATTCACATTTCCCTGTAGCTGTGCTTCAAGTGGCTGACATTTATGGGATACAAACTTAGTCTAAGTAACAGAAAGAGCATTATAACTCATATTCTATGCATTCAATAGATATATTTACTTTTATATTCACATTGCACACAGGATCAATAAATGGCTATAAATAATGATTGTGAAACCCTGCAATTATAAAGTTGCTGTGTATTTTCTAGATTGCTCTGAAATCAACTGTATTAATCAATGGTCATTAAATCAACAGATTCTCACTAAGTTGATATTTCTGTCTTTAACGTAAGTGATGTATGTTGTTCTCATTAAAGGGGATTTTAATCTAAGAATTGCTAAAATAAAAACAAATAAATAACTAAACCATCAAATTGAGGATGGATGTCACCATGTAGGTCAACAAAGGCATAGTTTTAAATATACTAATTTAATATACTAGTAATATATTACTGACTGAGCTTCTTTTCATGACCACACATCAATATGCCTATTTACAAATTGAACTAAAGCTCCTAACTTGTAAAAACTTATTAAAAAAGACTCTACTGCTTAGTTTTACTAAATTAGTATTTAATGACAACTAAGGGAAATTAATTGATGATTATAATCACACACAAAAAGAATATTTTACATCTTAATAAACTGGACTCTTCTTGGGGTTATAACTGATAACTTTTAGCAGTAATACGATATTTTCTAAAAGTTTCAACACAATATGCAAAAACAAACAAAAAAGAACTTGAAAGAAACTGTGGCCAATATTTAACTAGACAGGATACTGAGACTCCTAACTCTGGGAAATAAGGGGGGCAAAATTAAGTGGTATGACTGAAGTTTCTTAGGTTTATCAGTCTATTGTAGTGATTAGTGGTATGGAATTAATTTTCTTTGCAACATGTTGGTGACTTTCTTACCTAGAGAGCATGCCCAGAGGTGTAACATTAAGTGATCCCATCAGCATTGCCAGGGCCATCCCTGGCGCTTCCCGTTCTATTACTTCTTTTGTGGCCTGTAATTAAAGATTAAATAGCAGACTGAGTGAAATTAACCAAAAATAAGGAAGGCAGAGTAGTAAAATTAACTTAATTATAAATCATGCTATCTACAAACCATACTTAGTAGTTCTCCAAATATTTTTTTTAAGGCATCAAGACTCAATTCTTTGGGACCACTGAATAAAAGATGAGGACCAGAACATCAAGGGAGCTTTTACATTAGCAGACCTTTCTTATCCCTTACAATTCAGAAGTATTTAATAGAAATCTCATCTTGCCTAAAAGCCTATATTTTAAAATTAAGCCTCAGAATGCTATAACAGCTCAATAGATTTTCACAGAATAAGAAATCTGGGTAGTTTTCTTTGTCTATTACTCTTGAAATAATTAGTCTGTAAAAACCTGAGATCACCTTGTATCTCTCCTAGCTCTATGATTTTTTTTAAAAATTTATTTTATTTATTTATTTATGGCTGTGTTGGGTCCTCGTTTCTGTGTGAGGGCTTTCTCTAGTTGTGGCAAGTGGGGGCCACTCTTCATCGCAGTGCGCGGGCCTCTCACCACCGCGGCCTCACTTGTTGCGCACCACAGGCTCCAGACGCGCAGGCTCAGTAACTGTGGCTCACGGGCCTAGCTGCTCTGCGGCATGTGGGATCTTCCCAGACCAGGGCTCGAACCCGTGTCACCTGCATTGGCAGGCAGACTCTCAACCACTGTGCCACCAGGGAAGCCCGCTCTATGATTTTATGATATAATAAATGGAACTCAAGAAATTATCAAGGGGGCTTCCCTGGTGGCGCAGTGGTTGAGAATCTGCCTGCCAATGCAGGGGACACGGGTTCGAGCCCCGGTCTGGGAAGATCCCACATGCCACGGAGCGACTGGGCCCGTGAGCCACAATTACTGAGCCTGCGCGTCTGGAGCCTGTGCTCCGCAACAAGAGAGGCCGCGACAGTGAGAGGCCCGCGCACCGCGATGAAGAGTGGTCCCCACTCGCCGCAACTGGAGAAAGCCCTCGCACAGAAACGAAGACTCAACACAGTCATAAATAAATAAATAAAAGAACGTGAATTTCTAAAAAAAAAAAAAAAAGAAATTATCAAGTCAACTTTCCCCATAAATTGGGTAGAAGAAAAACTCTAGATTTACCATTTCCATATCTTCAATATAAATGAACTATCTGATTGTTTTTAAAAAAGAATTAATGAAGTGATAGGCTTTAACTATATAATAGAAGTTTTAAGATAGGGTATTCTTAAGATAAGTGTGGTTAAACCTCGAAAAGGTACTGAAGGGGGCAAGAAAATTTCATTTTCTAAAGGTCAATGAAAATAGGCATATATTTATAATAATGTGATGGTAAAGATATGTTTTAGGCTAAAGTTGGGAGTGAAACACATGATTTAATCCATTTCTAATCCTCTTTCTACATATGTAGCAGGTTACAATAACTGGGAGCAACACAGGAAGAAAGCTTGCAAAATAAAGTATTACAGTAAATAAGAAGGCAAACAAAATAAAAAGTAAGTTATGGAAAAATATAGTGAAAGATTGATAGTTCAATATTTCATTATAAGTCGAGTGATCATCCTAAGTATAATCACTGCTCTAGGCAAAATTTAGGATGGTAAATGTCTCATCTAGACTAATAACCTAAATTTTAAAATGAAGCCTCAGATTGTTATAATAGCTCAATAGATTTTCATAGACTAAGAAATCTGGGCAGAGCAGTTAAAATGCATCAAGTATGTGTTACATGCCAGTTGATGTTATAAATAAACTTTTAAGATGCATATAAATTAGTTAATCCCTTATAATTATATAGAATAAAGGATTACTGGAATTGATGTAATCTACTGGTTCACTGAATCCCAGCATAATGTAATATTTAACAATGTCAGAAATTTTAAAGGAAAATTAACACTACCATAATGCTTTTCAATAAAACCTGCTTTAAAAATAAAGGGCCAGCAGGAAGGAGAAAAGGACATTCTTAAATTTCTAAGTTTGGGAGTTAACTACTTTCATTAAAATATCAATATATAGCTGAAAATTGTTGAGCTAGTGTTATATATAATCTATCCCATGTTTTCCAAATTTAATAAATCCGATATGATTTTGAGGTCTCTGAGAAGAAACACTATTTCCATGTTAAAATTGCTTTACTGAAGTTTACAACTTCTTCTTAGGGACCTTAAAATCTTAGAGCCTTAAAAATCAACAAAGGGATGTTACTGAGAACAATCTTAAAACAGCTCTTTGTATAGGGTTAATATTGATTTCCTTATCTGTTTGAAAAAGTCACCTAAGCAATGTCTGACATTTAATGAATTTGGGGGTCCACATAAAGATGATATACTCCAAAGTATAGTAGCACACTTTATTTAAGGACAAAGGAAGAAGAAATCAACAGAGAAGTGACAGAGGAAGTCTTTCACTTACATACTTCAAAGCACAGCATTTATCCATCCATACAACAAATATTTATTAAGCACCTACTATGTACTAGGTGGTATTCTATGCAACGATGTTGCAGTAGTGAATAAAACTTGTAAGAGTGTGTAAACTCACTGTTATCTAGTACATGAAAAACTCAATTGACAAATTACATATGAGAATTACCTAAAAGAAATGTAATTAATTCATTTTTCGAGATCCTCTAAAATATACCATTGGACTTGGCCAGACCACAGTGGTCTACCTGAAAAGGCTCATCCACTTTTAAAAGAATTGTTTTACTGGACTTTGCTTTTATGGTATGCAGGTGGATACAATTAAATGGCTCAGTGAAACTCATATTTATTTTAGCGAGTATTTGAGGCCATTGCTCACCACACTGTACTGAGGTCCTCTTTAGGAGGACCTGTAGGAGAAATTTCCTCTTAAGTATTACAACTAGGAATGGGGTACACTTCTGTGATACCAGTTTGTTTTTAAAATTATGATGAATGTGAATCAAGTTACCTTTGAGAAGAGAGACAAATTTATGAATATTTTTTTAGTAGGCTTACTGAATACAACCCAATTTCATCTTATTTTTTCCTTGCCCTATTTTTCCACATTTGTCTTATTAAAAGTTCTGTTGTGTTTTATGTATTTGGTTAAACCATCCTAAATACTTTTTAGGGTATTAGTAAATATATGGATAATAGACGGATGAATGAATGTATGTATTCTTACACAGGGGTCTTCATCTTTTTCCAAACATAATTTAGGGAGGACAGTTAATTCCTTCTGAAGACTTTCCAGACAATGTTGGCCTATAGACATAAATCTTGTACAGCATAGAACATAAGAGGAAAATATATATTGTGGTGATGCCACTAAAAGGCATTGGCGTTGACAGGGGTGAGTGAGGAGGGAGACCCTCTCTAGGACTACACACAAAGCAACGCTTTTGCTATATATTCCTAAATAATGCACAAATGTAGTCTTTCTTACATCTATATCAAATATATCTTTTCCATAAAACATCAGAACCATTCTATTTACTTTTTATTTTCTCTTCTTCTGTTTGGTGTAGCAAAAAGATCACCATCTGTGAAGTCAGACAATACCACCATACAATTAAGGTCTGGAAGGTAAGGACTGGATCTGTTGAAGCACCTACCATAGTGTCCAACATACAGAACGTGCACTCAATAAATATTTGTTGAATAAAGGAGTGAATAAATGAACCAATATAGGCTTGAAACCCGGCTTTATCACTTAGTTGCTCTGTGAATTACAACAAAATATTTAATCTCTCTGAGCTTCAGTGTATTTATGAATAAAATGGAGCTAATAATAAAGCATACCTACATTTTATGAGAATTAAATGATGTAAGTAAATCACCTAGCATAGAGTAGGTATTCAATACATGCCAATTTTCTCTATGCCTCTGCTTTCCAATTACATCCTTGCAGTTTTGATTATACCAGTTAGAGAAGAGAAATAATACAAAAATCCAGAAACCAAACCTAGAAACAGTGGTTGAGAACCAAAGATGAGGGGAAAGAGAACAGAGAGCAAGAACCTAAATGTAAAAACATTGACAAGTTGAGGGCAGGAAGAAGAATACTGAAATAATGGTATCTAAAGGGAAGAAACAGCCAAACGAGATGGAAATTGGAAGGAGGGCAACAGCTGGGTGAAAACATCTGTAAACTGTAAATGGAGAGGCTCAACTAGAAGGCAAAGAGCAAGAGAATAAAAGTTAGTTTAGAATAAAATGAGAAAAAAACTATCTAACTTACTAGAAAATCCAAACAAAAGAGTGGTTTTAACAAATGTAGCTTTATTCCTTCAACCATATACATTAGGATGACAAGCACAGATAAATGAAGGCTATCAGTACTTGTTAACAAGTAGATAACAAGCAATCATTATCAATTGACTATTCATAATCAATGGCAAAAAAAGATGGCATTAAAAGTTTGAAATCCTTTTTTCTTAATTAGTTTCATTCCGTTTCCCACTTTTTTTTTTTTATAAATTATTAATTTGATTACCAAATTCTTTTTTTCCTTGAGCAATAGTAGAAATTTATATTCTTACTTCAGATATAACCTTTTTTGGACTAGTAGATTCCAAAATAATGGGGTTTAATTGGATTTAGCTATACTCTTTAAATAAGACATTTTATTTTTAACTGCTAAATACTTTCTAAACTTTGAAGGTTGCAATCTCCTATGCAAAATCACTTATTGTGATTTTTTCTTTTACCCTTGACACTTTGAAGATAACATGAAAGTCAGAAAGATGCTTCAAAGACTACTCAAGTTGCAAAAAAGAGTGTCATAAACAATGATTCTATAAGCCCAGGGAACTTGTCAATGAAGTTCAGGTCCATTTTTAACCTTCATAGAAAAAATTACCTTAAAAAACGTTATTGCTAAAAGTCAATGATGTTTAAGTATGCACAGGACAAACAATAGTTAAATGTAAATGTGCAGAAATTTCTTGTATGCATGGTGGTGGTGAAAAATCACTTAGTATAGTGCTTTTATTTTTATAGACATACTTTTATTAACAGGTATAATTTATGCATTAATATTTACATGCTTGTTACTTGACCATGTAGATTTAATATAATTTCCTCCTAACAACTACTACAGTGCCCTCTGCTGATTAAATAATCTTAAATAACAAAGACTATCTTTGAAACACTATCTAACGGGTACTAATAACCTTGTTAAGCTATCAAGGTGGGATATGATTAGAGCCATGGTCCTCAAACTTTAGTGTGCATCAGGATCTCCTAGAAACCTTGTTAAATGCTGATTGCTGGGCCATACCCAGAGATTCTGATCCAGAATGTCTGGCTAGGGTCTCAAATTTTGCATATCTAACAAGTTTCCAGGTTATGCTTGTGATGCTGGTCAGAGGACTACACTTTGAAAAACAGACAGCAGACAGAAGGAATGAGGTAGATTAACGAAAATGTACACAACTTGTTCTAATATTCATAATCACCTTATATTCAACTTCGTAAAATAGATTGAAATAAATGTGAGGATCCTTCATTGGAGCAAAATATAGACCTAGTGAGGAGATAAATTAGGTAAAAATAGGCAGTTTAATGCCAGCCAATCAAACTTTCCTGACTCTATCCATTAACGTCAGCCAAGTACATTTTCTTGACTCAAACACATAAATTTTATTTTATACTTTAATAAAAGGTTATAATAAACAAACAATTCAGATCTTGTCCCTATAAGTATCCTATGGTACAGAGAAGCTATCTTTAATATATTTTTTTCTCAGGACTATACATGACGAGTAACTCATAGGGATGTTCAAGGAACACCAGCTATAAATTTACTCTTTTCTCTCCTCATTTAAGAAGCAGAGCAGAGTGGAAGTAAGAGTCGCAGTATTATAAGGGCAGTCTTTAATTTATTCCAATTAATTAAAAACATTCACATACAGATTTTGTTAATTTTATATTACTAATTACAAACACCTTTCAACTAATCATGTCATTGTATCATAACAGTGTGACTAAGTGGTTAAAGACTACTGCTACAAAGAAGAAGCTGCAACTAAGTAATGAAAATAGTTATTCCAGTTTTACTTGAGAGATATGAATGTATTGGTAATGTATTTATCTTCCTTGGAGCTTTAGCCTTCTTAAATATTTACATCTTTTTCCACTCTTGGAAGAAGCAGAAAGCTTTTCAAAATGGAGATACTCCATTTTGTTTTTCAGTTAAAGTGGTACAATATTTAAGTAAGATCTGGTTATAATGAAAGATCAAAGGAGACAGTATAATTATAGAGAAAGACACAAAAAAATAAAAATAAAAACTTAAGTACTTCAGGCAATTTCATCATCCATTCCATTCAAAGAACATGTACTCTGCAGTGAGCTTGAGATGCTGAGTGAAGAGTCTACTGTTTCCATTGTTCATCTCAACCCTTATTAAATAACCAAGTTGAGTATATGTATAGCAGTGAGTACTCCAAAGTTTTATAATTTCTTTACCCAGTGAGTACTTTTTCATATTATTTTCCTCATTTATCTAAATACTGATAGTCAAATTATCAAACAAAAAATCAGGGAACTCAAATGAGTGAATTATTTTTTATAAGAGATTTTCACAAGAACAGCACTTATCTTTATAGTCTACTTATAAATTGTACTACTTTATATCTCATTCCAGAAAAAGGTGAGAAAATAGTGGTATTTCTATGGATTATTAGCATTTTTATATATGCATTATACTTTTATTCATTTTTGGCACTATGTGAAAAATAATAAAGTTCTCCTTTATTGTAGGTTGTTGGTTACATGTGCTTTAATCTATAGAGAAGAAAATGTTATTCATTCATGTTCTTCAAAAGTTGATATATAGATATGGAAAAATATCCTGTTTCTCAAATCTGAAGAAAGATGGAGTAGAAAGATGATCCAATTTGAAATTGTACTGAAAGGCTGTTGTCTGGTCAGTTAACTGGTGAATGTATAACCCAGCTTCTTTACTCCAGCTACTTCGGAATTTTGTTTTTTTAATGTGGTTAGTGGTGTATAATATAAGTAGAAACATAAGAGCTACCTAAAAAAATCTATACATTGGATTTCCACTCTATTGATGGTCACACATAATTACTTGGTTTACTTATAAAGCAGTGTAAGTTTTTAATGTTCATATAACAACATAATTTAAGCCATTCTTAAACATCTTAATTGAGAATAAAGGAAATAAGCTCCTACTTTAGACTTATAAATACTATTTGCAAATGACTCACTGCCAATTGATTTTAGAAAATCTAAAACTTTGCTCTTTTGCCTTAAGATACAATAATTCTCACGGGTGGCCTCTTTAGAAAGTATCCACATTAGAAACACGTAATTATCACATCTGAAGTTCTCTTGCAACAAAACTAGATTCTCACCAAAACAGACACATGTGAAAAAGTGAGAGGAAGAAATAGGTGAGGTAAAGGAAACAGAGTGAGTGGAAGAACTGCTAAGAAAAGAGAAAAACCAAAAACAGCTCATTCCTATTTTAAATATTATTATAAGGTGTTGCATTTTGTCTTCTCATACCACCCTCAGTTTTAAAATTACAGGCCAACTGGGAAAGATGGAAATGAGTACAGTACTTCCTAAAAGCAAAGAAATCCAATATTGCTGTTGTCTTGCGATAAGCTTAACTTAGTAGAAGTTCCAATAGTAAAGATGAGAGAAAAATCCATACACATTAAGTATTTGGAGGCTATGACATGCTGTAGCTTGAATTAAATAACTTGTTCTCTTACGGTTTTGCTCATCTAAAGATGGATTTTAAAGCTACTAACCTCTCACTTTATGATCAGGCTTTTTATTCATCATCTATAACCTAATAGTCCTTCATTATTCACATATTAAATAAATATAAGCTTTGGTTCTTATGCCTCCAGAAATTTATCTATCTCTCAGTTTTCCATTTGTAAAAAGGGGTAATAATATTTGTTATCCATCTTATAAAACTAAATTGTTAACACTATAAAGCAATTTTAGTTAACTAAAAGGATGTCATAATATTTATAATGCTAGTATGATAACATTATATACAACATAAATTTATAATGCTGTGAAAAAGCTCTTATTTCTCTTATTGCACTGGAGAGCTAAACATGAATACTATTATTTAGCAACATAATTTAATAATAGAAATATTCACATCAGAATGTTTTATTTATGGTGCCTTTCTTACAAAACATCTATAGATATTCTCTGTTTAAATGCAACATATTCCTATATTACATAATACAGAGGAGACATATTTTATTATCTTTTTGTAAGTGAAGAAATAGACACACTAATAAATTCTATGAATAATGCAAAGCCACACAGTAAATCAATAAAACTTAGGCCTGTAGACTCCAATTCTGAAATTAATCCATTAAATCTATTATATGTTTTCAGTTTACAAGGTACTACACCTTATTCAGACATAGGAAGGATCTTTGTACTTTGCTTAAATGCGATAGAACATAAAAATGCTCAGTATCATTCCTAACACGTAGCAAGTGCTTAACAAATGTTGAATACTATGATTTGTACTAAAACAAAAGTCTAAAGTCACTTATGTCATACAAGTTGCTGTAATGGACTACAGTCAAAGCAACTGTGAAAATTGAATAGTTCTACCAGAAGCAGTACAGAATAGAAGTTACAGGCACGTTTGTTTTTGAATGTGTGTGAATTACCAGATGTCTGAAGAATGCAATATGCTAGCAATAATCTTGAAAACTTAATGAAGATTTATCAAGAAACAGCAGTTTTGGAGATTACCAATGACCAGGAATATAGCCTTGGACATTACCATAAAACCTCCAAAGTAAACTGGGAAAAGAAAATGAGAAGATTATAAATATATTTTTAAGAAAAAGAACTAACAGCACCTCCTGCATTTATGCTTTCACCTAAGTCCAATAGAAAACAGCTATGTAATTACATACTTAAGCAAAGATGAAAAAATATAAGCAAGTATCCATAACTACTTGTGGTAAATAAATTGTTCAAATTGGTAAGCCAAATAAGTTTATATAATTTTTAAAATTTCCATAACAACCATACATTACAAATTAAGGCTGTGGAAACAACATCAGCCTGACAATAAGTCAGGATGGACTTAGACCCAGGATGTTGTAAAATAGGGGAACGCAAAGAGGCAACGTTTGACTCAAGTTAATGCTCTGCTGCTCATGCTAAACAGAGGGGTCTTATCATAATCACTTAAAATCAACAATATTATACTTCCTAGTAGAAAAATCTACTTTGCAAGAGTCTCTCAAAAAAAAGAATGAAAAATAAAAAATAACTCAGTGAGTTACAACCTGGAAGACATATAGAAGGAAGAACACATTATTTATTAAATAAAATTGATATAAGTCAGATGAAAGAAAATCTTTACCTTTATTATAATGGAAGAAAAATCTCTTAACAAGGACTTAAAAATAACGAGAGGCCCAATTTTTAAAAACTATTCTAAAAAGAGTTGCAGCTATCCTTTGCCAATGAAAAAGGTAAAACTGTAGGAATGCAAAAAAGATCAAAAAACTTCTTAAAAAGTTAAATAACAGCTCTTATATACACTCTAATTTGAAAGATAAAAGAAATATTTTATTCTATAATTATGAGATTCTTCCATGGAATCATAACTTACATATTTGTGTGTATGTGTGTATACCCTTGTGTATACACACACACATATTTTTTTGGTATGGAACTTAGAGCTGATATCTTAGAATCAGCATCTATAATTTAAGCTCTGAAGATCACAAACTTTTTTCAGAACATCCAGACTATGATGCTTAGAATAAGGTAGTTCACTATCCAAATAAAGCCTATGTTGCCTTCAAGTCTGAGATTTAGAAGTTAAAAGAGTCCATCCTTGAACAAAACAATTACACTTCATAAAACTGAGGATAATGTATATGTGTGTGTACACACAAGTACATGTCTTAGAATTGGAGTTGAGTTCTTTAGGTTAGGGCTATAAGCAACTGAATAGTTGACTTTATTAGGGCAGCTGGTGGGAATGGGGAGGAAGAAATTGGTTCTATCTACCACCACTAAACAAATCCCATCACCTAGTCAGAATGAGTAGAAATGACCATTTCTACTAACACGCAAACAACATACACAAAAATATACACACACACTCCTGAGGCTGCTCATTTACAACACTGCCTCTTTTCAATGCTACCTTGATGTTCATTTTAGCCCAATTATATGCTTTAGAAATTGTACCCCTAAGTGTAGCTCAGCATATGGTAGGCCCAAACCAAATTCACAAGAATCAACAAAGGATATAAAAAATTCAGGTTTATAAAACAAACCTGAAAAATTTGGTAACCAGATAGGTAATTATGAACAGAGTTATAACTCAAATCTTCTCTTCACATAATAAAAATTAAGTATCCAAGAGTAGAAGGTGCCCAAAGTAGGAACATTAACTGGGGCAGATGGAAGTTGATATTTTGCTCAATCAATACTGTAATAGGAAGGGCAGACGTCTATACCTAACCAAGTTTGTCTCTAGAGAAAGGAAAGAAAACAAAGAAATAGGTGGGCATGTGGAGAGTGGCAACTTTAGATTCCGTCGTGTCCTGGTTTCCCAGAGGAGTCTGTTTTTTCCTTCTTCGTTTTTGAACACAAGTTTCCCAGAAGTTATCAGACTTTTTAGAATTTTCTGTGAATAATTTTCAGATACCACCACTTCTGCAAATTCTCTATTTTTTAAAAGCTTTTTATGTTACAACATGATGGGTCCACTTAAGGAATATTCTCCTTAATCTTTCTGACCTGTCTCTGATCTCCAGGAGCAATGACAAGAAAACATCAAAGAGAAACAGTAGTTGTTTTAACTTGGAAGGAATCATTAAAAAAGAATGGAATTACAGTATTAATTTCCAGCATCTCAAAATAAATGTGGCCTAAATCAATCAGGGCAAATATAGATATACTCTTAAAGTTATCTATTAAAATGGATATTAGGTCTGAGTTGCTCTTGTGTCATTGGTAGAGGTAGGTTAGGAAGCTAAATAAATAGTAATTAATTAAAGACTGAAATAAATGGAAATCCAAAGGTGCAATGTCTGGTGAATATAGCGGATGAATCAGAACTTCCCAGCCAAGCTGTAACAGTTTTTGCCTGGTCATTAAAGAACATGTGGTCTTGCGTTATCCTGATGGAAGATTATGTGTTTTCTGTTGACTAATTCTGGAAGCTTTTCGTCGAGTGCTACTTTCAGTTGGTCTAATTGGGAGCAGTACTTGTTGGAATTAATCATTTGGTTTTCCGGAAGGAGCTCATAATAGAGGACTCCCTTCCAATCCCACCATACACACAACATCACCTTCTTTGGATGAAGACCGGTCTCTCTTCTGTTCCACATTATTGTGCAGTATTCACCTTTCATCGCCCATCACAATTTGTTTTAAAAACAGAATGTTTTTGTTACGTTTAAGTAGAGAATCGCATGTGGAAATATGGTCAAGAAGGTTTTTTTTCCCTTAACTTATGTGGAACCCAAACATCAAAGCGATTAACACAACCAAGCTGGTGGAAATGATTTTCAGCGCTTGATCTGGATATTTTGAGTATGTTGGCTATCTCCCAAGTGGGGTATAATGACTGTTCTCAATTAATGTCTCGATTTGATTGCTATCAACTTCAACTGGTCTACCCAACCGTGGAGCATCGTCCAGCAAGAAATCTCCAGCAGTAAACTGCAAACCACTTCTGACACCTTCAGTCAGTCACAGTATCTTCTCCATACACTGCACAGATCTTTTTTTTGCATTTCAGTTGCGTTTTTACCTTTCTTGAAATAATAAAACATAATATGCCGAAAATGTTTTTCTTCCATCGTCAATATTAAAATGGCTACACAAAAATTCACCAGTTTTTTTTTTTTTTTTGAGGCACGCTGGTATGACAGCTGTCACAGTACAATCTAACAAAATTGCTTCGAATGAATTTAAAGACAACTAAGCACTACTAGAGCCATCTTACGGAAAAAAAACGAACTAACCTTTTGGCCAACCCAATATGTCTTTGTTCTTCTGGATATTTCATCATACACTACTTAACCTTGGATTGTCAGGGACAGTTTGATATACTTCTGTTGTGTCTGCATCCTTTATGGTTTAGTATTTGTCCTAAACAAAGTTTTCCAAATATGGATAATAAATGATAATGCTCACCTAATTCTCTGTGTCCTGTATTTTGTATTTGACAGTTCTAGCAGTCATCTTTTCAGTCCACCTATTGATTAATGGCTTTGCTGCCTTACTTGTGCTTGGTGAGTTTTGGTAGTACATTCATTACTTGATTTTAATCTGTTGGAGTATGGCTGACCTAAAGTGGGGAAAACTTCCTGTGGAGAAAATTTATTTCTGCTTCTACCTTTAATCAGAGGACACCACTGACCAGTTCCACTTCAGCCTCCCACAAATGTCTCATAGTCTCAGGGATCCCAGGCTGAGCTTTACACATTGCTGCTTGTCTAAGGTTGTCTTACCAGCAGTGCTGCGATGGTCATCTGTCCTCAGAACATCTCCTTCTCCCTCTCCCAAGTCCTGGCTTCCTACATTTCTGGCTCTTGCTCCCTGCTCCTTGGTCTCATGGTATTTTGGGGGAAAGAGTGAATGTAAAGACTGACAGTGTATGTCTTTTAACAGGGTATGCCTCATAGGGTATGTCCTTTTACTGGGCCAAGTTTTTCTACAGAGGGAAGGTTTTTCAAAGTTCCAAATCAACAATTATTCCAGGCCATATACTATTTGTAAACTGCTTTATTCTCCTATAAAATGAATATCTTTTATATCATCATTACATTGAGGTTTTTGATGTACTGCACACTGCCCTACGAGAAGATGCTAACAATTTATATGTCAAACAACAATGCTCTTTTCATCTAAACCCTGCCAATTCCAGGCAATCTTAGTTTTAAATAGTTATTTAACTGATGTGTACAAAGAAACAGAATATTTTATTTATTTATTTATTTATTTATTTTTGGCTGTGTTGGGTCTTCGGTTCGTGCGAGGGCTTTCTCCAGTTGCGGCAAGCGGGGGCCACTCTTCATCGCGGTGCGGGGACCGCTCTTCATCGCGGTGCGCGGGCCTTTCTCTATCGCGGCCCCTCCCGTCGCGGGGCACAGGCTCCAGACGCGCAGGCTCAGCAATTGTGGCTCACGGGCCCAGCTGCTCCGCGGCACGTGGGATCTTCCCAGACCAGGGCTCGAACCCGTGTCCCCTGCATTAGCAGGCAGATTCTCAACCACTGCGCCACCAGGGAAGCCCAGAAACAGAATATTTTAAAAATTTACATTTCTTACCAGTTATGAGTACATATTTAAAAGCAACGTGCTTCTTTCCCCTTGCAAATGGCCTGTATATATCCTTTGCCTGCTACTCTACTGGTTGCCATGTTATTCCTATTTAATATTTAGAAAACTTAATATATTGAAAATATTAAACCTTTAACAGTTAAATCTATTGCAAATATTTATTTTAAGTTGACATTTGTTACAATTTTTGTTGCTCAGTTGCTTAGTAAAATTTGTTACTTAGTTGACATTTCCATTAAGAGGTTTTAAATGCTTATACAAGGGGTTCTATCATTATTTTTACTATATTTTCTGGGTTTCATGTCTCACCTAGAAAGGTTTCTTTTACCTGGAGATGAGAAAAATAACATCTTAATTTTTAAATCATAAGTTTGCAGTTTTTAATGTTTAAATATTTAATCTGTCTGTAGTTTAATTCTGTGTTGCATGATCAATCTTCTCCACCAAAATGGATAGCCAATTTTCTCAACACCGTTTACTGAATGACCGACCCTTCTTTCCTCCAATGTCTTGATGTATCATATATATATATATAATACTAAATTCCAATTTTATACATAGGTATATTAATGAAATATCATTTGGTTGCATTTCTTTCTGAGTTTATTTTCCTGTCATTGTTGTGCCTTATATTTTATTGTTTTACTTGAAAAAAATCACTAGTTATTTTCATACCTTTACTATTTTAAAATGAAATTTAGAATCAATTTTGTTGACTTAGAATCAATTTCTCCTCCAAAATTCCAGTGGGAATTATATCACATGTATTAATCAAGTTAAGGTAAATTGATAAGTTACACAAAAAATATTTTCACAAAAATATTTGCATCTAAGAATATCGCATGACTTCCTAATCATTCAAGCTATATTTTATGTCCTTTAATAAAGTTTTCTTTTTTCAGGTCTGTCTGTCAAATGGCTTAAGTTTATTCTTAGGTATTATGAAGTTTCCTTTTTTCTCTTATTGCAAATGAAATCTTTCCAAAATTTTTTCTAGTGGGTTGTTTCTAATTTAAGTAATATTAGCATATAGATGTTTATGAAATAAAATACTCATATTCAGCTGCCATCCTGAACTCTTCTTGCTTCTAATACCTTTTCAACTGATTCTTTTGGGTTTTCTAGGTGAATAATCACATCCATAAATAAAGGGCTTACAGCTTTAAAAAAAATTCATGTTAGAGTTCTTCATTTTAAAAACATTAGGGCTTCCCTGGTGGCGCAGTGGTTGAGAGTCTGCCTGCCAATGCAGGGGACACGGGTTCAAGCCCTGGTCTGGGAAGATCCCACATGCCGCAGAGCAACTAGGCCCGTGAGCCACAATTACTGAGCCTGCGCGTCTGGAGCCTGTGCTCCGCCACAAGAGAGGCCGTGATAGTGAGAGGCCCGCGCACCGCGATGAAGAGTGGCCCCCACTTGCCGCAACTAGAGAACGCCCTCGCACAGAAACCAAGACCCAGCACAGCCATAAATAAATAAATAAAAACAAATAATTAAAAAAAAAAACATTAATAAGCAGTGTGCTCTGTTATCAAAAGCTAATTGCACTCATTCTCTAGGTCACAAAGAGACAACTGACTTTACTATCTCAGATAGCAATCAATGCATCTTTGAAGCGATGTTATTAGGGGTGACTATGGGGAACTTTCTGACTCACTGCCTTTATTCTCTTTAGGGATGCATACACAAACAAAATTAAAACACAGTAATCTTCCTACCTAGAGATAACTAGGAACTCTATTAATTCCACTTCAGACAATTTCCTTCTTATTCATAGAGATGCAATATTTTAACCCCTTCTTCCTTTCCTTTCTCAACTTGTGCTTTTATTACACATACACACACACACACACACAAACACACACACACTTATCTCTTATTTTTTTTCCTGAACTGCAAACCACCTTATTCATGACTAAATGTACAAATTTAGTAAAAAAAATAAAAATAGCAAAATTCTGAAACAACAAAAAGGAAGACATAAGTTTTAGATTAAAATTAAAACAAATAAAGGGCCAATGCCATTAACCTTCATCTAAACTGTTAACAATTTTCCTACATATTCTCCATAAAGATTCCCTTCAATTTATTCATTTTCAACTAATGACATCTGTTTTTCTACAAGTTTAAACACTATAGATACATTTGAATGTTATTTTGAATTCAATTTTAATTACTAACATTTAATTCTATTATTTTTCTTCATTGTACACATTTTGTATGTCAGGAACACACACAGGCTTTTGAAAGGTGGCTCAGGAAAGTGCTCTGCAATCTCCATACCTCGTTCGTCAAAAAGTATTATAAATGCTATCTTGAGAGTAATCTACCCTTTCTACCCACATCTGCATTTAGGTTCTCAGCATCTTTTGTTTGAATATTCCAATAACATCCTAATTGGTGTTGTGGCTAAGTTCACTCCCATTCAACCCATTCTCTATTCTTCTGCCGAAGTAGTCTCTCTAAAATGCAAATCTCATTAAATTCATTGCTGTTTAACATCTTTTTAAAAAAAATCTTCATTTCCTACTAGAAAGAATCCAAATGCCTTTTTTTAATGACACAGAGAGCCTTCATCATTTGACTCTACCCCTCTCCAGGCTCTTTCTTGCCACTGCCTCCTCAAAACCCATTCTGCAGGCAGACTGACCTACTGGCAGACTTATGATTTCAGCCATTGTGGCTTTATTGTAGAATTAATCAATTCTTTATACAATGGTATATTTATACAATGGCATATTTATACAATGGTAATGAGAATCAACAAACAACTACGTGCAACAGTATAAATCAATTTTACAAACATAATATAGAGCAAAAGAATCCAGACACAAAAGATTACATACTATACACTTTCAATTATATAATGGTTAGTACAAACCCCAAAAATCTATGATGCTAAAAGTCAGAACTGTAGTTACTCTCATGGGTTGGGCTGTGACGAAAAGGGGGCACAAGAGGGTCTTCTGGGACAATGATAATATTCTGGTTTCTTACACATTGTAAATCAACTATAGTTCAATTAAAAAAAGAAGAGATTAAGAAACTAAAAAAAATTATTCTGGTTTCTTGATCTGGATGCTGGTTACGTGGGTATGTTCATTTTTTGAAAATCCATTAAATTGTAACTATACTATTTGTACACTTTATGTAAATTTAAGTAAAAGGTAAAATAAGAACAACAACAGTTCTAGTATCACTTTTTTGAAAATTTCCCTATGCCCCTCAGATAAACTTTATCTTACATATATACCAATATTATATTGATGATCATGTTACATTTTATTTATCCAATTCTTTCCTGAGTACTAAGATAATAAATTTCTCTAATGAACTTCCCTGAGTACTAAGATCATAACTTTCTATCCATGTATCCCCATGCCCCAGTACAGTGCCTGGCAGTGAGTAATCACTAATATTATGTAAATGAGGGTTTCTCAATTTATGCACATTTAACATTTTGGCCCAGAGAATTCTTTGTTGTGGGAACTGTCTAGTGCATTGGAAGATATTTAGCAGCATTCCTGGCCTCTAATCACCCAATGTCAGTAGCATCCCTCCAGTTGGGACAACCAAAAATGTCACAAAGCGTTAAATGTACCCTGGGGACCAAAATGCCCTGCTTGACAATCACTTACATAAAAAAATGTTTCTGTCAAAAAATACAAGCCACATGTTTTTCCGCGTGGCTTGCGGTATCTTAGTTCCCCACCAGGGACTGAACCTGGGCCACTGCAGTGAAAGCGGTGGACACCAGGGAATTCCCAAGCCAAGCCAAGCCAAGTGTTAAACAATTCACTTACCAAAAAACTTTGGGCATTACATGGTTTGCTTCTTAGGGGCGACTAAAAAACGTAGGCTGTTTTGAACACTAGAGGGGAAGTTAAGCTCTGCCAGGAAAAGTTTATAAAATGCTTTAAATGTCTAGATAATCAAATGTAATTCATATTAATTGCATGCTAGAATATTCTTTCCTTTGGAATTCTATGCAGAAAAGTGAGTTTGCCAAGCAAAATAATTGTGTAAATAGGACTGTATATTGTGGTGTTTTAAAAAATGACTGCTAATAGTAGCTCTATGTATTCAATGTCCTAACTATAAATTATTTTGCAAGGTTTGTATCTATGAATGGACCATTAATTCTAAAATATTAAGGTTCATAATATTCTATCCATAAAACATTTAGTGTGAATATTCCATAAGAAAAGAATAGTTAGAAAATAAAGTACTGTGCATCAGCTATGAGAAGAAAACTTGACCAAGGGCATAACTAGCTTGTTAGAAAATAATGTGTTTGCACTTTATAAACTGCATGTTTTTGATTCAGGATGTGTTTTGAACTTGACCTCTGTTGCAAGATGGTGAGTAGTGAAATAATTGAGTACTATTATGTTAATGGAGTTCGAGAAAAGAAAATGAATTGGTTTATATTTATGTGTCAAACTGATAAAGTATAAATCTGACTCTGCCAAAATTATTTCCTGACAAGCAATTAGAATCAGTCTTTAAGAACAGGCTGCTGAGCCAAAACTGAATATAGAACACAGGCAGTTAATAAAAGAAACAAAACTGGAAAAATACAAGAAAAATGTTTAATCTCATTATTAGTCTGCAATATGCCAATAAAGGCATACAATTTTCACCTATCAAACTAGTAAGATTAAAATTGATAATGGATGTATACTTTCATAAACTGATAGTATGAATATATAAATTTGTACATATTCTGGAGGGCAATTTGGCAGACTTAGCAATCTTGACTGTTATTCTATTTTAAGGAAATATTTCTAAAGTGGTAATCAGAGAAGTATATGACAATTTATATAGAGTGTTTATGATAGGAAATAATAAAGGACCTAAATGATTAATGACAGGGAAATTAAATTACTCATAGCTTGTTTATACTCTGTAGTGACTGACACATCCCTTCCCCCCCGTTTTTGTTCTTTTATAAGAACACTTATAAAACAGAGAAAAGCTTACTTTATATGAAAAGGAGAGTGATTAAGAACAAGGGCTCTGGAGTCAAGACTACCTTGTTCAAATTCTAATTCTATTTTCTTCTACTCTGTGATCTGGGTTAACTTATTAATGATTTAATTTTTCTAAAATCTAATTTTCCTGTTTGTAAAGTGGTACCTCTTGTGTAGGTTTGTTGTGAGGATTAAATAAGACATTACATAAATGTTTATCACAATGCCTGGCACACAGTAAGTGCACAATAAATTTTCATAGCTATGGCATCACTTGGGATGATGTTATTAAGAAACCCAAGATATAAACCTTAATATATGACGGGTTTGCTACTGGGCAAATTAATCAATTAGTCCTAGCTAATAACTATATGTTGAGATTATTGGTGGTTTGTATTTACTCATTTTGCTTTTCTGTATTTCCCAAATTATATTTTGGCAAAAACAGTAAAATCAAAATATATTTAGAAATCTACATTCAGAAAAAAAATGTAAAGCTATTAATAAAAGGCATTTTATTATGCCTTTTTTAAGTCATAAAAACATCTGTCCTTTCCTTATCCTAAATGACCATATGTTTTTCAGTTAAAATTTCACCTTTAATACTGTGTCTTAAAAAAAGGTCACCATTTTTATGCTCTTATTAAACACCTATAATACGCAAAACGCTGGGGTCCTAATATTCTAATTCTAACAAACCAGGAATTATGGAAATTTGAAGACAGATTTTCTGGTTAATAAAATAGGAGCTTTCTGCAGATGGCCTTAAGTTTTATTTTTAGTTACTAACCATCATGAGAAACAGGACATCTAAAAAGGCTTTTGCCTTTTATCCTTCTCTCAAGATTGATCTTAATTTTGACCAGAGGGCAGCCAGTTGGAGGATGAGAAAAGAATTTAACTAATAAGAGATATTTTCTTTCAGAATATTTGCTCAAGATTTCGATAATGAGACTACCTATGATTGCACAGTAAGTACACATCTACTACTGCAATATGGTTATGAACAAACCAAATAAAAATTGATTCCTGAACATCTAAGATGTTTTTATGCTGCTGATATGAATAGAAAATCTCTATTTCTTCATAAGTACTAAATATTACAAGAAATCTAAAAGCATTCAGAGATAAATACAAAAAGTTTAGAGTGGTTTGTATTTTATAAACATCCAAATATCTAACTAGTGAACTTTTCAGGTACTGATTTTGATGTTCACAGAATTAAATACTGGTAAATATACGTGAAGAAGTTTGTATCGAACAGTTTCTTTATCCAAGGCAATTGACTTTTCCCTCAATGGTCTCTCTAGCTCCACTGGATCTCTTGTGCCACACATGTAATGTGTTAGTTTTTGCCAGCAACACTGAAATATTTGATGTAGGAGACAAAGGGGAGAAAAAGAGATTGGGGTTTCAAAGACTGGTTATTAGTGCCTGCTACTGTCATTGCCTATATTCAGAACTGAAGGAGTGAAACTTCCTACACAAAATGCTCATATAAGGAAGCTACATCTTCCTTTGCGAGGTATTGAATATGATCTACTGTTCTTCAGGAGAGAAAGGAAAAAAAAAGAAAATGAAAAATTACACGACAACTTGTTTGTTAGGAGTAGCTGCCTACAAAGAATCTCCTGATTGCAAAGAAATTTAGAGGATCTTCTTATTAAATACAAAAAGGACTTGAAGACTAACAAAGGTATGACAGAAATACTGCCTTTTCAGGTTAACCTTTACAAAAAAATACATTACAAAACTCTATTTCCAATTGAGCTTCCCTCAAAATAAAAACAGAATTTCAGATGTCATGAGAAAAGAAAAAGTATATTTATTACAAATAAAACAAGTTGAATACAATGATGTTACTGATATTTTCCTTTATCCCAGGTCTTATACTTTAAAATACCTAAATCATTTTTTTTCATTAAATATGTTTTTCAGAATGAATACAAGTGAAGAAAAATCTTTTAAAATTATTCACCATTGTTAAAAAAAATAAAAAGTTAAATCTGGATATAATTTCTATTTTAGTGCTTTTCTCCTGACATGACAACTTTGATCTTCCCAGCTGTGTTGTCAAAATAAATAACTTTAGTAGGACATCAGTCAAGGAGGAAAAATAGGTTACTAAAACTTATCGTAAGTGCAGCACTTTAAAGAGATTACTTTAAAGGAATCACTGTGAAGTACTGACCAATAGGAATGAAGCTAATTGCTCTCAAATTTGAAGGCACACATCAAGATAGGGAGGACAAATAAACTCCTAGTTCAAATGATGAATTAATCAAAACCATAATAAAAACCAATAAATGTAACTGAATCTTCTGACACCAGGAATCCAAGTGAGCTTTAGTTGACAGTGAGAATAAATTAAATTACCAAACGTTTTCAGTATTAGTATATAGTTGTACCTCAGGGGGTAAAATCCCTCATTGTGCTTGCAATTACATTCAAGAACAACCTCCTGAACATTAATTATATATTTATCTCTAACCATTTTCTATTCTTCCACTATAAAACCAATAAACTTGGTTTTAGGTAATGCTGTTTATTAACAGCTACCAATGAAATCAGTAATCTGTCACTGAATGCCCTAGGTTTTAAAATTAAAGAGATTCTTACTGGCATTTAAACTATTACCAGAATCCTTCAGCTGTGACAAGGTATTAACATAGAAGACATTCTTTTTCCTGAATCAATGATGCTTAGAAGAGGTGAAAGGATTCCCTCATATACAATCACTCTGACTTTGAACATTTTCCCTGAAGAATTAGAAGAAAATAACAAAACTTTGTGGATGATATTAGAAATGTATTTTTTTGCTAAATGTCTTTTCCCCTCTTTTGGAATGTAAGTTCCTTGAGAATAAGGCCTTATCTTTGTGTTACAGACACCTAACAGAGTATATGGCACAGAGTAAGCCTTTTTGAATAGATTCTGAGAGAATTATTGGATGTATTGAACTAACTTCTCTCCTATGCATACAGAATAGTACTAGTTTATACACCACCTTGGGAGAACTGAGAAGACAGTCACTCAAATCATTTTCTGTGTTTGATACTTTAGATGAGGAACCTTGGCTCAGAAAGGCTGGATAGAGTATGTAAAATCACCAAAAAATTGTTGAGTTGTGAAAACATTATCACCTAAAGGATTGAAAATCTTCTTTCCTAAACGCATTATTATTGCACATTTAACTACTCTAGTTTCAAACCCCTTGAAGACAAGGAACAATTCTTTCCAATCTTTGTAACTCCTGTAAGGTCTAGGACACTATGGTGCAGAGTTCAATTCAGGTAGAAAGCTGGGTATCCAGAACTGAAGACCACTGAATTGAAATGAACTCCTGTTCCCATTACTGGCTCCTATAAATACAACCTGGTTGCCTCATCTCAGTTCCGTTAACTTCATTTAAACCTTGCCTTTCAAACGCTTACCTCCTCTTCTTTTAAAGTCTGCATTATTCCACTTCGAGTATCTTTTAAATTCAACCTTCTCCAGAATCACTTTTGCTGTCCTTCAAACATCCAATATCTGTGTTATTTCAACTTTATTCTCCCTTTTATTCTTAGAATATAGTGTCTTCTAGATCTCACTTGGCCTTCTGTGGCCTTTCTAAAAGTTTATAATTTCTTCCACTCCTGATACAGTATCTTGGACTTATCCATCTTTCGTGTTAATTATGTAGTTTCCCTGATGTCTTTGCTACTAATTTAATTTCTTCTTAGACAAAAGTATTAAAAGCTACTGAATTCACTTCTAGGTAAATACCCGAAAGAATGGAAAGAAAAACAGGTACTTGCATACTAATGTTCACAGCAGCATTAGTATAAAAGCCAAAAGATGGAAACAACTCAAGTACCCATCAACAGATGAATGGATAAACAAACTATTGTATATACACACAATGAGGGATGAAATTGTCAAATATGCTACAACATGAATGAACCTTGAAAATATTATGTTAAGTCAGACATAGAAAGACAAAAATTGTATGATTCCACTTATATGAGGTACCTAGAATAGGCAAATACAGAGACAGAAAGTAAAATAGAGATTACCAGGGGCTAGGGGAGGGAGGAATGGGGAGTTATTGTTTAATGTACAGAGTTTCTATTTGGGATTGTGAAAAAGTTCCAGAAACAGATAGTGGTGATGGCTATACAAAATAGTGAATGTACTGTACTTAATGCCACTGAATTGTACACTTAAAAATGATTAAAATAGTAAATTTTATGTTATGTGTATTTTATCACAATAAAAAAATAAAAACCTATAGAAGTAATTTTCTTGACTTTCCCAGAGCAGTCTTTTGCTTCATATCAATTTTATCTCTATTACTAAAGGAAAAGAAGAAGCAGAAGCAAAACCTATCCATACCTTTTCCTGCATTCCCTGTTTATCACTCTCTTTTTAGCTTTTCCCTTTTCCTTTTCCCTCTCATTTTTAGTAAAAATAAAATAAAATTTAATATGGATACTCAGCATTTTCCACACTTCAAGCACAATGATGTTGTGGATACAAACACACATAGAACACTTCAAGTCTACATACACACACTTTCATGCATGCATACACACCCCACTTCAAATCTCCTCAGACTCTTGAAATTGTGTGAAAATTTTACCATGATTCTTCTCTATTTTTTGTTTGATCTTGTCTTTCATTTAAATACAAGTGAATGACAATAAGATTTATAGTCCAGATAATTAAAGCTTTTTAGTCTAGTTGCCAAATACTTAGTAAATAAAGGAAAATGTCAATTTTAAAAGTTTACCCACACAAAAGAAAACACAGTCTAAAATGTGGGAGGGAAAGATAAATACATCAAAAGGATCTCTAAATGATATTACATAAATTATGGAGTAGCAGAGAAATGATAGCCTCAAAGGAAAAAATGGAGCAGAGTGGAAAGTTACTTTAATCTTAACTACAAAGAGCTATAAGACAACTAAATTTATTATTTTTAGAGATGATACTTTAAAGTTTCAAAAAATTCTTCTGGTCTTAACTAAAAAGGATAAAATTAATAGGAGTAATTTATCCTCATGAAGCCCTGGAAAAATCAGGGAAAATAAATTAGGAAACAAATTTAGTATATGGAAAATTATTGAAAGATCCCATACACAAGGAACAAAAGTACATAATATATGATATGAAAAGGCAACTGAAGCAAAGATGATGAATGATTTAGAAAATAATCTATTCCTAAATAGAGGGAAGAATGTGGAGTTGTATAAAAAAGCAGAAAGATGGTGGTAGTGAATTTAAAAGTCAGTTTAGGAGTAAATTGGACTGGACTTAAATAGTGAAGCATTTTCCTATTGCTAAGATATGTTTGGACAATATGTAGGCAACACTTCTTGGAAATAAAATCTGATCAGGGTTACAAGACAACAGAGGAGCAGCGCCAGTGATTTATCAGATGCAGAGAAGTATAAAGGAGGCAATATGGACCAGTCAGCAAGTTGCAAGGCTGAGTACACAGGCGATGAATGCGATGTCTCATGTCAACTAATGGGGCAGCCATGTGCAGCAAATAGGTAGAGAAGAACAGTAGTCAAGCAAATTCATTCAGCAGTCCAACTTAGTGGCACAAGGCAAGTAGAGATAGATAATGAAAGTGCTAAACAATATGAACCTACTTATGATATTACTGGTATAGATTGGGTAGGGCAAGATCAGGCAGACAGATAGCATAGCACTTGGAAGGCCACGGTATAGGAGAATGGTAGGAGAGCCAACAGACAATGCTGGGCAGTCTAAAATGCTAAAATAGCAGATGAATATGTAGTACCAGGCCATTTGCTGAAGGACAAAGCACCAGTGAGTGAAGAACGCAAATCATTCAGCAGATAAGTAATGGGGGGGAAAAAGGAGAGACAAAAATCAAAGGCAGTCAAACAGGAAGACAGGACAGCAGAGAAGCGATGACAGATCATCAGAAGCAATTGGGTAGGGTAGTGAAAAGCTGTCAGCAGGAGAACAAAACAACATTCAGGAAAAGATGAGATTAAGAGTGAAGCAGTCTCCTGAATGGGGTGTCTTCCATCTAGGAAATAGTCATCAATAAACTGCATATGAGAATCCACAAGAGAAATAGCACACAAATGGAGATAGCATATGGATCTGAACTCTACTGCCCAGGGATACGGAATGACCCTAGAACATAGATACATAACAATCCACAAGGAAATTAAACAGATGGGAAAAATGGGTCCAAGCATTTTTTTATGATGATAAAAGAAACCAAAACACTAAAAATTATTAATCTGGAAATGATTGGCTGGGATTGAAGTCTTCGCTTACCCCTTTCTGGAGCCCACAAAATGGGAATGTTGGGAATTTCTGCAGCAGAAAAACAGAAGAGAAAAGGGATTTCTGACTCCCAGTTTGAGGAAAGCAGGTCAAATTTAGGGCTGTATAAACTGGTTCAGGGAAACAAGAACCAGCCTGAACCTTCTCCCTTCCTCAGAATCAGGCCATTCCTGAGGTTTGGGAAAGGTTTAGGAAGCCCTCACCCCATCATTCCCCACAACCTCCCCTTTCACACTTACCTCCTGTGCAAACAGTTTCCAGCAAGGAGGTACTTGGGAAAATTCACTCCCATGTTTACACCATGGCAAAATTTCAGGATAGCCAACTAATAGTACTTCCTGTGTAGGCCAGGTTCTTGTTCAGTGGGATCCCTTCCACCCTTCGTGAGTGAGCACAGGGGACGGGTTACTAGAAACTACCTACCTCTTTGAAAGTGATGAGAAATGAAGCAGGGGTAGTAATACAATAAATAAATAGTAATACTAGTAAATACCTTGATGATCTCATCAGTTGTCATGGATTTTAATTCCATTAAGATACTGATGACTCTAAAAAAATAGTATCTCTAGCCCAGACTTCTCCTTTGAACTCCAGATGCATATACCTAACTGCCAACTTAACACCTCCATTTGGATATCTAAAGGCAATTCAAATTTCCATGACCAAAGTAAAACTCCTGATCTTCCTCCTCAAACCTCTTCTTCCCCCAGTCTTCTCCATTTCACTGAATGGCAACCTCCATTCTTCCAATTGCCCAAGTCAAAGTCCTGGATCTTATACTCGACTCTTTTCTTTCTCTTACTCCATCTGTTACCTCTACCTTCAATATATAACAATAATGTATTTCTCACTACCTCTATCTCTATCATTGGTCTGAGTCACTATCATTTTTCACCTGGATTATTTCAATAGCCTCCTAAATGCTGTCCCTGTTTAAATATAAGTCAGATCATGTTACACCTCTGCTCAAAACTCTCCATTATACTAAGGGTGACACACAGGTTCTACATGATCCATGGCTTGCTCCTTCTCCTCCTTTAGGTCTTTGCTCAAATGTCACCTTATCAATGAAGCCTTGCTTGATAGCCTTATTTAAAATTACAACCCTCTTTCCTGCCTGTACTACCTATCCACCTTCTCTGGTTTATTTTTATCCATAGTACTTATCACCATCTCTAATACTATGCATTTTACTAATTCACTTATATTTGTGACACACCACTAAAATGTAAATTGCATAAAGGCAGAATCTTCGGACTTCTTTGTTCACTGCTGTATCCCCAATATCTTGAACAGTGCCTGGTATATACACAGTAGGCACTCAGGGCATATTTGAGTCTATGAAGTGTTAATTTTTGTAGGGCAACTCCTTTCTGTCTTAAATTCTCAGAGCATTTTTCTGAAAAGCTTACACACTATGAGCTTTTGATTAACAGAGCAGATGCTTATATACTATAGGTTAGGAATGTCCTAAAGTAGGGGGTGGCAAACCACAGCCAATGGGACAAATCTTGCCTGCTGTTTTTTGCATGGCCTGCAATCTAACGGTAATCTTCCCATTTTTAAATGATTGAAAAAAAACTCAAAAGAAGAGTAATACTTCATGACATGAAAATTATGAGAAAGCCAATTTTAGTGTCCATAAATAAAGTTTTATTGGGGCACAGCATGGCCCATTCATTTATATCATCATATGGCAGATTTTGTGCTACAGGGCTGGCAGAGCTGAGTAGTTATGACAGAGACTATGTAGCCCACAAAGCCTGAAATATTTATTATCTCTAAATATTTACTACCTCTAAAGAATAAGTTTGCTGATCCCTCTTCTAAGGTATTTTATATTTAAAAGGCAAACAGTAATAACTAAAGTTTGAACAAAGATAAACTAGAGCGTTATTATTAATACTGTTCCTACTGTTGCACAAGATACACCTATGAGGGAAGGTGCATTTGTATTAGGATAGGCTTTCACTATTATATAAAAGCAGATCTCTCATTCTTCGAAATATTTAATACTGATGGTGATATTCATTCATCTATCCACCCCACAGAGCAGTCCCATCTTAAGGGACAGGATACAGTACAGGCAAGTCTTGAAAAATGCCAAAAAGGGAGTAAATGAGAAAGGGAACTAAATAGGACCCACAAATAGAACTCATATCAAAGTCTCACATAATTACCCAAAACCTCTAAATACCATGTTTAACAATAGTGGGAAATTGGCATGACTTGAATCTCTTTTGAACCTTATCAATGGGGTTATAATGCGGGTCTCCTATATAAAATATAGTCATGAATCATTGCAAGCATGAGAAACATTATAATAAGACCCCATTTTACTTTACTTACTTATTTATTTACTGCCATGCCGCATGGCATGTGGGATCTTAGTTCCCTGACTAGGGATCAAACCCATGCCCCCCTGCATTGGAAGCACGGAGTCAACCACTGGACTGCCAGGGAAATCCCATATTTATACAATATTCAAAACTAATTTTGTCATTGCTTCCAATGCCTACATTTTGTAGAAAAGTTCTTTTAAAATTTGCAGAACTCTATTCAAAATCACCTCCTAATCAAAACTGACCTATCTTCTCCTCACATAAAATTTCACGCTGAGGATTATTACATGCAAGGGCCATATATCATATGCTGCAATCAAACTTATGGGAAGGAGTGAAGAAGGTGAGGGGAAAACACTTAAATTATTCAATGACATCCATCAATATAATGCTACCTTCAGTCTTCATAGAGGATTATAATATATTGCTTCTTATCAATTGGTCCTTTCAGCACAATCAATTGCTTCTTCTGCATTGTTGCCTTTGATATTTGATGTCTTTCTCTCTCTCTGTGAAACTGGTAACAGTTCATTTTCAAACTCCATACTTCCAACAGCTTTACTTCTTTCTTCTCAGCATCTTTTGAAGGAACTTGGATTCTTCCTGTAAATTCTCAGTTGTGTCTGTTATTATGATTATCTGAAATGGTTACTCCCTCTGTTGGATATTTGTCTGCCATTCTTTAATAGCAGCCATGGTTTTCCCAAGTTCCAATATGTGGAAATAATACTAGTAAAATTATTAGAATAATTCTAAACAGTTTATTTTGTTATCTGAGTCCATTTTCTTACCCTCTGTCAGTTTCCTTTCATGCCTGGCAATAACATAAAGTTACAAATATTCTGCTCTAATTCAGTGATATTATTCTAAGAAGCTCAGAGGACTTGATAGATATAAATCCATTTGTCATCATATTACATTTTGTGTGGAAAGCGATATTAAGTCCATTTTATAGATGGAGATCTAATAAAAGGAAGATGAATTCACATTCTTAGTTTCAGACAATAATGAAGAAAGGAATATTCTGAAATCTTCATTCCTGAAACTATATCTCTAAATAAACATGCTTTTAGCATTTTATATTTGCAAAATATTTAATGATGCTTTGTTGTCAATATCTTAGCACACATTTTGCAAAACTATTCTAGTATGTCAGTCTCTGTTCATTTTAAGAGAGTAGGTTGTAAGGGTGAGTTGGAACACTGATTTCAAGATTTTATTACTCTGATAAATTCAAGATAAAAATAAACATTTAGCATGTCATCTCTGTTTCTTTTTCCTTTTCTGTAACTATTGTATTATATACCTTAGGTCCTATCCTGCTTGATTTTTTCCCCAGAGAAAAATTCTTTCAATATTTACTCAACCATTATCTACTTACTTTTTAAGCTAAAGTTCTTTCTATTTAGATTGTAGGTAATAATAGGAAATATTTATGTAGCAAATAAATATTGCTTTTAGTGTTTTACTTACATTAACTCACATAATATAACTACCCTCTGAGGTAGGTACTCTTATTCTCTCCATTTTACACATAAGAAAACTAAGTAAGTTGTGTAAGGTCACATGCTAGTAAGAGGTGAATCTAGGATTCAAATCCAAGTAGTCTGTGCTCTTAAGCACTATGTTATGCTGCGTCACAAATGGTTATATGGGCAACACTACTTTTCTAGTAAGAGCTCTAATTAGACATAGAATTTACGATAATAAGTATATTTGTACTCACTTGTATGTTAACTGATATGATTGATCTCTCTTCCCCATTAGGATTCCCCAAAAGTTGAAAACTTGTTCTGATGCAGAGTAGGCATACAATAAAGAAACGTACTTAAGGGAAAATGAAGACAGCGTTTTATTTATAGGTTCTTCATATATGAAATTTTTCTTTTTGCCTTATGCTTAAAATTCCAAAATCCCCACCTCAAGGAACAATGTACACTTCCCTCTGTAGTATTGCTATGTGGAACAGGAGGCTTTCAACATCATTTTTAAATGCAATGTCACATATTGCTCTAATTATCTGAATGTTCTAATGTTATACCTGTTACTTTTCAACTGGGATAGTAATACTAAGGAGCTTTTCCTTTTAATGCATAAATAAAACAGAGGGTAAATGTCTTGGGTAAGGTGGCAGGGTTGGACTTTCAAATAATTAGAATTACACAAGCAATGAACTCTCAGATGAAAGAAGCTGTGACTGAGATGTTCACACAAAGTCTGGGAATGATGAAAAGGTCATGCTAGGACTTTGAACACGACGGATTTTGAATTCTCATCAAACAGTGATTTCTCTATTATTACCTAGTAATTTTATATAAAACATTAAGCCAACTCGAGGTACAGCACTGACAAAAATCTATGATAAAAAATATTCCTTGTTTTGATGGTAAGATAAGTATTGACTGAAAAGGTTTCCGAAAACAAACCAACAAAATTGGAACCTGGTGCTTCACAGCAGTTTAAATTTTATATAATGGTATGGATAGTCGCTAGGTTTGCAGATTACATCAGAACTTCAAAAACAAAATAAAACAAAACAAAAACCAGGGCAAAAAACCAATCTTCAAAAAGAATGATGTTAGTCTTACTGGGGGATGTACATTTGAGTAAGTGCCAATTCTCAAAAGGGTTTACTTTTAGAAAGGATTGATGGCATGGTTTTACTGTGTGTATTGGTTGATAGTCATCTTATGAATTCTGGCTTCAGAGGAGTCTCTGAATAATGATATTTGCTATTTTTCATCTCCACAGATGGTACTACTCTAGCTATTCTAAGAAAGGGATTAAAATAACATAGTTCTAGTTTATCCATCCTTCTATGTAAAGTGAATCTTCTGCTCTAGCCAGGAAGATTTTCTTAATTTTATCTTTCTCTGTAGCTTGATCATACATTTCCCTTTCTTTCTTACTCCCATCAGTAATGTCTTCTTCTCTCCTAATCTAAATCCTATTTCTCTCCTTCAATTTAGCTTAAATTCTACTTGTATAAAAATTTCACTGATAGCTCAGCTTTATATTAATCTTTCCTTTTAAAGAATTTTTTTGACCTGAATTGTCTGAACATTTTTGATACTAAGTTTGTATTGTTTTGATTTGTCAGGTGACAATTTTAGGAGTACATGTACTTTAGCATTCACTCAATAAAGCCCAAGGTGCTTGATAAATACTTGTTAAATTGAACAAAGACTATAAATGCTGTTTTTAGCAAACTGGTAGGTCATACATGTGCCCATGCTCTGAGGCATATACTACTTTACAATGGATAATGCAAAATAAATATAAACCCCAGATAAAAGGGACTATTACTAAAAAGCTATCCTGAATGTCACATATTTGGGCCATTTCAAGCCATATTCCAAAAATTTTAAACTACAGAGGAACAAAGTAAATAGGTTCAGACAGGATATCAGGAGGTACTTAATGCAACTGCACTAATAATCCACATATAATATAGACTATAGAAATTCTTATTCTTGTTCCTTTGCCCATGCCCTGAAGTAGTAGTGGGAAACTGTTGACTAACATTCTTATTTTTTAGACATACCCACCAGGTATGCTAATAGCTAACAATAGGTATCAGAGTACAATGGTTAGTAGCAGAAACATTTGGGGGCTGTCATATCTAATTAGAGGTAATAGGTAATATTATTAATTAAATGAGAAAGAAAAAGGTAAAGGAAAAAAGGACATTTACTGAGCATCTACAAACATGCCAGGTTTTATACTAGATGCTTTTACATGCATTATAGTCACTTCCTAGCTTGGATAACCTTGGGCAAATCAATTAATTGATCTGTCTCAGTTTCTCCACCTTTAAAATAGATACAACAATAGTACCTGCCTCATATGGTTATTTTGAAGGCTAAATGAATTAACATATGCTTGAAATAGCTCCTGACACATAGTAAGTGCTATATATATTTGTTAATTATTATTATTGACTACTTTTATTATCTCAATTATCAGAAAAGACAACCTTGAGAGGTAGGCATTAGCTAATTGAGTAGATGAGAAAACTGAAGTTTGAACAGGTTAATTTGCTTTAATTTCATAGTTAGTTAGTGGTAGAGTTTTAGATTCAAATTTAGGTCTGTCTGACTCTACAGTGTTAGTATCAGGATATAGACATATTGCATCCCAACATATTTAGACAAAGGTAAAAAGATGAAAACATATTTCCCAAGGCCAGGACTATTTCATAAAAATTACAAAAACAGCTCCTTCAAATGGCATACAATATAACCTTATTTGACCATAAAGGGATAGTATATTTTATTGAATCTAGTTTTAAATATTTCCAGTACAAGAGTTTCTAGTATTCTGCTTTCTTACCAATTTCACACTGTTTAGTTATTCTATTTATACAGAACAATTTTAAAATACTCAAAATTTTATTTCAATATGGCTATTTTTACCTTTACCATGTATAATAGGTATTTTACTTTAGTCATAACAATGTTAGAATTACAAAATAAATATTCATAGAGTTCTACAGTACCAGTATTTGATATTTTGCTAGGGAAATTAACAATGTTTTCTAGAGAATATTGATACATACTTGAAAGCAACTATATAATTTAAATGACCTACAGTAGTGATCAAATTTTCTTTCAAAACCAGAAATTATTAAACGTGGTGCTCTGCTATGCTTCTGCTATAATGCAGGAGAGTTCTTCTGGTTTTTAAAATGTCCAATGTTAACTTTTAGATGGTGCTGTTAAATGTAAATCCTCATTGAGTTTCACAAGAGTCACAAATTAAGAATCATTAACATATAGTCAGTAACTCAGCTCAATTATGTCTCCTTCCTTTTACTTACACAGTATTCTCATTTTTGAAGCATTATAATGTAAGAAAAATGGTTAATGACCACATAAAATTATAGTTGACTTACAGTACATTCACATCTGAAGTTATGAAATATATAAATTTCAATATACTGATTATGAAACAAATTTTATAAAATAGTTTTTCTTTGATTTGATATTTCTGTAAAAAAATTCCTAATAACCCAAGTGGAAAATATTTGTAGAAAGGCTTAGGTAGTAATCTGTTCCAAAGAAATGTAAATATTTTAGGCTATAAACAAAATATGTGATCTGGAATTCATAATCTTTTCCTAGAAATTCATCCTTTGTACCAGATTTTACCTCTTTCAGCATTAGTCATTTTGTCAGATGCCTCTTCACTTCCAAAATGAACCATAAAAACCCTTTTAAATGAATATCCTTTACATCAAATTTATAGTTTCCTGAAATTTTTGTGATTCCTCCTTTAGTTGGATTATTTCATAATGACAAATTTTATCAGGACACTTTTTAGGAGATACTACTACGAACAACAGCTTGAAAATTTTTTCGGAGTGAGACTTTACTTAATGTATAACAAATCCAATAATTTGATCAATTTTGAAGGTTCAAAATTTTATGTATTATTTATAATGAGGGATCTTTTGTTTCTATTATTCTATATTGTCTACTGAGACAATGGGGCAATGCACTTTATTTTGGAAGAAAAGTGTTCCTTCTTTGCTCCTTCTAAAAGTAAAAATTTAAGAAATGAAACCCAACATCATTTCAAATTACTAAAGAACAAAAGGTAAAAGTAAATTTAAAAGTCAGTTAAAAGGGCTTCCCTGGTGGCGCAGTGGTTGAGAATCTGCCTGCTAGTGCAGGGGACACGGGTTCGAGCCCTGGTCTGGGAGGATCCCACATGCCACGGAGCAGCTGGGCCCGTGAGCCACAACTACTGAGCCTGCGCGTCTGGAGCCTGTGCCCCGCAACGGGAGGGGCCGCGATAGTGAAAGGCCCGCGCACTGCGATGAAGAGCGGTCCCTGCACCGCGATGAAGAGTGGCCCCCACTTGCCGTAACTAGAGAAAGCCCTCGCACGAACCAAAGACCCAACACAGCCAAAAATAAAGAAATAAATAAATAAAGTAGCTATAATTTAAAAAAAAAAAAAAAAAAGTCAGTTAAAAATGTGAGTAAAGATGACATGTTCTTCTAACAGACCAGAGGTTGGCAAGCTTTTTCTGCAAAGGATCAGATAGTAAATATTTTAGGCTTTGCAGGCCTATATGGTTTTCATTCAACTATTCAGTCCTGCTGTTGTAGCCATAGGCAGTAGGTCAATGAATGAGTGTGGCTATGTTCCAATAAAACTTCATTTATGGACACTGAAATTTAAATTTCTAATAGCTCTCGTGTCACAAAGTATTATTTTCCTTTTGACTTCTTTCAGCCATTTAAAAATGAAAAATCCATTCTTAGTTCACAAGTCATACAAAAAAATACGACAGGCTGAATTTGGCCTACAGGCCGTAGTTTGCTGACCCGTGCAATAGATTGAGTTTCTCGAGGACAGGGACCATGTCTTATTCATTTTTTAACTCCAGCACCCAGCATGGAATCAGATACATATCAAGGATTAAAAATAAAAAGCTTGATAAATGAATAAATAAATGAGACCTAAGATGAATGCTAGGCTTTTATTTAACTCTTTAATTCATAATCAAAATATTACTATACAACCTTTTGTTCAGGTGTAGCTTAGTAGTCTAAAAGTGCTGAAAATTATTTTTACCTTACAAATATTAAATAGTTCAGTATTTTCTAATTTACCATAATATATTATCAAACATTTCTTTGTAATTGCAAAGATGTTCTTTTTAAAATAAATGTTTCTTCATCTTTTATTCTCTTCTAGACTTTATGTCTAAAGGGCTTTCACTTTACCTCACTTATACGTCCTTAATTATACTTTTACCTTTTAAGAATAATAAAAGATTCTTTACGTAATAATATCTATTTTGAATATTATTGCTTTTAAGTGATAATGGGACATGAAGAGATAATATACTTGGTATAGCAATGAGTTACGTTCTATAGAATTTTATTACTAGCATTTCACCGATGTCAACGGATTATCCAACCTTTATCAGATCCGAGAAAATGCAATCTATTAATAAAAATAAAACTTTTCAGAAGTTGCAGAGTATGGATTATTATGCTACTATATGTAAGCTTTGATAGTATCTCATGTTGAGAGGCAGGGAACAGACTAGCAGGTACGTGACTATCAGATGAACCTCATTCTAAGATACAGGGCCTAAAAGTAGAAACAAATTCGTAATTTAGGAAAATCAATTCTGATTGCCTTATTTGTATAAAATATGTAAATAAGATACACTTTACTAAACTTGCTATTTCCATTTTTCTGTTAATAGACCTGGAAGAACTCTAAAGCTATTAAACTTTTCATTTTCTCTAAGGTTCAAACACAGTGACGATAACTTTAGATTGCTTTATTTCACTCATTCAATTTATCATTTTCCCCCTTCCTTTTTTTAAACAACACACACAACTCACAAACATTGTCTGCTGTGTTTGTAGATCAAACTTATTACTGACAATTACTGACTATAAAATATTAGCACCTTAAGGGAGAAGTTTTATATTGTTTTACCTTTTTTTAAAAAAATATTTATTTATTTATTTGGTTGCACCGGGTCTTATTTATTTATTTATTTTTATATTTATTTTTGGCTGTGTTGGGTCCTCGTTTCTGTGCGAGGGCTTTCTCCAGTTGCGGCAAGTGGGGGCCACTCATCATCGCGGTGCGCGGGCCTCTTCACTATCGCGGCCTCTCTTGTTGCGGAGCGCAGGCTCAGCAGCCGCGGCTCACGGACCCAGCTGCTCCGCGGCATGTGGGATCCTCCCAGACCAGGGCTCGAACCCGCGTCCCCTGCATTAGCAGGCAGACTCTCAACCACTGCGCCACCAGGGAAGCCCCTGTTTTACCTTTATCACTAATATTTGTGTTTTCTGTCAATAACTTCTGACTCTATTTAAAAATATTTGCAATCTTAAGTTGTATATAGGTACATATGCTCTACAAATAGGTTTCTCTTTTTAGGCACAATTATCTAAGACAAATAACTATATTATTACAGGTCCAAAATTATATTTCTGGATTCCTAGCTGACATCACAGTGTTAAGTTTTAGATATTATAAGAATTGCAACTATTTAAAGGTTAGAAGAAATTAGGAGAATTATTTTTGGGTGGTCTTATATTGCTTTTATGTTTATTTTTCAAAGGCTTAACAGCCCTATGGACCTTTTGCTGTAGATAATCATACCTTACGTGTGTGTGTGTGTGTGTGTGTATATGTGTGTGTATATATATATATATATATATACACACATAATTTGAAATAAAGTAAATTATTAAAGATCAAGATATTCACAATCAGGTAAGTTACTTGTTTTCAAAAATAGATACTAGAGAAGACATAATTATATGTATTTACCCTAATACAATTTTAGCCAGGTAGTTGCTACAGGCATATACAAATATAAGAGCACTTCTAAGGTTTTCTGGTAACTGAAGAACTGCATTGAAGAATAAAGGACTTCTCAATTTTCTGATATAATGAAATATACAAGGTCATGGAAAGACACAGACTCTTGTTAACTAACAGCAAAAAAAAGGTTGGGCGATAAACAGATACTAGAATGGTAGAATTTCAAGACCTCTGAGTTACATGGAGATGGAAAAGATAAAATATGAAGCTTACTATGTTAAAATTTTAAAAAATTGAACAAGATTGTAACGATTTCATGGATATACTTTAAATCTAGTATACAACTATTTTTGCCCATTTGATAGTTATACATAAAAAAATACTACAAATTTGTCCACTTTGGTTGTTATGTAATAACTAATAAAAAAAATTAACCCTTATAAGTTAACCCTTACATAGTGCTTACTAAAATGCCAGGAATAGTTCTCATTGAAACCTCACAGCCACCCTGGTAGATAAGCACTTTCATTTCCCTCATTTTATAGGAAATTAAGGCACAGAATGATTTAATAACTAGTCTACACTCACCGTGTTGTAAGTAGCAGAGCCAGAATTTAAAAGTTTCGATTTGCAACCTAGTGTTCTGGTATTAACTTGAAACTCCACAAAATACAAAATATTTAATTTTGTGATGCAAATTATTTTCCCACAATTAAAAATAATTTTGTTAACTGGTTATGAATGAATTCTATGGTAACTTTTTTCTACTTTTCTGATATAAAAGTAATATTATGAAAATATCAAACCAGTACACAAACAACAAGGGTATATAAAACCAAGGTCATTTACTTCAAACACTTAACCCAGCACTCAAGCTCCAAAAATCAATGTCTTCACATATGCGGGCGATTTTCTTACAAACAAAACAAAACATAAACACACCTTTACAGGAGATGACTTCCCTCCAATTGTACTTTTTAAGTTACTCTCACAGTTTAAAAGAAATATAAAAATTGGCCAAAGGACCATTTCCCCTTAGGACCCAGAAGCTATGTAAGAATGACTTCTTTTTTAAGCAGTTGAAGCTAACAATCTCCCAGAATTCTATTCTAATTGCTTAACAAAACGACTTTACTTATAAGCTTAATTATAATAATATTCCCAAAATTTCTGTGCCATGATTTTTACATAGAAGAATAGAAAACATTTTAAAACTTGTTAAAACAATGTGCATTTTCACATACTAGAGCCAATGGTTCCCAAAGTTTGAAAGCACAGTCTATGGGCCAGCAACATGTGTATTACCTGGGGCCTTACTAGAAACACAAATTCTTGGGACCCACTGCAGATTGACTGAATCAGAAACACTGTGGGTGGGACACAGCAATCTGTTTTACCTCTAATTGTGGTACAAGCTAAAGTTTGAAAACTGCTATATTCGAGTAAGGACAATAATTATTTAATAGGTACAGAGCAAAAGTATCTTGCTATGAATAAGATAGGAGACACAATGGTGTACTGATTTGGAAATAAAAAACCAGTTAACAGTAAGTTGAAATTCAGCCAAAAAACACTTTTCTGGGAGGTAAAGGAAACAATGTCACAAGTATTAATATAAGTTTGCATATGACTCTGAAGTGAGACATGAAGCTTATGGCTTCTTTAAAAAGAAAGGACTTTCCCCCTTGTATCACTGAGCACTGTCTATTCTTCATTCTTTCCCTAATTTTTTTTCCTGTGCAAGGTTGAAGGTGATTCTTGTGGCATGAAGTCTAGAGATTAATTCTGCCTTTTGGCTTATTAAATTCTGCATTTAAATTCACATTTAAAATTATGGAATATATAACTTTCTCATCAAATACTATAAAATTGGTATAAATATGCTATTGCAGTCATCCTACTTGAGACCAATGACAAGGGTATCTCAAGAAAAGACAAATCAGAAACATTTTGAATTATATTAACAAAGCACATCAGACCAGATGCCATGCTGAGTCAGAGTTCTGCTATTACCTCCTTTGGCAATATGCCTGAAATTCAGCTGATACCACAGACCACTGAGCAAATGCAGGATTACCTTCTGGACCAGTTCAATCTTCCTCATTTTAGATAATTTCTAGTTTAAGTCCAAAGAAAAGAAGTCAAGAAAGTTTTTTTATTAATATAATGATTCTCCCACAGCAAAATGTTCACATTCTTAGAACCACAGGTCTCTTGTTCTGTCTAGCAAAATTACATAAATCATATAAAAATAATAAAAAGGATTAAAAATAACATGAATAGTCTACTCCTTGAATATCAGAAAAGCATATACTATCTCACCTCTGGAGTGACATCTCGTGGTGCAAACCCTGTTCCTCCAGTTGTTAGTATCAAATTAAGTTCCTTTTCATCACACCAATCTATCAGGGTTTCCTGAAAGAAAACAATAATATTTTCACATGCAGAAGGACTTGCCTGTCTACTCAAAACATTCACATACTGAAATACTTCGTATACAGTGAAGAAACAGATTCTTTTCAACTCTCATTGAGAAAAATGTGAAGCACAATTCATGGAACAGTTTCCACTGTTAATCAAAAGACACTGCAGTTTTGGGTATTTATTTTATTCATTATAGAAAATGAAGATGCAACCATCAGATTCTTGAAAGTAAATGTAACACAGGAAATAGCATAAATAGTTTATAATTAATGTTCATTATGTATTTAAATGGCATGTCTGACATCTTGTCAGCCACTCAAAATATATTCAGGTTAAAAAAATTGAGCACTGTTTCTAATTATATGATCTCATTATTTAATAAGTATAGCAATCCTGCCAGGTAAATATTCATACTTCAATTTTATATTTAAGGAAACAGACTGATTGGTATTTTTCATTAATGGAATCAGAGAGATCAAGAAATATACTTGCTCATGGGCTCACAAACTAGAAGGGAAAAAAGCTAGAATTTAAACTTAGAGCTGTTGGACCCTCAACAGATGTTCCTCTATATTTTGCCTATGATTGAGTCAATATTTTTTTTCCTAAGTTTCAAGTGGTTTAGGAAAGTTTTACATTTTTCAGGATTTTATTTTACATAGTTGCCTTAAAGGAAAGGTGTAGGAATAAATGATTGCTTAAAGTTTCTTTTTTTCCACACCAATATTATGACATTTAGTTGAGATTAGAATTACATACCATAAAATTTTGGCGTTGGTAGAGGCCTTAGTATATTTGCCTATTCATTTTACAGATAAGACAACTGAAGTACAATGGGGTTAAATAATTTACTCAAAGTTACCCAGCTAGTTTGTAAAGAAGTGGGACAAGGATCTCTGCTTACTCTATTGCTAGTTCTACTCATCTATCTTACATTCTGGCTATCTATTAAAAAGAACTATTAAGTGCTCATTTAAATTATAATTAAATATTTGCTTTGGTATTTTATTGTTTCATTACTTTTATACAATTCAGGTCCAAAGCTTAATAATACAAGTATATCATTTATGTACTGATAATTAGATGTGAAATACCAGAAGCAGGCTGATATCTATATGTAAAATACAATGTCCTCAGTTCTCTAATTCATCAGTGACACAAAATGCATGATAATTATTCAGAAGGACAATTCAGGATTTTTAAATGATTTTTTTCCCTATCCTCACTCATTTTTATTTCAACCTGGTATCACAGGAATGGAGAGTGCAAAACTCCAAATGAAGGAGATTTTTTCCCCTGCTGTGATTAATTAATGGCAACAAACTATTTTTAAAAAGACATAAAATGTAGACTACTAGAGCCTAACTGAAGAACTCCCACCACTGATATAGTTATAATTTTGTTCTGAGGAAAGCTCACACACACAAAAAATCAATGGTTAATCTACAAACAATAAATGCTGGAGAGGGTGTGGAGAAAAGGGAACCCTCTTGAGCACTGTTGATGGGAATGTAAATTGATACAGCCACTATGGAGAACAGTATGGAGGTTCCTTAAAAAACTAAAAATAGAACAATAGAGCAATCCCACTCCTGGGCATATACCCTGAGAAAACCATAATTCAAAAAGAGTCATGTACCACAATGTTCATTGTAAATATTGCTATTTACAATAGCCAGGACATGGAAGCAACCTAAGTGTCCATCGACAGATGAATGGATAAAGAAGATGTGGCACATATACACAATGGAATATTACTCAGCCATAAAAAGGAACGAAATTGAGTTATTTGTAGTGAGGTGGATGGACCTAGAGTCTGTCATACAGAGTGAAGTAAGTCAGAAAGAGAAAAACATACACCATATGCTAACACATATATATGGAATCTAAAAAAAAAAAAAAGATTCTGAAGAACCTAGGGGCAGGACAGGAATAAAGACACAGACGTAGAGAATGGACTTGAGGACATGGGGAGGGGGAAGGGTAAGCTGGGACGAAGTGAGAGAGTGGCATGGACATATATACACTACCAAACGTAAAATAGAGAGCTAGTGAGAAGCAGCCACATAGCACAGGGAGATCAGCTCGGTGCTTTGTGACCACCTAGAGGGGTAGGATAGGGAGAGTGGGAGGGAAACGCAAGAGGGAGGGGATATGGGGATATATGTATACGTATAGCTGATTCACTTTGTTATACAGCAGCAACTAACACAACAAAGTAAAGCAATTATACTCCAATAAAGATGTAAAAAAACAAAAACAAACAAACAAAATCAATGGTTATTATAATAAAGGTGATTATGTGGTGGTTTCACAAATCAAACTTAAAATTACCATTGTTTTGCTCTTCTATTTATTTAAAAATTAGAAAAGCAAAAATACTCATCATTCTCAGTAGTTATTATTTCTGGTCTATAAAAAAAAACATAGTTGACTCCATAACTCAGCAATGAGATTAACTGATCTTGTCTTCCCACTAATAGACCTTAGAAACTTTAGATTTCTTTGTAACATTCCACATTACTGAAGTGTCTGTGCCACAGCATTCTAGTCTTTGACCACACCTCCATTTATATCAGATCTTGATAAAAAGTGATGTGAAATCCAAGTTGTATCAACAAAACAGCTCAAGCACTAAAAAAAAAAAAAAACTATACCAAATACTAATTTTCAGTATTGTCAATACCAAGAGGGCAATTCAAACTTTTCAAATTTCAAGATGCCAATAAAAATACTCAAAATAGTCCCTTTAGACTGAAGAATGCTATTGTTTGGCAACAGGCAATAATTCTTACAACATATTTCATCCACTGATTAAATAAACATTTACTGAGTACCTACACCATGTCTTAGGTGTTAAGAGTTAAAAAATAAGTGAAAGACTGACCCTGGTTTTAAAGAGCTCATAGTCCAATAATGGTTCTCAACTTTGGTTATACACTGGAATTATCTGTGGAGCTTGTAAAAATACTGATGCTTGGGTCTCATTTCTGGGGTACAGCTTGGAAACTGGGATTCTAAAAAGATTCCCAGGTAATTTTAAAATGCTGCCAACCAATTGAGAACTACCAGCTTAAAGAGACAATAAGTTCAGTTATCTTAAGGTGAACTTCACAGCTAACCCAACTGGGTGGGCCCACAAAGATGTCATAGCTTAAGATTAGTTGCACCACAGGAATATTACTTAAGTTTTTCTATTCCCAGGATGGATAAGTGATAACACATACTATATAGATTTTCTTTCATTTAAATAAAATTTGATATCTTGAGCTCAGTGAAGGATATGTTGAAGTATCTGAAAAGTAATATTCTGTTGCCCAAAGTAGCTGTGTGATGTACAACAGTTTTTCAACTGAGCAAAAATCTTAGTTAGGATTTTGGACTTTTAAGAGAAAATAGCAATCTTATCATTCACTCAGCTGGTCTCCAAAACATAAGGATTCTTTCTCAACCGTTAATATAAAATACGAGTATTCCAGACACCTAGTGGTCATATATTTATTTAACACATCAATTCGTTTATTTAACAAGAAAGTGCCTTTTATTCAGGCACTTCATTAGATAACAGGGATCCAAAGACAAATAAGGCCCTGGCCTCAAGGATTTAGTCAAGTATAGGTGCTGTGAGTCTAGTCAAGAACTTGCTACTAGGGCTTCCCTGGTGGCGCAGTGGTTGAGAATCTGCCTGCCAATGCAGGGGACACGGGTTCCAGCCCTGGTCTGGGAAGATCCCACATGCCACGAAGCAACTGGGCCCATGAGCCACACCTACTGAGCCTGCGCGTCTGGAGCCCGTGCTCCGCAACAAGAGAGGCCGCGACAGTTGAGAGGCCCGTGCACCGCGATGAAGAGTGGCCCCCGCTCGCCGCAACTAGAGAAAGCCCTCGCACAGAAACTTAGACCCAACACAGCCAAAAATAAATTAATTAATTAATTTAAAAAAAAATCAATTGCATTTGTATATACCAACAGTGCACAATTGGAAATTAAAATATTTCTTCTAAATAAAAAAAACAAAAAACTTGCTACTAAAAGTATGATCTGAAGACCAGCAACATTTGTTTTACCAGGGAGCTTGTTAGAAATATAGAATCTCAGGTCCCATCCAAGACTTACTGATTCAGGATCTGCATTTTTAGAAAGACTCCTCAAGGTGCTATATATGCACATTAAACTGGACTAAGCCATGCTTTCTAACCATGTACCACTCAGGATATTGTGAGTCTTACTTTTCTATCACGTTAGATCACCTGAAAGCAATTTATCTCATCATATATGTTTCTGCACCTATAAGATACCTTTCATTTTGAGATATACCTTAATATTTGGCTGCTACCAGGTATTGTTGAGGATTTCTACATGAACCATCATTACGAAAAGTTCCTCTGCATGTGTTGCAAAACTGAGGCTGAAGGCATTGTCTATTTTAATGGTTATTTTCCCTTACATAAAAGGTATTTCTTTTTTTTTATTTTTATTTTTTATAGCTACTTTATTTATTTATTTCTTTATTTTTGGCTGTGCTGGGTCTTTGGTTCGTGCGAGGGCTTTCTCTGGTTACGGCAAGTGGGGGCCACTCTTCATCGCGGTGCAGGGACCGCTCTTCATCGCGGTGCGCGGGCCTCTCACTATCGCGGCCCCTCCCGTTGCGGGGCACAGGCTCCAGACGCGCAGGCTCAGTAGTTGTGGCTCACGGGCCCAGCTGCTCCGTGGCATGTGGGATCTTCCCAGACCAGGGCTCGAACCCGTGTCCCCTGCATTAGCAGGCAGATTCTCAACCACTGCACCACCAGGGAAGCCCCAAAGGTATTTCTTTAAAAATTTACTGCCTTGAGCTTACAGGTTAGCACAGTATAATCAAGTTGTATCAAAGAATTTCTGCCTCTCCATATCTAACAGAAATGAACAACAAAAAAGAGTAAAAACTAGAGGAAAAAACTTCCACCATTAATGATCAAATGGGAAAAAATATACAGCTGTATGTCATAAATCTCAAAAGTTGGGTGGTCAATGACAGAAATACATGGTCTTTGAGAAGCATACTGCAGCAGGGTTGAGGCTCATAATGCTGCTCTGGCTCCCAAAGAAGTCATAATGGTGAATTATCAGAATCATAAAAATTCTCACTAATACCTTCAAATCTAGAGAGATGTAAACTGAAAGAAACTATCTTTTCATCTTGAAAGCAGCTGCTATGAGAAACAAATGAAACAAGGGGTTGAATCTCTGTGATCAAGTTCTTCAACTTTGTTGAAGGAACAAATTTGTTCCAGGAACAAATGCACACTGAATTGGGGAACTAATCTGAAACCTAATGATATCCCCACATAAACAGTGAGTTAAACCTTTATCTAGGTAGAAAAAGTCTAGTACTGGACATTTAATAAAATCTCACAGAGAAAAACAGAGCATTCCAAAAAAGACGACATGTTGTCTCTGTTCCCTCGCTTCCTCTATTTTCCTTTGTGCAAGTCTGTCAAGATCTGATATACTCTGGGCTGACTTCATCTTTCTTCCTACATCTCTGCAATGGTTTATGAAATAAGCTCAGATTGAAGACTGGATATTGTTCAAGCAGGTTTTCTTTTTTTTTTTGATAACCATACAATAAACAGAAATTTGAAGGCAAGGAAAGGGTAGTTAGAAGGAAATGTAACAATGCTAGCTTCCTTATCTTTCAACCAACCCTAAGGTTTAAAAAGTTAAAACTATGACTGTAACCTATTAATGATGTTCCTCATTTTAACTTTAGAGAGATCTCTGTTTAGCAAATAATATCTCTTGTAATATGCTCTTTTCATTCCTTTTCTTTTTCCTCTGTTTAAATGAAATAAAATGCTATTCTGTATTAACTTTAGAGAATTATCCTAATTTCATATAGCTACATCTTTTACTCAAACATTCATTCATCCATTCTTCTACCTGTAATATAGACATAGAAAGATGTTAGAATGTTTTACAATTAATCTTAATAATAATTATTTCTGGGTCATTAGATTTGAAGTGTATTTTATTTTTTACTCCCTTTTTAATTTTTTTGTATTTTTGGAATTCTTTATAATTCCCATGTATTATTATTTTTTAAAAATTTTATTTATTTATTTATTTATTTTTGGCTGTGTTGGGTCTTCGTTTCTGTGCGAGGGCTTTCTCTAGTTGTGGCAAGCGGGGGTCACTCTTCATCGTGGTGCGCGGGCCTCTCACTATCACGGCCTCTCCCGTTGCGGAGCACAGCCTCCAGACGCGCAGGCTCAGTAATTGTGGCTCACGGGCCCAGTTGCTCCGCGCCATGTGGGATCTTCCCAGACCAGGGCTCGAACCCGTGTCCCCTGCATTAGCAGGCAGATTCTCAACCACTGCGCCACCAGGGAAGCCCTCCCATGTATTATTAAAAACTAAAGGGATTTTAAAATTTTAATTTTCTGTTCCGTATCAGGAACTAACATAGTGTTGTAAGTCAATTATACTTCAAAAATAAACAAACAAACTTAAAGAAAGGGAGATCAGATTTGTGGTTATCAGAGGCAGGGGATGGTGGGAGGGGGAACTGGATAAAGGTGGTCAAAAGGTACGAACTTCTAGTCATAAGATAAATAAGTACTAGGGATATAATGTACAACGTGATAACTATAACTAACATTGCCATACATTATATATGAAAGCTGTTAAGAGAGTAGGTCATAACAGTTTTTATCACAAGGAAACAAATTTGTTTCTATTTCTTTCTATTCACTAAACTTATTGTGGTAATCATTTCATGATATATGTAAGTCAAGTCATTATGCTGTACACCTTAAACTTATATAGTGCTGCATGTCAATTGTATCTCAATAAAACTGGAAGAAAAAAATGGATTCTTCTGGTATTAGTTCTTCATTCTGGTAGCTAGTACTTTAATGTCTCATTTTCCCCTCATTATAAGCCAGGTGAGAAACAAATTTTATACTTAACAACAATTCATATATTATTGTGGAAGATTAAATATGGCCACATATTCTTTATAAGTCCTCCTATCAAGAGGTGGAATTTCTACAACCTTTGCATCTGGACTGGACTTATGACTTTGGCCAACAGAATGGGGCAGAAGTCATGGTGTGTGAGTTCTGAAGCCTATGTCTCAAAAGGCCTCACAGTTTCTGCCTTCACTCTTTTGGTATACTTCTATTACCATGATAGGAAGCCCAGGCTAAATCATGGAATGGTGAGAGATGATGTGGAGAGAAAGGCCTAGCAAAACAGATAGCAGCAAGGCCCTAGACATCTGACTGAGGCCATGTTAGATTCTCTAGCCATAGCTGAGCTAACGAATTATTTCAGCCACATGAGTGATTCCAGGTAAGACCAGATGATACACCTACCTGAGCCGAGCAAATCTACAGATCTGTGAGAAATACTAAGTCATTGTTGTTTTAAGTCACTAAGTTTTGTGGTGGTTTTTAATGCAACAAATACAGTACAGATAACTACTTTCATAATTAGCATTTTTGCATCCTTCTCTTTCTCTGGCTATTTCCAATTTATATCTTATTCGTCATAAGTTTATACAACCTTTATAATAAATTTCCAAATAGCTTTGAAAGTGAACTTGATGTGAGTTACATTTAAATAAACTGGCATAAAGTCTCATGAAAGTGATTGTATCATTTAATCATTCAGTTTAAGAAACATACCAATGCCTAGTATGTGCAGGAAAATGTAGGAATGGGGGAAAAAAAAAAAACCATGACAAATGTCCTTGATATCAAAGAGCTCAGAGGTATGAACAAATTAATACAGTATGGTACTTCAATATATCATGGTTAGTGCTATGAAAGAAGGATGCCCATGTTAAATTTTTTACAGATATTACATATTTATGAATATATAGCATTTTCTTTATCATAACTAGGATGAAAACTATCACTACAAAGGTTTTTAGTAATATTTTTCTCTTGCCCAAGAGTAAAAAACCCAATAAAGAGGAAAATGGGACAGTAAGAGATATGAGGAAGTAAGGTTAGACAAGCCATCTTTCTCTACGTCCGACCGAAGTCGCATACTCATCTAGATCTCAATCTAAAATAATACATTTTCTTCTTTTCTCTACATTTATTGACAGAAACATGAATCACTGAATTAAGCAGACCTCACCAAAATAAAATCATTTGAGAAATGTTACATTTTTCTTTGGTCTACTAAAGAGTTGTGAAATAACCACCAAAAAAATTCCTATCTGTACATAATGAGACACGGTTTTAGGGTCATTTCAGTAAAGTCTCCTCTAACTCCTCCAGGCAATTTGTTCCCGGTGTGTGTTCCTCTGGAAAGCACTTTTCACAGTTTAAAGAAATTTACATGTTTACTTGTCTCATCTCTGAGAGTGATCTCCAAAAGGTTGATCATGACTCTCTATCAGTAAACAATTTCTGAATGTTATTTTCATAAACCATTGGAAAAGCATGTAGTATATCACACTTAAATAGAAATTTTAAAAAGATGAGATAAAGATGACATAATATTTTAAATAGTTTTTCATTTTATTTTACTAATTAAATGCACAAAAAGTTCTCAACAATGTTTTTGTGAGAGCAATGTGACTAATACGCATTATTTTAGAAAATCTTGGTTTGATATTTTGTGATAAGGTAATTAAAAAGTAAAAAAGTTTTAAAAGATAAGTAGACTGAAATGGAAGAAGTACTTGACCTATATTTACTAAATCATTACACAACATTTATTTTTCAATCTCATCCACCAAACATGCAAGTGCCTTTTTGAAATGGGGTTAATAAATTTCCATCATTTATACTATTAATTAGTTGTTTCTACAAAATAATTGGAAGATGTTACTTTGAAAATATTAACAAATAGGTTCGAAATCCATTAAAATTCTCCAAATGGAAAATTTTTAAATCAAAATTTTGTTTCCTAGATTTTTTTACTCTGCAGTTACTAGTTTTTATAAATAACACAGTATCATTTCCACTAACAAAATAACTTAATGTGAACAATTTTAAATATCCAAGTATCTTAAGCATGTTTTAATATTTTAGGAAAATTTTCTTAAGATCTTCTTTCATGTCATTTTTTCCAAGTTGTCTCCTGAATTATTTTAACTTCTCATTTATTAAGCAGATCCTCCCATTCCTTGTCCATTAGTATCAACTTATCTGTATTCATGTATTATCTGGGCTTAAAATCTCCTTCTCTGGTCCTTTTTGGCTTTGTCAATCTACTCCAAGCCACTTTAAAATTAATATTCTAAAATATATTTCCTTAAAACTTTTTAAAAAAACATTTCTTCATTGGAAAAAACAGCAACACATTTTCTAAATATTTGTTAACATAGTTGAAGCTTTCACTAAGCTCTTAAAAAAGTAAATGCAAACAATAGGTATCATCTATTAGACTAAAGAGCATAGCAGGGCTTCCCTGGTGGCGCAGTGGTTGAGAATCCGCCTGCCAATGCGGGGGACGTGGGTTCAAGCCCTGGTCTGGGAAGATCCCACATGCCGCGGAGCAACTGGGCCTGTGTGCCACAACTGCTGAGCCTGCGCGTCTGGAGGCTGTGCTCCGCAGCAAGAGAGGCCACGATAGTGAGAGGCCCGTGCACCGCGATGAAGAGTGGCCCCCGCTCGCTGCAACTAGAGAAAGCCCTCTCACAGAAACGAAGACCAAACACAGCCAAAAATAAATAAATAAATAAATAAATTTATTAAAAAAAAAAAAAGAGCATAGCAAGTGATTAAAATGAGAAGTATAAGTGTTCCTGAGATATTTGGGGGGTTGTAGAGATAAAAAGGAAGCAGGTAGCTTTATCCAAGGAGTATTCATCCATAATTTTTCATACATTCATATTTTCCATTTGCATGTATATGAACATTATATGCATTCAAAACATTTTAAAATCTATTTATATCTATTTAAAATCTATCTATTTTTAAAAATATATATATGTGTTGGACTTCCCTGGTGGCACAGTGGTTAAGAATCAGCCTGCCAATGCAGGCATGGGACATGGGTTCGAGACCTGGTCCAGGAGGATCCCACATGCCACGGAGCAACTAAGCCCGTGCACCACAACTACTGAGCCCGCGTGCCACAACTACTGAAGCCTGCATGCCTAGCACCTAGAGCACATACTCAGCAACAAAGAGTAGCCACGGCAATGAGAAGCCCGCACGCTGCGTTGAAGAGTAGCCCCCGCTCGCCGCAACTAGAGAAAGCCTGCATGCAGCAACAAAGACCCAACGCAGCCAAAAGTAAATAAATAAATAAATTTAAAATATATATATATATATGTATGTGTGTTTACATAATCCTTAGGACATCTCTTATGTAGAGAATATCCCAAAACTAAGATTTTGTTGCATTTCAAATTATCATTCGTTATTCTCTTACACCCACAAAAAATGTCAACCCAGGTGCTCTTTCAGGCTAATTGTACCTTCTCCCTTACAAGAAAGTGAGGGCTGTTCTTTTATTCAAGTTGTCTGATTCTTAACCCCTGGACCAATTTCAGTTTACTTCTATACATTTAGACACCAAACACTATAGTTTTCCAATACTGTATGTACTACTTATATCTTTATTTTAAAGAATGTGAATGATTAGAGTTCTAACCATTGTTGATCTTAATTAACATAATGTAAGACCTTGCACTGATTGTGTCAAATGGTTGTGGACAGCAGATTAATATTACTTATGATAATCCTTTTCTTGTGCTACTAAATGTCTTTTACCAATATGATTTTTGCAACCTTAACTAGATAACAGTATATTAATCCTCTCACTGCTGAAAGAAATAGAAATGAGTAGATACAACTATATCACATGCCTAATTATTCAAGTATAATTAATTTGTGCTTGGGCATCTCCAGTGTATTGTTCTGAATGAAGGTAACCTGGGTCCACATTCCTCAATTACCACAATAGTGTGGGAACACTGTTACGATGAGGAATTAGTAACTTGAATTGTTTCACAGAATACCAAGGACTTGCTCCTAAAGATGGAATATCACAGATGGAAGTTAAGCACTTGGCAGAATACTTCAGACATAGCAAGGGCTGAATAAATGATTACTTCTGTTATTTTTCAACATTATTTCTGTCAGAGTTACATTGTCTAAGTATGGAATTTCTCCACAAGTTAATTACCTTAGAAGATATCAGTAGAGTTCAGGGTTCATGGTAATCTTCTTAGCATGAATTATGATAGGTCAAAAATCAAAATGACATTTTTTAAAAGGAAGATAAACTGCAAAAGAGAATAATCAAATGATTTATAGACCTAAATGGATTTAAGAGATATGTCTTTTGACCTTTTTATCCTATTTTCCCTAAGGCCTTCACTAAGCTTAACAGCCGTATCTTATGCATATCTGTACTCTTCAGTGATCTTATATAATAGGTTACGTGAATAAATTGTGATGATGCTACTGACATAAAGCTTTCCCTAAGATTGACTGGAACTCTGAAAGGACACTGAAATAAATAATAGGAAATCAAACATATTATTTCAAGATGACTCCAATAGGAAACCTTAGGAATCTACCTAATATGAGAAATGCAATTTCAGGCTTTCTCCAATCAGTCAAGTATTTGCTACCTAGGAAAAAGAGAATGGTTGAAATATGGGAAAAAAAACTAATAAAAATGCCTCCCTCCAAAATTTCCCTTAGGATTCTAAGATTAGTTTGCTTTCCCTAACACCATAAACAAAAATAAACTCAAAATGGACTAAAGACCTAGATGTAAGACTGGACACTATAAAACTCTTGGAGGAAAAGATAGGAAAGAACACTCTTTGACATAAATCACAGCAAGATTTTTTGACCCACCTCCTAGAGTACTGAAAATAAAAACAAAAATAAACAAATGACACCTAATGAAACTTAAAAGCTTTTTTTTAAAAACATCTTTATTGGAGCATAATTGCTTTACAATGGTGTGTAAGTTTCTGCTTTATAACAAAGTGAGTCAACTATACACATACAGATATCCCCATATCTCCTCCCTCTTGCATCTCCCTTCCATCCTCCCTATCCCACCCCTCTAGGTGGTCAAAAAGCACTGAGCTGATCTCCCTGTGCTATGCGGCTGCTTCCCAACAGTTATCTGTTTTATATTTGGTAGTGTATATATGTCCATGCCACCCTCTCACTTCGTCCCAACTTACCCTTCCCCATCCCCGTGTCCGCAAGTCCATTCTCTACGTCTGCATCTTTATTCCTGTCCTACCCCAGGTTCTTCAGAACCAGATATATATATATATACTTTTTTTTAAAGATTACATATATATCTGTTAGCATACAGTATATGTTTTTCTCTTTCTGACTGACTTCACTCTGTATAACATACTCTAAGTCCATCCACCTCACTACAAATAACTCAATTTCGTTTCTTTTTATGGCTGAGTAATATTCCATTGCATATATGTGCCACATCTTTATCCATTCATCTGTTCATGGACACTTAGGTTGCTTCCGTGTCCTGGCTATTGTAAATAGAGCTGCAATGAACATTGTGGTACATGACTCTTTTTGATTTATGGTTTTCTCAGGGTATATGCCCAGTAGTGGGATTGCTGGGTCATACGGTACTTCTACTTTTAGTTTTTTAAGGAACCTCCATAATGTTCTCCACAGTGGCTGTATCAATTTACATTCCCACCAACAGTGCAAGAGGGTTCCTTTTTCTCCACATCCTCTCCAGAATTTACTGATTGTAGATTTTTTGATAATGGACATTCTGACCGGTATGAGGTGATACCTCATTGTAGTTTTGATTTGCATTTCTCTAATGATTAGAGATGTTGAGCATCCTTTCAATGTTTGTTGGCAATCTGTATAACTTCTGTGGAGAAATGTCTATTTAGCCTTCTGCCCATTTTTGGATTGGGTTTTTTGTTTTGTTGATATTGTGCTGCATGAGCTGCTTGCAAACCTTGGAGATTACTGCTTTGTCAGTTGCTTCATTTGCAAATATTTGCTCCCATTCTGAGGGTTGTCTTTTCGTCTTGTTTATGGTTTCCTTTGCTGTGCAAAAGCTTTGAAGTTTCATTAGGCCCCATTTGTTTATTTTTGTTTTTATTTCCATTTCTCTAGAAGGTGGGTCAAAAAGGATCTTGCTGTGATTTATGCCATAGAGTGTTCTGCCTATGTTTTCCTCTAAGCGTTTGATAGTGTCTGGCCTTACATTTAGGTCTTTAATCCATTTTCAGTTTATTTTTGTGTAAGGTGTTAGGGAGTGTTCTAATTTCATTCTTTTACATGTAGCTGTCCAGTTTTCCCAGCACCACTTACTGAAGAGGCTGTCTTTTCTTCCCTTTATATTCTTGCCTCCTTTATCAAAAAGAAAGTGACCATATGTGCATGCGTTTATCTCTGGTCTTTCTATCCTGATCCGTTGACCTATATTTCTGTTTTTGTGACAGTACAATACTGTCTTGATTACTGTAGCTTTGTAGTATAGTCTGAAGTCAGGGAGCCTGATTCTTCTAGCTCCGTTTTTCTTTCTCAAGATTGCTTTGGCTATTTGCAGTCTTTTGTGTTTCCATAAAAATTGTGAAATTTTTTGTTCTAGTCTGTGAAAAATGCCAGTGGTAGATTGATAGGGATTGCATTGAATCTGTAGATTGCTTTGGGTAGTAGAGTCATTTTCACAGTGTTGATTCTTCCAATCAAAGAACATGGTATATCTCTCCATCTGTTGGTATCATCTTTAATTTCTTTCATCAGTGTCTTATAGTTTTCTGCATACAGGTCTTTTATCTCCTTAGGTAGGTTTATTCCTCGGTATTTTATTCTTTTTGTTACAATGATAAATGGGAGTGTTTCCTTAAATTCTCTTTCAGATTTTTCATCATTAGTGTACAGGAATGCAAGAGATTTCTGTGCATTAATTTTGTATTCTGCTACTTTACCAAATTCAATGATTAGCTCTAGCAGTTTTCTGGTAGCATCTTTAGGATGCTCTATGCATAGTATCATGTAATCTGCAAACAGTGACAGCTTTACTTCTACTTTTCCAATTTAGATTCCTTTTATTTCTTTTTCTTCTCTGATTGCTGAGGCTAAAACTTTCAAAACTATGTTGAATAATAGTGGTGAGAGTGGACAACCTTGTCTTGTTTCTGATCTTAGAGGAAATGGTTTCAGTTTTTCACCACTGAGAACGATGTTGGCTGTGGGTTTGCCTCATATGGCCTTTATTATGTTGAGGTAAGTTCCCTCTATGCCTACTTTCTAGAGGGTTTCTATCATAAAACAGTGTTGAATTTTGTCGAAAGCTTTTTCTGCATCTATTGAGATGATCATATGGTTTTTCTCCTTCAATTTGTTAATATAGTGTATCACATTGATTGATTTGCGTATATTGAAGAATCCTTGCATTCCTGGGATAAACCCCACTTGATCATAGTGTATGATCCTTTTAATGTGCTGTTGGATTGTTTGTTAGTATTTTGTTGAGGATTTTTGCATCTGTGTTCATCAGTGATATTGGCCTGTAGTTTTCTTTTGTTGCGGCATCTTTGCCTGGTTTTGGTATTAGGATGATGTGGCCTCGTAGAATGAGTTTGGGACTGTTCCTTCCTCTGTTATATTTTGGAAGAGCTTGAGAAGGATAGGACTTAGCTCTTCTCTAAATGTTTGATAGAATTCGCCCGTGAAGACATTTGGTCCTGCGTTTCTGTTTGTTGAAAGATTTTTAATCACAGTTTCAATTTCAGTGCTTGTGATTGGTCTATTTATATTTTCTATTTCTTCCTGGTTCAGTCTCGGAAGGTTGTGCTTTTCTAAGAATTTGTCCATTTCTTCCAGGTTGTCCATTTTATTGGCATATAGTTGCTTGTAGTAATCTCTCATAATCCTTTGTATTTCTGCAGTGTCAGTTGTTACTTCTCCTTTTTCATTTCTAATTGTTGATTTGAGTCTTCTCTCTTTTTTTCTTGATGAGTCTGGCTAATGGTTTATCATTTTGTTTATCTTCTCAAAGAACTAGCTTTTACTTTTATTGATCTTTGCTATCATTTCCTTCATTTTCTTTTCATTTATTTCTGATCTGATCTTTATGATCTCTTTCCTTCTGCTAACTTTGGGGTTTTTTGGTTCTTCTTTCTCTAATTGCTTTATGTGTAAGGTTAGATGGTTTACTTAAGATGTTTCTTGTTTCCTGAGGTAGGACTGTATTGCTACAAACTTCCCTCTTAGAATTGCTTTTGCTGCATCCCATAGGTTTTGGGTTGTGGTGTTTTCATTGTCATTTGTTTCTAGGTATTTTTTTTTAATTAATTAATTTATTTTTGCTGTGTTGGGTCTTAGTTTCTGTGCGAGGGCTTTCTCTAGTTGTGGCAAGCGGGGGCCACTCTTCATCGCGGTGCGCAGGCCTCTCACTGTCGTGGCCTCTCTTGCTGCGGAGCACAGGCTCCAGACGCGCAGGCTCAGTAGTTGTGGCTCACGGGCCCAGCTGCTCCGTGGCATGTGGGATCTTCCCAAACCAGGGCTCAAACCCGTGTCCCCTGCATTGGCAGGCGGACTCTCAACCACTGCGCCACTAGGGAAGCCCTCTAGGTATTTTTTGATTTTCTCTTTGATTTCTTCAGTGACCTCTTGGTTATTTAGGAGTGCATTGTTTAGCCTCCATGGTTTGTATTTTTTACAGATTTTTTCCTGTAATTGATATCTAGTCTCATAGCGTTGTGGTCAGAAAAGACACTTGATACAATTTCAATTTTCTTAAATTTACCTAGGCTTGATTTGTGTCCCAAGATATGATTTATCCTGGAGAATGTTCCATGAGCACTTGAGAAGTGTATTCTGTTGTTTTTGAATGCAGTGTCCTATAAATATCAATTAAGTCCATCTTGTTTAATGTATCATTTAATGCTTGGGTTTCCTTATTTATTTTCATTTTGGATGACATGTCCATTGGTGAAAGTGGGGTGTTAAAGTCCCCTACTATGATTGTGTCACTGTCAATTTCCCTTTTTATGGCTGTTAACATTTGCCTTATGTATTGAGATGCTCCTATGTTGGGTGCATAAATATTTACAATTGTTATATCTTCTTGGATTGATTCCTTGATCATTATGTAGTGTCCTTCTTTGTCTCTTGTAATTGTCTTTATTTTAAAGTCTATTTTGTCTGATATGAGAATTGCTACTCCAGCTTTCTTTTGATTTCCATTTTCATGGAATATCTTTTTCCATCCCCTCACTTTCAGTCTGTATATGTCCCTCGGTCTGAAGTGGGTCTCTTGTAGACAGCATATATATGGCTCTTGTTTTTGTATCCATTCAGCCAGCCTATGTCTTTTGGTTGGAGCATTTAATCCGTTTACATTTAAGGTAGTTATCGATATGTATGTTCCTATTACCATTTTCTTAATTGTTTTGGGTTTGTTACTGTAGGTCTTTTCCTTCTCTTGTGTTTCCTGCCTAGAGAAGTTCCTTTAGCATTTGTTGTAAAGCTGGTTTGGTGGTGCTGAATTGTCTTAGCTTTTCCTTGTCTGTAAAGGTTTTAATTTCTCCGTCGAATGTGAATGAGATCCTTGCTGCGTAGAGTAATCTTGGTTGTAGGTTGTTCCCTTTCATCACTTTAAATATGTCCTGCCACTCCCTTCTGGCTTGCAGAGTTTCTGCTGAAAGATCAGCTGTTAACCTTATGGGGATTCCCTTGTATGTTATTTGTTGTTTTTCCCTTGCTGCTTTTAATATTTTTTCTTTGTATTTAATTTTTGATAGTTTGATTAATATGTGTCTTGGCGTGTTTCTCCTTGGATTTATCCTGTATGGGACTCTCTATGCTTCCTGGACTTGATTATTTCCTTTCCCATATTAGGGAAGTTTTCAACTATAATCTCTTCAAATATTTTCTCAGACCCTTTCTTTTTCTCTTCTTCTGGGACCCCTATAATTCGAATGTTGGTACATTTAGTGTTGTGTCAGAGGTCTCTGAGACTATCCTCACTTCTTTTCATTCTTTTTTCTTTATTCTGCTGTGCAGTAGTTATTTCCATTATTTTATCTTCCAGGTCACTTATCTGTTCTTCTGCCTCAGTTATTCTGCTACTGATTCCTTCTAGAGAATTTTTAATTTCATTTATTGTGTTGGTCATCATGGTTTGTTTGCTCTTTAGTTCTTCTAGGTCCTTGTTAAATGTTTCTTGTATTTTCTCCATTCTATTTCCAAGAGTTTGGATCATCTTTTCTCTTATAACTCTGAATTCTATTTCAGGTAGACTGCCTATTTCCTCTTCATTTGTTTGGTCTGGTGGTTTTTACCTTGCTCCTTCATCTGTTGTGTGTTTCTTTGTCTTCTCATTTTGCTTAACTTACTGTGTTTGGCGTCTCCTTTTCTCAGGCTGCCGGTTTGTAGTTCCTGTTGTTTTTGGTGTCTGCCCCCAGTAGCGAAGGTTGGTTCAGTGTGTTGTGGAGATCTCCTGGTGGAGGGGACTGGTGCCTGTGTTCTGGTGGATGAGGCTGGATCTTGTCTTTCTTGTGGGTAGGGCCGCATCCAGTGATGTGTTTTGGGGTGTCTGTGACCTTAATATGAGTTTAGGCAGCCTCTCTGCTAATGGGTGGGGTTGTGTTCCTGTCTTGCTAGTTGTTTGGCAGAGGGTGTCCAGCACTGTAGGTTGCTGGTCATTAAGTGGAGCTGGGTCTTAGCGTTGAGATGGAGATCTCTGGGAGAACTTTCTCCGTTTGATATTATGTGAAGCCAGGAGGTCTCTGGTGGAACAATGTCCTGAACTCGGATCTCCTACCTCAGAGGCACAGGCCTGACACCCGGCCAGAGTGCCAAGACCCTGTCAGCCACACGGCTCTGAAGAAAAGGGAGAAAAAAGGAAAGAAAAAAGAAAAAATAAAGGAAAATAAAATAAAGTTATTAAAATTAAAAAAATTTATTAAAAGAAAAAAATTTTTTAAGTTATAAAAAACTGAAAAAAAAAGAATGAAAGAAACGAGAGGAACCAAACCAAAAAACAAATCCACCAATGATAACAAGCACTGAAAACTACAGTAAAAAAACAAACGAAAAAAAATGGACAGACAGACCGTAGGACAAATGGTAAAAGCAAAGCTGTACAGACAAAATCACACAAAGAAGCATACATATACACACTCCAAAAAGAGAATAAGGAAAAACACATATATATATCTATATATTAAAAAAAAAAGGAAGAGAGCAACCAAAGCAATAAACAAATCTACCAATGATAAGAAACTCTAAATACTAAACTAAGATAAACATAAAACCAGAAACATATTAGATGCAAAAAGCAAACCCCAAGTCTACAGTTGCTCCCTAAGTCCACCGCGTCAATTTTGGGATGATTCCTCGTCTACTCAGGTATTCCAGAGATGCAGGGTACATCAATTTGATTGTGGAGATTTAATCCGCTGCTCCTGAGGCTGCTGAGAGAAATTTCCCTTTCTCTTATTTGTTCGCACAGGCCCTGGGGTTCAGTTTTGGATTTAGCCCCACCTCTGCATGTAGGTCGCCTGAGGGCGTTTGTTCTTCGCTCAGACAGGATGGGGTTAAAGTAGCAGCTGATTAGGGGGCTCTGGCTCACTAAGGTCGTGGGGATGGAGGGGTACGGAATGCAGGATGAGCCTGTGGCAGCAGAGGCTGGCGTGACATTGCAACAACCTGAGGCGTGCCGTGTGTTCTCCCGGGGAAGTTGTCCCTGCATCACAGGACCCTGGCAGTGGTGGGCTGCACAGGCTCCCAGGAAGGGAGGTGTGGATAGTGACCTGTGCTTGCACACAGGCTTCTTGGTGGCGGCAGAAGCAGCATTAGTGTTTCATGCCCGTCTCTGGTGTCCGAGCTGATAGCTGTGGCTCGCGCCTGTCACTGGAGCTCATTTAGCCGGTGCTCTGAATCCCCTCTCCTTGCGCACCCCGAAACAATGGTCTCTTGCCTCTTAGGCAGTTCCAGACTTTTTCCCGGACTCCCTCCCATCTAGCTGTGGTGAACTAGCCCCATTAAGGCTGTGTTCTTGCAGCCAACCCGAGTCCTCTCCCTGGAAGCTAACCTCCGAAGCCTGAGCCTCAGCTCCCAGCCGCCACCCGCACCAGTGGGTGAGCAGACAAGCCTCTCAGGCTGGTGAGTGCTGGTCGGCACTGATCCTCTGTGCAGGAATCTCTCTGCTTTCCCCTCTGCACCACTGTTGCTGTGCTCTCCTCCGTGGCTCTGAAGCTTCCCCCCTGCCCACCAGCCGTCTCCACCAGTGAAGGGGCTTCCTAGTGTGTGGAAACTTTTCCTCCTTCACAGCTCCCTCCCAGAGGTGCAGGTCCCATCCCTATTCTTTTGTCTCTGTTTTTTCTATTTTTTTTTGCCCTACCCAGGTACATGGGGAGTTTCTTGCCTTTGTGGAAGTCTGAGGTCTTCTGCCAGCGTTCAGTACGTGTTCTGTAGTTGTTCCACATGTAGATGTATTTCTCATGTATTTGTGGGGAGGAAGGTGATCTCCACATCTTACTCCTCCGCCATTTTGAAGGTCTCCCCCACTTAAAAGCTTTTGCACAGCAAAGGAAACCATAAACAAGACAAAAAGACGACCCTCAGAAGGGGAGACAATATTTGCAAACGAAGCAACTGACAAGGGAATAATCTCTCAAATATACAAACAGCTCATTTAGTTCAATATCAAAAAAACAAACAACCCAATCAAAAAATGGGCGGGAGACCCAAATAGACATTTCTCTAAGGAAGACACACAGATGGCCAAGAGGCACATAAAAAGATACTCAACACCACTAATTATTAGAGAAATGCAAATCAAAACTACAGTGAGGTATCACTTCACGCCGGTTAGAACGAGCATCATCAGAAAATCTACAAACAACAAATGCTGGAGAGGGTGTGGAGAAAAGGGAATGCTCTTGCACTGTTGGTGGGAATGTACTGATACAGCCACTATGGAGAACAGTATGGAGGTTCCTTAAAAAACTAAAAATAGGACTACCATATGACCCAGCAATCCCACTACTGGGCATATACCTGAGAAAACCATAATTCAGAAAGACACATGAAGCCCAATGTTCACCGCAGCACTATTTACAATAGCAAGGACATGGAAGCAACTTAAATGTCCATCGACAGATGAATGGATAAAGAAGATGTGGTACATATACACAATGGAATATTACTCAGCTATTAAAAGGAATGAAATTGGGTCATTTGTAGAGACACGGATGGAACTAGAGAGACTGTCATACAGAGTGAAGTTAAGTCAAAGAGAAAAACAAATATCGTATATTAACACATATATGCTGAATCTAGAAAAATGGTACAGATGAACTTATTTGCAAAACAGAAATAGACACACAGACATAGAGAACAAACGTATGGACATCAAGAGGGGAAAGCGGGGGGGAGGGGGGAGTGAGATGAACTGGGAGATTGGGATTGACATGTATACACTGCTATGTATGGAACAGAGTAACTATTGAGAGCCTGCTGTATAGTGCAAGGAACTCTACTCAGTGCTCTCTGGTGACCTAGATGGGAGGGAAATCCAGAAGGGAGGGGATATGTGTATACATATGGCTGATTCACTTCTCTGTACAGCAGAAACTAGCACAACATGATAAAGCAATTATACCTCAGTAGAGTAAAAAACAAAAGAAAACAAGACAAAACAGACATATGACCAATAGTTTGAGAGCAATTCAACATTAGGTATTCAATATATTTCAATCAGAACTAACAGGGCTTTGGAAACAGGAGAGAGAACCATTTATCACATTAGTATACTAGGTCCCCAAAGTTGTTAAAAACAACTGAGAAACAACATTCACACGTAGAACACACTGCTACAGTATTTACATTTTGCTCAATTTGTGTGTGTGTGTTACTTGTACCATCATTCCTTTTCTACTATAGATACATTTAGATTTCTAAGTCTAGGGTGGTTATATTGTGGCCCACTGCTAAAGAACTCGGCAAGGTAAGGACAAATCTGCTCATCCCATGAGATAATTGCAAGAATATTTATCCCATTTTATAGAGATAGCACACTAAATTTATGAGATATTTATATGACTAGCTTGATAACAATCAAAGTTTAGTAAGATTCTAGATTACAGAATCAATGTAGCCAATAGAAATATAGAAAAATGCTGCTTCCAAGGTTGAACATTTGGAATAACAATATATGTGTGGATTTGTTTACATATTAAAGATATAACAAGATCTAAGAGAAAAGGGGATGATGGCATCTTCTTCTTTGACCTTTAGCCTTAAGATTCTCAAATCTCAGTGGAATACAGTCAATATAAACTCTTGCTTCAGGAAAGCTAATCTTTTTAATGATTAATTAAAATTTTTATAGAACAAAAAAGATTGTTCTATTGTTTGTTTATAGAACAAAGCATATTCTACGTTTTTTTATTTTATTTTTCGTGAAGAGTATACTTTCCATACTTCAATGAGGTAATGGAAAATAATATTAGAATGAACAGCTGGGATGCTAAGAAGGCAAACATAGATGTTTATTAGAATATGGTTTTATTTTTGCTATCACTACTGGTACTCTTTCCATTCATTATCCCCTATTCATATGCTTTACCAATGTATTTTGTTCTTCTATAGAAAGAGATTTGTTTAATTAGTACTGGTAGATGGTAGTAATAAAACTCTGGTCTCTAGATTCCCAGCTCTTTACCCATTTTTACCATGGTTTCAGAGGGCTCTTTTCTTGTCTTACATTCTTTCTCTCTCTGTGCCTACTTCTTTATATCAACTTTCTCACTCAAGAACTCCTGATTCTTTTATCCAACTCAGCCTACTTCATTAGAGTAAGGCTCTATGTTCTTACCATGGTCCATGATTTACATTTCTTGTAAAATCACATCCAAAAGCATATACCTATGAAGATCTTCTGGAGTGACAAGGGTCAAGGTATCCATAACCTCCAAAAAATTAAATATAACAGCTCTAGCAGGTCACACAATATTCACACACATTCAGGCAGTAATGATATATCACTTAGTAAACAGTATAAAGGTGAATATGCATCCAGATTACATAATTTAGTATTTCTTGGCTATCTTATTTCCTAATCCCAGTTCACCCTGATCTGCTTCAAATACACTAAGACCAGGAATGGTAAAACTAATCATACACACTTAAGGTCTATATTTAGGGTCTATTATATTTAAGGTCGATTATTACTTACCAATCCTTTTACCTTTTACATTTTCTCACTATTTAGCTCATCCCATGGATTAGACTTACTTAAGAAACTTTGTGTGAGCTCATAATCTTTTTTTTTTTAAGAGCTTTATTGAGATACAGTTCACATACCATAAAGCTATATATTTAAAGTATACAGTTCATTGGTTGTTAATAAATTCACAAGGTTGTGCAACCATTACCAAAATATAATTTTAGAGTTTACCAATGCTCCAAAAAGAAACCTGGCAAACATTAGCAGTCTCTACTTCTCAGACTGGGAGGGCCCAAGCAACCACGAATTTACTTTCTGTCTCTACGGATTTGCCTATTCTAGACATTCACACAATTGGAGTCATACAACATGTGGTCTTTTGTGACTGGCTTCTTTTACTTACCATAGTGTTTTTAAGACTCATACATGTTGTAGCAAATTACCAACACATAACTCTACTTTTTTTTTCAAAAAATTTTCTACTGTGATGAAATATTTCTATAATAAAACCTGCCATCTTAACCATTTTTAAGTGCACAATTCAGTAGCACAGTGGCATTAATTTCATTTACAATGCAGTGCAACTATCATGACTATCTCTTTTCAAAACTTTTTCATCACCCCAAACAAATCAAAATTATTGATTCAGTGTTTGCTTGGCTGCTATAAACCTTTGACTATTTTCTGAAACACAGTTCTGAAAAAGTTGATTCTAACAGTTGTTGCTTGTTTCTTTTGTTTGTTTTTTGAAAGATTTTTTTTTGATGTGGACCATTTTTAAAGTCTTTATTGAATTTGTTACAATATTGCTTCTGTTTTATGTTTTGTTTTTTTGGCAGTGAGTCACGTGGGATCTTCGCTCCCCGACCAGGGATCGAACCTGCACTCCCTGCATTGGAAGGCGAAGTCTTAACCACTGGACTGCCAGAGAATGCCCTGTTTTTTTTTTTAAGAGGGATAATTCTATTCTTTTAATTGAAGTATAGATGATTTACAATATTCTGTTAGTTTCAGGTATATAGCAAAGTGACTCAGTTATATACTTTCTTCAGATTATTTTCCATTATACTTTATTGCAAGATATTGAATACAGTTCCCTGTGCAGTAAATCTTTGTTGCTTACCTATTTTATGTTTAGTAGTTTGTATCTACTAATACCATACTCCTAATTTATCCCTCTTCCCCCTCCCTTTCCCCTTTGGTAACCATAAGTTTGTTTTCTATGTCTGTGAATATGTTCCTGTTTTCGACATTTATTCATTTGTATTATTTTTTAAATTCCACATATAAGTGAAATCATGTAATATTTGTTATCTTTGTCTTACTTGTCTGAGTATGATATTCTCTAGGTCCATCTATTTTGCTGCAAATGGCAATATTTCATTCGTTTTTATGGCTGATTAATATTCCATTGTATATACATATATATATATACCACATCATCTTAAACCAATTTTCTGTTGATGGACACTTGGGTGGTTTCCATGTCTTGGCTATTGTAAATAGTGCTGCTGTAAACATTGGAGTGCATACAGATTTTTGAATTAGAGTTTTCAACTTTTCTGGATATATGCCCAGGAGTGGAATTGGTAGATTATATATGGCAGCTCTATTTTTAGTTTTTAAGGAAACTTCATACTTTTTTCCATAGTGGCTGCACCAATTTACTTTCCTACCAACAGTGTATGAGGGTTCCCTTGTCTCCACACCCTCTCCAGCATATATTGTTTGACGATAGCCATTCTGACTAGTGTGAAGTGGTATCTCATGGTTTTCACTTGCATTTCTCTAATAAGCAATGCTAAGCATCTTTTCATGTGTCTCTTGGCCGTGTGTATGTCTTCTTTGGAGAAAGGTCTATTTAGCTCTTCTGTTCATTTTTCGATTAGGTTTTTTGTTGTTGTTGCTCTGTACTAGCTTATTTAAGTGATCGTCAATTCTTTTTATAAATTTGCCTTTCCTGCTGTGATTTTCCCTTTCCTAGAGATTTGTGCTTCTTCTCTATTTAGAGAAGACCTTTCAATATTTCTTTTAGGGTACATTTACTATTGCTGTCTTCTTTTAGTTTTTGCTTGTCTGAGAAATTCTTTTTTTTTTTTTAACTTTTTATTTTATATTGGAGTATAGCCGATTAACAATGTTGTGATAGTTTCAGGTGCACAGCAAAGGGACTCAGCAATACATATACATGTATCCATTCTCCCCCCAAACTCCCCTCCCACCCAGGCTGCCACATAATATTAAGCAGAGCTCTCTGTGCTACACAGTAAGTCTTTGTTGGTTATCCGTTTTAAATATAGCAGTGTGTACATGTCGATCCCAAGCTCCCTAACTATCCCTTCCCCTCATCCTTCCCGCCCCGCCGTAACCATAAGCTCCTTCTCTAAGTCTGTGAGTCTGTTTCTGTTCTGTAAATAAGTTCATTTGTATCATTTCTTTTTAGATTCCTTATATAAGGGGTATCATAGGATATTTCTCTTTCTCTGTATGACTTACTTCACTCAGTATGACAATCTCTAGGTCCATCCATGTTGCTGCAAATGGCATTATTTCATTCTTTTTAATGGCTGAGTAATATTGCATTGTATATATGTACCACATCTTCTTTATCCATTCCTCTGTCGTGGACATTTAGGTTGCTTCCATGTCCTGGCTATTGTGAATAGTGCTGCAATGAAAATTAGGGTGCATGTATCCTTTCAGATCATGTTTTCCTCTGGATAAATGCCCAGGAGTGGGATTACAAGGTCATATGGTACCTATATTTTTAGTTTTTAAAGGAACCTTCATACTGTTCTCCATAGTGGCTGTACCAATTTACATTCCCACCAACAGTGTAGGAGGGTTCCCTTCTCTCCACACCTTCTCCAGCATTTATTGTTTGTAGACTTTTTGATGATAGCCATTTTGACTGGTGTGAGGTGATACCTCATTGTAGTTTTGATTTGCATTTCTCTATTAATTAGTGATGCTGAACATCTTTTCATGTGCCTCTTGGCCATCTGTATGTCTTTGGAGAAATGTCTATTTACGTCTTCTGCCCATTTTTTGATTGGGTTGTTTGTTTTGATGATATTAAGTCTCATGAGCTGTTTGTAAACTTTGGAGACCAATCCCTTATTGGTCACATCATTTGCAAATATTTTCTCTTAATCTGTGGTTTGTCTTTTCATTTTGTTTATGGTTTCCTTTGCTGTGCAAAAGCTTTTGAGTTTAATTAGGTCCCACTTGTTTCCTTTTGTTTTTATTTCCATTATTATGGGAGATGGATCGAAAAAGATATTCGTGTGATTTATGTCAGAGAGTGTTTTGCCTATGCTTTCCTCTAGGAGTTTTACAGTGTCTGGTCTCACATTGAGGTCTTTAATCCATTTTGAGCTTATTTTTGAGAATGGTGTTAAAGAATGATCTTGTCTGAGAAATTCTTTATCTCTCCTTCTATTGTAAATGACAATCTTGCTGGGTAGATTATCTTAGGTTGCAGGCTTTTCCCTTTCAGGACTTTGAATACATCATGTCATTCCCTTCTGCCCTGCAAAGTTTCTGCAGAAAAATCAACTGATAGCCTTATGGGAGTTCCCTTGTAATTGACTCTTTTTTTTTTCTTGCTGCCTTTAGAATCCTCTCTTTAACTTTTGACATTTTAATTATGATATGTCTTGGTGTGGGTTTGTCTGGATTCATCTTGTTTGGTATCCTCTGTGCTTCCTGTACCTGGACATTTGTTTCCTTCTTTAGGTTTGGGAAGTTTTCAGCCATAATTTCTTCAAATACATTTTTAATCCCCCCTTCACCTTCTGGAACCCCTATTATGGGTAGGGTGGCACACTTTATATAATCCCATAGATCTCACATGTTGTTTAATTTTTTTTTCATGTGTCTATCTGCTGTTCTGATTGGGTGATTTCTATTATTCTATCTTCCAGATCACTTATTTGTTCTTCTGTGTTATTTATTCTGTTATTCAATGCTTCTAGATTGGTTTTTATTTTGGCAATTGAGTTTTCTAATTTTGATTGGTTCCTCTTTATAGTTTCTCGTTCCTTGTTATAGTAACCTGCATTTCTATTGATAATCTTTCTTAATTTCTTTAGTATTTTTATTACCTCATTTTTGAACTCGGGGTCTAGTAGACTGGTGAGACATTTCATTATTTGTTCTTTCAGGGGATTTCTCTTGTTTTAATTGGGATTAATTCCTCTGCTTTTTCATTTTACTTAACTTTCTCTGTCTCTATGAATTTAGTAAAAACAGTTATCTACTGTGATCTTGAAGGGGTGTTTTTATGTGGGAGCATCCCTGTGCAGACTGTGTGAGTCCAATATTTTTGATGCAAGGGGTGTTTTTGGTATGGATGCCAGCCACGTTTTTCCTCAGAGTGTGCTGGCCATTATCCCCTTGATAGGGGGTGTGATTGGTGTTATGGTTTTCAGAGCCTGAACTGGATGTTAGTTGGGGGCCTCCTCTTTGCTCACAGCCCTGTAGAGGGCAGGGTCTGCGTCCCAGCTGTTGGAGTAGAACTCCTGAGGGTTGGGTTTTATAAGGCTCCACTGCCTTTAAGTGCATGATTTGTCCCAAAGGAGGTGAGTGGAAGCAAGTGAGGCCCATGTGGTCACAGCAAACCTATCTGCTGCCCGTGCAGGAATCTGTGGTTTTGCCTAGAAGCAGCCCAAGGTTGCATCCCTTTCTCTGTTGTGTTCAGCCCAGACCTGGTGCTAGGCTGGTGCTGGGGGCCAGGGTGCTGTCACTGCAGGAATTGAGTTGGTTGTGCTGCGGCCTGGGACCTGGGTTGCTTCTGTGGCAGGCCTCTCCCAGAACCTGTCATCCCAGATCCGGCTCCAAGCACTGGTGTAGGATGGGCAGAACTGGTGTGCTCCCGCTGGAAAATTAACCACTTGTGTACTCCTCCCCAGGGGCTGTCAACCCGAGACGTGAATTTCTGTGGTGCCACCTGGTGTGTGCACCAACAAGCTCTGTGGTTGCTTAACCCGCACCACCCACCTGAGTGTTAACCGTGGCTCTGATTCAGGACCTGTGGCCTGTCCCTGTGCACACACTGATAATAGGTTCTGAGGTTTGCTCTGGACTATGCCCCCAAGGCCTCCAGGCTGTCTCCATGCAGCCAGACTGAGTCCTCTCCCAGGGCCCTTCCCTCTGAGCTTCAGTACCTAGCCTCTGTGCATACTAGTAACCCTGGCCGGTGCAGGTTTTGGGCTAGGAAGTGCAGCAAGATGGCAGCTGTCAGCATAGATCTCTCTCTATCCTGATTGCTATCAAGCCAGCAGGAGCACACTCCTTGCGAGCAGAGTCCTGGCCCCGTCAGCCCCTCTATGTATCCTGGCAGTCATCCCAGCAGGCAATGGGGCTCCCCAGGGCAAGGGACTACCCATGTGGGCCTTCCCTCCATCACAGACCCCTCCCAGTGGCGATGATCCCATCCTGATCCCTTTTATCCCCCATCCTACCCATTTACATGGCTATCTTTCTTGAAGCTTTCATTGTATAAGAGATCTTCTGCTAGTTTCCAGTTGGTTTTCTGTGAGAATTCTTCCACATGTAGGTGTACCTTTGATGTGTCTGTGGGTGGAGGTGAGCTCCACATCCTCCTACTCCACCATCTTGATCCTCTCCAATAAGTTTCTGCTTGTTTTATAGTGTTTCTGTGGAGGGGTGGGAGCTTGAAGCTCTAAAACTAGCTGTTCTATCCACTATTAATTCTAAATAGATATGCTATATTACATAAGAAATTTGCCAAGGTAAAACAGTGTGTTACCTTTAGCGTGATCTCTGTCTCATACCCAAAGATGATTTTTCAGAGTAAGAACTGTGAATATTTTCCAGTTTTCCTTTTATTCTACATTTCCATAGTATAGTTCCACTAACAAACAATACCAAAACTTTCCAAACACAAATAACTAGGCATGAATTCTGTTGGTTTGAAAGTGAATCCAACATGCTGTAAAGTTTTATTTAATAACTCTATGCATTTATTACATGATCTTATTGCCATCATTCTTAAATTAGCTCATGTGAGACCCTGAATTAAAGATAAAAAGATACTCTCAAATAACTTTTTAGCTATTGTATTTTTCAGTTCTAAAATTTTCATTTGGTTCTTTTTAATAGTCTCTATTTTAGAGCTAAGATTTCATGTCTCTTCATTAATTACAAGGATGTTTTCTTTTAGTCATTGAGCCTAGATATAGTAGCTGCTTTAACAATCTTTGTCTGTTAATTCCAATAGCTGGGTCATCTTGGGGTCAATATCAGTTGATTGTCCTTCTCTTGAAAATGGGTCAAATTTTTTTATTTCTTTGTATGTTAAATAATTTTGGATTGCATCCTGCACATGGTGAATGATATGTTGAAGAGATACTAGGTTTTGTTATATTATTCTGAAGAACGTGGATTTCTTTCTATTTCACTAAGCAGATGACTTGGGTAGACCTAACTGAAAACTGTCTGCTCTGCAGTGGACGGCAATCCAAAATTTAATTCAATTCCTTTAGCCTTAGCTGGGCTGACAGTAGTTTACTCATGGTTCAGATGTCAGCCAGAGATCTAGGGAGCTTTTTTACAGAATTTGAGGCTCCTCTCTTTGACTCTATCCCTTCCAGGATTTCCCCACTCGCTTTTCTTTTTATATTCTTTTCCATTATGGTTTATTACAGGATATTGAATATAGTTCCCTGTGCTATACAGTAGGACCTTGTGGTTTATTTTATATACAGTAGTTTGTATCTGTTAATCCCAAACTCTGAATTTATCCCTCCCCCACCCTCTTTCCCTTTTAGTAATCATAAGTTTGTTTTCTATATCGGTGAGTCTGTTTCTGGTTTTGTAAATAAGTTCATTTGTGTCATATTTTAGATTCCACATATAATTGATGTCATATGGTATTTGTCTTTCTCTTTCTGACTGACATCACTTAGTATGATAATCTCTAGGTCCATCCATGTAATGCTGCAAATAGCATTATTTCATTCTTTTTATGGTTGAGTAGTATTCCACTGTGTATATGTACATCATCTTCTTTATCCATTCATCTGTCAATGGACATTTAGGTTGTTTCCATGTCTTGGCTTGTGAATAGTGCTGCTATGAACATAAGGGTGCATGTATCTCTTTGAAGTATAGTTTTGTCTGGATATACGCTCAGGAGTGGGATTACTGGATCATACGGCAACTCTATTTTTAGTTTTTTGAGGATCCGCCATACTGTTTTCCATAGTGGCTACACCAATTTACATTCCTACCAACAGTGTAGCTGGGTTCCCTTTTCTCCACACCCTCTCCAGCATTTGTTGTTTGTAGATTTTTAAGGATGGCCATTCTGACCGGTGTGATGTAGTACCCCCCCTCACTTTAAAGCAGCTGTGGTTGCCCAAACTCTGTTTTTCCAGCCAGTAAGCCTGCAGATTTCAGCTGCCAGGTAGGCCAAACTGGAGCCTATTCTGGGGTTAAGTGTTATAAAAATGGGATACTCAACTAGTGCCTTCTTCCAAATGTCAGAATCTGCTTGCTCTTTGTCACTCTCCAGTGCTTTCAGGTAGTTACGGGGTTTTTTTAGTCCAGACTTTGTAATTGTTATTTGTGAAAACAATAGGGGCTTCTAATACGAACCACTACGCTATACTGGAATGGAGCTTCCTCTCAAAGCAGTTTAAATACTTATTATTTTATTTATCAATAAAATTTAGTGCCACCTCTATGGGTCTGGCATTTAAAGTCATTCTACTCACTGCTGTAGAATAGGCAATATGAAAAAAAAAGAAATGGCTATGTGAGAGAAGTTTGATTACACGTATCATCTGTTACACAGTTACAAACTAGGTTCTAGAAATGACCATTGGTGAAAAAATAAATGTTTTGTATTTTAACCTGTTCCTATTTTTGTACCACTTTTAATTTTTGGGCACCAAATGAGAACAGTCTCAGTGATTTTCATGATTCTAAAAATACATGCTCACTGAAAAAAGACAAAAATAATTCAATCAAAATAAAGAAGTATAAAGAATTGAAAATCACCAACATTTTACCAGAGATAAGCCATTTAAAACTTGCTCATCATCCTTCTATACAAATTTCCATACATAAACACACACACCTGTGCTATTAACTTGATTTTTCAGTTTGACAATATATCATTAGTAAGTTCACTAAAATGATTTTTAAATCTACATAAAATAGTCTATATATTTTAATTTAAAAACCCTATGGATAAATTTTTTTGCTGCTTTTAGTTTTTCACATCTATAAACAACACTATTTACCTTTATAAGTTTTCTAACTGTGAGCCATTGGGGTAGAAGAAAAGGTAATAGAAAGGGAACAGGCTTGGAGGCAAGACAGACCTGGGTGCCTGTTTCAGTTCTAGTCGACTTGCTAGCTTTGTGTCCATAGGCAAGTTAGTGAAATTCTTTGAAAGCTGGACCACTGTTAAGAGGAGTAAGGTAAGCAAGGACATGAAAAACATCTACTATAATTCTGGGTACACATAGGAACTTAAAAAATAAGTGCCTGTTTGTATGCGCATGGACGCACATACACACACATTATAAAACTATTAAGAAAGCAAAGATACTTGGTCAAAGCACATTTTTTAAAGTATTTGAAATTTTGGTTTAATTTGTAACCTAAATGCAGAAGAGATTTATTTTTTTTCATTTTCATTTTAATACATCTTTATTGGAGTATAATTGCTTTACAATGGTGTGTTAGTTTCTGCTGTACAACAAAGTGAATCAGCTATATGCATACATATATCCCCATATCCCCTCCCTCTTGAGCCTCCCTCTCACCCTCCCTATTCCAGCCCTCTAGGAGGTCACAAAGCCTGGAGCTGATCTCCCTGTGCTATGCAGCAGCTTCCTACTAGCTATCTATTTTACATTTAGTAGTGTACATATGTAAATGCTACTCTCTCACTACACCCCAGCCTCCCCTTCCCCCACCCCGTGTCCTCAAGTCTGTTCTCAACATCTGCATCTTTATTCCTGCCCTACCACTAGGTTCATCAGAACCATTTTTCTAGGCTCCATATATATGTGTTAGCATACGGTATTTGTTTTTCTCTTTCTGACTTACTTCACTCTGTATGACAGACTCTAGGTCCATCCACCTCACTACAAATAACTCAATTTCATTCTTTTTTATGGCTGAGTAATATTCCATTGTATATATGTGCCACATCTTCTTTATCCATTCATCTGTTGATGGACATTTAGGTTGTTTCCATGGACTAAACCACATTATTTATTATTGACTTATGTATATACCAAAATTTTGTGTGAGAATCCATCTTCATATTCAAATTTTATAATGAGTAGGACATAAAAGAATTTCTTTTTTAATTACATCACCTTCTTTCAAATGTCAATGATGTGCCTCCGACAAAGTTTTGTATATGATGTGGTTCTCCTTTGAACATTTTATTCCAGGCTGAATATAGCTAGGTAAATAATTGGGCATAGATAACACCTATTATTTAATTAATTTAATTCTATTTAAAAATCTCCTTAACAAAAGTTATCTCAAAACAATTTTATTCACTGATATTTAGCCATATGTGGAATATAAAAGGTCTGATTTTCAATAACTTTAATAGTAATAACCATCACTATGGTTTACTTTTCAATAAGAATATCAGTGGTAAAAAATATTTTTAAGATGTTACAATATAATTTATGTTTATTAGTAAAGAAGAGCAGAGGAAATTCATTTTAGTAAGGTTAAATATAGTATTTGGATGGAATTTTTGCCAAGACCTCTATGTAAAGATATTATATAATAATTAGTAAGAGGAACAATAAAACACTGATCTATCTATAGGCAGCAAAAAAATAGAAGAGAGGAAGGCTTAAACTACCTTTTCAAAGAGAGCCAAGAACTACTCATTTTACCAGATCAGATTGTTCTGATGTTGAGAGGAAAATTACCTACTCCACATTGCACAATGGTAAGGCTAGGTCTGGTTTTCCCCTTAAGGGACTAAATGATCAGAAATATGGTAGAGAGAAAACCTACAGCAATTTGATATTTCTAATATTTTAAATATATGCGTTTTTTCCATCATTCCTCTGGGATGCCCTTATCCTGAGGAGAATATAACATAGGAAAAGGTGCTCTCAATTAAGTGAATAGTACCAGAAAAGAAGAGAGATGAAAATCATCAACAGTGAACAAACCAGACAAAAACACTAAATTAACTGGGTTGGGAAGTGAATACATTCCCAGTTTTAGATTCTTACCTGTATGCCTTAAAGACCCCCAACATTCATTAGTCCTCCCAAATATGATTTTTTCCTTTTAATTCCAGAGCTCAGGGATTGGCACTATCTTCCATGATGTTGTCTAAGCTAAAAACCTGAATCAGTCTATTTCTACTCCTCACTTCTCAAGTCTACTTGGATCATATCACATAGGTGCCATTTACTGTGTGCTCACTATGTACCAGGCACTGTGCTAAGTATTTTATAAACATTTAATCCTCAAAATAACAACAGCAGGTTTTGTAATCCAACAAAGGTTGGTTTGTTTTATCCATATTTTTAGGAAAACACAGAATGGTTAAGATACATGCACGGTCACAATCCAATTAAGATACAGAGTCTGTTTTATTAACCACTGTGATGTACCTCCCATATTTTCCGTTACTGTTGGAAAGACATGAGCCTTGCCTTTATCATCATTCATCTAGATTGGTATAGAGCATCCTAAGTGTTCTGCCTCTATACCTCCTTCCAATTCATTTGCTAAGGATAGCAAATCCTCTGAAATATACCTAAAAATGTCTTTGTTTCAAAATCTTCAAAAGTTTCCCTCCCTAAGACATACAAATCATTTACAATGTGACTCCGACAACTTAACATTCCATTGTCATCTCTTAAAGTTATTCTTAATAATCCCTTGACTTTAGACAAACTTGCATTTCTCAGAAACACTGTTTAGGGCTTCCCTGGTGGCACATTGGTTAAGAATCCCCCTGCCAATGCAGGGGATATGGGTTCGATTCCTGGTCTGGGAAGATCCCACATACTGTGGAGCAACTAAGCCAGTGTGCCACAACTACTGAGCCTGCGCTCTACAGCTTGCAAGCCACAACTACTGAAGCCCGCGTGCCTAGAGCCCATGCTCCACAAAGAGAAACTGCCGCGATGAGAATCCCGTGCAACGCAACGAAGAGTAGCCCCCACTCGCCACAACTAGAGAAAGCCCGCGTGCAGCAACGAAGACCCAACGCAGCCAAAATAGATAAATAAATTTATTTTAAAAACCCACTGTTTATTCATATATAGTGTCTTTGCTCACTTTTTTTTTTTTGCTTTAGAAGCCCTTCTAATCATATTCTTCATGAAGAATTCCTTTACCCTCTAAGCCAGAATTAGTCACTGTCCCCTCTGTGCTCTAAAAGTTTTAGTATACATATTTAACATAAAAATTACATTTTATAATGAATAAGACTGTCTCTTGCACAAGACATTGAAGTCTTCAGGATCATTCAATCAACAAATATTTCTTCACTAATTATAACTGAAAAGGTTGACAAGCTGACTTACATTAAAATTTGGAATTTCTATTTGTCAGAGACACTTTTAAGAGAGTAAAAAGGGAAGCAACAGACTGCGAGAATAAATGTGTAATACACATATCAAAGGACTCATCCAGAACATATAGGGAATGCCTACTATAAATAAGAAAAAGACAGTTAACCTAACTTTTAAAACACGAAACACACGAAGTCATTTCACAAAAGAGGATATCCAAATGGCCAATAAATATATGAAAATATGCTCAATATCATTAGTTATTAGAGAAATACATATATTAGAAACATTTTTGGTCACAATTATCTGAAATAATTAAATGAAAAAAGACTGACAATACAAAATGTTAGTGAGAATGTGAAGTTAAGTGGAGTTCTCCTAAAATGCTAAAGAGCATATAAATTCATACATGTACTTGGGAAAACTGCAGAATCTAGTAAAATTATTCATTTATATACCCTATGATCCAGTATCTCTAGGTCAAGCCTAACTTGTCTATTAGGTGGATATCTAATGAGATTATGTGTATATATATGCACCAAAAGACATGTTCAAGACTGTTTATTGCAGCATTATTCATAACAGCCCCTAACTGGAAACAACCCAAATATCCTTCATCAAAAGAATGGATAACTAAACTGTACATTTAATAAAACAAAAAGCACAGCAATTATCCATTGCTATAAAGTTTGATACAGGTAAAGATAATTCATGGTGACAGAAATCAGATAGTAATTACCTTTGAGGAAGAGGGAAGGTGTAGTGATTGGAAGGGGGCATAGGGAGATTTCTGGGATGCTGTATTTCTTTAGCTGTGGTGGTTACTCAGATGTGTTCTCTTTGTGATAATTTAACAAGCTTTACACTTATGATTTGTGTCTTTTATGTACAACTCATATAGAATATTATACTTCATTAAAAAGTTTATTTTAGGAAACAGAAGCGAAACAAAAGCTATGAGACTGGATGAGATAACCAAGTGAGTTTAAGTACAGAAGAAACAAATGCTAAATAAATTATTATTGAATAAATAAAAGGGCAAATGAGAGATTTAAGAAATTTAAGAACAGCAATCCAATTAAGAGAAGGGGTATCAAAAAGTAACAAATATTGAAGTAAACATTTCCTCAGTGGGTCTGCCGTATTCATGTAGAAAGAGTGGGTGAATGATGTTTTGTATCTATGCTACTACTAATTCTCATTACCATAAAAGAATCCAGAATCTGGGCTTGAATCTGGCTCCACCACTACTTGCTGTGTGACCTTGGACAAATCACTTAACGATCTTTGCCTCATTTTTCTCACTTATGAATAGGAACAATAATAGTACCCACCTCATATGTTTGAGGATTAAAATGAGTTAGTAGTTTTAAAGCAATTACCACAGTGCCTGATACGTTGAACATTAAACAAACAAACAAAACACAATCCTGGCAAAAGGATGTGACTTTGTGATTTCACTTTACTAAAGTTTATTTAAATCAATCAACTGAAAAACTACTAGATATAATAACAGTGTTTCCTAGCAATAATCGGTTAAAAATACAATGCAAGAGTTCTGTTTTTGGGCAGAGTGCAGTAGATCATAGCAGGTCAATACTTATATACCATAATGAGTAGACAATCAAATAATTACAAAAATCCTACTTTTTAAAAAACACTGAAGAGCTACAGAACCAATAAATAAGACAAAATAAAATTTTAGAAATGGGGAAACTTTTCTAAGTTAAACTGATAACCTGTAGCTTTTCCTACCCACCGCACCCATCTACACTGGGGATATTTGCTGATTTTGGTCACAGGGCTGACCATCAGCTTTTCCAGGCAGAGAACCTCTGCTGGGAGGAAAAGAAACCAGAAAGCTTTTAGACATTTAGAAACTGGAAACTTGAATAGACTTAAACACATGGCTGTTTTTTCCCTTGGAACAACTGTGGATTGCAGTGCTGTACACAAGCCTGCAAAGCTAGACAAAAAGCTTATGAAAGGCAGAGTGAAATCCTTTGCATTCTTCATGGTGCTTAAGAAAGAAAGATCTGCTAGGGAAGGCTGACCAAAGAACAATGAAAGTTTCCACTTCAAGATATTTGCCAGTTTTTGAGGCTTATATTGGTTAGGCTGGAGGCAAGAGAGCTAGGCTGGAACCTAAGACTATCAAAGCTAAATCTCCTATTGTAACAGGAAGGAAGGGATGAAAACCCACTATATTCTCAACTCAGCTCTAACCCAGCAAAATTCTTGACTGAATTGGAGTGATCACTTTCTCATATTTTCTGCCTATCAGTAGAAAGGGAGACAGTATGATGGATGATAAATCATCTATAACCAATATGATTGTTTTACACAGGAAATACATTTATAAAAATTACTTGGCACGTAAGAAAATAGGACACAATATTAAAAAGAAAAAACAGATGAAAAACCCCACAAGACATGCATGGGGAGTTTGCAGACAAGAATTTTAAAGTAAACTATGATTAATATATTCAAGAAAATAGAAGAGAGATAAATAAAATAGAAAAAATGATGGAAAATTTCACCAGGAAATGGAATCTATAAAAAATTAAATGGACATACTAGGACATAAACTTACAATATCTGAAATTCAGATCTAAACGAGTAGGTTTATTAGGATTGAAGAATGTAAACACAAGTCAAAAGGAAAAATGCAGCAGAACACAGAATATTAAATTCAAAGACAAATCAACAAAAAAGTACAAACTGATATAGAGAAAGTAAAAAGAATGAATGAACAGGACAAAACAAATATTTAGAGTTTATTAACTTAATTTCATGAGATATAGAACCATTACTCCTATATAGTTCTAGTCTCTCATCTTTCCTTTTTGTGCTATTATTGTTATCCATGTTACATATATATACATATATATATATATATATGTTTTTGTACATACAAATACACACACATCAAATCCAACAATAATTTGCTATAAGTAAGATTTTATATAATTTACATTTATTGAAGAAGCCAAGAAAAGTAAGAGGGGCAAGTATATATTTATAGAGTTTTTTTATATTAACTTTCTTATTTACTATTTCTGGTTCTCCTATTTGTTCCTGTGGATTCAAGATATCATCTGGTGTTATATACTTACTCTAATGCAGCTTTGTTCTCCCACTTACCTTCTTTGTTTTGTTATTTTCAAATATATTACATTTCTATATGCTACTGGCTCAGCAAAAGTTGTATATGTATTGTCTTATACACTTGCTTTTCAAATCAGTAATGGGAGGAAAGGACAAAAAACATGCATCTATACTGTCTTTTATAACTACATAATTACCTTTACCAGTGCTCTTTCTGTGTGTGCATTTACTTTACGTGGCCACTTGCTTTTGGCCTGAAGAATTTTCGTCAGTATTTATTGCAAGGTGAATCTGTTGGCAATAAATTCTCTCAGTTTTTGTTTACCTGGGAGTGTATTTCATCTTCAATTTTTTTTTTTGGTCACTGAGAGTTTTTTTTTTTTTTTAATTTTTATTTATTTATTTATTTATTTATGGCTGTGTTGGGTCTTCACCTCTGTGCAAGGGCCCTCTCCAGTTGCGGCAAGCGGGGTCCACTCCTCATCGTGGCGCGCGGGCCTCCCACTGCCGCGGCCTCTCCCGTTGCGGAGCACAGGCTCCAGACGCGCAGGCCCAGCAATTGTGGCTCACGGGCCCAGCCGCTCTGCGGCATGTGGGATCCTCCCAGACCAGGGCTCGAACCCGCGTCCCCCGCACCGGCAGGCAGACCCTCAACCACTGCGCCACCAGGGAAGCCCATCTTCAATTTTGAAAGATAGTTTTCCTGGATATAAGATCCTCGGTTTGTGGACAGGTTTTCTTCTTTCAGTACTTTGAATATGTCATACTACTGGCCTCCATTTTTACTGATGTTAAGTCAGATGTTAATTTTATCGGGTTCACTTCTTTTTTGGTGAATCATTTTTCTTACTGCTCTAAAACTTTTTATCTTTGTCTTTTGGCACTTTTACTATGATGTGTGGTATGAAACGAAAGGCTGTGTCCCACCAAAATTCCTATGTTGAAACCGTAATCACAGTGTGATGGTATTTGGTAGGTGTGGGGTCTTTAGGAGGTGATTAGGTCATGAAGGTGAAGTCGTTATGAATGGAATTAATGCCCTTATAACAAAAGGCCAGGGAGCTAGCTAGCTCTCTTTCTCATGTGAGGAATGGGAAGAAAGCTGTCTGCAACCCAGAGAAGGTCCTCATAAGAACCTGACCATACTGACACCATTACCACGGACTTCTAGCCTCCAGAACTGTGAAAAATAACTTTCGTTGTTTATGAGCCCTTTGCTATAGCAGCCTGAACTTACTAAGACCAGGTGCGTGGGTATGGAACTATTTTAGTTTATCTTATCTGGAATTGGTGGAGCTTCCTGGATGTGTAGATTAATGTTTATAATTACATTTGGCAAATTTTCAGCCATTATTTTTTAACATATTTTTTGTGCTCTTTTATCTCCTTGTACTCCCATTACCATATATTTGTGTGCTTAATGGTGTTCCACCTTTCTCTGAGGTTCTGATCATTTGCCTATCTTTAAGTCTGCTGTCAACACAGAACAGGTGTTGAGTGAGCCCCACTAGCAAATCTTCCATTTCATTTATTATACTTGCAACTCCAGAATTTTCATTTGGTTCTTTTAAAAAATAATTTATATTTCTATTGATATTCTCTATTTGATGAGACACTGTCATCATGGCTTCTTTACTTCTTTCAGTATGGCTTCCTAGAAGATTTGTTTTTTTAAAAAACATGTTTAAATAGACTGCTTTGAAATCTGTTAACTTCAATATCTAGAACCGCTCACAGGCAGTTTCTGTTGTCTGCTTTGTTTCTTGTGTATGGGTCACACTCCCCTGGTTCTTTGCATGTCTTAAAATACTTTTTGAAAATTGGACATGTTATATAATATACTGTAGCAACCTGGGATACTGACACCCTTCCCTCTCTTCAGAGCTTTGTTGTTTGATTATTTGTTTACTGAAATCAGCTAGGCTACTTTAAAAAGACTATTTCCACCCTGTATGAAACTTCTGATATTGCTCCTCAGAGGGTACAGCCAAGGCATACACAAAGTCACCCTGGGAAGACAGAGGTTTTAGTAGGGGTTTCTTCAACTGTCTCTTTTCTTTCCTTGATCTGTTAAGCTATTTGCCTCTTTGTTGGCACATCCAGCTGTTATGCTCCACTAATGATACTACTGTGATGAACAATGCCTGGGGACATACATTGCTCCACATCTGATAAATTAAATTCAGACAGGGTAGATTTTCAGTTCATCTTTGAGGTTTGTTCTGATCCAAGGAGGATTCTTTTTAGCTGACTCTCTCCCAGGTTCAGTCTGATAAACTAACGAATTTAGCTTCTTGCTCTTCTAGAGAGATTATCAGCCGACTCTGAATTGTTTACCACCAAAATATCCATTGTTTTTGAGAGTGACCTTAGGCTTGAACTTCCCCAAATTGTTTCAAATAAGGCCTTTCCTTTGGGAATAGCTTAAGAGTAATACATTCTTATGGACTACCCTGGAAAAAATCTTTAAGCCACTGTTCCAAGTGCTGTTGTAGGGGTGGTAGCCTTTGGTCTGCTTGGGCTGCCTCTCCTAATGTGGATGTTCTGCCCTATGAGCAAGCTGGAGTGAGAATGATAAGGCCTCCAGTATTCTCAGTGTGCTGCATCAGGACTAGAGCTACCCTCCTATGAATGGGGGCTGGGTAAAGGAAGGGAGCCCCTGACTTTCGACTGCATTCATCAGGAATCTAATCTCTGCAATTCAGAGTTGGAGGCATAAGAAATGATGAAGGCCTGCCCATCTTGGAGAGATACCATAACCCTTAATTGGGAGCTGAGGGGAGAGGGAGCCCCATAGACGAGGCCACATCTACCCAGAGTGAAATTTCCATCAAGATGAGGAGGGGTTACTCCTACACTGTTGGTGGGAATGTAAATTGATGTAGTCACTATGGAAAACAGTATGGAGGCTCCTCATAAAACTAAAAATAGAATTACCATATGATCCAGCAATCCTACTCCTGGGCATATATCTGGCCAAAACTATAATCCAAAAAGATACATGCACCCCTATGTTCATAGCAGCACTATTCACAATAGCCAAGATGTGGAAACAACCTAAATGTCCATCAACAGATGAATGGATAAAGAAGATGTGGTATATATATATACAATGGAATACTATCCAGCCATAAAAAAGAACAAAATAATGCCATTTGAAGCAACATGAATGCAACTAGAGATTACCATACTAAGTGAAGTCAGAAAAAGAAAGACAAATACCGTATGATATCACTTATATGTGGAATCTAAAATATGGCACAAATGAACCTATTCTACAAAACAGAAACAGACAGACATAGAGATAAGACTTGTGGCTGCCAAGGGGGAGAGGGGGAGGGAGAGGGATGGACTGGGAATTTGGGGTTGGTAGATACAAACTATTATTACATTTAGAATGGATAAACAATACAGTCCTACTGTATGGCACAGGGAACTATATCCAGTCTCCTGGGATAAACCATAATAGAAAAGGATATTTAAAAAAGAATGTATATATGCGTAAAACTGAGTCACTCTGCTGTACAGCAGAGATTGGCACAACACCGTAAATCAACTATACTTCAGTTAAAAAAAAAAAAGATGAGGAGGGGTTAAAATAAAGAGAGAAAGCATTCCATTTATAGTAGGAAACAAAAAATAGGACATAAACTCTTTGCCTAACTATAGGTCTTGAACATTTTTCTTTTTGTTCTCTTAACAGCTTTTGTTTTACATTTAAATCTATAATCCATTTTGAGTTAATTTTTATATAAGAGGTTTAAAATGGGTGAGGTTAATTTTTTTGCTTATGGATGTCCAACTGTTCCAGCATCACTTGTTGAAAAGGCTATCCACTGAAGTACTTTTGTAGCTTTATTAAACATCAAATGGACATATTTGTGTGAGTCTACTTATTGGTTATGCATTCTGTTTCATTGATATATCTATCTATCTGCCAGTACTACACTACCTTGATTACTGTAGCTAACAGTAAACCTTATCATTGGGTAGAGCTAGTCCTTCCCTTTATTCTTTTTCAAGATTGTTTTAGCTATTCTAGAACCTATGCCTTTCCATATAATTTTAAAATAAATTTATGTAATTGTATGTCTTAAAAAAAACTTGTTGGGTTTTTTAATAGAAAGTGCATAAACCTATATGTCAATTTGGAGAACAATGACACCCTTACTATGTTTAATCTTTCCATCCATGAACATGGTATGTCTGTCCATTTCTTTGTCCTTTTATTTCTTCAGCATTTTGTAGTTTTAAGCATACAGATAATGTGTGTTCTTAAGTGCGACCTATTTAATTTTATTTGAAGTAATTGTAAATGGTATTGTTTTAAATTTCAGCTTCCTACTGTTGTAATTATATAAAAATCAAATTGACCTTTTTGATGTTGATCTTATATCCCCCAAATTAACTGAACTGACTTATTAGCTGCAGTTTTTCTCTAGATACTTTTTGCTACATAGACAATCATGTGATCTGCAAATAGGGAGTTTTATTTCTTACTTTCCAATCTTTGTGCCTTTTAATACGTTTTCTTGCCTTACTGTGCTACTGAGAACTTCTAGTGCTCGGTTGGAGGTAAATAGTGACAGTAGACAAACTTGCTTTTTTCCTGATCTTAGGAGGAAGGCACTCATTCTTTCACCATTAAGTATATTGTTAGCTCTAATTTTTTGTAGATGTTCTATATCAAGTTCAGGAGGTTCCCCCCCATTCCTATTTTGTTAAGAGCTTTTTCAAGAATGGGTTTTAGATTTTGTCAAACACCTTTTCTGCATCAATTGATATGACCATATAATTTTTCTTTTTTAGCTTGTAGATATGATAGATTACATTGATTGTTTTTCCAATGTTGAACAAGTTTTTACCTCAAATAAATCCCACTTAGCAGTAGTGTATAATTTTTTATACATTGTTGGATTTGATTTGGTAATATTTAGTAGAGGATTTTAAGTTCGTAAGAGATCTTGGTCTACAGTTTTCATTTTTGTACTGTCTTCTTCTGATTTTGGTATCAATGTAATACTAGCCTCATAAAACAAGGTGGGAAATGACTCAGTAAAGCTGAGTAAAATAGATATTAATTCTTCTTTAATGTGTGATAGAATTCTCCCATGAAACCATCTGGGACTGGAGCTTTACTAGGAGCTTTTTCATTACAAATTTAATTTCTTTAATGGTTATACAACTATGCAGATTGCCTATGTCATTGTGGTTAGTTTTGGTAGTATGTGGGTTTTGAGGAAGTGGTCCATTTCTTCTAAGTTGTCCAATTTATGAGTATAAAGTTTTTCAAAGCCTTTTCTAATTATCCTTTTAATGACTAGAAGATCTGCAGTGATAGTCTTTGTCCAATCCTGATATAGGTGATTGTCTTCTTTACTTTTGTTAGTCTAGTAAGAGGTTTACTAATTTTATTGAGTTTTAAAAGAACCAGCTTTTTATTTGATTTTCCCCTGTCGTTTTAATGTTCCCAATTTCACTGATTCCAATTCTTAAGTATCTCCTGTCTTCTTCTTGCTCTGACTATATCTGGCTCTTATTTTTCTAGTTTCTTGAGGAAGAAACATAGATTAGTGACTTGAGAGCTTTCCTCTTCCCTAAAAATTAGTGTTTTCATGGTATATCTTTTTCTATCCTTTTACTTTCAACCTACCTATGTCATTGTTTTTCAAATGAGTTTCTTGAGAATGGCATATGTTGGATCATTTCTAAAAATCCATTACATCAATTTCTGTCTTTTAATTGGTATATTTAGATTATTTATTTAAGGTAATTGTTGATATCTCAGGATTTAAATCTGCCATTTTATTATTTATCTTTTGTTTGTATCTTCTGTTTCTCTTTTCATGCCTTATTGTGGATTACTTGAGCACTTTTTAGGATTCCATCTTAACTTACAGTGTTTTTGAGTACACAATTTTGAATACTTGAGTGGTTGCTTGGTGTTTCAATATACAGATGTAACTTTAAACAGTCTACTGGTATTGGCATTTTATCATTTCAAGTGCAATACCGAAACTCTACTTCCACTTAGGCACCTTTACCCTCCCACATTTTAAATATGATGATGTTCATTATTTATTTTACATACATTGTGCACCACATCACATGGTGTTATAATTTTTGCTTCAACCTTCAAATGTGATTTAAGAGAATCATAAAAAAAGATCAGCTAATCTATTTATCCATTCTGCTGTTGTTCTTCCTTTCTGAATTTTCAAGCCTTTTTCTCTTATCATTTCCTTTCTCTTTAGAGAATTTATTTATCCATTCTTTCAGGGTAGGTTTTCTAGTGACAAATTCTTTTATTTTTCTTTTGTCTGAGTATCTGCTTCCCATTCATTCCTGAAGGATAATTTGACTGGATGTAGACTTTGTGCCTGGTAGTTCTTTCTTTCAGCACTTGAAAAATGTTGTGTCGCTTTCTTCTGGAGTCACTGCCCACCCCGCCACCACCCCCCCACCCACCTTCAGTGTTTTATATTGGAGATGGTACTTTTCAGTTCTGTAATTTCCATTTGGTTCCTTTTTGTAATTTCTATTTTCTTCATTTGTTTCAAGAGAATTAGTAATAGCTTGTTGAAGCATTTTTATGATTAGTTGCTTTAAAATCCTTGTCAGATAATTCCAACATGTGATTACTCTTCATATTGGTGTCTGTTCACTGTTTTCTTCTCATTCAAGTTGTTATTTTCATTGATCTTGGTATGATGAGTGACTTTTGACTGTTCCCAGGATGTTCTGGATATTATGAGACTCTGAATCCTATTTAAATCTTTTTAAGATGTCCTCTTGTTGACTTGTAGTATAAGGGCCATATGTTCAGCTTCTTACTGGATCCCACTGACACCACTCTGGCAGAAGTGAAGCACTGATTCCCACTGCCTCATCGAAGACAATAGGGTAGAAGTTTAACTCTTCTCTTAACCTTGCTGAAACCTTTCTGGTGAAAGTGGTGCATCACCTTGCTCCACATTGTTGTTAGTATGAGATATTCAGCTCCCTGCTGGACCCTGTTAACACTGAGAGGGGAAGTAGAAGGTTGACTCATACTGAGAGTGCAGTAACATCTCCACTGATGTTGATGTATATGAGGGTGGAGTGTCATCTCCCTTAAAGGCCTCATTAACACAGTAAAGGGAGGGTGAAGTAGAGTGGTGACTAGTCCTATCTTGCACTGTCTCTTGGTCTAACTTCTGCTGGGTTGGGGGAGTCTCAGCTCATCACTGGACCCTACTGACACTACCCTGCGGGAGGAATCAGAGCATAACCTGTTTCCACTGGGCTGGTGATAGAAGATCAACTCCCCACTTGGTCCCCACTACCATATTCTGGCAGGGAAATAAGAGAACTGTCTACTCTGCTATGTGAGAGATGGAAGAATAGCTCCCTGATCACCCCACCAACACCACTGGCAGGGAGGATTCAGAGATCTGCCACCTGCTTCTGTCAGGTGGCAGGGGGTGAGGTGGAAGATCAGCCCCCTTCTTGGCTCTGCTGAAACTCTGGGGAAGTTAAGTAGTTTTCCCATTGGCATTTGGCTGGAGTAGGGAGGGTATGCCAAAAAGGCTTTCTGTTCTGTTAGTCCACCCTTGTCTTGGGTCCTTTGGCAAGAGGGAACAGGCTTTTCTGGGTGCTTTTCTTCTCTGCCTGTTGGTGGTTCCAGGTTGGAGGCTGGGTAAAATGGGAGATAAAAAGAAACCCAGGTAACTCACTGCCATGTCATTCCTCAAGTCCTGAAGTCCTAAGGCAGTCTGATTTCTTCTTCTTACCTTTCAGAGTCTTTCTATGCTTATTTTTTAATATAAACAAACAAAAGTCCAGGGATTTTTAATTGTGAGAGGCAAGATTTTGGAAGAACAGGGCTACTCCACCTTGGCTAGAACCAAAAGTCTCCTCAGTAGGAACACTTTTGAACTTGACAAACTCAGTGTAATATCTGGAGCAATTAATACATGAGCCAACAGAATAAAAAAGAAAAACAACATACAACCTTTCCTACTATACAAAAAAAGCACTCTAATCATAATAGTATGGTGCTAGCAAAGGAACAGCTGAATAGATCAATGAAACAACAGTTCAGGAAAAGACAGATTTGTGTATGTGTATGTGTGTGTCTAGGCATATGAAAATTTAATACATGGTACATGAGGCAATTCAAACCATAGGGGGAAAAGATGGGTTTTTCAATAAATTGGGCTGGGGAAATAGATACATTTGGAAAATATTATGAAAGTTTAGTCATCTCATTTGTAAATAAAAACAAATTTATACCAATATAAATTACAAATAAATTAAAGAGTTAGTACTTAAATATCTCTATTTTAAATAAATTCAGCCAAGTGGCAGTATAAATTGGCTTAACTACCTTGGAAAACAGTTTGATTTCATCCAGAAAATATACATTACTAAAACTCAGGAATCCCATTCCTCAGTGTATACTTCAGAGAAACTCTTACACAGGATATTTTTATAAGAATTTTATAGCATCATTTTTCATAATAGCTCCAAATGGAAATAAGTTGAATATCCTCAACAGAAGGATATCTCAATAATTTGTGGCACAATGCACTATTTTACAGCAAAAAAATAAAACAAAAAAAACACCAAAAACAACGCCCCCCAAAACCTTAGCTATAGAAAACAACCTGATGAATCTCACAGTATTGAAAAAAAGAAGCAAGGCACAATAGATTGAATACAATGCAACTCAATTCATACAAAGTTCAAAGAAAAACAAAAATAAATTGTAATATTGAAGGATATATACATATATAGTAAAACTAAATAAAAGCAAGGAACTGATAATGATAAAAATTCAGGGTATTGGGTGGAAGAGATGGTTGTGATTGGGCTAGGAATGTATTTGCTCTTTATCCCTTAAGGCTTTGGCCAAGCAGTCATTCAATATGAGGTGATTTATGGTAATTAATACATGTACGCTTAATTCAAACTATGTATGAACTAAATAATGATTTCTGGTGCTAGAAACATTGTGAAAGATTACCACATCTGACAAAAATTGAATTATGCTTCATCAACCAATCATATCTTTTTAATAGTAAATATACACACGCATATTTATTTATACATGGTATACTACAAAGAATATATTTCAAACTTAGACTCAATTGTACTATTTAGATAATTTAAAATTACTCATATACTAGCCAAATAAAATAAACATTACAACCAGATGTTTCAAATTTCCTCCAATCAAAACAAGAAGATATCAGCTGAAAATACTAATGGTGCCAAAAAACGTTGAAATATTTTATGACTGTTTTTCTTCCAACACTTTTGAAAGGAAGAATCAATTTCACATTTTTTTATACCTCAGGCCTCAAACTCTCTAAAGCTGTTTTAGATACAATAACAGTAATTGATGGAAAAAAATCACTATTACATGTCATCCATGAATCATGTTTTTTTCAAGGAATCTCTTGAGGAGTAACTGTTAAAATTCTAGAATTAAAAAGAAAACACAATGAAAAACACTACTCCTTTAGAGAAAAGTCACTGCTAAAAAATAGAAAACATTTCTGCTAATTAATTAAACTAATAAAAGAGTATATTTATCCTCTGTTTCTAGGATGGGCCTTCCCCAAGGCAACAGTTTTGGGCCACTATTATGATCTTATATAGCTCTTTTAGGCAATTCCATTAACTAGCATGGCCTCAGCTAACTTTTGCATAATGACAAATCTCAGTATCAACTGAAAGACAGAATTATCTTTCTTCTGAGTTACAAGCTGATTTACCCAATGGCTTAGTGGATATATGGTTACCTAAGAGGAACCTCAAATTCAGTAAATCCAAAACTTACCCTATTTCCTCTCAAACTTATTCCTTGTTTTGCACCTCCTCTTTAGGTTAACAGCAACACAATCTACTCAGATTCCCAAGGCAGAAACCTAGGTCAACCTTTCCATCTTCCCTTAAACATCCAGTACATCACCAAGTATTGTTGATTCTATTTTCTTAAATAATATTTCTTAATCTGAGTTTTTTTTCTTCAGCCTCACTGCCACTGCTTTAGTTCAAGTTTCAATCGTTGCCTATATTCCTGCAATCTGGTCTCCCTCCTTACAGATGGAACCTCTTCTTCTCCACTGAAATAATTTTTCTCACTCATCAAAGAAAAACCTAATAAAATCACCAACCTGATTATGCCACTTTCTTTCTTAAAATCACATAATGGCACCCCATAGTTTTCAGTTTAAAATCCAAATTTCTTAACATGGCATAAAGGCCCAATAACAGTCCTACATCTCAACAATCTTTATTTTACACGTGTGATCTATCTGGTGTCATATTATCTCCTATTTATGCGTTCACAAGTGCCTCTGCTTCTGTACAGAATTCCAATTTGCTTAGTATACCTCTTGGAAAGATTTTGCTGATTATCTTTTTTGAATGACCAAGTGTCCTTCCTTCCTATGTATTTCATAGAATACTTTGTTTACCTTTATCACTTAACACATATTGCAACTGTAATATAAGACAGAGCACCTTCAAGCACCATAAAAATTAATTTCAACAAGCTCACCTTTATTAATTCCCATTTTATCTTCTGAAAAATGAGAGATATGGATTAGACACAAGGTTCCTCTCAGCCAAACTACTTTATGAATTTATGTCAAGTTGGAAAGAGTCTCTTGACACTCCTGACTTTTTTCCCCCACTTACTGCTAGAATACAATCATGGTATTAATTACTGGTGTTGTCCACACAGAACACCTGAGATACTGAAAGTAACAGTATAGAACATGAACATGAATTTAACTTATTTAAAAATAATGTAACCAAGTTTAGGAACTGTTTACTAAGATTTGAATTTATTGAACTTGATTTAGAAAAGTCTGATCAAATCAAACTTAACAATTTGTTGAGATCTTTACATGTCACTGTTAACAGCTCAACTCAGTCTTGTTTACCCTTGATTATTGCTATCCAATTGTTAAATTTTATTCATGGAAAAGACTAAGTTCAGTTCTCTTTAGACTGTAAACTACTTTTAGAAAAGGGCCACGTGTTATGCTAGAAGACTAACAGTCCACAGGATTTAGTAAAATGTTAGAGACAGAAAAATGTAACAATGCTGTAATATTCAAAGAGTAAGGTCAATTTTTCATTTATTGTACTGTCAATTTTAAATTGAAATTGACCTACTGTGTTATCAAAGGAGCCAGGAAGTATATACTAGAAGACTAATATTATTTATAATTGATGAAAGATTATAGGGAAAAGAAATTAAAACAAGATTTTAAAAAATCCATTATGCATACTAATGCTTATAAAGTGCTTTCTTAAGTAAATTTTCAATGAATTTTACAAGAAAGGGTTGCTTTCTTTATTTTCCTAACATGTACTGATGATGGTAGATGAAATCTCATGATGATTATCTGATATGTATACTTTAATTCAAACAGGATAACTGGGAATTAAATGATGCCCTAACACAGCCAAAGATTCAATAGTATAAAGAAAAAACAATTATTTGCCCACCTTCCCGCAGAGACACTAATTCTTTGTAGAGGTGAAAAACGCCATACTATACCTTGATTTCTTCTATTTCATCTGGTACTATCTTGTATGCTGATATAGTCCCACCCAACCTGAAATTAGGAGAAAAAAAAATTCTCAAAACCGGCAACAGTGTATTAAAAATATGGACTATTTCTGCCATTAGCATCATAGTGCCACCAATAATTGCCTATTACCCACCCCAATAACCATGGAGGAAAAACAACCATTTTGTACTCAGGTTTTCCATATAGTAGTTTAAAAAGGTAGTGAATGACTACTGCAAGAGGAAACATAAGTTAGATTTTTAACCATAATTAAACTTCTCTTATCGATGGTTTTAATGATGCTCAAAATGTCACTTTTACTGATAGATTCTGTCACAACTAAGAAGTATCAAGAACAACAGCAGACATTTCTATTTTCATGGCATCATGAAACACAGCCAGGTTTAGAATACCTATCAATTTAACATACCATCAGTATTCTATAGTATTGCACTCAGGAAGACTGATTCCAAATTTCATGTTCTTTCCCTTACAACACACAGCTTTCCTCACTAAAGGAATCATTCTAGAGGTAGAGTGCTCTTTTACTTTAATCAATATATAAAAAGTGGTATTACATTGGCAGTAACACTAGTAGTTATAATAGTAATACTACCACTAGTAGTATACTGAGTATTTACTGTATGCCAAGCATTAAATTGTCAGGTTTTATATGTTTTGTTCTCATTTAACTCTCATAACCTATAATAAGAATTATGAAAAAAATGAGGTAAGCAATTTTTCAAAGGTCCCACAACTAGGAGTGGCAGACTGGGCTTAAGAACTCACTTCCAGAAACTGATAAGCAAATTCTAAAATTCATATGGAAATTCAAGGAACACATAATAGTCAAAAAATATTGAAAAGAAGAAAGTTGGAGGAGTTACACTTTCTGATTTCAAGTCACTACAGATCTACAATAATCAAGACAATGTGGAGCTGGCGTAAGGATAGACATATAAAGCAATAGGGTACAACTGAAAGTCCAGAAACAAACATCACATTTATGGTCAACTAGTTTTTGTTTTCCTTTTTATTTTATTGTAATAAATATAGTTAACGTTTTAACCATTTTTAAGTGTACAACTAAGTGACAATTACATTCATAATGATGTGCAACCATCATTACTGTCTATTTCCAAAACTTATCCATAACTTAAACAGAAACTCTGTAATCATTAAGGAATAACTCCTAATTTTCCCCTTCCCCCAGGCCCTGATAACTCCTAAACAACATTGTCTTTACGAATTTGACTACTCTAGGAAACTCACATAGAGGAATCACACAATATCTGTCCTTTTGTGTCTAGCAAATTTCACTCAGCATAGTTTTCAAGCTTTACCCACATGGTAGCATGTATCAGAACTTCATTCCAGTTTTATGACTGAATAATATCCCACTGTATGTATATACCACATTTATTTACCCATTCATCTGTTAATGGACACTTAGATTGTTTCAATTTTTTGGCTACTGTAAATAATGCTGCAATAAACATTAGCATACAATATCTGAATCTCTCTTTTCAGTTCTTTTGGGTACATACCTAGGAGGTGGAATTACTCAATCATATGGTAATTCCATGTTTAGCATTTGAAGGACTGCCAAACAGTTTTCCACAGGGGCTGTACGATTTTACACTACCACCAAGAATGCATGATGGTTCCAATTTATCCACATCTTCATCTATACTTGTTATTCTATTTTTTTAATGGCTACCCTAATGGGTGTAAACTGGTAACTCACAGTTTTGAGACTCGCATTTCCCTAATAAGCAGTGATATAGAGCATGGGTCCCCAACCCAGGAAACGGTGGGCAAGTGATGGGCAAATGACTAAAGCTTCATCTGCCGCTCTCTGTCCCTCGAATTACCACCTGAACCATCCCGCCCTGTCCTGTCCCGTCAGTGGGAAAATTGTTTTACACAAAACTGGTCCTAGGTGACAAAAAGGTTGGGGACCACTGCTACAGAGCATCTTTTCATGTTCTTATTGGCCATTTGTATATCTTCTCTAAAGAAATATCTATTCAAGTGCTCTGGCAATTTTTAAATTGGGTTGTTTGCTTTTTGCTGTTGAGTTGTAGGAGTTTTTCATATATTCTGGATATTAAACTCTTACCTAAGATATTATTTCCAAATATTTTCCCTCATTCTGTAGGCTGTCTTTTAACGTTCTTGATAATACTTTGATACACAAAAACTTTTAATTTTGGTGCCGCACAATTTATGTATTTTTTTCTTTTGTTGCTCACCTTACTGGTGTCATGCATAAGAATCCATTGCCAAATCCAAGGTCTTGAAGATTTATCCTTATGTTTTCTTCAAAGTGTTTTATGGTTTTAGTTCTTCTATTTAGAACACTGATCCGTTTTGAGTTCATGTTTGAATATGGTGTGAGATATGGGTTCAAGTTAATTCTTTTCCATGTGGAAATCCAATCATTTAGCACCATCTGTTGACAAGCTTTTTCTTTCCCAAAGCTGTTTTCAAAGCTTTGATTTAGCACCCTTGTCTAAAATGAATTTCCCATAGATACAGGTTTATTTCTGGATCCTTAATTTTATTCAATTGGTCTATAGGTCTATCTTTTTGTGGTTCTCAGCATAGAAGTCTTCTACCACATTGGTTAAATGTATTCCTAGGCATTTATTTTCAGATGCTATTTTAAATGGCATAGCTTTTAATTTCCTTTTCAGATTGTTTATTGCCAGTGTATAGAAACAAGTGATTTTTGTGTGTTGATCTTGTACCCTGTAACTTTGCTGAACTTATTTTTTTTAAATTTATTTATTTTATTTATTTTTGGCTGTGTTCAGTCTTTGCTGCTGCGTGCGGGCTTTCTCTAGTTGCAGCGAGCAGGGGCTACTCTTCGTTACGGTGCGTGGGCTTCTCTTGTTGAAGAGCATGGGCTCTAGATGCGCGGGCTAAAGTAGTTGTGGCACGCGGGCTCAGTAGCTGTGGCTCTAGGGCTCTAGAGCACAGGCTCAGTAGCTGTGGTGAATGGCCTTAGTTGCTGCACAGCATGTGGGATATACCCGGACCAGGGGCCAAACCCGTGTCCCCTGCATTGGTAAGCGGATTCTGAACCACTGAGCCACCAGGGAAGTCCCTGAACTTGTTTATTGACTCTAGTAACTTTCTTGTGGATTATCTATATACAGGATCATATTATCTGTGAATAGAGATAGATTTACTTCTCACCTAACAGGCTGGACGCCTTTTATTTCTTGTCCTTGTCTAAATACTCTGGCTAGAACTTCCAGTGCAATGTTCAATATCAGTGGTGAAAGCAGGTATCTTTGTCTTGTTCCAGATATAAAAAGAAAGCTTTCCATTTTTCACAATTGAACATGGTGTTAGTTGTGGGGTTTTCACAAATGCCTTTTATCAGGTTAAGGATTCCCTTCTGTTCCTAGTTTTCTGAGTGTTTTTACCATGAAAGAATGCTGGATTTTTGTTAAATGCTTTCTCTGTGTCATATGAGATGATCATGTGGTTTTCTGCTTTTCAATCTTTCTATTAATGTGGTATTATTGCAGTGATTAATTTTCTTATGTTGAACTACCCTTGAACACCTGGGGTAATCTCACTTGGTCGCTGTGTATAATTCTTTTAATATGTGGTTGCATTCAGTGTCTTAATACTTTCCTATTTTGCATCTATATTCATAAGGGTTATTACTCTATAATTTTTCTTTCTTCTGATGTCTTTATCTGGCTTTGGTAGCAAGGTAATTCTGGCCTCAGTGAATGAGTTAGAAAGTATTTTCTCCTCTTCTGTTTTATGGAAGAGTTTGAAAAGCATAATGTTAATTCTTTAAATGTTTGGAATAATTTACCAGTGAAGTAATCTGGTCCTAGACTTTTCTTTGGTGGGAGATTCTTTTTTTTTTTTTTTTTGTAATTAATTTTTATTGGAGTATAGTTGTTTTACAATCTTCTGTTTGGTGGGAGGTTTGTAATTGTTGAAAATCTGTTTACTTGTTACAGATCTGTTGAGACTTTATTTTTATGTCAGTTTAGGTAATTCACATGCTTCTCGGAATTTGTCTATTTCATGTAGGTTACCAAATTTGTTGGCATACAACTGTTTACAGGATTTTTTATAATCATTTTTATTTCTGTAAGGTCAGTAGTAATATTCACATCTTTATTTCTGATTTGTTTTTGTGCTTTCTCTTTTTCTTAATCAATCTAGCTAATGGTTTGTCAATTTTGTTAATTTTTTCAGAGAACAAACTTTTGCTTTTGTTGACTCTGTACTGTTTTTCTATTCTCTATTTAGCTCCACCTTAATCCTTATTATTTTCTTCCTTGATCTTTTCTTTTTTCCCTGCCTCCCTCCCTTCCTTACATTAATTGTCTTATGTATTTAAGCTGATTTTTTTTTCTTTTTTTGTAGTGAATCATTTTAATTCCCTTGTCATTTCCTGTTTTACATCTTTTAGGTATTTTTTTGGTGGTTACCATGGGGAATACATTTAATATTCTAAATTTATAGCAACCTAGTTGATTGATAACAACTTAAATCAGCATACGAAATGTCTGCTCCTATACAGGGCTATCCTCCTACTTTTATGTTGTTGTCATAGCTAAGTTTGCTAGTTTTGGAGTTAGTTTTCTCTTCTTCTCTAGTCCTTCAGGGTATAAAGTAGTGTATTTATCGAGGATGTTTCTTTCTTTTTGATGCGGACATTTATAGCTATATATTTCCCTCTGAAAAGTGCTTCCACTGCATCCCGTAAGTTTTGGTATGCTGTGTTTTCGTTTACATTTGTCTCAAGGTATTTTCTAATTAACCTTGTGATTTCTTTTTGAACCACTGGTTAAGAGTGAACTGTTTAATTTCCACATATTGTGAATTTTCTAGTTTCCCTCCATTGTTGTTTTCTAGCGTCTTTCCAATGTGGCCAGAGAAAATACTTTGAATGATTTCAATCCTTTTAAATTTACTGAGACATTTTTTTTGTGGCCTAACATTTGGCTTATCCTATAAAATGTTCCAGGTCTTCCTTTGTATATTATCAGCAATCCCCTTTTGAAACATGACTGTGCTTGTGTTTGTTAATTTATTGTGAGAATTAAATGTGCTAATACATTTCCTTAATGTAATTTCCTTTAACAGGCTTCTAATTATATGACTCTTCTGAATGAATTAATCTATGTAATAAAAATAAAGGAATCTGTAGATAGTGATTACTGCCATTACTGAAACAGTTCCAGAAAAAAATTATTGGTCCAAATTCATTAGGAATAGAAATACTTAAAGGTAATTCAAAGTTGCTCAGAAATATTTTAATTTTCTCCCCAACTCTAATCTGCTTCTACAGTTCGCCCCAGTTTTTGTTATGGTAAATGTTAATTGATCCAGTAGTCCATGTCATAAGTGTGGAAATCTTTCAAATGTCTTTTTACCTTTCTCAGTCCTTACAACAAGTAATAACAGTCAAATTTTTATTGGCCTTAATTTATCCAGAAAATAGTCATTCTTCCATTTCCACTTCAGTACTTTAAGATTTTATCATTTCTAACCACAGTTTTAGTAGTATTCTCACCACAGTTGTAACAAGCCGCATCTTTCTAAAATGTAATTCTTCTCATGTCACATCCTTATTAATTAATGGATAATACCTTAAGAAGTGATGAGAATTCCCTTTATAAACTCGACTCCTCAGTCCATTTCTTGTTTCATTTCCTGTAACCCTTTCACAGTACCTCTTTGTTCTAGCCATGCCCAATTGTCACTAGTTTCATAAATGCTTTATGCCTCTCTATTACCTGTACCTTGAATGCTCTTCTACACCCCCAAAACTCCGTATCAACCTTCAGGAGTCAAATACCACTTTGAGAACACTTACACAAACTCTGGAAGCAGAAATAAGCACCTCCTCTACTGTGAATAGTGCCTTACTCACACTTGCATTATAGCTTTTATCCTACTATTGTAATTATCTGTTTAGAGATCTATCTTCTCCACTAGATTATGAAGGTACAGATAATATTTTAAATTACTTTCTATACTTGGCAAATAGTGAGTACTTAAAGCTTGATAAAGCAGCACACATTTGGTAAATTAATGAGAGAGGTTAGAGGAGCCAGACATGTGAATTTTCACCAAGATCTTAAAATCTTTTTTAAGAGCAGTATCTCCAGACTTTCGGATCAAGATGGCTGAGTGGGAGAATGCACGGACACACCAAAAATACATCTACATTCCTCTAGGAGGCAGGTCAAAAAGATCTTGCTTTATGTCAGAGAGTGTTCTGCCTATGTTTTCTTCTAAGAGTTTTATAGTATCCAGCCTTACATTTAGGTCTTTAATCCATTTTGAGTTTATTTTTGTGTGTGGTGTTAGGGAGTGTTCTAATTCCTTTCTTTTACATGTAGCTATCCAGTTTTCCCAGCACCACTTACCGAAGAGACAGTTTTTTCTCCATTGTATATTCTTGCCTCCTTTGTCATAGATTAGTTGACCACATGTGCGTGGGTTTATCTCTGGACTTTCTATCCTGTTTCATTCACCTGTATTTCTGTTTTTGTGCCAGTACCATACAGTTTTGATTATTGTAGCTTTGTAGTATAGCCTGAAGTCAGGGAGCCTGATTCCTTACACTCTGTTGTGCTTTCTCAAGATTGCATTGGCTATTTGGGGTCTTTTGGGTTTCCATACAAATTGTAAAACTTTTTGTTCTAGTTCTGGGAAAAATACCATTGGCAACTTGATAGAGCTTACATTGAATATGTAGACTGCTTTGGGTATTACAGTCATTTTGATACTGTTGATTCTTCCAATCCAAGAACATGGTATCTCTCTCCATCTGTTTGTGTCACCTTTGATTTCTTTCACCAGTATCTTATAGTTATCCAAGCACAGGTCTTTTGCTTCCTTAGATAGGTTTATTCCTAGGTATTTTATTCTTTTTGATGTGGTGGAAAGTGGTATTGTTTCCTTAATTTACCTTTTACCCTTCTACACTGTTGGTGGAAATATAAATTGGTACAGCCACTATGGAGAATAGTATGGAGGTTCCCTAATAAACTAAAAATAGAACTACCCTATGATCCAGTAATCCCCCTCCTGGGCATATTCCCAGAGTAAACCATAATTCGAAAAGATACATACACCCCACTGTTCACTGCAGCACTATTTACAACAGCCAGGACATTGAAGTAACCTAAATGTCCATCAACAGAGGAATGGATAAAGAAAATGTGGTACATATATACAACAGAGTATTACTCAGCCATAAAAAAAGAACAAAATAATGCCATTTGCAGCAACATGGGTGGACCTCGAGACTGTCATACTGAGTGAAGTCACACAGAGAAAGACAAATATCATATGATATCGCTTGTATGTGGAATCTAAATAAAAGGTAAAAATGAACTTATTTACAAAACAGAAATAGAGTCACAGATGTAGAAAACAATCTAATGGTTACCAGGGGGGAAAGGAGGGGAGGGATAAATTGGGAGATTGGGATTGACATATACATACTACTATATATAAAACAGATAACTAATATGGACCTACTGTATAGCACAGGGAACTCTACTCAATACTCTTTAATGACCTATATGGAAAAGGAATCTAAAAAAGAAAGGATATATGTATATGTATAACTGATTGACTTCTCTGTACAGCAGAAAGTAACATTATAAATCAACTATACTCCAATTTAAAAAAAAAATCTATATGATGAACAATTCTCACTAAAAAGTAACTGAAAATTGGCATAAAGACTCCTGTACAACTAAGGTTGTAATATAGATCCACAGGGAATCAGGCAGCAAGGGAAGTGATCAGGTCAGGACTTGTGCCCCTGGGATGGGACTCAGAGGAAAAGGGAGATTACAGGGGTGGAGAATCTCCCTGGAGAGTGGTTCCAGCCACATATTAGGTGCCCTAGTACTGGAGTCTGACACAGGGAAGATAAGCCCCCTTGGCTGGTTGAGCTCTGCTGCGACTAACAGGAGGGCTGTTGGGAGCACGGACTTCATTTGTGAGGAGTGAACCAGCACTGGCTTGCTCCCATGGCAGAACAGAGAAGGAGAATTAAGACTGCATGAGTGGCTACCCAGTTTCCCACAACAGTCCCAGCGTGCACCCCAGCCCGAGCTGAGCTAATGCTCCAGCCATGCTTACTTCACCTCAGAGCTCCACAATGGAGTGACAGTTGCCACAACTGGGAAGGCTCAGCTGTGGGAGGCAGAGGTTACTCAGACCTGGGCAGTGTCTGAGCACAGCATGATGGCCAATGCTGGTGCTTACCGAGAAAGCTTATCAGAAGCAACCCTAATCTCTGCCACTGGCCAGACTTCACAGCCTGCATCCTGATACACATCAAGAGGCCAGGTGGGCTCTGCCTGCCCTGCGGCATAGCCTTACAACATTACAGGGTTAGTGGAGACTGCGGAGGAGTGTGTGGCTGCAGGGGGAAATGGAGACACAGATGCAGCGGGGGCTGTCATCGCAGGCAGCAAATCGGAGGTGGCATAAAACTCTGTGGCCAACCTGCAGAAGCCCATGCCCCATCATGAGCCCAGAGCCTGCATGGCCGCTGTTGGTGCAGCACTGCTCTCCTGGGGCAAGGATGCCAGGTAATGAAAGACGAGAGAGCACATACTTTAAGGAAACAAATCCAGCTCATAATCAATATTCAGGGTTTCCGCTCCTTAAATTTGGGATCCAACCCCACCCACAATAGGGCAGAGAGGGACAATGAGTAGAGGGGAAGCACTGCCTTACACTTAACTCTGGCCCTATCCCTTCATCTCCAGCCCTATCCACTACCAAGGTGATAGCTGCCACCACACCCTGAGGAAAGGTGTCACTTCTGTTCATGTCAAATCCAGCTCTCACACCAAAGGCACCGGGCACACACAGACTGTATAGGGACACTTCCATATAGGGACATTCTTTCAAGACCGCAACAGGTAACTGTTTTACCTAAATTCATAGTGACAAAAAAAATGAAAAAAAAAAAATTCAATAAGTGGTGCTGGAAAAACTAGATAGCTACATGTAAAAGAATGAGATTAGAACATTTCTTAACAACATCTACAAAAATAAACTCCAAATGGAGTAAAGACCTAAATGTAATACCTAAAACCATACAACTCCTAAAGGAGAATATAGGCAGAACACTCTTTGACCTAAATCACAGCAATATTTTTTTAAGATATGTCTCCTAAGGGAAAAGAAAAGCAAAAATCAACAAATAAGACCTTAATTAAAATTAAGTTAATTTTAATTAACTTAAAATCTTTTGCATAGCAAAGGAAACCATCAACAAAATGAAAAGACAACATACTGAATGGGAGACAATACCAAGTGACATGCACAATAAGAGGTTAATATCCAAAATACATAAACAGCTCATACAACTCAAAATTTTAAAAAATCCAGTATAAAAAATAAACAGAAGATACAAATTGACATTTTTTGAAAGAAGACAGATAGCTAACAGACACATGAAAAGAGGCTCAAGATCACTAATTCTTAGAGAAATGCAAATCAAAACCACAATGAGATAGCACTTCACATCTGTCAGATTGGCTAACATCAAAAAGTATACAAGTAACAAATGTTGGCGAAGATGTGAAGAAAAGGAAACTTTTGCACAGTTTGTGGGAATGTAAATAGGTATAGCCATTATGGAAAACAGTATAGAAAAAACTAAAAATAGACTAATCATATGATTCAGCAATTCCACTTCTGGGTCTATATATGAAGAAACTGAAGACATTAATTTAAAAAAATACATGCACCACAATATTTATAGCAGCATTATTTACAATAGCCAAGATATGGAAACAAACTAAGTGCCCATCAACAGATGAATGAATGAAGAATATGTGGTAACTATATATACAATGGAATATTACTCAGGCATAAAAAAAATGAAATTCTGCCATTTGCAACAATGAGGATAAACCTAGAAACTGTTATACTTAGTGAAATAAGTCAGAAAAAGAAAGACAAATCCTCTATATTATCCATAATGTGGAACCTAAAACATAACTGAAATGAATGTGTATAACAAAACAGAAATAGACTCATAAACACAGAGAACAAACTAGTAGTTACCAGTGGGGCGAGGGAAAGAGAGAAGGATAAGATAGCCTCAATTACCAAAGGGTAAGAAGCAGAAGCAAGAAGAACTACACTCCTGCAGCCTGTGGAATGAAAACCACATTCACAGAAAGACAGACAAAATGAAAAGGCAGAGGGCAATGTACCAGATGAGGAACAAGATAAAACCCAAGGAAAACAATTAAATGAAGTGGAGATAGGCAACCTTCCAGAAAAAGAATTCAGAATAATGATAGTGAAGATGATCCAGAACCTGGAAAAAGAATGGAGGCAAAGATTGGGAAGATGCAAGGAATATTTAACAAAGACCTAGAAGAATTAAAGAACAAACAAACAAACAGAGATGAACAATACAATAACTGAAATGAAAAATACACCAGAAGGAATCAGTAGCAGAATAACTGAGGCAGAAGTACGGATAAGTGACCTGGAAGACAGAATGGTGTAATTCACCGCCACGAAAGAGAAAAAAGAAAAGAGAATGAAAAGAAATGAAGCCAGCCTAAGAGACCTCTGGGACAATATTAAACACACCAACATTCGCATTATAGGGGTCCCAGAAGAAGAAGAGAGGGAGAAAGGACCCGAGAAAATATCTGAAGAGATTATAGTCGAAAACTTCCCTCACATGGGAAGGGAAGTAGCCACCCATGTCCAGGAAGTGCAGAGAGTCTCAGGCAGGATAAACCCAAGGAGAAAAATGCCGAGACACATAGTAAACAAACTGACAAAAATTAAAGACAAAGAAAAGTATTAAAAGCAACAAGGGAAAAACGAAAAATAACATACAAGGGAACTCCCATAAGGTTAACAGATGATTCCTCGGCAGAAACTCTACAAGCCAGAAGGGAGTGGCATGATATATTTAAAGTGATGAAAGGGAAGAACCTATAAACAAGATTATTCTACCCAGGAAGGATCTCATTCAGATTCAACAGAAAAATCAAAAGCTTTACAGACAAGCAAAAGCTAAGAAAATTCAGCACCACCAAAGCGGCTCTACAACAAATGCTAAAAAAACTTCTCTAAGCAGGAAACATAAGAGGAGAAAAGGACCTACAAAATCAAACCCAAAACAATTAAGAAAATGGTAATAGGAACATACATAGGGATAATTACCTTAAATGTGAATGGATTAAATACTCCAACCAAAAGACACAGACTCACTGAATGGATAAAAAAATAAGACCCATCTATATGCTGTCTACAAGAAATCCACTTCAGACCTAGGGACACGTACAGACTGAAAGTGAGGGGATGGAAAAAGGTATTCCACGCAAATGGAAATCAAAAGAAGGCTGGAGCAGCAATACTCATATCAGATAAAATAGACTTTAAAATTAAGAATGTTACAAAAAACAAGGAAGGACACTACATAATGATCAAGGAATCAATCCAAGAAGATATAACAATTATAAATATATATGCACCAAACATAGGAGCACCTCAATACATAAGACAACTGCTAACAGCTATAAAAGAGGAAATCGACAGTAATACAATAATAGTGGGGGGACTTTAACATCTCACTTACACCAAAGGACAAGTCATCCAGACAAAATTTAATAAGGAAACACAAGCTTTAAATGACACAATAGACAAGATAGATTTCATTGAGATTTATAGGACATTCCATCTGAAAACAGCAGATTACACTTTCTTCTCAAGTGCGCACGGAACATTCTCCAGGACAGATCACATCTTGGGTCACAAATCAAGCCTCAGTAAATTTAAGAAAATTGAAATCATATCAAGCATCTTTTCTGACCACAACGCTATGAGATTAGAAATCAATTACAGGGGGAAAAAACGTAAAAAACACAAACACATGGAGGCTAAACAATACGATACTAAATAACCAAGAGATCACTGAAGAAATCAAAGAGGAAATCAAAAAATACCTAGAGGGCTTCCCTGGTGGCGCAGTGGTTGAGAATCTGCCTGCTAAAGCAGGGGACATGGGTTCGAGCCCTGGTCTGGGAAGATCCCACATGCCGCAGAGCAACTGGGCCTGTGAGCCACAACTACTGAGCCTGCGCGTCTGGAGCCTGTGCCCCACAACGGAAGGGGCCGAGATAGTGAAAGGCCCGCGCACCGCGATGAAGAGCGGCCCCCGCACCGCGATGAAGAGTGGCCCCCACTTGCCGCAACTAGAGAAAGCCCTCACACGAAAACTAAGAGACCCAACACAGCCATAAATAAATAAATAAATAAATAAATAAATAAATAAAGTATTAAAAAAAAACAACTAAAAAAAAAAATACCTAGAGACAAATGAAAACAAAAACACGACGATCCAAAACCTATGGGATGCAGCAAAAGCAGTTCTAAGAGGGAAGTTTATAGTAATACAATCATACCTCAAGAAACAAGAAAAATATCAAATAAACAATCTAACCCTACACCTAAAGGAACTAGAGAAAGAACAAACAAAACCCAAAGATAGTAAAAGGAATGAAATCATACAGATCAGAGCAGAAATAAATGAAATAGAAACAAAGAATAACAAAGATCAACAAAACTAAAAGCTGGTTCTTTGAGAAGATAAACAAAACTGATAAACCTTTAGCCAAACTCATCAAGAGGGAGATGACTCAAATCAATAAAATTAGAAATAAAAAAGGAGAAGTTACAACGGACACCACAGAAATACAAAGCATCATAAGAGACCACTACAAGCAACTCTATGCCAATAAAATGGACAACCTGGAAGAAATGGACAAATTTTTGGAAAGGTATAACCTTTCACGACTGAACCAGGAAGAAATAGAAAATAGGAACAGACCAATCACAAGTACTGAGATTGAAACTGTGATTAAAAACCTTTCAACAAACAAAAGCCCAGGACCAGATGGCTTCACAGGTGAATTCTATCAAGCATTTAGAGAAGAGCTAGCACTCATCCTTCTCATACTCTTCCAAAAAATTGCAGAGGAAGGAACACTCCCAAACTCATTCTACGAGGCCACCATCACACTGATACCAAAACCAGACAAAGATACTACAAAAAAAGAAAATTACAGACCAATATCACTGATGAATATAGATGCAAAAATCCTCAACAAAATACTAGCAAACAGAATCCAACAACACATTAAAAGGATCATACAACATGATCAAGTGGGGATTTATATCAGGGATGCAAGGGTTCTTCAATATACACAAATCAATCAGTGTGATACACCATATTAATAAATTGAAAAATAAAAATCATATGATCATCTCAATAGATGCAGAAAAGGGTTTTGACAAAATTCAACACCCATTTAAAATGGCCACAGAGGGAATCTACCTCAACATAATTAAGGCCATATACAACAAACCCACAGCAAACATAATTCTCAATGGTGAAAAACTGAAAGCATTTCCTCTAAGATCAGGAACAAGACAAGGATGTCCACTCTTGCCACTATTATTCAACATAGTTTTGGAAGTCCTAGGCATGGCAATCACAGATGAAAAAGAAATAAAAGGAATACAAATTGGAAAAGAAGAAGTAAAACTATCACTCTTTGCAGATGACATGATACTATACACAGAGAATCCTAAAGATGCCACCAGAAAAGCACTAGAGCTAATCAATGAATTTGGTAAAGTTGCAGGATACAAAATTAATGCACAGAAATCACTAACAATGAAAGATCAGAAAGAGAAATTAAGGAAACAATTCCATTTACCATTGCTATAAAAAAAATAAAATACCTAGGAATAAACCTACCTAAGGAGGTAAAAGACCTGTACTCAGAAAACTATAAGACACTGATGAAAGAGATTAAAGATGACATCAACAGAGGGAGGGATATACCATGCTCTTGGATTGGAAGTATCAATATTGTGAAAATGACTATACCACCCAAAGCTTTCTACAGATTCAATGCAATCCCTATCAAATTACCAATGGCATTTTTTACAAAACTAGAGAAAAAATCTTAAAATTTGTATGGAGACACAAAAGACCCCGAATAGCCAAAGCAATCTTGAGGGGAAAAAAAGGGAGCTGGAGGAATCATACTCCCTGACTTCAGACTATACTACAGAGCTACAGTATTCAAAACAGTACAGTACTGGCACATAAACAGAAATATAGATCAATGGAACAGGATAGAAAGCCCAGAGATAAACCCACACACCTATGGTCAACTAATCTATCACAAAGGAGGCAAGGATATACAATAGAGAAAAGACAGTTTCTTCAGTAAGTGGTGCTGGGAAAACTGGAGAGCTACATGTAAAAGAATGAAATTAGAACACTCCCTAATACCATACACAAAAATAAACTCATAATGGATTAAAGACCTAAATGTAAGACCAGACACTATAAAACTCTTAGAGGAAAACATAGGAAGAACACTCTTTGATGTACATCACAGCAAGATCTTTTTTGACCCACCTCCTACAGTCATGGAAATAAAAACAAACAAATGGGACCTAATGAAACTTAAAAGCTTTTGCACAGCAAAGGAAACTATAAAGAAGACAAAAAGACAACCTTCACAATGGGAGAAAATATTTGCAAATGAATCAACGGACAAAAGATTAATCTCCAAAATATATAAACAGCTCATCCAGCTCAATATTAAAAAAACCCTATCAAAAAATGGGCAGAAGACCTAAATAGACATTTCTCCAAACACATACAGATGGCCAGGAGGCACATGAAAAGCTGCTCAACATCACTAATTATTAGAGAAATGCAAATCAAAACTACAATGAGGTATTACCTCACACCGGTTAGAATGGGCATCATCAGAAAATCTACAAACAACAAATGTTGGCGAGGGTGTGGAGAAAAGGGAACCCTTTTGCACTGTTGGTGGGAATGTAAATTGATACAGCCACTATGGAGAACAGTCTGGAGGCTCCTTAAAAAACTAAAAATAGAATTACCATATGACCCAGCAATCCCACTACTGGGCATATACCCAGAGAAAACCATAATTCAAAGACACATGCACCCTATTGTTCATTGCAGCACTATTTACAATAGCCAGGTCATGGAAGCAACCTAAATGCCCATCGACAGACAAATGGATAAAGAACACATAGTACATATATACAACAGAATATCACTCAGCCATAAACAGAAATGAAATTGGGTCATTTGCAGAGACATGGATGGACTTAGAGACTGTCATACAGAGTGAAGTAAGTCAGAAAGAGAAAAACAAATATTGTATATTAATGAATATATGTGGAATCTAGAAAAATGGTACAGATGATCCGGTTTGCAAGGCAGAAATAGAGACAAAGATGTAGAGAACAAACGTATGGACACCAAGGGGGGAAGGGAGGGTGTGGTGGTGGTGGGATGAATTGGGAGATTGGGTTTGACATATATACACTAATATGTATAAAACAGGTAACTAATAAGAACCTGCTGTATGAAAAAATGAAATAAAATTCAAAAAAAGAACAGAGAAGAGAATAACAGATGTGTGGAACACAGGGGAAAAAAAAGGCTATAAAAAAAGAAAAAAAGAGAGAAGAATAATATAAGGGTATAGGATTAATAGATACAGACTACTATGTATAAAATAAATAAGTAGCAAGGCTATATTTTACAGTAGAGGAAAATATGGCCATTATTTTGTAATAACTTTAAATGGAGTGTAATCTATAAAAACATTAAACCACTATGCTGTACACATAAAACTAATATTACTTTGTTAATCAATTATATTTCAATAAAAAGCATTTTCTCTATTTTAATAATAATATACATTTGTGGTATCCACATTATGCACACTTACTTCTTTTGCAAAATAATTTTTACACACCTTAGTTTGAGCAGTGTTATATTACTCAATGCTTTCAACTTGACTGAACAGGCAAGCCGAATATCTTTAGAGATTTTCATAAGAAGCCAAATTATTGATTCATACATTAAACTTCAATGAATTAGTCTTGCTTAGACAGTGTTCAAAAAATATCTCTGCACTTGGCTTGGTTCCTGCCATTTGTAGAAGTTATCAGATGTCAGTTTAACATTAAGTAACATTAATCTTATTTTTTTCCAGCAAGAGCACGTTGTCTAAATAATGCTAAACTTTTTAATCTCAATAGAAAGGTTCTTTTATTAAATATAAAAGTGAGACTACTAGTCCAACTTAATACACACATATTCAATAAATTCTGTAAGTGGTTATTTTTAGAGCTTTCTATGCTTAAGGCCCTGTTGTGGCAAATAAAGTCCCTCTTCCAGCTCTAATTAAAATGCAAATCTAAAACTGCTTCAAGGGACTTCCCTCATGGTCCACTTGTTAAGACTCTGCCTTCAAATGCAGGGGTGCAGGTTCAAACCCCTGTTCGGGGAGCTAAGATCCCACATGCCTCGCTGCCAAAAAACCAAAACATAAAGAACAGAAGCAATATTGTAACAAATTCAATAAAGACTTTAAAAATGGCCCACATCAAAAAAATCTTGGAGAAAAAAATAAAACTGTTTCAAGAAATTATATCTCCTGGTAATGTGGTTTATTACTGATTTATTGTAAAATATACAATATTAAGAAAATGAATACTAAAATTATCAAATCAAGAAACTGGGAGTCTCTTTATTCAATTATATTTCTGTTATTGAATTGTTTTATTGATTCATTCAACAATCCTTTCTTTCTAAAAATACTTTCAATGTATTGAAGGTTTATTGAATGCTAGAAAATCAGTGGGTGTTGCAAAGAGACTTCAAAAAATTTGAAAAACCACCCTTCTCTAAAAAGTAAATTATTAATGTCTAGGTCCAGTCATAATTGGTCACACATAATATAAAATACTAATGTATGCATCAATCTTTCAAAAATGGTTTCTTCGGAGAGAAGTCTATAAATGAACAGTCCTTGGAAATACAACTTTACAAAAGCAAACCACTTTTGAGATTTTCCTAGATTTTAAAGAAATACACTTTTATGTCATTTTGAAATGCAGGTACAATTTCTAAATGTGCTATTTAATAGAGTTTAAAAAAAGCACAACAGTTTGGAAAGTGGATCTTAACAGGACAGTGATTAATTTCTTAAGTCTAATATTTATGGTACTCAACTATGTCCATGTTATCAGTCTTCAGCATGTGCAATGTACATGTAAAGAGAAGATGGAGGAAAGAAAAAAGTGTCCTTTGATTACAAAGGGCATGACATTAATTTTCTTAATGTGGCCAGCTATTAAATCATATCTAGAAAAAACTGAATAAATGTAAGCTCCTTGAGAGTAGGATCAAGATTTTATTCATTTTTGAATTCCATACAGTATCTAGGATAACGTCATGTAGGTATTAAACAAATGTGTATTGAATGAATAATGAAACTTATGTAGCACTCCCAAAATAGTGTTCTTTGAGGTGTTAATAAATACACTCCATCCTCATTCCAAAGTTAAATATACAAATAAACTTAGGACACCAACATGTTACATGTCTTTTTTGGATATATTCTTCATAGTTCTCCTTAGCATAATAAATAATAAAGGTGTTGGGAGTTCTACAATATAGTGCTGAAAGAAAAAAACTGCCAGCAAAGAATACTAAACCTGACAAAATTATCCTTGAAAAATGAAAGAGATATAAAGATTCCCAGAGAAACAAATGCTTAGGAGCCCATCACTACTAGACCTGCATTACAAGAGATGCTAAAGGGAGTTTTTCAAGTTGAAACAAAATGAAACTAAATAGTAACATGAAAGCATATTAAAGTATAAAACTTACTGGGAAAGATAGATCTATAGACAAATACAGAATACCATAATAACTCAATAGTGGTGTGTAAATCACTTCTAACTTTAGTATTAAAGCTAAGAGACAATAGTAAGATTAAATTTTAAAAAATTAGAGATGGATACACAATAAAAAGGATACAAATTATGATATCAACATCACAAGGAGTATGGTGGAGAGAAAAGTAAAAGTGTTGAGTTTTGTGTGCTATTGAAATTAAATTGTTATCAGCTTAAAATGGACTGTGATAAATATAAGATATTTAATGAAAATCTCATGGTAACCACAAAGCAAAAACACATGATATACATGAAAGGACTCAAAGCATACCAGTAACAAAAGACCATCAAATCACAAAGGAAGAAAGTGAGAGGAAGAACGGAACAAAAAACTACAAAATATTAGAAAAAGTGAACAAAATGGCAATAGTAAGTCCTTAGCTATCAATAGTTGTACTAAATGTAAATGGATTAAACTCCCAAATCAAATGACATACAGTGACTCAATGCGTAAAATTTAAAAAAAGAAAGAAAAGAAGATTGAACTATATGCTGTCTACAAGAGATTCACTTTAGAAATAAGTACACACATAGGCTGAAAGTGAAAGGATGCAAGAAGATACTCTATGCAAGTGGTAAACAAAAGAGAGCAGCGGTGGATGTACTTATATCAGACAGTACAGAGTTCAAATCAAAAACTGTCACAAGAGAGAAAGAAGGCTATTATATAATGTTAAAGGGTCAAGTCAACAGGAAGATATAACAATTATAAATATATAGGCACTCAGCATCAGAGTACCTAAATAAATAAAGCAAATATTCATAGATTTGAAGGGAGAAATAGACTACAATACAACAATAGTAGGAGATTTCAATACCCCACTTTACATAATAGACAGAACATCCAGACAGAAAATCAGCAAGGAAACAGTAGACTTGAAAAACACTACAGTTCAAATGGACCTAACACACATATATAGAACACTGTATCCAATAGCAACAGACTATACATTCTTCTCAAGTGCACGCAGAACATTCTCCAGGATAGATCACATGTTAGGTCACAAAACAAGTCTCAACAAATTTAAGAATACTGAAATTATAGCAAGTATCTTTTCTGGCCACAATGGAATGAAACTAGAAATCAATAATATAAGGAAAACTGGAAAATTCACAAATATGTGGAAAAACAACATACTCTTGAACAGTCACTGGGCCAAAGAATAGATCAAAAGGCAAATTAGAAAATAACTTGAGACAAATGAAAAGAAATAGAAAGCACACCCAAACTTATGGGACACAGAAAAAGCAGTGTCAAAAGGGAGTTTTATAGTGACAAATACGACATTTTAAAAAAAGAAGAAAAATCTCAAATAATCTAACTTTATACCTCAAGGAATTAGAAGAGCAACAAAGTTAGTCAAAGGAAAGAAACAGCAAATATTAAAGCAGAAACAAACAAAATAGATAATAGAAAACCATTTTAAAAATCAAGGAAACTAAGTTGGTTTTTTGAAAAAAACAAATAATTGACAAACTCTTAGCTGGACTACAAAAGAAAGATGATTCAAATAAAATCAGAAATGAAAAAGGAAACATTACAACTGATACCACAGAAATAAAAAGAATCATGACACTATTATGAACATTTATATGCCAACAAATTGTGTAATGTAGAAGAAATGGATGAATTCCTACAAACATACAATCTACCAAAACTGAATCACGAAGAAATATATAACCCAAACAGACCTTTAACTAGTAAGTTGACTGAATCAGTAATGAAAAATCTCCCCAGAAAGAAAACCCCAGGCCAGATGACTTCACTGGTAAATTTTACAAAACATTAAAAAAGTAACATTAACCCTTCTTAAACTCTTCAAAAAATTGAAGTATAGGAAACACTTCCAAACGCATTTTATGATGCTAGCACTACACCGACATCAAAGCAAGAGAAAGACACTATAAGATAAGAAAATATCAAGCCAGCAACCCTGATGAACACACACGCGAAAATCCTCAACAAAATACTAGCAAACCACATTCAACAGCACACTGAAAGGTAATACACCATAACCAGTGGCATTTATCCCTGGGATACAAAAATGCCTCAACATAACTAAGTCAATTAATGTGATAAACCATGTTTACAAAATGAAGGATAAAAATCACACGATCATCAATAGATACAGAAAAGGCACTTAAAATTCAACACACATTTATGTTAAAAACCCTCAACAAATTGGGTGTACAAGAAATGTACCTCAACATAGTAAAGGCCATATGTAAAAAGTCCACAGCGAAAAAAAATCGAAATCAACAGAGGAAAACTGAAAGCTTTTCCTCTAAGCTTAGGAATAAGACAAGGATGCCCACTCTTATCACTTCTATTTAATATAGTACTGCAATTCTATAATTCTGTAATTGCCATAGCCAGGGCAACTAGGCAAGAAAAGAAATAAAATGCATCCAAATTGGAAAGGAAAAACTAACACTGTATCTCTTTGCAGATTACATGATCCTATATATAGAAAACTCTCAAGACACAAAAAAACTGTTATAAGCTAAAAAAGTAATTCAGTAAAGTTGCAGGATACCAAATCAATATACAAAAAAAAAAGAATCACTTACATTCTATACACTAACAACAAACTATCCAAAAAGTAAATTAAGAAAACGGTCCCCTTTACAATAGTATCAAAAAGAACAAAATACTTAGAAATGAATTTAATTAAGAAAGCAAAAGACTTGTATACCAAAAACTACAAAACATTGTTAAAATATACTTTAAAAGACAGAAATAAATGGAAAGGCATCCGGGTTGATAGAGTGGAAGACATAATACCGTTAAAATGTCTCTATTACCCAAAGCAACCTACAGATTCAATGCAATCCCTATCAAAATCCTAAGAGCATTTTTTTAAGGAAATAGAAAAAACAAGCCTATAATTAATATGTAACCATAAAAGACCTCAAATATCCAAAGCAATTTTGAGCAATAACAAAACTCTAGGCATCACATTTCCTGATTTCAAAATATATTACAAAGCAAAAGTAATTAAAATAGTATGGTACTGCAGAGACAGAGGCATAAACCTATGAAAAAGAATACAGAGCCCAGAAATAAATCGGCTTATATACTGCCAACTGATCTTTGACACAGGTGTCAAGAATACACAATAGGTACGGGACAGTCTCTTCAACAAATGGTGTTGGGAAAATGGGGTGTTTTCAGAAAATAATTTGAATGGAAAAAAAGGGTGGAAAGAGGAAACTTTTAGATTTAAAAATACTTAAACACATCAAGTCAAAACAATTTTGTTTGGATACTGATTCTAACAAATCAACAGTAAAAATAAAGAAAAATTATAAGACAAATCTGGAAAATTTGAACATATATTGAGTATCTGAGGATATCAAGATAATAATGTTAATTTTTTAGGTATGATAATGGTATTGTGGTTATGTTTAAACACTGAAGTGTTTTCACCTTTGAGAGATACATACTGAAATATCTGTGGATAAAATTATGTGATGACAGGAATTTCCTTGAACATAATCCAGTGGTGTATGGGGCGACCAGGGGTAGAAATGAAACAAGTGTGGCCATAAATTATTAAATGTTGAAGGTTTGTAATGGGTAAATTAGGATTTATTACACTAGTCTCTCTTTTACACGTTTGAATCTTTACATAATTTTTAAAAGGAGAGAAAAAGAATGGGAGGAGAGAAGCTGTAGATAGAGAGTACAGAAATTTTCTACACAATAAAGGGAAGACTTATTAAAGAGGAAAAAAGATAAATGGGTCAATAACTGAAAAAAGAAAGGGAATCAAAAGATATCTCTTTAAAGGATGGGAAAATACCAGCATAACTGTATGCTAATGAGAAAAATCAAGTAGAAAGAGAAAAGTAAAGATTCAGGAGACTTGTAAATTGTGAGAGCTACATATTTGGACGGATGAAAAGGGATCAGATTTAGTACACAAATGAATGGCTTGAACTTTCGTAGAAGCCTACATGATTTTTCATGTATATGTATTTTCATGGGCAATGCACAAGAAAGCAGACTGTCTGGATTCAGATGAAGGTAGACTGATATGATGAAAACATAGGAAAGTTGTATTAGACTGTTTTTCTTTACTCCCTAACATAAGAAACAAGATCATAAGCTAATAGAAAGTATTGGGGAGGAGGTGCTGGAGAACTAAAGATTTAGAGGAAGGTACAACTGCCATCTAATATTATGGGAGAGAGAATGTATTAGGGCAGGGCTTGGCAAAATCAGGCCTGCTGCTTTTTTAAAAATATAGTTTTATTGGAAAATAGCCACATTCATTTGTTTATGTATTATGTCTACGTCTACTTTTGTGCTATAACAGCAGAGTGGAATAGTTATGACAGAGACCATATGGCCCATAGTCTTAAAAATCTTACTAACTTTTACAAAAAAGTTTTGCCAACTCCTGTACTAGAGAAATAGGCTGAAATAAACAGACCCATATGAAGTTAGTGATCATGAATCTAAAGACAGATGAGTCAGTATGGTTACACATTTTTCTCCATTTTATTTAGCTGCAAGAAAGCAGGCCCAAAATAGATGGAAAGTTAGGATTTCATCAGCTTTATGAATTAGCCAAGTGTATTAGTTTCTTGTGGCTACTGTAACAAATCACCACAAACTTGGTAGCTCAAACAACTAAAAATTTATTCTCTCACAGTTTACGAGGCCAAAAGTCTGAAATCAAAATCACTGATACAAGATTATCACTGAAGTCAGGGTGTCAATAGGGCCACACTCTCTCCAATGACTCTAGGGGAGAATCTGCTCTCTGCCTCTTCCAGCTTCAGGTAGCTGCCGCATTCCTCGGTTTTTGGCCACATGACTCCAATCTCAGCCTCCAATTCACATGGCCTTCGCCTCTGTGTTTGTGCCTTCTTTTGTCTGTATGAAATCTCCATCTACCTCTCTCTTATAAGGACACTTGTGATTGGATTGAGGGCTCACCCTGATAATCCAAAATCATCTCCCCAACTCAAGATCATTAACTTAATCATATCTGCAGATACTTGCTTTCATTATAAGGTAAAACAGTCCCAGGGATTAGTATCTGTTATCTTTGAGTAAACATTATTCAGCCAAGCAAGCACAGTGCAACATGAGTAAGACTTGAACATTAAAGATGTGTGCATAGGAGTAATTATAAAGATTGACCACAGAATGTAAATCAGGTAAGAAGGGAAATGAAAAGGGAAAAGAGCTAATCGAAGGGCAGTGAATTGGAGGTCCAAGTGAGATCAATTGCAGTTGAGTTACTAGACGAGTTAGAGAAAGAAGTGGTGATTGGTGAGAGGGATGATTGAAATAAAAATTACAGAGGGGTTATAGTTATCGGTAATAAAAAAGCCTAGGGTATGACCATTGGAGCCAGTGGTTTAGGAAAGGTGAAGGATATCATTGGGTGAAGCATATCATTGGATGAAAGGTGGTAAAGGAACTGAGAGGCCTGCAAATACTTTTATTCCTCCCACTTCAATCATTTAGTAATATTTTTAGGATGTCAGTGTTTCACAGAACATTGTATGACTAATGCAGAATTAACGAATATGCACATCTTAGTTACTGCTAAAAGTAGAAAGCTGTGATAACTGCAAATAACACCCTGTACAGTAGAAGGACTGAAATAGATTTTTGTTCAAAATCTCTACAGAGCAACTGTCAGGCTTTACAGGTTTCAATGTTAAAGTTAATATATAATTAAAGAAAATCCTAAACAGGATAAAAAACTTTAAATTATTTTTTAAAAATATACCAGATACACATAACTAGCAAATTCAAGAAGTGAAAGAACAGTAAGAATTAAAATTTGATTCCCTTCCAACTCAATTTCTTTATATTTCATAGATGCTTAGCAATTTTTTATAAGTACTGTTAATAAATACTGTACATTACCTATATTCTTCACTGTTTTGAGACAGAATAACACCTCTTCAGTCTCATTTCCCAGTACTATTGCTTCTCCAGTCCACCTCAATGCACATACTACAGTCTCAACAATTCAATACCACATATAGATGCCCAAAGAGCCAGTTTTTCACACATCCATATCTTTGTATACACTGCCTACAGAGTTCTTCTCTAACTGAAGAGCTGTCCTCGTGGCGGCAGACAGCTATACATTCTTTAAAACCTAACTGAAAAGTCAATTTTTCTGGGAAATTACTTTGGATATTACTCTCCCACCCCTCCACTACTCCTTCCCCCTTGAGTAGTTAATCATGAACTCATGAACTCTAGTCTATCTATACTGTATATCTATTTCTATTGCTGTGCTTGTAAATCTAGACTATAATGCATTGTTCTTCTACACAGTTATGTCTATTACTAAAAGTGGGGTACTGAAGTCTCCAACTATTACTGTTGAATTGCCTATTTGTCTCTTCAATTCTGTCAGTTTTTGCTTCATATATTTCCAACTCTGTTGTGAGGTACATGTGTATGTTTATAATTGTTACTTCTTCCTGATGTATTGACACTTTTATCAGTATAAAATATCCCTTTTTAAAACTTACTGCTTATATAACTCTCTGCTACAGAACTCTGAAAAGTCAGGAACAGTGTGTCTATTACAGAACTTGGCCTAGTACTTATAATTAATAGGTATGACATAACCATAAAAAATCTATTTTAATTTTCAGTAAAGTAGGTATGAAATAAGTTTATAAAATCTATTTTAATTTTTAATAATTTAGAAAAGAAAGTACATTATCTTCTATAGTAATCTATTCCAGTGTCTCATATTGTATACTTTTCCCCTTTAGCATATATACTAAAAATCCCTCATTTTGCAATTCATACTGACTTTCTTTTGTTCTGTCTTTGGTGTATATATCAAACAAATGTTCAGACTCATATATATATGAGTCTGATATATATATATTAACTCATATATGTGTATATATATATATATATATATATATATATCAGTTTTGTGTACTAGATGGTTAAATCATTTCTCAGCTTTCTCTTTAGTAACTTAAAAATTCTCAGCTTATCATAAATCTGACTTTCTAAATCTTTGAATATTCCTGTAGGTCTCTTCTAAATTATCTCCAAAGTGTTGAAATAGATCCATGTCTTAAATTAATAAACAATTTTAATCATTGTGTATCCTTATTTATTTTTACTGTTTTTAAACTTTTATTATAAACTTATAATACATTATTTAGTATGAGTGTTAGATATGTTCCCTGATATATGCAGTATTCTCTTCTTTAGTAATTCCCAGAAATACTACTGACAATTACTTTTATTTAATAATCCTTTCAGCACCTACTTTGTACAAACATTGTTATATACTCCTGGGAAACACAAAAGAAAGTGAAAGAATTTACTATAAATGTATGCTATTTAACTGTAGCTCAGACATGACTAATGTTTAACAGCTCTTCTGATTATATATGGCCAGCTCATACATTACCTGTGCATATGATAGCAAGTATTCTAAATTTCCGTTTTTGCCCAAGATTTTAAACCATGCCTATCTCTCTAACTTTTGTCAGGCAAATTAGCCTTCTGTCTTACTAAAATGACAGGTGTTACTAATAATATTCTATTTATCCATGCTCGATTGCAGAATATCTGTGTATCTTCACTCTTCTCTTTTATTTTCTTTCTGTGGTGAAAAAAGCGAGTCAGCCATGGAACAAATCTATAGGATGATAATCTCTCCAGTACTCCTTCACAGCCCAAATTAAAAATGGAGAGACTGCGATGGGAAAAGAACCTAGGCTAGAGACTACAAATAGGAAAATGACAAAAATTCCAGGGAAGGAGGGCCTGCTTGTGGCAGTAAGTGTACTTTTGAAATGGTTGATCCTGAGGTTTGGCTGATAATAAAGCCAACCATAAAAACTGAAGGAATTGTAACGAATCAAGGAACTGGAAATCATGACAAGTTGATGGGAAAAACCTGTTCCATGGGAAAAACAAAATTGGAGGGAGATCCAAATAAGATGTAATGGTCAGGAAAGAGTCCTAAAAGTTGGTATCCTGAAGGAAGACATTTAAATTACATGAATCCTTTTGGGAATGATATATATACACTGTTATATTTAAAATAGATAACCAAAAAGGACCTAATGCATAGCACAGGGAACTCTGCTCAATATTCTGTAATAACCTCAATGGGAAAAGAACTTGAAAAAGAATAGATACATGTATATGGATAACTGAATCACTTTGCTGTATACCTGCAACTAACACATTGTTAATCAACGATACTCCAATATAAAATAAAAATTAAAAAAGAAAAAGATTGAAAAACTTTTTAAGTTAGAAAAAATAAATACTGTTATTCCTATATTACTTTAAATCAACATGTAAGGCAAAAAATGGGTCAAAATTGTCCTTGAAAATACCTTAGAAAGACTCAACTGTGAAAATTTACACACAATCTTCCTCAATATTATAACTCAAACAGACAGTTTTTCTTTCGGAATCAGAACTGACTATTGTTTCTTTAATTGAGCCAAGAACGAAGTAGCTAGTTTGACTTTAGAGGCCGTGCTGTACCAGTAAAATGTGTTTAAAAATATGAGAACCTTAGTCTGTTTGGCCGATACTCACATTATGAGAAACTTAGTTAACCTAAGACCAGCAAGTCTCTTGCATTATACTAACTCCAATAAAGTTAGTATTGAGTAGAATGCCTACTGAACATCCCAAGACACCTTAAAAAATTATTTACTTTTCTTCTTGAACATATGGTTTGATATAACATGGAAGTTAAAAGCTCATATGCTGTGACTCTTTTAAAGACAATAATGAAGTTGGAGAAGGAGAGATTTAGGAACAAGGATGCTGAGACATTAACCGTGTCAGAAGCCATCAATAGGAATGCTGAATTTCCCAAAAATGTCAGAAAACATTGGAGTTAAACAGGAAAACTATGGTTGCTAAAGGCATTGACTATTCTGAAAGACTGAATAAGCAGAAAACAAAGTTAATGAGTTTTTTTCTGTTTCTGTTTTTCAGCAGCTTGACTACAATATGCTTAGCTGTGTGTATATATACATATAACACTTGTCTTGCTTCTTGCATTTGTGGATTGACATCTTCAATTTTACAAAATTCTCAATCAGTATTTTTTCAAATATTGCTATTGTATCATTCTCTTTCTAAATGCTAGACATTTTTACCATATGCCAGACGTGTCTTAGGATCATCCTTTTTGGCTTTATCTTTTGTGTGTGTGTGCGTGTGTGTGTGTGTGTCAATATGGCTATTTTTGACTCAAGTCTCTTTCTGCTCATTTATTCACTATTTCTTTGTGCCTAATCATGCACTAAACCTATCTAATGAACTCTTCATTTCATTTAAGGTGTGTTTCGCTTCTACACTTTCCATTTGACTCTTTAAAAAAAAAAACAAAACAGATTTTAGATCTCAGGTAAAATCTCCGTCTTTCTCCTTATTTTTGTAAACGTTTTAATTGCAATTATTTTTAAATATCTATCTGATAATTCCAACATCTGAATCACCTGGGGGTCTGTTTTTCCCTCTTGACTTTCAATCACCTGATAGTGCTTATTTGCATGCCTTTAATTCCTAATGAGATGACTGACATTAAGTTTGAGAAATACTGTAGTCTCTGAATGATGTTATCCTCTTACAAAAGGGTTACAGTTTTCTTCTTGCAGGCAGACGGAGTACCAGTGGTTTTAGTCATTATTAGGGCTGATGTTTTTTTTTTTAATTAATTAGTTTATTTTTGGCTGCATTGGGTCTTCGTCGCTGTGCGCAGGCTTTCTCTAGATGCAGCGAGTGGGGACTACTCTTTGTTGCGGTGCACGGGCTTCTCACATGGGCTTCAGTAGTTGTGGTACGCAGGCCCAGTAGTTGTGGCTCACGGGCTCCAGAGTGCAGGCTCAGTAGTTGTGGCGCGTGGGCTTAGTCGCTCCACAGCATGTGGGATCTTCCCAGACCAGGGCTCAAACCTGTGTCCCCTGCATTAGCAGGTGGATTCTTAGCCACTGAGCCACCAGGGAAGTCCAGGGCTGATGTATTTTAGTATTTTGCCTTCACTCCTAAAGTGTGATTCTCTGTGGTCTCAACTAAGTTCGTGTTGTCTCCCAAGGCCCTTCCACCTTGGCAAGGCTTAATTTCAACCTTTCCCTCAGTTATACAGCTGCTGAAATCTCTGCTAACCTCTAGAGCCTTCCAGATTGTTTTCTAATGAATTTCCTGGAATTTCAACCTGTACGTACAGATTTTAAGAGCTGGTAAAAAGTTGCCTAATGAGTTAAGATTCATTTTCACTTGGGCTCTAGTTTTCTATACTAGTAACTGAAAACTGTCCTGAGGGAAAAAGCCAGGGTCAATGTGGGGTTCACCTCCTATGCTTCTATTCTGTCAAGGATCATAATCTCTCAAGTTCTGCTTAAACTGATAGCTCTCCAACTCCATCAAACGCTTGTTTTATATATTGGGCTGGCCAAGAAGTTCATCCGGGTTTTTCCATAACATGTTACAAAACACCCAAACAAACTTTTTGGCCAACCCAATACTCTATCCAGCTTTCATAGTTATCTTCAGTCAAAGGGCTACTCAATTCACGTAACTCTGTCATTGCCAGAACTGGAGTCTCTATCATCATTTCTTGAATGAGAAAGACTGATGTGAAGAACTACTGCATATCAACTGATATTAACTGTCTAGATATATATTTCATTGTAAAAGATAATTCTATGCACACAGATATTAAATTACATTGCTTTCTTATTAGAGCGCAAGTTCAGTCATTTTCAAGATCCTACGTTTTAGAATCATCTCCAGGAAATGCAATATATGAACACTTGAACTTTACAGATTCTACCTGAATAGTAGAGTCAAGATACATATTATAATACTACAACTGCTCTTATCTCACCGAATTTTAATTATCTCCTTAGTTATTTGTCTCTACTACTTCCTGGGGTTTTAGAACAGGAATGAATATATAATTCATTTCTCTCCAGTGCCTACAATTGCGCCTGGCAATATTAATAATACCAGCTATCACTTAAGGAGCATTTACTATGTGCCATTCACTGTCTTATATAAGTAAGTCTTAAAAACAATCCTATAGTATGAGTATTATTTTATAGTTGAGGAAATCATTGTACAGAAAGATTAAGTAATTTGTTCAGCGTCGAAGAGCTAAGAAGTAGCCAAGCTGTTTGACCACTGAGACTGTGTTCTTAACCAACATACTATACTGCTCACTCAGGGAATTATTATATTTATTTTAACAGTTTGTGAGATCATCCTGAAAGAATGAAAGTAGTGAGAAATATACATCTCAGTAATAATGGATTCAAAACTTTGCAAGTAAGTAAACAGATTCCTAATTTAGCTAAAGAGGTCCTTTAAAAATCATCCACCTTATGATAATATACGGCCTTATCTGTATCTTTGAAGTGTGTTTTCACATAACGATTTACAAACATGAAAGATCAACCCAAACCATAAATATTTACAAGATATCACTTCAAACACGGACCTCAAGAGCCCACTTAGCAATTATTGGTAGATAATTTATTTCTCTGCCATTCTTTAATTTTTTAGTTATTAGTGTGAAAAGATGATGTATAGAAGCTATTGTCACACAAAAGTCCGGCACATTATCAAAAGTAGTATGAAAAGAATATTTACTCTGAAATGCTGTTTAATAAACAGATATTTCTATAAAGAGATAATGGAATTATAATCACCTTTGTGTTTTCTACCTGAGTATTTGGCTCACCTTTAATATTATTTTATTTGTTATAATTATTTGTGTATATTGAATGAATCAAAAGATACAAAAGAACACTGCTGAAGTAGTTCCTCTTGTAACACATTAGTCTTTTTTTCCTATTTTGCAAGAAGAAACACTGCTCTTGTTTATTATAAACTTGAAAGCTGTAAATGCTCTAGATAAAACATGTACTAACTGCTTAGCATTATTCAGCTTTTTTTCAAAAAAAGACCACAATTATCATATCCCTAATATACATGAAGTACTGTATAATGGAGAAAGAGAATAATAATGGTAAACCAAAAGAGAGTGGGGAGGGAATATTATTATCAGGTAAAATAGACTAAGTTGAAAAAGGTTACAATAGATGCAAAAGGAAATTATATCACTAATAAAAGTTTCAGGGCTTCCCTGGTGGCGCAGTGGTTGAGAATCTGCCTGCCAATGCAGGGGACACAGGTTCGAGCCCTGGTCTGGGAAGATCCCACATGCCACGGAGCAACTAAGCCCGTGGGCCACAATTACTGAGCCTGCGCGTCTGGAGCCTGTGCTCCGCAACAAGAGAGGCCACGATGGTGAGAGCCCCGCGCACCGCAATGAGGAGTGGCCCCCGCTTGCCGCAACTAGAGAAAGCCCTCGCACGGAAGCGAAGACCCAACACAGCCAAAAATAAAAATAATAAAATAAATAAATTTATTAAAAAAAAAAAAAAAAAGTTTCAATACATCAGGAAGATATGACAATTATAAACATCTACACACCTAACAAGACACCCCCAAAATATATGAAACAAAAACTGACAGTATTGAAGGGAGGAATAAAATTTTCTACATTAATAGCTGAAAACTTTAATACACCCATTTCAATAATGGATAGAACAAATGGACACATTAATAAGGAAACAGAGAGTCTGAGCAACACTATACACCAATTTGACCTAATAGCTATATACAGAACAATTCACTAAACAGCAGAATATACATTCTTCTCTGGTACACATGTAATATTCTCCAGGACAGACCATATGTTAGGTCACAAAACAAGCCTCAATATATTTTAATAGATTAGAATAATACAAAGTATCTTTCCTGACTATAGTAGGATAAAACTAGAAATCAGTAACAGAAGTAAAACTGGAAAATTCACAAATATGTAGAAAATTAATCAACACACCCTTCTGCCTTAAAGAAGAAATCACAAAGGAAATTAGAAAACACCTCAAGAACAGCCACGTGTAAGTCAATGAAGTTAGAACAGTGGCTCACACCATACCAAAAAAAAAAAAAAAAGATCAATCATTACTTTAAATGTCAGTGGACTAAATGCTCCAATCAAAAGACACAGGGTAGTTGATTGGATAAAAAAACAAGACCCATCTATATGCTGCTTACAAGAAACTCATTTCAGAACTAAAGAAACACACAAACTAAAAGTGAGGCAATGGAAAAAGATATTTCATGAAAACAGAAATGACAAGAAAGTGGGGGTAGCATTACTCATATCAGACAAAATAGATTTTAAATCAAAGTCAATAACAAAAGACAAAGAAGGGCATTATATCATGATAAAGGGATCTATACAAGAAAAGGATACTACATTTGTTAATATATATGCACTCAATACAGCAGCCATCTAAATATGTAAAGCAAATAATAACAGACATAAAGGGAGAAACTGACAACACAGTAATAGTAGGGGACTTTAACACCCCACTTACATCAATGGACAGATCAACCAGAAAGAAAATCAATAAGGCAAGAGTGGTCCTGTAAATCAACTATACTCCAATAAAAATTAAAAAAACAAAAACAACGTATTTCTCTATTTCAGTGTGTATTTCTAAAGAACAGAAAAAAAAAACATAACCCCAATACTATTATCATCTATAAAAATCATCAATAAAGGTTTTATTTCAACACATTAAGAAATATATATATATAATGGTCCTAAATGACATAATAAACCAGTTGGACCTAACAGATATCTATAGGACATTAGATCCCAAAACAACAGAATGCACACTCTTTTCAACTGCACATGGAATGTTCTCCAGGATAGATCACATGGTAGGCCACAAAAGAAGTTTCAACAAATTTAAGAGGAAAGAAATTCCCTTAAGCATTTTTTCTGACCACATCAGTATGAAACTAGAAATCAGTTACAAGGAAAAAAACGGGAAAAGCACAAACGTGTAGACTGACAACATGCTACTAAAAACCAATGGGTCAATGAAGAAATCAAAGAGGAAGTCAGAAAATATCTCAAGACAAATGAAAATGGAAACACAACTTTCAAAATATCTATCGGACACAGCAGTAGCAGTTCTAAGAGGGAAGGTTACAGTGATACAGGCCTAACTTGAGAAACAAGAAAAATCTCAAATAAACATCCTAACCTTCCATCTAAATGAGTTAGAAAAAGAAGAAACAGCAGAAAGTCAGCAGGAAAAGGAAATAATAAGATCAGAGAGGAAATAAATAAAATAGAGACCATAAACACATCAGAAAAGATCAATAAAATCAAGAGATGGGTTTTGAAAAGATAAAAAATGAAAAAAGAGACATAACAACCAATATCAGAGAGATACAAAAAAATCATGAGAATACTATGAACTGTTATATGCTCAAAAAACTGTACAACCTAGAAGAAATGAACAAATTTCTAGAAATTACAACCTTCAGACTGAATCAGGAAGAAATACACAATCTGAACAGACTGATCACTAGTAGTGAAATTGAATTTGTAATTAAATAAATAAATAAACAAAAGTCCAGGACCAGACAGCTTCACAGGGGAATTCTACCAAACATATAAAGAAGAGCAAACACCTATGCTTCTCAAACTCTTCCCAGAAAATGAAGAGGAGAGAACACTCTCAAATTTATTCTATGAGGCCGCCATAACCCTAATACCCATACAAAGCCACTCCAAAAAAGAAAGAAAAAGAAGAAGAAAATTACAGGCCAATATCTTTGATGAATATAGATGCAGAAATCCTCAACAAAATACTAGCAAACTGAATCCAACAATACATAAAAAGAATCATACACCATACTGAAGTGGGATTTATCTCAGAGATGCAAGGATAGCTGAATATCTATCCACAAATCAATGTGTTGCATCACATTAACAAAAGGAAGGATAAAAATCACATGACCATCTCAATAGACTCAGAAAAAGCATCTGACAGAATTCAACATCCATTCATGATAAAACTCTCATCAAAGTTGATATAGAGGAAACATATCTCAAAGATGCAGAATACAAAATTAACATGTAAAAACCAGTTGTATTTCTAAACATTACCAAAGGACAATCTGAAAAGGAAATTAAGAAAGAATTTTATTTATAATAGTATCAAAAAGACTAAAATAATTAGGAATAAATATAACCAAGGAGGTGAAAGACTTGTATACCGAAAACAACAAAACATGCTCAAATATTTAAAGACCTAAATAAATGGAAACCATCCCGTGTTTATGGCCTGGGAGACTTATTGTTAAGATAACAATGCTACCAAAGACATCTATAGATTCAATGGCATTATTATCAAAATCCCAGTCAAGTTTTTTTTTCAGAAATAGAAAAACCCATCCTAAAATTCACATCAAATCCCAAGGGGACTCTAATAGACAAAACAGTCTTGAAAAGGACGAAGAAAATTGGAGGACTCATACTTCACAATTCCATAATTTACTACAGAGCTACAGTACTAAAACAGTGTGGTACTGGTATAAAGACAGACATATAGAAAACTGTAATAAAATTGAGAGACCAGAAATAAACACTCACATATGGTCGATTTATTTTTAATGAGGATTGAATGGGAAAGAATGGTCTCTTCAACAAATAGTGTTGGGCAGGGAGATCAGCTCGGTGCTTTGTGACCACCTAGAGGGGTGGGATAGGGAGGGTGGGAGGGAGACGCAAGAGGGAGGGGATATGGGGATATATGTATACATATAGCTGATTCACTTTGTTACACAGCTGAAACTAACACAACATTGTAAAGCAATTATACTCCAATAAAGATGTTAAAACAAAACAAAACAAATAGTGCTGGGAAAACTGGATATTCACATGCAAAGAATGAACCCAGATGCTTATCTTACACCATACACAAAAATTAACTAAAATGGATTAATGACCTGAATTTGAGAGCTGAAATGATAAAATTCCTAGAAGAAAACATAGAGGAAAATCTTCATGATCATGGATTTAGCAATGTTTTAATAAATATGAGAACAAAAGCATGAGAAACAAACAAAAAAACAGATAAACTGGACCTCATCAAAATTATAAACATTTGTACATTAGAGAACACCATAAAGAGAGTGAAACTATAACCCACAGAATGAGACAACATTTGCAATCTTATATCTGAAAGGAGATTAATATCCAGAATATATAAATGACAACAATTAACAAAACCCCAATTCAAAATGGGCAAAGGACTTGAATTGATGCTTTTTCAAAGAAGATATACACATGGCCAATAAGCACATAAAAAGATGCTCAGCATCAGTAGTCATTACTGAAATATAACAAAAACCCCAATGAAATACCACTTCACATGCATTAGGATGGCTATTACAGAAAGAAAATCAAAATTACAACTGTTGGGGAGGATATGAAAAAGCGGAACCCTCATGCATTGCCAGGGGGAACATAAAATGGTGCAGGCACTTTGGAAAACATTTTGGCAGTTTCTCGAAAAAGGTTAATAATAGAACTATGTATACACCCAAAATAATTTTAAACAGGAGCTCAAACAGGTATGTGAATTTTCCTAGCAGCATTATTCACAATAGCCAAAACGTAGAAATAATTCAGGTGTCCATCAACACATAAATGAATAACGAATTGTGGTATACGCATACAATGGATTATTATTCAGTTATAAAAAGGAACGAAGTTCTAATACAGGTTACACATGGACGAGCCTTGAAAATAAGCTGAGTGAAAACAGTACAGAAGTACAAATTTGTATCATATCACTTATATCAGGTTCCTAGAATGGCTAAATTCACAGAGACAGAAAGTAGATTAGGGGTTACCAGCAGCGGGGGTCAGAGGTAAATGCACAATTATTGTTAATGGGTACAGAGTTTCAGTTTTGGATGATCAAAAATATCTGGAAATAGGTCGTGGCAATGGCTCTACAACGTTTGGAATGTACTTAATGTCACTGAATTTTACACTTAAAAATGACTGAAACAGTAAATTTTATGCTTGGTATATATTACCACAACAAAGAAACAAATTTATAATTCCTTTGCTCTTTACAGTCTGGGTCCTACCTGCCTCTGAAGCCACACATTACAATTCTATCATTATATCATTCAAACCAATGGCAATTTCTTAAAAACTCTGTGGTTTTTCTACAATTTCCTATATTCCTCACCTCACTGAACTCCCCCTCCTTCAGTGTTGTTCTCTTTCTTAACATCTTTTCTTTTATCCTCCACTTCTCACTCCCCACACACAATTCACCTCCACAAGCATTATTAGTTCTTACATAGTCAGCAATAATTTACTTTTAAATTATATTTCCATAAATTATATTTATGTTTTTAATGAATATTTCAACTTAAGAAAAACTCAGGGTGTTGATAACAAAATTAGTTTTGCTACATATTATTGAGAGAATTATGTAGAATGTTTTACTTTTCTGGCAGCCCATTTCTCTTGGAGCTTTTAGAATACTAAAGTTTTATTTGAGAAGTTGAAATGTCTATAAAATATATTATTTTTTCTATATTTTTAAGAATTTTATTGGTTTATTCTCATTTCTTTAAACCAACCCTTTTATCTTTTCCCAGAGCCCTTATCTTTATTTTTGGTTTAGTTTACTTTTGTCCTTTATTCACATTAATTAATATCAAATGTTACAATGAACTTAAACTTCTGGCATTAAATTAAAAGCAAAGTACTTTTTAAACGAACAGAATCAACTCCACAGTCTCAAAGATATGCTGAACTTGAAAAACTGTATTAAATATTCTCTACCACCTTTCAGTTTTTAAAATAGCAAGAATACTGTGTGCACTAATTCGTTTTTAATTTTAAAATGCTCCTCCTTATTCAGCCATTTCATTAGATCACTAGTATCAAGGATTTCATTGATTTATACTTGTAGAAAAAAATGAGACCAAGGCTTCATCTTCTTTTAAATATGTTAAAAGTAAATTACAGATTTTTTTTTATTCTTATGAACAATTTCCTGGTCTCAGAAATTTTTAAATTTTAAAAATTTTGAGAAATACCCGAAGTATTACAAATAATATGACTAACATCCTGTATTCACTACTTAAATTATGATATACAGCATTACTAATACAGTTATAGGTCCCTGTTTAAACCTTTCACATAATCATACTCACTCCCCTAACCCAAAGAAGCACCCACTATCCTATATGTAGTTTAAATCTTTTCTTCATAGTTTTACCTCCTAGGGCTTTAAACAGTAATTAGTTTTGTTTTATTTACTTAAATGGTATTACAATGTAAGTACCATTTGGCAATTTGCTTTTTTCTCTCTCCATATTGTGTCTTTGATATTCATCCATGTTAATGTGGAGCTCTGCTCATTCATTTTCCCCAACGTATAGTATTCAATTTCTGAATATACTACCCACCCACTTACCTACTGGTGTTCCTTTATGTTGTTTTCTCCTATTCACTTTTACACACAAACATCAAATTCTTTACCTACATATTAACCACCCCTACTTCCTGAAACTTTCTATCCTTGAATTCCATCACATCATGTTTGGTCTCCTCTGCTTGATACTCTTCCTGTACTCATCACTTAAATGATGTTTCCTTATGTCCCTTCTTTTTTTTTACCCTGTATACTCTCTTCAGATGTTCTCTTACTCACTCCCATGCCGGGCTAAGTCAAATGTGTATCTCCAACCCTTAATTCTTGTGAGTGGCTACTACGTCTAGAACATTAGTTGACTATCTAAAAAGGGTTATATATCACATTACAATATGTGATAAAATAATATTACCTATGTTTCCAGATTTTATATCCACTCTGTATATCTAACCACCAATAAATACCTCCACCTGATAGCCATAATGGAGGACAGAGGACATTCTGAATTGTATTATCATATAATTTATGACTTAGCGACCAAAACGATTTTTTCCACACAATCCTAGATAAAATTTTAGCTCCTCTAGAAACCCCACTTTCACATATTCTTTCTTTAAAACTTTATAAAATGTCACGGTAGGTGGTTTTCCAACTTTTCATCTCAGAACCCCTGTACTCTTAAAACATATTAAGGACCCCTACAGTGAAAAAGGCAAATACATCTTATAAAAATAGCTTTGACCTCAGGGACCTCCAAATGAGTGCCTACCACATTTTGAGGGCCACTGGTCTAGGAAACTATTTTCTAGAGATGTCTGTGCTGTATCAGAGAAGTCATTGGAATTCTGCCTGAACAAATGAAATCAACAAATCATTCTCAAAGATTCCTTAGTAGCTACGGATTGAGGTACCCAGGTTGGCTGACTTATAACTTTCTGAGTTTTTTAAACTCAAATCAGCCTTGGTGCAGGGACATGCTTGAAGGTGACGGAATAAAGATAAATGAGACAGACTAGACCAAAATTATTTAAAAATAAATGAGTTATTTTTTTAAAATATGGTCAAACTTTGATTCCTAAATGCCTTTGTTAGAAACTCCCCTCTTTTAATACAGGTGAATATAGCCAACCTCACTAAATGGGTATTTTTTAACCTCATCATTCTTCTCCACTATTTTGGTAAATGAGAAGAGTTTCTGTTCTCACTTCATCCAGCCAGGAAAGAGAACTAGAATTTACTGAGTATTTATAATGGGCATTATGTTAGGCATTTTTACATATACTGTCTCAGTACAGTCTCTGTGGTTCAGAAAGGTTAATTTGCTTAAGGATAGACAGGAAGCAAGGAGAAAAGTGTCATTTACCTAGATCTATCTCATTCCAATGCCCAGACTTTTTTTTACCAAAGTCATACTTGTCTGCGTCAGAAAATATGTTTCTTCGAATTAAGTTTTCATATATAAATGTTATTCTAAAGACTGAGAATGTTCTTCAGACTTTAGTTTATTTAAACAATAGAAAACTTAATTATCATTAAAAATATTAACTGTAATACATTCTTAATTTCATACAACTCTCATATAGATTAAACACTGGAACACAATTAAGTTTGTATTATTATGTTTCATAAATTAAAAGAGAAAGAAATTTAGGAAGAAGTTAGAAATCTTTTAAGATCTTTAACAATTTGACATAAACCATTAGTAATTAGTATATTGGATACAAGCCTTTATTTATAACTATGCCATTTCCCTTATCTGCAGTTTTAATTTGTTTTGTAGTCTTATTTTTAATAAACACTAGTGAAATTCCATTGCATGGACTTCACATAATATAGTTTACAGTAAACATGAAGAACTCATAGATTATATGATAATTTGCCCAGGACTAACATAACTTAACCTCTTGCTGATATGTAAAGAGTGTAATCCATAATTAAATGAGATTGGAGAGTAGTATTTAAATTATCTAAGATAGAAACATTTGTGAGTCTCTAAAGCCTCATTTACAAAGATTCTTTTAATATGCTACTAAAATTCTGTTAATCTATTTGCTAAAATAACATGTCAAACACTTTTGTTCATCCATTAGATAAATATTTATTGAGTACTTATTATATGCTAGGCATTACTCCACATGCTAGAGAGAAGGCAATGAACAAAACAGACTTGGTACTTATACTTATGGATCTTACATTCTATCGGGGGATACAGGCAATAAACAAAGAAAGAAATAAGAAAATTTCAATCCAGTAAGTGCTGTGAGGAAAACATAAAAACCAGGATGATGTGTCAGCATGCACAAGATTGGATGGTGCTAGTTAAGCTCTGAGAAAGTACTAACTTTAAGGTCTGATATTAATTACCCTAGTATTTGTATATATTTAAAGAAATAAAGCTATTCTAAAAATAAGCAAAAACTTATAATTCAAAAATTTCTCTATTTTAAATGCCAATTTAATCAACATTTTATTTAAATTAGTGAGATTGTGTATTTCTATATCTCTTGGTCTAGGCTAAAAGTAATCTGAATTTATCTCTACTGCCTCCTTTCCTTCTTCTTTGACTTTCTTTTATCTGTCTTTCCTACTCCTATAGTATCCCATGTTCAGATAAAGATCAATTATGTGGTCACCCTAGGCACTACCCTAAGCACCTGCAGAAGGAAATACCAATGACAAGGTGATTCATCTTAGAACTCCTCGAATACTTAGGAATTGTAGGTATAAAGTACTGTAGAAGGCAGAGAATTATAAGCTAGCAGATTGCTTATATAGAAAGACTCATAGGTCCTCAGTACAGGTAAACAACTACTTATTCTGATGGTGAAGGAATAGGAGAGAGGTATCCAGGTAAAAAGCAGAAATCAGATTATTTAATGAGTTTGAAGAAGTGGTAAAGAGTACTGTGAGAGATTTCACAGAGCTGTAGGAGGAAGTGAGAAAATGTAGCTAGAGTTTGAAAAAAAATTTTTAACAAGGAAAAAATGAGATAATTATGCAAATAGGAAAAACAAAAAGTTGTGCATAAATGAAGTACACCACTTGGTTCAGCCACTAATATTTACAAGCCCTAAACAATGAAAACACTGAATATGGATTCAATTAAAAAAATGTGATATTAACTATAAAGGGACAGTAGGTAGAAGTGAGGGGAAGTTAAGAGAGCTAATAATATTCTTATCTATCATAATGGGAAAGTATAGTAGGTAGAATAACGCCCCAGTGAATACGTTACCTACGTGGTTTGTGGAATTAAACTTACAGATGGAATGAAGCTAATCAGCTGACTTTAAAACAGAGAATTTATTCTGGATTATCTTGGTGGTTCCCAGTGTAAAATTACAAGGATACCTTAAAAGTGGAAGAGAGATGGCAGTGTGAAGACTAGGCTTCCTGATGTTGCTTGCTTCGAAGTTGGAGGGGGTGATGAACCCTGGAAAGAAGGTGGTCACCAAAAGCTGGAAAATCTCTAAACTATAGAATTGTAAGATAACAACTACTTGTTGTTTTAAGCCATTTATAATAATGTTATGGTAGCTATAGAAAAACTAATACAGAAGTCAACATATACTGTCTAAAATACAATAGAGGGGCTTTCCTGGTGGTGCAGTGTTTAAGAATCCGCCTGCCAATGCAGAGGACACAGGTTCGAGCCCTGGTCCGGGAAGGTCCCACATGCCATGGAGCATCTAAGCCCGTGAGCCACAACTACTGAGCCTGTGCTCTAAAGCCCGTGAGCCACAACTACTGAGCCCACGCGCCACAACTACTGAAGCCCACGCACCTAGAGCCTGTGCTCTGCAACAAGAGAAGCCACCACAATGAGAAGCCCGCACACTGCAATGAAGAGTAGCCCCCACTCGCCGCAACTAGATAAAGCTCATGCGCAGCAACGAAGACCCAACGCAGCCAAAAGTAAATAAATTTATAAAAAACAAAATAAAAAAATAAAATACAGTAGATACAGCAAAGGGCACAGTATGAAATATGTATGCAAACATCAGAAGAAACAACTACAAGAAAGAAGTTGCTTTTGGAAGCAGCAGGAAAAAAGCAGACGGTTTTTATTGTTGTCATGAGCTATTTTAGCATTGTTTGATTTTTTTTAAAACATGTGAATGCATTACTTCAATGAAAAATAAGAATTAAGTTAAAAAAAGGAAAAACAACATAAACTAAAGACGTTGTATGGTAGAAAAATCTGATTGCTCTTCAAATGTTTGCCAGGAGTGACAGTGGAAGATTCAGCTAAGCTGAGCTGTAGCTGATCGTTTCACTGTTTTTATTTTTAGCATTAACCAGCAATTATCTTTCAAACTTTTCTGTTCTCCTCACCTCAAACATATCTGTTATTCCTTCTCAAACTCTAACACTATAAAATAAACAATAGGACTACCAGGAAGAAAGGTCTGCTAATCATGACTTTTAGCAGTAAAACAGTTTATTTTCACTTGCAAGTTAATTGCAGAGAGGTTAATAGAACTCACAGTACTGTATTAACCCATACTATTGACTGGAAACTTGTAGTTAGAGGAATGTGTGGCTGGAGAATATCCAACTTCAGGTCCATGAAATGAGCTCTAAACTCTGGTAAAAATTTGAATGAGGAGAATAACAGTACAAAGATAGTCTGATTTTTAGAGAAAGAGCAGAGTAAAAGCAAAATGCTCTTAGTGAAAACTCCTTGGAAAAAGACCATTCCAAGATAAGATGATCTCCCTTCTCTATAGACTTTTAATATTCACTGGTTATCCCAATTCACTTGTCATGTAATCACATATACTGTCTTATTTTTGTTGTTTCTGGTGTGTGTGCGTGATATTTTCACAATGCGTTATATTTAGCAGGAACAGTCCTACCTTTTTTAAAAAAGATATTCCATTCAGTATTTAGCACTCTTGTAAGCAAACATAAGGCACTTTATATATAACTTGAACAAATAATATGGAGACGTTTTGCACTGAGAAAGATGAACAATTAAGGATGGAACTTGTCAATTCTCTTTGATTTCTCTCTATTCCTATGTTTTCCCTGCTCCCTGCTAAGTGGTTCATCCAGGCTTCCTGCTAAAGCTAATTTAACATTCTGACAATTTACCTTAGACATTATAAGCTACTGAAGTTATAAATCTGAATAGCACTGAAGCAGCATATCCCTATAGCATTCTTTATAGTTCAGCAACATGTATTTGTAATAGCATGGAAATTCAATAAAACGCTTAAAAAAAAAAACCCAAAGGTACTTTCAATAAGATTATAATTTTAATTGGCTTATCTACATTTTTATGCTCTGTTGAAAAAAAAATCTGCTAAAACCACCGGAGTGGCTGTCAACTGGCAGCGATTTTGCTCCCTGGGGACATTTGGCAATGTCTGGATACATTTTCATTAGTTACAGCTTAGATGATACTACTGACATCTAGTAGGGAGAGACCAGAGATGCTGTTTTACATCATACCATGCACAGGAGAGCCTCGCACAACAACTATCCAGCCCAAAACGTCAATAGTGCTGAGACTGAGAAACCCTACATTAGAGGAATAGAGAAACCAAATAGAAAATGAGAAAACATTTTCTTATAAGTATCTACAGTACTACAATATATTTATCATGGATTCTGATACAGATGAAGGTCTATTAGTTATGTCCCAGGCTGTCTTTCCAACATACTAATTTAACAGTAACAATAAATACATAGTTTCACTTATTTAATTCAAAAAATTTAATGAGCACCTATAATACACAAAGCATCATACTGTGTACTGAAGAGAATACAAAAAAAAAAGTTTAGAACATGAAGTAGGTTAACTTATCATCCTTGTCTATCAGGAACTGCCAAAATAGTTAGGGGAATGTGAGATAATTAAGTACAACATATAATTAAACTTAAAATGAATGATACAGACAATGAGAACTATCAAACAGTAGAATACAGAATACAGAAAAAAAATCAGGGTATACTAGAATGGCTACTCAAGACCTGACAGAGAAAAAAAAAATTTATTTAGGGCCTACAGTCATTTGAATTTAGATAGGTAGAGATAAAGAAGAAGAGTACTTCATGTGAGAAGCACAGTATGAATTAAGGTAGAAAGGAGCTATACAGATCACCTAGAGCAAAAGTTGGATGTTCAAATGAAGTAGTCTATAGGGTTGGAAAGACACAAGGGGGCAGGACCAATGAGGTCTTAAGTGTTAGGCTAACAGCCATTATTATGAAGGCAATGAGGAGCAACTGACATTTCTTTGATGAGAAAAATAACATATGAAAGCAGATTTAGGAAGTGTATTAGTCAGGGTTCCCCAGAGAAACCAACAGGATATGGATATAGATATAGAGATAGAGGTTTGTTATAAGAGTGGCCTCACATGGTTACGGAGGCCAAGAAGTCCAACAATCAGTCATCTGCAAGCCTGAAAAACACGAAAGCAGGTGGTATCATTCAGACGGAGTCTGAAGGCCTGAGAACTCAGGGGCCACTGGTGAAAGTCCCAGAGTCCCAAGGCCCAAGAACCAGGAGCTCTGATGTCCAATGGCAGGAGAAGATGGCTATCCCAGCTCAACAGAGAGAGAATTCACTCTTCTTTGGCCTTATTGTTCCATTCAGGTATTCGGTAGATTGGATGATGCCTGCCCACATTGGTGAGGGGTGACTCTTCACCCAGTCTACTGAGTCAAATGCTAATCTCTTCCAGAAATACTCTCACAGATACAACCAGAAATAATGTTTTACCAGCTATTTGGGCATTCCGTAAGCCTGTCAAGTTGACAAATAAATTAAACCATCATGGGTAGATTAGTCTGGAAACAGTACTGGAGCATGAGGAAGAGTGCTTCCAGAAACATCAGAAAAGAGATAACTGTAATAATTCATGTATGTGATAATGAAGGTCTGATTTAGAAGAAAGAATAGACTACAGGCATACCTCAGAAATATTGTGGGTTCAGTACCAGACCATGGCAATAAAGTGAATATTGCAAACAATTTATGGTTTCACACAAATTTATGGTTTCCCAGTGCATATAAAAGTTATGTTTACACTATACTGTAGTCTATTAAGGGTACATTAGCATTATGTCCACAAAAACAATGTATATACCTTAATTTAAAAATGCTTTATTGCTAAAGAAAAAAAAAAAAAACATCGTCTGACAATACAGTGTAGCCAAAATCTTTTAATCTATAAAAAAACACAATATCTCAGAAACACAGTCAAGTGAGGGATGCCTGTAGAAAGAAGCAGGGAACATTAAATTAAGGAAGAACAGTCAGGACTTGGTTTTCTTTTTTTTTTTTTAAAAAAAGGAAGAGCAAACATTTTGCACTTAAGAATTTAATGAAAGTTAGAAACACATAGTTCAGATATGTCTGCACAACACCAGACAGAGAATCAAAAAACCCTAGCTTAATAACAGCTCTATTTACTAACAATAAGTTACAAGACTTTAGGTAAACTGGTTAATCTCCCAGATTTTATTATTGGTAAAAATAAGCAAAATTGTGAGCAACCTGCCTACCTCACATCTTTGTTGCCAGAAGCAAATTAATTAATATATATACATATACCTTATAAAGTCTAAATGCTATAGAAATTGATTATTACTGTCGTTTAAGGAAAGCTGAAACAGTATCTGATTATTTTAATAATTATAATAAACATGGACTTACTAAGATGATGATCTTAAAATGAGTAAAAATTTACCTTATTTTTAATTTACAATGATTAGAACCTAAAACTCTAACTCCAGGCTTTTGTATAAAATTTTATTTTGCTTAGCTATAGCTTATTTTCTCTATTTTGACACTCTGTTATATATATTTCTGAATACAGAAATGACCTTCAATTACATGTATTTTCTTCTTATAAATTTATACGAAACAGATGATATGGAAATACTATAGTATAGTGGGAAGAGCACTGACTTTGAAGAGATAATATTAAAAGGAAAAGACAAAATATAAAGTTCTCCAATAACTCTATATGCAATATTATGGTCACATATTTGAAAAATATAAAGGAAATAAAAGATTTCCTAGGAGAATATGAATTCTAAAAATCGATACAGGAGGAAGTTTATAAGTTTTTTAAAACGCCAGCAACAATGAAGAGATTAAAAAAACAGGTAATATCCAATTCTAAAAAGGCATCATAATCAGAAGCAAGATGGTTTTCACATGTGAGTCTTATAAAACAGTGAATTAATAGATAATTCCTATGCTATACAAACAATTCCAAAGCATTAAAAATGATGGAAAGCTGCCCAACATATTCTCTAAAGCTAGCATCAACTCAGTATTAAAACCAGGTTAATGTCTTTTTAAAATGTAGATGTAAAAATCCTAAACAGACTCTAGTAGTGTATTAAATAAATAACATATCAAATAACATGTTGAAGTAAGGTTTACCTCTAGAGTAGGGTTCAATGTAAATTAAAAAACATAAAACCATCTCAACAGATACTGGAAAAGTACTTGATAAAATTCTATATACACTCTTGATTTAAATAAGCAAAACCTAAAGCTTCAAGTAAACTAGGAATAGAAAGAAATTTCCTAAGGGGATATACAAGAAATCAAAAGCAACATTTACTCATACTAACTGGTGAGAAGTCTCATACTAAATGGTGAGAAGTCAGAAACCATCTCACTAAAATAAGTCAGGAAAGCATACTATCTTCAGCTGTAATTAAATTCATATTAAAGGGCTTAGTAGAATAAGTAAGCGTTGGAAGGTTAACAAGCAAAACTCAAAATACCAATAATGACCAATTATAAAATGTAAGAGAGAATAAAAGGACTATGTTCACCACAGGAAATATACAAGCAGATGCGCGCACGCGTGTGCCCACACACACTATCTATATATAAAGCTAATGAGAAATTTGAAGAATCTGCTCTTTAACCAAAGAAAGCTGTATGTGTGTAGACATAACACATAACTGTTTTTAAAGGCACTGCTTTCAAATTCAAAGTTCTTCCAGACACCTAAAGGTTGATCCCCAAAGTCAGAGGTTGGGTTGCAAACTTATAGCCTAGGATGAATTCAATCTTCGAAGGTGATTTCTTTGGACATTTGTATGTCTGTTTGTTTATGTGAATGCCTTTAATCATGAATGAACTCTATAGGTTAACAAAGTTCTCCTAACTCTCCCTATTGTCTTATACAGGAACTTAGAATGTTTATAATACTTCTCTGGAAACTGAAGACATTTGAGTTTGCAGGTCTAGATTTTACTACATGTCAACTTGAGTGTACAATTTCTGAGGACATTAAAACATTATATTTTTATCTTCTGCAGAACCTAATACAATTCCTAGAAAACAAATGCTCAATGAATATTTGTTGGTTTATTGATTTTTGAATGACTTGGGGGAGATTATAAAGCACATTTGTGCTAGAATAATTGTGGATATAATGTCCAAAATAACTATAGAGTTTATACATTTAAAGTATTAAAACATTTGCTTCTAAATTCTTTTTGATTGCCTTTTATACATGTTTGCTACAAGATAAACTCTAGGCATTTGGTTATAGGCTTACACTCATAATCTAATGATATGGGAAAGGAATAGTGTAGTTCAAATTCACTATGATAAGCATTAGTAAACATACATGCTCTTGATTAAAATTAGGCAATTTTCGAAGAATGTCAACACATCATAGCAAATGAACTTGCTACACAATGGGAATGATAAAGCCTTATAGGAAGTTTCCTAGTGAGAATACAGAAGTTAAGAAATATCTTTTCCTCCTGGCAGCCTACACAATTCCATTTCCTTTTCCACAAATAGTGTTAGTACAATTGGACATCCATATGCAAATAAAAAAAATTTGATTTAAACTTCACACCTTACACAGAAATTAACTAAATGTAAAATTATAAAATTTTGTAAGAAAATACAGGAAAAAAAATCTTTGTGACCTGGAGTTAGGCAAAGAGTTCATCAAAATTGAGAACTTTTGCTCTGTGAAAGACATTTATGAAAAGACAAACTACAGATTGGGAAACATACTGGCAACTCACAAATCCAACAAAGGGCTTGTATATATCTTTACAAAGAATATATAAAGAACTCTCAAAATTCAACAGGAAGAAAGCAAACAACTCAATTAAAAATAGGTAAAAGATTTGAATAAACACTTGACCAAAGCTGATATACAGATAGCAAATAAGCACAGGAAAAAATGTTCAACATCATTAGCCAATATGATAGTGAAATAAAAACCAGTATGAAATACCACTACATACCTCTCAGAATGGCTAAAATAAAAGATACTGACAACAGCAAGTTTAGATGCAGAGCAACTAGAACCCTCATATATTGTTGGTGGGAACGTAAGGTGGTAGAGCAACTTAGGAAAACAATTTGACAATTTCTTAAAAGTTAAACATAATAACTTGTTTATAGAAAAACTTATACTTGAATGTTTACAGCAGTTTTATTCATAATTCTTTCAAAACTAGGGCTATTTCACATAAAAACAGGGGTTTCAGATTTTCATTAAAAACCACAAAACCCTAAAACTAAAAGATCTGGCAGCATGGGTCCCACCTTAGGACAGGACAACACTAGCTGATAATGAATAGCAACTTGTCTATGTACAGGGCATGCCACAGCTCTGCCTCCCGTCACACAGTGAATGCATATGCATTGACATCTGGCCCATTTCACTTTTGTATATTACTTGCCTAGTCTTTTGTGGCAGAACCGAACATCAAAAATTTGTGTTCCTCCCACCACAGTGTCAGATATATTGCCGCATAGTGGCTGCCTAGTCAGGAACTACATTTTCCAGTTCCTTGGATCCAGATGTGACCACATAACAAGTTCTCAATAACTGAATGTGAGCAGAGTGATCTTTTTGACTTCTAGGCTGGAGTTATTAAAAAGTGGACTTTTCTCTCCTTTACCATCAGGAAGCAACAGTCTCCAAGGTCTTAAGGGATGATGAAGCCACAAGATGAAGAAGCGAGACCAGCTCCACACATAGAGAAATATTCACATTGGACTATTACATGAAAAAGAAATAAAACTTAAATTAAATCATTGAAATTTTGGGTTTATTTGTATAGAATCTAGTGTTACTCTAACTCTGTGCTGTCCAAATAGGGTAGCCATTAGCTACATGTGGTTATTTAAATTTATTAAAATAAAATATTTTGGTTTCTCAGCTATACTCATTCATATCAAGTGCTCAACAGTCACATATAATTAGTGGCTACAGTACTGGACAGTACAGGTAGAATATTTCCATCTTCACAGAAAGTTCTATTGCATAGAGCCACTCTAATACATTCCTATAAGCACCTGAGTTTGTGACTCCTGATTTAGGACTTGAAACAAAGAGAAACATAATATTCTTGTCAATTTTAAATGATTATTTAAAACACTATTAACATCTGTATGACATTTATAGGTTAAGAAATACTTTTACATGCATTATCTAATTTGGTGTCCTAAAACCAACTTTTTGAAGTTGGTAAGCACAAATTTCACCTTTCATCCATAGGAGCATTTTCCATCAACAGATCTTTCTGGTTGTGAAGGTAAAATTTAATATAAGAAATACATACTTGACATAAAAATACAAAGAAAAATATTTATTATTGAGACCAACTTAAAATATCTAAAACAAATAAGGGTAGGAAGAGTAATGTCTTTGTTACTACTCTTGTTTACTTCTATTTCAGTAAGTATTAATGATTTTCATAATTACTTGTTATACAAAAAACAAAAAGCACTTCAGAGTGGAAATAAAATTCTGAAATTCCCTTTTAGATCTATTTTGGCTTCTTTGGGATGAAGACATATTTGTGATTTAGAAGAAGAAAATGCTTTGTTTAGTTGAGATTTTTTTCAATGGGTAAATAAATGGGTGTCGACTTCCCAGAAAAAGACCAAAGTACTTGATCTCTAGATAATTAAAAGAAAATTTACTAGGTTTTTAAATTCTCAAATAACATAATTCTCTTGCCTTTTGTGGTCAAATTCACTTTGGAATTCTAATGATTTTCTGAATGCTGGCTTATGTTCACAATCTGACTCAAAAAAAGGTGCAGCCCTTTTCTTCTTGTTCTCTCCTCACTCATTCTCATGATTAAATTGCTGGTCACAGTCATGCAAATAAACATTGTTCAAGCATTTATAATTATAGCACTTGAACACTTAGAATCATCAGGGATGCAGCAATAGAATGAGATAAATCTTTTCTCCTACACAGAATCTTATATGAGGTTAAATGACAAAGACAGTAAGTACCTAAAAGGGGACTTCTAGGATTTCTATGAAAAGGTTTATGTATCACTGACTCATACTGTAATTGACTCAGACAGCTGACACAACCTTCCAAATTAGTGATTTTTTGAAATTTTGAGTACTTTCACTTTTCACGATCTATGAAACCATCATCTTTTCTTCTCATACTCTAGTGGAAAACTTAAAGCTGACCAAGAAATGGTAATTATGAGTATAATATAAGAACCTGATGATATTCCCCTTTATTTCTTCTTTTACTAATACTTGAATATGTTTCCTGGGAAAAAAAGTTTTCCTTTTCATGTACATTCAATAATCCCATCCTCTAAATATGGTATATTTGGTTTACCTTCAGTACTTCATGGTTTTAAAAAAAAATTGCACAATATGATTGGGATTCAGCAACATGAGACAGCAAGAAGTTGGTGACTACCAACAGAGGCACAATATATAGGCTCAGTGAGAAGAAGGTGAGAAATAGCCACATGGAACATGATGCATTAAAAAAAGAAAATGCTATCCTAGGCCATTAACAGAATTTATAGAGCTAAGTTTCCTCTCAAAAATTAAACATATCCTCCTTCTATATTTTACTATAGTGTCAAATTTTTTGCTAACTCAGTAACATTTCCTTCTAGGTGTTTTTCTACAAATTACACACTTGGAATTGGAGGCAGCCATAATCATCCCTACAATTCCTGAAGTTGCTTCAACTTCCTGACGTCCTAAATGTTAGCAGTACAACTAAGATCTAACAAAGGTCTTACTTGACTTTCATTCCAGCCTTTCAACAAGTTCTATAAATAGCTAATTCTAGTAAATCACTTCCTGCTTGAAAAAGCCAGGGTGATTCCTCTTTTCCTGGTTGAATCTTGACTGATACAACTAACTAATCAAAAGCTAGAAAACTGACACCAAGCTAAACTTCTCCAACATGGTAAAGGGAAAGAAATAGGCAATAAAAGGGAAAATCACACTGAGTGAAAAAGGGAATATTTAATACAGAAAATGAAAAATAAATTTCTATATTTAAAACCATAAGAAATCTCTGAAGTTATGAAGATTCTTTCAAAAACACTATTTAAAAAGCATGGTGTTTAAGTATCTGACCAAAACATTTATGCAAGATAACAGACAGACTTTTATAATGGCAATGGATTTTTCCCCAATTAATCAAAAGTCTCATATTTTCACTATTCTTCATGAAACAAAAACATGTGAATAAACCATTGAATAAATTTACTTTTTAATGTATAGTCTATTCTTTTGCTGTTTTAATGATGAAAAATGGTAACCACCCGCTACAACTGCAAAAATAAACCTGCAGCAGCTCTACCATGTCCAGCTATTTTTATTGGAAAGGAAAAAGTGGGCATTGTCAACGGAGAGCATTCTAGTAATATAAATTTTCTCCTCTAAACTACTTTTGTTATTAGAAATATTTTTATTTCCTTATATTAGGTTAAAAATTAAAATTCAAAATTTATCTATTAGATCAGATTTACATAGTTTCACATTTTCCTTCTGTTAAAACTAAAACTCAGCTGAAGAAAAGAATTGTAATAAACTTCTACTTCAAACACTCATATATAATTCATTTCTAATAGCTTAGTTTTAAAGTAATTTCTGGGATATTGGCAAAGATGGCAGAGTAGAAAGACCCTGAGCTCACCTCCTCTAACAGGCACACCAAATTTAAAACTAAAATCAACAACCATTAATTTAAAAGACAAGAAGCTACTGGAAAAGATTGATAACAAAGACATAAAGAAGGAATCACAAGGAGACAGACAGGAGAGGCAGAATCATGATATAGTCAATTCCCATACCACTGAGTGGGTGACCTACAAACAGAAGAACAAGTACAAATAGCAGAGGTTCTCCCAACGGGGTGAGGGGTCCAAGCCCCATGTTGGGCTCCCCACCCCAGGTGTCCTGCACCATGGTGGGCCCCCAAGAGCATTTGGCATTGAAAGCCAGTGGGGATTACTTTCGAAAGTCCCAAAAGGCTGGGGTAGATAGAGACTTCACTCTTAAAGGGCACACTCAAAGTCTCAAAAGCTCTGGGATCCAGGGCAGAAGCACTAATTTGAAAGGAGCCTGGGTCAGACCTACCTGCTGATCATGAAGAGTCTCCCGGAGAAGCAGGAGGCAACTGCAGCCTACCCTGGGGACTTAGACATTGGCAGCAACCATTACTGGGAGCTCGTTCTACCATGTGGACACTGGTTCTGGCAAGCACCATTTTGGAATCCTCCCTCTAGCAGGATCCAGCCCTGCTCTAGCTCAATAAGCTGTAGGCAGCAGTGCTAAAGACACTTCAGGCTAAGCAATTAAATGGACAGGGATACAGCCACACCCACCAGCAGACAGGCTGCCTTAAGACCCACTCAGCCTTCAGCTTCCCCTGGACACAGCCCTGCCCACCAGAGAGCCCAGAACCTGTCCCCACAAACAAGTGTACAGGCACTAGAACCAGGATCGTCAGGCCCTCCAGCCAGAGACTCCAGGACCCAGTTCCATCTACCAGTGGGCAGGCATCAGCCCCAGAATCCCCTGGGCCCCAGCCCCACCCTCCTGCAAGCCTGCTCTAGCCTTGGTACCAGCCTCACCCATCAGGGGGTAGATACCAGCCACAAGAAAATCGTAGCCTTGCAGCCTGTAGATGCAGCCCACGCACCAGCAGGCCAGACTCTGCCCTGGAACCGACATTACATAATGATCAAGGGATCAATCCAAAAAGAAGATGTAACAATTGTAAATACACACACACCCAACATAGGAGCACCTAAATATATAAAGCAAGTATTAACAGACATAAAAAGAAAAACTGAAAGTAACACAGTAATAGTAGGGGACTTTGACATCCCAGTTAGATCAATGGAGAGATCACCCAGACAGTAAACCAATAAAGAAACACTGGCCTTAAATGACACATTAGACCAAATGGACTTTATATACACACACACACACACATATACATATATATATATATAGACAGAAAGAGAACATTCCACCCAAAAGCAAGAGAATATACATTTTTTTCAAGTGCACATGGGAACATTCTCCACGATAGATCACATGCTAGGCCACAAAACAAGCCTCGGTAAATTTAAGAAAATTTAAATCCTATCAAGCATCTTTTTCGACAACAGTGTAAAAAGACTAGAAATTAACTACAAAAAAAAAGAAAACCTGCAAAACACTCACATACGTGAGGCTAAAAAATATGCTACTAAACAACCAATGGATCCCTGAAGAAATCAAAGAGGAAATCAAGAAATATCTGAAGACAAATGAAAATGAAAACACAAAGACCCAAAATCTATATGATGCAGCAAAAGTATTTCTAAGAAAGAAGTTTATAGCAATACAAAGCTTACCTCTGGAAACAAGAAAAATCTCAAATAAAGAACCTAGCCTTACACTTAAAGGAACTAGAAAAATGAGAACAAACAAAACCCAAAGTTTGCGGGAGGAAAGAAACCAAAAAGATGAGAGCAGAAATAAATGAAACAGAGACTAAAAAACAGTAGAAAAGGTCAACGAACCTAAGAGCTAGATATATGAAAAGAGAAACAAAATTGATAAACCATTAGCCAAACTCATCAAGAAAAAAAAGAGAGGGCCCAAATCAATAAAATCAGAAATGAAAAAGAAGTTTCAACCAACACCACAGAAATACAAAGGATCGTAAGAGACTACGAACAAGTATAATACATGACAATAAAATGGACAACCTAGAAGAAATGGACAAATTCCTAGAAATGTACAATCTCCCAAGACTGAACCAGGGAGAAACGGAAAATATGATCAGAGCACTTACCAGTAATGAAACTGAATCAGTAATTTTAAAACTCCCAACAAACAAAAGTCCAGGACCAGATGGTTTCACAGGTAAATTCTACCAAACATTTAGAGAAGAGTTAATACCTATCCTTCTCAAACTATTCCAAAAAACTGCATAAGAAGGAATGCTTCCAAACTCATTTGAGTGTGCCCTTTAAGAGTGAAATCTCTATTAACCCCAGTCTTTTGGGACTTTCGAAAGTAATCCCCACTGGCTTTCTATGAGGCTAGTATCACCCTGATACCAAAACCAGAAAAAGATATCACACAAATAAGAAAATTACAGGCCAATATCACTGAAGCACACAGATGCAAAAATCCTCAACAAAATATAGGCAAACCAACTCCAACAACACATAAGAAGGATGACACACCATGATTAAGTGGGATTTATCTGAGAGATGCAAGGATGGTTCAATACCCACAAATCAATCAACGTGATACATGGTATTAACAAATTGAAGGGGAAAAAATCAGATGATCAGCACAACAGATGCAAAAAAAAGCTTTCAACAAAATTCAACATCCATTTATAATAAAAACTCTCCAGAAAGTGGGCATAGAGGGGACATACCTCAAAATAATAAAGGCCATATACTCAGTGGTGTAAAACATCATACTCAATGGTGAAAAGCTGAAAGCATTTCCTCTAAGATCAGGAACAAGACTAGGATGACCACTCTCATCACTTTTATTCAAACTAGTACTGAAGTCCTAGCCACAGCAATCAGACAAGAAAAAGAAATAAAAGAAATCCAAATTGGAAAGGAAGAAGTAAAACCGTCACTGTTTGCAGATGGCATGATACTCTTACATAGAAAATCTTAATGACGTCACCAAAAAACCACTAGAGCTCATCAATGAATTTGGTGAAGTTGCAGGATATAAAATTAACAAACAGAAATCTGTTGCATTTCTATAAACTAACAACAAACTGAGAAATTAAGGAAACCATCCCATTTAAAATCGCATCAGAAAGAATAAAATGCCTAGGAATAATGCTGCCTAAGGAGGTGAAAGACCTGTACTCAGAAAACTCTAAGAAACTCATGAAAGAAACTGAAATGACACAAACAGATGGAAAGATATACTCTTTAATACAACGATTAAAAGAGTAAGCAACGGAAACTCACTTTAGCAATATTCAGGGTTATCTGTGGGATACAAAGAGATGGTTTTTGGCTCCACGAACTTTATAATCTTGATAGAGAAGCAAAACATACGTAATTATGTAAATTACATATATATATATAATCGGCACATATATGTTATATATGTGTGGCTTATATATTATATATGCAGATATTATGTAAATTATTTGCATGCTATAATATATAAAATGTTAATATATTTTACTTTATATTAATGTATTTTGTGTATTTTTCTCATATTTTCTCATACATATGAGAAAAAAGTCACATATATGAGAAAATATGAGGAAAAACTATTTTAAATATAAAATATGTGAATGAAGGAATTACATTGCATACTACCTGCACACAGCAAAATTTCTTAAAAGGTCTTTTTGTCAATCTCTAAGGGAAGAGAGTCATATCTCATTTAACTGCAATCTCTCTCCTTTCTCTCTAAAACTTACTCAAAACTTACCTCTTACTTTAATGTTCCTTTCCCCTTTCAATTCTTCTTTCTCCAGTCATCTCTTTACTATGTGAAGCAATTTAGTGGCTTCTCTCACTTGCCTTTCTAACTATTATCCAGAAACGGAGTTGGGAGATATGAATGGTATATAGAATGTTACAAATATTTTAATATATTTATTTCTCTACCACATATGACTGGACAAAGTAGGAGATAACCTTGAAAGAGGGAAAAAGAATATGAACAAAAGCCCAGAGGTAGAAACTGTAGAATTGTACATGTGGAAAACAGAAGGCAGCAAAACATTGGAACTGTGCAAAATTTAGTGGAAAATAAATATATGTAAATAAGGAGGGACTAACTTGTGAAAGCACTGGGAGCTTATGGATTTTTGACTAAGATGGAAAAAACTTTTATAAGAATAGCATGCAAAATGATCTAATTAGTGAAAGATTAAAGACAGAGAAGTCAGAAGGATAGTGAAATATTCCAAATCATATGTGATAAGGAACTGTGCAAGGATAGTGGAAGCCAACAGAAATAGAAAAAATAAATTGATATTTAGCCAACAGAAATAGAAAAAAATTGATATTCTAAAAATAGAAATGCAAAAATCTTCAACAAAATTCTAGCAAACTGAATTCACCAGCACAATAAAAGGATCATATGTCATGATTTAGTGAGATTTATACCTGGGATGCAAGGATAGTTCAACATACCCAAATCAATTAATGTTATACATCACATTTAACAGAATAAAAGATAAAAATCACCGGATCATCTCAACAGATGCAGAGAAAGTATGTGATAAAATTTAACACTTTTTCGTGATAAAAACACTCAACAAATTAGGTTTAGAAGGAATATATCGCAACATAATAAAGGGCATACATGAAAAGTCCACAGCTAACATCATACTCAACAGTGAAAAACTGAAAGCTTTTTCTCTAAGATCAGGAACAAGACAGGACGTCTAATCTCACCACTTCTATTCAACATAGTAGTGGAAGTCCTAACCAGAGCAATTAGGCAAGAAAAAGAAATAAAAGGAATCCAAATTGGAAAGGAAGTATGACACTGTCTATGTTTGTAAATACATGACATAAACTTATACATGAAAAACTCTAAAGAATACACACACACACACCTGGTAGAACTAATTAATGAGTTGAGCCAAGTTGCAGGAAACAAAATCAACAAACAAAAATCAGTTGCATTTCTATATATTAACAATGAACTACCTGAAAAGGAAATTAAGAAAACAATTCCATTTACAATAGTATCAAAAAGAATAAAATATTTAGAAATAAACTTACAAAAAGGCAACTAACTTGTACAGTAAAAACTACAAAACCTTGCTGAAAGAAATCTTAATATTGTTAAAATGTCCATACTACCCAAAGCAAGGTACAGATTGAATGAAATTCATATCAAAATCCAAATGGCATTTTTCACAGGAATAGAAAAACAATCCCAAAATTCATATAAAACCACAAAGACCACAAATAACCAAAGCAATCTCAGGAAAGAAGTATAAAGCTGCCAGTATCACACTTCCTGATTTCAAAGTATATTACAGGGCTAAAGTATTAAAACAGTATGACACTGCCATAAAAACAGACACATAGACCAATGGAACAGAACAGACACTCCATAAATAAATCAACATATATACATTCAACTATTCTTGACAAGAATGCTAAGAATATTAAATGGCAAAGGATAGATTCTTCAACAAATGATGTTGGAAAAAACTAGATATCCACATGCAAAAGAATGAAATTGGACCCCTGTCTTATACCATATACAAAAAAGAAACCCTCAAAATTAATTAAACTTAAATGTAAAATCTGAAACTGCAAAACTCCAAGGAGAAAACATAAGGGGAAAGCTTCCTGACATTTGTCTTGGTCACTACCTCTTGGATTTGACACCAGAAGCACAAGCAACAAATCCAAAATATAGACAAGTGGGAAGGACAACATTACTAAGAAGATTCTGCATAGCAAAGGAAACAATCTGCAGAGTGAAAAGTTATTCTACAGAAGGAAAGAAAATATCTGCAAACCATCTATCTGATAAGAGATTAATATTCAAAATATTTAAGAATATCCAACGCAACAGCAAAATAATAATGATAAGCCAATTAAAAAACAGGCAAAGGACTTGCCTAAGAAGAAGACATACTCATGGCCACCAGGTATATGAAACATCACTCATCATCACTAATGATGTTCAGCATCACTAACCATCAGGGAAACGCAGATCAAAACCACAATGACCTACCATTTCACACCTGTTAGGAGGGCTATTTTCAAAAAACCAAGAGCTAGCAAGTGTTGGCCAGAGTGTGGAGAAAAAGGAACACTTACACTGTGTTGGTAGGAATGTAAAACAGTGCGGCCACTCTGGAAAACAGTACGGAGGTTCCCTAAAATATTAAAAATAAAACTATCATATGATCCAGCAATCCCACTTCTGGGTATATATCCTAAAGAACTGAAATCAGGATCTCAAAGAGATATCTGCACCATGTTCACTGCAGCATTATTCACAATAGCCAAGATATGAAAGCAACCCAAATGTCAATCGACAAATAAATGGATAAGGATAACATGGTGCATACATACACTGGAATATTATTCAGCCTTAAAAATGAAAGAATTCCTGACATCTGCAACAATATGAATGAGCCTAGAGGGCATTATGCTAAGTGAAATAAGGCAGTCACAAAAGGAAAATACTGCATGATTCCACTTATATAAGCTATCTAACATAGTCAATGCCACAGAAGCAGAAAATAGAATGGTGGTTGCCAAGGGCTGGTGGGGGTAGAGAAATGAGAAATTGTTTCCCAATGGATATAAAGTTTCTTTATACAAGATAAGTTCTAGAGATCTACTGTACAACACAGTATCCATAGTTAACTATATGGTATTTATTAAAATATGTTGAGGACAGATTTCATATTAAGTGTTCTTACCAAACAACAACAACAACAACACAAAAGAACACAGAAGTTTTTGGAAGTAATGGGTATATATTTAGTACCTTCATTATGGTGACAGTCTCATGGGTGTTTGCAAAAGCCTAAACTCATCAAGATGCATATATTAAATGTGTGCAATTTTTAGTATATCAAATTATATCTCAATAAAGCTAAAAATTTCTACAACTTCATTTCTGATATAAAATAAAATACAATTAATAATTATTGATAAGCTTCATGCAATTAAAGGAATCAAACATATACTTAACGTTAAGATGAACAAAGAATTCAGTTCACAGGTAGAACTAAATAAAATAATAGCTATTTTTAAAAAGGTAAAGAAAAAGGATATATCTTAAACATTTTAATTATTATCAAGTAGAGCACAATAGATCTAGAAAAACCACCATGGCTAATATCAAAATTGCTAATAACCAATTAAAAAGAGAAAGCTCTCAGAAAATTCAACTGAAAATCATAAAAATCATAAATTCAATCTGATTACACTTTTCTCCCAAAATGTAGAAAAATTAACTTGTTTTAAGAGATCATTATTTTTCATTTAAATTACTTTCTGGAATAAATGGTTGAAAAAAAAAATCCAATGTTAGGAAAGCATGGTGAAAACTCTTCCTCCCTACCCTGATACACCAGTTTCCTACGTGTCCCTCTATGCATATAAAAGCAACTGCATAGATAGATAGAGATATATACAGATATTCCCTTTTTTATACATAGATATACACTTCTGCATACTTTTTTAGTCATTAAGATAAGATTGACATATTCTTTCAAAAAAGATGATCCTATATAATGAATACCTCCAGTTCTCTAGTTCTTAGTTCTTTAGTTCTTAGAGATTCTACCAGTCCAAATAAAATATACCAGTAAGTTTTATTTTTTCATATCATCATGGCTTTTTCCAGATTCCCCACCCCGATCTCATGCAAACACACTCTCAACAAAATACCTTGATTTACTCAGTTTTCATCTCCCTTCACTCCTTGTATTATTGCTTACTGCAACTGGTTTTAAAGAAATAATAGAAAATTTAATGAGCTGAACTCAAGTATTTGTAGAACGAGCAAGAAAATAACTAAGTTAGGTCTACTATGTGCTCCTCCTTCATTAATTGCCATGGATTTCTATTTCTGCTTTGCAGAATTAACTTAGAAATAAGGCTGCTGTTTTCTTTTATGTAATTCAGATTTAAACGAACACAACCTAAATTTATGAAATTTCATGCTCATTATCAAAGATGACTATTATTTTCAGCACATCTGAAATAATCCAAAGTACCATTCTAAAATGGTACCAAAAAAATATTTCCAAATAATCCAAAGCTCTACTATTTTCAACATTTTGCTTCTAAGCTTTTAATAATGGTCATCTCAATCCTGGTTAGCAAGAGGAAGGGAAAAAAAAAAAATAGAAGAATATGCATAGAAGTTTATAAGGGCCAGGCCGGGGAAGTAGCAAATAATGTAAGCTCATATTCCCGTTGGCTGGCAGTCAGCACATGGCCACGCCTAACTGCAATAGAAAGTTAGGAAGGAAGAAAGAGAGAGTAGATTTTGGTGCACAGGATTTAGTCTTTGTCACAATGGTCTCAAAAAGCTGTACTCTGGAGTATATGCCACCCACTTCAGAGACCATTACTCTACATTAAGTGGGCATGTGAACCACATGAGAGCTTGTTAAAATACACATTCCTGAATTCCATCCCTAAAGATTCTGATTCAACAGGTTTTGGATGAGGTCCAGAAATAAGCATTGTAAGCAAGCACTCTAGGTGATTCCGATGTAAGTGGTCCAAGATAATAGTTGGAAAAACACTGCTGTGGACCTCTGGTTCTAAATATGTGATTCATAAACACCTACAAGCTTGCAAAAGGAGGAATGTACCCTAATCTCTCCTCTAACCAGAGTTTGTTTCAACTATGAAAAGAAAACAAGATAAAAAGAAAACAAGGATATAAATATATCTGTATAACTGAGTCACTGTGCTGTACAGTAGAGATTGGCACAACACTGTAAATCAAGTATTATACGTCAATAAAAAATAAATAAATATTTATAGAAAAAAAATTTTTTTTAAAAAGAAAACAAGGATAGGTATTATAAGACCAGTATACTATAGAACAATGCTTCTTTTAGGAGCCTTCAGAAGATCATGTCCAAAATGTGAGTGCCACAAATTTTTCAATATCATTTACTGCTCTTCTGCTATTTATTTTTTAATTTTACAACTTCTAGAAAAAAAAATATTATAAATACAAATCTTACACTGATATCAAAGTAACACATAATTAATTCTGAGCCAAATCTAATAAAATTAGAAAATCAGCCAAATGCTATCCCAGCAAAACAAACAAAAATTTTATTTTCAGGACAATTGTTCCAGCTTGCCTGGCTTTCTGGAATCTAAGCCAAAGCTATCTACCACAATTAGGAGTAATAGTAACATGAGAAAATAAATCAGAAGGGTCAAAATCATGAAGTCTTAGAGCATGTTCAGTACAGTCTCAAACTCATTTAGTTGAGGATTTAATCATCAGATTTTCTACATGGATAAAATACAAGAAGGCCAACAACATTTATAATTTTACTGAGCCCTATCAAGCTTCAATTTATTTTGTTCCTACTACAAAAAAGAAAAAAAAAAAAGAAAAGTACAGATTGACATTATTATAAATCAACTTTACCTCTGCTTAAAAAAAAAAAAAAAAAAGGCACAGAGGCCATCCTCCTCACTCCCCCCAAATTAATACATTTTCCTTCTTTTTAACCTATAAGACCATGGCTACTACATTTGTGCCCTTTCCATATTTCCAGATTCAGAAAACAGAGCTATTATAAGTTTGATTTTAGTATCAGAGTAGTGACACTTGCAGAGTCAAAAATCAGAACCCCAGAAAAGGAATGCCTTCTGAAAGAAGTCGTAATCTATAAAAGGATGACTGCATTTGTTTGGGTTATTCTGTTTGGGTTTTATGAAGGAAAATAGCTCAGAAATAATTTAGTTTAACTCTCCATTTTAAGATAAAAAACATAAATAAGTGCCTAATCCAAGGGCATCCCAGTTAACGTTGCACCAGTCATAGAAGTCACATCTCTTGGCTCCTATTCCAGCATTCTACTTCAACACAATGCTTTTGTACCTTTTGTTACCTAGTTAGGTGAAATGTAAAATAGACATCAAATTTGGGAGATAATACCAGGCACATTTTTTAACCTGTCTATAAAAAAAGAATGAACAAAGTAATTGGGTTGTATGTTAATGATTACTAGTGCTCAGCAAACTTCCGCTCCAACGATACTAGTATTCAACTGAATAGAAAGGCATATGGACTCAGGAGATGTAAACTAAGGGGAGAAAAAGAAAAAAAAAAAAACTGTAATGTAACAAAAAGCCTCACAGTTGTTTAATATTCAAAATCTTTTCTGTTAAAGAAAAGTCATTAGAAAAAGCAGAACTGATTATCTGTTTCATTAACTATGAAAACTGTCTATTTCAACATGAGTGTGTTGGTTGATTAGTCAATAAAATTAGTTAAGGTAAGGGATCATAAAAACAATTCCTTACACATTTCATTTTACCTTGAAACATAAATGAACATCTATTCACCAATCTTCTGATGTGCCTTGGCTAAGGTTTTTCTCTGAGTACGGTTCTTCTGATTGGAGTTTTGCATCAGGTTTCTTTCAATAATTAATTATCTATAATTTCTTATGGAACTATTATTAGAATAGATTTGTATGATTTTATCTCATATAATATCTAATTGTAAAACAAATTTCTAAGTAACTCAACTTTACAATCTTTCTAAAAATAGTTTTAACACAAATGAATTTTTTGCTTTCTTATTTCAACAGTTTTTATTGTTTAATTCAGTAATTATAATAAGTTCTATCAGAATAAACTGGTTTGAGATAAATACAACTGGTTCTTAGAAGCATAAATGCCAATTGCTGGGAACAAGTATGCAGCTATGCTAGAGAACAGTCTGCTACTCTAATGGCAAAGGCTTATATATTATGAACATCTGTCAGTGTGTTTCACAGAAGTAATTAAGAAAATAAGTTAAATGGTTAAGGGGAAGTTATTAAATGTGCATGTATTATATCTTGTATTCCTTATTTTTGGCATTTATTTTATTCCACCTGTTTTATTATAATGGCTTTCTATCTTACCACACAAGGTCTTTAAAATCAGGAACTATTTCTTCATTTCTCCAAAGCTTAGAAATATGCCCAACTACAGGAGGAGCTTTATGTATGCTTACTGCAAGAATGAAAGAGCTGAGATCTCTTAGTAGCTCATCAAGTTGTCTAAATTTCTCAGAAATTTCCTTTACAAAATGGCAGTAAGAATATTCATATCTTGTTATATGAAATATGTGTCCTGGTATAGAGAAATACCTTAAGTCAGAAATATTGGGAAGTGCATTCTGAGTAAAGTATAGTAAAGAAGTGATACTGGGGAAAATGGTCCTGGGAAAAGAAGGTAACTATGGAAGGGCATGATGAATGATCTTAGTCAAAGTCACCAAATTCCAAATTCATAATTTCACATAATTTTTTAATATTTTAGAATTTTAAAAGTCATCAGCAACATATTACGTTTCACAGGTCTAAGATAATCTTAAAATCTATGGCTAATGATATTTTAGTTCAAGTTTAATATCTGGTCTATCAATTCTACATCAACATACTGATTAAAGAAAATGCCTGATGACTAATTTAATCTCTTAGAGACTGGATATAAAATTACCTAGGGGTGGGGGTTCCCTGGTGGCACAGTGGTTGAGAGTCTGCCTGCCAATGCAGGGGACACGGGTTCAAGCCCTGGTCTGGGAAGATCCCACATGCCGTGGAGCAACTGGGCCCGTGAGCCACAACTACTGAGCCTGAGCGTCTGGAGCCTCTGCTCCGCAACAAGAGAGGCCGCGATAGTGAGAGGCCCACGCACCGCGATGAAGAGTGGCCCCCACTCGCTGCAACTGGAGAAAGCCCTCACACAGAAACGAAGACCCAACACAGCCAAAAATAAAAATAATAAATAAAAAATTAAAAAAAAAAATTACCTAGGGGAAAAAAAGTATAAAGTACACAATGATATAAGGTATTTATACACTGGTAGAAGACAATTTTAAAAGACTATGGAGTTCTGTTTTCCAGTCTGGCAGTTAAAAAGCTTGGAAATTGTTTATTTAATGTTGAAATTATAGTTCACTACCAAAGTAAATAATGTGGCATTTAAAGTTTTGAGAGAAAAAAATATTATGGCTTCATTACAAGAATATGAAATATCTTCCTTTTACCAGCTGGGCCAATTGTTTGTTTAATTTATAGAATTATTTTAAATGAATTTTTTAAAATCTTCAGCTTTTTCATATATAAATGCATTAATGTACATTTAACTTTAACATGGCCCCAATCCCTTAAAAGTTGTATCTTAAAGAATAAATAGACCAGAGCCTCCCATCAAGCCTCTTAGATAGCCTCAACCACCAGAGGGCAGACAGCAGAAGCAAGAAAAACTACAATCCTGCAGCCTGTGGAACAAAAACCACATTTACAGAAAGATAGACAAGATGAAAGGCAGAGGGCTACATACCAGATGAAGGAACAAGAAAAAAAAACCCAGAAAAACAACTAAATGAAGTGGACATAGGCAACCTTCCAGAAAAAGAATTCAGAATAATGATAGTGAAGATGATCCAGGACCTCGGAATAAGAATGGAGGCAAATTCACTGCAAAGTAAAGGAGCTGTTACAGTGGAGGATTACTGGACTGAATGTCAATATTATGACATAGTATGAGTGTGTTTCATGTTTGGTAATTGCAATCATTGTTGCTTTTGTTGTGGTCATCCATGTACAATGCTTGGTGTCAGTCTATTTATCTCTTGTAAAAATAAAATACAGTGTGTGTGTGCGGAAAAAAAAAAAAAAGAATGGAGGCAAAGACTGAGAAGATGCAAGAAATGATTAACAAAGACCTAGAAGAATTAAAGAACAAACAAACAGAGATGACCAATACAATAACTGAAATGAAAACTACACTAGAAGGAATCAATAGCAGAATAACTGAGGCAGAAGAACGGATAAGTGACTTGGAAGACAGAATGGTGGAATTCACTACTGCGGAACAGAATAAAGAAAAAAGAATGAAAAGAAATGAAGACAGCCTAAGAGACCTCTGGGACAACATTAAACCAACAACATTCACATTATAGGGGTCCCAGAAGGAGAGGAGAGAGAGAAAGGACCCGAGAAAATATTTGAAGAGATTCTAGTCGAAAACTTCCCTAACATGGAAAAGGAAATAGCCACCCAAGTCCAGGAAGTGCAGAGAGTCCCATACAGGATAAACCCAAGGAGAAACACGCCGAGACACATAGTAATCAAATTGGCAAAAATTAAAGACAAAGAAAAATTATTGAAAGCAGCAAGGGAAAAATGACAAATAACATACAAGGGAACTCCCATAAGGTTAACAGCTGATTTCTCAGCAGAAACTCTACAAGCCAGAAGGGAGTGGCATGATATACTTAAAGTGATGAAAGGGAAGAACCTACAACCAAGATTACTCTACCCGGCAAGGATCTCATTTAGATTTGATGGAGAAATCAAAAGCTTTACAGACAAGCGGAAGCTAAGAGAATTCAGCACCACCAAACCAGCTCTACAACAAATGCTAAAGGAACTTCTCTAAGTGGGAGACACAAGAGAAGAAAAGGACCTACAAAAACAAACCCAAAACAATTAAGAAAATGGTCATAGGAACATACATATCGATAATGACCTTAAAGGTGAATGGATTAAATGCTCCAACCAAAAGACACAGGCTGGGCTTCCCTGGTGGCGCAGTGGTTGAGAATCTGCCTGCTAATGCAGGGGACACGGGTTCGAGCCCTGGCCTGGGAGGATCCCACGTGCCGCAGAGCGGCTGGGCCCGTGAGCCACAACTGCTGAGCCTGCGCGTCTGGAGCCTGTGCTCCGCAACGAGAGAGGCCGCGATAGTGAGAGGCCCGCGCATCGCGATGAAGAGTGGCCCCCGCTTGCCACAACTGGAGAAAGCCCTTGCACAGAAACAAAGACCCAACACAGCCAAAAATCAATCAATCAATCAATCAAACATATGCATCTGATTCAAGATCCTCATTAAAAAAAACAAAACAAAACAAAAGACACAGGCTTACTGAATGGATACAAAAACAAGACCCATATATATGCTGTCTACAAGAGACCCACATTAGACCTAGGGACACATACAGACTGAAACTGAGGGGATGGAAAAAGATATTCCATGCAAATGGAAATCAAAAGAAAGCTGGAGTAGCTATACTCATATCAGATAAAATAGACTTTAAAATAAAGAATGTTACAAGAGACAAGGAAGGACACTACATAATGATCCAGGGATCAATCCAAGAAGAAGATATAACAATTATAAATATAGGTGCTCCAACACAGGAGCACCTCAATACATAAGGCAACTACTAACAGCTATAAAAGAGGAAATTGACAGTAACACAATAATAGTGGGGGACTTTAACACCTCACTTACACCAATGGACAGATCATCCAAAATGAAAATAAATAAGGAAACAGAAGCTTTAAATGATACAATAGACCCGATAGATTTAATTGATATTTATAGGACATTCCATCCATAAACAGCAGATTACACGTTCTTCTCAAGCGCGCACAGAACATTCTCCAGGATAGATCACATCTTGGGTCACAAATCAAGCCTCAGTAAATTTAAGAAAATTGAAATCATATCAAGCATCTTTTCTGACCACAACGCTATGAGATTAGAAATGAATTACAGGGAAAAAAACGTAAAAAAGACAAACACATGGAGGCTGAACAATACGTTACTAAATAACCAAGAGATCACTGAAGAAATCAAAGAGGAAATCAAAAAATACCTAGAGACAAATGACAGTGAAAACACGACGACCCAAAACCTATGGGATGCAGCAAAAGCAGTTCTAAGAGGGAAGTTTATAGCTATACAAGCCTACCTAAAGAAACAAGAAAAATCTCAAGTAAACAATCTAAGCTTACACCTAAAGAAACTAGAGAAAGAAGAACAAACAAAACCCAAAGTTAGCAGAAGGAAAGAAATCATAAAGATCAGAGCAGAAATAAATGAAATAGAAACAAAGAAAACAATAGCAAAGATCAATAAAACTAAAAGCTGGTTCTTTGAGAAGATAAACAAAATTGATAAGCCATTAGCCAGACTCATCAAGAAAAAGAGGGAGTGGACTCAAATCAGTAAAATTAGAAATGAAAAAGGAGAAGTTACAACAGACACCGCAGAAATACAAAGCATCCTAAGAGACTACTACAAGCAACTCTATGCCAATAAAATGGACAACCTGGAAGAAATGGACAAATTCTTAGAAAGGTATATAACCTTCCAAGACTGAACCAGGAAGAAACAGAAAATATGAACAGACCAATCACAAGTAACGAAATTGAAACTGTGATTAAAAATCTTCCAACAAACAAAAGTCCAGGACCAGATGGCTTCACAGGTGAATTCTATCAAACATTTAGAGAAGAGCTAACACCTATCCTTCTCAAACTCTTCCAAAAAATTGCAGAGGAAGGAACACTCCCAAACTCATTCTATGAGGCCACCATCACCCTGATACCAAAACCAGACAAAGAAACTACAAAAAAAGAAAATTACAGACCAATATCACTGATGAATATAGATGCAAAAATCCTCAACAAAATACTAGCAAACAGAATCCAACAACACATTAAAAGGATCATACACCACGATCAAGTGGGATTTATCCCAGGGATGCAAGGATTCTTCAATATATGCAAATCAATCAATGTGATACACCATATTAACAAGTTGAAGAAGAAAAACCATATGATCATCTCAATAGATGCAGGAAAAGCTTTTGACAAAATTCAACACCCATTTATGATAAAAACTCTTCAGAAAGTGGGCATAGAGGGAACCTACCTCAACATAATAAAGGCCATATATGACAAACCCACAGCAAACATCATTCTCAACGGTGAAAAACTGAAAGCATTTCCTCTAAGAGCAGGAACGAGACAAGGATGCCCACTCTCACCACTATTATTCAACATAGTTCTGGAAGTCCTAGCCACGGCAATCAGAGAAGAAAAAGAAATAAAAGGAATACAAATTGGAAAAGAAGAAGTAAAACTGTGACTGTTTGCAGATGGCATGATACTATACATAGAGAATCCTAAAACTGCCACTGGAAAACTGCTAGAGCTAATTAATGAATATGGTAAAGTTGCAGGATACAAAATTAATGCACAGAAATCTCTTGCATTCCTATACACTAATGATGAAAATCTGAAAGAGAAATTATGGAAACACACACATTTACCATTGCAACAAAAAGAATAAAATACCTAGGAATAAACCTACCTAGGGAGACAAAAGACCTGTATGCAGAAAACTATAAGACACTGATGAAAGAAATTAAAGATGACACCAACAGATGGAGAGATATACCATGTTCTTGGATTGGAAGAATCAACATTGTGAAAATGACTATACTACCCAAAGCAATCTACAGATTCAATGCAATCCCTATCAAATTACCAATGGCATTTTTTACGGAACTAGAACAAATCATCTTAAAATTTGTATGGAGCCAGAAAAGACCCCGAATTGCCAAAGCAGTCTTGAGGGAAAAAAACGGAGCTGGAGGAATCAGACTCCCTGACTTCAGACTATACTACAAAGCTACAGTAATCAAGACAATATGGTACTGGCACAAAAACACAAACACAGATCAATGGAAGAAGATAGAAAGCCCAGAGATAAACCCACGCACTTATGGTCAACTAATCTATGACAAAGGAGGCAAGGATATACAATGGAGAAAAGACAGTCTCTTCCATAAGTGGTGCTGGGAAAACTGGACAGCTACATGTAAAAGAATGAAATTAGAATACTCCCTAATACCATACACAAAAATAAACTCAAATTGGATTAGAGACCTAAATGTAAGACTGGACACTATAAAACTCTTAGAGGAAAACATAGGAAGAACATTCTTTGACATAAATCACAGCAAGATCTTTTTTGATCCACCTCCTAGAGTAATGGAAATAAAAACAAAAATAAACAAATGGGACCTAATGAAACTTAAAAGCTTTTGCACAGCAAAGGAAACCATAAACAAATACGAAAAGACAACCCTCAGAAAGAGAGAAAATATTTGCAAACGAATCAACAGACAAAGGATTAATCTCCAAAATATATAAACAGCTCATTCAGCTCAATATTAAAGAAACAAACACCCCAATCCAAAAATGGGCAGAAGACCTAAATAGACATTTCTCCAAAGAAGACATACAGACGGCCACGAAGCACATGAAAAGTTGCTCAACATCACTAATTATTAGAGAAATGCAAATCAAAACTACAATGAGGTATCACCTCACACCAGTTAGAATGGGCATCATCAGAAAATCTACAAACAACAAATGCTGGAGAGGGTGTGGAGAAAAGGGAACCCTCCTGCACTGTTGGTGGGAATGTAAATTGATACAGCCACTATGGAGAACAATATGGAGGTTCCTTAAAAAACTAAAAATAGAATTACCATATGACCCAGCAATCCCACTACTGGGCATATACCCAGAGAAAACCGTAATTCAAAAAGACACATGCACCCCAATGTTCATTGCAGCACTATTTACAATAGCCAGGTCATGGAAGCAACCTAAATGCCCATCAACAGACGAATGGATAAAGAAGTTGTGGTACATATATACAATGGAATATTACTCAGCCATAAAAAGGAATGAAATTGAGTCATTTGTTGAGATGTGGATGGATCTAGAGACTGTCATACAGAGTGAAGTAAGTCAGAAAGAGAAAAACAAATATCGTATATTAACGCATGTATGTGGAATCTAGAAAAATGGTGCAGATGAGCCGGGTTGCAGGGCAGAAGTTGAGACACAGATGTAGAGAACACACATATGGACCCCAAGGGGGGAAAACTGCAATGGGGTGGGGATGGTGGTGTGCTGAATTGTGCGATTGGGATTGACATGTATACACTGATGTGTATAAAATTGATGACTAATAAGAACCTGCAGTATAAAAAAACAAAACAACTAATACTAAACTTTCATTGGGTTATTTGTATGGAAATATGTTAATATAAATGTTTCAGACATTACATGAAATTTCTAAAAATCTTATATGTTCTGGTAGAATGTTGTAAGTCATAATCCTAGTTATTACTTTAAAATGTATATCTCAGAAATAACTAATTTTCTTCTCAACTGCATTATTATGAACTTTCATCAAATCTTTAACCACGGTCATTTTTAAGTCTTCTGTCATTTACAGACAGTTCTGGGTGTACTCTGATGCTTTTGCAAATATGTTCCTATAAAAGGGTTTCATCTTCAAGAAATTCAAGGAAAAGACTCTGACAAGTACAGGTTTCTGGTAACTGACTGTACTGCTGAACTGAATGAATAAGCATTTTCAGAACTCTAATGAAAAACTGATGAACTCATAGAAGTGCTAACAAAAGATCAAGATGAAAAAAAAAATTAATTACATGGGACTGAGTGAACTGATGAGGATGAGTATAATTTTTGTGACTTTCTGTTTGAATTTAAAAAAAAATCCCCCCCCAAAAAAAAGAATAAAAAAATACTTTAAGAAAAAAACAATTTAAGTGTTCTCTTCGCACTTCTGAACATAGTGTTTTTACAGTGTACTATAAATGCCTGTCTCATATCTGTTACCCCCTTACAGAGAATAAACTCTACCTATCTTCTTCATTATCATATTCCAGTCCCAGGCACAGAGTTGCTATTTATTAAGTTTTTATTGAATGAATACATTAATGAATTAATATTTCACTTAAGATCAATTTCTTCTTATGATGTTCTAGTTACACCTTCCACAAATTTTATCTCATGCCAAAGGTACAAATAACAGTGACAACAAAAAGAGCCTGATGTTTGTTTTAAATTCGCTTCTCTCACAGTTTGGAAATTATCTACTGCAGTAGATGGTCAATTATATCCTCAATACCCTTTAAAAATTCAATTAGCAGTTCTGGTTCCAGTGAGATGGAATAAAGACCAGTCTCCTTTTAGCTCCCACCAATTCAACTATAAAACCTGGATAGAATGTTTGAAAACCCTGCAAAGAAAATGCTAACAGGCAGATCAGGGAAGAATATCAAAATTCAAAATACCACTGAAACAGTGGTAAATTTAACATTTTTTCCCCTCTTATCGCTTGCTTGAACTCAATGAAGCCAGGAACCCAGAAGTGAGTACTGTGTGATGCAGGTGAGATCCAGGAGAAATTCTCTAAACCAGGGGTCCCCAACCCCTGGGTCACAGACTGGTAGTGGTCCAGGACCTGTTAGGAACTGGGCTGCACAGCAGGAGGTGAGCAGCGGGAGCGCAAGCGAAGCTTCATCTGCATTTACAGCCACTCCCCAACACTCACTCGCATTACCACCTGAGCTCTGCCTCCTGTCAGATCAGTGGCAGCATTAGATTCTCATAGGAGCACGAAGCCTACTGTGAACTGCGCATGCAAGGGATCTAGGTTGTGTGCTCCTTATGAGAACCTAATGCCTGATGATCCGAGGTGGAGCTGAGGCGGTGATGCTAGTCCTGGGGAGTGGCTGCAAATACAGATTATCATTAGCAGAGAGGTTTGACTGCACAGAGACCATAATAAATCAATTGCTTGCAGACTCATATCAAAACCCTATCAGTGAGTGGCAAGTGAAAACAAGCTCAGGGTTCCCACGGATTCTGCATTATGGTGAGTTGTATAATTATTTCATTATACATCACAATGTAATAATAACAGAAATAAAGTGCACAATAAATGTAATGCACTTGAATCATCCCAAAACCACCCCCCGCACCCCCGCTCCATGGAAAAATTGTCTTCCACAAAACTGGTCCCTGGTGCTGAAAAGGTTGGGGACCGCTGCTCTAAACTCTTAAAGCACTGATAAAGAGTTGGAGAAATCCCTAGGTCCTTTTTTTTCCTTCTCCTTTTTTCCATACCACAACTGCCTGGGCAGTCCCACAGCAACTGTGGTAAGTGAGGCCGGAAATGAGAGCTTACAGGAGCCAAAACTCTAAGGAAGGTGAAGCAAACTCTCAGAGAAGCAGTGACAACCAAAAGGGCAGGACCAAACCCTGTATGATTTTTCTGTATGTCACTGTCTTCCCACCACACAGCCCTGGATGTAGTGCAACTGCTGAAGAGAGCAGTTTCTTCCCTGAGGAACAAAAAGCAGACCGCAAGGAAGCAGAGAATACCTAGGCAACAACTGAGAAGGGAGACCAGGAAAGCAACACCATAAAGCTGTTGTGAACTGACGGACTCACTCTTGACCTGCCCATTTATGGATGAATCTGAGATCCTAATTAGCATACCGAAGATTTAAAGACCTTCAGTAATGAGTAGACCCAGAGGCAGGTCCTGAGTGACCACTAAGGGTGCACTGAAGGACAAACCCAAATAGCATGGCAAAGTCTTGTAAAACAGAGCTGATATTAGAATCACAGCCCACAGAAGTCCACAAAAATATCATTATTCGTAGGATCTAAGACTCAGGGTCTTATAAAATAATACAGGATACAAACTCACAGGGAAAAAGACAATCAACTAACTCCAGTGTCAAGATGATGCAAATGTTGGAAGGCAGTTTGGCATTTTATAAAGTTAAATACACATTTACTATATGACCAAAGAATTTTACTTCTGAGTATTTATGCCAGAGAAATGAAAACCTACATTCACATAAAAAACTATATATAAATGTTCACAGGAAATTCATTTGTGATAGGCAAAAGCTGGAAACAATCAAGATGTCCTTCAATGGAGGAATGGATAAATAACTGTGGTATATCCACAGTTGTTCAGTAAAAAGGAATAAATTATTGATACACATAACTTGGATGAATCTCAAAGACAATGCACTGAAAGAAGCCAGTCACAAAAGGGTACATACCATCTGATTCAGTTTATTTGACATTCTAGAAAAAAAACTATAGTAACGGAAAACAGATCAGTGTTTGTCATCAGAGGTAGAATGAGGATGTCATGGTGTGACTATGAAGTGATAATACAAAGGATTTGGGGGGCATAATGGAACCATTCTGTATCCTGATTGTGGTGGTGGTTAGAAAAGAAAGTCAGTTTTACTATATTATTATTTTAAAAATAAATTTTTAAAAAGAGATAAAAGAATTTTAATTAGGGCATCACAAACACATACATCCATAAGTAAACTGTTTTCAAGTAATATAAGTCACTTTAAATAATAAATTCAACTATCATAAAAGTTACAGTGGAATATTTCTAAATTATCTAGATATATATATATTTTTTTCATGACTGAAAAGACACTTTCCATAGTTGCTAAAATATGGAATTATTCTGCATCAAATTTCTGACAACTTATATAATAAAATGAAGAGATATCTCTAACAAATGCTATTCATGGGACTTCCCTTGTGGCACAATGGTTAAGAATCCGCCTGCCAATGCAGGGGACATGGCTTCGATCCCTGGTCCAGGAAGATCCCACATGCCGTGGAGCAACTAAGCCCGTGTGCCACAACTACTGAGCTTGTGCTCTAGAACCAGCGAGCCACAACTACTGAAGCCCGCGTGCCCTAGGGCCCGCGCACTGCAACTACTGAGCCTGTGTGCTGCAACTACTGAAACCTGTGAGCCTAGAGCCTGTGCTCTGCAGCAACAGAAGCCACTGCAAGGAGAAGCCCGCACACCACAACGAAGAGTAGCCCCCCGCTTGCCACAACTAGAGAAAGCCCGTGCATAGCAACGAAGACCCAACGCAGCCAAAAAATAAATTTTAAAAAATAAATTAATTAATTAAAAATAAAGTATAAATGCTATTCATGATTCTTGATGGAATACTGAATTTAAAAATATATAAATAATATTTTGGGAAAATTGGAGAAATATAGACTGGACTGTAAAATAGGTGATATTATTATATCAGTGTTAAATTTCTAGCATATGATAAGGGTTTTGTGAACAATACCCTTATTTTTAGGGACACATGCTGAAGTATTCAGGGGTGAAATGCCATGATATCTGCACATATTTTCAAAGAGTGGAGGGAAAAAAAGTGAGCCATATATATGTATAGATAAAGCATGTATTAGAAAATACTAACATTCATGAATCTAGGTGTGCAGTGTATAGGTGTTCACCACACTATTTTCTCAACTCTTCCGAAAGCTAAAAGTTTTCAAAATAAAAAGTTGAAAAAATAAAGAGTTGAGGCATAACAACAACAAAAAGGTGAAAATAATAAATTAACAAATAAACTTAATGTAGTATTTATAACCTCTATTGAGATGTAGAATTTTTTACACTTGAAAGCTTGGTGTCTTCACTCTCTTTTGCCCTAATGGGGCTTCTACCTGAAGTGTAAATAGAATCAATTTGACTTGAGGCTTTATGGGCATCTACCCTGGAGATGAAGCTCCTATACCATAAAAGACCTTATCCACACGTCAAGTACTACTTGGGATCATAATCCCTCATAAAGAAGCTTTCTAAGATAAATTATTCATTGCTATATTAAATCTCCAACCAGAAATGGCAACTAAACTACTGCTCAAATATGTGATTGCCTTTCTAGGCAGAATCAATCAACAGAGTCCAATGTGGACAGCCAGTGCTTTTGTTAACTTGTATATAATAGCATCATAAAATATTTTGTCAACTACAATTCCTAACTTTTTAGTATTCTGAAATTTTAGTCAATTATTCAATATATAAGAACTGAGTACCCACTACATTCTTTCATGGTGTAAAAAAAATTGCAAAATGTATTAGATAATTCATTGTTTATTCTAAGCATTGGATTTACAAGTAGATAGTTGCATGCATAGTGTGATTTAACGGCTGCTATGAAGATATCTCTCTCACACACACACACACACACACACACACACACACACACACACACACCCTACCACTCCCCACCAAAAACAGTATATGACTTCATTCCTTGTTTAAACTGCAGAGTCCAGAGGAAGAACTTGTTTCTGACCGCCAGCCATTTAAATCTTCAATAAACTAAGTGATCAGATCTTTTCCTGAGAAAAGATTTAATAAAAGGAAGAGGGAGATATCATGGAGGCAATGAAGATAGGAGAGAAAGGATATAAAAAGGAAAGTAGAGGTAATTAAACTTTGTGTACTACAGTAACTCAGAGTAGGCTTTCATTAGTCTCTTACTTTACTCAAAGCAATTCTATAATCAAGTTGTAGACAGAAGGCTACAGAACATACACAATTGGATCCAGTATCATCAACCAATTACATATAGTTGTGCTAGTTAAAACTAAGTTATGCTTTAATTGAGATGGCTGAAAGCTTGGGAACTTTTAGGAGAAAGGATGAGAAGCAGTAAATAACAGGCAGAATTCTGAAGGCAAAAATAAAACTGTTTTGTTTAAAATAACAATATGGCTAATGTTTATTCTTCACTAATGATGACTTATCCCTATACTGACTTGCCAAACATTAAATTCTAAAGTTTTTCCCTTTTGACAAGGTAAAAAAAAAAAAAAACCCAAAGAAAAAAATGAGCCTTGACCTTGCTAGCTATTTTCAAGTAAGTAAAGAGCTTTTATATGGAAGGTTGAGTAAGCTTTTCTGGATGCCTAGTGAAGGGATTTAGAACCAGCAATGAGATAAATTTGGGCTCAATAAAAGAGAGGATACTGAATACACTGGAGCCATGTTTTAAAAAAAGAAAAAGAAATGGCATATGTTACCTTGAAAAGCAATGAATTTTGTCTTTTTAAGTGTTTGGATACAAAATAGAATACTATCAGTGTTTAACTTGAGAGTGGGGCTCACTAGGACTTTGAGGGGAAAATAGAGATTAAAAATCAACCAAAAATATAAACTGGAGCCATTCAAAAACAAACAAACAAACTCTCTACATGCCACTGACATGCTCATGTTCAAGAGAGGCAAGCTTTCCTGGTGTGTGTTCACAAGGAGGGAACAGTTGAGAAAATGCACAGGGTCCTTCTAATGTGAAGGCAAATATCAAAATAATTGGTTGCAAACAACCAAAAAACTAACCCCGTCTTTATTAAGCAAAAAAGGGCATAAACAAGAAATAGAATACAAATACAAATTGTATTTTTAATAAAATAATTTCAGATATCGAGTGTCCTTTCTATAAGAGGATTTTTTTTTTTTTTTTTTTTAGAAATTCATGTTCTTTTATTTATTTATTTATGACTGTGTTGAGTCTTCGTTTCTGTGCGAGGGCTTTCTCTAGTTGCGGCAAGCGGGGACCACTCTTCATCGCGGTGCGCAGGCCTCTCACCATCGCGGCCTCTCTTGTTGCGGAGCACAGGCTCCAGACGCGCAGGCTCAGCAATTGTGGCTCACGGGCCCAGTTGCTCCGTGGCATGTGGGATCTTCCCAGACCAGGGCTCGAACCCGTGTCCCCTGCATTGGCAGGCAGATTCTCAACCACTGCGCCACCAGGGAAGCCCTAAGAGGATTTTAAATTGTTTTTTTTTTAAATAAGGGTAATGTAATGTTTTGCAAGTAAGCTCACTGCATCAATCTATTTCTACTCAAAGCAAGACACATGCTATAAAAAAATCAAGTCAACAATGAAAAGGTTTTCAAGTATTTCCATTTTTCGGATTTTAGTCTAAAATACTTATGGGTATTTAGGAGAGCAGATGGCTCAAAAGGATAAATATTTGTAGCTTAACATTTTAAATAAAGACTATACCCTTTATAATAGAATGACTTTATAATAGGATGATTTCTGTGACAACAGACTGTTCTTATGTAACTATTTTGGGGTAGGAAGAAAATCTGTTTAAGATTAACACTTTAATATAAAACAGAAAAGACAGCTTTGAATTAATGGAGCTTCAATTTATAACTTGAATTTTATGTTACTGCTTTGGTGTAATATTCAAGAATGAATATAGAATACCTAACAACTGGTTTCCTATCACCACTACCACCCCAGTATATCTTTTCAAAATATGCTATAGTCTTATAAGTGTGAGATATATTTTTTAGGGAAATTTCACCATTTTAAAAGTTCCTTGGAGGTAGGAGTTAGTTGTCCATGGCCAGGACAGTCAAACAGTTCTAATTCTACCTCTGGGTAAAGTAACAGCAAATCCATACAGAAGAGTTCTAATGTTTGTAACCTGCATCTGACTCCGGTGAGCACAGATTACTGTCAGGGTTCCAGAAAATCAAATGGGTTGTCTTTTTGTGCTACGGTAAACCAAGATACTCAGTTAACTCCCCTCCTGGCCTACCACCATCTAAAAATGTTGAATAAAACATATTTTTTTTAAAAAGCCAATTAAACACATGGCTGGGCTGGTTGGAAACTAAAGAATTTATAAAGGACCGTAAGAAAAAAAGGAGGCAGAAATCCAGATAGGTAAAGAGTTCCAGGGCCAATATTTGCTGGACCCTGGTGGCATCTGCTGATGTGTGGCCTAGAGTGAAGGTACCAAAGAGCCCCATTTTTGAGGGCCAGGAACTTAAAAGTTCAATTTGGATTGGAAGCCATATCAAATAAAACCCACATACAGTCAAGAATCTCCAAATCATAAACTACAAAAAAACAAATAAACAAAAACCCAAACAGTGAGTTTCCAGAGATACATGCCTGTCTGCCTTGGATCTGGGTAGAATAAAAAGGAAAAAAAGAGTCCCATGATAATTAATAACCACACTTATGCATGTTTATGGCCTGAATTCATATCACCCAAAAAAATTTTAAGTGGTTCCACGCTGGTACTATCCCCATGTGCATGGAAGAATCACATTTCTCATAAAGAAACAAACTCCACATATTCAAAAGTCACCAAACAAATTAAAAGCAAACAAAAAATTACGACAAGAAGTATACGTAGAAACAACAAGCTATAGAATCTGACCTGAAAATACTATAAGTATCAGAATTATTAGATAAAGAACATTAATATACCTAATACAGCTAGAGAAAGTACTAAATGTAAGAAAACTGACTAGGCAGATCTGAAAATAACCAACAAGGACATCCATGAATGAAATGTATAATAGTACTTTAGGACTGGGGAAAACTACGGAGACTGCAAGGGATCAGACACAGCTGAAAAGCGAATTCATAAACTGGAAGGCATGTCTCAAAAATGACAGAATGCAGCAAAAAAAAAAAAAAAAAGGTTAAGAGATAAGTAGAGGGATTCCCTGGTGGCGCAGTGGTTGACAGTCTGCCTGCCAATGCAGGGAACACGGGTTCGAGCCCTGGTCTGGGAAGATCCTACATGCCGCGGAGCAACTGGGCCCGTGAGCCATAATTGCTGAGCCTGCGCGTCTGGAGCCTGTGCTCCGCAGCATGAGAGGCTGCGATGGTGAGAGGCCCGTGCGCCGCGATGAAGAGTGGCCCCCGCTTGCCGCAACTAGAGAAAGCCCTCGCACAGAAACGAAGGCCCAACATAGCCAAAAATAAATTAATTAATTAATTTAAAAAAAAAAAAAGAGATAAGTAGAAATACTATAATTCAAAATACTATAGCAATTCCAGAAGGAGATAATAGAGAACAAATAATAAAAGGTCTTTTATGTGCTCCAGAGATGTCTTTATGCTCTAGGAGCACAAAGGTAAGAATACATTCAAACCATAAAATCAACAATGAAAAGGTAACACTGTAATACTTGACTCTTATGGACTATTAAATTGTAGATGACCAGACTTAACTATGTGTACACAAAAACAATCTTCAGTCACTGTCTACTATGGAAATAAAGCTACCAAATACACTAACAAATTTAATAATCCAGCAAATGAAGCAAAAAGCTAGCATGTACAATAGGAACTAAGAACTAACATATAAATCTAGTATTGTGTGTTTACTTCTAATCCTAAAATAGTAGATCTTTGTTCCCTTGATCCCCCACCCAAATAACTTCCCTAAATTGAAAACAGTAACTGAAGTATCACCTCAAGAAGCCTTCATTACAGGGTTCCCATAAACATGAAAATTACTTGTTTTTTATCATGAAAATATAACAAACTTTGGAACTAGATTTAAATACTAGTTTCACCCATTTAGCTGTGTAACATTGAGCAAAATATTTAATTTCTTTGACCTTTGGTTCCTTGCCTATAAAATGGGAATATTATTCACATCTCAGGAATACTGTATTAACCAAGATTAAAAAATGCTTCTCTGGTGGTGCAGTGGTTAAGAATCTGCCTGCCAATGCAGAGGACACAGGTTCGAGCCCTGGTCCAGGAAGATTCCACACGCTGCGGAGCAACGAAGCCTGTGCGCCACAACTACTGAGCCTGCGCTCTAGAGCCTGCGAGCCACAACTACTGAGCCTGCGTGCCACAACTACCAAAGCCTGCGTGCCTAGAGCCCGTGCTCCACCAGAGAAGCCACCGCAATGAGAAGCCCGCGCACCACAACAAAGACCCAATGCAGCCAAAAATAAATAAATAAATCTATAAATAAAAAAAAAGATGCCTATAACATGAGTAATAAGCACCCAGAAAATATTGTCTCATTCTCTATGCTTCCATAGTACTCTAGACACTAGCTATTATAAACAGAAATGTCCTCTAGAGTGGCTGCCAAAGACAAGATCTCTAGACAAATGCCATCAAAAATGACTAAAATCATATTTGGGGGAAAAAATCCAAATATGGCTACATGAGAGGTTCCCACACTTTCTCAGTTCAAGGTGACCTTATGGTCTTAATAATTTTTTCATGGCATTCCCAAGCCAAAAGAACTACTACAGTTCTGTTTATTAAATAGTTAGGTTCAAACAACTTAATACATTTCTATGTTGTAACAACTTAGTAGCTATTTAAAAACAAAAAAGATAAAAATTAAAAGAAAAATAACATTTTAACTTCATTATTAAATAACCACAATTATGGGATTGTGGGATGCATACACTTGTTGAGCCCTGCACATATTCTAAAACTTTGGAATCATACTGGATACCACTGCCCTCACTTGCTGTTTCAGATTGATTTTCCTGCAGTATCTGCTTTTTATCACAGTAACTGCATGTATCATCACAAAAACATGACATCATCAAAGGTGCAGTCTAACACTGAAATTATGAACTTCCTTCAGCCAGTACTTTGTGTGGTATCTGACAAATGTTGTTGAGTTTCCCTTAAAATTTTTAACTGTTCCATCAGTGTCCCTAAGAGTTTGCTAGGGCAGCAACCTGAGGTATCCTGGTGCAGACCTTGAAAAATGTGGGTCTATTTTATGGCTTCTCATAGTAAATAACAACTAAAACTAGTTGATGTTCATGAATTTTGATGATAATGAGTTACGCCCAAATTCTATACCAATTACCTGCCACAATTAGAATGCAGGTTGAGAACATTTACTGTCCTTTAACCAGGCTAGACAGCTTGCCTAACACAATAGTGAAAACACTAAATATTGAATTAAAATATTTGTTGAACTGAATAGCAAATAACTTTACACTTGTGAATGTATATCAATTCTTACCTTTTTCTTTACTCTACTGAAAATTAAAGAGCTTTTCAGCTATAATCCAAAATGCTCACTACCTTAAAACTACTGACATGGATTATAATTTTCAGAAATCATCAATTATCAATAATGCTGTGCTACTTCTTCCTGTGGTTATGATCCTGCGTTATAATTTAGACTTAGAAGATTGGGGAAATACCCATGCAATAAATGTATTTATTGAGCAACTAAGTGCAAAATTCTTCTAGCTAAAACCAATATAAGCAGAATGAAATTTCAGTTCTCATGGAATTTAGGGAGATAAAAATTAAATAAGGAAACAAATACATTAATAGGATAACTTCAGGTCAATGATGTAAAGTTATGGTGAGAGACCACTTTAGGCAAGTTTGATAAAGTCTATATGAGAAGATGATATCAGTTAAAATCCATGAGGCAGCCATGTAAAGAACAATGGACAGCTATTTAAATGAAGGGCACTTGCTGAATTGGGTGATTGGGATTGACATGTATACACTGATGTGTATAAAATTGATGACTGATTAAATAAATAAATAAATAAATAAAAATAAATAAATGAAGGGCACCAAGATAGAAAAGGGCTTAGAATAAAAGGGATGTTCTTCCAATAAAAATGAAGTCAGCATATTTTGTGTGAAGAGAGAGAGAGAAAATAGTAATGAGGTAAGACTGGAGAAAAGGTCAGGAACCAGATCACAGAGGAATAGTAGTGAATCTTTAATAGATTGGATTTTATCCTGAATGTTGACAGAAATCCATTAAAAGATTTTAAGGAGAAAACTGGTGATGATCTGATTTACAAGAGATTTCTCTGGCTGCTGTATGGAAAATGGATTAGAAGATACCAGGAATGGAAACAGATATTGAGAAGTAGTGCAATAAAGTTAGAGATAACATTCACTTGAACCAGGATGGTGGTAGAAGAGATGAAATAAATAGATTTGATATTATTTTGGAGGTAGGACAGATAGGATTTGATAATGGACTAGAGTGAGTGAGTGGTGGTGGTGGTGGTGGTGGCAGTGGAATTGAAGAAAAGGGACCAAACACCAAAAATGTTTCCTAGGTTTGGGGATTGAGTAACTGGTAGATGTTTGTTCCATTTACTGAAATTAAGTAGAATGATGGAGAAAAATTTGTACAATAACCAGGCAGGATTAAATATATAACTGGTATTCAATAACCCACTATCAAAACAACTCAAAATTGTAACTATCTACTTGAAAATTATTTAATACATGCTTTTATGTTTTTCAAAACATATTCTTTGTTCTTTATAAGGATGATGCTAAATCACCTTTGGTAATACCATCCAAAATACCTTCTCTTCTACATATGAGAATTAATAGATTCTCTCAGTCTTAACAAAAGGTTTTCCTTAATTCTGATACAGTTATTTCAGTCTGCACTTATATAGAAATTAGAGCGATTATTTTACTAATATGTGCCTCCCCACTAGCCTATAAGCTCTGGAAGACCAAGAATCATATTAATCTTTGATCACTAGAGTAAGTGCTCAAAATTTTTAGTTAATGAATAAATGAGTGAATATTTAGAGAGACATAAAGTTGATAATCAGTAGATGAAGAGAGACTAGAATAAGGAACAGACATTAAAAATTGAGTGAAAATTAAAATTTGTAATGTAAAATCATATATTTGATTGGATTTATATAAACAAGCATTAGTTCTCATCTTATCTAGAAATGGATCTTCATTAAGCTCAGAGACAGGATAAATATTATGAATGCTAGATCTCTGATCCTGGAAATACTTATTCAACATTTATTTACGGAGCATTCAATATAAACACAAAATATGCAACATGTGCAAAATTAAATCAGTAAATACTCCTTTCAAGGTGCTTGCAATTAATTGATATGTGCTTATTATTCAGTACAACTTAGCTAAAATGCATCTCTTTCCACAGATCAAAAACTATTCCTGAAATTAATTTTTAAAAACTACTATGGCTGTTTTAATATTACTTTTCTACTGTCATTTAAGTTTTGTGGCCTTTCATGTCTTCCAAATAAGCACTGGCATACTGAACTTTTTTGTCTACCCACACATCCTCCTCCTCCAATATTTTTTTAAAAAAACAATACCAAAATTTCTACTTCTGACTAAGATGGAATAACAGGGACTGGATTATCCCTACTGCATAAAAAAATCAGGTAAAATATATAAAACCACAATATTCAAATACTGGAACTCAAGCATGAAGGACAGTGATCTGAGAGAGATGGGAAACAAACAGATGAGCCTTACGATTTATGACCATTTTAAAGCCTTGAGAGAATTTCCAGTTTGCTGGCACAGGAGTACGAACCCAGGTGGAGTCCAAAGACTTTTTGGGTTAAGGAGATAATACAAGGGAACCATATTTAGGCACAAGCCTAAATCCTATGATAAATCCCTATTAAATCCCTCTTACCATGGCACTCCAGTTCCTCTGTTATACATCCTCCCTTGCCGCAGCAATCAATATTATGTTGACATGTTTATCAACATTATAATAAGTTTTTTTTTTATTAACTTAACCAGGAGTGGATATAATATACAATAGTCCTAGGGACCACTAGCTGGAGGGGTTTGACAAATGAAATTTCTGGTAGAAAGTTGAAGAGGTTTTCACTGCTTTATACAATCTTGGTGAGAAATCAGACCAGAATTACAGTGTATATACACATTTTCTACCAGAATCTGTTTCATAAAAAAGAAAAAAACAGTAATTGTCACTTTTTTTTTCTGACAACCCATTAGCAGCCACAATAGACATCACCTTTTTTCCCATATATTCCATCTTTTTCACCTTTGCTAAATTGATTTTAAATGCAAATTTAATCACATTATACCCCTACTCAAATTCTCAAAAGTTTACAAGAAAATGCAAAGATCATAGGTGTTATGTTCGATGAATTTTGACAATTATATATACTTGAGAAACTGCCACTCAAACAAGATACAGAATATTTCCATCACCCTAGAATGTTTCCACATGACCCTTTCCAGTGAATTTCCTCTCTCCCAATTTCAGATTTCTACCACCACAAATTATATTATATACTCTTTAGATTATATAATTTATTCAATTTGCTTTGGAGATCAGATTGTAACTTACTACACACAAACCAGATATTCAGTCATAATTTTTTAACAGATGGATAAATTATTTCTAGTAGTTGTGAGCAAGTAGGGATTTTCTCTTAGCTATATGTATTTCTCTTGTGTTCACAGGAATTTTCTGATATTAACTACTAACTTTTATGAAATATCTGACCTCCTAAGAGGAAACATGCTATATAAATGCAAACTGGTAATAACATAAAGTCATCATACCATCAACCAGGACTCTGACTATCCATTCTCCAGCCAATAATAATTAGGAGATTCCATAATATCTCTGGAAGAAGATTACCTTGCAAGTGCAATTAAATAAAGAAAAATATAAAGAAGGACTCATTACTGGGGTTGATTTGCTCATCATTGATAGAAAAAATTTACTAGCTCTTCATCAGAACTCATCTTTATAACACCACTATCTTCTAATTAGAATTTATTGTGAATTTAATTAAGTTCTACATTTTATGAATTTCAAAATGTTTCCATTTCTGCTGTTATGCTTCTACTGACAGACACCATCCTGAGAGCCTGGAATGCTAATGATTCCTTATTTTTCTGGAATAAAGCTAAAAAGAAAGTACCAGAGCACATGATTAAGAATAGTGTATTTGTATTGATTTAACAGAGAACAGGTAAGACATATTTGATTTGTCTTCCAAAGAAATGTTTACTTTGTGGCAGTATTTGATATTTTATGTTTTTTAATTTCAGAAATCTTTGGCAGTAGCTGTTATTTGTATGTCTTTCAGCTGAAACAGTATCATTCTTTATTTCATCTCTTTTGATCAAAGAACCCAGAAGAAACTGATTTAGAGCTGATGACAATAATAGCAATCACGATCACGATGCTAAGGACCAGATTTCATCTTGGTATATTATAAATGTCAAGATACAGTAGCAATTTCAATAGTAAGTTGTCAGAAGGATTTTATTGACCTATTCAGCACCACATATGAATTGCATGACCATCTTGTAATTCTAAGCTGAACATTAAAAATGGAAATATTTTCTTTTAAAAAAACCTGAAGCAAAATTTTAGTCTAATATATAAAAACCGGATTCAACATTCTATATTTACAGAAGAATGTAGAAATGGGACAATTAAAACTATCTGTCCTTTCTGCACTTAAGAACATTATTTTCAAGGATCTACTGCCACACTATGAAGCACACTATTTTCCAGTAAAGGCAAGGAATATGAGGGGAAAAGATTAGAACTAAATAAAGACTCAACTAAATCAGGATATAAGACAGTAACTACATACTCCTTAAACTTGACAGTTGTATAACATTTAAGCTTGCCAGGTATGTTAGTCAGCTCATGCTGCCATAACAAACTAACAGATTAGGTGGCTTAAACATCCGAAATTGATTTTTTCACAGTCCTGGAAACTGGAAGTCCAAGACCAGTGTACCAGCATAGTTAGGTTCTGGCGAGAGCTCTCTTTCTGGCTTGCTTGGCCATCTTCTTGCTGTCCTCACATAGTGGTACCCTGATCTTGGACTTCCAGCTTCAATGCTGAAGCATGAACTAAGTTAAACCAATCAGCACATTCTAACCCCTTGCCAAAGTGATCACTTCAGGTATACTACCTAAGCCAGCCAATACAATCAAAGTTGAGTCTATGATCTTCCACTGGGAATTCAGAGACATAGAAGCTTTCTCTCAATATCAATAACCTAGAATTGCTGTCTACTTTGTCAGCCTGTGAGAGGGCAGAGTTGAGAGAAGTATAAAAAATAAATATTGATAAATAAGCCAATCAACCAACTGATCAATCAAAACCAAAAAACACAGCTGGAGCTCTGATTAAACTATACTTGAACCCTATCTATAAACTTGTTAAATTTTATAAACCAATATATTCCTTTTGTTGTTTAAGCCAAGTTGAGTTGCATTTTCTGTTGTTTCCTAATTGATAAAAACACAATTTAGTAGATTAACTTTCTCTTAGAATGATAATCCAGAAAAATCTTAAGACTTGAACTGTCCCACAAGAATAAATAAAAACAACCTATATGATAGAAAACAGAAACTTTCTTGTATCATGCCATACCCTATTTTCTGCTTTACCATTTGCCATCAAAGCTGTCATTTAACTAACTGATTACTCATCTACTAAAAGATACCAGCAAGGGGTGGGAGTACCAAATTTATACTAACTGGCTGTGTTTGGGATTATGGTATTTGTGTGTGTGTGTAATGTCAAATCCTTAATGCCTGTCAGCTCTCTTTTCATAAGCCAGCAGGTGAGCAGAAAGCAATTATTAACCCTTAGTGTAACATTCTAGAATTGTGCTGATAATTAATACATTTTCTCTATCTTTGAGAGTCAGAAGGATCCCTGATATCAGGGCTCTACTCAGCAAATAGCCTAGAGAGGACCCAATGCCTCTGAATTTATAGGAAAGTGTTTACAATAAAACTTGTGAAGTTTTGTTTTTGTTTCATCTTGGGAGAGACTATATGATACAAAGAAAGCTGAGTCTAAAAGCATAATTCACTGCATTTAATCCATGAATTGCCCAAATAGCTTACAATGGGTTCATATGTATATACACCCCCTTTTAAATTAATCCTAGGCCAACTATTTTAAATTTGAACATATTCCTTTCATTCTTTGTAACACTTGCCAAGTTACATTTTCACACAACTGCAAATACTGTGTGCATATAAATTACGCTTTCTAATTTTCTATATATTTTCCTATGATACTGTAGTACTTACAATCATAAATCTAATGGTTATGCAATGATCCGCTAAACAGATAAACAATAATTCAGATAGCAATCTATATTTAGACGTTGTCATATTTGATACCAAAATTTTAAAATAAAGGATGAACTAACGTAACATTTTGGATTATTTCCTTAGGAAAAATAATCAAAAATGGATTTACTGAATCAAATCATAAAACATTTTTGTAGCTTTTGATAGAAATGTCAAAATTCTTTCCAAAGTTGTATGATTTACATGGAAACTAGTAATATCCAATGCATTAATTTTTATAATAGTTCAACTGTTACATTTTCTGAAACTCAAGGAAAATTTCTGAAAATACGTTCAATAACGGGTTTACCTGTGATGCTTCTAAAAAAGAGACAAATTTCTGGAATTTACCCCTATTCTAGAATCAGAATCTCTCAGCTGTAACCTAGGAATATATAATTTAATAAATTCCTAACCTTTGTACAATAAAATTTGCCCAATAAAGTTTGAGAACCATTCTAGTAAAGTACATATAGTGCTTTCTCAGATTATCTAAATAACTCAAATTATAAAAATAATGACAGCATCTATTGAGTGCTTTCCACTTAGCAGAATCTGTTCTAAGAGCTTTTACTTATATTACCTCATTTAAGCCTCACAATAATCCTACGTGGTAGGTAAGATTATTATCCCAGTTTTACGGATATGGAAACTGAGGTCCAGTGGTTAAGAAGCCCTGTTAAGTGGAAAACATACTATTTCAATCCAGGCTGTCAAGCTAGGATCTGAGCTCTTAACTTTTGTGCTATATTGTCTCGCATGTCAATTATTTTCCCAGATACTACTCCACCATAAATACTACTTACCAGATGTTCTACCTGAGGGTAAGGAAGCAGATCTGATTAAGTGTGCTACAGAAAAGATAAAGCAGTATAAAATAAAAGGAGAGAGTAAAATATAAGGAGTATAAAATATAGGGAGAAATAATATTTGTAAAGCACCTTAAAAAGAAAATTTATACATATAGTGCTATTTTTATATTCATGTATATGTGAAAAAGACATATCACGACCTGGCTAACTAGCAGCTTCTGAAACGTGATGATGCACAGACTAAGCTTAGATCCACTTTAACATAGCTTATATAATATGTAAAGTGTTTTGGAAAAGAGACTTCTCAGATTCCAAACCCTGAACATATATTCTGGGATTTATAAACAAAGAGGAGCAAATTACTATATGACTGATGACTGGAATCTATGTACCATATATTTGTATTGTAGCAGTAATTCTAGTATTTCCACAACTTAATATATAAAGTTATTAACATTTGAAATATGAATAACTTAGAACTTAGGGTGATTTATGGGAATAGTAAAGTATGTACAATTGTATTAATAATCTCCATGCTTTTCTGGATCCAGCCCATTTCATGCACACTACTGTCAGTTAATTATCCTTTTAATGACAATTCCCAACATGCCTTTCCTGCTCAGAAGTTTTCCTTCCTTTGCCATTCAAGTCCCTTCCTTCAATAGTTTCCCATTACTTTCTTTTATGTACTTAATGCTCTGGACATTCATTATTTCCCAAACAATTCCTATTCTTTTTTTTTTTAAATAGCCACAACTGTGCTCCTACAATCTACCTTATCTCCGGATATTGATAATTCAAACACTCTTTCCTTTTCCTTAATGAAGTCTTTGGCCAAAAGGAGATAGACTCTCCCTTTGGAATACTCTATACTTCTTTTTGATACACATCTTATAAGTGGGAAGGCTAAAACTTAACATTAGGTATTCTTACTTTATTAAGAAAATTTCTTACTAAGTGTGAGGGACTGTCAAGCAATGAAAAAATAGGTTGAATGGGGTACATGAGGTTCCTCCCCTCAGAATGCTTTCAATCTGGTAAGGAATTCTAATCCTGTTCTATAGTATTGTTTTCTTTTATTTTTAAAATAATGGTTATTTAGAAAAGCCTGCTAGAGAATTCCCTGGCGGCCCAGTGGTTAGGACTTGGCACTTTCACTGCTGGGGCCCAGGTTTGATCCCTGGTTGGGGAACTAAGATCCCGCAAGCCGCAGGTCGGGAAAAAAAGAAAAAAAGAAAAGCCTGCTAATCTTCTACTAATCTAAATTATGGCCATAAGGCCATAACAAGAACTTTACCATTACGAGATATTATATATTATCCTCCTAGACAAATTAGCTTTCTCAGAAATAAGTATTTTAAAGTGATGATCTCATGATACATTATAATATTACATTCTGGTTTTTTTAAATATGTTTGAAGCCATTTTATAAATTACCTTATGCTTTGATTCCCTATGTGTAAGAGATATTAAGAGTTCTTCACATGTTCAACTTTCACTAATTTAAAAGCTTAATATTCTATTAATCATTGGGAAGCCTTTCTCAATATAAAGTATTGGTGATAGTAACTTTCCTACTAAATTTGACTAGAAGAAAAACAGGTGACCATGCAGTTTGCCAGTAAGAACAGATCCATAATATATTATGAAAACTACCTATTTAGACCTACTTATTTAACATTTAAAAATATAAAATAACATTCTGACTTTTTATTCTGAATAATGAAGAGCAGGCAAATCCAAGAAAATATGGCAAACTCTCAGACTCAGTTGAAGGGGTCCTGAATAGGCCACAGTAACATAAAAATTATTTTGAGCTGAAGGCATTTGAGTTCCTGAAATCACTTCTCTGCCTAAACGTAGAGCCTCCCAAAAGAATTCAAAAAGAACTCAATTGTCATAATACTCCCCCACTCCTACACCCCACCCCCCAACCCATCCCCCAAGCAAATCTAATCTTGGAGAAGAAGTAGGCAACACAACCCAAACAGAAATTGTCACAAAACTATCATATCTCCCATCTATTCTTCCAAGTGCCTGTAGATCTTTCAAGAAAGTCATTTGTTTTCTCATCACTGACCTTTCTCCTCCCCTTCTAAAAAGTAATTTTTTCACATAAGTGCTCTTTTCCCCCTCTCTTTCCCCTTTTAAGACAGTATATAAACCCCAAATTCTAACACCTATTTGAGTCACGTATTTTTTGTGAACTGGTACATATATACGTAATAAAATGTCTTTTGTCTTGCTAATCTGTTAGTTTAATTCACAGTATTAAATAAGGAGTAGAGGAAAAGTTTTTCCTTCTCGACACAGTAAATTACAGCTATAGATTTACATCTCTTCTTATTTTCTTAACATGTTTTGTTACAAATTGACATTATTAAACATGTAAAATATGTTTCTTTTAAAGGGAATTAGGGCTTCCCTGGTGGCACCGTGGTTATGAATCTGCCTGCCAATGCAGGGGACACAGGTTTGAGCCCTGGTCCAGGAAGATCCCACGTGCCACGGAGCAACTAAGCCCGTGCGCCACTACTACTGAGCCTGCACTCTAGAGCCCATGAGCCACAACTACTGAGCCCACGCACCACAACTATTGAAGCCCGTGCGCCTAGAGCCCGTGCTCCGCAACAAGAGAGGCCACCGCAATGAGTAGCCCCCACTCGCCGCAACTAGAGAAAGCCCACGCACAGCAGTGAAGACCTAATGCAGCCAAAAATAAATAAAATAAAATTTTAAAATAATAATAATAAAATAAAATAAAGGGAATTAATTTATCTTGTAAATTAATGCTCAAGAAAAGTATGACGGCTGCGTCTGAATGTGGCTCAATTCTTCAGAACTACAGGCAGAAGGCATTATACTGACAACAAAGCCTATTTTAAGAATTATTTTGTAAATCAACTAAGTGCCATATGAGTACTGATTACTCCTATAAATGAATCATTTAAATTTGTGTGCATGTTTTTCAAAATCAGTTAATGGAGCACCAAAAGTACAGCTTTTGAAACTTTTTAGTGAATTGTAATTACTAAAAACAAAGTTTATAAACAGAAGAAGTTGAAATTCATCCTTTAAAAGGCAAAGGAGGAATTAGATAACTCAAAGAATAAAAGCCCATACAGGACAAAAGATTTAATTTTGAAATTTTATAGTTGTGCTTTGTAATATCTTGACTTGTGAGAAGAGTCTTTATGATGGAGCTCTCATTTTCAAATGAAATTAGTGTATTTATATTTTGTACAGAAGAGAATAAAACGGAGAAAGCCTAAAATTTTGCAACATCTTACTATTGTGAAACATTACAAAGAATCATAGACACAAGTTATTTTAAGGAGTTTAATCTTCTATAAATATGTGTCAAAGGAAGGAATTCTGAATGGAGCAACAAAAAACACCACCTGTAAAAGCACTTGGGCTAAAATAAACATTTCAAAACTTTCTGAGGAAGATTATAGGAAATTTATTTTAAAAATTTAAACAAAGAAGATTATACTTTTTAATAAAATATCAGTGACACAATATTACAGACTGATATGGCTAAAAAACTGCTTAAAGCATGTAAATATGTACAAAATATTATTCTGCTTTTGTCACTTTTTATTATGTGATGATAATCACTATAAATAAAATTTTGAACTGTCACATTAAAGTACATGTCTAATTGTTATTTTTTAAGACATGGTTTTATTTTTGAAAATACAGTAGACTGGTTTTATGGATCCACTAATATAAAATCCAAATTTTTGGTCAATAAATATTTCAAAACATATATAATTTGTTTTAATGGCCCTATTCTCTCTTAAACATGACGTTATTAGGAATGATAAATTATACATTTAGCCTACAGGTTAACTGCCTGACACCTATTTGACCCCAGTTCACTAAGCAATCGGACAGAGAGTCCAAACTTCACTGCTATAATCGTGTTAAACTGAACAAAATTGGCTTAAGACTGAATGAAATGTTGTATTCCAAGAATCGACATTATCACCCTTCTAAGATGAATTGCAGAGAAAACTGGAATTCTTGGGAAGAACTCAATTATGACATTATTATTAACACTTCAAAATGTACTTTGAGTACATATCCCTCTAAGTTACAAATTACTTTTAGAAATGCCTCCTATAGTTCCACACTAGCACATATAAAAAATATGGCATTAGCACAAGCATTTTTACTACATCAACATTTGAGTAGCAAATATTCAAATGACCATCAACAGAGGAGTGGATTATGGCACATCCACAGAATGAAATGCAATGCAGTTATTAAAAAGAGATGTCTTTTTATGTTGAAATTGAAACATCTTTGAAATATAATGTTAAATAAAAAAACATGCAAAACACTATACATTTATATAAGAAGTATATGTGTATTTTTCTGAAATGTATATTGGGCAAATATACATATATCTACATATGTAACTATAAATATACAGGCGTATTTGTGTATGTATCCATACAATCACATTTGTGTGTGTGTGTGTGTGTGTGTGTACACATGTGCATGTATGTTGGCAGGGCAGAAGCCTTGTGTGTGTGCATACCCACCGGTAGCTTCATAAGCACACATTACATACTACCAAAAAACTGAAATAAAAATATTTGAGAAACAATAAAAATCTTTAAGTGAACATTTATTCTATTCTAGGATAAATGATTAAATGCAAGAACAGCAGCAGAAGTGCAAATTTAGGAAAAGAAGTAAAAAACCAGAAAGAGTCCAGAAGAGTTGTACAAAAGCAACAATTTACTAAGTACAAAAATATATATAAATCAACTTATAATGGAGAAATAAAATCAAAACAAGATCCAACAAGCCTACATATATTACTGTCAGATTTTCCCCCTAAATCTAAATTACAAATATACTTCCTTCATTGAATTTTAATTGTAAAATTATTTTACTTCTCACTCTATCTGGAAAGTCTAGTATTTGTGGCAAAAAATAAAAATATTAGTTGAATTTACAGTAGCTAATTGTTTTTCCCTTTGAAAGTTTACATTTACATCCAACTAGACCTCACTCTCTTATCTCCTCCCGTAAAGAAAAACAGAGTACTATGTGATAGTTTTCCATTTCACTGATAAAGAACTTTTCAGGATTTCTTTCAAAGAAAATTGTTCCATGTTTAACTGTAGATTCAGTGTCCGTGGGAAGAGATGAATTCAGGAGGCTCCTATGTTATCATCTTGGACTGAACTCCAGAAACCCTTAAGGGATATTTATTTTATCAAGACCCAGTCCTTAGTGTACTAAATCCCAATGCAGTTGCCCAAGATGGCAACACAGGAGCCTCCTGATCTTAATACCTAGCATGGACACACCAAATTTACAGCTACACACAGAGCAACTCCCTCTGAAAGAAATCCAGAAACTAAGCAAATCCTACACATCAGATGAACAAGAAAATAACCATATCATCAACACAGGAATTGTCTCAGCACACCCTCAACTACTAGAAGCCACTAAAAATAAAGATGGCAGCTTGGACAATCATAAAGGTCTGGGAGAAAACTAAAAGCTCAGGCTGGCCTGATTGATGAGGTTCATCTCCTAAATAAGACCACTCCATCAAACTGGGAAAGGGAACTATTTTATCTAATGCATCAAAACTTACACAGAGTCAAGGAAAATGAAAAAAAAACAAAAACAAAACAAAAAACAGAAGAATATGTTCCAAACAAATTAATAAGGTAAAACTCTAGAAACAGACTGATGAAATGAAGATAAGTGATTTACCTGATAAAGAGCTGAAATAATGGTAATAAAGAAACTCTCCAAGATCAAGAGAACAATGCATAAACAAAGTGAGAATTTCAACAAAGAGACAGAAAACATGTTGCAACCTACCAAAACTGAATCATGAGGAAATAGAAAATCTGAACAGACTGGTTACTAGAAGGAGATTACAGTAATCTAAAACCTCCCAACAAATAAAAGTCTAGGAACAGATGGCTTCACTGGTGAAACTGATTCACTTTGCTGTACAGCAGAAAGTAACACAACATTGTAAATCAACTATACTCCAATAAAAATTAAAAAACAAAATAAAAGAAAAATAAAGAAAAATTAATACCAATCCTTCTCGAAAAGATATCTGCACCCCTATGTTCACTGCAGCATATTTACAATAGCCAAGACATGATAACAACCTAAGTGTCCATGGATGGATGAATGAATGGATAAGGAAAATTCTGTGTATACATATATATGTGTGTGTGTATATATATATATACATACATAAATACACACTATGGAATATTATTCAGCCATAAAAAATAATAAAATCTTGCCATTTGTGAAACATGAATGGACCTTCAGGGCACTATGCTAAGTGAAATAAGCCAGAGAGAGAAAGACAAATACTGTATGATCTCATCTATATATGGAATTTAAAAAAAAAACCTGATAGACACTGAGAACAGATTGAAGGTTGCCAGAGGCAGGGGGTGGGGGATGGGTGAAATGGATGAAGGTGGTTAAAAGGTACAAACTTAGAGTGATTAGATAAATAAGTTCTTGGGATATAATGTAGAGCATAGTATCCATAGTTGACAATACTGTACTGCATATTTGAAAGTGCCTAAGAGAGTAGATCAAAAGAGTTCTCATCACAAGGAAAAAAAAACTATAGCTATGTGAGATGACAGATGTTAACTAAAACTTATTGTGGTAATCATTTGGCAATACAGATCTTCCTCAACTTACAATGGGGTTACACACTGATAAACCCATCATAAGTAGAAAATATTGTAAATTGAAAATAATTTAATATACCTAACCTACTGAAGTTCTTAGCTTAGCCTAGCCTACCTTAAAAGTGCTCAGAATACTTACATTAGCCTACAGCTGGGCAAAATCATATAACACAAAGTCTATTTTATAATAAAGTAATGGATTTCTCATGTAATTTATTGAACACTGTACTGGAAGTGAAAAACAGAACGGTTGTATGGGTACAGAATGGCTGTAAGGGTGTCGGTTGTTTACTCTCATGATCACATGACTGAGAGCTGTGGCTCACTGCTGTTGTTCAGCATCACAAGAGATATCATTTGGTACAGTGCCAGCCCAGGAAAAGATCAAACTTCAAAATTCGAAGTATGGTTTCTACTGAATGCATATCACTTTCACACCATTGTAAAGTTGAAAAAGTCTAAATCAATCCATTGTTAAGTCAAGGACTATCTGTATATATATATTTCAAATCATTATGTTGTTAACTTAAACTAATACAATGTTATATATCAATTACATCTCAATAAAACTGGGAAAAAATAAAAAGGTAAGGAAGGTGTGATGACAACTTCTCATTAAATACAAAATAACAACAAAAAAATTATAATACAGGAACCAAATTGAAATTCTGAAGATGAAAGGTATAAAACTGACACGGAGGACTTCCCTGGTGGTGCAGTAGTTAAGAATCTGCCTGCCAATGCAGGGGACACGGGTTTGAGCCCTGGTCCGGGAAGATCCCACGTGCCGCAAAGCAACTAAGCCCGTGCGCCACAACTGCTAAGGCTGCGCTCTAGAGCCCTCAAGCCAAAACTACTGAAGCCTGTATGTCTAGAGCCCGTGCTCCACAACAAGAGAGGACACCGCAATGAGAACCCTGCGCACCGCAACAAAGAGTAGCCCCCGCTCACCACAACTAGAGAAAGCCCGGGCGCAGCAACAAAGACCCAACGCAGCCATAAATAAATAAATTTATTAAAAAAAAAAAAAAGACATGGAAATTCACTAGGGGAACATTAAATATGAATTGGCAATAGAAAGAATAGATGAAATTGGAGATAAAGCAATGGAGATTAGGTAAACCAAAGAACAGAGAAAAAAGAATAAAGAAAGTTGAACAGGGGTTCAGAAAACTCTGGGACACCACCAAAAACATCAATGTATGTGTAATGGGAGTATCAGAAGGAGAAAATAAAGTGAATGAAGCTGAAAAATATTACAAGGAAAAATGGCGGAAAACTTCCAAAATTTGATGAAAAACATTGGTCTACACATCTGAGAGCCTCAACCAACTCCAATTAAGATAAGACATCCACAAATAAACCCACTACAGTAAAAATGTGAGAGACAAAGACAAAATCATGAAACTAAAAAAGAAAACTGAATTATCACATATTATGGAACTCCAATAAGATAAACATTTGACTTCTCATCAGAAACAGAGACTAGAATGCAGTAGAATGAATGATATAAATATTTAGACCACTGAAAGAAAAAAAATGGGTCAAATAAAAATTTAAGTCCAGGGAAGTAATATTTCAAAAATGAGGGCAAAATAAAGATATTCATAAATAAAATAGGCAGAATTTATTGTTAGCAGAACTACCTTACAATAAATACTAAAAAACTTTCAAGACTGAAAGCCAATACCCCAGAGTAATTACAATATACACGGAAACACACAGACATACACAATGAAGAGCAAAGGTAATTGTGTAGGTAATTATAAAAGACAGTATAATTGTATACTTCTTTTTTTCTTAACTGATTTAAAGAACAACTGTATAAAATGATGTTTGTATGTATATAGAGAAAGACCTAATTATATTGTTGGGCCTACAGCACATAAAAACAAAATATAATTGACAAAATAGCACAAGAAGCTTGAGTGACAAAGCTGTGTTGGGTTAGGAAACATACTAGATGATAACACCACAAGAACAAATGAAAAGAATAAAAGATAGTAAATAAGAATATTAACATAATGAACACTTTTATACACATATACTTTGTTTCCTGAAAAGATATAAAATTATATAACCTAATTATAACAATTTATGTGTTGGGATTATAACATATATTGAGAAAATATGTATAATAATTGTTTTTAAAAAGGGAGGAAAATAAATAGAGCTATACAGAATTAACATTTCTATATCTCACACAAATTAAGTTACTATAAATAAGTAGAATCTGTTAAGATATTTGTTGTAAGCCATAGAGTAACCACTAAGAAAATACTTTAAAAATATAGTGAAAAATTGTTAAAGAAATTAAAATGTTACTCTGCTGGAAAACTGGATGTCCATACGCAAAAGAATGAGTTGGATTCTTACCTTATGCCTTACATAAAAATTAATTTAATATGGATCTAAGACCCCAATGTAAGACTTAAAACTACAAAACTCTCAGAATCAAATGTAGACCAAGGGAATTTCCTGGTGGTCCAATAGTTAAGGCTCTGCACTCCCAATGCAGGGAGCCCAGGTTTGATCCCTGGTCGGGGAACTAGATCCCACATGCCACAACTAAAGATCCCACACACCGCAGCGAAGATCCCACACGCTGCAATGAAGCTCCTGCATGCTGCAACTAAGACCTGGTGTCACCAAATAAATAAATATTAAAAAAAAAAAAAATAGGCCAAAAGCTTCATGACATTGGATCTGTCAGTGATTTCTTGGATAAGACACCAAAGGCACAGGCAACAAAAGAAAAAAAAAAAAAAAAAAAAGACAAACTGGACTCCATTAAAATTAAAAAATGTTCTTCATCAAACAACGTCAACAAAGGTTAAAGGCAACCCACAGAATGGGAGAAAATGTGGGCAATTAATATACCTAATAAGGGATTAATATCCACATTATACAGAGAACTCCAAAAACTCAATAACAAAAAAACAAATAACCCAATTCAATAATGGGCAAAGGACTTGAATAGACACTTCTCAAAGAAGACACACAAATGGCTAATAAGCACATGGAAAGATGTTCAACATCACTAATTATCAGGGAAATTGAGGTACTACCTCACACCCATTAGGATGGCTACTATAGCTTAAATGTGGAAGTAATCTAAGTATACCTTGACAAATTAAGTGATAAACCAAATGTGCTATTTGCATACACTGGAATAGAATTCGGCCCTAAAAAGGAAGGAAATTTTGATACGCTGCAACATGAATGAACTCTGAAGACATTATGGACGTCATGTTAAGTGAAATACGCCAGTTACAAAACAACATATACTGTATGATTCTACTTATATGAGGTTTCTGGAGTAGTCAAAATCATAGAGATAGAAGTAGAATACTGGTTGCCAGGAGCAATTCCTGGGAACTGCAGAGAAGCATAGAACTGGAGTTAGTGTTTAATGGGTACAGAGTTTCATTTGGGGAAGATGAAAACGTTCTGGAGATAGATGTTGGTGATAAGTGCACAAAATTACAAACATACTTAATACTATCAAATTATACACTTAAAAATTGTTAAGATGGTAAACTTTATTGTGTGTATTTTACCACAATACAAAAATCTGGGGGGAAAGGGGTTGATTCTGGCACTTCCTTAAAATGTTAAAACATGAAGTTACCATATGACCAAGCAATTCTACCGCTTGCTCTATATTAAAGAGAAAAGACAACATACTTCCATACAAAAACCTTTACAATTCATAGCAGTATTATTCACAATTCCAAAAAGTGGGAAAATCGCACTGTCCATTAACTGATGAATGGATAAATAAAATGTGGTATATCCATACAATGAAATAATATTTGGCAATAAAAATAATGAAGTATTGACATATGAAACAACATGGATGGACTTTGAAAATACTATGCTCAGTGAAAGAAGCCAGTCAGAAAAGGAACATATTTATTTATTTATGCAAATTATCCCAAACAGGCAAATATATAGAGGCAATGAGTAGACTAATAGTTGTCTAGGAGGGGGAGGTTGGGGAGTTGTTTCTGGGGCAATGAAAATATTCTAAAAAATTGGTGGTGGTGATGAGAGCACAACTCTGTGAATACAATAAAAACCATTAAGAATTGGAACTGGCCAGCAAGATGGCAGAGTAGAAGGATGTGAGCTCACCTCCTCTTACAAAAACACCAAAATCACAACTAACTGCTGAACAACCACTGACCAAAAAAAAAAAAAAAAAAAATGCTGCAACCTACCAAAAAAGATACCCTACATCCAAAGACAAAAAGAAGCCACAACGAGATGGCAGAAGGGGTGCAACTGTGATAAAATCAAATCCCATACTCGCCGTGTGGGTAACCCACAAACTGGAAAATAATTATACAACAGAAGTTCTCCTACACAAGTGAAAGTCCTGAGCCCCACATCAGGCTTTCCAGCCTGGGGGTCTGGCAATGGGGGGAGTAGCCGCCAGAGAATCTGGCTTTGAAGGTCAGCAAGGTTTGATCGCAAGAATTACACATGACTGGGGGAAACAGAAACTCCACTCTTGGAGGGTGCATACAAGGTCCTGTGCACACCAGGACCCAGGGGGAAAAAGCAGTGACCTGTGGGCCAGGGCTACCTGCCAGTATTGGAAGGTCTTCTGCAGTTGATAGCAATATAATCTTACCTCAGGAAACAAGAAAAATCTCAAATAAACAACCTAAAATTACACCTAAAGCAACTAGAGAAAGAAGAGCAAACAAAACCCAAAGGTAGTATTAATAGAAGGAAAGAAATCATAAAGATGAGAGCAGAAATAAATGAAATAGAAACAAAAGAAACAATAGAAAAGATCAATGAAACTAAAAGCTGGTTCTTCAAAAAGATAAACTGAATTGACAAACCTTTAGCCACACTCATCAAGAAAAAAAGGGAGAGGATTCAAATCAATAAAATTAGAAATGAGAAGGGAGAAGTTCCAACGAACACTACAGAAATACAAAGGATCATAACAACTATATGCCAATAAAATGGACAACCTGGAAGAAAGGAACAAACTCGCAGAAAGGTACAATCTCCCAAGACTGAACGAAGAAGAAATAGAAAATATCAACAGACCAATCACAAGTACTGAGATTGAAATTGAGTAAAAATCTTCCAACAAACAAAAGTCCAGGACCAGATGGCTTCACAGGCGAATTCTATCAAACATTCTGAGACGAGTTAACACCTATCCTTCTGAAACTATTCCAAAAAATTGCTGAGGAAGGAATACTCCCAAACTCATCCTATGAGGCCACCATCACCCTGATACCAAAACCAGACAAAGATACCACAAAAAAAGAAAATTACAGGCAATATCACTGATGAACACAGATGCAAAACTCCTCAACAGAATACCAGCAATCCAAATCCAACAATACAGTAAAAGGATCATACACCATGATCAAGTGGCATTTATCCCAGGGATGCAAGGATTTTTCAATATCCACAAATCAGTCAGTATGACACCCCACATCAACAAATTGAAGAATAAAAACCATATGATCATCTCAATAGACGCAGAAAAAACTTTTGACAAAATTCAACACCCATTTATGATAAAAACTCTCCAGAAGTGGGCACAGAGGGAATATACTTCAACATAATAAAGGTGATACTTGACACACCTACAGCTAACATCATACTCAATGGTGAAAAGCTGAAAGCACTTCCTCTAAGATCGGGAACAAGACAAGGATGTCCACTCTTGCAACTTTTATTCAACATAGTTTTGGAAGTCCTAGTCATAGCAATCAGAGAAGAAAAAGAAATAAACGAAATCCAAATTGGAAAAGAAGAAGCAAAACTGTCACTGCAAATGACTTAATATTGGGTTGGCCAAAAAGTTCATTCAGGTTTTTCTGTAACATCTTAAGGAAAAACCTGAACAAACTTTTTGGCCAATCCAACATTATTCATAGAAAATCTTAAAGATGCTACCAGAAAACTAGTAGAGGTCATCAATGAATTCGGTACAGTTGCAGGATACAAAATTAATACACAGAAATCTGTTGCATTTCTATACACTAACAACGAAAGATCAGAAAGAGAAATTAAAGAAACAATCACATCAAAAAGAATAATTCCTAGGTTTATTCATACTTCATACCTAGGAATGAACCTACCTAAGGAGACAAAAGACCTGTACTCCAAAAACTATAAAACGCTGATGAAAGAAATTAAAGATGACACAAAGAGATGAAAAGATATACTGTGTTCTTGGATTGGAAAAATCAATATTGTCAGAATGACTATAATACCCAAGGCAATCTACAGATTCAATGCAATCCCTATCAAATTACCAACGGCATTTTTCACAGAACTAGAACAAAAAATCTTAAAATTTGTATGGAGACACAGAAGACCCCGAATAGCCAAAGCAATCTTGAGAAAGAAAAACAGAGCTGGAGGAATCAGGCTCCCTGACTTCAAAACTACAGTAATCAAAACGGTATGAAACTGGCACAAAAACCAAAATATATATCAATGGAGCAGGATAGAAAGCCCAGAAATAAACCCATGCACCTATGGTCAATTAATCTACGACAAAGGACACAAGAATATACAATGGACGAAAGACAATCTCTTCAATAAATGGTGCTGGGAAAACTGGACAGCTGTGTGTAAAAAATGAAATTAGAACATTCTTTAACACCATACACAAAAATAAGCTCAAAATGGATTAAAGACCTAAATGTAAGACCAGATACTATAAAACTCTTAGAGGAAAACATAGGCAGAACATTCTCTGACATAAACTGCAGCAATATCTTTTCCAAGCCATATCCTAGAGTAATGGAAATAAAAACAAAAATAAACAAATGCGGGGGCTTCCCTGGTGGCGCAGTGGTTGAGAGTCTGCCTGCTAATGCAGGGGACGCGGGTTCGAGCCCTGGTCTGGGAGGATCCCGCGTGCCGCGGAGCACCTGGGCCCGTGAGCCACGGCTGCTGAGCCTGCGCGTCTGGAGCCTGTGCCCCGCGGCGGGGGGGGCCGCGGTGGTGAGGGGCCCGCGCACCGCGATGAAGAGCGGTCCCCGCACCGCGATGAAGAGTGGCCCCCACTTGCCGCAACTGGAGAAAGCCCTCGCACGAACCGAAGACCCAACACAGCCAAAAATAAATAAATAAATAAATAAAGTAGCTATAAAATTTAAAAAAAGAAAAAAAATATAGTAGAAAAATATTAAAAAAAAAATAAAAAATAAAAAAAAATAAACAAATGGGACCTAATTAAACTCAAAAGCTTTTGCACAGCAAAGGAAACCATAAACAAAACATAAAGACAGGGCTTCCCTGGTGGCGCAGTGGTTGAGAATCTGCCTGCTAATGCAGGAGACACGGGTTCGAGCCCTGGTCTGGGAAGATCCCACATGCCACGGAGCGGCTGGGCCCGTGAGCCACAGCTGCTGAGCCTGCGCGTCTGGAGCCTGTGCCCCGCAACGGGAGGGGCCGCGATAGTGAAAGGCCCGCGCACCGCGATGAAGAGCGGTCCCCGCACCGCGATGAAGAGTGGCCCCCACTTGCCGCAACTAGAGAAAGCCCTCGCACGAACCGAAGACCCAGCACAGCCAAAAATAAATAAATTAATTAATTAAATAAATAAATTAAAAAAAAAAAAAACATAAAGACAACCCACAGAATGGGAGAAAATATTTGCAAATGATGTCCCACAAGGGATTAATCTCCAAAATTTACAAACAGTTCATGTGGCTCAGAATCAAAAAACCAAATAACCCAATCAAGAAATGGGCAGAAGACCTAAATAGACATTTCCCCAAAGAAGACATACAGATGGTCAAGAGGCACATGAAAAGCTGCTCAACATCGCTAATTATTAGAGAAATGCAAATCAAAACTACAATGAGATATCACCTCACACCAGTCACAATGGCCATCATCAAAAAGTCTACAAACAATAAATGCTGGAGAGGGTGCAGAGAAAAGGGAACCCTCCTACACTGTTGGTGGGAATGTAAATTGGTACAGTCACCATGGAGAACAGCATGGAGGTTCCTTAAGAAACCCAAAATAGAGCTACCATATGATCTAGCAATCCCACTCCTGGGCATATATACAGAAAAAAACGTGGTTCGAAAGGATACATGCACCTCAGTGTTCACTGCAGCGCTGTTTACAATAGCCAAGACACGGAAGCAACCTAAATGTCCATCGATGGATGGATGGATAAGGAAGATGTGTTACATATATTCAATGGAATATTACTCAGCCATTAAAAAGAATGAAATAATGCCAACCTCAACAATATGGATGGATCTGGAGATTACCATACTAAGTGAGGTAAGTCAGACAAATATCATATGATATCGCTTATATGCGGAATCTAAAAAAAAAAAGATACAAATGAACTTACTTATAAAACAGAAATAGACTCATAGACTTAGAGGACAAATTTATGGTTACCAGGGGAGAAGGGTGGAGGGGAGGGATAGCTTGGGAGCTTGGGATTGACATGTACACACTGCTATATTCAAAACAGATAACCAACAAGGACCTACTGCATAGCACAGGGAATGCTGCTCAGTATTCTGTAATAACCTAAATGGGGAAAGAATTTGAAAAAGAATAGATACAAGTAAATGTATAACTGAATAGCTTTGCTGTACACCTGAAACTAAGACAACATTGTTAATCAACTATGCTCCAATATAAAATAAAAATTTTAAAACAACCCATTACAGTGTACACTTTAAATGGATGAACTGTATGGTATACGATTTAGATCTCAATAGAGAATAAAGCTGTCTAGACATTAAAAAGATCCTTAGGAAAGGAGGATAATGCTTCTGTTCAGGCTCCCTACCTACTCCCCACTCCCTCCAAAAAAAAAAAAGTTAAAGTAAATTCACAAAGAATTAGAAGTGCAACAAACGATTTCAGCAAGTCTTAATCTCTTCGGTGATAGCCAGATCAAATCTAAAACACTGTGTTCAGTTTTTCCATTACACTTTAAGGGAGGCACTGACAAACTACAGCTTATTCTGGATGGCTTTCTCAAATCCAATTATCCTGACTAAATCATTGGTCTGAATAAATCAATGAAATAACTAAATTTAAAAGTTATAAATAACATATATAACAAATGATCTAATTCTACCCTTTTGAGAATGTAATATACTTTATTAGGACACACAACTGACCTTTGGATTACATCTTTTTAGCAATATCTGACACCTTCCCAAACCACTGTCCTTTATAAAGGTATTCTGGAAACAAAAAGAGTAACCTGAAGTCCATTTTACTAAAAACTGTCCCCCAAATTATGGCAAGGACCATGCCTACTTTATTTACCATTATTTTCCAGGTCTTACCATATTAAATGACACATAGTATATACTCAATAAATATTCACTAGTTGTTTTTTAAGCACTTCTAAATTCTTGACTTAATTATAGAGGAGAAAAGAATGTTTTAAACTAAGTATTAAAAAGTACCCTATTTACATTTCATCTTTTTTTGCTAAAAAATGTCAACTTAATATCACTTTGCTTCCAATTTAAGTGAACTATAAAAATTTGCACTCAATGCCAGGTGGCTAAGTGAAACTCTGACCAGAATATAAATGTCACTTCACCTCACAAAGTGCAACTCAAATATTTGTCCAGTCTGACTATGGTCTTAGTTATTTATAAAAGAGGGAAAGATAAGATACAACTTTACAGAACAAAAAGAAAAATACTATCTTAACTTACTTTTTAAATTACTGTCTTTTAAGAAACAAGTTAAAGTAAGACTGAATTACTCAAAATATTTTTTTCCTCTACAAAATTATGCTATGAGAGTTATTTTCAAAGTGAACTGTTCAGAAAATAGATTCAATTTTGAAAATGCTTTCAGGGATCTTCCTCGATTTCATCAGGAAAAAATGGAATCCTTTGTTGGTGATATCTTCTCAGTATTCTAAACAGCAAGTGCCTAGAAATCAAAACCATGGGGATTAGTGAGGTCGTCATATCCTTTTGCTCATGGAGTTAGGTCTCTCATTTATCTCATGCACACTTAGAAAGATACTGAGGCTGAAGGAACCAATACTGATCAAAGTTTAAATACAGCTATTAGGTCACCAGAGAGTAAACTTTTGTATTGAACACCAATAAAGGGCTGAATGTTAGAATTGCCTGAAGAATGGGGAAAAAGCACGTTTTGCCAATGTATATTCACTATACATTCAGTCTGTTACTCTCTTACTCTTTCCATTACCCATTCTTTCATTTAGTCACTAAATCACACATTCATTCCTTCACTCAACTATTTAAGGAATATGTCTGGTTGGGTCTATTGTGGTAGGTGGTAGTGATATAAGATTAAACATTAACAGTCTCTGCCCTTAAGGAAGTTATAATCTATTGAGAAATACAGACAGTACATATACAAACAATGATAATATAGTGTAAAAAGCTATGATAGAAGTTTAGGCAACATATAGGAGGAGCACATGGGAGATCATAGAGGACTCCAGGAAGGAAAAAACCCAAGCTCAATCAGCTCAACCAGCCTTCCTCCCTAAATGGATTAAGCTAAATTTAAAATTTCAGCTTCCTTCTTAACGTTCTTTTAATTTCTCTCGGAGGGTAAAAAAAGATTAGGGTAGTTAACATTTACCACACTGACCAGGTAGGAGTGGAAAGAAGGGGCAGCAAGGGCTAGTCTCCTTTAAACTGCTGCCCAATTGTCTAGTATTGTGGACATTTTCCCAGCTGGGTAAAGGTAATTTAATTCTCCTTACTCTCAAAGAATAGTATTTTAAAACTTTAAACTCTTAAAACATCTAGAAAAGAAATAAACGGGTCTCTCCTAGCTTTTCTTTTGTCATTTTCTTCCTAATGTGGGCTGAGTCACAAGCAGGTGTTTCTTAGGAAACTCATTAGGGAAGCATACTTAGGCAGACTTTTGATTAGCAAGCTTCTTTACCTGCCTGTTTGTCTTCCCAACCAACAACCAACAATCTTCCACTGAAAAATCCAAAAGGAGTTCATATATAGGACTCAACTGTCATTATTTCATTGAGGCTTTTCCTTTGCAGGTGTTAAATCTCACTTTCAATCTCACGTTTAGTCTCTGCAGATACCAACATAAACCATAACCAAAGGAAACAAAAATTCTGTTCCTCCTCCTCCTAATAAAAACTGAGAAAAAATATATATATATAAAAGTTCATGGTGAGAGAACAATTAAATGATCAAAAGTCATATACCTACAAGCCATATAGAAAAAAATATTTTCAAACATTTTAATGTCAGTTCCTAGGTGGCCAGTGCTAAGATGTTATTCCATCATACTTTTAATAAACTCAGCAATACAAACTAAAACCAAATGTGAAGTCATTATGCTGTCGATCTTAAACTTATACAGTGCTATATGTCAATGATATCTCAATAAAACTGGAAAAAAAATTTTTTTTAATGTGAGAACAAAACCAAGAAAGTCAAAACTAAGGCTAGGAGTAGAAAGAACACAATGCCTGGTTGTCAGGAGGCCCATCACCATGTAGTTTTAGGACCTTAGATAAATCACAACTCAGCTGAGCTTTAGGTTTTACATCTCTAAATTGACAGAGCTAAACTAATTGAGTATGACTCCCATGCAGAAAAGGAAATTTCAATGTAGTAGGCAATAGACCGTAAGATGATGGAAGGTGCAGAAGGAAACTAGCCAACTCCCAGCAAAAAGCAGGATATACAGTCATACAACACAAGGATACAAATTCTGCTAACAACCTGAAGTAGTTTGGAGCAATCTTCCCTAGTCAAGCCTCCAGATGAAAATGCAATCCCCAGCCAACACTTAGATTGCAATCTTGGGAGATACTGAGCAAAGGAACCAGTTAAACTGTGCCCAAAATCTTGACTGTGAGATAATAAATACGTGTTGTTTTAAGAAAGTTTGTGGTAATCTGTTACACGGCAATATAAAACTAATATAAGTAGACAACGCAATCATTTATTTTTTCACTCTGACCATCACTGTCAGATGTATCAATGTGTTCTTGATAAATGAAATACATGGATATCAAAACTTTGTTTTAATCACTAGTTTTAATCTCGTAGACTCTCATTCATCTTCAGCCAAACTGAGTTTCTAAAAAGCGTAACATACCCCTGGAGTTTCTATTCATTCTCATAATCAATCATTCTCTCCCTCTCTCTCTGTTATTCCTTCTTTCCTCCCTCCCTTCCTCCTTTCCTGCTTTTTTTTCCCTTAACAAAAGCTTCATTTCAAGGACCACCTCTTTTTAAAATACTTTGTCAGTGCTCCCATTTAACTTTTATATGCCTCTATAATAATATTCCTCAGTTAAGGTATTATAATGGAAAGGGGAATGAGAATCTTTGACTCCTTTTCCCTTTTTGACTGACAGCGGTAAAGTTTCTCTTTTTAAGAAAGAAGAAAGTATGGAAAGATAGAAATAATCTATTATTCTACCTGCTGTCTAGCCAGTTGTAATTAAAGTAATAAATTCATCTGAGTCATTTCACATTTGTGTGTGTGTACTACATAAACAGTCAATAATATCAGGAAATAGGGAACAACTATTATCAATTAACTGAACTATGCAGTCCTTTAAAATTATTATAGCTATTACTACCAATACCTATCTAATTGAGATGATATGCGAAGGCAAGCAAAATGTTCTGTTTTAAAATAATAACAATTCTTGACAATGTATACATTCGCCCTTAAATTAACAGCTGAGACTGAATACACTAGACAGCTCTTAGTTTTATCACTCTTTTTCTGGGACTATCTTCTCTCTCATTTAATTAGGGTAGCCCACCATTCTGACCACAGGCATCTGTCCCATGAATGCTAAGTCAAGATAGCCTATACCCCTGGCCACAGTGATTGGCTGAGGTTTGGGCACATGACCAGATTAACAAAATCAGAATTATTCCATGAGATTTTATGTTTGAGAGATGAAGTGAAGAGAGATCATGGAGCTAGAAGGAAGGGAATTAGAGTAAGTTATCAACCATCTTGCCCGTTTCATGGAGAAAGCCTGACTGCCGTAAGTAAGAATAAAGTCAAGAAAAACCAAAAGAGATGATGACAGAAAGTGAGAGAAACAAACCCAGTTGCACAAACTCTCTAATTCTCTTCTTTGAGGCTCCCACCCTTGATCTGGTTTCTGAAACTCTTTCTTGATTCCTTGAGAAGTACTCCTTAGTTACATATGCCAATCAAATCACAAACTAGCTTTTTAAGCTAGTTTGACTTAGGTGTCTGTACCCTGAAAATGAAAGAATCAACTAATTAAAACAATACATTATTTATTTCATTAAAAAATTCTAATACTGGATTGGTCATCTATATGCCTCAGGTAGATAACTCAGATATTATTCATCTTCAATCATATGTTCCTTAATTACAAGAACAATGTCAATTAAACCTAACTGCTGAAGAATGTAAGATGAACATCTACTAGTGTTTTGATTAAATAAATTTTTAAACAAATGAACCCATAAAAACTGCAATATACAGTCTCAGGAATGTACGGAATGATGGAAATGACAGAAAGTCTTCTAAAAGTAAAGTATAATCCAAAGTCTTTGGATTTGCAGTTCTGACATAGAGCACAGTACCATAATACCTTAGCACCAGCCTAGATTAAGCTGTACTGTCCAAATATACACTTTACAGTCTAATAACCATATAATCCAAAAAGGAACCTGATTAAAAATGATAAAAACTTACAGTTAGAGATGTTATTACAGACAAGACAGCTTTGGTGTCTGTCTTCGATTTAGCAGAACTATTGGCAGCAGAGCAAAATGAATGATCAATAATGTTTAAAATGCTGTCCTTGGAAAAATCATTACCACATCAAATGAAATTTATCTTAAGAGAAACAAAGGATAACAATATAAAAACTCTTATATTTTGTTTAATAATTAAAAGTCTCTTGGGACTTCCCTGGTGGCGCAGTGGTTAATCATCCGCCTGCCAATGCAGGGGACACGGGTTCAAGCCCTGGTCCAGGAAGATCCCACATGCCACAGAACAACTAAGCCCGTGCGCCGCAACTAATAAGTCCGCGCGCCACAACTACTGAAGCCTGCGCACCTACAGCCAGTGCTCCACAACAAGAGAAGCCACCGCAATGAGAAGCCCATGCACCACAACGAAGAGTAGCTCTCGCTCGCCACAACTAGAGAAAGCCCACATGCAGCAACAAAGACCCAATGCAGCCAAAAATAAAATAATTTTTTAAGAAAAGCTAAAGAGAAATATTTTTTTTAAAATATATTAAAGGTCTCAAAGATACTCTAAAATTGAAATTTAATAAGCAAGCCATAAAAAACATTAAAATTGAAATTTAATCAATAAGCCGTAAAAAACATTAACTAAAATCATCTACCTGCAGTATGAGAATGTACAGCTCTATGGAAAATAACCACTTCAAAAACCACTGTTTATCCTCTGATGACTGGCACTTTTAAGAAATTCAGTTCACCACAGCAACCTGTCTTAACACCAGCAGATAAGTACAGGCTATATTTAGATATGATTGCTTTCCAGACGGCAATCCTGCCTTTCCTTCATATTTAATATCATGATCCAAGGGACCAAAATATCATTCAATCAGATTGTAGTGTGAAGACAAGTATACATACTCAGGGGGATGAAGCTGTGTTTCAGGACCATGAAAAGAATAGCTTCCACCAAAGGTGGTAAAATATGTAAAGAAGCACATAAAGGTAAATAAAATTTTCATGTCTAAGAAATTTACAATCAGATACAACTATTTTGTCCAATTTTATCTTTGTTCTTAAACATTAAATGCCATTATCAAACACTAATGATCTATACTATCAAAATACATTTCAACTAGCAGGTTTTTGTTATTATTTAATTAGTATGCTGCATTTCCAATCAGGCACCTTCTAACTAAATAAGAAAATTTTTTTTACCCAAAAGCAATCCTTTACAGATTAGGTATAACAAAGAGCAGTATTAATACAAGATGAGTAATACGATACATAACAAGGAAGATTAATTGATTAAAATGATATTGTTATGAAATTACCCTGGATGTATCTGTACTTTATAATCTTTGTAATGATAGTGAAAAGAATTTCTATTTTACTGAATAAGTAACACAGTTTACTTCACAAGGTACCAAAGTATCATAATAATCAAACAGAGAGAGTACCTTTTATTTTTCTTTACTCTCTAGATGAGCTGCATCAAAATTATTAAAGATAAAAGAAGTGAAGTTCAATTAAAAATACCAAGAACATATCACCTCACACCCATTAGGATGGCTACTATATTAAAAAACAAAAACGAACAGAAAATGAGTGTTGGTGAGGAAGTGGAGAAATTGGAACACTTATGCACTGTTGGCAGGAATATAAAATGGTGCAATCACTATGGAAAACACTATGGAAGTTCTTCAAAAACTTAAAAACAGAATTACCATATGATACAGCAATTCCGCTTCTGGGTATATATCCAAAAGAATTGAAACCAGGGTCTCAAGGAGATATTTGCACACCCACGTCTAGAGCGGCATTATTCACAACAGCCAAAAGGTAGACGCAACTCAGTGCCCATCAATGGATGAATAAGTAAACAAACTGTGATATATATATATATATATATATATATATGTAAATATACATATATATATATATAAAATGGAACATTATTCAGCCTTAAAAAGGAAAGAAATTCTGACACATGCTGGAACTCCCTTGAAGCAATTGTGCTAACTGAAATAAACCAATCACAAAAAGACAAATATTGCATGAGTCCACTAATGAGATTCCTAGAGTATTCCAAAACTATTGAAACAGAAAGAACGGTAGTTGCCAGAGGCTGGGGGGAGGGGGAAATAGGGAGTTATTGTTTAATCGGTATAAAGTTACAGTTCTCCAAGATGAAAAACTCTAGGGATAGGCTGCGACAGTGTGTATATACTTAACATTACTGAACTGTACACTTATAAATGGTAAAATTGGTTAAAACGGTAAATTTTGTTACGCTTATTTTACCACAATTTAAAAAAAATACACTAACAATATTAACAAGAAGAAGTATTTCCTCATCCATAATACAATTTATCCAGAATTTATAATTAAGATTTCTTCTATTTTATTGAATCATCCTTTCTTAAAAATCACAAGAGGCCGTAATTTGGTAAAATCTTTTTCAAAATCTTAACATTACTGAAGCAATTGAAAATACATTCTGAGTAACAGAAAGAAAAACAACAAAGACTGGCATAATTTTCATGTTTTGCAAAATTTTCAAGGAATATAAACCTTCCCTATTTGCCCTATAAAGAAAATTACTAATATCCTACATTATGAATTATATTTCTAGTATTCAGAGATGGACCATTCTTCTATGAATTAAACAATTCCTCCTCTGATTTACGTATCACGTATCTACGATGCACCAAAATTTTTAACAGCTTTTGCAAATTAAACAAACAAGATACATCCATCTATACCCCCCCCCACACACACACACACAATCAGCATCAACACAATGAGTAGCACAAACAGGTATTCAATTTCTGGTAGTCCTTTTCATTCTTATGTTACATTTCCTCTTTTGATTCTTAAACAGCTTTTAATAATTTCTATAAATGAATCTGAGTTCAAATAATTATCTCTGTTAAATAGTTTATAAATAAGCAATAACAAATCTAAAGCATAAATATCGTAATATGTTTTATCTTTCATCTTCAGCAAATAGACAATAGAAATTTGAAAGCATTTTTGAGAATTATCACTATACAGAACACAACTGATATAACTGAAAGTATGCTATATACAGTATCTCTTTTTCATATAATAGTCATCTCTCCAGCATAGATAACAAGAAAAAGTAAACATTTTTATGATTTAAATAGCACATAACCCTCCACTTAAAGTGAACAAAATTAATTATACCATGTTAATAGTTTCTTGTATGTATGAAAATTACGTATCACATTAGATACGTTTCTAATATAACATCAAGTTAAATTTGACAACACTTTTCAATGTGCCATTGAAGACCACAACTAATACAAGAAGTCTCATAAAACAACTCAAATTGACAAATTATACATACAGCAGAGGAAATCATTCTTAAAATGTTTATAATCATAAATAGAAGATAAGTAAAACTGTTAAATTGTTTATTTCAAAATTTAACACGCATGCAAATTACTAATTCAAACAAACCTTTAGGCACATTATTAGCAAAAAGTGAAAGTCAAGTTCCTCTACTTGGTCTTGTACATAACACCTACAAGACTACGACAGAAACAAATACTCTTAGAGTAACTACCCAAAGAAGAGAGCTTGTCATGTATTCCCCTCACCACAACCTTGCCACAAGTCAGATTCTGCCCTCATTATTACATCAAATCAAAAGTTAGTAACAAGATCAGAAAGTCTTGCTTAGGGATTCACAACTTTATTTTTTTTTCTCCTCCCATGGCATCCCTCCTTCATCATGTTCACACAATATAGCTCACTCAGTTCACTCAAGCCCAATAATTACTTTCACTACAATGATTTTACTAAAAGTCTTGGGTTGTGTACTATACACAGTTTAGATAAACTACAGAGGATCTATCACATTATTCCATTAGCTTGCCATAGATATAAGAGTATAAATTAGTCACTTTTGGTTCTGCCCTTTTGCTCTCCTCTGAGGCAGTAAACCTCTTAAACTTCATTCATTCATACATATACACACATACAACTCGGTTTTATTACTATACTTTGTCCACAGATATTCCATACCTGCTCGTTTATCTGATTAAGACACTCTACATGCCATTCTGAGTATCAATATTGATCAGATTAGCCTGGGTTCTTCTCAACCTACTTTTTCCTTCTCTCTTTATTCTGTCTTCCTTTCATACAGCATTAGTGATTGAAACACAGTACTTAATTTTTCTTCACACATCAACTCCTTTCAGTATCAGGAGCTCACGTAGGTGAAGCATAATACAAATCTGCCAGGCAGATTAACACATAGAGCATTCATTCAACACACATATCTTATTCTAATAATATTTTTTATTTGGAACATTTATTAAAATAACATATTATACAATTTTAGCAACCCTTACACTAGTCAGGAGTACTCATCAAATGCCAGTTATTTTTTGAGGGGATTTTTGCAGAAAAGTTATTTCCGAAATATTTTCTACTTTATGTTACAACATAAACAATTCATATAGAACCAAAAAGTAGTGTACATGAACTGATGAACAAACAGTAAAGAATTACATCAAGAGTCTGGGAGTCTGCGCCAGAAAACAGGTAGCTTGGCTTAAGGTATGTACTAAGTTAATATTGCTATAGAATAGTAACTCAGAATAAAATATTTCCCATCATAACAACTGAAAAAAACACATTAGTTTTCCACACCAGGCATTTCTTTCCCTACAGAATTTCAGCAAGTAAGAAATATATCTTTAAAAAATGAATTAGTCATTAATGGTACATTTTGACAATTCTTATTACGAAAAAAGTTCTTTCCAAATCCAAGTGTCAAGGGCAAAGACAAATTCTTGCTCACTGAATTCTTACATTCAAGACTAATGCCAAGAGACTAATGCCAAGTTAAGAGAATGATGTTAAATTAAGATATCTGACTACTTTAAAACAGAGACTTAGAATTATTTTGTCCACTCAATGCAGTAGTGATCTGAGATAAACTTCTCTTAGAAATTTTCTCTAAGATTAAATTCCTATTTTAGTGATAGGTTACAATATGAATATTATTCTACATTCTAGGAAGAAGTACCAAAGTGTTTCAAAACACTACAACTCATTATTATGATCCATTTTTCAAGTATATTCTCCGCAGCTTTTATATTATTGAAGTCCATATAAGCACATTTTTTTCCAAAAAGACTGCATTAAAAAGATATATAATCCCACTGTACCAAAAATATACCTTACAAATAATACAATGGAATAATGTATTTTATCCATTCAAATGGGTGACATCTTTCAATGATATTGTAAAGTTTCTTCCCATATCCTCATGCACATGTTATTCAATATTCATTTACTAGGAATATTTATATCCACATAGAACAATTCTATTCTTCATTAAATATTTATAGAACTGAAAGGACAACTTATCAATCTTCATTTCAATAAAAATCATGGAGAAAGAATATTGACAATCTTTTTGAATGAGGAAAAGAGAGACATTAAAAAAAGAAAAAAAATTTAGAGAATTGGGATTGGAAACTCATTTCGAAACTCATTACAATAATGAGTTCATTACAATAACTTCAATATTCAATCATTTTCACCATTCTGTCTTGTAACTATATTTTTTTAATGACTTGGAAAATCATTACGAAATCAATAACCTTCAGGTTCAACACACTCCTGTGTTTTATTCCTCACACAATTTTAAATGAATTACTAGTAAAATTTGGATGAGTATAGATTACATCTGATGTGGAAGAGTAATTTTTTGTTACAATATATTTTACTGAATGCATTAAATATCACTAAAGAAAGCATCTGCCAACACTCAATTTTCTTTCCCTGCTGCCCAGGGCTTAACTAGTATTGAATATTTTTTTAATAAAAGGTGATATTACTGGAAGGATATTTTCCTACAGAAGATAGTATGCATGATTTGCAGTTAATATAAAACTGAAAAAAATTGATTCATGAAATAGAAAGTGACATTATATTCTGATATGAAATATGTTCTGATAAAGAATGGAATTGACTCATGAGCAAGAACATTAAAAATTGAAACCTATAAAACTCTTCAAAAATCTTGTGCTACATATAGTGTTCTAATGTAAAACATCAGAAATATATTCAATACAGTCAAGTATATTGTTATTACAAATAACTGTTTTACATTTATAATTATACTTACAAATGATTATTATAAATTATTCAAAAAAGTTTAAAATTGATGTAAACAAATTCAATCTTGCCTTCCCAAGCAAAACAACTACTAATTATCTTCCCTGCCTACTATCTACTGCCAAATTGGTAAGATATCATCAACCATTAGTAGATACTCTTTGAAAGTCAATCATTAATCACAACTTTATCTCTTCTTCTAAAATCTCTTCAATTTCTAAACAGAAAGTGTTCCATAACTTCACTTCTGTTGAAACTGTTCTATGTGCTTCACGATATGTAACACAAATTGTTAGAAAACAAGAAATTACTCAACCTTAAATCAGTTCTGTTACAACTCTTCTGGAAAAAGTCACACAAATAATAAAGTTTTAATTTACACTTAATACTGAAAACCAAATACTTACAAAGAAGGATCTTGTACAAGATCTTTGAGATTTATCCCACTGCGATCTTCTGCAAGATTCCTGAAGCAACTATCACTCACTAAACAGGAAAAGGGGAAAGAAAAAGAAAATCAATTTTTGTTTACATTTCATTTAAATTACTGCTGTCCAAAAGGAATTTTGAAATTAAAATTGGTTCTCTGGATAGGGTTTTTCTAAACAAGAATGATCAATTTCTGGGCCTGGTAGATTAAACAGCAAATATTAACATTCAATAACAAATCAATAATCTAAGCACACAGGCTTTATATAAATACAATATATAAAAGAATAAACATATGGGTCTGAATTTTATTTTACTTTTACAAGACTAATTTACCAGTCCATAGTGGCAAGTCACTGCTTCCACAACAACTAGAAAAAAAAAAAAGATAAACTATCCCCCAAAATCATATTTTTAAAGACAATGGAGAACTTTGGATACAAAAAGGATAAACTTGGAGAAAAGTGCTATCTCTTCTTGGGTAAGCTGAGCCTCCTGATTGTTTCATTACTGGGAGGATTTACCATCTAGACGTAAGAACCAGACAGAGGGACACTACCAGGGAAAAGAGAAATCAGCATAGTTTGTGATAGCTCTTGGGCGGGCAATGACAGACTGGAATCCCATGGGACCCACAAGACAGACAGTTTTCTTCTGGGAGATTTGCTGAGGCCTAGGACTGCACAAGAAGTTCTGGGGGAAGGAGAAGAGAATGGGACACAGGGCAAATAATGTTTTCTGCAGTGCAGAAGTGATTAGGAGTTAAAGTCACACTACAACAGATGGAGCCTACCACTTTCAGTCAGAATTTCAATAGGTCTCCCCTCAAGATATTTGCTCTCAATCAAGCATCCCACCGTGAGAGGGGAGATGAGTAAAAGGGGGCAGAAGGCAAATGGTAGGGTAAAATCTCCAACAAGTTCACAGTACATTAGTACAAAGCCACAGCAGAGAGGAATAACTGCAACACAATAGGTCTGGCCCTTAAGACATTTAAAACCAGAGGTAGACTGAGTATATCTAAAGCTGTCACTCAAACCACCCAGCTCAATTTGTGGTTGAGTTGGGATGGTTAACACTGAATCATTTCTTTCTAATATAATATTGAAAGAAAATAACATTTACATCAATTTCTATGATCCTATGATAAACAGTATTTGGTATACAATAATAGTTACAAAGTACAGGAAAGGGGACAAAATGTGACCAATAACCAGTTAAAAACTAATGTATATGCCAACCCACAGATAATACAGAATTAGAAGACAAGGACTTTAAGAAAACCATAAGTTAAAGAAGATACAGAAAAAATGTTCACAGTAGATGAAAATTTTCACATTTCAACAGAAAATTAAAATCTGTGAAAAAGAATCTAATAGTAATTTTAGAACTGAGAAATACAGTATCTGAAATTAAGAAATCTGTGGGTGGATTTTTAGCCAACTCAACACAGCAAAACACAGGATTAGTGAACTTGAAGAGATCAGCAGAAAGCATCCAAACTGAAGCAAAAAGAGGAAAAAAAAAAAAAAAAGAAGAACAGAGCATAAGAGACATGTTGGAATCAAACAGCTAATGTAATTGTAGTTGAGGAGAGAGAGAATGGGGAAGAAGCAATATTTTCAGGAAAAAACAGCTGAGAATATTCCAAAACTGATATAATACGTTACTCATTGACTCTGGGAATATAGCCAACCCTGTACTGGAAAATGTGAAAGAAAACCACCCTCAGCAAACTGCTGAAAATCAAAGATAAGAAGAAAATCTTAAAAACAGCAACAGGAAAAAAAGGACACATCACCTTCAAAGGAAAAACAATAAAACTTACAGCTGAGAGTCCAACATAAACTATGGAATACAGAAGACAATGGAACAATATAGTTAAAATGCTGGGGGAAAATCTAGAATCTAAGTCTATACCTTGATAAAATATCCATCCCACAATTAAAGGTGAAATAAAATTTTACTCATATAAAATTTTGTATTTGTTAGCATAAATATTAAGTGATTATTTCCTACTTCAATTTAACAGTTTTATTATGTATCTCTTAGCCATTTTGAATCTTCATAAAGAGCAAGAAGAATATAACACTTGCCTTGTTCCTTTCAAAGATCCATTACCTAATATTTTATTTAGATTTTATATTCCCTTTTCTTACAGCTCAAAATTATAAGCTCCATAAATCTGAATCTGCCTCTAATATAAATGAAAAATGTATATAATGATGCATTTAAAGGATCTGAAGTTGAAATCAAGTTTGCAGTTTTTTTATTAACTCCAAAAAGATATCCCCCATGTTTTTTTTCACAATGAAGTAATTATGATCAATATATAATTTTCTCTCCATATTTAACAGACACTGATCTCAACCTGTTGATTTGAGACAAATTTTCTGCTCTTCATAATTTTAACACAAATGCTTATTACACCATTTCCTAATTAGGGCCAAAAGGAAAAAAATAAAATGTTGCCACACTATAAGAAAAGTTGGTTTCCAGTTGCGTTGAACTAATATTGAAATTATAATATATTATATCATAAAATTTGTTCTCATAAAGTTTCTTGCCCAATTTGGCAAATATGAGAGCTTAGTTAAAAACTTCAAGAGCCTGAAAGTTTTGGAGGCTTAATTAAAACAGAAACCTTTGCTCCTATAAAGGCTTATTAGTCAGCTAGTGAAAATGAATTTTGCTAAAGGAGGCACTTTCTAACGTTCATATCCCATCCAAAGTTTAAGTTTAAAACAGAGCAAGAAATCTAAAGAAATTCAATAGTTTCTTAACAAATATTCTGAAACTTTACCTGCCTAATATATTTATTATTTTTAGTTTAAAATATATTTCACCCATGTAACAAATTTTGTTTTTGAATTATAAATAAAAACATGGTAGATTTTAAGAAGCTAGTGAACATACTTTTTTTCATGTGTAAATCACACCAAAATCAATCAGTTTGGTCATCATATTTTTCTGTTGTTCTTCCCCCCCACCCCCCAGTATATGCCAACAAAAGGAATTATTATGCTCTTTGTTCCAATAATTAATATCACAAAATTAAGAGCTGGTTCTTAGGAACATACATATTTTTCAAAAAATGTCCCTTTCTATGATCACAGTGTGAAAGTTAAAGGTTTAGTGGAAAATATCATTATGCTGTAATTTTAAAATATACCAAAAAATATGAGCACTTAATTCCTTTTATTTTGAAAATATATCGGATAGTTCAATATCTGATATAAGAAAAATTAGACTAACTCCATAATTCTTGGTTTCATTTTTTTAAGGTAAATCTCTGTATTTTTTGTTATTCAGATGAAAATCACATAACACAAAATTAACCATTTTAGGGTGCACAATTCTGTGACATTTAGTTCATTCACAATGTTGTGCACCTCCACGTCTATTTCCAAAACATTTTCATCATCCCAAGAGAAGACCTGGTACCCGTTAAGCAGCAAGTCCCCAATGCTCCCTTCCCTTCCCCCAATCCCTGGCAACCACCAGTCTGTTTTCGGTCTCTATGGATTTAATTATTCTGGATATTTCATACAAATGGAAGCATACAATACATGACTTTTTGTGTCTGGATTCTTTCACTGAGCATAATGTTTTCAAGGTTCATCCATGTAAAGAGAAAAATCATTCCTCTTTATGGCTGAATAATATTCCATTGTATGTATGTACCACTTCTGTTCATCCATTCACCCTTTGTTGGCCATTTGAGCTGTTTCCACCTTTCAGTTATTGTGAACAGGCTAAGTAAGCATGCACGTACAAATATTTGTTTGAGTACCTGTTTTCAACTCTTTGAGGTATATACCCAGAAATGGAATTGCTGGATCATACGGAAATTCCATGTTTAACTTTTTGCCAAATTGTTTTCCAAAGCAGCTGCACTATTTTACATTCCACCAACAATGTACAAGGATTCCATTTCCCCACATCCACAGACGTTATTGTCTGTCTTTTTAAATTTAGTCATAACAGTGGGGTGTGAAGTATTATCTCATTGTGGTTTTGATTATATTTCCCTAATGATAAATGACGTTGAGCATTCTTTAATATGCTTGTTGGCCATTTGTATATTTTCTTTGGAGAAATGTCTATTTAAGTTCTTTTGCACACTTTTTAATTAGGTTGTTGAGTTGTAAGACGTCCTTATATATTCTGGATACTAGACCCAGACACATGATTTACAAATATCTTCTCCCATTCTGTAGGTTGTCTTTATACTCTCTAAATGATGTCTTTTAATGCACAACAGTTTTTAATTTGAGGAAGTTCAATTTGTCTATTTTTTCTTTGGTAGTTTGTGCTTTTGGTATCATATTTAAAGAAACCATTGCCAAATCCAAGGTCATGAAGAACTTCCCCTATGTTTTCTTCTAAGAATTTCATAATTTTAACTCTTATATTTAGGTCTTTTATTCATTTTGACTTAATGTTTGTACATGGTGTGAAAGTAAGAGTCTAGCTTCATTCTTTTACGTGTGGGTATCTAGTTGTTTCAGCACCAGTTACGAAAGAGGCTGTTCTTTCCCCATTGAATGGCCTTGGCACTCTTCTGAAAAATCAAATACTCATAGATACATGAGCTGATTTCTAGACTCAATTCTATACCATGTATCTATATGTCTACCCTTATGCTAATATCACACTGTTTCTATTACTGTAGCTTTGTAAGAAGCTTTTAAATTGGGAACTGTGAGTCCCCCAGCTTTTTCTTTTTCAAGATATTTTTGGCTACTCAGCATCCCTTGCAATTCCATATGAATATTAGGATTCTAATCCATTTCTTACACCAAATTTTGTTCCAATTTTAAGTAATTCATTTTAAAATGCATTTAACTATTACCGATTACCTATCCTCATATGCCACTTTATATTTTTTTTTCCACGTTTAAGTCCTACCATTTTCTACCTCCTAGGAGAAAAGTTCCCTGAATTCTCCTAAAAAGGATGCAAACTAAGTAAAGAACTATCACTGAGCGAACGGAATGAAAGATAAAAACTGTCGGGGCTTCCCTGGTGGCGCAGTGGTTGAGAATCTGCCTGCCAATGCAGGGGACACGGGTTCGAGCCCTGGTCTGGGAAGATCCCACATGCCGCAGAGCAGCTGGGCCCGTGAGCCACAATTACTGAGCTTGCGCATCTGGAGCCTGTGCTCCGCAACAAGAGAGGCCGCGATAGTGAGAGGCCCGTGCACCGCGATGAAGAGTGGCCCCCGCTTGCCACAACTAGAGAAAGCCCTCGCACAGAAACGAAGACCCAACACAGCCATAAATAAATAAATAAATAAATAAAAATTAAAAAAAAAATAAAGAAAATTATCCTGTATAAAAAAAAAAAAAGATAAAAACTGTCATGATGGAAATTTAGTAATTTTCTTAATATATCCAACCTAAAATTACAAGCCAAAATAATGCTATTATGTAAAACCTATACTACGATAACCATTTCACAACTACCAATGTTGTTTGAATCTTAAGTAATTTTAAGTAATTTCAAGCTGTTGTGCACTTTGCTGTCAAAAGGTAAAAACATTCCCACCCTGAGAAAAGTTAAAACAATAAGCAAAATCTCCTTTCCCAATAAATTTGCAACAGATATGTTTCCTGAGTTCAAACTACAGCTTGAGCAGCATTTTTTGGATCTGATGCAAGTGGGAAGAAATTTTTTCATATTTTAAAATCCACTTAACTATGCAACTAAGGAGCTTCCACCTTATCTTCAATTGGATGTGATTATTCTGCAATGTAATGTACATGCTAAAAGGCAAGAAAACTTAATAGAATTCTAAAACCACATTCCAAATAATTAATGTGCTCCATTAAAATTATCTGTTCATGGACTGATATCAGTATTCACCAATAACTATCTTTTCAATATGTGGAAAGACATATGCAAAAATAAAACACTCCATACAAATCAGCATTAATAAATTAACATTTACAATTTATTTTGATGACAAGAAATACTAACTGTAAACTCTAATCATTCCCCACCCAATTCCATTCTTTAAATTGGTAAATGTGTATGACAAATATGGCACTTAATTATTATAATTATATTTGGATTTCATAAATTTTAAAAATTGTAAAAATATGTTTTCTTTTTTGTGATAGTAGTATATATATAATATCTTCAATTTTGCCTCTTGGCCCACAAAACCTAGAATATTTACTATCTACCCCTTATGGAAAAAGTTTACTGATCTCTGGTTTATAGGAACACAGGAGGATTACCATGCACTATACAGAGCTAGTTGATGTTAATCCCTAGCACATGCATTAGTATGGCATATTTCATGACTATGCACAGAAGAGCATAAATTACAGAACCAATTTATGCTCTCCTCTATTTTTTATATCTCTGGCTAAAGCCCATATCAAAACTCAAGTTATTGGGAAAACTTCCAAATATATCCATCCATCCTCATATATGTTCACCGACCAATCCTAGACAATGAGAGATCACTGAAGACTCAGTGGGGGCCCAGAAGTACCATGCTCACCCAGCAGTGCCATGGAGGGCCTAACTCAAGTATCAAAGGAGACCAAATGGAGAACTTGACTTCTACCCCAGCCTGGCAGTAAAGAGGAAATGACTACCTCCCTTTTCCTGCCTGAGCAATGTGTAAGTGAGCCAGCAAAAACAGAAGATTTAAATAAGATCCTAGTTCATAATGTAATACCCAAAATGCCCAGGTTTCAACAAAAATATCAACTGTCATTATGGATCAATGGAACAGAATAGAGAGCCCCCAAAAAACCCCTTACACCTATGGTCAATTAATCTTTGACAAAGGAGGCAAGAATATACAATGGAGAAAAGACAGTCTCTTCAGCAATTGATGCTGGAAAAGCTGGACAGCCTCACGTAGATCAATGAAGTTAGAACACTCCCTCACACTATACACAAAAATAAGCTCAAAATAGCTTAAAGACTTAAATATAAGATATGACACCATAAAACTCCTAGAAGAGAACATAGGCAAAACATTCTCTGACATAAATTGTACCAGTGTTTTCTTAGGTCAGTCTCCCAAGGCAACAGAAATAAAAGCAAAAATAAACAAATGGGACCTAATCAAACTTATAAATTTTTGCACAGCAAAGGAAACCATAAACAAAATGAAAAGACAACCTACGAAATGGGAGAAAATATTTGCAAACAATGCAACCAACAAGGGCTTAATTTTCAAAACATACAAACAGCTCATGCAATTCAATATCTAAAAAACAAACAACCCAATCAAAAAATGGGCAGAAGACCTAAACAGCCATTTCTACAAAAAAGACATACAGATGGCCAACAGGCACATGAAAAGATGCTCAACACTGCTAATTATTAGAGAGATTCAAATCAAAACTACACCTCACACTGGTCAGAATGGCCATCATTAAAAAGTCTACATATAACAAATGCTGGAGATGGTGTAAAGAAAAGGGAACCCTCCTACACTGTTGGTGAGAATGCAAATTGGTGCAGCTACTATGGAGAACAGTATGAAGGTTCCTTTAAAAAACTAAAAACAGAGTTGCCATATGATCCAGGAATCCCACTCATGAACATATATCCAGATAAAACTCTAATCTGAAAAGATACATGCACCCAAATATTCATAGCTGCACTATTTACAATAGCCAAGACATGGAAGCAACCTAAATGTCCATCAACAGATGAATGGATAATGAAGATGTCATATATACATATATACAATGGAATACTACTCAGCCATAAAAAAGAATGAAATAATGCCATTTGCAGCAACATGAATGGACCTAGGGATTATCATACTAAGTGAGGTGAATCAGACAGAGAAAGACAAATACCATATGATATCACTTATTTGTGGAATCTAAAATATTATACAATGAACTTACTTACAAAACAGAAACAGACTCACATAGAAAACAAACTTATGGTTACCAAAGGGGGTTGAGGAGGGATAAATTAGGAGTTTGGGATTAGCAGATACAAACTACTATAAATAAAATATATAAATGACAAGGTTCTACTGTATTGACAGGGAACTATAGTCAATATCCTGCAATAAATCATAATGGAAAAGAATATGAAAAAGAATATATATATAAAACTGGATCACTCTGCTGTAAACCAGAAACTAACAGAACATAGTAAATCAACTATACTTCAATAAAAAAAAAAAGATAAAAAGCCAATTGTCATAAAAAGAACCAGAAGATCTCAAACTGAATGAAAAAAGACAACTGATAGGTACCAATACAGAAATGATAAAGACATTTAACCACAGAAAAAGAGACCAAAAAAATTAAAAATAAACAAAGCCTCAAGGACCTATGGGACCATAACAAAAGGCCTAACTTTCCTATCATTTGAGTCTTAAAGGAGAGGAGAAAAAGTGCAGGGCTGAAAAAGTATTTGAAGAAATAATGCCTTGAAAACTTCCCAAATTTGGCAAAAGACACAAACATACAGATGCAAGAAGCTGAGCAAACCTCAAACAGGAGAAAGGTAATGAAATCTGTACCAAGACAAATCATAGCCAAATTTCTAAAAACTAGAGACAAAGAAAAAATCTTGAAAACAGTGAGAGAGAAACTACACCTTACCAACAGCAGAAAAACAATTCAAATGACAGGAGATCAGAAACCAGGGAAGAAGGAAATGCTCAAATAAAAGAACTGTGAACCTACATACTATATATAGTGAAAATATCCTTCAGAGGTGGAGAAGAAATTAGGACATTTTTCAAATGAAGTAAAACTAAGAAAACTTGTCACCAGCACACATACCCTAAAGAGCTGGGTCTGAGAAAAGATCAATTAAGTTGACAAACCTCTAACAAGACTGACAAAGAAAAAAAAAAAAATAGAAGACACAAATTACCAATATTAGGAATAAAACAGGAGGTATATGACTATGGACTCCATAGAAATCAAAATAATAAAGGAATATTACAAACAGCTATAAAGGAGTTAAATTTAGCAACATAAAGAAAACAGACCAATTTCTCAAAAAACACAGATTACCACAATTCACCCAATATGATATAAATAATTTGAATAATCCTACAACTATTAATGAAATTGAATTTGCAATTTAAAATCTCCCCAAAAAAGAAATCTCCAGGCTGCGATGACTTCAGTGGAAAAACCTACCAAATATCTACAGAACAATTAATACCAATTCTGTACCATCTCTTTCAGAAAACAAGTGGAGGGAAAACTTCCAAATTGATTTTATGAATCTACTATTACCCTGATGCAGAAACCAAAGACAGTACCAAAAAACAAAAACAAAATCCCACAAATATTTCCCATGTGAATATAGACTCCAAAGATCCTTAGCCAAAAGTCAGCAAACAGAATTCAGCAATATATAAAAAGAATTACACACCAAGACCAAATGGGGTTTATTCTAGGGATGCAAGGCTGTTTCAAAATTTGAAAAACAATTAATGTAATCCAACATAGTAACAGGTTAAAGAAGTACAATCACATGATCATTCAACTGAGGCAGAAAAAGCATTTCACAACATTCAGCATCCCTCCATAATAAAAAAAAAAACTCAAAAAAAAATAGGAATAAAAGGGAAATTCATCAACTTGATAAACAGCATTTATAAAAATCTTCAGCTAAAACCATTCTCAATGGTAAAAAGACTGAATGCTTTCCCCTAAAGGTCAGGAACAAAATGAAGACGTCTTCTCTCATCACTCTTACTGAATGAAGTAATGGAAGATTTAACCAGTGCAACAGGCAATAAAAGGAAACAAAAGGCATACAGATTAGAAAGACAGAAGTAAGCTATCCCTCATTACATATAACATCGTCGTCAACACACAAAATCTACCAAAAACTCCTTGAACTAATAAGTGAGTTCATCAAGATGTTAGGATTTAAGATCAACATATAAAAATCAATTGTATTTCTATGTACTAGCCATGAAAACATTATCTTAAAGTTAAAATATAATACCATTTACAATTGTTCAAAAGAAAATGAAACACTCGTAAGTACATCTAACAAATCTTGTACAGCACTTGTACACTGAAAATTATAAAATGCTGGTGAAGGAAATCAAAGAACTAATAAGAGAGACATATGGTGTTCATGGATTGGAAGACTCAACACAGTAACGATACATATTCTCCCCAAATTGATATCCAGTTTAGCACGCTTCCTATCAAAATCTCAGTGAATTTTTTGTATACCTAGACAACATCACTCTAAAATTCATATAGAAAGTCAAAGGAACTAGAATAGTTAAAACAATTTTGAAAAAGAACTAAGAGTGAGGAACCACTCTTCTAGATTTCAAGACATATAGATACAGTAATAATGAATGTGTGGTATTAGCAGAAGGATAAACACACCTATCAATAAATCAGAATACAGAACCCAGAACAGATCCACACAAATATGCCCAACTCATTTTTGACAAAAGTACAAAAGCAATTCAATAAAGGAAAGACAATCTTGTCAACAAATGGTGCTGGAAAAAGTGGACATACAGAGGCAAAAAAGTTTAACCTCCACCTGTGTCACACCTTAAAGAAAAATTAACTCAAACTAGATCATAGAGTTAAATGTGAAATGTAAAATTATATTAAATTCTTAGAAAAAAACAGGAGAAAGTCTTATGGGCTAGGCAAGAATTCTTAGATTTAAAACAAAAAGTACCATCCATAAAAAGAAATATATATAAACTGTATTTCCTCAAAATTAAAAACTGCTGCTGTATGGAAAATCCTGTTAGAAAAGTGAAAGGAGAAGCTACCAAAAATTATCTCTTTTTAGATCAACCAAATATGTCTGCGTGCAATTTAAAATACTTAAACCTTCTTCCTTTTAAGAAAAACCTGATGCTCACCTCCTTACAAAAGCATAATAGTAAAAGTGATAGAAAAACATTTATATATCTTTTATAAGTCCATAATTGAATACCTTATCCATTATGCTTTATAATTTGCTTATGTTGAATACTACTCAAACTTTTTTTTGAGAGAAGTTTGACTCTCCTGGAAAACTGATGATTCTTCTTTTCAGATAATGATATCCATAGGACATATTTTTTTTTGTTCCTATTTTGTCTTGGTTTCCAGGATACCTAGAGTCAAATCTAGTACTCGATTGCAGTAAAGTGTATTGGATGCTTTTAACAATTACTATTCGTGTGTGTGTGTGTGTCTGTGCCTGTGTGTGTCTCTGTGTGTGTGTATCTGCTTCTACCTTGTGGAAGTTATTAGATCATAATTTGTAATAAATAAATAAAAAGTCCTGTCTAGGGGAGATTAACCAAGATGGCGGAGTAGAAGGATGTGCTCTCACTCCCTCTTGTGAGAGCACCAGAATCACAACTGGCTGCTGGACAATCATCGACAGGAAGACACTGGACTTCACCAAGGAGGATACCCCACGTCCAAGGACAGAGGAGAAGCCACAGTAAGAGAGTAGGAGGGGAACAATCAGAGTAAAATCAAATCCCATAACTGGTGGGTGGGTGACTCACAGACTGGCGAACACGTTTATACCACAGAAGTCCACCCACTGGAGTGAAGGTTCTGAGCCCCACGTCAGGCTTCCCAACCTGGGGGTCCGGCAACGGGAGGAGGAATTCATAGAGAATCAGACTTTGAAGGCTAGTGGGAATTGACTGCAGGACTTCGACAGGACTGGGGGAAACAGAGACCCTACACTTGGAGGGCACACACAAAGTAGTGTGCGCATCGGGTCCCGGGGGAAGGAGCAGTGACCCTGGGGGGAGGCTGAACCAGACCTACCTGCTAGTGTTGGAGGGTCTCCTGCAGAGGCGGGGGCTGGCTCTGTTTCACTGTGGGGACAAGGACACTGGCAGCGGAGGTTCTGGGAAGTACTCCTTGGCGTGTGCCCTCCCAGAGTCTGCCATTAGCCCCACCAAACAGCCCAGGTAGGCTCCAGTGTGGGGTTGCCTCAGGCAAAACAACCAACAGGGAGGGAACCCAGCCACACCCATCAACAGTCAAGCTCACAGCAGTCAGCTCTACCCACCACCAGAGCCTCCTATCAAGCCTCTTAGATAGCCTCAACCACCAGAGGGCAGACGGCAGAAGCAAGAAAAACTATAATCCTGCAGCCTGTGGAATAAAAACCACATTTACAGAAAGATAGACAAGAGGAAAAGGCAGAGGGCTATATACCAGATGAAGGAACAAGAAAAAAACCCAGAAAAACAACTAAATGAAGTGGAGATAGGCAACTTTCCAGAAAAAGAATTCAGAATAATATAGTGAATATGATCCAGGACCTCGGAATAAGAATGGAGGCAAAGATTGAAAGGATGCAAGAAATGATTAACAAAGACCTAGAAGAATTAAAGAACAAACAAACAGAGATGACCAATACAATAACTGAAATGAAAACTACACTAGAAGGAATCAATAGCAGAATAACTGAGGCAGAAGAACGGATAAGTGACCTGGAAGACAGAATGGTGGAATTCACTGCTGCGGAACAGACTAAAGAAAAAAAGAATAAAAAGAAATGAAGACAGCCTAAGAGACCTCTGGGACAACATTAAACGCAACAACATTCACATTATAGGGGTCCCAGAAGGACAAGAGAGAGAAAGGACCAGAGAAAATATTTGAAGAGATTATAGTCGAAAACTTCCCTATCATGGGAAAGGAAATAGCCATCCAAGTCCAGGAAGCGCAGAAAGTCCCATACAGGATAAACCCAAGGAGAAACACGCCGAGACACATAGTAATCAAAGTGGCAAAAAGTAAAGACAAAGAAAAATTATTGAAAGCAGCAAGGGAAAAACGACAAGTAACATACAAGGGAACTCCCATAAGGTTAACAGCTGATTTCTCAGCAGAAACTCTACAAGCCAGAAGGGAGTGGCATGATATACTTTAAGTGATGAAAGGGAAGAACCTACAACCAAGATTACTCTACCTGGCAAGGATCTCATTTAGATTTGATGGAGAAATCAAAAGCTTTACAGACAAGCAAAAGCTGAGAATTCAGCACCACCAAACCAGCTCTACAACAAATGCTAAAGGAACTTCTCTAAGTGGGAAACACAAGAGAAGAAAAGGACCTACAAAAACAAACCCAAAACAATTAAGAAAATGGTCATAGGAACATACATATCGATAATTACCCTAAACGTGAATGGATTAAACGCTCTAACCAAAAGACACAGGCTTGCTGAATGGATACAAAAACAAGACCCATATATATGCTGTCTACAAGAGACCCACATTAGACCTAGAGACACATACAGACTGAAAGTGAGAGGATGGAAAAAGATATTCCATGCAAATGGAAATCAAAAGAAAGCTGGAGTAGCTATACTCATATCAGATAAAATAGACTTTAAAATAAAGAATGTTACAAGAGACAAGGAAGGACACTAGATAATGTTCAAGGGATCAATCCAAGAAGAAGATATAACAATTATAAATATATATGCACCCAACACAGGAGCACCTCAATACATAAGGCAACTACTAACAGCTATAAAAGAGGAAATTGACAGTAACACAATAATAGTGGGGAACTTTAACACCTCACTTACACCAATGGACAGATCATCCAAAATGAAAATAAATAAGGAAACAGAAGCTTTAAATGATACAATAGACCCGACAGATTTAATTGATATTTATAGGACATTCCATCCATAAACAGCAGATTACACGTTCTTCTCAAGCGCGCACAGAACATTCTCCAGGATAGATCACATCTTGGGTCACAAATCAAGCCTCAGTAAATTTAAGAAAATTGAAATCATATCAAGCATCTTTTCTGACCACAACGCTATGAGATTAGAAATGAATTACAGGGAAAAAAACGTAAAAAAGACAAACACATGGAGGCTGAACAATACGTTACTAAATAACCAAGAGATCACTGAAGAAATCAAAGAGGAAATCAAAAAATACCTAGAGACAAATGACAGTGAAAACACGACGACCCAAAACCTATGGGATGCAGCAAAAGCAGTTCTAAGAGGGAAGTTTATAGCTATACAAGCCTACCTAAAGAAACAAGAAAAATCTCAAGTAAACAATCTAAGCTTACACCTAAAGAAACTAGAGAAAGAAGAACAAACAAAACCCAAAGTTAGCAGAAGGAAAGAAATTATAAAGATCAGAGCAGAAATAAATGAAATAGAAACGAAGAAAACAATAGCAAAGATCAATAAAACTAAAAGCTGGTTCTTTGAGAAGATAAACAAAATTGATAAGCCATTAGCCAGACTCATCAAGAAAAAGAGGGAGTGGACTCAAATCAGTAAAATTAGAAATGAAAAAGGAGAAGTTACAACAGACACCGCAGAAATACAAAGCATCCTAAGAGACTACTACAAGCAACTCTATGCCAATAAAATGGACAACCTGGAAGAAATGGACAAATTCTTAGAAAGGTATATAACCTTCCAAGACTGAACCAGGAAGAAACAGAAAATATGAACAGACCAATCACAAGTAACGAAATTGAAACTGTGATTAAAAATCTTCCAACAAACAAAAGTCCAGGACCAGATGGCTTCACAGGTGAATTCTATCAAACATTTAGTGAAGAGCTAACACCTATCCTTCTCAAACTCTTCCAAAGAATTGCAGAGGAAGGAACACTCCCAAACTCATTCTATGAGGCCACCATCACCCTGATACCAAAACCAGACAAAGAAACTACAAAAAAAGAAAATTACAGACCAATATCACTGATGAATAGAGATGCAAAAATCCTCAACAAAATACTAGCAAACAGAATCCAACAACACATTAAAAGGATCATACACCATGATCAAGTGGGATTTATCCCAGGGATGCAAGGATTCTTCAATATATGCAAATCAATCAATGTGATACACCATATTAACAAGTTGAAGAAGAAAAACCATATGATCATCTCAATAGATGCAGGAAAAGCTTTTGACAAAATTCAACACCCATTTATGATAAAAACTCTTCAGAAAGTGGGCATAGAGGGAACCTACCTCAACATAATAAAGGCCATATATGACAAACCCACAGCAAACATCATTCTCAACGGTGAAAAACTGAAAGCATTTCCTCTAAGATCAGGAACGAGACAAGGATGCCCACTCTCACCACTATTATTCAACATAGTTCTGGAAGTCCTAGCCACGGCAATCAGAGAAGAAAAAGAAATAAAAGGAATACAAATTGGAAAAGAAGAAGTAAAACTGTCACTGTTTGCAGATGACATGATACTATACATAGAGAATCCTAAGGATGCCACCAGAAAAGCACTAGAGCTAATCAATGAATATGCTAAAGTTGCAGGATACAAAATTAATGCACAGAAATCTTTTGCATTCCTATACACTAATGATGAAAAATCTGAAAGAGAAATTATGGAAACACTCCCATTTACCATTGCAACAAAAAGAATAAAATACCTAGGAATAAACCTGCCTAGGGAGACAAAAGACCTGTATGCAGAAAACTATAAAACACTGATGAAAGAAATTAAAGATGATACCAACAGATGGAGAGATATACCATGTTCTTGGATTGGAAGAATCAACATTGTGAAAATGACTATACTACCCAAAGCAATCTACAGATTCAATGCAATCCCTATCAAATTACCAATGGCATTTTTTACGGAACTAGAACACGTCATCTTAAAATTTGTATGGAGACACAAAAGACCCCGAATTGCCAAAGCAGTCTTGAGGGAAAAAAACGGAGCTGGAGGAATCAGACTCCCTGACTTCAGACTATACTACAAAGCTACAGTAATCAAGACAATATGGTACTGGCACAAAAACACAAACACAGATCAATGGAAGAAGATAGAAAGCCCAGAGATAAACCCACGTACCTATGGTCAACTAATCTATGACAAAGGAGGCAAAGATATACAATGGAGAAAAGACAGTCTCTTCAATAAGTGGTGCTGGGAAAACTGGACAGCTACATGTAAAAGAATGAAATTAGAATACTCCCTAACACCATACACAAATATAAACTCAAAATGGATTCGAGACCTAAATGTAAGACTGGACACTATAAAACTCTTAGAGGAAAACTTAGGAAGAACACTCTTTGACATAAATCACAGCAAGATCTTTTTTGATCCACCTCCTAGAGTAATGGAAATAAAAACAAAAATAAACAAATGGGACCTAATGAAACTTAAAAGCTTTTGCACAGCAAAGGAAACCATAAACAAGACGAAAAGACAACCCTCAGAATGGGAGAAAATATTTGCAAACGAATCAACAGACAAAGGATTAATCTTCAAAATATATAAACAGCTCATTCAGCTCAATATTAAAGAAACAAACACCCCAATCCAAAAATGGGCAGAAGACCTAAATAGACATTTCTCCAAAGAAGACATACAGATGGCCATGAAGCACATGAAAAGATGCTCAACATCACTAATTATTAGAGAAATGCAAATCAAAACTACAGTGAGGTATCACCTCACACTGGTTAGAATGGGCATTATCAGAAAATCTACAAACAACAAATGCTGGAGAGGGTGTGGAGAAAAGGGAATCCTCTTGCACTGTTGGTGGGAATGTAAATTGATACAGCCACTATGGAGAACAATATGGAGGTTCCTTAAAAAACTAAGCAACCCCACTTAGTTGACCCAGCAACCCCACTACTGGGCATATACCCAGAGAAAACCGTAATTCTAAAAGACACATGCACTCGAATGTTCATTGCAGCACTATTTACAATAGCCAGGTCATGGAAGCAACCTAAATGCCCATCAACAGACGAATGGATAAAGAAGATGTGGTACATATATACAATGGAATATTACTCAGCCATAAAAAGGAACGAAATTGAGTCATTTGTTGAGACGTGGATGGATCCAGAGACTGTCATACAGAGTGAAGTAAGTCAGAAAGAGAAAAACAAATATCATGTTAACACATGTATGTGGAACCTAGAAAAATGGTACAGATGAACCGGGTTGCAGGGTAGAAGGTGAGACACAGATGTAGAGAACAGACATATGGACACCAAGGGGGGAAAACTGCGGTGGGGTGGGGATGGTGGTGTGCTGAATTGGGCGATTGGGATTGACATGTATACACTGATGTGTATAAAATTGATGACTAATAAGAACCTGCAGTATAAAAAAACAAATAAATAAAACAACTAATACTAAACTTTCATTGAGTTATTTGTATGGAAATATGTTAATATAAATGTTTCAGACATTACACGAAATTTCTAAAAATGTTATATGTTCTGGTAGAATGTTATAAGTCATAATTCTAGTTATTACTTTAAAATGTATATCTCAGAAATAACTAAATTTCCTTGTCAGTTGCATTGTTATGAACTTTCATCAAATCTTTAACTGTGGTCATTTAAGTCTTTTGTCATTTACAGACAGTTCTGGGTGTACTCTGATGCTTTTGCAAATATGTTCCTATAAAAGGGTTTCATCTTCAAGGAATTCATGGAAAAGACTCTGACAAGTACAGGTTTCTGGTAACTGACTGTACTGCTGAACTGAATGAATAAGCATTTTCAGAACTCTAATGAAAAACTGATGAACTCATAAAAGTGCTAAGAAAAGATCAAGATGAAAAAATAAAAATTAATTACATGGGGGAAAAAAAAAAGCCCTGTCTACTCTCAGTTCACATGGAATTAGAAATCAGTCCAGAGACTTCTGTTGAAGACAAAAATATTTTGATTTGTAAGACCTATTAAGCAATCAGGAGTTTTCTCTATAAGGAACTGGAGGCTCAGCAGCAATTCTACCTCCTTCTCTTCTAGAAGACAAATATCAGATAACTAGCTATGGAATACAATGAGTAGTCACCAGATCTCCTGTGAAGATGCCCAACAAACTGTACATTGTATTATGAAAAAATTTTAAGAGTAATGTTTGCTACAATCAATTTAATTAACCATAGTAAAGGACAATGCTTCTCAAACCATAACGTGCATCAGAAACATCCAGGGGATTTTTGTTTTTTGTTTTTTTAAGTACCAGAACCTCCTTCTGTCTCAGCAATTGTGAGTTAAGATTTTGGGATATAGTCAGGTTTTGAAATCAATGGTACAATAGAAAGAACAGTAAGAGTAAAGTCTGAACAGTGACCTCAAGTCTGGTTCTATCAATTACTAGCTATATGAGCGTAAGTATATATCCTTCAGACTCTTCACCTATATACACAACGGGAATAAGAATATCTGTACTACCTAATGTTCAGAATTACTGAAAAGAGCAAATGGGTAATATGTTAAAGCACATTGAGACCTGTGAGGTACCATATAAATAAGATGTATGGTTAACATTACTAATGCAAGGAGATCAACAGGACTGATAAATGTACAATGGGTTTATAATTAAATTCAAGGTTCCTTGACTGACGTTATTGAATATTTTCAAGAGTAAATGTTATTTATTTTATAAATTTCTGAATATGTGTCTTTTATTAAAAATATCTCTTCTAACGTGGCAATAACCATCAGTAAGGATTCCTGTAAGGTAAAGGACTTTGAATCATGCAAATCCCAGATCGTCTTCATTGGAGCTCTGTTTCCCTCATTCATTTTGTAGTTAGTATGCAAAGTTAAACCCACTGCAGCAAAGTCTCCAAGTGTCCACAGTTAAAAATGCTTCTCTCCACATCATTCACAATCATTTCCAACTATTTGCAATCATAAAACTTATCCCCAGAACACCAATAACATTCGGGTTATTTGGCTGCAAAATCAGCTGATTTACATACATACCACCACATGATTCTTAACCTTCTGATGTCACATTATGAATAACTCCATTGTGGTAAAACTGAAAACATACAGGTAATAGCAAATTCCCTTGGATTTGCAAGTTGATTGCCATTGCAAGTTGATCTTTAAATCAAGGCAGCAACTTATTTAAGATGATATTTGAATATATATTTTAAAATCTTCCTTTATTTTCCATTTAACACATAAATACTTCATAAAATATTTTGAGTTGTTATACATCCAAAAGTAAAAGACCTGCTGATATTTGGTTTCTTGTAAAAATTAAAAGGTCTTTAATACAAGGGAAGGAGCATACCTAACTGTAAGAAACACATACACATTTCTTGTACAGTTTTTAATCTTTTTCTTAAAAATTTAAATTGTATTTAAAGTATACTGGGAGGCTTTGGAGGGTTGGCATAATCTGATTTACATTTTTTTAAAACTTTATGCAATTCACTTTTAAAATTTTAATTATGGTAAAATATACAACATAAAATTCACATCTTAACCATTTTTAAGTATATATTCACACTGCTGTGCAACCAATCTCATGAACTTTTCATTTTGCAAAACTGAACCTCTGTACCCATTAAGCAACAATTCCTCATTTTCTCCTACCCTTAGCCTCTGGCAACCATAGTTCCACTTTCTGTTTCTGTGCCTTTAACTACTCTAGGAATCTCATGTAAGTGGAATCATACAGTATTTTCTTTTTGTGACTGCCTTGTTTCACTTAGCCTAATATCTCAAGGTTCATCCATGTTGTAGCTTGAGTTAGAATTTCCTTCCTTTTTAAGGCTGAACAATATTCCATTCTAAGTATATACTACATTTTGTTTATCCATTCAACTGCCAATGGATGTTTGGGTTGCTTCCACCTTTTGACCAATGTGAATAATGCTGCTTTGAACATAGGTGTACAAATATTTCTTCAAGATCTTACTTCCAGTTCTTTTGGATATATACTCAGAAGTGGAATTGCTGTATCATATGATCATTCTATTTTTAACTTTTTGAGGAACTGTCATATTGTTTTCCATAGCAGCTGCACCATTTTACTTCCACACCAGCAGCACATAGGGGTACCAGTTTCTCCAAACCCTCACCAATACTTGTTATTTTCTGGATTTTTTGATAGTAGCCATCTTAACGGGTGTGAGGTGATATGTCATTGTGGTTTTATTTTGCATTATTCTAATGATTAGTGATGTTGAACATCTTTTCATATGCTTGTTGGTCATCTGTACATCTTCTTTAGAGAAATGTCCATTTAAGTTTTTTGTCCATTTTTAATCCAATCATCTGATTTTCGTTGTTGAGTTGCTTTTCATCTTTTTCAACTAAATTACAACTCTTAATAGTGTGATTTTAATCATATGTAAGTTTTTTTAAATCGTATTGAAAGTAACCAATAACAGTAGAAAAAAACCACTGTTTCAAAACACAGTTATGTTGCATTATTTGTAAGGTGACTTTGTATATACACTTTAACTTTTTTAAGCATTATGCCCCTCATCTATACAATAGGGACAATTATATGTCCTTATCCGATCTCATAGGGGTAGCCTGAATATCAAACGAGATAATTGTAAAACTATAAAATAAAGTTATATAAATAAATGCTGCATCCAAATCAGTTTAAACAGCTTTGAAAATTTTAAAATAAAGATGTACCAACCTGGAAAGAGACTGAGGATTGGAATGTATGATAAGTAAATCAGAAAAACCTGGATAAATGGAGCCAGATAAATATCTTTCAGATTAGTGTCATTCTTAACATTCATACCAATTCTTTTCTATTTTTCATTTGCTTCATAGATTTTTAAGTACCATGTTTTCCATTTAATGCTTGCTTCCAGAATACTCTTATGAAGTTCCTAAATATTCAGGAATTTCCAAGGAGCAATTTAAGAATTCCACATCAACTTCATCACATGGAGCTATAGAACAACCTGCCACTCTTCCATAGGATAGACCATGAATTACTTTCTTCTTTCAACAAAGAAAAGAAAAACACAGCAAAACTTCTAAACATGAAATAAGTAAACATTTGCATGCCTTACTGCAAATTTTAAATTAGCATTTTAAATATGCAATTATAAATTTTTATGTAAGAATTAATCACTTCTATTTAAATATAATCATTAACCTCTTCAAAACTTTGAAAACTTCGTAAAAACCTCAGACTTGTTTACTTAGCAACTGAATTTTAAAATCTCCTTATCCTTCTTTTACTTGCATAGTGGTTTAAGAACACAGACTCCAAAGCTGGATGACCTGGATTTGATCTTAGCATCCATTTAATCAATGTGTGACCTTCAGCAAGTTAACCTCTCTGTTCCTTGACTTTTTCATGTTTAAAATGAGGCTAACAATAGCACCTCTCTCAAAGTTGTTGCAAGCAGTAAATAAGTCAATACAGATGCAGTGATTAGAATACTGCCAGACACATTATAAATGTTACTGCTATTATTTCTATTATTATAATCATTACTATTTTCTCTGCTTTGGCTTTGTGATAAATTCCCTTAAAAGGATAAAAGCAAAACTGAAACATTTTTGATGGCACATTTCACAGTTAAAGGTTTATCTAATTAACAAGGCAATCAGAAAAGATATTAATGTGGGCAGAGAACAAAATTCATCTTAGAAAGCACCATGAATATCTAAAAAAGTATACTGAACCACTAGATTATACTGTAATTTATATAGACAAATTCAAGAAGGATGGTATCTGAAGTACACAGATTTTTTGAGAACCTTACTATATACTTGTAATTACTTCTTCCCAAACACAATTTAACCCAAGGCTTACTGGAAATTTTACAGAACTAATCATAAATCTAAGTAATAGAGAAATCCAAATTTCAACAAAGTCAGGCAGCTCTAAAGGTAAGCTCCAACGAAGGCCAAAAAACTGGTTAATTAAAAGTAGTAATTTAAAATCTCACTAGAATTAAGCTATCACTTACAAATAAATCTCAGTTGGTTACCTTTGACTATGCATATACCTTCCTATCTACCTGCCTGGCACAGGCACAAGACTCAAGTAAAGGTGTAAATAATCAGTACCATTAAACTGATGCAATTAAAACAGAATCACTTATCATATAGAAAAGGAAATAAAAGAATTAAAAGGCCAATTCCTCTAATATAACCATAGTAGAGGATAATAAAACCATATATTAATATAACCATAGATGTTGTTGGAAGCAGGGTGTAAATCTTTACTTTTTTAAAAAAAGCAAAACTTCCAGTCACTACTCCACCCATAACAGTAGGAATTACTATCTGACTTCTGAAACTATATGTTAGTTTTTCCTGTTTCTGAACTTTATATAAATGAAATCACACTACAGGCGGTCTTCTTCAATCTAGTGCATTTTGGTAAACATTATGCTTATGAGATTCATCTATGTTTTTAAATTTAATTGTGCACTGTTCATTCTCATTGTATAGTATTCCACGGCATGAAAATGCAATGATTTATTTATCTGTTCTACCATAGGCAGACGTCTGGGTTGTTTTCAATCTAGGCTATTACAAATAGCACTGCTATAGACATTTTGCACATGTCTTTTGGTGAACATAAGCAAATATTCCTGTCAGATATACACCTATGAGTGAAATTCCTGGATCACAGAAAATATATATGTTCAGGTTTAGTAAACACTGTTCAGCTTCCCAAAGTGGTAGTACCAATTTGTGTATGAGATAATTGTATAACTTCTTAACACTTGGAAATGTCATCTTTTTATCCAGCCACTGTGGTGAAAGTATAGAGATATATATATTGTGATTTTAATTTGCATTTCTCTAATGATTATCAGTGCTGAGCACCTTTTCATGTTCATATTGATCACATACTGTTTGTGAAGTATCTTACAAGTCTTCTGATCATTTTTTAAATTGGGTTGTTAGAAATGAATCTTTTGTTGTATATATGTATTGCAAATAACTTTTCATTCTATGGCTTGCATTTTAGTATTTTATAGTATCTTTCCTAAAGTTCTTAATGTGATTCAACTTTACAGTCTTTCCTTAAGTTGTAATGTGACCCAGTTTATCAAATTTTCTGTTTACTGTTTAAGAAATCTTTGCCTAACCCAAGATCATGAAGATATTTTCCCATGTTTTCATTTAAAAGCATTATTTTTTTTATCTTTCTCATTTGGACCTATGATATATCTGAAATGAATTTTTATGTATGATGTGAAGTGGGGGTCAATGGTCATCTTTTCCATAAGGATATCCAGGGAGGGAAAAATTCTCTTCTGTACAGTAATGCAATGTTATCTTTGTTGTAAATCAGATGACAGTATATGTATAAATCCTTTCCTGGATTTAATAGTTTTCTGTTGCTACTGTAACAAATTAACACAACTAACTCACTTTTAGTAGCTTAAACCAACACAAATTTACCATCTCACAGTTCTGTAAGTCAGAAGTCTGGGTTGGCTTGGCTGGTTTTTCTGCTTCAGGTTTCACAAAACCAAAATCAAGGTGTCTGTCAGCTTGGCTTTTATTAGGAGGCTCTGGGAAGAATCCACTTCCAAACTCATTCAAGTTCACAGAATCCAAGTCCTTTGGTATCAGGACTCATGTCTCTGTTTCCTTGCTGGCTATCAGCTGCGGACTGCTCTTAGCAACTAGAGGCCTCTTTCCAGCCCTTGTACATGGGCACCTGAATATCAGAGCCAACAATAATAGTGCATAGAATCCTCCCAATACTTGAAATCTCTCCGACTCCCACCTCTGCTGCATTTATCTGCTGCTTCCAGCCAGAGAAAGTTTCCTGCTTTTAGGGGCTCATGTGATTAGATTGGGCACACCCAGATAACCCAGGATCATCTCTCTATCTAAACAACCCTAATTGTATTTGCAAAGTTCCTTTTGCTATATAATGTGACATATTACAGGTTCCAAGGATTAGGGCTGGACATCTTTGGAGGCCATTATTCTGTCGACTATAATGAACACTCTATTCTGTTCCATTAGTTTACCCTTGCACCAATATCACTGTCTTAATAACTCTAGTGTTACAGAAAATCAATATCTGGTATCCTAAAGTCTTCCAATTACTTTGTTATTCCTTAAGATTCCCTTGGCTATACTTGGCCCTTTGAATTTCCAAAGAAATTTTAGACTAGATCATCAATTTTAAAAAACAAACAAAATAATCTATGTGACATTTTAATTAGAATTGCACTAATCTTTACAGCTATTAATCTATATGACCTATGTGGTCAATTTTAGTTTACATTTCATATGAACTTCAAAAGAATGTGTATTCTATCATTTTCCAGTGACATGTTGTAGAGTTATTAACTAGGTCACTGATTACTCTTCTATCTCTTTATTTTTTGATCATCTACTTCTATCAGCTATTGATAGAGCTATCATAAATTCTCCCACTATGATTGAGGATTTGCCCAGTTCTCCTTTTGTTTCTACCAATTTTTGCATTATATATTTTAAAACTATCTTACCATGTCCATGTAGATTTAGGATTGTGATAACTTCCTAAAACACTGACCCTTTTATCATTATAATCATACATCTTTTATATCTAGTCTTGATTTTAAAGTTTACTTTGACATTAGTGTAGCCACACCAGATTTCCTTTAAGAGTCTGCATGGCAGATCTTTATCTATCCTTTTACTTCAACCTCCCCTGGTCTTTATATTTAAGATGTGGTTCTTGAATGTAGCATGTAATTGGGTTTTGTTTTCTTTTATAAAGTCTGACAAGTGTAGTGTTTCAACAGGAATTTTAGTCTATTTATATTTAATGTAATTGCCAGTAAGATTAGGACAGAACAGGTAGACTGAGACTTATCACAGATGCAACTAAGACTTAAAATATGCCCCCAACATAAACTCAGCTGTTCATAGTATAGTAATGTAATGTAATGTAATGTCCATATTTTATCCTGTTTTTCTAGGTAAGAATGCTAATTTGCTGCCAGTTACTCCACTGCACTCAAAAAGTTTTGAAACTTAGCTTCTACATCATCAAATACTTACTTGAAAGCCTATATTAAATCCAAAATGATGTTCAAAGTCAAACTTAGTCTCTGAATAATTTTTGCCCCATAAGCAAGTTCTAGCAGCACCTTTGACATTTTACAGTTTAATAATAAGGTAGCGGTACACTTTTAAAATTCCAAAGGGTAAAAAATATTTAAAGTAAGTCATACAATTTTATATTAATTTCTAATGTGACCTAGAAAAACAACTATTGTAGATGCCTTCCAAAACCACTTCTTGTGCCAAAAAAGATTATCTCTCACACACACATCAACTCAGGAATAAACAAAATATGATCCATTCCACCTAGGCATTTCCTCTTCTTTAAAACCAATGCCTTACCCCAGTCCATATCATCCCTAATCCCTCATTAAATCCCTACATTTAATCTTTTCTTCTAAGAGGCCATAACTTAACCTCCAATAGACTCAGAGTTACCCTTCTAAACACAAATATGATGAGCACTGCTTACTTTTATATATAAAATCTCCAAGTGACAAACGTTGATTTTAGATAAAATACAATCCCTTGAGATGTCATATGAAGCCTAGTTTTTCATAGGGGATTAATGAATTTGGGATCCAAAAGGTTTTATGTATAATGTTTGATATCCACAGGGATAATAACCAAATAGGTTGGCATCAGCTATCATATCAAAATTCTGATTAGATATATTACTAAAGATAATATTAGATATATTAAGAAATTAACTTTAATATGCTGGCATTCTATAGAAAGTCATGTTTTTTCTGCCTCTGACTTTCCTCTTGTAGTATCAAACAACTTGGTATTGTGCTCTCTGATTTCTACCCTATCATGTTACCTGGTACTATA